>NC_141391.1:11662932-12938598 GCF_034619465.1 Leptosomus discolor | reverse complement strand
AGCAAACATCAGTAAACTCTGCACCCAGTACATATTTTCTCATTTCGTGGAAAGAGTTTGTTCTTTTTAAGTAGATCCATGGCCCAAGATCTCCACCTGCTCTGCATTAGACCTAGAGAAGTCCACTTTTTCACTTTTTCACAACTACTTTTTGCTACTAAGTATATGCAGAGCACCATGGGATCAGAGTAAAGGAGATTAGCCAAGTGCTGCTAAAAGACTGAATCGTCTGTTCCCAGGGTATCCCTGTAACTTGGTTAATATGTGTAGCTGTTAAAAGCTGTTGAAATGATGGTGCTAAAAAACTGAACAAGCACCACAGAGAAAAGGCTAGCTAAAATAACCAAACCATGAAAATAAAGTGAAGATGAATAAAAGAATGGCAAAAATAAATCCAAAAACAGCACCCCAAATAAAAGCACGGAAAGATAAAGGCAAAGAAGTAGGCAGAGCTGACAATCATCTGAAATTGGCTTTCTCTTCCCCCTTTCTTTCTCTTCCTCCTCCCCTTCCCCATTTCCTAACTCCTCAACTCCACTTACACAACTCTTTGGCCTCTATTGTCGGTTTAGCATTACAAATCCTCATGCTGGATTTCATGAAGTCAAGCAGGCTCAATAAAGATCACCGGGCTCAGCTTACTCTTGGTATAATCTCACCCAAATCCATGGAGTTACATGACAGATGAGCTGAAACTAGTGATATTTTCTGATTCTTCTGTCATCCGGCTTTGGAGCTCTGTAACTCCAGACTGATGATACACACTGAAGGGTTTTCTGAACACAGCAGAAGAGAAAGAAAAAAAGATGAGCTCCTTGGGTGGTTTTCATCATGGTAGTTGTACTTCATCTGCCATATATCAGAACAGTTCCCATGTTTCCTGCCTAAGATTCATAACAGCTCTAAAAACACCACCATTCTTCACCATGTTGAAAAACAAATTTCTCCATAGCTGGAGAAATATATTTTTTGAGGTACAATGGCAAGGAACACAATGTCCTTTAAAGCAACTTAACAAAAGAAATGATCTGATTCCTGGAAAGCCTTTTGCAATCTCTGCTTTTTTTATCTGCAAACTCTCTGCAGTTGTTTTTTCGTGAAGCGATAATCCTCTTCCTTTGTCTCAGTGAAAACTTCTTCCTGGGAGATAAAAAATAGTTTATACGAATCTGCTGTATTGCTTGTAAGTAGTAATAACCAACTCACATCAAGGCTGTATTTTTTTATTATTATTTGTAGTGTGATAGTGCTGGGACCCCCTTGCTGGCACTGGATGTCACTGTGTTGGAATTGTGTATATATGGGATAAGAGACACTGACTGATCTGACCGATTAAATGGAAGAAGGAGGGAAGAAAGAAACAGAAAATAAGACTGCAAAAGACCTCAAGAGGTCATCTAATCCATATTTGGATGCGTGGTAGACTCACTTATGGCTGATCTGTGACCGCTATCGGTTGTTTTGCCTGTTTTATAAATGGAAAATTAAGAGATTGTGTCATGCCCATGAAGCCTACTGGCTGGCTGTGGCAGAGGTGGAAGTTTAACCCAAATCTCACAAGTCCTGGTTGATAGAGTCCATGAAAATATTTTATGTTAACTGAACTTGGGAGCATCTAAGGAAAACAATCATAAACCTGTATTCGCTATGAAACAGCGAGTTAAAATAAAGAAAATCTAGCTATCACCTAGAATTTTTTATTTGCTCTTCTGCACTCAGGCATACCTTAAAAAAAAAGCACAAAGTCCACAAATAGCTCTGTATATTAAAATATCCCCACCTCATTTATCACACTGCATTAGATATTCACATTGCCTTCACTATCAGTAAAAAACACTATTCTATGTCATATATAATATATGAAAGTCACACTATACAAAAATTCACAGAAGATAAAATGCTAAGATCAAAAGCACTCCATATCTGACAAAGACTTTTTACACACTGCAATGCATCTTTTCCTATGTATTCTGTCTATTCCATGAAGCTGTATACATGCTTAATATCAGATAAGCTCATCCTTTTAGTCAGTTATTGTAGATACTGAGTTTTCTCTTTCAATGCAGAAGAAAAAATAGTTCCAGTTTCTTTTCTTTCACCATGTTATCATTTCTTCTCTGGGCTGAAGTGTAATCACCCTCTTTCATAGGTTACTGTTTCCACCTTCTATGTCAAGTAAGTTTCATACATTGATGCAACATAGGCAAGATTAATATGGCTTTCCTCTTTAATATAAATCTTTTGATTTGTTGCTGAATGGACTGTTCTCAAGTATTGCTATCTAACTGCAAGGGACAATGCTGTTTATCATCTCCCCCTGAAAGCAGCCATCCAGATCTAGATATTACAGTATTTTGAATTTAGAAACCATGAATATAAATGTGCTGCTGCCAAGACTGAGTAGGAATTAAATGAATGTTTATTTTACATCCGAAGTACCTTTTACATTTACGTGCCATCTATGACATCTAGATAAAATTCCCCACTAAAATAGACAGCTAATGCTGAAGATTTCTTCTGAATAAGAAACACGGAAGTTCAAAATCAATGAAATGCAGATCACATTAAATAAAAATATAAGTAATTACACTTAAAAAAAACTAATGGAGCATTTATTCCTTGGAAAATGTTGGGTTTTAAGCTAACACATCTTGGGAGAACCCCCTGACAAAGTCTAATTCTTGTTTTGGAAAAAAATTTAAAATGGAAAATTCTTTACAGTATTTCAATCTATTATTTGAAATTATTGCTTGAAAATGTTTTTACATCATATAAAATATAGTCTATACATTAAAACTGAAACAAAACAATGTGATAGCTTTATCCACATTAAATTTCAACTTTCACCAATTGTCTTTCTAACTTGGAAATGAGAGGACATTTCATAGTTGTTGAATTTCCTATCAGATAAGAAGGTTCCAGTTTTCACAGAAGACTTACTTTTTACCAGATGAATGATTCCTTCCACTAACCATCTCCTGCTGCAGGCACAAGTTCCTACAGTTAGCAAAGTTGAATATTAGAACACACAATATACTTAAACACAGCAGAAGTAAATGAAGATATGTCCTTTGCTGCTGATAGTGCGCCGGGAGCATGAAGAACATTAAGTCTCTTTCCCATGCTACAGAATAGTAGTAGTAGTTTTTGACACAGACTGGTATCAACCTGATGACTAAACATGGCAATGCCTGTTTACAACAGCTCAGGTATTGATGGTGCACACATACCTACTTTAGCTTGAACCAACAAGCTACGCTGTGATGATGCATTCAGATGTACTTTTCTGTGCCTTTTCCTTAATGAGAGAAGATCTATAGGGCTTGTGAATGTCCTAACCAGATTCTGTTAAAGCATACAGCAGGGCACTGAAATTACTAAAATGGAGGAGGAAATCCAGATCCACTGGGCAACAGGACAAAAATAAAAAAGGGATGCAAGGCTTCCTTCCCTCTTGTCCCCTCCTTCCACGGCAATCGCTTTTCTCCAGGCTTAGTATCAATCCAGCAAGCTGGCTGGATTGCAGCAAATGTTGTGGCATCTTTTCAGCTCCTAATAAAAGCCCTTCTATCCCTTCTATGCCTGCTCCTTGCTTTCTTCAGCAATCTTTGCCTCTGCCTGGCTGTACATGTTGAATTACTTTGAAAGCCTGGAATTTCTTCCTCCCTCTGGAGGATTCCACCTGAAACAGGGTCTACTGGTGAGGCTAGGCTGAGAGACAGACCTCCTTCTTGCTGTCCAGCCAGGTCCTTTATCCAGGAGACATCCTTAAGCTCTACCACAGGTTCCCAAATGTCCATCAAGGAAGTATTACCTCTGCAATATGACAAAACAAATAAAAAACTTTATCTTTACTCTAGAAAACCATCTTCACTCTAGATGAAGGGAAACTCTTAAACCAAAGGAAACTAGTTGGATGGCCAAGTCCAGAGAGTTGTGGTCAATGGAGTTAAATCCAGTTGGCGACCTGTCACGAGTGGTCTCCCCCAGGGCTCAGCACTGGGGCCAGTCCTGTTTAACATCTTTATCAATGATTTGGATGAAGGGATGGAGTGCACCCGTAGTAAGTTTGCAGATGACACCAAGCTGTGTGAAAGTGTCGACCTGCTTGAGGGTAGGGAAGCTCTACAGAGGGATCTAGATAGGCTGGATCCACCGGCCAAGGCCAATTCCATGAGTTTCAAAAAGACCAAGTGCCGGGTCCTGCACTTTTGCCACAACAAACCCCCAGCAGCGCTACAGGCCTGGGGAGGAGCAGCTGGAGAGCGGCCAGGCACAGAGGGACCTGGGGGTGTTGATTGACAGCCGGCTGAACATGAGCCAGTAGTGTGCTCAGGTGGCCAAGAAGGCCAATGGCATCCTGGCCTGTATCAGGAACAGTGTTGTCAGCAGGAGCAGGGAGGTGATCATTCCCCTGTACTTGGTACTGGTGAGGCCGCACCTCGAGTACTGTGTCCAGTTTTGGGCCCCTCTCTACAAGAAGGACATTGAGGTGCTGGAGGGGGTACAGAGGCGGGCTACCAAGCTAGTAAAGGATTTGGAGCATGTCTCATATGAGGAGCGGCTGAGGGATCTGGGGCTGTTTAGCCTGGGGAAGAGAAGGCTGAGGGGAGACCTTATTGCTCTCTACAACTACCTGAAAGGAGGCTGTAGCAAGGTTGGTGTTGGTCTCTTCTCCCTAGTAACAAGAGATGGAACAAGGGGAAATGGCCTTAAGCTGTACCAGGGGAGGTTCAGGCTGGATATTAGGAAGAATTTCTTTACTGAAAGGGTTGTCAGGCATTGGAACAGCCTGCCCAGGGAGGTGGTGGAGTCACTATCCCTGGAGGTGTTTAAGAGACAGGTAGATGTTGTACTTAAGGACATGGTTTAGTGGTATTGATAGAGCTAGGACAAAAGTTGGACTCAATGATCTTGAAGATCTCTTCCAACCAAAACTGTTCTGTGATTCTATGAGTCTATGAAACAAACAGCTTTAAATTAGTGAAGGAAGGAAGAACCATTTAAAGGACAAAAGGAAGGATCAAAGTGGATGAATGACTAGCTAAGTATGGAGGAACTCAGGAGCTAAGGAAGTTGTTGTTCATTATTGATGGATGCTCCCAAAACACTAAGAAAAGACTTAATCTTAGTACCTGACTTCTGGGAAGGCTTATGGTGATACTGCTGATGACAACAGTTTATTAAGCTCAGAGAGACAAATAGTAAGTGGTATTTTTTATCTGACCCTTAATCAATATTTCTGGGGAATTACACTGACAAAATGCTTTGTTGCACAGAAGAGGCTCCCTTTTTTGGGAGAAAGGTTAGGAAAATGGAAAAGTAACAACTTGGCTACCTGAGAGAAAAAAAGTGCAATAGTTTACACTGAGGAGGTGTAAAACTGAGTATAGGTTTTGAATTTCTGAGGGAAGAACCTGGTACCTGTTCCCCACCGCACTGTGCAACTAAAGGACAAGGCGTAGGAGAAAAAAGTCAATCAGACTTTTTGATCTGGAGCAGCTCACACCTGTCAGGAATGTGAAGTGTAAAAAAAAGTTCAGAGGACAGATAAAATTTTTGCAGAGCATGAAGAGCAAGACCCAAGGAAAGAGACAAGGAGTTGCATTTGGTGCCTGAAGGAAAGACAGAAGTGCTGAAACTGGACAAGTTGCTTATGACTGATTCAAGAGCAACGTTTAATACTATGCCATTACTGGAGCGGATGTCTCCTGTGTTTCTACTGGAGCGGAGATGTGTAACGGATAGTATATGTTGTGGCACCTTGTTCGTGTGCTTTCTCTGAGGTCCTTGAAACAGAAGCAATGTCTTTTTTTCTCATCAAGCCTCCACCGCAATTTGAGAAGTTCAAATGTTTAGGGGGTCTCATTCACTGAAGACTCAGTTACTTCATCATTGTATATAAGAAGTACAATACCATTCTTTTACCTCCCTTTCAACTGAAGTCCATAGCAATACAGTCCCTTCAAAAAAAAGCAAGATTTGCTTGGAGAGCTTGACCATGCAAGGTGCTAGCCCCTTCTAAAGAAGCACCTACAAACAAGATTAATCTGAAGCACGTAACTAATGCTATTGATTTCAGCGGGGTTATTCACATGCAGGAATTAGAACAAAGCATCTGTGCCAGTGGAAAAAGGTGTATAAAGCACGATTTGCTGTGTATGCGTGCTATTTAATGTGTACCCTTGCTGTTCCAAGATTGCAAGACCTGACTATAACCAGTTGTGGTTATAATACAGGACTCTGCCATGATGCTTGTACTGGTGGGAAAGAGTCTTTTTTTGTTACCCTGATAAAGGCTGTTATTTTAAGGACAAAACAAGTTAATTCTGTTCCCTATGTCACAAGCTGGATATTTAGCTGGAAATAGTATGTCTGGAGGTAAGCAAATGGAGAATCATTACAGGTTCATTTCACAATTTACCTTTGCTGGATCTGAAAAAGAAATGAACATAGGTTAATCCCCTTCTGCTTAGAGGAGAAGCACGCAGAAACACTGCCTAGAGCAAAATTAAGAAACAATTTTCTCACTGTTCCCACTTTATCTCATCTTTCCATTTCCTCCTGAAGCTGCTGCCAATAGTGTTCATTGTGAAATTAATGTCTTGCCAAAACAGTGAGAAAAACTCTTAAACAGTGAGATCTATTAAATTACACAGTACTTTCCACAAGAGAAAGAATGGGAGCCCTATTACTTAATTAGTTTGAAAGAGGCATGGATAGTTCAACAAAGGGAAGTGCAAAGTCTTGCACCTGGGGAGGAACAACCCCAGGCCCAGCATATTCTGGGGGCCATCCAGATGGAAAGCAGCTTGGCAGAAAAGGACCTGGGGGTCCTGGTGGATGTCAAGTTGAACATGAGCAAGCAATGGGCCCTTGCGGCAAAGAAGGGCAACAGTATCCTGTGGTGCATTAGGCAAAGTATTGCAAGCAGGTAGAGGGAGGTGATCCTTCCTCTCTGCTCAGCACTGGTGAGGCCACACCTGGAGTGCTGTGTCCAGTTCTGGGCACCCCAGTTCAAGAGAGACATGGACAGACTGGAGAGAATCCAACCAAGGGCCATGAAGATGATGGAGGAATTGCAGCACTTCTCCTATGAGGAAAGCTTGAGAGCTGGGACTATTTGGCCTGAAGAAGAGAAGGCTGAGGGGGACCTTATCAATGGCTACAGATGCAAAGAGAGCAGACCCAGGCTCTTCTCAGTCATGCCCAGTGCCAGGACCAGAGGCAGCAGGCACAAACTGAAACACAGGGGGTTCCCTCTGAACATCAGGAAACACTTTACTGTGAGGGTGACCGAGCACTGGCACAGATGGCCCAGGGAGGTAGTGGAGTCTCCATACTTGGAGACATTCAAAAGCCATCTGGACATGGTCCTGTACAACTGGCTCTAAATGCCCCTCCTTGAGCAAGAGGGTTGGACTAGACAACCTCCAGAGGCCACTTCCAACCTCAACTCTTCTGTGATTATGTGAAAGCAAGTGCTCAAAATCCTATTATTCTAAATTACAGAACCAAGCCTATATTAATATGCAAAAAAAAGGATGATAAGGCACCAAAACTGCCCTTTCACCATATCTAATATTTGTAATTAAAGCTCTTATTTATACATACCATTCATTGATATCAGTTATCTGTATTACATGAATCAGCTTAGGTGACTTGACTGATTTCAGGGAAGAAGTACAGAGCAGTGATTGTTACTGGCAGTTTTTCTAAAAAGTATCACCAAATAACAGGTAACCAAATGCAAGAACATTTCATAGAACTCATCTGTAATGCTAGAAGTTCCAAAAATAATGGACAATAGGCTTAGTTAAGTTTTCTTAACTAAGAAAAAAATGCCAATGAGTTATTTGCTTGACTGCCTTGTCTGTTCTTCTCATCCCTGAGCAGACTGAATTTCTAAAACAGAGTGGAAAGATACAGATAAAAACATTTGGTGAATTAATGTTGAATATCTTATCACTGTATATTGCAATATTTGAAACATCTTCCATATAGCATTAATAACAGCAAAAGTGATCTCTATAGAACTTGTATATGTTCTTGCTTGAGACGCAAGTATCTTGGTTGATCGGTTACTTTGCTGATTTTTTTCAAGGTTTAGGATTAGTATTTGGAAGGCTGATGGCCCTTGGAAAAGCTGGTAGACAGGTGGACAGTCGAGAGTTAAAAGTGACATTTTAGCTGTGGCAGAAGGTCTTTATTAAAAAGGGCAAGATTTTGCAGCACTTCCAAAAAAAGGTCAGTCTTGGCAACCGTCTAATCTTCCCAAGAAATTTGACACCCCCTGACTAAATCAGTTTAGCAAGTTTTTCATATTTAAAATGTGAAGTGTTCTGAGCAGACTCACTAGTCACATGGAAAGCCCCTTCTCTCAGACAGGAAGAATGGACTATCCAAATTGCTTCCTGTTGTGCAAACATAAAATTATGAATGAGAATTGTACTTTGCAAAAGTTCTTTGCTATTTGATTTAAATACCTCACACTACTTACTGTATATTCACTCTTTTGTTAGAGTACTGGAAGAATGGTGCAACCACAATCTTGCTAAGAATTTCTACTCTGACTATTGACTGAAAATATTTCTGCTGTCCTCACACAATGAGCTCTGTTTGACATCTCCCCTTCTGTCAAAACAAATTATGTCTGACAGCAAACAACACTGGGTTCTCCTGGCCCAATTATATATACTCCTTTATTTCATTTTTAAGTACGCTGTCTTATTATTCTGTCTGAATACAAATCTCCCAGTTGATTTAAAAATACATATAACTCTGGGAAATCTGTCCCAGCATTAATGAGAAATGGCACCATCCACTTATTGGGAGCTCCCTCAGCTTCACTGTTGACACAGATACCTTCGTGAGTGCAAGGGAAAATGAGGAAGGGAGAATGTTTTCTGATGGTGTGTCTTCTCTGCATCAGTTGTCTCAAGATTTTATACAGAAGTAGTTCTCTTTTGGTTAGTGCATATATCAAGCAAGAAATTCATGCTGCAAAGCCACCACCAGCTAACGCAGGCCTGGTTTGATCAACAAAAGAATTATGGTTTTCGTCCCAGATGCTGTAGCTCATGCACATTACTGGCTCAAGTGTCAGCAGCATTTGACCTCAAAGCTGTATCCAGCAAGCCATCTGGATCAAGCTCACAGCCCATTTAACATGAGCTAGAAACATTTATCAGGACAATAAAGCTTTCAAACTAGCAGCCATCTCAGAGTATGAAGCTTGTTATGGAACCAGCATCAGCGCTGGAAGATGCCAGCACATGTTAGCCCCATTCTTCTCGTATCATCTGAAATGAGCTCTCCTTGGGGTGAAAGACATGTCAGACAGCACAAATGAGAGAGTAAAGCAGGTAACTACAATCAATGAACAGAAATATGTCTGTGCCTGATAAGGTTTATTCACTTTTCAAAATGGGGTCTGCCAGCACAGATCAGTCAGGAGACGAGCCAGATGGCAGTATGTCATTGCTCGGGAATAAAAGCCCTTACAGCACGCCCTTGGTTCCACCTTCATTGATACCTGATATGTCCATTACCGAACAGTAAAAATTTGATCTGGGTCAGACCAGAGCACATGATTGAATTTCTGTCATGTTAGAAAAAAATGATATGGAACTTATACCAGCTCCTTGCCACTTGGAAAGGATAGTCAATACCCAGTCCACTATAAGAGGAGAATGACATGAGACTGTTTCTGCTCTGGAATAGCATCCACTGGCACAAAGTCATCCCTTCAGAAGGAAAAGGCATTACATTTGAATTGGCAGGATGAGCTTGCATCCATTCTGTGTTTGCACCATGTGTCTGTGGTGATTTTACCTAATTTAATCTTTTAAAGTGAAGCTGTACACCACAGCTTCAAGTGTCATACCTGTTCAGCACTTTGTAAGAGTCCATATTCATCACCAGAAACTCTAGTTATGAGACAGTGCCTTCAATATGTATATAGGATTTATCTAGTCTAACTTGAGATGTCAATAAAATGGACATCTACATCTAAGCTAGCCATCAGAGCCTCCCGTGATAGTGAAGAGAAAAAAGGGAACATGTGGAGCACAACTTGCCTGGTTTGTTTTTGAAGAAGCCCTTTTCACAGCATGATGACTCTAACCCTAGAAGCCACCATTTGTTTACATTAACCTGAAAGAGAACCTAGGTGACCAGCTGAAATGTAGTCATCTATATGATATGTATGTAGTCAACTGAATCCCGCAAATGCAAATCGGAGTGAAACTACCACTCCCTTTAGTGCAGGTGTCTCTCTCTGTATACTGCCAGGTGGCTGCTACTTCTCCATGGTTGTTGAATTTGGCTATATTTTGTCCTTTAAAGGAAAGTCAACCCTTCTTCCCAGAAGCTTATAATTCACCTTAAAGGATTACCAGAAATATTTTATCACCTGCTCTAGTGTTAAAGCATTTCTTAAAACAATCTTCTAGACAGGAAAAAATGTGAGGGGGAGATCATTCAGGGAACTCTATCAGATGACTAAGTGGACTGTGAAATACTCAAACATATCGTAATTGAGTACTTAATAGAGTATGTATTCTGTTCTGATTGGTGGTGGGGAGTCATTTAAACAATTAGAAAGATTTCAATTTGTCATTACAGCAATCCTAAAATTGCATTTTAAAAATATCATTCCAGGACATTGGGAATTATAATTAGCAAAGAACATGCCATGCACCTAATTTTTTTTAATGGTTCCTTGATTTTTGCTAATGAATAACTGGAAGCACAAATATATTTGAGTTGAGTCCATTTTTTTAATGGACTAGTGATCTGTGGTTCCTCAGTTACCAGATGGCTGAAACCACTTTCAAGGTGGCCAGTGCTCCTGACATTGGATGTTCAGCTGTTTCCAAATACCCAGGCATTTAGAATTACTCAGATGGCTTTTCTAAACATTAAGCCATCACTGTAAGAAACACTTCAAGAATCTTTGTCTGCTTACTTGCTTGCATTTTCACAAGACAGATAGGCTGTGGACCTGCCTGTAAAGACGGACGAAGACAGATGGAAGCTCGCTCTGTCTGTGTGCTGAGTTGGACATACGCAAGCTAAACGCTGCTCAGCAGTTGTACAGCTGTATTAGCACAGCAGTGTCAACACAGCTACACAACTTCTGGAGCAGAACAGATGAGGCACAGCACTGTGCAAACACAGCCAAATAGTTTCTGGATGGTGTTTGGTGTAACCCAGTAAATATGATTTTTTTGCCATTCCTAGTAAAAGACCACATGCTTTTTATTGACCTGACAGCAAAAGGTGTCAGGATTTGTTTGGGCTTGTCCTGGCCTAAGCTGATAATTAACTTGTTTTATTTAACTGGGGTAGGAAATGTCCAGGAGTCAGGTTCGCTTTGGGTTAGCTCTTGTTTGTAGTGATTTTCTGCGTAGACTAAATTACCTGTGATCCTAGAATAAAATATGGTTTGCAAGAATGCAAACACAGGATGGTGCTGGAGGTCCCAGACTGTAAACACAAATCCCAATGGTCAGTCAGTGGTCACTGCAGGCGTGCAATTGTCTAAACCAGTTTAGATACAACAAAGATACCAGAAAAGTGAATAACTGAGAACTAAAGAAAGCCCATGTAATGCAGGCTGTATTAAGAAAATAGACAAACATAAACCCAAACTGACCCTACCACAGAGGAGGAAGAGACCTCCAGCCATCAGACCCCTCCTAAGGAAGAAAACTGAGCACACTGGTGGCTGCTGACATGCCCTTCCAGCCTCTCTGCTGTCAGCCCCAGGACTCCAGGACACCAGAGAAATGGGGGGAATACTTTAAGTTTGCACTTAATAGGATCTGGGGCTTAACTGGACTTCCTTGTAGCTGCCCTGTAACCTGGGAAGAAATATGCTGGCTTTTTGCCCCAAAATATATTCACCATAAGATTCATTTCACTTCATTTTAGATATTTACAGTGTAGACATCTACATTTGATCTAGTCATCCTGGGCTCCCATTATAGTCACTGGACTGAAATAGGTACTTTTAGGGCACGAATTACCCAATCTGTTTTAGATGTCTGCTTTAGGCTGAGAGGAATTGCACCCTAGAATAGTTCATTTCCCACCATTGACTATAAAAGGGCTCAAGGCAACTAATTCACAGAGGGACGGTTACAAGGACATTTACCTGTGAGAATACAATTCCTACCTTCTGTGTTCATGCAGTATCCTTTGTCGTCTTTATTTACAGCTTATCTTAATGAATAATCACTCATTGGATTGAAATCCCTTAGAAAGCATGGCCCCAGGATTTAATTATAAAACAGCATTGTTAGAAATACGGATCACTCGTTTGGAAGGAATTTGCATTGTACCAATAATAGTAACAGCAGAACTAATAAACAAAGGCCATAATTTCAAAGGTATTGCCAGTTTCAGAAGGCATAGATGGGAATGATAGAAAATCAACACTTTTCCAGGAGGTAATTCAGCATCTTTATGAATTAAGTTCTTATAAATTAGGAAGCTCAGCTGCAAGGATCATAACTCAAAAAGCAAAGGCATAGCTACAAGAGCAGAGGGAGAGCTCTGGCAGCCAGTCCCATAGGAAGCAAGGAGGATTTGACTGATTTCACACCTATTTTACACTAACCAGCACATTATTAGGGCATCATAGAGGACAGGACTACCCCCAGCTTGGGGTTTCAGCGCAGGGAGCTCTTTCCTGATCCCCCATGCAGCCGCCTCCACCTCATCGCTGAGCTCAGCCTAAGAAAGGAACCAGCCATGTGAGGCACCGGTTACCACCCTGGTCTCTGGATGAGACAACTCGGCTCTGTGCACATTTATAGCTCCATAAACGACAACAATACTAACAATTTACTAACTTCTGATAAAGACCGGCTTCTCGGGAATTGCTGATACCTCTATTTTTATGGGAAATAAATCTCTCTGGAAGCTTTGCTCCACTGCTTTCTGAGCACATGAAAGTGCTGTTGAAATTCCTAATTGCAAATTAGACTTTTGACAGGGGAAGGCAGAGCAGACGGATTGAAATAGCCTTAAAGTGCTTTTCTCTTCCTGATGGCAGAAGAGTTCATAATCCAGACAAATTAACTGATTGTAACAAACAGCATTAAGCAGCACTGTGCAATGTTGTGTCTGGCAGCTGGTGGCCAGACACTAGAACATACTTAACCAATTAGCACAGTCCCCTGTGCTGGCCAAAATGCACATTAAGAACAACTAAGATGTGATCTGGGACATTTTGTGGTCCACATACAGCAGCTTTACCAGGTGGGCCAGAAAAATGAGATTCTCAGTGGATGAGTTATCTGGGGCTGTAATAAACCTGAATCTGATGGAAGTCAGACTTTGCATATCTTATTGGCTGAACCACTCCAAGTTTAGCTGACCTGTCTTTTTGTGGTTTTATAACACTTCAAGGAGATTTTAGAGGCATTTTGTGATTACTGATGCCTTTCTATACTTCCAAAAAAAATAACAAATATGTCTCAGACCTTTCAGAATATTCTTTTTTTCTCACACCATAATAATTATTCATGGTACTTGTAAGGTACCTTCCTTCAGTTTTCATAACAAGTTCCAAACATTCATGAGTTACAGGCTTAATTTTCAAACTCGGCTTCAGTGACTCAGCAGTCCTAAATAAATACAGTGATTTGTCTGTGTTCTCTGACTACAGCTTTAGGTACTTAAGTCTAGTCACTCCTATCTGAAAACGTAAGCTGTGGAGACTGGAGGGAGAGGTGGGAAGGGATCACAGATCTCATGACACTTAGTCATGTATCTTCCCCAAAAGACTATATTTTATATCTTATGCCTCAATGATGTGAGGGAAACACGGGTTGGGTTTTTTTTCTAATAAACCATGGGAATGCTGTCTTGCTAAACCCTGGCAGCACAGTGTGCTCAATGGAAAATCTGGGGATCTCAGAGCAGCATTTTTTCTCCCTGGTTACCCATGGCTTAGGAAGATGGGCTGTCTTGGTTTCCTACCTGTCCTGAAGGAAAGAACACAGAGTGGCAATGACATTGTTAAAATCAGACTGTATATTCACTGAGCACATTATTTTAATTTCAGTTCCAAGATTAATGAACCTTATTTTTGATGTACAGACTCATGATTCATTCTGAATGTTTTTGCCACCTACATATATCCCTGTACTTACCCATCCAGTGTGATCCCACTATCCAAACACCTCACAGTTATTAATAAATTATATTTCACAACAACTGTAAGGAAGAACTAGTCAAATGCATGTCCTTTGCAGAAAGAAAGGAATCTAGAATACTGAAAACCTATTTTTCCTGATTCTCCATGCCTTTAACCTGGAACACTTTACGTTTCCTGTTAAATCAAAACCATTCTACCTGATTTTAGTTGTGTATATTACAATAAGGTGACTCATGCCCTAGAAATGCCTTTTTCTTGTCTCCATCGACTAGAAAGGGAGCCTGTACAGATCAGCTCAGAAAAAAAGGACCTCTGCAGGGTAGATGCTTGGACTTAAATTGAAAAAATCACCAGTCAGAGTGGGAGAGAGAGAGGCTGTAGCACTGTGCTGCACATGCAGTTGAAGACAGAAGGGAAACAGAAGTGTGAGACATCACAGGTTTTGGGAGAACTCCCAGAAGAATCTCTCCAGAGTATTCTGGCCAATTTACATATCGTACTACCCTGAAATTAAGGAAAAAAAAAAAAAAAAACAAACTCTAGTCACTTCACACATCACTGAAATGAACTCCCTTAGGAGTTTGGCTTGGCTTTTCAGCTGTGTGAAAGAGAAAATAACCTGATCACGCTTTCTAAACAGAATATTAGGTCAAAAACAGAAGCAGAAGGTGATGTTTGCAAGTTCCAAGCTACCAATTTGAATCAGAAGACTGTACTCAATAACTTTGCTAAATATATAATCATTAATGCTATTCAGCCTTTTTGTCATTTTGAGTGTTTATCTACAATGTAAAATATTTCAGGTGTGTTTCTAATTTACATTATGAACTAACTTTAATACAGTAGAAAACAATATGCAATAAATTGCTTTCCAATAACAAAACAAATTTACTGTTCCTTACCAGATGCCTGCCTCTGACTAAATTCAAGAGCATCCAATATAATCACAGAATCATAGAATCATTTAGATTGCAAAATACCTTTAAGATCATCAAGTCCAAGCATTAACCTAGCACTGCCAAGTCCAGCACTAAACCATGTACCTAAGTGCCACGTCTACATGTCTTTTAAATACCTCATGGGATGGTGACTCCACCACTACTCCCTGCGCAGCCTGTTCCAATGTTTGATAACACTTTCAGTGAAGAAATTTTTCCTAATGTCCCATCTAAACCCCCGCTAGTGCAACTTGAGGCCATTTCCCCTCATCCTATCACTTGTTACTTGGGAGAAGAGACCAACCCCCACCTCACTACAACCTCCTTTCAGGTAGTTGCAGAGAGCAATCAGGTCTCCCCTCAGCTTCCTCTTCTCCAGGCTAAAGAACCCCAGTTCCCTCAGCCGCTCCTCATCAGACCTGTTCTCCAGACCCTTCACCAGCTTCGTTGCCCTTCTCTGGACACACTCCAGCACCTCAATGTCTTTCTTGTAGTGAGGGGCCCAAAACTGCACACAGGATTCGAGGTGCAGCCTCACCAGTGCCAAGTACAGGGACATGATCACCTCCCACCTCCTGCTGGCCACTCTATTGCTGATACAGGCCAGGATGCTGTTGGCCTTCTTGGCCACCTGGGCACACTGCCAGCTCATGTTCAGCCGGCTGTCGACCAGCACCCCCAGGTCCTTTTCTGCCGGGCAGCTTTCCAGCCACTCATCCCCAAGCCTGTAACACTGTGTGGGGTTCTTGTGACCCAAGTGCGGGACCTGGCACTTGGCCTTGTTGAACGTCATACAATTGGCCTCAGCCCATCGATCCAGCGTGTCCAGATCCCTCTGCAGAACCTTCCTACCCTCGAGCAGATCAACAACCCCACCTCATTTAGTGTCATCTGCAAACTTACTGAGGGAGCATTCAATCCCTTCATCCAGATCATCGATAAAGATATTAAACAGAACTGGCCCCAATACTGAGCCAAATAATGGGTTAAGTCTGTTTGATTGAGATTCCATTTCACAGAACAGCCATCTAACTGGATTGAGCTAGATTGAAACGGACATTATCTTACATACATAACAAAAACATTTTCTGTTATTACTGAAACTGCTAAGGTCCAAATAACACCTTCAAGTGACCAAGGAGGGACTTCAGCCTACAATGACTCACTTCTCCAACTACTTAGTTGAGGACCTTCATGTTCTTTCCACCTCTAAATCAGGGGGAAGCAGATTCTTCCTGCTCTTTTCCAGACGTCTGCCTCCATAGAATATTCATTACTATTCTGCTTAAAACCATATGTAAATCTCATTGTTATTCCCTGCATATTGTGTTGCCTTATCAATACTTTAACTTTTTTCCTTTCCACCTTCCCTCGAGTTTGGTTAATACTGACATCTCAAGATTTGAGCGTATGAATGCCAAAATTCAGGCTACTGCTTTGCAGAACGGATGATACAACAGTCATGTAGGTGGTGGCCATTTATCCGGAGTGGGCTCAGTGCACAGCAGGGGTTAGGTTTAGACAATACAAAGCCTGTGAATGCCTCAGGAGCTGGTTTCACACAGTGAGTTACCTGCTGTTCTTCTTAGCTCCTTCATATGCAAAGGTCAATACTTCTGTAGAGATTATCCTTTTAAATCAATGTCAGCTGACTTATACTCAGATCAGCTTACACAAAGTCTGATGGTATTTGAAGCTGTGGAAGGAATGTGTGTAAGCAGGGAATCCCATGCTGAAAGTTGGACATTAGTGTACATCTAGGCTCTGTTAAAGCATTTTGCAGCTTCTTTAGTATCTATATACGACATGACAGCAGATTTACAACATGCTGTGACAGCCCCTTCAGCAGGACAGTGCCATTAATCTCCAGACAGACTACTGAGATCAGCATTGATCTCATGTTCAGATCCCCTAATCCAGGATCCTGGGCCCAGCAGGACCCCTCACTGTGTTAGCTTGTTCCAGACGCACAGGACTTGATCTCAGCCTGGACTCTCTTAACTCGTATTTAATCATAGTACTTTTCACAGCTCCTCTGCAAGCACTGTAATGTAGTGACTGAAGATACAGTCAAGCATTTAAGTACGTGATTAACCTAAAGTGCTTGAATGGAATTGTTGACTTCAGCAGGGCTGCTCGTATACATGGAGTTAAAAATGCATTCAAGTGCTTCACAGATCTGTTAATTATCATTAAATATATGCAACAAACAGAAACATAGAGAAGACACAACCACAGAAGTACTGCAGAATACATATCCTGGAGCAGTAATAGAAAATCTTGTTTTTAGGTGCACCGTTAAAGTACATATTTCAACATTAAGCCACGAGGATATTTGATTTTTATAGAAGAACACAACAGACTCAACATGCAAAACAACAATACAGTTAACCTCTTTCCAAGATGTGGCTGTTTCCTACAGGATAATTGAAATTCTGTATTAAACGCATGCCCATAGTAAATTAAACCATATTGAAAACTTTATAAGGAAAAGAGGATTGCTGCCCCCTCACACAATATAGAAATCACATTTTGTATAATAACAAAAAAAAAAAAAAAGGAAAATTATAAAAAAAGTCTGCTGGTTTACAAAGCAGTCTGCTGGTTTGTTAGTTTTGTTTTTTTTTTTTCCCTGGGAAGTATTGGAACAGACTTTTGCTGGGCTCCTCTTCAAGGTTCTAAGGACTAGGGGCCCCCAGCTCTGGGGCCCCCAGCACAAGAAAGACATGGGCCTGCTCCAGTGGGTCCAGAGGAGCACCTGCCCTATGAGGACAGTCTGAGAGAGCTGGGGTTGTTCAGCCTGGAGAAGAGAAGGCTCCGGGGAGACCTTATAGCGGCCTTCCAGTGCTTAAAGGGGGCCTGCAGGAAAGGTGGGGAGGGACTCTTCATCGGGGAGGGTAGTGATAGGATGAGGAGTAACGGTTTCAAACTGAAAGAGAAGAGATTTAGATTAGATATTACGAAGAAATTCTTTACTGTGAGGGTGGTGAGGCACTGGCACAGGTTGCCCAGAGCAGCTGTGGCTGCCCCCTCCCTGGCAGTGCTCAAGGCCAGGCTGGATGGGGCTTGGAGCAACCTGGTCTGGTGGAAGGTGTCCCTGCCCATGGCAGGGGGGTTGGAACTAGATGGTCTTTGAGGTCCCTTCCAACCCAAACCGTTCCGTGGTTCTGTGACACACTGTCTCAGGCCTGCCTTGCCATTTGCGGTGCGCTGGGGCACAGCAGTGCCCCGGCCCCGGTGCAATGAGGCAGGCCGGCTGCCGGCCGGGGCTCCGGGGCTGCGGCGCTCCAGGCCAGAGGGGATGGGGGGCTGCGAGGGCTCCGGGGCTGGGGGGCCTGGGAGGTCCGGGGCGGGGGGACACGAGGGACTGGGAAGTCCGGGGCGGGGGGTCATGAGGGATTGGGAGGTCCGGAGCTGGAGGGACTGGGGGACTGGGAGGTCCGGGGCTGCGGGGGGGGCTGGGGCACTGGGCGGTCCAGGTCTGGGGGTCCGGGGGGCGGCGGGCGGCCGGTCGCCGCGGCGCTGTACAGGCAGCGCGGGGCAACAGCACCCCCTGCAGGCAGCGCGCGGCGCCATCCCGCCCCGCCCCCGCCTCGGCACCGGTTCACAAGTGGTTTTAAACGCGGTGGGTAAAAGTCTGCGGTTGGGCTGGGGCCGCGGCGGAGCAGAGGCGCTGCTCCCGGTGGGCTTTTGATTAACGCCGCGTGGGGCGGCAGCAGCGACTTTCTGTACATTTGCATTACTTATTCTCCTTGAAAATTAAAAAGAACGGGCAAGTTTGGCTTTTGTTTCCTCATCCCTGCACTGACAACTGCAAATCATTTCCAGGATGGATTAAATTATACGGGGGGGGGGGGGGGGGGGAAGGTAGGAAGGGAGGCTAAGAGGGAGATGTGCAATGCAAGAGGCTTTGTGTGATTTGCAATTTAGATGCTGTTGTATTGATTACTGCGCAATCCGGGAGAGGGGGGAAAAAAGGCAGTTGGCAGGTCTCTGGCTCCAAATATTTCCAAAATTATTATACATTTTATTAATCAAGGTCAAAGTAACCTCATTTGACCAGTATTAATGAAAACATAGGGTATGTGTTAACTAAAAATCACTTGAGCAGGGAAAATTGAGATACATTAAAATTCAGTGGAGTTTACAGTGTGTGGGGTTCAGATGCCATCTACTGGGCAAACTTTGTGCTATAAAATGACAAGCACACCTTTACTCCAGGGCTTGCAGTTTCTCCTCTCTTCCTCCCTCAGCAGTTTTCCCACAGTGCTTCAAGTTCAGGAAACCTTTTAAACAAGTTTCTTTCCGGCTTGAGAAGTCAGCAGGATTTGTGCAGTACTTAAGTGCTTTGCTTCTCTGCAGCTGGGACAGAGCTGCCCATGACAGTGTATTAAAGGTTTAATGTAAAAATACATGCACAAAGTTCTCTGTAAACGCTAAAGAGAGAAAGGCATTTTGCAACGTAAGTACAACTCAGAGTGCAAACAGAATTCAGTCAAGGAACACACTCCCAAGGACCTAAAAAAAAAAAAAAAAAAAAAAAAAAAAAAAGTCATCTTGAAATAGGATGTGTTGTACAGTAGAGTCAAATAATTACTAGAAGTCGTGGCACTCAGGAGTAGCAAAAAAAAAAAAAAAAAAAAACAAACCAAACAAAGAGAAGAAGCCTAAAGGAAACACAAATGTATCACAATTTTGGCTCATAGCATGAGCCACGCACTGCAAATGCACTGCGGTCTGTGGGAGCCTTTCTATCCACTTCAGGCTTTGGACAGGAGTCAGACTGATGGCCCTATCTGGCTTTTCTGAGTAAGTGTCTTTCACACTTGATGACTCTGAGTCTGTTTTCCAATTACTTTGTTTCAGCACTGCACCAGAACCAGAAAGGGTCAATCCATTAAATAAAGCAAGAGTCCCTACCTGGGGAGCTTGCTAATTCAAGCAAGCGGATCCCTTCAGGGCAAAGCATAAGCACAACCGGCTTTTTGGATCCTGGGCTAATAAAAACCCAGGTTATTCTGCAAATTCAGCAGTCTTTTGTGAGCTACAGTTCTGGGTTTTGGGCCCATTCTCTGTTTCTTTGATCTGCTACAAAGCAAAGCTACCATACAGTTTAAATTAATTTATCTTATATTGCATCAGATTACGAGTACACATATGGTCATTTTTTCTCTCCTTCCCCTTCTCCATCTCTCTCTCTCTAACTCATACCTAGCAAGGTTGTAAGTTTACAGACAAACAATCAGACGTTTTTATTCGTTTCTTTTCAGTGTTGTTTCATTTTAATAGGACCAGTGGGAATTGTTCCACTTAATGAGAGAAGCTTTGAAACTTTTTGTAAATAAATCTTATTCCAAATTCTGAGGAACAGGCAAAACCTAAAAAATATTACAAACCCCCTTGAATCTGAACAAAAAGGTTAATCAAAATGGCATGGGCTGATGCAAAGTACAAACCATTTTATCTGGGTAGTTTGAATGTGTGATTTCTAATGAATTTTGTAATATGTTGTCAATAACCTATAGTTTCAATCAAAATTATTTTGAAACAAGACAGAGATTTCTCAATTTTGAAAACTTTAATATCTTGGTGATTTTGAAAAATGCTTTGAGCAAGTTCAATCAGATTTTTTTAAGTTTTAAGTTCAGGAGGTAATTTCAACTAACCCGTTTCTATGAAAAGTTTTGGAGAAAAAATATCTCTTTATTGATAAACCCATTTATTAAATAGTTCCCAAAGCACTACACTTCTTTAGTAACTACTGCCTTTTCATCAAATCAGAGTAGAAGAGCAAACCAAAGAAGACAGCAATTTCCTGAGACGATATTTGGATAAATCCAGAAATCCAGCTCTGTCCCAAAATATAATCAGTGTTACATAATCTACAGAAAGGACAACAAAGATAAACCAGCACCTGTCAACTAATGAGGAAGAGTTATCATTACATTATCCCATAGTAACAGTTCTTTCTCCTTTCCTCAAAAATCACTTTTAAAAACCTGCTTTAAATGCCTATTTTAAAAGACTTCTGTTATAAAATGTAACTTCCCATGCTAAAAACTCTCTTCAAGTTATTTCTCTAGAACCACATTCTAACAAGAAAGCAATAAAACTGCATACATTGTGAAAGATAAAAATACTTTATGTTAGCTGTTAGGAAAAGGGCTTGTTCCGGGTCAGCTGTTCTCTGTCTGTTGACACAGCAGAAGCAGCCTAAGAGAAGACCTGCCAGGTGCCTCTGAACCACTGTCAGAGGGGAGGAGGACACAGTCCTAAACTTTGATGATCACGGGAGCTTCTGGCCCCAGACAACGGGCCAGGTGTTTACCAGCAATGGGACCCATCTATTTTGCAACTTTGCTTTTGAGCCAAGCCGTACTGTCCCCCACCCTCAATCGTGCACCCCTAGTCATAGAGAAATGTGCAGGGGAACCAACTGTGTTTTCTTTCCTTATCATTCTCCAGGACATTTCCTCTCTTTCCCCCTCAATGGCTTCTTTTTGCACCCTGGTTTAGGGACCAGAGCCTGCAACCTCTGCTGTGCAATACCCAGAGCATGCTAGAAACCCTGCACCCCACAACAATCTTGCTATGCTGTATCGCTATGAAATATCCGTCATTCCTGCTTCTACCACCACCACCATTGGTCAATGTGATCCTACTGCTCTCCTGGTTTCCTCACCTTGCAAAGACTCCCCAAATTACCACTCGCTTAGTCTGGGGTGGGTTACCATGCCACGATTTCTGCTGTTCAGTTCCATTTGCACTCACACTGGAAGAGAGGCTTCTTTCCACCCCAAAATATGTAGAAAAACCAATAGGAATCTACGCTCAGAATCTCAAAAGCATTAAAGCATATAATTTTTACTGAAATTAATGACAGCAAAATACCTACAGAGGACTCAGGGGCAGATACACAAGGATTTCAGTGGGAAATCAAGTCCCTAAATGTGTCTTTAATGCTGGTTAATGACCTTAACCCCTCATTTTTCAGAAGTTAAAAACAGTGAATGTACAGTTTTTTGAAACACTGTTTAGTTGTTTCAAAATGGATTCCTGGGTTTCACATCTCTGGAATTAATAGCATGTTAAGAAAAAAATTATGTGAGAGTTCATGTGGAACAATGTTTGCAGTATGTTTAATTCATCTCCACAGAAAGAAAAAAAGGAAATTGTTATTCTTCCTACACTACTGATTTACAGATCTTGAGGTGGAAGCATTTGCAATGTGAGCTATTCTGTAATGAAGCATGAGCAGAAAACAATCCTCTCAGCATATCTGAACAGACTCATGACCATCTTTGTTGTTATTACCTAGGTACCAAGTATGTCCATTACATCTGCTCCCAAACTTGGAGCCATAAGACCCGAAATGCCACAAAGTATTTTGTGGGAGATGAGAAACAAAGAAGAGTAACAGGCTTGGAAATCACTAGCTCTGGGGTTATACAGTATCAGGGATGGGAGAGATGGGTGGTCATAGGCAGAACTCATGAACCTACCAAAAAGCTTCTTCCTTCGTTGCCCACTCAGCTGTAAGAAGCAGGAACAAAAGCAGATGCCAGTCCTACCAACGAACACCACCTAAATGAATGCTAACACAATAATCAGGTACAAGATCAACTGCAGATCTAGAGATGGGTGCTATGTGGAATTTTGCTGTTTGCCTAAATATAGCCTTGACTAAAACAGTGCTGTCAATTTTGACTAAGCAAAATAATCTAGGGATCTAAAGCGGGGCAGAAAATATAGCCAGTTTAGAGCGTAAATCACTGCAGCTGCAGGAAATATTATCAGCACTCGTCATTTAATCATGTTCAAGTGGAGTAAGTGGCCACCTATGGCCTGAATGCACATGTGAAGCAAGCTTATTTTCCATGAAATGTTCTTTATAAGCACAGCAGTTTTCTCCTGTATGTATTAAATTTTTAGGAGCTTCTTTCAACTCCTTTTACTTCGTTTAGCTCCCCAGCTAAAATTCTGAGATAACTGCCCATGTTTCCTACTTGTCTGGCACTGTCAGAGGGAGAAGGGAATGATTTAATAACTTAAGGCTACAAAAACGTTGTTTTCAGCCAAAAAACCAATCAAATTCCAAAGTTCTCTGAGATTCGATTCACAGTGTTTACAAAACTGTAGTTCTGTGACCTCTGCTTATCATTGCAATCATAAATAACTGGCTGTGTCCCTCCACTTTTAGTATCCTTTATCCACTCTATCTCTTACTTCATTCTTAAATTGTACGTTCTAAAGAACAGAGACCCTCTTTTCACAATAATCAACTAACGCTGCAGGACTATATGTGAACTGGTAGGTGCTTCTCTAATACAAGTAGTGAATACTCAGGACAGTAACAGCGAGCTGAAACTGAAACACACCTTCTGTGCCTCCCCTGCAAGTAGTTAACATGAAGTCATTGTGGTTTGAGTTATACTAGCACATGGGCAAAACAGAGACCCAGCAATCATACGACTACATTCTAGTGTTCTGTTTTGCCCTGCTCTTCTGTTTACAAACAATATTAAGCACTTTGTAAGTGGGATGCTTGGAATTTAACACATAATTTAACCACCATTTACCAACTTTGAATGTGATGTGCTTAAGTTTAATGGAGCCAAAAATTAATACTGTAAGAAAAGTATCATCTCAAAATATGGTATGCCCTGCTATTGAAGGAGGCACCTTATGTGGTCAAAAATCCATGTCATTGCATGATATCATTATATTCAAATGGAAGAAATTCCTAAGTGTTTACTATGAGCAATCATTGAAATCTTAAGGAAATTTTTCATTTCATGCATTGGTTATATAGCTATTTTTTCAACTTGTGGGACAGAAAGATTTCTCTTCAGACAGAAGAAACTTGTTTAAATCTTTTACAGAGATTTATAAGAAGTAATAATCAGATTTTTTAATAAGTTTTTTTTACTAAGGCAAATTACACCCCAAAAATGGGGGAGGGGATGCAGGAGCCTTTCAACAAATGAAAATTACAGTCAGCACTAGTTTTAAACTCAAGTTACTGGCAAACATCCATATCTAATAAAAGCAACTTTCCCAACACGCTCCACCAAGAACTTTCTTTCCCTCCCACAATATCCTCATGTGCTTAAAAAGTAGCCGTGGCAATTCTTTAAGCATCTTGTGTAGCTAAAATATAAGACACCAGTTAATGAACTATGTACCCTATATCTGAATGGGAAAATATGCCACATATGCTTAGATAACATCAGAAATAGAAAAGTCATGGGAAAGGAACTTAGAAAAACTACATTAGTCTAAGAAATGTAAGATAAAAATCTAGCCCAGACCTCTAAGGGCACAGGTCTTTGAGGCCTTTCACATGACCAAATTATTTCATCATTTGCAGTGTTCAGGGACAATTCAGCCTCTGATTGCTTACTTAGTAAGTGGCATTTGTTTTTCAGGCCTATTCTACCTTCCTGAAAATGCTGGTTTTCTGCACTGAGTACTGTTTGGGAGTGTGGGGAAAGGCGGTAGAGGTTAGGATACTTCTGATCTAGATGATCTACAAGGAAGTAAATTACCTCAGCAGCTGAGATCCTGTACTGGCCTGTACCTGCTGTCGTGTGCTTTTGATAATTTCAAGGTAGAATTTCAAGACAGGAGTGTAACACACTTTCATCTCGGTTTTCCATTTGGCTTACCAGAGCCCACATCCCAACCTCAATATCATGTAGCTGGTCTCGTGTGAACTGAAAGGCTATTTCTGGAGGGAAGGAACAAGCATAGAGTAGAAGGGATGGGAAACTTTAAATACAGAGTTAGGAGAAAAAAAAAAACACTGCTCCATCTGGTCTCTGCAAAGACTGCATCTATACGAAGGACATTGAGTGAACATATTTTGTTAAGAAAATAAGAAGTTATTGTACTTACAAAGAACTTTTGCTTAAGAACGTAAACTTTGATTACTTATCAGGTACCAGTATTTGTGTCTGTCTTGTCTACAATTTGCTTTTGGGTACTTCTGATACGTAATACGTATCATTAATACTATTCTTTTGTCCATATATTCTAAATTATGCTGAAATATTCCCAGATTTTAAAGACTAAAAATATGCCCCCTAAATTCAGCATTGCTGTACAACAGGCCAGTTCTTGAATGGGTCAGCAGATGGGAAAATATTGAACAAGAGCAGGTGTGCAAATTTCACAGTAATGAGAAAAAATTAAGGATTTCAGAGTTGAATACCTGAAGTGAAAAATCCATCTTCTATTTTAATTACTTTAACAATGAAAGAACTCTCCATATGATATTCTTTTTTCATCTAGTCCAAATCTGTAACTGTAGAATTAAAATTACGTTTTAAAGTATTTTATATATAACCAGGCAAACCTGCTTTCTCTTTTTCTCTTACACGTCTTTTCATGCACCTCTTTTTCTCAAGTTGATCTTTCAGGGTATGAGTCTGTGGGGTTGAAGTCAGTTGAACATTTGTTGTTGGCTCCACTGGCAACAGGTTAAGACCCAAAACTCATAATCTGTCTGCAACTGTCCTGATATCTGTATCTCTTCTTTGTGACAAGGACCCTTCAAACAAAGGGTGCTTTACTACTTTTCAAATAGTAAATCTCGGAGAAGATGGGATGAAACAATCCTTTATTCTGACCTTGCTGTTATGCAAATTAATTTAATAGATTTCTAACTTTTACAGCTATAATATGTAAATTGTCACCTCCTTACAAACAGGATTAACCCACCTCCATGTCCTCGATTAAATAAGAAATAAATGGCAGAACAAGAAATCATTTGTAGGGGTGACAGTTTATTTGCGTATACATTGGTATTCTCTTTGTAGTAGATGCAGCTTAGGTTAACCAGTCAGGTACTGTCTTCATTATAGTTTAATTATTTTTTTTTCTGACATAGAACCATAGATTCATTAAGGTTGGAAAAGACCTCTGAGATCATCAAGTCCAACCATCAACCCAATACTACCATGCCCACTAAACCATGTCTACAAGCGCTACATCTACACCGGTTTTGAACACCTCTAGGGATGGTGACACCACCACTACCCTGGGCAGCCTGTTCTAATGTTTGACCACTCTTTCAGCAAAGAAATTTTTCCTAATATCCAATCTAAATAATGCAAGGAAACAAATAAAAGAAGGCTTTTAATAGCTGTTAATCAACTCAGGCCAAAAATGAAGGCTAATCTTACAGCTGAAAGGCTTTGCAAGTATAGAGATTCTGGTATATTACCATGGTAAAAAGTTAGTGTAGATGCAGTTCATACCAGCAGATAAATGCTTTTGCCACTACAGTTTATTCTAAATGTTCCTCATTTCTGCTGTCCCAGGTCAAATATATTAGAGTAGCTAAGCACAGTTTTATGGGTGGAACTCCATCTACTCTTGGCAATTTTAACAGCACAGCTATTCCAGTCACACATCATGACTCACCACATTCTTCCTGGCAAAAGTTTGTACTCCAGCTAGAGAACTGCTGCCAAGCGATTATATGTGCTTTGTGACAACGAGAAAAGAAACCACCCAAAAGCTAAAAGTAAATTCTTAAAGAAGTATCAAAATGAAGGTGAAAAACTCTGAAAGTAGGATAAAATACCACTCATTGCACAAAAATCCTGACCATTACACAGTTCTTGTGGATACTACTAAGTTACCCCTCAAATTGCTCTTGCTCAAAACTTAGCACATCAATATGGTCAAGTTATGGCCAACGCTATCTAAGCCTTAACATCATTCAAACAGGACCCTTCCAGCATTGGGTAGGAATGCCTCGATCTTATACCAACACCAGATAAACATCAAATCCTATTACCTCCTCAGTCTCATACTTCAACAAAGAAGGGTGTAATTTCATAGTCCACATGATTGTGAAAGACCAGGGTATTTCTGAAATATTATGGCAGCAAAAACAGAATAAACTGTGTTTTACTGGTGTGGAACTGGAGCAAAATACACATGATCTTCAAATGGTGATAATGAACCTTAACTATATTCAGCCTTGTACTCTCCTACTATTAGAATGTATATACTTAAGGCACTGAAGATAAAAGATTTTAACTTACACACACAAATGGCAAAGTAAACTACATATTTTATTTATTAGGACTTTTAAATAGCAGGAACAACAAGAACTGACAAAGGCATTGCAGACAACATAAACATGAAAGTCATCTAGTAATTGTCATCCAGTCTACAAGACACAGAAAGAAAACCTTTGTATATGGAACATGATTTCAGAATTTCATGAGACCAGAAAGCTCTCAGGGTTTCAAAAAGAGATTAAATATTAACTCCATTGGTCTCTTTTGTCTGAAATTCACTCCTTCTAAGAAATTCAAGTGTGCACAAAGAGCCAGAATCAGGATTAAGGATCTCATAAACCCCATTTAATTCCTTAAAAAGGCTTCTGCGCAAAAAGGAATTCCAGTCTCTGAGAAAAGTTGTACTATTAACAAAAGTATGCAAAAAAAAAAAAAAACAAAAACCAAACAGACGGTTAGAATTAGTTTGAAAACCCTATGATCTAGAAAACTTTCCAATCTTTGGAAAACGTTTTCTTCTAAATGGAGATGTATATTCTTTAAAATATGCACTGAAATAGAATCTTCAAATATCTTCACCTCAGAAATTATAACTACTAAGGTCAATTTCTCTGTTGCTACCGCCTACAGAGTGATAGCAAAAAAATGACAAGATCATGTCAGAGTTGGTCAGCAGCTAACAGGGCTTCTGGACAGGTTTATCATTGGCAGGGATTCTCCCTAAAATTAGGTAAATGGTCTTCTATTTATGAGGAATAGGAGGCAGAGAAATGCAAGTTAACGAGTCTCCCATAATATTCTCTTTGTGTACCCTGTAGGAGGTTGAGTTCAACAAAGACAGTGAGAAAGAACAAAAGAATGAAAGAAAGGAAGATGACCCTGGATTCAGTTTCTACACTCCGGGCATAGTCTGGCTTGGGGACCTCCCTATGAGTTCTTGGAGCTCTTTCTGGTGATGAAGCCGTTATTATCTGGTTAATTTATGCCTAATACATGACACAAATGGGCTGAGCAGTATGTTAGGTAAAGGGACAGGGAACCCCCACTGACGTAAGCTGATGAACAGTAAAAAGAACAGTCCCTTCTACGAACTGCAACCCTGAAACTCTTTGTGCTGGATGAAAATTTATTTCAAAAGCATTAGAGCTCATTGTCGTGGGTTCCCTTGGCTAAAGCTCTTGTTGTCAAGCTCAGAGGTGTTTTGCCATTCCTGCTGTTGAGCTATTGCTATCTGCCAGAGAGCGAGGGCCACTTTGGTGGCTGTGCCAGTTCCAGACAGGCCTAATCTCCTCGTAAGTCTGGGCACGTTCCTCTTTAAAAAATTTAAAAAAACTTCTTTCTTTCTTTCCTTTTGTTTTTTTTTTTGTTTGTTTGGTTGGGGTTTTTTTACCTTTTTTTCCGCTGGGTTAAATTCCAGCACTATTATTTGGGCATGAGCCAGCCTAATGCTCAGTTTGCCTGGGAGTCAGAGAGGGTTTGCAAATGCTGCACTGCTGCAGGAAACTGTCCCTGGGAAATGTGGGCTCAGAGGTTCCCATCGCTTACCTTAGGGATAGGAGAATACCCCAAGCAGGAAGGGACCGTTTTATGCAAGGGATGTCCATATAATCCTGTACATCACCGAACCCCAGAAGAGCTCAAGCTTCAGAGAAACTGCAATGTGAAGGTGGCAACAGACAGACAACTAACAGATCAGCTGGAAAGCAGCACAGCAAATACTCAGCAATGAACATAGCTGGCAACAGAAGTGTCCAGTGGGGGCTGCCACTTAAAACAAATTCAAGTTTCCAATATATTAGTTCTATTATCGAAAATCATAGGGGACTGGGATACACCAGTAAAATAGAAAACTCAGTACTGAGGAGCTCCTACAGACATCACATGGCATAGTGATTCCACAAGCCCAGAAAAAAGGCTATGGAACACATGAAAATCAACTGCATTTGTTTTTTATGGGCCGGATGAGTTTGCTTGGTGTGTAGGGAACCTTCTAAGGAATTTAGAGAGGAGCTTTGAGGAAAATTGGCCTGTTTGGAAAACTTGTGTCTCTTCATTGGAAGTCTTCTCAAATCTGAGGACACAACATGACCCCACTCTGCAGATCCCCCTGGGACTGCGACTCACCTGAAAAATCATCAGAAAAAGCAAGACAAGATCTTTCAGCATTGTGCATAAGAAAAACTTCTTAGCTGTCCTTCAGAAGCAAGTATTCAGAACTGAAACTCATGTCACTTAAGTACAAAAAATTTCTTCAGTTACATACAATATATTCACTGTAATTACCTTGTTGCTGTCTCCTGTACTACAGTAGCACTACAAGGTTTTCTCCATGCCTTTTATCACTAGGTGGCGACGTTAGAAGCAAGAAACGCGATGAAGAACGGCGACAGAGCAGCACCCCGAAATGTTAACTTCCACCACAGTTTGGAGGACACATTAAATCCTGGACAAACTCCGATTCGTTTATTTATTTGAAAATTCACGCACTGACTTTAAATTTAAAGCAATTAAAAGAAATGTCTGCCCAGGACTATAAATCCTTTAACGCAATATAATCCTTGAATTATAATCATTCTAATACTTGCAATATAAACATTTTGGTGGAAACTCAACCCACCATCTATATAAACACCTGCTCACACCTCTTTGCCATGTGAAATCCATAGCAGTGCTGTGTAAATAAGATGAGAAAGAATTGTCTTTCATTTCCAGGTATTTACTCTCCTTGTGGTTTCGTTACCACCTATTTTTAAGGAAATACATGGAGATGTTTATAAGATCTTGTTAAAACAGTACAAAAAAAATGTCAGCAGGATGAGTTCCAAGGTAGCAGTAGTTTTCTACCACAGATCAAGCAAAGCAGAGTGAATTTAAGACACAAATCTTGTTATTAAAATACATCTGTAAGAGAATTAGTGCTGAACAGAATCCAGCATCTTATTCAACAGATGTTTTAAGCAGAAAAACAACTGCAGCTCATTGTTGCACATGTTAATAGTTTCCTGCATATACCCATCCACAAAATGTCTTGTTCTTTGAGCAGCAAAAGTAGTGCAACTTATTTCCTTATAAATTTATTGCACCTTCCATCTCCCAAACTCCTCGGCTGCAATACTCCCACTTTCCCCTGTGACCAAGACAACATTCAGGCCACCTCCCCATCCCCTAACCTCCATTTTTGGGACTGCCCATATGAGGGCCAGCTCCAGCTGAGACCAGCACAAGTGCTCAGCGATTCAATGCATGCTGCAAAGTTGCTATTACCAAGAAAAAGGGCCCTGTGCTGAGCTGGCAGGTCTCTCCTTGAGCACTGGTACTAGCAGACCTCTCTGTGCCACCCAGCCTTTGATTTTCCACAGGAATATAGCATGAACCGCAGAGAACCAGAGCCCTTGGCGTGCTCCTGCTTCTGGCTGAGAGGCCAAATGAGAAGCTGCAGGCACTGTACCCAACATGTGATTTACAGACATCAAGGGAAGTGTTGTTTTCTCCTAAAAGGCACACGGAGGACGGGTGGGCAGGCAGAGGCTTTCCCAAGCATGGACACCACTGTGATTTCGGCTCCAGCCGGGCCCCAGCCTGGCACCCCCAAAACATCCCCATAATTACAGCTGCCACAACCTGCTTCCACGGCCCCCGTCGTTTGGGGGTTGAAATCAATAAACCCAGCGGGTTTGTTCCCAAGGCTGCAGAGAAGGGTGCTGGCAGCTCCAAAGCAGCAGCTCTGGCGGGGTAAGCCTCAGGCCAGGCCGGTCCTCAGCGACCGGTCACCGGCAGGGGTCACCGGCAGCCCCTTCGGGGAGGTGCCGCACCTCACAGGCCCACACACATTTCCCTCAGGAGTACACGTAGGGCGAGCCAAAACGAGATCACAACTAAACGACCACACTGTAACGCTGCTTGAGACCTGCCGGAGGAGGCGCCGGACGGGAGGAGAGCGCAGCGCGCTGCCCCCCGTGCCGGGGCCAGGACTCGAACCCGTGACCTCACCTCTCCAGCACTGCCCGCCAACCCGCGGAGCACGGCCGACCACGTGACGCACCCGTGGCCTGCCAGCACTTCCGTAAACATCGCGGTCGCTGAGTGACAGGGAGCGGCGGCCAATCGCGGCGCGCGGAGAGCCGGGGGGCGGCAGCCTTTCCTCAATGGCTCCAGCGCTGTGGCGCGGGCTCCTTAACGGTAAAAGTAGCGGCTGGGGCGCGAGCTGCTGAGGGGCGGGGGGGGCTTGGCCCGTCCGGTTCCGGTTCGCTGTGGGGAGCGGGGAGCGGCTCCTCCCGGGCGGCGGCGCCTCCGACGCGGCGGGTCTCGCTGCGGGGCGGGCAGGCGGGGGTGGGGTGGGCCCGGCGGGCGGCCTGCCTGGGCTGGGCCTTCCCCAGCTGAGGGCAGTGGCTCGGGGCGCCGGGCCGCTCCGCGGTGAGGCCTGCGGATGGTGATCCCGAACGAGCGATGCGGCCTGCTCCTCGGGAACAGGGACGGTCGCTGCCCCGGCTGTAGGCTTCTAGCGTTGGAGGGGACGATGGGATCTATAGTTGCCCTTCGGACCTGATTTTTCCGTTCGTGCTGGGTGTGGGCAGTTCTGCTTTACGTTTTTTGAGTAAGGTATGCTCTCTTCAGAAGTTGTTTTGGGTGCTTAGGTTTGTTTGGTGCCGATTTCTGCAGGTGTGTCTCAGTAATGGTACTACTATGTCATGAGTGCATTGTAACAAAATATGGATCCCCTTGTACTTTTTTATTTTTGAATGGCATAATGTAATAAGTGCTTTGTCTTACCGGTTTATATTTTGTTGTGTTGTCACAGCCTTCCAATGGAGATAAAAGCAGTCAGAAGGTACGAAACAAGAAATAAGACAGCAGGAACGGAACTGTCATCATCCAAATCCCGAGTTGACTGGAGACGCACTAAAAGGGAGCTCATACTGCTTGACAGCAATGATGAATCCTCAGGTACCTCTGAGGAGGAAGAGCCTACCACATCAGAAGATGAAGCAGATGAAAAAGATGAAACTGTTGTGAAGAACAGGCTTTCAGATCAGGAAGAGAAAAGCCACGACAGGGAAGTAACAGAAGATGGTGAGGATGAGTGTGTCATGCCTGGGAAGCGTAAAAGGTTGAACACCTGTGTCTTGTATGACAGTGATGAAAGCGAGGACAGTGACATACTTGTTAGAAAAGTTTTTGCTAAACGCCCCTGTATAATGGATGAAGATGGGAGTTCTGAAGAACAGCAACCTGATAAAACCTGCCCTATAGAAAATGTTTCTACTAGTAAGAAACAGAAAGTGTTTGCGAAATTGAAAGAACTTGCAAGACAAAGAGCAACTTGGAGATCTTGCAGCGGTGAAAATTGTGAGGTCTGGATTTTAGCTTTGAAATTCCATTGGAGAGAACACTGGGTGTAGAGGAAGGCAAAGACTAACAGATACAAATCAGTGGGATTTTATTTATTTTGATTGGTTTTTTATTCGTGACAAATCGGTAGTTCTGTCACATTTTAACAGTTGTTACATGAACTAGATAATACTGACTGCTGAAAATCTTTATCTTGAGTTTAATTTTAGTTAGTGAGGGTTTAAGTATTTCCTTTCATTTGCATTTAATTCTTTCAGGCAACCTGATGACTAAGCAGCTTAGAACACAGGTATCTCTTCTCTATGTAGTCAGAAAGGAAAAAGTATCATTCCTTTTCTTCCGTAAAGAGACACGTGAGAGGACTATCAAATGATTTGTATCAAGAAGCAAAATACCTGCTGAAGTAACTTAGAGATCTCATGTTAGTTTAATTCCTACAGATAGACTGACAAGACGTACATGGAGGTGGCTGATTTAAAGCTGGAAGTAATTGTCATGTAGTACAGAATGATGTATTTTTTTTGAAACGTACTATTTCTTGTTAATTGGACAAATGGTGTTATTAGAAGGTCAAAAATCTTATCTGGTATATGTTGTATTTTGCCAGTGCAAACACTGAAAATTCTTGTGTTTGAAATACTTTTTAATTAGGATTCTAACGAAGAAGCAGAAATAGAAGAGGAACCACTCTGTCACTCGCCCCTCACACCAACAGGAAGCAGTGGCACTGACAGTGACAGCATGAAAGATTTTATAGTAGAGGAAGATGATGACAACACAGAGCATGTAAAGAGGAAAACCCAGCCACAGCAGAAGGAGCTAAATACATCAAATAGCAAGTTGCTGTCATACTACGTCCCACACTGTAAGATTAAAATTAGTGACAATTCTATAAGTATTACCTGCTTGTAGTGCTGTAATAAATACTGATGGACTGTAGGTACAAGTACTTTGTAATAGGATATGATAGTTTAAAAACAGATTCCTAAAAGGCTTTTATTTATTGTGGAAGTGCTCTGATTTTGCAGTAAACTCTTGCAGCCTTTCTGTCTCATTAAAGGGAGGGTATAATTTGTCAGGAAGGAAGGGAGACCCTATTGCATAGATTTTTAAGTTGGTCTGATTTAGGATGAAATAGGCTAACTATGATGGAGTCGTTCCTGTAGAGACCTAAAAGCATCATGCTGTCTTGTGATGTATGCTAAGAGCAGCAATGTTAGTTCTGGAGAAATTCTCTTCTGGAGAGTGTTGTAAAAATCTTGCCATGAGTTTGGTTTTTTGGGGGCTTGGGATTTTTTTTTTAAATGTGTTTTTATTCCATGGTGGAGAGACTTGAGAGCACAGGTCTGTAGGAGTTTCTGAATTTGTGGGTCAATTTCAGCCAAACTACAGAGCAAGAAAACTTTGTTGATCTTTTATGAAAACTGGTATCTGGATGGGGCAGAGAGATTTGAAACAGAACTCCGCCTTCTTACGTATTTTGTTGTTCAGAGGTAGGCATGTACCGATGGGATAGTCAGCGCTAGTGTAGGTGGTCATGAGCATTTGTAGTGTTTCTTCCCCAGTAAAGATCTGAGCAGAATTGTGTGTATATGAAAGAATGTTAGAAAAAAGAAGAAACAAACAAACAGAAACCTGTAAGCCTGGCCTTTGCTGGTTTGCGTTATTCCCTGCTATTCATAGAACAGACGATTCTCTTTTAGTTTGTAGCTGTTACTGTGGGCTCTTCTTGTTGGAAGGACGAGAGGCTTTAGGATGCTTCATTAAGGTTATTGGCATGAGAAGCACTATTTAAAGGCAAGGTCTTAAGGGTATGAATGTTGTACGTTGAAATTATTTTTAAACCTGTATTTAAATGACTTTAAAATTCTAAATTTACAATAATGGAAAGAAAGAATTCTTACAGGACTTTTAACATTGCTTAAATTTTTTTTTTTTTTTTTTTTTTTAATTCCGGTTATACTGCTTTCTTCCCAGTATCTTGCTGCGATCATTATGTACACTTCAAAAGAATAGTAAAGGCTTTCCTCATAAATGCGATTGATGACACTTTTCTGAGCTCATTATATGGTAAGTAAATTGCACTAAATAATATAATAGTGCATTCAAAGTTATACAAAGACATTTATTCTAGGGAAAGATGTGTCTCCTGATCAGAGTATAGGACTGTGGGTCCTGAGATCTGTTCTTGGGTTTGCTGCTCTGTGACTCTGGGGGGGAAAAAAACCTAATCTGTCTGAAAAGAATAGAGTAATCTTGGAAAAATGTGTAGACTTAATTGTTTTGAGCCTAGAAGGCATTCTGAGATGTAGGGAAGTGTTTCTGTGTTGATCAGTAGTAACAGTTCCAGGATGAAAGTGAAATCAGTTTCAAAGTAGGTGTCTCAATGAGAACATTGCAAGGTCAGCTGATTTGTCAAAATGTCTCCTGCTTCATAGCTTTTTCTGAGGAATTTGATAGATAACAAGTAATTTTAGTTATGGAGATTACTCCTTATCTGATTTTTTTTTATTATTATTTTAACGTTTGTGCTTTCAGGAAAAAAACAAATAAATTTCAGCTACAGTCAGTACTTCTTGTCCTGTTCTTCCTGAGGAAGTGCTTTTTTGGCATTTGGCTTAGTGGAGCGGAATGGCAGCCTCACCTGTAGTTTCAGAAGCACTGTAAAGATGGGATTAATGAGAGGACTGTCGGCGTCAGGTTGTGGGAGGAGTCAGCAGAGTGCCAAAGGGTGTCTTGGTGTCGTCAGGAGCTCAGAGAGGGTGGAGAAACTGAAGTACACCACAGTCTTCAGGATAAAGGCTCTGTATTCTTGGAGCTAAAAATACCTTTTCATCTACCACTGCTAGTTCTTTCAGGTGTTAGTTTTGCTTTGTTTTGTTTTACCAAGTGAAAACAAGCTTATGAAAAGTAGTGAGTAAACTTTGCCAGATTTACGTTGTAATAGCTTCCTTCTATTTCAAACTGTATCTGCTCTACAAAACTAACAACCTATTGCCAAGGTGCTGGAAGTAGATCGGCTATGCGGGTGACTTGGAGGTTGTATTCTATCTTTCTGAAGAACATATTATAGCGTGAACATAGCCATGAATATATAGCCTTATAATTGTAATTATGGTGGCTATAATGATAATGACAATTAACTGGTTTTATATAGAAAGCTAGGTAGCCAGTGGTCCTTCTTGGTTCTGTTTCTTTGTTAACAGCATTGCTGAAAGACTAGGGAAGGTAGCTGAATCAACTTGTGTGTCTGTGCTCGCTGAAGCACCTGTGAAAGTCCTGTTTAATTCCTGGAGTCCAGGACATATTTGGGAGTGTTGTGGATTTAATGCCAGCCGGCAGCTAAGCACCACTCAGCTGCTTGCTCGCTCCTTCACCACGCCAGTGGGATGGGGAGGAAATTGGGAGAAAAAAGTAAAACTTGTGGGTGGAGATAAGAAGAGTTTAATAATTGAAATAAAATATAATTATAATGAAAAGGAAGACAACAAAAGAGAAGGAAATAAAACCAGAGAAAAACAAATTATGCACAATGCCATTGCTCACTGCCCTCTGACCAATGCCCAGCCAGTCCCTGAGCAGTGATCCAGCCGCCCTGGCCAGCTCTCTCCAGTTTATGTACTGAGCACGACATCCTATGGTTTGGAATATTCTTTTGGCTACTTTGGGTCGGCTGTCCTTGGCAGTGCTCCCTCCCAGCTGCTTGTGCACCTGGCAGAGCATGGGAAACTGAAGAATCCCTGACATAGGGTAAGCACTGCTCAGCAACAACTAAAACATCAGTGTGTTATCAACATTATTCTCATACTAAATCCAAAACAGAGCACTGTACCAGCTATTAGGAAGAAAATTAATTCTATCCCAGGCAAAACTAGTACAGGGAGACAGTTGTGAAATAGTGGAAATTCTACTCATCCTCATACTTGTTGATTTCTTTAGCTTAAGTATTTGAAAGTACTTACGCTGCCTAACTCAGGGCATCTGACTGTGCTGCTGAAGTGTAAAGGCCAGTTTCTATATGTTTTTTGTAAGTGATGAAGAGAGTTGTCAAAATTTCTGCTATGAATCAGCTCAGAGCCGTTTGTTTTCACAGACTGCAACCTTGTCCCTTACGCATTATGGACAGCTTACATAAACTGGACAAAACGCAGGACACTTCCCCTGCCCCCTCTTCCATTCTTTTAAATGGGATCGGATGAATGGGTCTTCATTTGGGATGACAGCTTTTCATTTTAACCTTCATTGTAGAGTTTATTCATGTACCTCTTGTGATACAGACTTCTAAAATAATTAAATATATGTTTATCGAAGATGCATGGATCACTTTTATGGATAACAGTAGCAAATGTAATCAGTAACAATTTATTAAAGTAATTCATAGTTTTTAGTATGCAGAAGCATAATGTCCTTGAAGATTTTATTTGAAGAAACTTGTACAATGTCGGGTGGTCAGCAAATTAGTAATGACTCTCGCTGAACAGATGGAACAAGACAGAAGAAGTATGCGCAAGATATGCTGCTCTCGCTTCATTATTTGGATGACCGCTTCATTCAGCCTCGTCTTGAGAACTTAATCTCTAGAAGTCGCTGGAAAGATCGATACAGGGTATGTAGTGTCTACTTGAAATAATGACGTGAGCTCCAAATCACATTATCACTGATGGGGTTTTTTTAATACTCTAAGTCTCAGTAATTGCTATAATTATATATACTTTTTTAATACAAACTCATTGTTCTTTACCTTATGTAACTTGTTTTGATACTTAACGATCGGAAGTATTTTATGTGTTTATAACCAGCTAAACATTCAGGTAACAGAACAGAATCTGTTCTCAGTTACCTGAATGCTTCTCCTGCATTCAGCAGATGACTTTTTGTGGATTTTTTGTCACTTGCTAAATGTTAAAACAAACTTTCTTCCTCCTCCCACGAAACAACATACGAGTATGTTCCTAATGAACTTTCTACTACTTTAGAAGAAATGAAGTCAATATACAGTAACCTGGTCATTGTATGTGAACTACTAGAATAGTGTTAGTGCAATAGGTGTGGTGATAGTAATGGAGTATGTCCAGCGGAGAGAGACAGTGTATTTATTTGAAGCAGACCAACTGATATAGTTGCACCACCTCCAAAAAAAAAAAAAAAAAAAAAAAATTAAAAAAAAAGAAAAAGAGAGAAAAGTAAGTGCCAGGATGCAGGAGCCATACTTTAGGTCTGAAACTGAAAGAAAGAATTAATGAACTAGAACAGAGTGAAGTGTTGGAAAATGATTGAGAAGGTTTATGTTCACAACTGAATGGTGAAAGATTTCATATTTGAATCTCTTTAGTTTCTCTTGCACTGGTTTTGTGTGACTACGGAGTACTCGGCAGCCTGTTTGAGACATCTTTCAGTCTACGGAGATTCTTAATGTTATTTGAAATCTGTTTTTCAGGAGCGGGTGGATTGTTACCCGGATGTTCGCATAATCTTGAAAAATGGGAGAAATACATCTTGTCAGGCCTGTGAATTGAATCGGCTTTGTAAGTTTAATGTGCTGCTCTCTGGAAAGCTTTACAATAGTAGAACTTTGGAAGCAGATGACTTCATGTCAGATGACAAGCAGGTAACTTCAAACAAGCACCCTATATAATAATTATTATTAAGCTTTGCCTGGTGTTACAGAAAATCAGACAAGGAATAGAAAACCTATCAACACACTATAATGCTAGAGGCAAGAGTTAAGCTACTGTAGTTCCATGCCTAAACCCTATTAATTTTTAAAATGTGAGGACGATTTTGCAGTTTGGCGGAGTATAGTCTTGGATTTAGCTAGGGATTATGAAGGGAGTTCCTATGAAACTTGAAAGGATGAATAGAGGCATTGCACTCTGTGCCCTGCAGCCCCCTGATACCCACCCCCACTCCCCCAATCCTTTCTTATATCACATCATCACAGAATGTTAGGGGTTGGAAGGGACCTCGAAAGTTCATCTAGTCCAACCCCCCCGCCGCCAAAGCAGGACCACCTAGAGTAGATCAAACAGAACGCATCCAGGCAGGTCTTGAATGTCTTCAGAGAAGGAGACTCCACAACCTCTCTGGGTAGCCTGTTCCAGTGCTCTGTCAACCTCACAGCAAAAAAGTTTTTCCTTATGTTAATGTGGAACCTCCTGTGCTCCAGCTTGCACCCGTTGCCCCTTGTCCTGTCATTGGACATCATATGTTGGGAAAGAGGTCATGAAAAGTATCCTCAAATAAATGTAACTTTTATCAAGACAGTAAATCTTGGACTTTTCTATGACCTTTGTTTTTTGCCTCCATCACAAGATCGGTGCGCTGTTTCTTTCTCATTTTTGCCACTTAATATGAGTACCTGATGCAGCACATGTACTTGTGCTGCAGTAAGTGCTAGTAATTATACCCAACCATGAGCTGGACTTAATAATAAAAAAGATGAAGGGCTTTAAGACATATGTTAGGATTTATTGATAGCTCTTGCCCTCAAGTAAAAATTAACATTTGCCTCAATTTTTCCTCTGCTTCAAATCTCTACAGTCTGAATCTCATGCAGAGCAGGAGGGAAACTAGGTACATGGCATCCTACACACCTACTCGGCATGCTTGTCTTCTGTGATGCATGGGGAGGCAGTCTGGCGCTGTGTGTGTCAGAGAGGCTAACAGCACACATGAAGATTTGCATATTAACCAAAGTGCTAATATGAGCTCTCAATCAGTTATTCCTAAAGTAGCTTTTTGTTTTGTCAGAGAACATTTAATAGAAGATTGAAAATCCTAAAGCAGATGTGTGTCTTAAAGAAAGAAAAAAAACTGTTAAAGAAATTACATGACTGAGTGATGTCCTGAACATGCCTGGCATTCCTAGTTTTCACCAAGTACCTGAGAAATACTATGACTTTTTTTTTATCCTATCTCCTTATGCTAGGAGTCTAAGACTTTAAATCAAGAATGACATTTGCCTCAGATTTACATATATGCTAAATACCAGAATGACTTTTCACTGAAATTACATCACTTGAAAGCCCTTTACCTTTGTGTGTGCTGGTAATGCCCTTAAGACGTTCCCAGCAGGAGTCTTGTGTTGATTAGCTTCCAGAAACACTTTAAAAGTAACTTTCTGTATAATTGACAATCATCTCCATTGATCAATTGTTTTCTATTTTGTTGCAATTAAGGCAGGTGCTACATTGGGTCACTAGGTTTGCTAATTCTGTGCCTCTGGCGTTTGGAGCGTCCGGGTGCGCTCGAACAGGTCTTGTTTGCTGTAGGTCAGAACACTAAGTGAAATAGTGCCACTGTCATTCTAATGGTCCAAGTGCAGCCTAGTCAGAATTTACCCCTTCATTCTTCAGATTGTTTCACATCTGCTATTTCCCATGTAGGTGTTCACTCGGGACAAAGTATCTTGACATCCCAGTTGCTTTGACGCTTAAAATTGCTGATCTCCTTTTGAGAAGACTTGTTCCTAACTACTTCAATACATTTTATTAGAGCCTTTTTCTCATTACTGCATTATCAGAACTATGTGTCCAAACTAGAAAACATTTCCATCTAGGTAGTCTTGCATCTTTTTCTCACTCAGTTGTCTCTACTAGGATGTTTTGGATTAAATTGTATTTTTGGAATGAAACACATCTTTCATGTTGTCACATGATGTTGCAGTAGGCAGTCGTTATGGATTACTCGAGCAGTCAATTTTTTTACATTTCACAGCTGAGGCTTTTGAAGACCTGAAGAACCTGAGTGTTCCTAATATTTAGGGATCTTCCTTTCAAATTTACAGCTACCAGTAACTGCTGTGATTAGGTATGCATATGACCTTCTTAAGTAATGTCATTCATGACCTCTTATAATAAACTCAAAGCACGTGATTTGTCAAAGATAAAACATTGCTACAGTTTTGTATGAAGCTGATACTCAAGTTCTGCCTTTCTTCCCTTTCAGGAGGTATAGAAGATATATGCCTTTTCTTTGTGAGTGGAAAAGGAAAAAAAAAAAAGTTCCTCACAGTATTTGATGAAAAAATAGTGTCAGAACAAGTTGTATTTACAATGTATTTTGAAATGCAGTATAATGAGATTTCTTATATAAAAATAAAATTAAGCCCTCATCAGACTGGAAGTACGCCTTACTGCAGCTCAAGCCTATATTGTTTGGATCTTTGCAAATATTCTAACTTGGAGATCTGAGGGGTCTCAGTGTGATTATCATTATGCCATTGTATTGGGCTCTGCGTGTAATGCAGACTCTAGGAAAATCTGTGCCACAGTTTTTCTTAAATAGATTACAGGCCCTTCTGAGCAGCAGTTGTTAGTGCCCTGTTTTGCTAAGTCTGTCTGTGCATGATAGTCAAGAGAGCTAGGCTTTTCCAGCAAGGCTTTTCCCCTTGCTTGTTGCAGGAAGACAGTAAGTTCTTGGCAATCATACTAGCACTGATAGCACAGTCCATTGTACAGTCATTATTCTTCCTTACATACAGGTCTCTAAATGTAGATCACTAATTTTAAAGTGCTCAGTTTTTCATGGGAAGTGTGTGCCTTTCCTAACCAGAAATAAGTGAACTATGACAAAAATTTAATCTTTACTCAACTTCCAACTTAACTGTGGAAATAACAGTAGCAATTCCCTCACTGCTGTCCAAATGTTGTCCTTGATAAAGCATTGGCTATTTTTCACTTTGGAAAAAACTTAAAATACCCTACTAAATATTGGACTAACTTGCTAGTTAATTTTTGTCCTCTTCAGCTTGACAGTAGAAAACGAGAGCTTTTTTTACCCTGTGTACCCCAGCATCTGGTGAGATGTCTGCCATGTGCATGCTCAGTATAGCTCAGGGGCTGTAGAGCAGACCCAGGAGAGAGTGTTACTGAGCACTTTCCAGTAATTTTTCGTAGTAATGCAGCATTCATGTTCTTATGGTGACCTCTAATTTAGACTGCTAAAGGTACTGTTCTCAAGTAGTCTTTGAAGTTCTGCTGGCAATGCATTGATCAACTTGTCCTGCCAATTGAGGAAAAAGAAACCAGGAAAGAAAAGGCACCCAGAGCTACATCAAACTGGCACTTCAAGAGCTTAATTGACTGAAAGAGAAGGCAGTTCAGCACTGGAGGATCAGATTGAATGGAAACATGTAGTTGGACTATTTTCTAAAGTTTTATTTGAAAATACCCGAGAAAAGTGGATGTGGAGAGAACAAAAACAGACCTCCAACTCTCTTCTGCATAAAATTTTCCTTTTCTCTCATCTCTGAAGTATTCTGCTTTGCCAGTAGAAAGAGAAGAGAAACAGCTGTTCCAGTTTTGCTTAGGCTTGCAGTGATTGTTCTGTGGGTAGCTGCCAATCCTCATTCCTCTGTGGTCAGGGAGAATCAAATGGTTTAGAGGTATAGGTGCCCCCATACACACTTCTTTGCTCCTGTGTCACCTGGATTGTAAACTGTTTTCTGCTCCCTGTCTTGGTGTTCTACTTCTATTTATAATAATGCTTAGGGGACGTGGATCCAGCCCCTGCATGTTGTGCTGTTGTCAGGCTATGCTCCTGCATTCCGTACAAAGTGATTTAACACAACTTTGGCTGATATGGCCAGCTTGAGTAGATAAGTTAAGCATTAGGACAGAGTCACTGAGAACTGCGAGAGGAAAAAATTAGAATGAGTACAGTACTAAGATTCTTTCCAAAGCTGCATTCTGAAATAGCATTGTATTTTTAGACAATCTTTCTTGCTTAAAAAACACAATACATAATTACATTACACGATACTTAGCTATTTGCCTCTGGCATTTCTCCAATGAAGAAATACTTTACACCTCGCACATAAATAACCAATGAAACTCATTGCCACAAGATACTTTGGAAGTGAAAAGTGTTAGTGGGTCCCAAAAGGGATTAGACAGGTTCTTGGGGAAGCTGCTTCTACACTATGGGACACGATAGTTGGGATGATACAGTCTTAAATGTTGACTGCTGTATGGTGATGTTACGATCATTCTGGTGTTCGTCCTGCATCTTACACTAACTTCCTAAATATCTCCTGCTAGCTGGTGTCACAGGGGAAGAACTGGGCCATCAGTTTGATGCAAGATGGTATCTCCTGTTTTACATCACCTACAGTTCCAGATGCTGCACCTCACTGCTTGGGATACTTGAAAAGCTCTGAAATCCTCTGTGAAACACCACAGCTCAGTTCTTGATTGTTTCAGTGTTTGAAACGGTACTTCTGGAAATTTGAATGAATCAAGGTTGTGCATTGGTTGGTAGTCTTGCACTTCAGAAGTGCCTCTAGCACGAAACACAAGCCGTAGCTTTTCAGTTTTGGGGAGAGTAGAAAATGGAGCTGTGTATAGGTACGTGTGCATGATCAGTAGAGAACTGCAATATAGGAATGGGAATTTTTTATCTCAAGATGGTTAAAATTTCAGACTGTAGGTCTGTAGGTCAGATCAAAAGCTCTTTTGAGTGAGCGTGTCTTTTTTTACTTCAGTGATGTTATGCCTGCTTATATCAGTTGAGCTGCTGGTTAATATGTTTAAGAAATTAAGTATATTTATATATTTAAGAAAATAAAAAAAGAGATGTGTGTAATTTGAAATAGTAATGCCATTGCAGCTTGCATTACTGATGCAAAGAGCCTTTGACCTTTAGGCATTTACCTGTTTGATACTTGCAAAGGTGTGGCAAGACATCAGTCCAAAACAATGTTGCCCTTGAAGGATATCTTGATGTTTTGGGGGATTTTTTAGTAAAACTAAACCAGTTTCTCCTGTATGTATCATGAGTTGAATTTCTTTACACATGTATTGTTTATGTTGCTTTTGAGTGTAGAAAACCTGCCCTCCAAAAACCAGGCAGATGTAGATTTCTTATCTCGTAGGCTTTATCTCCATGGGTTGGAGTAGTAATTGGTCTACTACTCGTCTACTACTCGTCCGATTAGCCATTGTGGGTGCTGGAACTACTCTTGTAGAAATGGAACAAAACTTACTCTTGTGAAATGCAGAATGTCCTTAAATGTAGATGAACTTTGGCTCTTTCTCCTTCCCCATGCCTCCAATTCCGTATAGTCCTAGTGAAGCTTTAGGATTGCCAAAGACTCTTGTAACCAATATATTACTCAGCATTTTCAGGTAAACGCATTCACTGCTTAACATCTTTGTATAAAATCTGTGTTCAAGACACGTGCAAATACTTGCCTGTATGTAATGTTAGTGCAGACAGATGATGATGAATCTACTCTAATCTGTGCTCTGGTTATGTATTTACATGCATGTTTACCGTTTGTTTCTCTATTAATATTGCTGTAAAGAAGACTATTCAATAAGACAGTTTATTATTAAATGAGACAGTTCTGTCTTTTCTACATGGAAGTTGTAGAAGTAAAACCGGTAGTAGCTGCGAGATGCAGAGGCTTTGATTTCTACAGCATTATGGCCTGGCTATACCTCCAGCTGCAGATTAACATTTGCATTGTATAAAACTTCAGTTTTCAGGTTTTGTTTTTATGAAATCCAGTATCTTTATATATTTATTAAATACATGTTTTTAGACATATGTCTATTTGTATTCATGTGTATTTCTTGAAGAAATATTGAATATTATTCATTTTACAAAATGATAGAACTGGTATTTCATGTCCCAAGGAAGTACTACATATTAAGCAAAAGTAATCAAATAATTTCTCTTCCTCTGCTTTCACAATATGATGGTTGTCTAAAAGTGATTTTCTAACAAAGTTCCACCAGGAGATGGGAAAGATACTACCAATTATAAACATGGTTGTGTTTGCAAGGAAACAGTACTGATAAGCTACCATTGCATAGACTTGCTGGCTGCCCGCTTGCTCAAAAATTGACCTGCTGTGGCTGTGAAAACTATGTGGTTTTGCACTGATTTTATGCATGTAGTGTTATTCTGTTTATTTAATTATTCAAAAGATCTTCCTAGACTGACTGATAAAGTCTTACCAGACTGACTTAGCCGCTCTTTATCTTGTCAGGATAATCACAGTTCTGTTGGAGAGAATGATTTGTTCACTTTGTCCCAGGTTTTGAAGGTCGGCATGGTGTGTGCAAATCGTACAAGAGTTTATCATAATTTGAAGCACTTCAAATACAAGTTGTATGTGGATTGCAGCTCCATTACCGAGTTGGATGGTGTTCAGGATGAACCAGTCAAAGACACAGTCGAACGGCTTTTCAGCCATTTGGAAGACAGTGGGTGGATTCAGAAGGTACGACTGGGTAATTTGATGTATCCTTTTCCAAGTAGATAAAAGTAAGCTGAGATAAAATGTCTCATTTAATTGATCAGTTCTGAATTACTGGGCTTCAATAATATAACTCAGTTTAATCATTCATCCACTTCTGCTGACCCAGTCTCTCAAACAGTGGTATGCTGCTGTGTTCACACAGAGTTTGTGTCAGCTTTTGACGTGAAGCTTTTTGACAGCTGCATGATCTCTGGGCTGTGGTGGGCAGGCTCCTGTTTCATTTGAAAGCAGCAATGCACCAAACTCAAGTTGTAACTTAGAAAGCTTGAAAACACATATGTGAGGCACAGCAAAATATTTTACGGTTCTGTTTACACTGAAGTACTTTGAATTATTCAGAAACACTTTATGAACTATTTTAAGACAACTTGTAGTACGATTGCCTTTAGCAAGCTTTCAGATATCATTGCTTCTGAATTGCTATTGGCATGCTTGTTAATGTATTGAAGAAAAAGAAAAAGCAGTCTTTATGTAACTCGGTTATTAAACATTGATAAAATAATCCAGGTTGTATTTTATTTGCAGAGATATGATGATCTTGAAGACTACATGAATGATGCAGACAGCTTCCAAGAAGAGAAAATGGATTAAGTGGCCATACAGCTCTTTAAAAGACGTCTTGTAAAAATTGGAATGGCCTGCTTTATCTGCATGCACTTTATCTCTGTTTGGTTTTCAAGATTCTTTTTAGGCTGTTATCCTTAAATCCATATGCCTTTAAACTACTATTTGAGAATGTGCTGTACCTTTTTTTCTCATCTGTGTCAGTAATAACTCAAAGTTTTACCAAATCAGTCCTTCCAGTCTTACTGCACAGGTCACTTGAAGTTTCCTTCTGTTCTTAAAAATAATGTCTCAGTATCTGTTTACTTGTGACATAAAACTTCCACCAATTTATATTGAGCTGCATCGTAGGGAAGGTAGGAGATGCTGAGACCTTTTGAAGTAGGTATATCTGGAAAGTTAAGGCTAGAACATACGACTTCCATTTTACCTTCCTTGTTGCTTGTTACATGCAAGCAAGTCCAACCATTTAGAATGAGAGTTACAATAAACAGAACCCAAGTGTAAGGATGTATTTCCCCTCTGAGAAATCAGTGGTACAGTTGCAAGGCAACAGAGGAACTACTCTGCAGTTCTGACTACATTTGCAGCACAGTAGTCATTCCTCTCTTTAGAGAGTAGGTGATGAGTCACGTTATAGGCTTCATAGAGACAGAGTCTGACTTAGCCATCTAAACGAACACTTGGGCCCACAGTGCTGTCTCTGATAAGCAGCTGGGGCAATTCACTGAGATTTAAACATCAAATTACATTGTGCAAACATAATGGCCACAACTTGCAGTAACTAAAAAATTAAGAGAAAGGATTAATGTGGCCCTGCAAGATAAGCAAGAATTCTTCCAGTGTAACTTAACAGAAAGTAGGAGTTACTTAGAATCGTGATGCATGGCTTACCTGAATTGCATGAAGCCCTAATCAGAGTTCTTTGGGGCCAGGGGAGTAGATTTTTGAGGAGTTAGGAGGGGTTAAGTACTATATTGTCCATTCTGAAAAATTGGACATGTGCCAGCAATGTGCACTCACAGCCCAGAAGGCCAACCGTATCCTGGGCCACATCGAAAGAAGTGTGGCCAGCAGGTTGAGGGAGGTGATTCAACCCCTCTGCTCTGCTCTGGTGAGACCTCACCTGGAGTACTGCGTCCAGCTCTGGAGCCCCCAGCATAAGAAAGACATGGAGCTGTTGGAGAGAGTCCAGGGGAGGGCCATGAAGAAGATCAGGAGGCTGGAACACCTCCCCTGTGAGGACAGGCTGAGAGAGTTGGGGTTGTTCAGCTCAGAGAAGAGAAGAGAAGAAGGCTTTGGGGAGACCTTATAGTGGCCTTCCAGCACTCAAAGGGGGCCTGCAGGAAAGGTGGGGAAAGGCATGTAATGTGACAGGACAAGGGGTAATGGTTGGAAGCTGGGAGAGGGCAGGTTCAGACTAGATACAAGGAAGAAGTTCTTCACCCTGAGGGTGCTGAGACACTGGCACAGGTTGCCCAGAGAAGCTGTGGCTGCCCCCTCCCTGGCAGTGCTCAAGGCCAGATCGGATGGGGCTTGGAGCAACCTGGTCTAGTGGAAGGTGTCCCTGCCCATGATGATCTTTAAAGGTCCCTTCCAACCCAAACCGTTCTATGATTCTGTCCCTGTACTTTGTGCTGTGTATAAAATTAATTAGCTGTAGCCTAAGATAAGATGCAGGGTTTTGAATCCAGTCAGGAACTGTTCCTACATCCTGCTGTATGCACATACATTAGCCTTTTGTGGCTGAGCAACATAATGAAAGGGAAAATACTGTAAATGCTTTAGTTTCTCTTAACAAGTTGCTCTCTCTCAGAAGCAAAATTAATGAAACCTAATTTCTGATGGATTTGTCCATACGAAATCCTTGCATTCATTATGTCACTCTACTAGTGACAGGCTGATTGGCTAGGCAACTGCTGCCAGGTGTATTGCTTACTGGTGAACATCTGTTGGCTTTTTTCCTTAGGAACTGTAACTTAGATTTGTCATTCAATGATTTTCCAGTGTTCATTGTAAAAAATGAACTGCTTTTATATTTTAAGGGCTTGAAATTCAGCAATGGATTATATGCTATTAGAGTGAGCTAATATCATCAGTCCTCACTTGTACTACACACAGACAGAAGATTTACAAACCAAGAAGAAAAATCCCAGTAAACAGATCAAGACTTACTCTCAAGTAAACTGATGTTGAAGATACTATTTCCATACCTTAACTGTGAGTTAGATATGTAAGTATTTTGAGACTTGATATATCTTATCTCCCTGGTTACCAAAGCTGAAGGAAATCTATTTTTTTCCATCTTCATCCCTGTTCTTCTGGGAATATTGGTGGGAACACACCCATCAACCTAAAACTACTCAGGAATCTGTCTCAAATATATCCCATTTAGGAAAAGTAATGCCCCTTGATGCCCCACTTCTTTCTGTTAACAAAATCTCTGTTGGCTTCTCTAGAACAGCGAAAGAACATTTATGTTTGGTGTAACATTCTTACAGAGGAATACCATTCGGAAATAAACGAGTTTTGTACCACATAATGGAGCATGCCCTCTCAGAGCCTTCTTGACTGGTCTTAGTATCTGCTACCTTCTGAACTTTTTGCAAACTCTCGAGACTGTATGATTTTTAATTTAGAAATTTTGCCATCAAAATGAATGGTCGATTTCTCATTTTGCCACATTGAAACTGTTTGCTACCAAGTTAACTTATATTTTAAAAAATAAGTTTGGGAAAGTTTGGCTTGCTGATTACTGATAATATTTCAAGAATACATACATTTTGATTGGAAATTAAAATTGGTAAATTGTTCCATTGATTAGTTTTACTCATTTTTTGTTACCTTCCACATCCCAGATCATGTTTATCACCTCCATTCACCTAAAAAGTGTGAGCTATCTACTTCTTTGTTGTTCCTGCAGGAGTTTTTTTCCAGATTTATGTTTTTCATCTCTAACAGGGATACAAAAGTATCCTGTTAGAGTTTCTTGGAAGAAAGTGCTTCCATAGGTTGACTAATCTCGTCTGTGACATCACCAGTTCGACTAAGAAAATGCCTAGAATTGACATCACTGATTTATATTTCAGTAGGAAGCTGGTATTTGATTTAGGGGGCTGACACAATGTTTGTGTGCGTATAGTGTCTCTTAAACTTTGATATTCCTCTCACTGAGATTGGAGGAAGTGATAATACTTTAGTGGCTGTTGTGTTACCTGAAAAGTTACTACAAGACAGCGAATGGCAAGTATCGTTATGTCATGCTTACATTTGTCTTCATTGCAGGAAATGACAAGATTGTTTAGAAGAGCCTTATATGTAAAAATTTAGATCAAATTTTCCAGGACAGGCTGTAAATGCTAGTACTTATACAGCATGAAATACAAAGAGGACTCTTACCCCCCTCAAACTTTCCATATAGAGAAATACTCAGTAAGAGTTTTCTAGCAGAAAAATTTTGTGCAAATATCTGATGATGGGAGAAGTCAGAAATCTGACCAGCCTTTTGTACTTCCTTTTCCACATTACAGCATTTGAGTGGAGTTCGGGGGTGACAGAATATAACATTTGTTCTATTAGGACATTTTTAATTGTCTTCAGTGTTAATTTTTGAAGCAGTAGCTCTAATTAAGATAAAGTACCTGTCTGGATGGAACAATGAAGAGAGCTCAGTATGTGATTAGACTTGGCGCAGGTGATTAATGATCATACTTGGAAATTACTTCAGTTCCTGTAATGTTTCGATAATCTGCTCTAGTTTAAGTTCTGTAACTGGAGACTGTGATAATGATAAAGTTCATGCCAGGTATTTACACAGAGGATCAGGCTTACTAGTGTGATGTCCTTTTGGGGAGAAGGCCCTTTCTGGTCTATATCCATGTCCAGTTCTGGCAGTGAAGTATGAAAAGAAGTGGTTTTTCTCCCCACGTCCCTCCATTTTTTGAAAGAAAGTCGTTTGTGGATCAAACGGGATGGTAAACTTTGCTAATAGTAGATACCTCTTACTGTTATTTTTTCAACAGTGAAGGCTTCTGTTTCCAAAACCCAGCTATTTCTAGCAGTTCAGCAGGCAATTACAGGCAATTCCCATGCTTGACTCCTCTAGTTTACTTTTATTTGGATAAATAAAGACTTGTAGTTTTATCCTTCTTTAAGTCTGTCTGGATAAACAGAGTGGGTGTGTTAGATAAACACATGTAAATACAATACCACTCCAAGAGAAATATCCAGCACACACAAAATAGACGTTACAGTTTTCTGCTTTGAGAAATGAGAAATGCCAATTTCTAATCTCTATTTAGAGGTGAGACAAAAGAATGTAACCAAGTATGATCTACCAGCCAAGGAATAATATGAGAAATATGTGAAATGGTATTGAAAGAACCTGATAATAACCCCCTCAGTGGCTCCGCTTCCCTGAATAGTTTATGTGAATTTCGGTATTTTTCTAGGTAATAAGTGATGCCATGGGGTTGTTTTGGTTTGGGTTTTCTTTTTTTCCCCTGTTGTTTATTAAATAAGGTGTAGACATAGTTTTTTCAGATTGCTCTGGGGGTTATATTCTTAATTAAAAAACTGGTGTGTGTTCGAGATGGCTTATTTTACAGTTTACACAGAGCAGTAATGGCATGCACCTTGTGCCCAAAGTTTGAGGACAAGAAAACTAACTCAGGTGCAGTCAGACTCCACTCCGAAGTTAAACAATTTACCAAGGGAGCCGCATGGTACGTCAGCCTGCCTGGCTGGGAATACCCCAGGAAATACAGGTGTGTGTAACTGCTGTCATTCAAAATGGCTAAGAACCCTTGCTGAAAAGCAAATCATGGAAATGGCTGAAAATTCAAAACTCCAGTTTGCAAAATCCTCCGCAGGATTGGTATTAAGCCTGTGCTGTTCTGATGGAGTTAATAGAACTTTGAAGTAATTTGAGATGCAATTTCTAAACACAGATGAATGTGGTACGCGCCTAGATTTAAGCACGTACTCAAGTTTTTAAGCGACATAGGTTCAGCACAGTCTTTTTGTTCCATTTTTGGATAGTTATTAGCACAATGGGACATCTATGGTGAGAATTCCTGGCTGTGAACCCAGCACAAATAAGTGCTTTGCTCATCTGAAAGGGGCTGCTGATTTAGGGGACTCGAAGACTCAACAGCAGTAGTGAATTCACACAGAAAAAACACTCAAGTGTGACAGCTCATGAGATTACAATATCGTCTAAAAACGTCAGAAAAAAATGTAGACAGAAGCGGGGGGGGAAGAATTAATTATTCAGGACCTGTTATGTTAGTGTTTTATCGTGTGTGTTTGTTAGAAAGCCTATGACACGAATCACAAGCGATGTTGTTATGATATTAAGAACCATTTGCTTTTAAAAAACTGACAACTAGCCAAACCAAGAAGGACAGCGGTATGCAGGAGCGGGTAAATTTCACCAGCGTCTTCTGGACAAAACTTGAAAAGCTGCGGGATGGATTTAGGGTATTTCCTTCTCTGCAACACCAGGGGCAGCATTTGCTGTGTCTTGAGCGGCCGGGCCTTGTAGCGCAGCCCTGCAACCAGCTGTCCCTCGCCCTGAAAGGGACAGACTGACCCACGAAACGCATGAGATGCTGCTTGGTCAAAAGTGAATCTCAAACGTCTGAAGTTAAAATTAAAAAAAAAAAAAAAAAAATCTGTGTTTTGAAAGCATTGTCGGAGTGCTAAAAAATTTTGTGAGAGAGAGAACTCCTGCAGCTACCCTGGTATCTTCCAGAGCAGCGCCACCAATTTTGTATTCCCACAGCAACTTTGAAAACCCCAGCCAAAACTTCCTTTAAAACACCCTTGCTTATTCTCCATGAGATTCATGTGTTACTGTTACATGTGCATCCTGCAACTGACCCTCTTAAACACAGCAGTGACATCTGAGCTATAAAGAATGAATAAAAGCCCTAGCAAGGCCTGAAGCAAAGGTAACCTTGTCTATTATTTTACAAACATTAAAATTTCATTTTATTTTCCAACTGTGCTAGCCCATTGTTCTTAACAGATGCGTGCTACTGTTATGTATCAAATAATAACCCACTCTTCCTCAGCTGTTCAAGGTTAAACAAAAAAAAAATCCCTTTTTCCTGTTAGCAGTAATGCCTTCCTCTGAAGGTAGCACATCCACAACGCGGTTCCCCCAGAGCTGATCCCTCAGCACTGTCTTTGCTGGGGCAAACGTAGGTCTGAAAGTGCTGGAGACTCTGGCTGGTGCTCACACAGACAGGTCCTGTAACCCTACATGGACGTGGCCACATGGAGGAGATTGGGGTCATGAAAGCAGGGGCTTCTGTATTTCCCCTATGTCCAGTGCTGCATATCTTTTATGTATTTTGGGGGAGTTTCCAGGGATGTGTCATTTCATCATTGGTATTCAAAGTATTTATGTGCATGGAAGGGGATAAAACCACCTGAGAGGGTTTATCATTAGTTCTTCCTCATCCTTAGCTTAATGCTTCTGGTATGTTGTGGTGAAATTTGTGTATTTTTCTGACTGGACCCACTGCAGAACTAAGTGGGATGATGCAGCCTTGTATTAGGGGCTGTACGGTCCCAAAAGACCTTAGAGGTTTTCAATCGAGGATGTGTCCCTGCATGCTTGGGGGCCAGTTTTATTCCCAAAGAGGTATTTGGGAACATGGGTAATACAGCCGCGGCAGCACAAGAGCATATTGCTTTAATAAAGCCGACCAGCTCCCAGCTATTTCTGCATCCTCCTTCACAGCTCACCTACAGCACCACGCAGAACCTGACGGCTGCCAGTTGCAGGGGCCAGATCTCGCAGTCGTCCACCCCTGCTCTAAATAGTCGGGTGAGAGAAGCGCCAAGGCTGTGGCTTTCCCGGGGAGGAACCAAAGTGCCGGCGCTACGTGCCTTGCCCCGGACACCCAAGAAGCTCCTGTCAGAGCCCGGAGCCGCCCCCCGTCCCAAGCCTGGCCTCGTGTCGTGCCCTCGCCCGGTGCATGAGAGCGCCCGAGAAGGCACCGCTTGTTTTTGTACCGTCTGTTCCAGAGAAAGCCAGCTGGTAAAGGAGCGCAGCGCCGTGATTTATTTGAGAACTCCCTCGTACTCGCCTGAAGGGCTCGCCGCCGGGGGAGGAGGGGGAACGGGAGGCTGCGCTCCCCGGCGGCTGCTCAGCGCCCGGCCCGGCACCCAGGTACAGAGCGAGGAGGGGAAAGGGGATTTCCTTGGCTTCCTCCCATGCAAATACCTCCCGGGGAGCGGCGGCGGCCCGACTCCCCTCCGCGGCCGCTGGGAGGCTCCGCGCCTCGCCCCGGCCTCCCCGGCGCCGCGTCCCCGGCCGCGCTATCGCTGACACCCGCCCCCCGCCCCCGCAGCGCCCCGCACCGCCGACCCGCTCCGCACCGCTCCGCACCGCACCGCACCGCACCGAGGGGCAACGGGCAGCTCGGGCACCCGGCGGCGGCAGCAGCAGCGCCCGGCGGAGGAGGCAGCGGCGATAGCCCACCGGCAACCGCCCACCCCGGCGGGTCGGGGATGGAATATACAAAAACACAAAGGAAAAGTGGCTGGACTGTTCTGGGTGCAAAATGCTGGAAGTTTGTAAGTGCAACTCTCCGTTTGTAATTACTGTCTGAAGAGGGGCTGGCTTTTTTTTTTTCTTTTTTTTCTTTTTTTTTTTTTTTTTTTTTCCCCGTGCTTTTCTTAAAACTGTACTTGAAACTATTCGATATCTGGGAGTATAAGGGAAAGTATGCGAGAGGAGTTCTTTGCCTGGGTTCATAGCTTGCTGCTTTATTACTAAGGGGGGAAATAAGCACTGAAAGCAATACGGATTTTATCCAGTGGCTGGATTAACTGAAGGCGAAGCGTGGTCTGGAAGTCCACTGACTGACATTGTTCCGGACCGGGGGATCCGTCTCTTATTTTTAGAGGAACTACAATTTAGCGGCAGACAGTTGGACACAGTGATAAGCCGAAGAGTGGCCAGCAAAGAGCGGGCGATAGAAACGAGAAAGCACAAAGACTAAACTAACCCAAGCCGCCGCCTCCTCCTCCTCCTCCTTTCTCCCCGGCTCTTTATTTGCACATTTACTAAAGACTTTAGAGGAAAAAAAAAAACAAAAACAAAAACAAAACAAAAAAAACCCAACCCCAACAAACCCCACTCTGCCAAATCTACAAGATTTTTAGTCCGCCGGGCTGTTTCTCCGTGCCGCTGAGCACGGCAATGCCTTAAATTTCCACTTCAAGGAATAACCCCCCCGCTCCCCCGAAATAAAATAAAATCAATAAACCTGCCAAGTCTCACTCATTCCCGAGGGAGATCGCCTTCGTCCAGGGAGTCATTTTGGAGGCAGCGGCTCGCTTTATTTTATTTTTTTTTTCCGCCCTCCTCTCCTGGCGGAGCACACACCCCACACCCCCCCCTCCTCCCCGCCCCGGGCGCCCTTTCCGCCCCGCGGAGCCCCTCGGCGGGGGCTGCCCGGCTCCGACCCCCGCCCCTCCCGCCCGGCCGATGCTGGCACAACCCTAGCGGCCGCCGGACAGCCGCCCCCCCCCTCCCGGATCTGTCAACCCCCCGCGGGGCCGTCACCGCCCGGGGGCCGGGTGGGGGTGGGCTGGGGGCGCGGGGCTGACCGCCCTCCGCCCCGCCGCCAGCCCGCGGGCTCGGGCTCCCGCCGCTGCCCCCGCCTCTCCGCTTCCCCCCCCCCCCCCCTCCTCCATGCGGCAGTGAGGACCGACCCATCCGGAGGGCCAGGACCGGCAGCCAGCGATGGGCGACACGGCTCCCCCCCAGGCCGCGGGGCTGGGGGCCGGGCTGCTGGGGGGGGGCCCGGCGGCGCCCCGGGTGCACAGCGCCATCGTGGAGCGGCTGCGGGCCCGCATCGCCGTCTGCCGCCAGCACCACCTCAGCTGCGAGGGGCGCTACGAGCGGGGCCGCGCCGAGAGCTCCGACCGCGAGCGGGAGAGCACCTTGCAGCTCCTCCACCTCGTGCAGCAGGGGCAGGGCGCCCGCAAAGCCGGCAAGCACCCCAAGGCGGCCACCGCCGGCGGATCGACCACCTCCACCGCAGCCGCCGCCGCCGCCGCGCCCCCGGACTACCACCAGCACCTCCTCAGCAACGGCGGCATCAACGGGGAGCAGCCGGCGGGGGAGCAGCGCGCCTCGGCCCTCCTGGCGGTGAGTCACAGCGCCCCCTGCCGGCGGGGAGGGGCCGCGACGCGCGGCGATGGGGAGAAGCCGCCCCGCTCCCCTCAGGGCACCCACACTCCCCCAGGCGAGGCGCGAAGGTGGGGTCAGCGCCGAGGGCGAGGCCCGTCCCCGCCGGGCAGCGGTCCCGGTGGGTGTTCGTGGCCGCCCGGCCCCACCTGCCGTGCCTCACGCCCCCCGGGATCGTCCCTGCCGGGTGCTGGGCCCCGCGGTGGCATCGAGGGTGCGAGGAGCAGTGGCAGGCCCGGAGTGGGGGAGCTGAGGGACGTGTCCTTTCTCAAAGGGGTTTTGGGACCGCAACTAGGTTGTGGTCCTAAAAATGCATCGCGTGCCCCCACCATCGCCCCCGCTGAAGCGTTGCCAGCAGGCGTCCCCGAGGAGGGGCACCGGCAGCCAACGCTGTCAGCGCATCCCCGCGCGGGGGTGAAAAGCAGCACCGAAGCATCGCCCATGTTCAGAATTGCCCCCCTGCCCCATCTTATCCCGCTCGCCAGGGCTCCAGGCAGCTCTTTTCACTCGAGGCGGCCGTTCGCTGCCGTGTCCCTCGAACTCGGCCCGCATGTACGCACGCGGCAGGCGGGCAGTGCCGAGGGAGGAGAGCCGGTGCGCGTGGTTCAGCTGCTCCGAGCGCCGCCTTCGCCAGAAATGGTCGGGGTGTGATTATCACCGAGCGCGTTTCACGGAGCAGAGTTACGAGAGTTTTCCAGGCACCGCCGCTTTGTAAAGGATATGTTGACCTTTTTCAACTGGAAATTGCTCTGCACATGTCAAGGAGGCGAAGCCTTGTCTCCTGTTACTTTATTACGAGCGGGCCGTGTATCACGCTTTTGAAGGCGTATGCTGCGCTGCGCTGCCTTCCAACTCTTAATTCTCAGCACACATGCGAAATATTAAGAGGAGTGACTGCGTCCTGATAGGCCCGTGGCTGCTATTCGAACGGCTGAAAAAAGATCTCTCCCTCCGCTCCAGCCATCAAACCTATCTTTCTTAGTGCCTGATGTATGCTAAAACGGGACCTTTGTGGTCGTTTCTCCTTTCTTACCCGGGAGTTCGCTGTGGTGCGTGGATCGACGTTTGGGGCTGCGTTACTCAGCATCACTCGTGAGGGTGATGATGTAAGCGTTAATGCGATAACATTGTGTCCGAGGGGAGTTTAGGTGCTTCGACCTGACTCAGTGTTCCGATTAAATCTCCCCATGATCCTCGTCACAATCAAGAAAGCCATTATCTTATTTTTCCAGTGTGTATTAATTAAATGCTTTGCACTTGTCTTATGGGAAAAAAAAAAAAAAAGGCGGCCTTTGCCTAATAATGTACGTCCCAAAAAAATCCACTTTCTGAAATCAGCGAACAGGCCTGTGTCGGTTTTTTTTTTGTTTTCAGGTATTTTTACTAGTTGTTACTATTGTTATGAAATAGCTGGAGGCAGCTGTTTGAAAGTGCTAAATGAAACAACTCCAAAGAAAATACTGAAATATTTTCGCCTTTTAAATGCAGAGAGGTTGTCCTTGTTTCTGAAATACCGCTAACCATGCACGGACCTCGCTCCGCGTTGCGTGTTGACTTACCCCCCCGATAACTCCGCACGTATGTGTCTTTGACAAGGGAAAGGTCTGACAAATTCCCCCTCGATTTTGCACGCTAGCGTTCGGTAATCCTGCTGACAAGGTACGTGACTTCACTGAGCATGACGTTTGGGGCCCTGAACCCTGTTTTGACACCGAAGAAATGCTGGCTCATGAAGCAGTATTGTTGTAATGGTATCACTGCACATCGCAGATCCTCCCACTCTGTGCTTGACACAGACATTCCTCATTTGCTGCTCTGGTAGGGCTGCCTAATTAAGGAACAGAGAAAGGCATCGGTTCAAAGTCACGTCTCTGTGTCATGGAGGCACATGTTCCCCTTACCAAGAGCTTCTTAGAACATTGTTGCAAATATTAAAAAGGAAAAGCAAACCACACAGTGTCTGAGTGGGATGAATTCAAGTGGCTGAGGGTCAGACACCAGGCAGCATTGTGCTCCTGTTCTTGAAAATTCAGAGAGAAGGGATGGGCCAGGAAATAATGGGGTCTTGCTTTTGCTCCAGTCTTAGCTGGAGGAGGAATTAGCTCTACCAGTTATTCCAAGGGTACTTGAAGAGGGAGGACAAGGCAGACTAAGCCTGTTGTCCTGTGCATTATAAATGGATGGGGAAGAGAACCATCTCTAAGCTGAATTCATCCTCTGTGGGGTGTTTCCCAAAAGGAAATCCAGTGGAAGGCTTATATGCACTATTCCTTTAATTCCAGACATTTTGCTTACAGCAGACAGCAGATCTGAGGTGTGCAGGGTCCTGGAGCAAGGCGCAGCTCTGAGCTTCAGTTGTGGCAGGTACAGCTCTGGCACAGGGAAGCTCAAGACAGGAGCTTTTGTATGAGTCTCACACCGAGGATGTGAGATTGGACATAGCTCTGACTCCACGGGGAGGTTGTAAAGCTCCACCTGCCTTGCTGTAGGTCTGCCAATTAAAAAAAAAAACCTTCTGCACAGATAAGCACAAAGGCAGTCATAACTCTCTTTAGGGAGCTCTGGCTATCAGGACGCCCTTTGCCTGCAAAATGAAGATTATCCCCACACTTCCTCTCCTGAAAAAAGCTGTGCTGTTTCCTTTGCTTTGCAGGTCCCACTGCTCCTGTTACCAGTGCGCCTGCCATGTTTAGTGGAATTGGATGGGTTGTTTACACAGTTGGACTCAAGAGTAAATATTTGACACTTGATAACACTCAAAATGACCTTCACTTGAACGTATCAAAGAGCTTGAAGTGATTATCTGACATTGTGATACTATTATTTGATAATTATCTTTTCCCAGTGGGCAGTTTAAAACTGGCAGAAGAGAGAGTGTTTAGTGGGGTTTGGTTTGGGCTTAATTTGGCAGTGTAACTTTGCCTGTTGAGAAAGCATCTTTGGCAGCAGCATTTTCTAATTGGGGAGTGGAGACCGGATTTTTTAGCTGCACCAATGAATGTGGGTGCACGTGAAGGAGAAATTTCTTCTTCAGGACACAGCTAGGAAAGCTGTTGTACGTTCTGCCTCCCTGCATTTCCCAAGAGCTGACATTTGTTTATTTATATGGTGGTGTTGCTTTTCATGGTGCAGAGTAGAACAGATAAAATATTCTGTCTTTCTTTTATACATACATCTATATGTATGTATATGCCCTCCAGCACTTAGCTGTTTATATTATTCATGTCATATATAAACAGTTAGCTCCAGAGGGCATTCCTCAGTGGCTTAAGCATTGAACTGGTAATACCAAAGATCTTGCACTGCAGTTTCAAATCTCCGTTGGCCGATTCATTCCTTCGTTCTTCTGACATAGGCTGAGCACTGTTCTTTTGCTCTGCATGAGCCAGGAATTCTTGTTTTTCAGGCATTATTGTATTATTCTGGTCAGGTTCTTTCATTGCAGCCATCACACCAGTGGCTCTGAGTGTGTTTAGCGATGTTTGTCATCAGCCACAGGTGACTTGTTCTACTTTCACCCATCTCACAGTTGTGCTGAATTTATCATTACAAGGATTAATTTAAAATATTAATTAAATATGTTATTGTGTTCCGTACTCAAAAGAGTGACTGAGAAAGTGGCCTGCTCCCTAGACGTAGTCTGCAAGCAGGTGAAAAAGAAAAGGAAAACCAGTCCTACATAAATATGATGTAGCCAAGGAAGAGGGGAATGGGTTAATTCTTCCTACTCTCCTAAATTCTCATCAATGGCACTACAAATCTGGAGGAGTCAAGGGGTTTGTCCCAGTTCCCTGAGGATCTCAATGGAAGACAGTGTTGCCTGCCTGATGCCAAGAGCCAAGTTCGGCTTGTAAAACCTCAATTTAGGCAGTTATTTTATGTGGAGATCATTTAATGATCATGGAAGCCCTGACTTTGTTTCCTAATAATATTTTTTATGATCCACACTGTGTTTGCTGAGTCTTGGCCTCCCCTGTGCTAGCATTAAAGATCCTCAAGTAGTTTAAAAGGAAGGACTGTGCTCTGGTATCTTTGGCCTATGTTTACACTTCCCCAATCTACCAAGCTCTTTGCGTTGTTTGCTAGTTGGCTGCCACGGTACCCTGCAGAAATAGCTGCATTTTCTGGTTCTGGACAACTTTTGGAAGGACCCTGAAGCAAGCAGTATAAGGTGACCAGCTATGGGGTGTAGTGACATTACGGTGCGGTAAGTGCAGGTGGATTAAAGCACAAACCATTCTGCAAAGCTGGAGTGGGATCTTTTGACTAACAAAGTTTGGTGCCAAAGCAATGAAATGTTCTGTTTGTGAGGTGAAGGACCACTGTCTGCTCCTTGTGCTCCCGCGGGAGTGAAGCTGGGTTCTGATAAACACAATTTATGTAGACGAGTCAGGTAAAATGAGTAAGTCACATTGCCTTTGTGGGTAGAAAACCTTGACCTGCTGTCATGGGCCCTATGGCCTGCTGGGATCCATTTGATTAGGATGGACCCAAGCACCATTTAAATCCTTGTTCCCCTTGGCTGTGAGAATGTTTTCTGCACTAAAATCAAGACAACTCCCTGGAAGCTGCATAAAAGCTATATTTAATGAAAAGTGCAGCAAGTGAGTTCGTTAAATGTATGCTAGTGTGGGAGCTTTTCAGTCCTAGCTCTCCAATCAAATCACTTGCCTCCTTTGAAGCTTTTTAAGCTTTGAACACATTTAATGAAAGTCTCCACCATTCTGAAACTGTTTAACCGACTGTTTCCACCACCAAAGTTTCTGTAGGTAGTGAGCAGAGGAACCGTTTGTCTGCCTGGACTTGACATGCTCTCCAAGGTCAACCCATGGGCTTCTTAACTTCCCTGACTATTATGGCATGTCCTCTGACAGAGCTCTCGCATCCCCTGCGATACTCAAATTGCATCTCTTGTGTGTAGCACTACAACAAAGGAGAGTGATACACAGCTTCTGTTTTTTAGAAGCTACTTTGCCGAAATTTTGACTTATCTCACTATTATTGCTTTTCCCCTCACAAAGAGCATTGCCTGCAAAAGGTGTATGTGGGGTTTGGTTAGCTTGCAGTGACCATAAAATCCCCAGTCATTTAACTGGTTAAGAAAGGCCGTAACATGCTTCTATTCCTCTCCCTAACTGCTGTCAATGGTCCTTTCTACCAAGATACCATCTTCAGAGGCCAATTGTAGTCTGCCTTTCTTGTCAAGCCTGTTGGCTTATGAAACTGAAACTTCACCCATGGCTCATTACTGGAAAAGAAGGCCTCCTTCCTGGTCGCTTTGACAACTTTGGGAAGGGTAGTATCTCCACTGCTCCATTTATGTCGCACCTCCTAGGAGGAGCTGGAAGCTGGCAAGCTGACAAAGCAGTGGCATAGAGATGCCAGATCTGCCAGCAAGCGTCTCTGTGACCTTGCACATCCCCTGTTGAGCCACTCTTTTCCTTCTGTGATTGAGCTCTTCAGGTGGCACTGTCTCACTTCCTAGCACATGGGACCCTGGTCTCCGCTAAGGGCCCAACTCTACACGGTAATGACCTGACACCATCACTGCTGTGGAGTTCAGGAAGGTGATTAAAGAAACCACTTTAGAGGGCAGACAGCCACCTACATGGCACTTAGAAAAGCTTTAGCCACCTGGCTGCTCTGAAGAGAAGAGGAGAAACAAGGTCTTTGCTCTTTGGCCTGTCTCTGGTGTCCGCATGTCAGCGTTCCTGTATGACTTCCCAGATGGTACTCCCAGCAGCAGTAGGATGAAGCTGATGGGATTCATGACAGGGCTGTCTTTTCCGGAAATCTGAATCGTGTTTGTAAACCTGAAAAGGATCATACCTATGTCAGGCTGCTACAGTTTGAGCAGTGAAAGAGGCGGTGGTCTTGGCTGCAGAAAAGAAGGAGTTGGTGCCAAGTGAGATTTGGATCACTTTTTCAACTTAACAGTATTAACAGAGATATTTTTTGTTGTTTTTCTTTTCTTTTTTTTTTGTAGATGGAATTATAAACTATTTATGCCCCAGATTTCCCATGAAAAGCTTCCTATAGCCACTTGAGAGCAAACTTGTGAATTTGTCATAACTTGTCAGGTTCTTTCAATGTATTATTAGATGCAGGTAATCAATCCATAATTGCACTGAAGTTCCAACAGCAATACCTAAGACAAAATACCTGCAACTCTCAAGTAACAGTTCTTAGGTGAGTGCGGTGTAAACTAAAAACTCAGTGTTTATACTCTGACTCTAGGATCTATTCGACAGATTACTCCTGTTATTTCACTTCCATAAACCTCAGTTTCCTCTATGAAAAGTACTATTTATCACCTTTGTAAAGTGCATTGACATCTGATGGTGAGTTTTATGGCTTAGAAGTCAAATTCATTATTGATGGCGCCTAAGACAGGATATTTGAACGTTTGCTTTGGCAAAGCTGCAGGCAATGTATGTGAGTTGATGGATTCTTCTTATTTGACTTCTGTGTTTTGAGCCTTTGAGGTGCACTCAAATCACCTTTTCAGCCTCTGACCCACAGGTATGAGTACTGGAAATACAAAGCCAGATGAGTCTTTTACATAATCACATGACTCTCAGAGCTGGGTTTTTATGGCACCATTTTGCCAAGATTCACAATAAAAGTGGAAGATGTGGCAGTGCCCCTTCTTTTTAGGACAGAAAAGCATTTCCCAACTTTTCTTCATAATAATAAATGGAAGCTTCAGATTTTCTTGCTTTACTTGCTCTTGATTCTGCATCAGTTTGTACTCAAATTAGTCTCCCAATTAAGTCAGCTGCATCCAAGCATGTCATGTACTTGATACTCCAGCAAACTGGGAGCAAAGTGAGACTGGAACTGAGAGTATATATGCAAGTCATCTGCTCTCTGTCAAGACTGCAGCTGCACCCCAGCACTAGCAGGTGGGAGCCACCTTGTCCTGCATGTGTTGCCTCCCATCTGGTAGTAATGGAGAAAGGCTCATGTTTATGGCTCAGGGTGAGAGAAAGACTCAGAAATATTTCTTAATTGAATAACTTACACAAAATTCCAACACACTTACTGAAAAATTATAATTTATTTTGGTTTTAATTTGAAAATACCTCACACCCATGGCTTCACATACAGGTGTTGGCATTTCCCTGAAGAGTTCCTTTTGTTCAGAAATGGCTCCTGTAGCTATTTTTATCTGTGTCACTCAGTTACAATTCTGATGTGCTTGCAAACCAAGCTGAACCAAGGTGCAGAGGAATTAGTACCAATTAGAAATCAGCATGGAAGTGCTTCTGACACAGCGAGGAAGCAGATCTTGCAAACCCATTTACCTGCTGCCTGAGCCTGAAGGTGGCTGAAAGACCCGATAAGATCTTAGGCTAGCAGATGAAACCCCAAGAAGGTTCATCATGGCTCTTCTGTTTTGAAACAAAACATGCTGTTATGCAGAAGTCATCCCTATGGTACCCTGGCTTTGTTACAGAGCTCTGCAGGCACCTCCCTAGAGTAGGTGTTATACAAACACCCAGTGAGAACCATGCCCTTCCCTGCATACCTTAGGGCCTCAAGAGACAAGATAGACAAAGAATGGAAGGAGGAACAGAAGCACAGAAAGGTCAAGTGTCTTGCCCAAGGTCAAACAGCAGGTCAGTGGCAGAGCTGGGAACGGAGCCCAGATTTCCTGACTCCTAGTCCAGCACTCTATTAATCATCTCTTTGCTTTGTGTTCTGCGGCCTGTTACTGTCCATAGGAAATGTGAGGATGACTTTCCGACAGCTTCAGAGTTACTTCTTAGTTTTGGAAACTATTGATCATCAGCACACTATTGAGATAAAGAGGTCATGTACTGGACATAGGCACTAGAGGATTCAGAACTAAGTGCTCTGGGTATCGATTTCATTCCAGGATGCTGAAAAGCCGTATTTCATAATCCCAAATGTTTCTTCTAAGTCAGATTTTTTAAGTCTTTTTTTCTCTTACATTGTATACAAAGTGGTTTGTTTTTTCAGAGTTACTCATCACAGTTGAACTCCTGCATTAGTGCTTGCCCTATAAATTATTTCTTCCTTGAAAATGACCTACAACAGTTATTTAGTTAGCAGGGCTTTTCTTCTCCGTGGAATTTACCAATGAAACAGTCAGAAAACCAGAGAGACAACAGTCCTGAGACACTTGTGATTCTTACTTGTTTTCATTCCTCACTGTATGATGTATTTAGTTTTCAAAGTCTTTCAGTGGAATTATCTTGACCACAAAGTTAATTATACCTGTGAGATTTTTTTTCTTCCCCAAAATTTTGACTTGAGGCAAAACTCTGGCTACTGTGGTAATGATTTATCGAGAGTCTCTTATAAACAATAGTATAATCACTTTCTTATAGTCATGGCAACAGTGTTTAAGCAATGAGCTTACTGAACACAATGTGCACTGTCTCCACTGAATAGCTATTGCAGTGCTGAAGTGTATGCTGCTCATTTTCAGAGGACTCAGGGACATAAATTATTCAGCAACACAACGCTGCTTCAGAAAGCGTCTTTGAAATTGTTGTATTTCATTCTAGCCAAAGAAGGATGCTTATCGGTGCTGACGGGGCTGTGTTTAATTACTGCACGACAGTGTACTCTTTGGGCCAGGTCCGCTTCCACTGAATTTAAGGGTGTCTGTCTCAAACCATTTGAGAACTGTGCTACCTGTCACCAGGATCATGCTTCCCCTGGTAATATTTGCTGCCGTGTGAAATCCCTAATGTGGAGGACAGAATGGCTCAGGAGGATGTGTGCTGCACATATTCATGGTGTAAGAGGTGTGACTAGGTGCAGAAGGAGAAATTTGTTTTAATGAACAAGAGGTTCACTCCAGCAGGGCTGATCCCTTCCTTGGCCCAGAGGATTACCCGGGTTCCTGTTCAAGGGTTGAGGAGGCACCTTGGAGAGAGGATGGCTTCACAGAAAGCTTCAGAATTGCACCCCAAGACAAGGAGTTGCCTCTGATTTTTCTGTTTATTTTGTTTTTACAGCTCTCTCATTCAAATAACTAGACCTGGAGGAAAGACCTTGTTGGCAACAGTTGTTGTTTTGGGATGAGTCATTCCACCAGATTTCAGAAATGCCACCCCAGTGACAGTTGGCGAAAATGCTGCATGGGCTGTTCAGTTTATGTTTTTCACTTTGGAAAATCAGACCATTTATTTAGGGTTCTGTTGCTTTAGAAACCATCTTCAGACACTCCAAATTCCCTTTCCTTTCCTTTCCTTTCCTTTCCTTTCCTTTCCTTTCCTTTCCTTTCCTTTCCTTTCCTTTCCTTTCCTTTCCTTTCCTTTCCTTTCCTTTCCTTTCCTTTCCTTTCCTTTCCTTTCCTTTCCTTTCCTTTCCTTTCCTTTCCTTTCCTTCCCTTCCCTTCCCTTCCCTTCCCTTCCCTTCCCTTCCCTTCCCTTCCCTTCCCTTCCCTTCCCTTCCCTTCCCTTCCCTTCCCTTCCCTTCCCTTCCCTTCCCTTCCCTTCCCTTCCCTTCCCTTCCCTTCCCTTCCCTTCCCTTCCCTTCCCTTCCCTTCCCTTCCCTTCCCTTCCCTTCCCTTCCCTTCCCTTCCCTTCCCTTCCCTTCCCTTCCCTTCCCTTCCCTTCCCTTCCCTTCCCTTCCCTTCCCTTCCCTTCCCTTCCCTTCCCTTCCCTTCCCTTCCCTTCCCTTCCCTTCCCTTCCCTTCCCTTCCCTTCCCTTCCCTTCCCTTCCCTTCCCTTCCCTTCCCTTCCCTTCCCTTCCCTTCCCTTCCCTTCCCTTCCCTTCCCTTCCCTTCCCTTCCCTTCCCTTCCCTTCCCTTCCCTTCCCTTCCCTTCCCTTCCCTTCCCTTCCCTTCCCTTCCCTTCCCTTCCCTTCCCTTCCCTTCCCTTCCCTTCCCTTCCCTTCCCTTCCCTTCCCTTCCCTTCCCTTCCCTTCCCTTCCCTTCCCTTTTCTCCTCTTTACTTCTCCTTCTGCCCTCCTTTTTTCAGTTCTCCACCTTTCCCTCACTGCTATGGTATCCCAACATCTGACCTTTGGAGTTTCGATTCTAATCTGATTGGCCGCTCCTGGAACTGCCTGTGGGAAATACCATGGACATTGCTGTGGAGCATCAGCCTAATGCAGGATCGAGGTCTCTATTTCTAGCCATTACTCTACTTTATAGTAAATTGTTTTGTTTTCCAAAGAAATGCATTTTTTCTGCTCCTTTAAAAGCTTTTGGTTCGACATCCTTCCAAGCTAGACACACTTGGTCTTCAACATGGGGCTGCTTACCTCTATGGCCCAGTTCCCGGAAACAGTTATGCATGTACTTAATTGTGCACACATGGGTAATCGCACTGAAATCAAGATGTGTAGAATTCAGCAAGTCTAGAAGTATTTGCAGGGTTTGGTCTTCGTTCAACAAACAGGCCTCAGCCTGGCTGAAGTCCACGACATGCTACAAAAAGAAACTGAATTCAAAAGTAAGTAGCGTATTAATTATCAATTGACTTATTTCCTTAAACCAGTTAATTCTGTACTTTTAAAAACTACTTTCCATTTTTCCTGCAAATCCAATTGCCCTTCCTTTCACACTCATTTTTCCTCCTCACTGCTCAACTCCCAGCAGACCTGAGCTGCCAGCCACATGATCCACTTTCATAATGATCTGAGTTCCGACGTTTCTTTTTTCCTACCAACTTGATGTATTACCATAATGGTTCCTAGGACATATTTTGGTCAGCTTTTAGGGAGAGAGAGAATCACAGTGTTTCAGACCTTCATTTCCAAGTGCAGTATTAAATATAATCCTTATAATTATAGCACTGACACTTGGACCACTGTCATTTGGTCTATGTCAATATGTCGTCAAAAGTGCTCTTTCTCAGGAGCTGGAACTGAGTCATGTTGATTGAATTGAAATTTGATGGGCAGCAGCTGCAAACACACTCTGGCCCCATCCCCCGATACCTCCCTGCTTTTTTTTTTTTCACTTTTACCACAAAATCCTTTTGCTTTCTGTCAAAGTGGTGAGTTTACAGAACAGAGATAAAGGCTGATTCCAGGCTAAGTTATCCTGAGCCACCCCTTTGGGTAAGTCTAGACTGTCCTTCGAGGGGTGCCCTGGGGCAACCTGAAGGCACAGTCTCTGTGCCGACGGTGAACCTGAGAGCGCAGCCCCAGGTGCAGCACAAAGGCCATCCTCAGACTGTGCATGGCCATCCTCTGCTGGAGCTCTTAGGATGCCATCAGGGTCGCACTTAGCAGCTAAGGAAGCTGTAGACATGCCTGGGCTGAAGTTTGGCAGCTCCTGTGTGAGCAGGGCTGGGAGCACCACAGTCCTCTCCCCTCTCGTTGCCCTCGTCAATCACCACACAGACCTGGCTATACATCTAAGCAAAGGCATCAGGACCGGAGTAATTCTCAGCAGCAGTTTATACTGCAAGTTTAACACACACTTTTCTAGCCCTAGGGGACTAGGGGGAAAAAAACAGCTTTGAACTGGGAAAAAAAATAATAGTATACAGTAGCTGTATAACATGATCCTGTCATTTTTGGTACTTAAAAAACAAAACAAAACCCCAGCATTCATAACACAAGATATTCATGTTTTGAAAAGTGCCACTTGCCAATACACAGTAACTACTTTTCATAAGGCCCTTTAGTCCATGTATTTACAAACATTTACAGGTGGACCAGAATAGCTCTGCAGAAGTTAATCCAATCCCTTGAGTAAACAGTATGTACTTCTAAAACTTTCTATGTATACCAACCATACGTAAGGCCTTTGACATACATTTGTACTGCACACGATATATCTGAGGGGTCCTGATAGAGCCAGGATGGCTAGTGAGGTCGATAACCCCCTTGCTAGTGTACTGGATGTGTGTTCATTCTGTCAAGCCCATGAAGGGTAACTGCCTAGTGTGTCGAAAGGGCTATTTACTGAAACGGTCCATTATGTGGTTCTTGGAGCCCTCTCCCAGGGTGTAGTGTCTGTGCTTGCGTCTCCTGGGCTGTCATCAAAGCACAGGCTCTTTGACTCAGGTCAGAAGGACTCTTCACCACAGCCTTGTGCTGCCTCTTTTGGTCACAAAAGACACGCTCATCCCCTTCCACTGGTAAAGTCCTTCTCTGCCGTCCCCCTCCTCCACTTCCCAAAGCTATTAGCCATTCCTCCTCCTCCACATTCACCCCTCTCTCACCTGGGCTATTGCCCTCCCTTCTCTCCTTTCATGCTCCTGACATGGCTTCATAATGTTTTTCTAGCCTGGAAGGGCCAGAGAGCCAGGCTAACAGAGAGATGCTGAACACATGGTTTCCACATGTCTTCCCTCATACTGCTTCCTAGCTGTCTGTCTCTCCTTGCTTCAGCTGGAAATCTAATGACCACCAGTGTATTCACTCCTCCTCTCACAAGTTTTACAAAGGATGAGCTAAAAGGTCCTGCATCACTGTCACCAGAAATTCAGAGCAAAAACTTCTGTGAGTTGACAGAGCACTTGTAGGTTCTCTGGCCTCTCACCGCAGGCCATGGGTGCTCACAAACTGGGCATGCAGTTGTGAATGCTCAGCCTCCAGTTCAGAAAAATACTTAAAGAATATGTGTGAAGTTAAACAGAGAATTAAATGCTTTTCAGTTTGAGTGCTGCTTCCTTGGAGTGGGACCCCATAGTGAAGAAGGCATCCTTATTGGCCTGATTCAGGAAATACTTAAGAGTATAACAAAGTTTTAAGAATAGTAGTACACTATCTTGTATTTTTAATGACTCTTAAATAAGGCAGGGTGATGTGGACAAGGCAGAAAATGCGAAGGCTTTCCTGGTCATCTCTTACATTTTGAGTCATGCTGCAGAATCTGAACTCTAAATACGTTTTGATAGTGCTGCTGCCTACATGCCACTGTAATGTTCAGTAATGTAATTGTGTTGCGTGCTTATGTGTGGATTATTTAAAGAAATTACAATTAAATGAAGAGCAATTAAGTCTTAGAAAGGAAATGTTCTTACAAAGTTAGCAGTACTTCTGTGACTGTGCTTGATAGTGAGATGGACCCTCAGACCCTTGGATTCCTCTCCTGCATCCCAATGTCCCAATGATCAATCTGGGAACAGCTAGGAGTCCAAATGTTTTTGACTTATAACATCTAGGCATCTAATCTTCTCTGTATTGAACTGGAACCAATGGGAACTGGACACCTAATTGTATTTTTGGATCTCAGCCTAAAATCTCTGGAGTGCTTTGGAAAATTTATCCCTAGGAGGTTTTTCTTGAGTCAAGAACATAGACTGGAGCCATTGCTCACAAAAAACCCTCAACATGTGACATCAGTGCGTCAGTCAATGAGTCACCACCCATCAGTGCAGGAGGTCAAAGTATTCTTTGTATTTACCTAAGAAGTAGTTACCTATTTACTTTCTGAAATTATGCTTGTAGTACTAACATGACATTTTGGTTTGCTGTACAGCGAAGACACTATTTTTAAATGCCATGTATAAAGACAGGCCTTGTTTCTTTAAAAGTTAGAAATACTAGAGAACAGATGTAAAAGGCTCATTTCCTTCCTTGCTACTATGTGTGGTCTACAAAAAATCCCAAATTGTGCTAGTAAGAGACTGTCCAGTCTCTTTTCTTGCCAATGATGTAAGTGTTGCTCCTTCAGAGAAGGCTGAATTATTATTTTATCATTGCCTTCCTCTGATCTGTCACTGTTTCTGCTTTCCCACCATTTTGGCTTTTCATTCTTTAAATACATTACTAAGATTATATTAAAAAAAAATTAAGGCAATAATTTATTAGAAAGGGATTTACCTGTAAAAGACTCTAGGCATACCACACACAGGCAGATCCCAGCCAGGAAATCCAGTGTTAATGCTACAACTCCATCTCTCAGGCTCAGTGTTTCTCTCGGGTGCTTGGTCCTTACTGGGTGCTGGGATGCCTGGACTTCCCAGCACATGTGGTAACCATTGATCTCAGTGTGGTGTTAGAGGCCAGTGCTAGGAGCTGAGGGCAGAAGCAGAGCTGAAGGGCAAAGAGAGAGAGTGAAATTTTGCTGTCAGTGCCTGAGTGTCTCTCTCTGTACAATCCTATGACATCTAAGCAAAGGAAGCTGGAAATTACCCTGGGAATAGGAAAACGAATTGGTACAGAGCAGGATAATCGTCCTTTCAAGGAGAAGAAAAAGAACTTGGCTCCTGCCAAGTTCTTTTTTTAATTTTTCAAGGAAAAAAACCCACTGATCCAATCTGATCAACTCCATAGCAGCAGTGCAACAGGCACCAAGTGGCCAGATCTCCTGTTTTATCAGCCCTATTACAAAACATTCACAAGTCTAAAACTTGTGCCCTTCCTTCTCTTGGTACACTTTATCTCCTCAGATCAGACTTTCTCCCTCAACACTTAATCCTCCTTTGACCATCACCTTTTCCTGCCTCACAGACCACTCCATACGCTCACTTTGCAGCTCCTGCGGGCACCAACTTACTGCAAGTACTTTGCAGGGGAGTCCAGAGCCATTGCCTCTCACAGGAGCAAATAGCTACCTGTCAGGACATAGCTTCTTCTGAAATAGTCTGTAAGGTTACGAGATCACAGGAGCAATGGGCCTGGAAGCAAAAAAAAAGCTGCCTATAGCAAGACACATTTCAGTCCTGCACGAACAACTGTGCCGGTCAGAGTCTCTCGTAACCCTCTCTTATCTAATCTAATCAGTATCTTTATGGCATTTATTACCTTGTTATCAAAGAATGACAGGAAGGAGATTGGGGCCTTGGTAAAAGCATGAGGCAGAGAGGCAGAAATGAGACAGACTGTTGAGCAAAGGTTAGAAGAGCTGTACAAGCAGGGCATTGCAAACAGCAGACCTTCTTGTCCTTCCCCCATCCCACTGTGTTTGCAGGGGCGAGGACCTGGTTGCACAGACTGTTTGGTGCTGGAGACTGGGAGACCCTGTAGCCCAGAAAAGGGGTCGTTCAAAGGTTTCCTGTGTCTTAGAAGGTTTCTCCAGGAAAACTCAAATGCAAGGCCATGGATGTCAATAATACTTTGGATCATTCGCTCATGAACATTATTGATGAGATCATTTTTCTGATCCTACAGTTTCTGTACCCATGGATTTCATTTGGTTTGCCAAATGGGAATGAGCTACAGCTACTACAGTCAGTGTTTATTTCCAGTTAGTTTTACTTGTGGCACTCCTCAGTAGCCCATGGTTAGAACGCTCCAGTTAATTGACCCTCCTCCTCACTGCCTCCCTCTTTCGTTTATTTGTCTGCTCTTGCATTACAGAAACACTTCCAGCAGTTCCACTTACAGTGGTTGCTGAGGCAAAGGACTGTCTCATTAGGCTCCAGCAGAAACTCGAGTAAATGCCAAGAAAGATGCACACTTCACACAGTAAGTGATTCCCAAACCAAGCAGGGCAGGTCAGCACCCAGAGGTGCTTATGAGGGCCCATTAAGGTCCTCAGGCTCGTTCAAAGAGGGTGCTATACTCCTAGGACACAGCATCAGAAATAAAGAGTGTCCTTACATGAACCAATGTGCAAAGCTTCCTGCCTCTTAGCTGGGTTAGGGATGCGGTGGTGTCAAGTCTTTCTGCAGTAGCCAGGATGGGCTTAGCAGAAGACACAGTCAGTGCCTTCCCCACTCACAACAGGCAGAAGAAGGTCTGCTTATTTATGAAAACTGTCCTGAAAAAGAGAACTCAAAATTAAGCAGGAGTGTTTGGCTCTTATTTAAACAGTTGCAGCTTGCACTGGTGATGCTGCCCACTGTTGTGGATAAAGGCTGTGGACCAGCAGTAACTGGCTCACTGATGTGGTGAGGGGTGCAGACATGCAAACCGGAGCAAGTAGGACCTGGTGCTGTTGTGGCTAATGGCAAGGGACACCTTCGATGTGAAGCAGGGTGATGGTATGAAGGACTTCACATTTGTTTTCCTCGTATGGGCTGAGTGATTCCTTGGCTTGCACAGGAACACTGGGAAGATGGTTGAGAGCTTTTGCCCCATCAGTCTGTGAAGAGAATGAAGACTTGGTGTTGCAGAGTTAAAAGAACTGATCTACCAACAGGGAATGACTTTGCATGTGGAAAGGCACTCAACAAGTGGCTGGGTACAAAGCAGAAAGTGAACATGTAGACCCTTGGCTAGGGCAGGACCCTTCAGTTTTATACCAAATGTCACTATTTTCTTCTGATTAACCCCAGCGAGAGAAAGAAGAGAATCTGTACCAATAGCAACAAGGCTGAAATTTCATCTCTGACTAATAAGCCATTTGATCTTTGCTCTTGTGGTCTCACTGGAATCCAATCTGATCTCTGGCTGAGGCATCCCCTTGGGGCTCACATCCTGATGCACATCTGCACCCATGACCAGTGGCACAAGACAGAGTTATAGGGGGAACATCATATCCATCCTTAGGCTCCCCAGCCTATTGAACTCACCAGCAGCTGAGGCAGACTAATGCAAAGACCCGGATTGCTTTTCTGAGTCTGCAGATTTTGTAGGTTTTGAGACTGCTGTGGCAGTGCATCACACGGTCCCTGGAGTCCCAGGAGGGAGTTGTGTTGTTGTGTCTTGGTACGAGCCACTGGGGTTGTGCTTGTGACCCTGTTCACAGAGAAGATGGTGGTCATGTTGCCACTGAAGAAAAAAGGACCAGGCCCAAGCCTAAAATGAAATGTTATGTTCTTAAGATAAGGAAAAATAAAATTAAAAATAATTTTCATTATTTTAAAAATTAAAAATAATTTTCATAGCAAACTCAGCTTGGAGAGACTGGCTTTGATCGGGTCATCAGTACACAATCATAGGGTAACCTTTTTTTTGTGTGTCCTTGTTCATGTTAACACACAGAGACTTGTATGCTAACCATTGTTTTCACCACCACCACTCATATTTAATTCTAGAGGTCAGGAACCTCTAGAGTTAAATTTACGAGCTATCATAGTGTGGGCTGAAGAACCAGCTTTTTTAGGGTAGTAGCTGAGAGACTCATTTCCTCTGGATGAGCCACAGAAACAAATGTATAACACACACTGACCAGCGGGTTATATTTTGGCACCTGTACTGTGCAGATGTAACCCAGCAGCTGGGGTGAAGCAATCTTAAAATGGCATTGAACATATTGTCAGTAGGACCTCATCACACTGTGGGCATCATGCAACGTACTGGTGATGTCAATGAGAATTAAACTCAATGGTAGTTATAAGGGTATCCAGCTTTGTGTTAGTTGCTGCAAATCCTACCTGAGCCGTATGTGTGTCTATCATGTAAAAAGCTCACCCTCTGCTTAAGCTATTTACTATCTGTACCAAAATGTCTCTAACATAGGTTTAAACAAGTTAATCTGGCTGAGGGCATGGTTTAGACCAGTTCCGCACTAACTTGGGCTGAAATCCGTGTAACTGAGGTGCTGTTAGTGCACCAAAATCCTTCCTGTGGTTCTTCTTTGCACCATTCACCCCAAAGGATGGATAAAGTCTACTATAGGTTGTCCTGGACCAAGGGAAACCGCAGACCCTCTGTATGAGGGACCGTTGCCCGCAGTGCCTCAATCACGTGTGTCAGTGAAGAAAGACTTAACGATGACAGGATTTAGCCATGAAGACATACCCCTGGTCACTGGTCCAGCAGCAGAGGTTCATACCTTCGGGAACGCTGAAAAGCACAGTGCTACCTAAGCTTCCATTTAAACCTGAATACTTGTTGTATTATTTCCATTTTGAACATTTTCCAGAGAAATATTTTTTTCAAATGTTATAAAAATAGCTAAATAATTTTGTAAAGCCTGAAGGACATTCTTTTGCACCAGGATTTGAATTGGAAATGGCTGTTTTGGGGCCAATTTACCTTCAAAATTCTACTTTGTCCACAAGAAGCTAGCCGGAGTATGGCATTTCCAGCCTACAAAGCTTTTTTATTTTAACAAGGGTTTTAAAACTAAACAAGAAAAATCATAGTCCTAAGAAATTATAATATTGCTTATGCCAGGAAAACTATATCCACTCTTGAGTTTACACTGATGAGGTTTAATGGCAGAGAACTGCCCATACTCTTATCTGCACTGCCACATATACCCTCAAATTATCCAAACCCAGGGTAGCTTTCCTTGCACAGAGCGGGTCTTGCCATGTCTACAGGGGAATATAAAGCCTGTGGACATACCTGTCAATCTTTTACAAACTGCAGATCCTCTAAAAGTTCTCCAGTGCATAGGAAGGTTCATTTACAACTAATTTAAGCCTCGTGGCAATTGATTTGCTTTTCTTGCTTAGCTTTCACAGACCCCTCAGAAGTAGTCCTTAGACCCTCATGGGTCTGCAGACCACAGCTTGCAAACCACTGGTTCTTAGATTAAATAAGATATTTTGAGGCCTTCTGGGCCTCATTTTCTATTGCCTTGCAGCTTGTGAGGTCTTATATACCTATGCAAAGTGAGAGTAAAATGCTACCAGATGAGGATGGTGGTTCAGTCCTGATGTTGGCCCTTATTTGGACAGGTGTGAAGGACGCCAATGCAAAGCAGTGGCAGACCAAGACCCAGCGCTGTAGCTTCTCCCCCCACCATGCAGACCATGAGCAGTGCTACTCACAGCACAGAGCTGGGGAACAATCTATTTGCAGAACCATAAGTTTCCTGTTATCCCCTGAAAGCCAGGCACCCCCCCAGCAAAAGTCCACCTCAATAACCATGGCAAGGGTCGGTCCCTAGACACCTTGGAGTGACATGGGGTTCTCTTGGGCTAAGGGACTCTACTCGGCGTTGGACGTTGGACTCTTGCTTTGTCATGCTGTTTGCAGCCCCGGTCCGTCTCAATACACGTACACTTTTTGGCGTTTCAATGTCTTGTACATGCAGCAACAACCTTCTCGTTTAAGCAAAGTACACTGAGAAGTGCTGAGCGTTTTCAGTGTCTTTTCTTTCCTTTGATCTCACCTAAAGCTCCATGCAGAGGGTAACGTGATCTCCGACACTATCTCCTTTCATGCCTGCTAATTAGCGCAGGTCCACGGGCTGGGTGCAATGCTATCCTTCCCTGCGCTAAGAGGGGGAACATAGAAGGGGTTGGAGCGATTGTTTGCTGTGTTGATGACTGTGGTGTTGCTATGGAAAAGCTGGAGACTTCGGGGGAGTTTGTGTTTTGTTGGGCAGGGAGCCAGCCTGCTCTGACTTACTACAACTGTGTGAGTGAGGGAGCCATGCAGAACTTTATCCCTCTGTAGCAATTCCAAGACAGGGAGAAAAAAAAGTACCGGACTGCTTTAACAAGGAGGAGTGCAGTGCACTTTGCTAAGGCTGATTGCATTAAATACAGGAGATGCAAAAAAAATCCTTTGCTATTTTCCACATTAGTATTTTTTTTCTTTTCTTTTTTTTGGCAGAATGTGTCTACTCTCTTCTAAGGACTGAATTCAGAGCAGTGCAAATAATGAGATCTCAAGTAATCCTCCTGGAAGCCAACAGGGCCATTTAATTGGCTGTATCTGTACAGAAAGGAGCATTTAGACTTCTGCTGAGTCCGAGTCTATTAAAGCCTTTGATATGTTCCAGAAACAAAAGTGGAAGCAGACTATACTGTTTTCATTATCTATCCTGAATGAAGTGCAAAAAGTAAATACATAGAGTAAACAGGGAAAAAAATGAGTCAGGGCCCAGGTCCAGCAAAAAAAACTATCTGCATACTGAGCTTCCCGTACTCCGAGTAGTGCCATTATTCCCTGGGGGTGGAATTAATAGCCATGCATGCTTTCTACAAATCACTTTCTATGAGCAGATCTCAAAGCAATTTACGAAAGCAGCCAGTCCCATTACTCCCACGTTAGAGAAGTAATAACTGGGGCCACAGGGCTCATCCAGGAGACTCGACCCTGCCTGAATCCCTGGTTAGCTGCTGCCTTCTCACCGCACTTCCTCTGAGTGTGCAAAAACTGGGTATAGGTTGTCAGTGTTACTCTGAAGTATTAAAACACAGCTGCGTAGTTTTATTTGTTGGAAGCATGACTTTTCCCTACAACCCTGGCTGCCATGCCATGTTCTCATGTTGTATTTCATTGAGATAAAGGCATACACCACTTTCTGAAATGTATTTGAGCAGGCGGGAAATGCCAGGGTTTTGTTTTGGACTCTTCCTGCTTTCAGGGCTTCTGGATGTTTAAAAAAATCAATTTTATATAGGAAAGAACTATTGTGGGGGTAATTTTCTGATTTTCCTTTTTGAATCAGAATTTCCTACCTGACTTTCAGTGTTAGAACAGATACTTCGAGGAATGCTATTTTAATATACACTTCTCAGGGAAAGGTGTTATATATGTTCATCATAATTTGTCATCTGGCAAAGCTCTGACTTCTGTAAGAACAGAAGAAAGCAAAATTACTTTCTATAGGATTTGGTCAGGGAACACACAAGGAAATCTTGGCTCTGCAGCAGTCAGTGACAAACTTCTGGTGCTTGCAGTCCTCCTGTGATCATACTCACGAGGTGAATCCTGCGAAACCTCTGACAATGTGAGACTCCTCCTATGAGCTGCAGCCGACAGCATCACCCGTTTCCTTCCAAAGGTAAAAGACTGCCTGGGTACCATCACAGTCTCTGCTGGCTTGCAGTATTCTGTGGTTGAGATGGAAACTCTAGCTGAGAAGCTGGGGACAGATCGTGCCAACATGGGAGGTGACAGAAACTTCTATTGACTTCACTGTGACTAGATAAGGTCTAAAGATTAGATATCACTGTAGGATCCAGACATGGTTTGTCAGTGAACCGATTGCCTCCTGGCTATATATCTCGTTGCATCTAACAGGATTTATCTTGGGAGCTGATTTTCAGTTACTTGGTGGCTGTCATGTCTCAAGAAGTTTACCACTGCTGCAACAGGAAGTGGACTAACCTTGTGTTCCAAATAGAGCAGGAGAAATCAACTGGTGTAAATAATTTGCCCTGATGGAGCTGTGACAGCTTATACCAGCAGAGGACTTACCCAAGCAGTTGAAGAGTTGTAGCTTTAAAGCTAAGCATCTGCTCAAAAGAGCTACTTTTATCCTGCCTTCTTTTTTTTTTTCCCTCTTTGCAGTTAGTTGTTTGGTGGCACTGCTGGCTCAGTGCAGAAATTTGTGTCCTCCCCACAGAGTTCTAGTAGCCACGTGTTCAGGGACACTCCAAATTAAGGAGATCTGCAGCATCTTTAATCTTTCCTTGCAGCATGCTGTGTTTGGGATGCAGTGTGTCAGAAGGACCAAAAGTGAGGGACACGAGAAACGTATTCACACAGGAAACTGAAACTGCCCTGTCATTCATTCCTGTAGTGCAAATAACCATTTTTGTAACCTCAGCTTCCTGATTCTTGTGTGGCTGGGGCCAGATTTGCCACTGGTGCAAACTGGTGCAGCACTACTGACATCATCTGAGACACACTGGTTTACTCCAGGAAATAATTTGTTCCAAGGCTTTTCAGCAACAAAAACAGGGGACAAAAGATGTAGATGAATCTAAAAGCGGTGAGGTCTTATGAAATGAAGGGATTGTTTTTAGTAGTTGAAAAGCATGAAGTCTGGGCTTCTTACTGACACTTGGACCCAGTTCCACCACTGTCTTCCAAAGGAAAAGCTTCTGCTGAGTGCACAGTGAAAGTACCCACAAAGTTGTTTATCTTTCAGGAGTCATTGTCTTGAAAATGCATGTTCTTTTGTATGCTGCTCCATCCAAGCAACTACTGATGTTTCGTTCTCTAAAGACCTTAACATGTCTCAGCTTTTCCTCTACTATCCAGAGAGGAGCTGGCTGGTATAAACTGCAGCAGCAATTTTCTGGGGTCATGCATGCTGTGGTGTCAGAGAAATTTGGGAAGTCGGCTTCCGGAGCTCCTGTTTTATTTTTCTTCCCCAAGGGAAAAATGGTCTTAATAGCAATTGGGCCAGGCCCAGCTAAGGAAATGTCCAACAGCAGGTCTAACTATGTTAGCTTATACCATTTCCAGGCACCCAGATATAGGTGTCAATGGTGCTTATGTTCTTCTGCAAGCATCAGGGAAGGAAAGCTGGGAGAACTGGGGTGAGGTGGGCAGAAAAAGGAAGGAAACCTCTGCTTGCTCCTTTCTCTGGCCCCAGGGGATTCGCTCTGTTTGCATTGGGCTTGTCTGAGCTTCAGGGCAGCAGGCAGAGAGGCAGTTGGGGTGAAGCTGTAAACACACTTCAAACCTAACTCCATCCTCATCCTGATGCCTTTTTTTGTTAGGCAGCAGCATATAAAGCTTTCCCTGTATACGCTGAAGTCTTCTCCATTTGTCTTGGTGATGTCTTCCCACTGAAGTCTTAGCTTTTACCAGCTAGCAGCATTTCAGGCTAATCAAGTGAGAAAGAAAGGTCATGGCTCAGCAGAGACTAACCATAGCGGTAACCAAGGATGCTGGCAATAGTGTGGACAGGCTGTGGAGATGAGGAGATATCTGTATTCCCCAGCCTTCCCCTAGCAGAGCCTTGCTGCTCAAAATGGCTACTACAAACTTCTGCAAGGGCTGTGAATTCCTACGGTGTTTCTTTACTCCTGTCCCAGCCAGGTAGAGAGTCTGTGGAGGCAGAATAACTCATGCTGCACATCAACACAGCTGCAGGAGCACACCTTCCTTCTCCTGGCCATCTCCGGCAGCTGAGCAAGGGAGGTTTTCTGCCTCCTTGAGATCACCGAAATACCTCTAATGGGGAGGAGATACCAAAGATAAGCTCATGAAGTGAATATCCTGGAAGCTCCTGGATGCCTGGGAACTTCTTCTTTGTGCTATTCCTTAGCACTTTTTTCTTAGAGGTGGACCCAGATGTAAACCGAAGCTCTTTAGATCCTGCCATATTCTTCACTCGAGGCATCACAGAGACTGCTGAATTCATGGAGAGCTACACTGGCCTGCATTTCTTTATGCTGTCTTAAAACAGGCCCTCAGCCCAAAAGAACAACCTGAAATTTAATTGATCCAAACCCATCTAATTGATCCTTAGACATCTAGTGGAAGGTGTCCCTGCCCATGGCAGAGGGTTTGGAGCTAGATGATCTTTAAGGTCCCTTCCAACCCAAGCCATCCTGTCATTCTATGAAAAAGGATTTTGAGCTGTGCTGAAAGCTAAGCATAGTTAGCTCACAGCCACACTCGTTTACCCCAAATGGATGACCTTTTGTTAAGGGCTAGGTGCAGCAGCTGGCTGGGTGGGAAGGGGCAAGGGATGCTTCGTAGGACTGCAGCTGCATGCCGCATGGCGCAGCTGTACATAGCACGTACAGCTATATGCGAGTGGGAGGGGAGAGGGGAAGGAGAAGACATGAGACCACTACGGTGCCCTGGGCTTCCCTGGCAAAATTGCAGAGGACTTAAAAGGAGCAATAGACTAGGTGGAAGCAGCATTAAAAATAATTGCATTATGCTGCTTTGGTTATAACCTGTCCCTTGTTCATAACTCCATCCGTGACTCAAGTGCCCTGCAGTAGTTTGGACATGTGACAGCTAATAAATCCATTTATTGCGAGAGCTGTTTGTTTCAGCTTCAGAACGGAAAGTTCATCTGCAGGTGCAGCAGGGCTGTGCAGAGAAGCAAATGCAGATTTACAGCTGTTGTGGCTTACTCCACTCTCTGTTACAACAAATCATTTTGTTCAGGAAAGAGGCTCTGCTCTTGGCCAACCAAGACGTGGTCAGGAATTTGAAATGCTGCTTTGTTAGTTTAAAAGAAAACATCACCGGAGACGTTAGGGTGGGCATTTTTTAAAGATTTAGTGAAATCTGTCATAAATCAAAGACTGATTGAAACTGAACAGAATGTGCCTTGTTTTCCACCATCATTCACTGTCTTCTTTCTTTGCCATTGTGAGGGTGAATCAAGAGCAGGGTTTTAAAGTGTTCAGTTCCAAAGGCCAGTTATTACTTCCTCCTGTGATCCTGTTTGATTTTCTGAAAATGAGTCAGTCGTTTTCTGCAAGAGTTTGGTGCAGGCTGAGCCTTTTCTCTGAGCTCCACTCTGCAAAACAAAAAAACATATTGCTTCACAGGCAAAGCAAGTCTGCACAATAGAAGACTTCCTTACAACTAGGCTCTGCCAAGTCTGCTCTCAGCCCTGCACGGAGTCATGTTACTCCTCAGCAAGGTCATACAGGCCTAAAATAATCACTGATGTTTATCTTTCCCAGAGGATATTAAGCACCCCCAAACACCAAGGCAAGAAAATCTATTGACAAAAAAAAAAAGGATTAAAAATAGTTTGTACCTCATCTATCAGTAGGAGAAGACCATTACGACTCTGCCTTTTCCCATTACTATTTTGTGATCTCACATGTGAAGTGCTGTATTACGCCAGCAGTGGGGGGAGGAACAGCTTTGCTATTTTTCGTTGATGTTACATTTCTCTATTTACTTAGAAGCAGGCTGTGTACATTTCTCATCATTAAGCTGCACCTTGGCCACATGCTGTTTTTATGCTACTTTTGTCACATAGAGAACCAGAAGATGGCTTAGTTAGGGCAGTGCTGTGGCTACTTTACAGCCTAGATACTTGCCTGAAGGTGCAGTGGCTGGATGCTTCATGGATCTAGATCTTTGCAACACCCTTGAGAAGGAGCAAAGTGCTGTCGGCCTGTTTCCACAGACAGAGAAGGAGGAGGCTTGGGAGGAGCGTGAACTGGCAGCCGTCTCCACGCTCTGCCTGGCGCCGGCGGCCGTCACACCACAGCTCCATCACCTTGCTGCTGCTTCGTGTGCTCCCAAGAGGCCTGGAGCAGTTCCAGCCGAGCAGAAAGGCTGCAGGAGGAATGGGTGAAGAAGAAGGGAAGGGTGAGCAGGCCATGCCCTGAGACAGGCTTCTAGGAAAGAAGCAAGGACTGCTGGATACACAGGATCTAAGCCCACATCACCGAGGCTCCCAAATTGCTGGGATTTTATCCCATTCAAGGGTGCCAAGCACTGCTGTTAATGATTTGCTGTGCAGGAAAGCAAATATCCAAACACTTCGCAGTCCATATTCCCCTGCCTTTCATGCCTGCACCTTTAAACATCCATTTACTTCAGCATTCCCTTTAACACTGTGTATTTGGCACATCCTCTCATGCCTACATCCCCAAATTCACGAGCCCCCTCTGGCTGGCTGGGGAGCGAGAGACATTTCCTTGCCGCGGCGGCGTTCGTGGGAAGATGTGTGCGCAGGGGGATGCAACAAGCTTCACACGCAGGTTCTTTGTGTTTTGACAGACTTTGCTGGAGGATTTCACTCCGGCTTGAGCCAGACGTGGTACTGGCAGATGCTGTGCAAGCTTCCCACGCAGCTCTGGCAGTGCTTCTCCGATACGACCCGCGACCACCACCCCTCCGTGGCTCCCCCCTTCCCTCTCCCCTCCCAGCCCAGGCCAGCATCTATCTTGAGCGGAGAGCGCACTCCCTGCCAGATTGCGTGGTGGTTTTCTGATGTGAACAGATGGGACTAGGGGGGCAGGCTACATCTGTTCGCTGAATTCTTCCACCTTCACAATTGTTTGCAAATGGGTGAGAGCTCAGGGAGGCTGGGAAACTATGGGTTTGGGCTCAAAACGCTGTTTTCCTGTAACATGCCCAAAAGTGAATCTGCATTGCATAATTAAAAGGTTGAGGCTGACGAGGAAAACACCTGCTGGTCCAAACAGCTTACCTTTTCCCCTGCAGAAGCACAGATTCCCTGCAGGACAAGTGCTAATGCTTTCTTCAGTTCAGTTTAAAAAGGCCCAAGTGATGAAACGTCCTGTGGGATGCCATTTCACAGCGTCAGGGTGTCTTTTTTTGAGATTCAGCATTGATTTAATTCCTGTTTCAATTTCTTGTTACGTTTATGTAACTGATTTTCAGAAGAGCTCAGCTCTCATTTCTTTGCAAGTACATAGGCAGATGTAAATAGCTAAAGGAAGCTGAACACTTTGTGGAAAGTGGGCCATGAATTCTTTGCCTTTCTGATTGTTTTCTTACAGCCTTTAAGCAATTGCAGGTTGTTAGCATCCATGTTCGCTTCTCCCACTTATTTCTTGCCAGATTCTCCATACAGCTCTTCAGTTTTCCTCGTAAATCATGCCGTCTTGCCTCCTGGGCACAATCTTCTCTCTTCATCCTGAGCTTGCCAGGGGATGAACAGTCTCCATCCCTCTCACCCTGTCTTCTCTCCAGCATAGCATCATCTTATGGGCCACCCGAAGCCTTCGGGGCTGGAGTTGCACATGCTGAGCCCTAGCAAACCCACTGCATACCAGTGCCAGGCAGGGCAGCCTTGCCAGCTTGCTGTCAGCCGAGGATGCCCTCCCAGCCATGCAACATTGGGGAGATTCAGCCACTTGAAACCATTTTGTATGTCTGTGCTCAGTCCCTTTCTGCTCATCTCCTCCTGGCACAGCAGTGCCGACACTTGGAAGCCAGTTGTCGGTGTGTCGGGCTAACGCACCTTCAGACTAATGCTCTCCGGTCAGTGACGCTGTGCCATGAGTCTGATTTCTCAGGAGGACAGAGGTACCTACCTCTTGTACAAAGGAGTGTGAGCTGAAAGCCTGGATACCTCTGATGCTCTGGGTGTGCCTGTTTATGGCACTCATCTGCTCTTCCTCTGTACTCTCATCTTCTCAGAATCTGCACTTGGACTCCAGCTTGCTGAGTGTATGTGAGCCAAATAATTATTTTCCACAGGCAAGAAGTTGCCATTTTTGTGCTGCCCGAATTAAATTTCAGATTCTTACACTTTCTAACTGCAGGGTTTTTTCTATTTGCAATATTCCTCTGGTTTAATTGTTTCTTGCAGTTTCTCCAATTCTGTTAGGAGTTGGCGATTAGATTCCTGAACTGTTTATTTCTTTCAGATCATTAATAAGTAGTAAAAAAAAAAAAAATCCACCTTAATGCACTGATTCATGCATTGTCTCACAGAGCAGAACTCATTACATTTATATGAGCATTAGCCTTTGGTTAGAAATCTTCAGCCAGTTTTCAAACCACATCACAGTGGCCCTATTCTGGCATACTGAATTATTTCTCCTTTATTTTATCCATTGGTAACAGTATGCATTTTAACAAAAAAGGAAACACTAATTTTAAATCTATGCTGCCTATTATTTGGGTTTCCTTTTCCCTCTAGATGTTTAGCGAAGTATTAGGTCTTGACATCATTTTCATTATTTTACTGTGAAGAGTGGCTAGATATAAAAGATTACAATTACTACAATCAGTCCAGGATCAAAAAGTGGTACTATGCTTGCTTTTCTTTGGTCTTTCACTTCCTTCCCATTTTAAATTTACTGTAAAAAAAAAAAAAAAAAAAAGAAAATTAAGCAGTTTAGTCAGTCCATTACCAAATTCCCTGAGTGCTTTATGAAGCTGCTGAGCAGGGAAGTCGGCAATGTGGTTGAGCCTAGTGTTAGGGGATTCAGAACAACTGCCTTTCATTCAAAGTCTGGCTTGGCATTCTCCTTGAGTATTGTGTCAGCTCCCTCTCTCTGGAAAACAGGAGTATCCGTATTTTGATCTTCCAGGTGACATAGATTCTAGTTTTGGCCCCGTCAGAATAATTACTTACTCTTCACATCTGAGTGAGTTGACCGTTATGTTTGTTCCTAGACCTGAAGGGGACTGAGGTTCTGAGGAAGGCAGGGTTATATTCTCGAGTGAAATGTGTCCACTAACTTCCAAGTGCATCTTTAAAAACTTTCTTCCTCGTATCGACAACTTTTCAACTGAGCTCAGTGCTGTTACGTGTGACCCTACTGGACAGGAGTCATTTTTGGGAAGTGTAGTGAGAAATGTTCTCCTGTGGCCATTCAGTCCTCCCAGATGTGATACAGGTTGCTTATTTCTGTGGAGAACTCCTGCAAACCTTAACAAAAGACTCAGGACATCAAGGAGCAGAGGCTATGATAAAAAATGTCTTTGTCTTTTCATTAGGAAAAAACTACAGGTCAATAATTCACACAGCTATGGCCAAATTCTCAGTGGCTGTAGTCAACTCTTGTTAAAAACTGGCTGGAGACAGTGGTTTTCATGTTGTCCGAAGAGTCCGAGAAGAGACATATGACGCTATAAATGACATTTTAGGCACAGTGCTGTTTTCTTGAGCACAGTTTATATCTGAGCTGGATGCAAACCATGCTTTGTCGGTGGTTCCAGTCTTGGTTTTCCCTGTGGTTAGGGAGTGACTGTGGGGTTTGAATGGTGATGTGGGAAATGGTCATCTCTCCTTGTTCCTTAATGAGGCAGGTGTCAGTCCTATCATAAAACCTTGCAGGAGGTTTGGCTTAAATAAGGAGAGCTTACTGTACATAAATTATTGAGTCCTCCAGTGCCCTCCTCCAAAAGACGTCTCTGACATCTACAGCAGACCTGGTCTCCTTGGATCCCTTGGAACACCTTGGTAGGATTTGATCTATGAACATCCAAAATAAGTCAGAAAAATTGTCCCTTAGAAATGCTTACTCTTTTCCATTGAATAAAAAAAGCATTTAGGGTGAATTGCTCCTGCCTACAGCTCTATAAATAGGTGAAATATGCCCTGCCTCTCAGTGTTTGCCAGAGGGGGAAAAAGATAAATAAGGCCATTTAAGATAGAGCTAAAAGCTTTTGGGGTACTTCTACAATATAAGTTAAACAGGCCCTGAGGCGGCCTGTGAGGTTTGCCCTCTGTACTGACACCAAGCTCACGTATATGGCGTGGACCCAGCCAGAACATGTCCTCCAAAGCCTGTGAGGTCTAACCTGCCTGAGCTTGCCCTGTGTGTCAGCATGCCACCATGCATGGCCAGACAATCTCTGTGCCAGCTGAAGGGACAGGACGTGGTCGTGGGGCACGGCACAGAACACTTCGCGCTGCACTTGAGACTGCATGGAGGCATGACCTGGAGCTCCTGGTCTGAACTGCTGTTGGCCATAAGGAGAGGAGGCCACTGTAGGGAGTGATTTGCCTGGTGCGAGGATATCTATCCACCTTTTCCTTTGGCCACATGGCATGTCTTGTATGCAGGATTTATCCGCATGTCTTGGACTTGGGACTTGAATGCCCTCACATCTCAGTGGCACCTCCAGAAGGGCATTGAAGGCTTCACAAAAAGAGGTCTCCAGTGCAGCTTTTGCTGTAGATGACTGTGCTGGTCAGCAGTGATGGTTTAATAAAAAGGGTTTGATCCCTATCAAATTCAATGCACAGAGCAGAGGTTGAAGAAAGGTGCTTTTTATGCAAAAGAAGAGTTTGTTTAGAGCCTTTTGAACATTCTTGTGTTTTTCCCTTTCTTGCCAGGCTTTTAACGGCAGGAGAAAAGCATCACACTAGCAGTGTTGCCAGCTCTGTGATTTTGTCATGAGCCAGAGTTTGCTATTTTGCTTAAAACCCCAGCTCCTAGAAACAATGGATTATGTGGGAATCTCCCAGCTCTGATTTGAAAAACAAAGAAAATTTCTAGTGCTTTTGGTGTCAGAAAAATGCTTGAAACATGACCCCGATTATATCCTAAGAAATCTAAAACCATATTTGGAATTGATTACGTTTTTATGTGCATGTTTTGAAGCCAATTGTGTGATTTTTCTTTTGGAGGGGGGCATCTGACTCATGATTTTTGAATGCTTGGGGAGTGGTGCTATTACATAGGGGATACTGCTGATATTTCCAAATCTGTTGAATGATTTCTGACACAAAAAGCTTTAGCTCTTCAAAGAAATGTTTTAAATTTTGTAAGAAGTATGGGACAGATCTTGCTTAAAAAATATATGGATCACACTTCGATTTTGTTCCTGCTGAGCAGCAAAGGCATTGAGCAGATCCCATGCCATCCCTAAAGATGAATCGTAATGCTTTTTGGTATGCATAGAGAATACCCTAGTTGACCACAACATAGGCTTCACCAAAAGGTCCAGTCCCATGAGTGCCATTCAGTAAGACCTCAACAGGCTGGAGAGCTGGGCAGAGAGGAACCTCATGAGATTCAACCAGGACAAGTGTAGGGTCCTGCACCTGGCTAGGAATAACCCCATGCACCAGTACAGGCTGGGGATCGACCTGCTGGAGAGCAGCTCTGCAGAGAAGGACCTGGAAGTCCTGGTGGACAAGTTGACCATGAGCCAACAATGTGCCCTTGTGGCCAAGAAGGCCAATGGTGTCCTGGAGTGCATTAAGAAGACCATGGCCAGCAGGTCGAGGGAGGTCATCCTCCCCCTCTACTGTGCCCTGGTGAGGCCACATCTGGAGTACTGTGTCCGGTTCTGGGTCCCGCAGTTCAAGAGGGACAGGGAACTACTGGAGAGAGTCCAGCAGAGGGCTACGAAGATGATGTGGGGACTGGAGCATTTCTCTTCTGAGGAAAGGCGGAGAGACCTGGGTCTGTTTAGCCTGGAGAAGAGAAGACTGAGAGGGGACCTTATCAACACTTATAAATATCTAAAGGGTGGGTGTCAAGAGGATGGGGCCAGGCTCTTCTCGGTGGTGCCCAGTGACAGGACAAGGGGCAACGGGCACAAGCTGGAGCACAGGAAGTTCCACCTCAACATGAGGAAAAACTTCTTTATTCTGAGGGTGACAAAGCACTGGAACAGGCTGCCCAGGGAGGCTGTGGAGTCTCCTTCTCTGGAGATATTCAAGACTCGCCTGGATGCAGTCCTGTGCAACCTGCTGTAGGTGAACCTGCTTTAGCAGGGGGGTTGGACTAGATGATCTGCAGAGGTCCCTTCCAACCTCTACCATTCTGTGATTCTGTGTGATTCTGTGAATGCTCAGTCCCTTTAGGGATGGTGCTGAACTCCTGGGGCTTTCATACTTCCTAAGAAGCCCCCTCTGCACCTTTCAGAATTACGGCATTTCATAAAGACTGTGTAAGTGCTCCTTTTGGGCAGCATAATTCATTGTCATGGTTAGAGAGTAGTGCTGCCTGGGGAAACAGGTGTGGTGTGAATTGCTGCTATAGGATGCAGTGACTCATGTATGTGGCTTAGTTCTAAGTGAGGCTGAGAGCCAAACGTTCCCTATTGGACCCCTGCCTCTAAAAGACTATGGCCAGCCCAAAAGAAGCCCTGAACATACAGTTTGGGTGGGACCTGGACAGGGTTGAGCATGTTGTGATGCCTCAGGTGCAGAAAATAATACCAGCCTTTGAGGGCAACAGTAACTATTCTTTGTTAGGGCGGCATTTTTCAGTTTCTGGGTTTAAACAAAGGCAGATGATAGCAGTGAAGGACATGGCTAATGAACCTGCTCCCTCTAGGAGCCCTGTAACACATACAGTGTCAGCACCTGGTAGATGATGCCATTCACTGTGATGTCAGTGTTTGTCCAGAGCACATGGTAGGTCTGGCACTGCTGCCATCCATGCAAGCACTACTAAACTGTCTTCTGTCTTTTATCTACTGGGAACATATCCTCACTTGAGCAAACCCTCTTCAGAATTACCCATAAGATGGGGGCAAGGGGCATTTTTCTTGCTGAGAGCTCCACAGACCTTGCAGATTTATTTGGTGAGCCGTGCATTTACAAATACCCACCCTGGGTGCTTGCCAGTAATAATGGGAAAAATCACACGTGGGCTATGGCTGTTCCAAAGGCCTAATATTCTTTTCCCCAATGTAATCAAAAGACACTGGCTGAGTCCAGGAGCCAAACTGTGTCCCTGATTACTTAATTTGATGGAGTTATGTATATGGCCCCATAATTAAATGAGGCTGGCAAGACTGGTGCTTGGTAGAAAATTCATTATGCTCTTGGAACGATTATATTTAGGGCGAGTTTGAACTATGTTTTCCACTCTCACCCCCTTCGTGTACTTCTTTTGTTGTTCCTTATAATCTTTGTTGGTTTGGATAAGAATTATCAGAAGTTAATAAGCAGGAGGCACAAATTAGGAGCAAGATTGCTTAATCCATGATTGCAAGATTTAGAATGTTTAAATTTTGCAGTGTTGCTAACAGTTGAGTTGCTGGTAACTTAGCACAGGGCAAAAGCAGATCTGCTGAGATCTGCTAGGAATGAGCACCTGAAGACACTGTGTGATGGATGAGGGTCCCGGTGTGGTGTGAAGCACCCCTTCTGCCTCTGCATAGGGGTCAGAAGAGAGGTGTGAGAGGGGCAAAGGTGGGAAGGGCACCCCCTGCCCTTGATCAGTGCAGGAGGCTTACAGGTCTAGAGGCCAGATGAGTGTCTTCCGTTTAGGCACTTGACCCTGAGGTGGACTTGAGTCCTGACATCACCTTGCAGTGCCAGATTTACACTGACACGGCCGTTGGGGGGGAAACAACCCCTTGAAACATGTCTATTTGTTCCATGGGCTGTAAACAAGTGAGTCCTGGCTGCTTTGAGTGGATTCAGTCATCTTGTACTTTTGCCTTACAGGGATCACGAATACACTTCTTTATCTGTCTGCCTATTGTCAATAGCCATATAGTTACCTAAAATGTTTTCAGATTCATTTATATCTCAATGTTTGGTTAAAATTGGCCAGCAAATATAAGAATTAGGAGTTAAGGCTAGGCAGATGCAAGTATTCACATATAAATACTCATGGAGTAGGACCACATCTGCTTCTTTTCCTTAGAAAACCAAGCCAAAAAAATCCCACCCCAGTAAAAGAGGAGGCCAAAGCAAACTACAGTGCCCTGTGTTAAGGAAAGCTTTGTGGTGGGACTTTCTGGTTCCAGGGTGCATGAGAGTCTCATCCTGACTTCCTCTGCATACTGTAATCCCACAGAGCACCAGCGGTGACTGAGCTCCTTTACCACTCACTGTGGGTACTATCTGTGGCGAATCCTCCCCACCCTCAGGATTTTTTAAATTACATTTTTCTTCCTTAGCATTTGGTATAGTGGACTACAGAAGACGCTTTGGTGTGGTGTCATTTTTGAAACATGCCCAAGACCTCTTAAGCACCACATTCCATCAATGGAGACCACTGATATTATTTTCATTCATTTAATAACCCGAAGTAACATTTTTACCTGACGTATCTTGAATAGTTCATTGGCAAGCAAACTGCTTCTACATTTGTAGTTGATGGCTGATTTTGCTAGTATAGCTTCTTTCATTTCAGTACCTAAGAAGGAAATTGTTTGTGTGTTTAGGAGTGCAGTTAGCCATTTTGCAGGTGTGAATGCAATCAACAGTCCCTTCTATGACTGCTGAATCTGAGCCAGTATTTAAGAAGACAAGCCATTGATAAGGACTTAGCACAGCAAAAGTTAAGGTCTTCGGTTTGCAAATGGGTGTCAGCATGAAAGAATAGACCATGCCTTCACTGATTTCTGCCTAGAGAAGGACAAAAAATATTGAATGGAAATTCTGCAACAATCAGATAAGTAGGTATCCCATCTAAAGCAAAACATCCCTATCCCATCCCCACTCCCAAATTCACTTCTCATTAGCAGAGTTTTAAGCATGTAGTTAAAGAAGTTTTTAAGATTTTGCTGCTTAAAAATGTTTTTTGCTGAATCAGAGACTGGATCCTTTAAGAATACTGTCTTCTGGGTGAGGCATATTCAAAACTGTAAATGAGAAAGCTTTTTCAGTTGCTACTGTTTTTGAAGAGATTCTATTCCTGCTATTTTTTTGCTAATTAACTGACAATTAGCAACTAAGGGGCTTACTGTTTATTATTTTGCCTGCTTTCCCCCTCTGTTAAATAAGCGATCCAAAGTTAAGCCTTATGGATCACACCTCTTTGTTTGCCATTGTTGATGGATCGTTTTCTGCTCACAATGGAAATGATTAAATCATATAAGAAAGGATCGTGCTTGCTGCTTATTCTCTGGCATCATATATGGAAAAATATTGCAGTTGGTTGAATTGTCTAGTTGAAATTAGCCTTTAAAGGAAAACAAAACAAGGGAATTGTGCAAGCGGGTTCATTAGGGCTTTATCAGAACAAGGAGTGAGTGGTGAAGAGAGAGAAAAGATGATGGAGTTCATGTTCCTGCAGATTAATTTATCAGTCTTTATGGGTACATGAAAAGAAAATTATGGCTACCTATAAAGGTCTAATTAGGGCATCTAGTGTAAATTCTCTGCAGCTAATCTGGTACAGTTCATAAAAAGCTAACAATAAAAACATAATGATGTGTTGCATTAAATGGGCAATCTTCAGCAAATGAGGCTAAATTAAAAAAGGTCTATTGGAAAACTAGACTCTTTATAGGCCTTAAATTGAGGATAACTCATTAAATACACAGCGTGTTTTGCTGTTTAGCCCAATAGTGATTAATGTACACTACATGTGCATTCCTGGGAATGTTTCTGGTCTTGGGAGCAAGTCAGAACTTCTGGTAAAACCAGTGCAAATCACACCATGAACACTTGGGGAATAGTTTCATTTTGTCACGCTTTTTCACGATTCTGAACTTCATTATTTAGACCAAGTCCTGCTGGTGAGCATTTCTTGGTGTAAGCTATCCAAACTGGGACAACTTCTGTGACTCAGCCTTCGTATTCAGGCCTGTAGAGTGGACATTTGAGAACTTGGCAAAGGTGTAAGTTAAAAATCTTGTGTAAAATCTCAGTTCTATCTGAAAGGAGTAATTCATAATTACTGTAATTTGAGAATGCAGAGAGTGCACTCTGAAAACTCATCTCTAGAAAGCTTCTAAATGTAAAGGCAGTGTGAACAGAAAGGCAAATGAATTTATTCAAAGTGATGTCAAAAAGATGATTTTCCTCACTCATTGCTTTGACCAGACCATCTTTTTGTCTCGTGATTGAGACAAAACAAGCTACTTATCTCTGCTTTGTGGGCTCTTGGGTCAGTCCCCACCTGCTCTGGTTCTGCTGCCACTAAGCGAATTTTTTAGTGGCCCCCTTAGCTACTAATTGAATTTTTGAGAAAGTCTCTTTGCAGTTTCGGGGAGGGATTTTTCAGATGTACCAAACATCAAGTAAATTTTCTCCCTTTACCTTCAAACCCTCTGTAGAACTGTCATGGGTGGATGCTTAGACAGAGCTGAACAACCATGAAGAAGCTAAAACAGCTTCCCACTTTGCTGGCCACGTTGGTCTCCTGCTTGTCCTGTCTCAGCCAGTCCATGTTCAAAAGGCTCATGCAGCCTCTAAGGCAATGAGAGAGGAACAATTTCTGCAAGGCTGCTGCTCTGTATTCAGCTTTCTTATATGATAACATCACATAAAAAATGATAAAAAATGCATAGAGGCAGGAGTTCATGAGGGTGGGGATGCTCTCAGGGTGTGTGAGAGCTGCGAGTCCCGGGGCATTGCCGAAATGCTCTGCAGAAAGTGGGACTCCAGTGAGCACTTCCTAGAAATGCGGTTCAGCCACCTTTGAGAAAAAACAGCTCCATTCCCATGGACATGAAAAGCTGCAGCGGCCAAGCAGGCCATATAGGTGGGAGTTTCCTCCCCAAACCTTTAACTTCATACACAAATGCAGTGATCAGCTTGCTACATGGTATAAAAATATAGGTGAGTACATTTAGAAAAAAAAAAAGTAGCAGAGTTCTGCGTGCAAATTAACCAGATGTTATCTTTTTTCTATGTAAAAGAAACAGACTTAGCAATTACGTTTACATCCACATCTTAGTAGGCCATTTTAGCAGAGGTCTCTGCTTCCCTGGTGTGACTGCCAACTTAGAGAATTTTTAGGTTGCGGACGATTGGTCTAATTGGTTGTAAAATAAACTGTTTCAAAGACCTGGCAGTCCTTACATCTGCCACTCTTGGCCTAATGTGTTTGTGATGATTTGCTGGTAGAGAAAAATGTTGCTGGATGTGTGTGCATTGGAAAGCTGTAAGTTGTTTTTTCTTTCTTTTGTTTCTGTTTATCTTGGTTTGCAAATATTAAGCAGACATAGTTCTTAGTATGGACAAATGTGCTGCAAAATGCCACTCAGCTGAGGAGATCGTAAGGACTTTTCAGTTATTAAAAGCATATGCAGAGGAATAAACTGCACAGCTAATTTCAGAACGAAGGTTTGCAGCAGATACATAAGCCCTGGTGAGTAGAGGTTTAGATAACAGAAATGCTGATGCACTTGAATACATAGAGCAAAAATCCCAGAGATGAGGAGGGTTGTAGGTGGCATGATCATGAAAATAATAACCTGCATGTCTGAGAGATTGCCTGTGAAATGCCACGTAGCCCAATTGTTCCAGTTGCACTGTTGACAAGCGTGGAGTTTCTTGTGTGTTTGGGTTGGCCTGAAGAGACAGTATATCCATACAGGTCGTGGATCAGCATGAGCTCTGGGTACTTTGGAGAAGAGAGAGAAGAGAGGCTTTTCTCTTCCTCTGTGCATACTCCTGTAAGGGCTGGGCCTCTTTTTTTTTTCTTTCCTTTTTTTTTTAAGGCCAGAGGAAATTGGAGCAATTCTGTGAACCAAACACATCCACCAAAATGAAGCTCTGGAAGAGGGGCAGAGATAAGGGAGGACGAAGAAATATGTGGCTGCATTACCACCCTCCACCTCTGCAATTTCTTTTTAACAGCCTCCCTGTGAGAAGGGAAAGGGATAAACCTCGATAATTAATGTCTGACTCAAACCCAGCACTTCCAGGAGCCCTTACCAGTGTCCAAGAGGATTTAACTTAGGACAAAATTTTAGCCATCAGTTGGGTTGATGTTTAGAGAAGCTTCAGGGGGTAGAGTTATATCCTCTGCTCCCTCTGCTCCCTCTGCAAATCCTGGCCTTAAACCCAGCAGAGTCACACAGCTTCCACGGTGTAATGAGAGCCCAGGCAACGCTTATCCATCCCACTCCCAAGCCCTGAACAGTAGAAGAGGATGCTCAGGCTGTTCCACCACAAGGCACAGCTGGACCACACATCTGGATGGGGAACCTGCCCCATCTGTGTACATGTGGGCACTTGCTCATCAGCAGGCGTTGGGTGTCTCTGGGCAGGGAGTTTGGGTTGTTTGGTTGTTCTGGAAATCAAAATATGCAAGTGACCTCCCCTGTTCAGCTGCGTGTCACAAAGGACATGTTTGGGTTGGCTTAATGGTGCAGCAATATCTATAAATTTCCTTTCTTTTGTCAGTTTGTGTCACAACCTTCATGTTGTTTGAGTGTGTGGGAGGGACCATTGGTGTCTACCAGAGCCATTCGTAAGCATTTTTTTCTCCTCTTATCCCATCAATTATTTACAAAAGTAAAGCAGTTTAAGTATAGCCAAATATCCAAAACCTCTGGCAACATCCAATGGGTAAAGTAAATATTTCTATACCTTATGACATCAAGGGAGTCTCAGATCCTTTGTAGTTGACTAGATAGTGATACTCCCTTTATGTGCTTCCTGCAGTATGCTTGTTCATAAAAGCGTCATCTTCAGGAAAGATTTCCAATAGAGGTTTCAAGGCTTCCTGTGGGGCAAAAATCCTTCTTTTTGCTTATATGACTTTGTGTGCTGCTCTTACACAGTGGAGGAGGGAGATGTACAGGACTCTGCAGAGCTGCCCCTGCAGGATAGCCCTCTCTTCTTTGAGACTGGACCTCCTGCTTGCTCAGGACTGAGCACATCTACTCCGGATAAACCCGGGAAAGACTTGCCTTCTGCTTGGTTTTCAGCCCTTCCAGAAAGGCTTACAAAGCCTTTGTTGGTTACAGAGCTACAGCACCCTCAGGGGAGCTGCACAACCATCATCTCACGGCCTAGAAAAAAGATTATTTTGATGCATTTTTCTAGAAACGTTTTGAGCCCCAGCCAACCACTTAGGGCCAAATGCTGCTCAGAAGCTATACAGACGTAATTGCAATTATGCAAGTGAGTATTTCTTTCAGCAAGCATAAACCTTTTTCTTCTTTACCCATCTTTGGATGCCAGATGTACCAGAGATCTGTAGGGGCTTGGAGGTCAGTTTTGACATGAAAATAATTGGAATCAATAGCAAGCAGATAATAAAACGGTCATCTCCAGGCTGTCTGCAACAGGCATTATCTTAGTCATGATTCAGACCACCTGCTAGGTAGGGGTTGGCTTACTCCAGCTCTTTGTACAGTCTGCAGAGAGAAAGAGTAGGATAGCAGGAGACCAGTTGTGGTTTGTGCCCTATTTAAATGTCCCAATTACTTCTGGTCAGCTTTGAGATTTCTCCACTGAGATCCTTGGACCATCCAAACACCATCTGACCAGATCCTTACCCGGTAGGTTTCCTAGCTCAGACATGATGCCAGAAAGTCCCATGTGAACAGATTATGTATTGATTGAGCCAAGAGCCAGGCAATGTGAATAGCAAACAACATGAGCTTCTTTGTTGACCTTAGGTACCAAAGTGGTAGGGTGCTACATTAGATACGTAGAGTAGGTGGTCTCACTACAGCCCAAAATACTTTAAAAAATTAGTAGCCTTTGTAATGGGAACACCATGTACAAACATCAGAAGCTGCTTGCCTTTCCTAGGGGAACCACTGGAAGCTGTTGGCTGCACTATTCCACTTCCAGAACTGAACAGGATTTGGGCAGCACAGTCCCCACCAGACACTGGTGTTCCCAAAGTCATCCTCCCTTCACACAGTGCTGCCCAACATCCGCCTCTGTATGGTATGCTCCTTTGCTCTCACTTATCGTTTTGCATCATCTTCACCAAAGACCTTTCTTTCAGAGACTGGAATTATTCCAGTAAGACGGGTTTTATTGTCTCACTTGCAGATTTTGTGGACAATTATTCACAGGGAAAATATTTATCTTGTTTTTCCCAATCTCATTTCTACACCTGCCAAATCGCCTCACCCTTTCCAACTCCTTCTAATGCCCATGAAGATCCCATTGTATCATTTCGGTCCATTTCGTCAGCTGAAGAATGTATTGGATTGGGCAGGTCTGGCTTTACTGCCAACTATGACAACTTATTTGAACGTCTGCTAGTATCCCTGGGACAATATAATGTTCTAAGCTTAACCAGAATGGCATCAGACTTCTGGCATGACTCCATCATAGTCAGTGTCATTATTAGCAAAAAGATTTACTCCATAGTGACCAACTTAATTTAGTTTGTGCAGTGAATTCATACATTTGTGATGGCAAGTTCTAATAATACTATTTCTCTGGTAAACCAGCAGCCCCTGAAAGAGAGTGAGAAAGTAGAAATCTCAAGTTTGTTCAAAAATATTTGACCCCATCATGGCTGTAGGGAAAAAATGTTGTGAACATTTAGTCAATGTGTATTATAGCTTCAGAAACCTGGTAGTGAATAAATGTTGGATTCTTTTCATTATTTTCTTTCTTAAATCTTCTGGATTGTTTTTTTTTTAAGCCAGTCTCATCAGTTTGTGGTCGAATTCTTGCATTTTAAACCCTGGGGTTTAACTGTAATATATGTAACAAATTTTATGGCTTATTTTAAAACAGATTTTATAAACTATGGATCGTAAGCCAGCTGCCAGATATTAGGAATATATGGTTACTTCTTGATAAAAACTTGCTGTCACTGAAGAAGATTTATAGTTGCAACAAGATACGGACTGATAGAGGTTTAAGTCCAGCCCATGCAATAACAGAATTTATGTGCAGTTTCCTCCTCTTTAATCAGTGATTAGAGTAGGAATGTGATGCATTTGAACCAGTTCGTGCAAGCTGTGCTTGTGGGAGTTACTTATTGACTACTTCTGACCTTCAACTAAAGACTTCAGCTGATTCCCCTGGGAACTGAATGAGGCTCTATGGTCTAATCTGTCCCCTCAGTTGCGGTGCTACTGTTTCCCACACACCTAAGGATGCTGAGCCTCTTTGGTACCCACTGACTTTGACCTGAGTTGCCCAGCACCTCTGAGAAGTCAGGCTACATGGGGTTTTGGTACATGAAAGCAGCCCAAACTAGGGCATATTTTGACTGGCCTAAGGGTGCAAAGCAGTTTGGGTCATTGCCTGTGACACTCTGGGTGTAGCTGCTGTTCCCAGAGCAGCTGGTAGGCTCGGAGGGAAAGGAGCTGAGCCAATTGGAGTGGACAAAGCCAAGAGAGCTCCAGGGGGAAGGGTCCAGTTTCCAAGCCCTTGTCCTGGGACAGTGGTACAAAAAGGCTGGGGCTGCTGCCCAGGGAGGCTGGTCTGAAGGAGAGACTGAATGGCATAAATTAAACGTGATCCACATTGTAACACATGGGGTGAATTCACAGGAACAAAACCTGTGAAAGGGTAGAAGTGAAACCTTGACTTCTTTATGGAAAAGAGAATTGATGAGTATTTTGAAAACATTAGAAGGTGAGATTACTATCAACCAAAAAGGGGGAAGGTCTGCTGACCGAGCAGCCTGTCCATGATTCCAGCTGTGTATTGTGGTTTGAGCAAAGCAAAGCAGCCAAGGAGAAAGGAAAAGAAAGCTGCAGGAAGGACGTCTCTGGAGGAATGTGCATGAAGAAAGGAGGTAGTTACTTGTCTTCTCAGCTGACTCTCAAACTGTGTTGGAGAGAAGGCAGGGATAGCCATCTTTACTCCATGTTCTTCATTACAGTTTGCTGTTCACCTGTACATCAACCATACACTTTAGAGGCTTCTCAGGCAGCCTGGAAGCCAGACTATCCTTTTACTGCCTTTAGCTTTTTCCCTTCTCTTACACTTACCTTCTACTCCTCTGTATCATGCTACTGGTTCTGCAAGAGAGAAGGACTCTGACTGCATTATTCCCATCTGGGCAAACCTGATGTCTGGCTGTTCCTGTTGTCCCAGGTGAGCAGGAAGGCAGGAGTGGAAGGAAAGAAGGATTTTGATGGCAAGGACAAGAACAAGTGGCAGGGAGGGGAAGAAGAAAACCTGCATCTAGAAGATGAGAAAGGACCAAGAAAGCACAGGCACATGAAGAGAATATTTTGTCTGCAGCACAGTACACGTTTGCTCAAAGTATAATGGAGAGGAAATCTCTGAGCAGTGTTATAAACACATCTCCCAGCCCTGGTTATACACACACACATAAATGGCTCGGGTTTCACTCCTGTGGATTATTATTGTATCAGTGCAACCTTGAACTATATTTATAGTCTTGTAAGCTGCTGAATTGCAGACCTGCTTCTTGGTTTTTTGCGGTGGCAGGCAGCATGGCTGCAGGGGTGATGGCAGCTGAAAGTATCGGTGGAGGAGCTTAAAGTCCAGCCACTCACTCTCTGTGTGGCCATGAGCAGCTCCCTACGTCTCCATGCCTCAGTTTCCCCACTGATAATGGCAGGAAGGGTTGTTATCCCCGAGGCAATCATAAGCGCTTTATTAGAGCTTCTTGTACCTTTGGTGTTGAACAGCTGCTGGTGGCGCTTACAATAGCTGATTATGTGTGGTAGTAACAGCTTCTTGTGAGACCCTTTCTTCAGCCTCCAGCAGCTGCGAGGTAGAGCAGCAGAGGATTTTGGTGTAGATGCTCTATGTACCTGTGTCTTCGTGGAGCCACCACAGCCCCATGTTCATTGGGATTTCTGGAGGGAACACAAGTAGGCTTAAAAGGCTCTACTGGCTACAGAATGACGGATAAGATGCCATATCTGCACACTTTAGGAAAACTAATTTTCTTTCAGAGGCAGACACTAGAGAAGATTAACATTTACCTTTTCTTTTCCAACCACGGGTTATAGTTAGGACAGACAAGAAGGTGCCAAAGAGGGGAGCAAAGGTCTTCAGATCCTTGCTGGAGCTATGGGTGGCCATGAACAGCAGCACACGGTGCCCATGAACAGGTCTGAGGAGGTGGTGCCAGATGCCAGAGCTCTCCCTGGGGTGGGAAGCTGTGCTGATAAGGCTGGCTGAAGAGTTCACTGTTTCTTATTTGTCCGACATACAGTTTTCTCACATTTCGTGTGACATGACCCTGTTGCCATTGTGCCTGGCCCTCTGGACAGAGTCTTGTTTTGCCAGGGTTCATTTGAAGTCTAAGGCCTGAAAGGCCACAAAGTCTCATGGCTGTAACTTCCAACTCCCAGGCTGTCCTTTCTGTAGCCAGCTCCTCATTCTCTCTTCTAGGGCTCCTCCCTCCAAATGTGAAGCCTACAGAAACATGCTCTTCCTATTTCCTATAATAATTTTTACCAGGTTTGTGATGTGCAGTAACGTCCTCTTTGTAACTTCTATGTCTTGACGGCAACAGAACAGTGTTCACACAATTAGATGATTACACACGGTTAAATTCTTTTTTTCTTCATCTTTTTTTTTAGACAAATAGCTAGCTCTTTTTTAATTTTCGTTCCCCTCAAAGCTTCTGTCACATCCCTAACCTTAGGGGCTACTCAGAAGTAGAGAGGGCTTTCCTTTTTCAGCACATTCCTATCCTCCACTGTGTAACTCCACGAGCCAAAACATGATGTGATCCTGGCAGCCCAGTTTTTGTGTTGAAAGCGCGCATTGTGCTAAGGCTCTTTCCCTCTGGAGTCCTCTTTGTGCACTCCACGAAATGATGAAATCGGGGATCGTAACTCAGCAGCTAATTAGAATGATGATAACACCTTACCCTTGGCAACTTGCCAGCTCGCCTGACTGCAGCAGCAGTCTCACTTTGGAGCGTGGTCTCACTTCAGTCTCTAGGTCCCTGAGTCCCGTGATCACTCCAAAGGTATAGGTCTCTCACCATGGCCCATTCTGCCCCACAGTCAGAGCCCCATGGCCTCCCTCCTTCTCTGAGATCCCTGTGGCAGGCTTAACTCACCCCTGGTCTGTGGCACTCTCAGGGATCCTGGACAAAAAGAGAAGTTGTGAAGTTGCATTGCTGTGAGAGGGAGTACTTTAGAAGACACCCAGACTGCACAGCCCTTCCACCATCACTGGAGCTAGTGTAGCTCCTCCTAGGTCACATCTTATATCTGACATCTAGACCTGCACCAAGAGGAAGAAGAAATCAAAGTTGTCTCTTTCAGGAACAGAGAAGAGCTTGGAAAGATGAACACAGTCACTTCAAACCTAGGAGTCCAACAAAATACTTCCCTCCTCCATTACTACTTGTTTTAAAAAAATAATAATCATTAGTGCTTTCTGAGCGAATTCCTGATTGTAATTTTTAGGGGTGGGACAGAAGAGAAGAAAGGCTGAGTCACAATTTCTGAGCACTCCGCTCTTCCATAATGCTTCATCACCAAGGATCTTAAAATGGTTTTGGCATATGAATGAGTTAAATTTCACCACTTCCTACTTAGGCCAGGAAAACCTTTGCTGACTTCATTCACAGATGAAATGGAGAAAACCCTTAGGTCAGAGTTTTCCAACCTGGACACTTTGTGTTAGATACCAAAGCCAGAAATAACATAAAAATGCAGTGGGTTTAAAGTGCATTTATCCATCCTTCTACTGTCACAGTAACAAAGAATCACCTGGATTAATGTTGGATTTAACCAGACTGCTGAATCAGTAGCCTATTTCTAATCTGGTAACACCAGATACCTCCTCTGCCCCTGCCAGAATTGTCTATGAAAGGCTGAAGAGGAGGCAGCTTTGCTATTTTCTGCTGAAGAGAGGAATTCTCACCGTACAAAGTAGTAGCACCCTCCCTTCTTCCCTCTCTCCTCCTTCTGGTTTTCTGTGTCCAGGACCATGGCAAAAGCATTAGAGGTGCTGGAGCCTTCAGCACCTTCTGCTCCAGAGACATGTCCCATCAGGCTTTCACTCTTTCTGCTTCTCAGAGCTCTTGCATTGAAGAAGCTGACCCTGTCCATGGGCATATCTGCACACAAAGGATATGAGAGGTGCCATGAATCTCCAAAACAAAACAATGGCTTGGACACAGTTAGGCCCGTGGGAATCCATGTGAAATCGGCTAAAGTTAGTGAGTTGCCCTGGGACCATGCTGGGGACAAGAGCTATGAGTGGAGGCTCCTGCCTAGAGCGTCTTCACTGAGATGTTAAGGCTGCTCACCTTGGCTGGAGCTCTCCAGAGAGCTGCCCCTATTTATGCACCTTCAGATTCCCTACCTGGACCTTCCTCAGCTGGTCCAGGGGGAAGGTAAGGTATGCCCTCAAAGACCATTTAAATCTGTGCTCAGTAGCTTCAGAGGAGTCACCCTTGGTGTACAGGACCAGACACAAACCTTTGGCTGGGGACAAGACATCCCCAAATGGCTGTGTTCTCTTCTTTCTGAGTCTGTTTTTCAGGCAGTGCTATAACAACAGGATTTTTGTGACAGTGGTGTATTACAAAGCACTACGAGTATCCTCAAGGCTCTGGGCTAAAGTTTATTTTGCCTCTGTATCCTGACTATCTGAGCAAAAAGGCTGGCTTAGCTTGTAAATGTGACTTCACAGAAACATGGCAAAAGACAGAGATACCTTAAGCCAGTAAATGTTTCCAGATGGGGGCATTTCTGGTGAACTTTTTACTTCTGCCTCTAAATGAGGCACTGTTAGCTTTTTACAAAGAATGAAAAGATTTGAGCTTCAGGCTTAAGTGTGGTGGGACTTTTTCTTTTCTTTCTTTCTTTCTTTCTTTCTTTCTTTCTTTCTTTCTTTCTTTCTTTCTTTCTTTCTTTCTTTCTTTCTTTCTTTCTTTCTTTCTTTCTTTCTTTCTTTCTTTCTTTCTTTCTTTCTTTCTTTCTTTCTTTCTTTCTTTCTTTCTTTCTTTCTTTCTTTCTTTCTTTCTTCCTTTCTTTCTTTCTTCCTTTCTTTCTTTCTTTCTTCCTTTCTTTCTTTCTTTCTTTTTCTTTCTTTCTTTCTTCCTTTCTTTCTTCCTTTCTTTCTTCCTTTCTTTTCTTCCTTTCTCTTTCACTTTATTTGCTTTCTTTTTTTTCTCTCTCATTCTCTTTTTCTTTTTTTTCCCCCTTTCTTAGTCTTTCTCAATTTTTCTCTCTCATTTTTGTAAAATAAAGCAGCTAAGAAGAAGGAAACACTGCTATTTTAAAAAATACAGCTTAATATATTCCTAGAAGTCTGTAAACAGAAAAAGAACAGGGAAAAGAGGGAGAGCAAGCAGGTTTTGACAGTAATAGCAGTGAGCCAGTGGAACATCTTGAAAGGAACTGGCCTTGTCTTAGGAAATTAAAAAGACATGTGTGTAGCTGTTAAAAAGCCTGAGAAAAGTGTCTATGGTTCTCAAGCAAGGCAATCCTGCAGGAGGAAGTTTACAAGAGCTAGGAGTAGTAGTATCCGTGACTTTAATCTGGTCTTGGAAATTATTAGTTCTAAGCATGCTGGAAGGAATTAAGACCAAACAAGGGTTTTCAGTTTAGAATCTGAGTCTTTGATGCTTTATGAAAGTAATTTGATTGCATCAAATGGGTCCCAGGGATAGAAACCTTAGTCCATAAATATCACCGATCCACATCATTAAAAAAACCTCAATCTGCACTTTTTTTTCTTCTTCTTTTTGCAGTGCTAATATTCTTTGGACATAAGAGGCCTGCAGCTGAATCAGCAGGGAGATTGATTTCTCTCTCTCCCTTTAAAAGAGGGAAAGAGGGTCCCTTTGGGTCAGGGTTAAGGGCTTGGAAGGGGCCTAATGGGAAAGTTCATCTCACAGCTGCCAGCAGTATATAGTACCAGGCCCATGGATAACAACAGGATGTGGGTTTTGAGCACTGTCAGCTCCTTGATGATATATTTCTTTTTAATTTTCTCCTTTTAAAATAATACACCAGCAAAGAACATTCTTTATTATCATAACAAAATCTCTGCCTCAGTGACTCTGAGACGTTCCTAATTGTTTTCAATCTGTCAGGAGCACTTTCTGTTTGCATTTCTGCAACCACTCAAGAGATTGCTGTAAAGAAAACAAACAAAAAAAAATGGCCTGGGCTGATTCAGGGGCTGGGTAATGGGTTACGGCACTTTCACCTCGCTTACTGCCACTGAGCAGGAACCAAAAGCTGAATTGGTTGGTACTAACTCGAGTATCAGCTTTGCAACGGCCAATTTTGAGCACTGGAAGTCACCAAACAGGCATGGTGACAGTCAGTGAGTTAAAAATAAATGCTGGTGATGGTGAAAGGCACAGGGAAAACACCCCATTCACCCAAGTGTGGAAATGTAAAAGTGAAGGAATGGAGTGCTTGCAGGTCTTTGCACTGTTATCCTATGAATGACAAATAGCAATGCATTTCCCACAGAGAAAAACACATCTGATCTAACTTTTCATACTGTTTCATAAAAAGTGACCTCATTAATGTGAGAGCAGAATGATTTCTGGGAACAGTCTTGTCCTGACTGGTTGCTGTCGAGCCTACAAGAGCAGGCGATGCAGAGCAGCCTTATACCACCACGGCTGCATCCTTATCAGCTCATCATACCAGTCTCACTGAGTGCTGGAGGGAGAGATGGGAGCAGAGGGACTACAGGGAAGGTGGTGCACAGGAGGCCCAGGGCCCCCCATAGATATCTGCTGGCAGAGCTGGGGCACATGGGCCATGGGAGGAGCACCGAGGAATTTTCCCAGCATCGTTCCCTGCGTGTGTGGGTGTTGCCTCCCACCATGGAGCCAGCGTCCGGTTACGACTCTTGGTATTACAGCATGAATGGTGGGCCCCCACCCCAGAGCGAGTCCCTGCTGTACCACAGACTGTAGGAGACAGGTCCTACCTTGAAGAGCTGCAGAACTAAGATGAGAGAAAGTGCTGGCCTGTACACCAAGCAAGCTGGGCACTGAAGGTGGCATTCACATCGCCCACTAGACATGATTATTAGTTATCAAGCCTGTCCCTCTCTGTTAGTGGTATAGTGACAAATGGTCTATCTGTGGACAGTTTGGAACTATTCTTGACCTTGGTGATAAAGTGCAGCGGTCATGATGACTGTGCTCCATAGCCTTAGAGAAACCTGAATCCTGACCAGGTAGACTTTGAAGGCAACCAGAGAAAACAGAGGGGCTGTGGATCAAGTCCATTGAGGTTTATTCAGGATCGCCCAAGAAGATGGAGACAGGACTGGGCACCGAGCTCCTCAATCACAGCTCAGTGCTGTAATCACGCATTTCACCGGGACCATCCTCCCGTGGCTGTCCCTGGCCATCAGGGCTCCAGATGTCTCTCACTGCAGAAGGAGCTGAAGAAGAGTCGGGCTGGTTTTGCGTGCGTAAACAAAAAAGCAGAGCCACAGGAACTGTCTATCAGTATGTTTGGAAGGCACTCATCACCCTAGCATCTGGTGTACCCTGAGCTGCTGTCAGCTACCAGCACTGAGAAGTCCACACAGAAACTCAAGAGCTCTGACCACCCCTGGAGAAAGGTCTGGGTGAGGAGTGGGTCAGTGCAGAGTACCCAGAGCCAAGGGCCTGAGTCAGGCCTTTGTTATGAAGGAAGGGAAGAAGGGCCTGTGAGGGAAAAAGCTTATTCGGCCGGTTTGGAAGTCACGGCTCCTTTTGCTCTGCCACAGACTTCCCACATGTGCTTTAGGCACATCCTTCAGCTCTGTTTGTCTGCCAGTCCCCTGTGTAAAATGGAGGTGCTGCCTTACTCTGTTTCATTAGGGAGCTGTAAAAGGTGGTCTGTTTCTAATTTGCAGGGGCTCTCGTGGCTGCTCATGCAAGAAACTTGCAAAACTGCAGCTTAGAGCAAACCATCTTTGGGACCACTCCTTGGTGTCAGTACTTGGGAGGAAGCCCACATGAGAAAAAACTTGAGATTCCCATTTTCCACTGCTGCACAGAGGTGGCTGGGGCGTCTTTTAGCGGGACACAGTTTCCCACCTGTTTTGTACCAGCATAAGGAGTTCTGCTAAACACAAGGCAGCAGTCAGGTCCATGCTTTCCCACAGGAAGCTCTGGATGCAGAGATAAGCTCCTCCACATTAACACTCAGATAACAGCAAATCTCTAGCAACTAGGAACGTGAAGGATGACAGCCACAGTAGCCATGGGCTATGTGGGGGCTCTGTCACATTTTTTTATGAAGAAGCAAAATTGCTTCCCCTCTCACCTTCCTGGAAAGGGGAAGACAGACCCTTGGCCGGCCTGTATTGTCAGGAACTTTGTTACTACTATACTCCTCCTTGTCCTTCCCATGCTCCTTGACTGCCTTTGCTCTCTGCAGCAGTGTACGGAGATTCACAGGGTGGCTGCAGGCAGCAGGGGAGCAAACAAGCTCTAGAACAAAACAGAAAGTATGTTTTCATGCAAACCTCATTAATAATGGAGAGCGAATGAAGAGAAATGTTAAATATAAATGATATTTCTTGCTGGGAAGAGAGGGAACGTACTGCACCGCTGTAAAGAAGGAACATGAAAGGTGAAGCCTTTCAGAGTTTACATCACTCCCTCATAAAACAAAATTTAGGCTGTTTCACAGTTACTGCAAGATTTAGCCAGGCAGTGGGAGGACAAACATCACTAACAGATAAACAAAGAAATCCTTTCTATATTGAGAATTTTTACTATCTTAGTCTCTTTCTATTTCTGTTCAAAGCCTCCAATTTTCTTTCTTGCTGCTGGCTCTCCAGAGAATTCAAATTCGTGCTGAAATGATAAAGCACTTTCTCAGGTTAAGCAAATGTGGCCCATGTAGCACAGCTCAGCACATGCATGCCTCTTGGAGACATACTGCCAGCAGTGACTGTGGCTTAGCAAGCAATTCATTATTCAGGGCCATCAGGCTACTCTCTGGCCCAGTGTTCCAGTTAAGTGTTTTAAAGATGCAGGTGGTTGTAAGTAGAGAGTATATGTTACTCTGCTCATAGGACTCTGCCATAGTGTGACATAAAGACCTCCTAAGAATGCGGTCCACGCGTTCTTTCTCTTTTATTCTGGTCATTAATTTCAGAAATGCATACGAAATTGATTTCCTTTTCATGACATTGTTTTCGAATGACTCTTCTGTTTTCTTCTGCTTGGTTTTTGGCAATCTCAGGGGCTTGGGAGCTACAAGGAATATAATTCAGAGCTTCTCTGAATGTTTCAGTGCCGAAGTCGTCAGTGCTTGCTCCCTCCCATGTTTTATTGGTTGTGGGTGCACCAAGGAGGCTGCAAAGAGGGGGCGTCAGGGTGGCAAAACTCAATGCAAGAATTAAAGTAATCACCAGAAATGAGGTGCTTTTGAGCTTACAGAAGTAGAATCAAGAGCAGAACTTGGATGCTAAACCTGCTAGTCCTTTGGGGTGTTGTTTTTAAAAACTACAAAGTGCAGAAAGAGAACATGGAAGAGTCAATTGCTTTAATACGCACTGCACTTCTGAACAGCAAAGTTCCCAAATAGTAAAACTACCCCAACAGCTCTCCCTTTGCCTGCGAACAGCGAGCTTACATGCAGGGGAGGGGGAAAAATGCAGCCACATTCCTTTCGCACTCCCACTCGCCTCTGAGGTTCTTCCACTTCCTTCCTACGGCTTTTTTTAGAACTGTAGTGTTTTTCTCACGTCCGGCAACAAAGGATGTTTTGTGCTGCTGCTGAGGTTGTTGGTTTCTTTTTTTTTTTTCTTTTTTTCTTTTCAACTTCAGATGCAACTATCATGTTTGAAAATATTGCTCTTGTCTGTGTGGGAGCACGACTTTTTTGCTGTCTGATACCTTACAAGTGTTATCAATTGCTGGGAATTTTTTTAGTTAGTTAAATTCTCCCACCAGAGTCAACATTTGTATTTTTGTGCTACCCTCTTATTTACTTGTGAAAACCACGGTGCTGCAACCCTAAAGGTAAAACGAAATTCAGGAGATTGCAGAGATTTCTCTGCCCTCCTGCTGAATAAAAAAGGGAATCACTCCAGAATTACCATGGTGCAGCTGAGAGCAGAGCCTGGTGCATAAACTGGTTCATAAAATGCATAGCTCATAAACCCCACAAAACTCTTGTGATGTTTCCAGTAAAACATCCAATGAGGGGACAAGGAGGAGCAGATCAATAACGGAATCACAGTCTCCAGCCCCTAGAGTCAGCTCTCCCATTTTATGATAGTATAACGTTATGAAACCAGAGTGGAGAAATGCACCCAGGATTAAACCTTTGGGGTTTGATATATTCTTGTCCCCAGTTACTATGGCTGGGTCTTTGTCACAGTGATAAATTGACCACATTCACACACATTCACATTACTCACTTTGAGAAGTGAAACTCCAAACATCAGCCATCGCTGTCACGGGGACCTTGGATATTGGATATTCAGGCATTTGGTGTTTCCAATTTATTATAATTTGTAGGCAGCTAGACCAGGGGGGATAGGGGAAACCCCATAGACAGCCTGGAATTATATCATAAATCTCCAAAAGCCCTAACATAATCTTTAAGACTATCTTCAGTTCCTCAGACAGGAGCATGAGTAATACAGTGAGCCTGATTTTGACCTTTTGCTCAGCAGTGCTGCACAGGTATTAGCACACTGTTGGCTTTGACTTCTGCAGGAGTCGGTGCGCAAGTGTCTTGGAAAGGAAGTATTCAACTCTGTGAAAAAAATGTAAGGATTGCTATCTCAATGCCTGCTTCATCTCAATAGTCAGGGTAAGGCAAAGAGAAAATGAGAGGCCCTGAGTCCCCCCTGTCTGGTGTGGGAATCCCTCCTGGTTTGTGCAGATGGGGGTAGAGTGAGGTACCACACATTGTCACACTCGAGACATCCTTTGTACTGCATGTAGCTTAAGAAATATGCATAACCATCTTACTTGCTGGGTGTTTTTTCCAGATTTCAGAGCAACAGCAATACCAGCCCTCCAAAGTAGTCGGCAAAATTCAGGAGCCTGCTGGAGCTTTTACAAAGTGAGCCCTGATTAAGAAAACTATTTGATTGCTACTTTTGTGGAATGCTCGGCTTCCTATCCTTGCTGCCAGGTTTCCCAGAAAGGAAAGAGGAATTCTCCCCCATTATATTGCAAAAGCCTTGCGAGAGCCCTGGAGCCTGCTCTGGTTGGTGTGAGCCCTCGAGTGTGCTCCGGGGAATCACAACACCACGCACACAAATTGGGGGTGCCTGTGCAGACCACGGATGTCCCTGTGACTTCCTGACAGCTCAACTGTGACTCACTCTATTGCCTGCCTTCCCCCCTAGTGCTAGGCTGAGTGGAGGGAGAATCTGGGTGAATTGAGTTGCCCTGTGAGTACCACCCTCGCTCTGAAAGTCTAGCTTGAGGAATTCGTGCTGCAGTGCCATCCATCCCCCCTTTTCCGCTACATTATTCCTCTCCAGCCTTCCAGAAAGCAACACATACCCAGACCCACAAGCATCCCAGCAACCCAGGGCCAAGACGAACACATAGAAGCTGCTTCACGCTAAGAAGCCAGGCAGTGAGCTGGGAAGCCCAAGGCACATTTTCTTGGTTTTATCTGGCTGGTTCCACTACAAGGGCTGTGACTCTGACAGAGTCAAACACCCAGGGCAGTAATATCTTAAACAACCACAGCTGTTTACCAAAAGTGATTCAGTCTTCCATCGGGTTTGGCTAACATGAGCTAGCAAACCTGATTTAACCTTGGCCTTTTCCTTGGTGGAGGTACAGCCACTTGCAGCTGCTTCCAGAAAGGCATCTTAGCTAATGAGCAGCTGGGTGAGAATACCACCAGCTGAAAGGTGGTGTCAGATCGACATCAACAGCAAGACTTGGCCGGCACTACAAAACCTTGCTAGCAGAAGCTGGTTTTGTCTCTGTAGTGGGCCACACCATAACAGCCTGATGAAAAGTCCTGGCCAGCTTTTCTGTGACCTGAACAGATTCAGATTCCCGAGCCATCAGCTGATGGTTTCTAACCCAGCAAGCACCATGGCTTATGCCAACCCCATGCCTCAGAGAGAAGAGGTGGTACCCCATGGCCGTAGCCAGCACACTGCGGTGCAGCAGGGCAGCGAGGTCGGTGCTCATCCAAACAGAGAAACTCAGCGTTGTCAATGTAGCCTGGGAAAACAGCCTGCTAGTCCATAGTCAACTCACTGTGCAAGTCAAGATAAATAAAAAAAAATGGGTCAGCTTGCTAGTGTTTTAACTATAGGACGGAAATACCCTTAACTACTTGCCCAAGTAGCACTTTGAGTAGCAACAGGGAGGGAGAGGCTGTGAAGGTTTTACCTTGCTCCTGCACTGCCCTGGCCATCCCCATCACAGCCTCTGACCACCCCAGGTCACACTGGCAGCCTGGACTCACTGCTACTATTACTTTAATGTTGCTGGCTTACGTTTCTTTCCACCCCATCAGAAAAAAGTGCAGTCTAAACCTCCATCCCTAGAGGCGGCTGTGATCATGTTTCAGTAAAGACGAGCAGGTGTTGCTGTGACGCCGGCTGGGACTTGTGCTGCTTCCCCACTGCTGGGACACTTCCCAGACCAGGAGGGTGATGCCTTCACGGCCCTCAGGTGGAGTCTGGCACAAAGAGATGAAATGTACCTACTTTGCCCCTTCCAGTAAATGCAATTTATGAGCCGGAAGGATCCACCTTCAAGGCCGGCAAGTGAAGCAGGGAAGAGCTCTGGCTAGTCCAGCCAAGGCAGCACCCAGGGCTGTAGCGCTTCATCCCAGCCCTAAAGCTGCAGGAAAAGGGAGGTTGGAGTTCTGTGAGACTTGGCAAATCTGCACAAAACCCCAGAGGAGCTGTGTTTGGGAGAGAAATGAAGCCCCTAGATCTACTCTACAAATCCCAAACAACCTCTGGCTAAATTTCAGCTGAAAACTGGCTCTTTCATGCCTGTGATAACTGCACTTGACAGCCAAACAGAAACCCTTTCATATTTAAAAATAGAAAAAGCAATTAATTATTGGAGTCAATATAAGCCGGGAGCTGGCACAGTAGCAGAGCAGTGTCTGTAGCGATCTGACTGTCACAGAGGCCGTAGTGGCTTTAAAGCTCATGTGCCCGCCAGCCCAGGGGGACCCCCCGGCATCTGGGATGCAAAGCTGCTCAAACACGGGCACAAAGCAGATCTGTGCCCCACGGCGATGGGGTCGGTAGGCAGCAAAAAGTGAAGGCAGCCTCTGAACCCCCACAAAGAGCTTGATGGAGTCAATGCTACTTTGTCAAACCCAGCCTAGCTCAGCATTTGGGCATCCTCAAGCTGAAATGCTTGCGTGCCTCTGGTTTACTCTTCTCCAGTGGCTGTGTGCAGCGAGTGCCAGTGTGTCAGAGGCAAGCATTGGTGGTACAAATGCGAGCTGTGAAGCTACCAGGCAAGCCCTGAGAGCCAGAGCTGCTGACTTCTCTTTCCCATAGCTCGATAGTCTGGTTTGGTGTGGGAAAAAGCATTGCACACCGAAGCCAGGCTCATCTTTTTCTATCTCACTGTTTACCTGCAATAGACTGTGGTGTGAGATGGTGATGGGACTTAGGGACTTCTGGCTAGGTTGCATACAGGGTCTTGGTAGCATTTGACCTTCAGTTGGCTCTGAGTCCTTTGGACATCAGTGAATGCCCCAGAAGGGAGCTTTCCTCATCCTGCAGGAAAAGCCAGCTTTTTTTTCTATAATGCCTCGTTTTTGCCACTTGCTACAAACTGTCCTCTTCGATTAGCAACTCAGTTGGGTAATGAAAGTCAGCTGCCTTAGACACTTCATTTTATGCTGTGAGATACTTGCACATGACTGAGCCTGCTGATCTTTGGTGAGCCTAAACTGAGTGGGGAAATGAAAGGAGAAGCAGGTCCCGAGGTGGAGGAGACTGTGGCTAGGAAACTGGGGTGGTGCTGTGATGTGAGCCGAGGAGAGACCTTTGAAGTGCAGCCTTTGGGCAGCTGCCTGGGCCCAAAGCAAACACTGCACAGGACTTCCACTTTGCTAACGATAATGAAAGCAGTTCCTGGAATGATTTGCTTGTCCTGACAGCAGCACAGTTTGGTTGAAATATGTACAAATTAAAAAGGAAAAAAAAAAAGAATAAAAGAGGAACTTGTCAGAGAGGCCCATTCCTTGGACTGGCTGTTCTCACAGCCTTCTTTCCCTGTCCAAATTGGTAATTCACAGCAAAGCCACAATTCAAGCACACGGTGGCTGCTCTTTTAACATGATCAAAGGAATAATTATACACAGTGGAATTCTCCAAACACAAAAATTGCGTGTGATCCTCCCGGCGTGAGGAACCGGCTGTGTGTCTGCAGAAAGCTCCCATTTGCTCTGCAGACAGGCAGCCTCAGCTTGCAACCAGGGACAGTCCCTGCCTGCTTCCACGGAGCTCTTCCTCAGCTGCCTTCCACCATGCAAACTCGCTCGCTGCTTTTTGGGCCAGACAAGTGGCAGGAGGATGTGGAGATCCTTTGTTTCTCTTGTGCGTTCAGGAGATGAAAGGGAGATTTCCCTAAAAAGTGACCACTGCTTGCTTAGTTTATCCTGGAATGGAAACTTTATTTATAGAAGCAACAGCAGCAACAGGCACCCTGGGCCATAGCAACAGCAAAATGAGCTCCATAGTTCCTGATAGGAAATATTGCAAGGTGCTGCACTTCAGCAGCAGGTTTGGTTCATGGTTTCCCTCTCTGTGCCGGTCTCATTTCTTCTGAGAGCTGTGGAGCAGAAATCCAGCCTTCTCTTCTTTCGCTGTACAGGTTTCTCTTCCTCCCCCTCAGTAGTCAGTGTAGCCCAATGCTTCCAGGGAAGGACATTGCAAAGTTCTGCAGGCTGTAGGTGAGGGGCTGTGTCAGGTTGCAGGGACACATGGTGGTGAGGGCCCTCCTAGGGGTGCAAATCGTTTCTCTGGTGGCGTGAAGTCAACGGGGCAGCACCGGGCCACCTGGGTGTTTGAGCAGTATGGACTGAGTTGAAAGTCACTGAGACTCTTGACTCCAGAGCTTTTCTACCGCATCCCTGGCTGCCATCCAAGCCCAAAGGCTTCACCCTGCAGGATTACTGCTGAGAGATCCAGCTGTTGTACTCTGGTCTACCTGCATCTGCTCTCCCTGGACCACACAAGCTCAGGCCCATAGGACATCCCTGGAGCTGCTCACGTTCGCCCCATTGATAAAGCTCGTGTGAATTCCCTGCCTGCACTTTATCGTATACACGTCCTCTCTCATCCAAACTATTCCTGGCCTGTCTCCTCTCTTTTCATTCAGGCACTTAGGATGAGCATCTGGGGCCAAGATTGCCCATGTAATTGATGCCTCATATAATGATATGGAGTTTTGGATCAAGCAAGGTACCCTCTACACCTTGCTAAATGGAGTTTCACTTTGTCAATGTACATAGTTGGCCTTATCCATTAATTTTATTTCCTGTTCATTCGGTCATTCCTTAATCTAGTCACCAGCTCAGACAAGTAGAGTTAAGCTGCTGTTGACGGCATGGTGGTCCACACTGTATCATCTTCATCAGTTTTTCATATCTATTTCCACATACAACTGTAGATTATCATCTGTTTTTTTGTTAATAGGAGACAGATGGGAATTGGGTGTCAAGTTGTGATTCTGAAACGCAGGATCTTCATAGCCTTTTTTAAAATGTGTGATATTAAAGATAATTTTAAACTAAATTAGTTTCTGGCATTTAACAATTAGTGAGACGAAATAGATACTCAACAGATAGGCCAGAGGGGGGTAAATTTTTAGTCTGAGTAGTCACCTCTGAACCCCAGGCTGACAGAAACACATCTGGGACAAAAGGCCAGAGTCTTGCATGCTCCAAATCTCCTATGTTTGCCCTGGCACTGTACAGCACTCAGTCCTGTGGATTGCATTGCCTTTCTCAATCAGGTGATAGACAGCACAGCAACAGTTGGGAAGAAGAAATGCTGGCAGGGCTGATATATCAGGGCTATATATATGTATAGGATCTTGTGCACTAGACAAATCAGATTTTGTGGAGCTTACTTTGCCTGGATCTATTAGTCAAGCCTTCAAAATAAAAAGCAAGAGGGGTTTCTTGGAGTAGCACATGCACTATTCCAAAACGAGTCACAGGACTTTTAGACATGGGTGAAGAACAACCACACTAGGTCTGAAAGGGGTATGTCATGTGGGAATGTTTCAAAGCTGCATCAGGGGAGATTCAGACTGGACATTAGGAAGCATTTCTTTACTGAGAGGGTGGTCAAACACTGGAAAAGGTTTCCTAGGGAGGTAGTCAACGCCCCAAGCTTGTCCATGTTTAAGAGACATTTGGACAATGCCCTTGATAATATGCTTTAACTTTTGGTCAGCCTTGAAGTGATCAGAGAATTGGACTAAATGATTGTTGTAGGTCTCTTCCAACTGAACTATTCTATTCCATTCTATTCTATTCTATTCTATTCTATTCTATTCTATTCTATTCTATTCTATTCTATTCTATTCTATTCTATTCTATTCTATTCTATTCTATCCTATCCTATCCTATCCTATCCTATCCTATCCTATCCTACCCTATTCTATCTAGGATCCTGTTCTAGTTCTGGCCAGGAGTGGATACTGGAGGAAAAATGTATGAAAACAGGCAAACATGGCATAGTCCTTTTCCCAAGGCAATCATAGGACTAGGAGTTCCTGAGGCACGTGTTTAGTAATTCCAACCAACTTTTCCTCCACAAGTTTGTCTAATTGCTGTTTTAACGTCTGGCCTCTGCAACAGCTGATGGCAATGAGCTCCACTGTTTCATTTGCACTGGATGGAAAAGTGCTTACTTTGGTTTGTGTGAAACCTGCTGCCTGCCAATTGCATTTAATGTCTTTTTTTTGGGAAAAAAAAAAAAAAAAAAGGAGGTGTGGCAGTCTCCAAGTGCACCAGGTTGCAGGTGCCTGATGCAAGGCATACACAACCAGCTCATGCATGACCTTGTGTGGCTCAGCCTCTTGCCCTGACACCATCTGGTGAACTGTGATCTCACCAGCAGCATCCAGCAGGCAGAGGCCCCATGCAAGACCTCTTGCTGCAGTTCAGCAGGTGAATGGCAGCGACTCCGGCTCCCATTCTGGTGCATCCTGTCTCTTACTGTTTCTTCTAGCTTAAAGTCAAGTTGATGCTGGCTGGCATTTTTCATACACATGCATTTGCACACAGTCACCAGCCCCACACCCCTTGGAGGCCCAATAATGTAGAGAGCAGGAAAATGGGATGCTCAAGAAGTGCCTCAGCTTGTGTCAACTGGAACAGAAAGATATTGCAGATCTTAAGTAACTGGTTTTCAGAAGCCATCCAAGTACCTATTGAAATTCACTGCCATTGTTGCATGGGCCACCACAGAAATCTTAATGTGGCCATGTGGGGATGTGCAGCAGAAGCTCTGACAGCAACTGTCTGCTCATTTACTTACAGAAAATAATTTATGCTCCTACGTTTGCTGTCAGCTCCATTTTTTCTTTCTTAGTTTATACCCCTAGAGGAGTTATTTTCTCATCGACTAGTAGAAACTATCCTCCTGATTTAGACCGCAAGGTTAAATATCCAAAGTTATGTAGTACCTTGATGTCTCCCTACTTAAACTGTCCTGCTCCTTTTTGGAAGGATGCACTCTGCCCCCAGGTTTCATACTGTGTCAAAGGGATGCTTGTAAACCATAAGAGAGTTTTTTTGTATTGGTATAGAAATACCATCAGATGGCAAAATACTACTAGTGTGGACACATCAGCAAAGCTGTACCAGTTTTTGAAAACCTCTTTCCATAGGCAAAACAAGTTCTACTAGTAGAAATGCGAGTTTGTCACTGTAACTGGGACGAGGGGAGAAATGGCTCAGGGCAGGATTGGAGCAAGATCTTATCTCCCACGATCTGGAAAAGAGGGTGGATAGTGAGGTGGCCAGTGTTTGCTATTGATAGTAAGCTATTAAGGGTAATAAAAATGAAAGTTGACTGCGAAAACTTGCAGAAGGCACTCACTATAGTCAGGAGTGAGGCAATAAAAGAGCAGACAAGATTAATTTAGATAAATGTAGAGTGTTGTTCATGGGAAAAACTCCTAACTGTAGATGCCAGTTGATAGACTGTGAGTTAGCTGTGTCTGTTCAGGAATGAGATCCTGGAGTTGTAATAGCTCTGTGAAAACAGCAGCTTGTTCCTTGATAGCAGTGCAAAACCAATCAAACATCAGGAGTTATTAGGAAAAAACAGGAAAACCAGAGTGGTACAAATTCACTAATTCTGCCTTTCCTCCTCAGAAACAGTATATCAGAAATATAAAGGTACCAAAGTTACAAAGATAACCCAAGGTGTAGGACAATTTCTAGATGTTTGGGAGTCTCTTGTTAGAAAAGGGAGTAAGTAAGAGGACAGGACAGAGGTGCTGACAACCGTGAATGCTCCCTGGTGAGTCGGCAGGAAACAATTTGGGCTGTTTCTTTCAATACAAGACCTATGGGACATCCAATATGATGAGGTGGTGCCGGGCTCCAGACAGGCAGAGGGAGCAATTGCAGTTAAACTGTGGAACTCATTGCTACATGATGCTGTACATGCTAAAAATTTGCAAGGTAAAAAGCAAATAAACATATCTCAGGAAGAAAAATCCATTGACAGCCATGAAATGCAAACACCCCAGTTCTGTTTCAGGAGATCCCTAAGCTACAAAGGGCTGGCAGTTGGTGGAAAATACAAATGATTTGTTCCTATCCGTTTACCACACTCGCATCCTTTTCCCTGTTTACCTGCTGTCAGCCCAAACTGGAGATGGGACGTTGGGACAGACTGACCTTTGGGCTGACCTGCTGCCCAAATTCTTAAGTTTGGGATAACCCTAATTTACATCAGTTTTCTTCAGCTATACCGTTGGCATCATGAGGTGAAGCTGTATCGTGGTAAAGAATCAAAGTAAAAATGAGGTTCTCCTGCAAGAAAAGTAATCTATACTTCAAAAATAATGACATTAATTTTTTTCTTTAAAAAAGCATACAATAGGAAATTAAAAATACAAAAATAGTCGTTTGAGCACTGGAAAAGCATCATACAACTACACCTAATAATTTTCTGCTCCTGTCTGTCATCAGCCTATTTTACATGCAATCTTAGCTTTCAGTCACTTGCAAGCAGTGGCTCACATTTTGAAAGTTTGCATGATGCAAAAAAAACATGAAAATGTTCTAATGGGACTGGCTCGTTTTTTCAGTTTTCTCATAATGAGGAAGAATTCTTCAACTCCACTTCTCACCAGATAGCTGTCTTCCCCTACCCTGACCACGTCAGTCTGTCAGGATCATCCTCCCTCGGATGGCTTTAGGAAGAGGCACAGGGTTGGCACACGGTGTGAGCGATCTTGCAGGCAGACCCGTGGGGGTGCTACTGGTTCTTTCTAATACAGCTGCTTCTTCTCCAGGCCTCAGCATTCCAGCCTAATGCCTGCACTGGTGGGTTTTCTGGGTGTTACTAAAGTTTGTTAGACAACTCTTAGGCTTCACCTCTGAGTTAGCTGCATTTTGATGCTGGGCAATGTATCGTCAAGTTTAGAAGCAAACACCCAGAGTGTTTCAGAAGAACTACAGAAAGTAGGTGATTAATTATTAAGGAGTAATTAGCAAAGAAAGAGGTTTACTTCAAAGTAGAGATTTAAAATTTCACTGGAAGATGGGTGATCTTCCCTGTAGAAGTTTATAAAGAAATGTAGAGTTGCTGACAGCACCAAACGTGCACGTAAACACTAGCGTGTTGACTGTGGATTTGTGAGACATCTAAGGACAGCAGGAGGGGTCTGCACAGCTGATATCCATCACTTGCACAAAGAGCTGACTACATGGGCGAGATCCGAGATACCACCCAGGGGTCATTGCAACGGCTGGAAATGGAAAGTTGAGAAAGGAGATGCTCTCGGTTTCTCTCCGAGCCGGACCATCTGCCCAGGAGGAGCTGCAGTGAGAAAGGACCAGTGACACTTCCCACACGCATGTGCTTGTCCCAGCTGCAGCTTCACACGCACAGCAGAGCAAGGACGTTGGAGAAACATCTCTGCTCCAGGAGGCTGGATGGCTGCTTGGCCTCCTTGGGGAGGAAGTGGCTTCCATTTAAGGAGCTGGAGAGGTTCTTGGCAGGGGTTGAAGAAAAGCATCCCAAACGCCGGGTCCCGTTGGCAGGAAGGCCGGGGGCAGCTCAAGTTTGCGCTTTGGAAGTGCCTTCTTTTGTCAGCTTGAGATTTTCCAGAATTTCAAAGCGGAAAGAAAGAGAGGGGTACGAGGAAGCTATTAAAGATATGTAAAATAAACTTGAAGTGGGGAGGAAAGAGTGTTTCATTGAGAAACCGTGCACTTTATTTGGGGGAAGGATCGGTGAATGCTTATTATTTTAACAAAGACTTTTTCTGTCGTGAACAATAGAAGCAGATGTTTAAAAGACAGACAGGAAGCGGCTGTGACAAATGAAAAGATTTTTGATTGAATTCATGAGCTGTGTTTCCTGCCAGTAACTCATTCAGCTGTAGGCTAGATCAAAACATAATATTATGGTTTAATCAGCACACTTTTTAGCGCGAAGCCAGAATATACAAGCTTTTGGTGCTACAGGTAAAAAGCCCTTAGTACAGTTGGCTCAGGGGCTTCTTTTTAATTCATTATTCATTCTTTTTCTTTTAAGCAAATACATCGTCTATCAGCAAACACCTGAGAACTCCTAGAGAGCCATGTTTCAGAGTTTGCACAAGCAGGTGTAGAAAGGGTAAAGCACTTTCAGGGCATGGCAGAAGAAATAGGCTGCCTGAAAGTACAATCCGACTTCTGTTGCAGTCTGAGAAAGTTCAGCTTCCTACTGACTGCAGGGAGCATTAGATCAAGATGGTTATCCTTGGGAAAAAAAAAAAAAAACAAAAACCTGGCATAAGGATTTTTTTTTTTTTTCCTCAACACAGTTCTGGAAAAGCAGCGTGTGTGTGTGTGTGCATGCACGCGCGTGCGCACATGTGTTGGGTTTGATGTTTTCTGCTTCTCTTCCTTCCTCCTAATGAATTCTATTTGTTTACAGCCTCAAGGAAAGCTTGTCACTAGAAATTTCCTTTTGAGTTTTCAGCTCGAGATTTCACAACCACAGAGCTGTTGCAACACAGCGATAAACAAGCTGAGGGAGGCAACTCTGGAGAATTGAGGCTTCTCTTTTTCACCATTTAGTTAAGTAAATAGTTACCAAATGTGCAGAGTATAGATAGAGAACTTTATCCTGAGCTGTAATGAGTATTAGCAAAAGTGGATTTTTTTCCTATCCGAAAATTTAGAGTAGGCATAGGAACTGTTTTGAGCTTATCCTTACACCACTCCTTGTCAGAAAGGGTCAGATGCTGGGCTGTACTCCTGGGACACAAGCACTGGGCTGCAGGCTGTATGGGAGCAGGGAAAATGGAAAACAGGGGTTGCAAAAGCTGTCTAAAACTCAGGATCACAGTCCTGGATTTGCACTTCCCAGGGCAAACACAGGACCTGGCTGAAGCCGAGAAACGATACCAGGACGTGCTGCCTGCACAGATACCGGCTGCCCTCCATCCCCCTTGGCCAGGCTTTCAGAGGAGGGATGAGGACATTGAGGCAGCCTCTGCAGGTTTCCTCCTGTGCAGGGGTGCAGTCAGCATGGCTTGGCTGCTGGGTGGGTCTGGGTCCCATCCTGCTCTGAGTGTCTCCAGGTCTTTGTCCTTGGATTAAGCACAATATCCAGAGATCTGCTGTGATAACCAAGCAGGCTTTCTCTGCTGCATTTAGTCCACTGTAAAGTTTCTACAGGTGACCCTTTTGTTATATAAATGTATTGGGGGAAGCCTTGCAGTCATGATTTCCAGGGTGCTCTGGGATAATGTGGATAAAGGCTGCTTTCTGGAGTTTGGAATGAAATTCTAGGGCACAGACTTTCCTTGCTGCAAAAAAATTACACCTTTGGATCAACCAAACTTTTCAGCAATACCTGGAAATTTAGCAAGTGGTTTTGGTGATGGCGGGGCAGGCATATCTTGATATTTTTGAAATAACTGAAGCAGTTTGTTTTTTCACTAGGAAACAAAGGTTTGTTTTGAAATTTGTCTCAGCTTTGTAATAATAAAGAACAGTAAGAAAGAAAAATCCTTCCAAGGAAACAAAAAAGTTTCAATTTAAGTTGAATGAAGATTCTCCTGCTTGACCCAAGTTGAACAGAACTTTTCACTTCTTTGAAGAAGAAAAAAAGGGGGCATCAAAACCAAAAAAGGCTGTCTAAGGAGTAATAATAATAATAATAAATTTACTTATTTCTCTTTATTCAGATATGCAGTATAATTACTGATATGAGGAAACATACATGTGGAGGGCCAGATAACACATTTAAGGACTTACACATTAGACCAGTTGAGCTAAAGAATAAAAACAGGGGAACTCAATGTACCTTCCCTCTCTTTAGTAGTAGAAAACAGAGAAGCCACCTCATCTGTCAAGCACACAACCTGATCCCACATCAGAGCAGCTAAAGAAGGTGCGGTGGGATCTACTGCCAGCCAGCTGTTTGAGGAAACTCAAATCATAGAATCATAGAATGGTTTGGGTTGGAAGGGACTTTTAAAGATCATCTAGTCCAACCCCCCACTGCAGCAAGCAGGGACACATTTAGCTACATCAGGTTGCTCAGAGCTCTGTCCAACCTGGCCTTGAATATTTCCAGGGAATTCCACCTCTTTGGGCAGCCTGTTCTAGTGTCTCACCACCCTCATCGTAAAAAATTTCTCCCTTATATCTAGAGGTTTTAAAATGGTTTGAGTTTTCCAGTCTCCCAACTGAGAGACTAATCCTCTAAACTGATCCTCTCTGTGGTGTAGCTGGGGAGGAGGGTCCCCAGGTCCTTTTGTCCCATAGAGCATCTTTACCACCAGAATTACACCCAGTAAGTGGTGGCTCCTTGGTAAACAGTATAATCATTACATGTCAGCTACTGCTTAGGGTTTAATTGCTTTTGAATTTTAGCAAGCAGCTCCTCATTCATAGCAAATTGGCATTTCGTACATTCAAGATTGTGCTATTAGCTGCACAATAGAGAGGCTGGTTTTCTGTAAATATTGAAATTTGGTAATTATAACCCGACAGTTATTAACACTCCACAGCAGATAAATGCTTCAGCTGCTGAATCTGCTGTGGGCAAACCTCCTTCCAGAAGGAGCGTCTTATCAGTGAGTGGAGGAAGGCTCTAGCTGCCATACTCCATTAACACCACGTTAATGAGCCAAGAGCCCACGCACCACAATGAAAACATACCCTGAAGTGTAGCAGATGGGCTCAGAAGCCGAAGCCACACAATGGGGAAACCTAGGCAATGATAGCTAAATTCAATAGAAAACAAAAGCTGGGCAGCTTGGCCCTCCTTGTACTAAATATCCTAGAGTAACAGGCATTCTTGGATCTTACTGGGTGAAATTGTGGCCATGCAGGACTTCCCATTGATTTCAGGAGGACTCGGGTCTCATCTGGACACAGGCAGTATGTCAAAACCCGTCCAGAAACTGCTGCTGATTGCCTGAGCTCTGCACTGGTGTCTCCAGTGAAATCCTTCAGTGATGCTCACGGAGGACTTGTGATTCAGTCCTTCGGATAACGGCACTGCTAACCACAGCAAGGCTTCATGCACCTTGTTGCTAGAGCTGCATAAAAAGAAATAAACAAAAGCGAGTTGACAAATGTGACTGAGTCAGTGGGGGGGGGGGGAAAGCACTAACACGTTAATTGTGTAAATGTTTAACAACTGTCTATTAGTCATGTGTGAACGACACTTCTGCACATACTAGTAAAAGTGCTACAGGGTCATTCGTCATAGTAATGATGTCATAGCAGAAAAAGCCCTCACACTTACATGAATTTGCTGGGAGGCAATGGCTATTGTACATTGTTTTAAAGAATTAATTCTTTTACAGACTAGTGTGAGTATGTTAACCTTCCCACCAGCGCTACATCACTCTACCTCATTGTTGTTAGTGAGGATGTTATGTACGTGAAGCACAAAATTAAAATTAAGTAGCTTTCAGTTGTATGTGCCAGACAGAGCACACGCGTCCTTGAAGCCCTTTGATGTAGCTGTGTGTCACTACTGTTTTTCCAGTACTGTGGTTTGTAGGCAGCAGTACTAGTATCAATATGAGCATTCTGTATGTCAGCCTGGTCAAATTTCCCCTATTGCTGCTTGTCAGTGCAGAATGATTGTAAATGGAGGAAGATGCTGCCTGTTTTCCAGGGGTTTTGATACAGTCAGGAATTTTTTGGACGAAACTGCTTGCCTACCAGGTTTTGATACGGCAATCATTGGGAAAGGATTTTTGATCAAAAATGCAATTTCCCGTCATCCAGAGGGATGTTATTTGCAACTTACGTCCCTGCCCTGGTCCCTGTGTCAGTGTGCCCAGGGAAGAGGCAACTGAGCCCCTGGAGCTCCTGCTGGACGGTCATCTCTGCACCATGGAGATTCTCGACTCCATGTTTGTCTGCTTGGAAAAAGATCAAGAACCAGGGAGCAGTCATACAAAAAGGCCTTATTAAAAACAAGGTAGGGAAGGGGTAAGGACTCCAATGTACACCTGATCCTCCAAACAGGTCTTCTGCTCAGGGTCGGTCTGGAAAGTGAGGCACTTGGTAAATCAGAACTTGGCCAGAGTTCATGGTGCCAGGGCTGGCAGCCTCAAACACATGCTTCCAGTTTCCAGTCGCCAAGAAGAGAGTTTGGTTAATAATACACATGCCTGTATTAAATATATTAAAATGATAGCTCTGTGAGCTTCCCCATCAGATGTGCCAGACAGCGGCGACTGTAAGGCACCTTCACCATGCTGTTCTGATACTGGATTCTTGTCAGGGCTGTTTTCTGATTAGCCAAAAGTTTCTTTTTCTCCCGCTGCTACAAACAGGGCTTGTCACCTGTTTCTCATCTATTTTCATTATAGAGGAGAAGTAATTGGTACATCTGGGCATTATTGGAGAAATGGCTTGGCTGAAGCCATAATGTGGTAATTATAGACTGAACTGAGCCGTGCCGATGCATTGTAAATACATTTACCTCTGAGCGTGTGATATTGTCATGTGTCCATTCAGATGGCTTTTTTGGAGAAGAGGGAGGAGAGAGAGAGGGACAGCATGGAAAGCTGACCGCGTCTGACCTACCCTGTGCATGTGCGGTAAACCTCGAAAACAACAGTGTGCCCTGCTGTAAAATGGACCAACGGCTCGTTTTTCCAAGTGGCTGGTTTCCCGGGGGATTCAGATATCCCACGTATGACAACTTCCTTCTAGTCTTTTGTAACTGCAAGGAGACACCAAACCAAAATAGCTCGTTTTCACTGTTTTGCTGGTGCTCTCTGCTAAATAGCAACACATGACTGCTGGTACAGCACAGAAGCCAGTAACCTAATGCAAAGCGTGATGGCAGGCTCTGGCAGCAGGCTGTGCTGTCGAAGGAAAGGGGAAGATAGTACAGGCAACCAGAAACCTCAAACGGCTCTGTGTGTGTGTGTGATTTTTGAATGGGGCTCCTAAACACATCTCTGCAAACTCCCAGCCCTCCCTTCCGGTGCAGAAGAAAGTGTTCGAAGCCTCAGTGGTGTTTTACATCATCTCTGCATGGCACATCGCAGAGCCACACAGTGACAGAACGGTTGAGGTCGGAAACGGCCTCTGGAGGTCGTCTGGTCCAATCCCCCTGCTCAAGCAGGGCCACCTAGAGCCAGCTGCCCAGGACCATGTCCAGGTGAATGGACCATGTCCATTGCACCACGCTGGTAGCATCTGCTTTGTGCCATGGGGTATGGGTGCAGTTCTGCATAGCCCAGGTGGATGTTGAAGTTCAGAGGGAGAGGGAGATTGAGGGAGATTGCAAGGACTGGTGTCAGGTGCTGCTGCAGTAACTGAGCCAGCCTCTTACAAAAATGGATGAGTAACAGGACTTGGATCTTTGGCTGTCTCTTGGCATGTCATTGCTATGCTGTAGGGTTAGAGAGATACAGGGTTTCAGAATACAGGGATAAGATAAGCCTTCTGGAGTTGGGCATGTTTCTGGGATCACTCTGGCCTCCAGCCCGCGTCTCTTCCATAGTTTGATGTATTGCATTTCCAGGGGGACACCGTGGTCAGGAAGGGGGTTTTCCCAGGGTGAGGCTTATCCTCCACACCCCATGGTGTGTTGTACCCTGCAATTTCTCCAAAGGCAGGAAACTTACCTGCATATTTTGGGGTAGTGGCAGTTTCTTTTCATACTCTTCCCTGTTTTCATTTTTCACATGAAATTGTCATACCTCTGATCTGTAGTGAGCAACATATAATCAAAAATATTTAAAAAGATGGGTATAATGGTCTTATCCTATGCATATGGAAAAATCCAGAATGAGAATGGGGTTAGATTTAGCCATGACACAGGCGAAAGTGGCATTTGCAGAAGGCAGAAGACAGAGCAGAGCAGGGCGGTATTGGCACTGGAACTTTGCAAGCTCCACACCAGTTGAATATCCAGCTCTATTTCCATAGCCAGAGACTACCATTTCTATTTCTTTCTTTTACCTTTTTCTCCAATCAGGGGAAAATTACGCCCTTTTGAGCTTGACTAAAATGGAGCGATCTGTTCATTTAGCTGCTGAGAAGGGAAATTAACTTCATTCTTATCCATCTACCTTATTAGCACAAATATTGCGTCTGCATTATCCTATCCCACATAAAACCCTGTACAGTAGAGCCTTTTAATTGTCTGGCTAATTGTTTGGCCTCGGAGCTGTCTATTTCCGATTGTCTAATTCTCATTAGAATGCCAGCTGACACCGAGTCCTCCAAAGCTCCCTTTAGCTGCTTTGAAGCACTTCTGGACTAATTTGGTGGTGTTGAAAGCACTTACAGAAAGGCAACCAACAATAAGAAACACAGTGCAAATGTTTCTCTTCTCTAATGCATTCAACATTTTAAATCTTGGCCATAAAGGAGTTTTGATGCTGGTTTAAATGCGTATATCCCTACAGAGTCACATCATTGTTGTTAGTGTTCAGAAGTGTGTAAAATACGTGGCCTGAAAATCTAGGCACAAATGCTTCAGTACTTGATCTGAAATATCTCCTTCTGAAACCAATGGGTTTTTTCACCCTATGAATAAGGAATAAATCAGGATGGCAGGGTGCAGGCCCCCAGCGAAAGAAAGGATTGGTCTGTATTACAGTGCTCTTTGTTAACCCTACGTTAAGCATTTCTGAGGACAGCCTACAAAACCTGAATGAGACAAAATCTTGGGTTCACACTCTAAACTCACTGCCATTTATTATCACCGTGTGGCCCTTTTTTCACTTTGTGATACTTCAGCACCCATGTCAGAATCTGGCTTAGTCCATTGCCATAGTCAGAAAATTTTCCTGTTGTCTGTTCCTTCAGCTGTCTTCTTTGAAGTGCTCTCAGCAATCTAGTGAGTCACTTGAGACTGGCCAAAGCTTGTTCCATGTTGCCATCAAACTGAACAAACACAAGCAGGTACGAAAACTCAGTGGGGCAGGACTCCCTCAGAGTCATGTTCCTACCACCACCACTGCCCTGAGAGAAGATGGGGGGAAAAAAGGGTTCCTGCCAGATTTCGAGTGGCATTTGCTAGCTAAAACCTAGAAAGTGTTTAAAACATGGCCAGCTACTGAACTGGAGGGTAGAAATCTGCTGTGGGTTTATTGCTAGCTTTAGCACTGGATTCTGAACTGGAGGGTAGAACTGGAGGGTAGAAATCTGCTGTGGGTTTACTGCTAGCTTTAGCACTGGATTCCTCAATCGCAGACATGGGAGAAGAGTAGGAAACACATCGGCGCTGCAGTGGTGGAGGGTTTGCTGGCTTCCTGCAGATGGGGGAACCTCTTGCATGACTAGGGAGCCTTGGCTGTTGGGAGACAGTGCCCCAAGGCTGCCTTTTGCTGCACCCTACCAGTTCGTTGGGCAGAACAAAAGGTTTCAAGGAGCCTTAAAGCTTGGGAGGCTGTCCACAGGCTTTCCCAGCTTCTCCTTCCAATGCAGCCTGGTGAGCTGATGGGCAGAGACGAGGGAAGCCCTGGCAGCCTCTCTGCTGCCCTAAAACAGCAGGCAACACACCTATCAGCCAGGGCACCTGGGACACCCTGCAGGCAGGTCACCATCCCTGGCAGCCATGGCAGTGTGTTTTGGAAGCATTGCATTTGACAGCTTTCAAAATGAAATACTGCAAGATTGCTGCTTCATAAAAGTGTGGTCTTTGGGGATTTTCCTCACAATTCTTGGAGAAAAAAGTTTGGAAGGATCACATACGGAGTTCATGAAACTCCTGCATGTTGTCCCAGCCCACCCCAGGACTTGCCTTGTGTTCCTCTTCTGAACATCTCAGCACCGCCTTCCCCAAGATATGTTAACTGCCTACTGCATTGCTATTTACAGCCAAAGTTGTTAATGATATTTCCTGCCAGCAAGGGCAGCTGAGCCCTTATGTCTGGCATATACAACTTCTGTTTATATCTTGTTCAGAAGATGTAGTAGCAAAATTTTATATCAACAGTTTCTTCTTGTGTGAAAGACAAAAGGGGCTGGAGAATAAATCTTCTCCCATCTTGCAACTTGGGGTGCCTGTTCCAAAAACAAGTCCTGGAGACCACAGCCAGAGTGACCATGGTTCAAAGAGCAATACAAGGCTACCGATTCAGCCTGGCATCTCTTCCTCCCATCCTGAGATGGGGCACTTCCCATGTTTTTCAGTACAGTTCCACTGCCCTGGCAGGCTTCATTTCCCAAGCATCCTTTTCCAAAAATACTTGAACTGCTTTTGCCATGGATTTACCTTCCTCATTTTCTTGCTTTCTAGAAAATCACAGTATTCTCCCGACATTTTCTCCTGTCCCATGGAAGAGGAGACCGAATTGCTGGTGTCTCCTTCAGCTGTGAACGCAGATGGAATTTATGGCTTTTTGTGTTGTGTTTATAACTGTTTTAAGCATGGCAAATGTCGTCTACAAAAACTCCTGTTCAGCTGTTTTTTCCCCAGGCGCCGCACTCTTTGCAACTGCTGCGGCACACGAGGCGGGGATCCTCGACTTGGTGTGACTTACTGCTTTTGTAGCTATAGACACTTCTCTGCATTGCTCAGGCATTTACCTGAATGTGACACTTACTTGAATCATACACTTCATGTCACATGCTTTCCATATGGCGGAACCACACATACCACCACTGTCACCTGTCTCACATGGGGTTAGGTTAAAATGGAAGAAAATGCCACGTATTGTTCTACCGTATGTATTTTTCAGGGTTGTGCCTGCATTTAAACTTCTAATTGCCTTTAGGTCTCACAGCCTTGTAAACTTTTTTGGCTTTGTCTTTTGTAGATTTTTTTTTATTGGTTATAACTCAGTTCTCTAGCCTGAATTTTTCAGATGTCCACACGTATCTGATTAATTTTTCCTTTTAGCCTAGGTTCCTAAGGAAACAAATCTCATCCAGTTGTGTTTCTTGTCTGTAATAACTTCTGGGCAAGTTTTCAGCCAGATTTGATAGAAGGTTAAAGGTCCGCAACACATGAGTTCCTGCTGTTTCCATGAAAACTAGTCTGGTTAGAAGAAAGAGGAAGAAATTAAGCTGGCACTGGAGGAAAGGCAGCTGTCACTCAGTTTTCAGTGGCAGCAGGCAACTGCCCAGCCAGCCAGCAGGATCTGGCCACAGCAGTTTGTCCAACCAAACAGGCTGGGAACGTAAGAGGGAGTTGAGCAAACTCCTGTTTGGTAGTGGGATTTTGAGGACACTGGGCACCAACCCTCAAGAAACTGGAGTTTACCAGATACATTGCTCATGGAACAACTTTATTAAATAGGAAGGCTAAACAAACATTTTTCTTCCTCCTGTTTGTGTGTCACTTCTTTTCAAGCCAGTGCTTCTGAAAACAAGAGTCTAATGTTAGCGCAGCTTCCCTAGAAAAGGTTTCCATGACTCTCTGCTCCCAGCAGCTCTTACTGAAATTAATGGGAGCTGCTGGGGCTCAGTGCTTCCAAAAATAAAAACACTTTACCAGTGGTACAGATGCAGATGTCTAAATTTAAGCTGTAGTTTTTGAGCATCTGGGGCCTAAATCCATGTCTGAGCACTTCAAAACAAGTGGCCTGATTTTTTATAGGTACTGAACAGCCTTACTGAAGTCAAGGGACTTATGGACTGTACAGATCAGACTATATTTGGAAGTCAAGGAGTAGATATAGGTAGCTAAAATGTAGGCACACAAACTGGAGCACATGGGCCGTGCATCTGAGAGCAGGGCTTTTCAAAGCATTCACCCTTGGCAGAGGTGATCTTATTAAAGTCACTGAAGTCTGGAGGGAAAGAGTTAAGTCAACACAGAGCACTTCAGAAGGCTCCCGGCTCAGCATGTACATCTGTGTTTAAGAAGGATGCTGGAACAAAAAATACTTTGCAGGTGCAACACGATCAAATTAGCACGGTAGAAGAAACCGTAGGTTCTTAAAATCCTTGGACTGGAGCAGTGGCTCTTGCAGCTTAATGCTACACACATACCGGTGGCTTTTTGTATTTATTTTCCCTGCGTGCCTTGTTGTTTTAAGAAAAAGGAACAAGCAGGGAGCAGTTGGCTGGCAGAGCCTGCGAACTCGGCAGGAGCTGCCAGCAGGCCTTGCTGGGTCTATGCACTGAAAGGAATGGGCTTGTGGAGCTACAACTGCTCTGGGAACCCCTCCTGCCCCGGTCCTGCCCTGGCTTGGTGGGGCTTTGTGCAGAGGCAGGGGCTGACCAGGCAGAGCAGCCTACGGATTCACTCCCTAGGATGGAGACGGGCTGCCTTTAACTCTTTTCTAGCTCTACAGCAGGATTTTGATCCCAGCTTGCATTTTGGGTTTGTTTTCCTTCTTTCAGCATCAGGAAACAAACAAACAAGCAACAACAACAAAAAAAAACGCAACCCCCCCCCCCAAACCAAAATAAATTGAAAAACCCTAAAACCCTCCAAAAAAGAAAGAAACCAAACAAAGAAAAAAATCACTTTCTTCAGGCCCCGATTCAGCACAAATTAAACAAACAGGAGCTTAGATGTTGCTGACAAGGGAGCTGATCTTTAAGTGCTGAAAAGTTCAGTCTGTAGCTACCGTAGCCCAAGCCACGTCCCCAGTAATGCAGAAGTACCATGGTTGAACGAAAAGAGTCAGGATTTGTTTGATCAGAGGCAGATGATTTATTACCTTTCGTTTGACAGCTGCAGGATTAAATGTACTACTGAGTCAGAGGTGGCTGCCTATAAGGAGATTTACCTGTAAATGTGCCCCCTGAGTGAAACAGTCTGGATTTAATAAAGATGCCAGATTTACCACAAGCAAATGAGAGGCTACAGAGGCCCACATGATTAAGTGACAAAATGGAGGTGGAAACTGGGAGGAAATGAGGTGAAACACAAGGGAATGACAGTTCGAAAATATGGACTGAAAAGCAGAAGAGGATAAAACAACTGGGCAGGAGACTTGAGAGGCTCTTAGGTGCAAAAGGGCAGGAGAAACAGTGTTCAGATACCCTTATATAGCACCGGCCTTGAGTCTTTGCCTGTCCTCTACTGGAAAATGTGGCAAAACATTGCCAAAGGTTCCTAGTGCTATTTATGGAAATAAGATAAAATTGAAGCCAGGTTTGGGGTAAGCAAAATCTCCTTATTCCAGAGCTGTAAAACCAAAACCCTGGTTTGGATTAAGGACCCACTGGATCTGCATCTTCTGAGCTGGTGAGAGGGGAGCTGATGGGCAAGCAATCCCATCAGTGCATCGCTTTGCCTTGGAGAGCTGCTGGGAGCTGGCTGTCAGAGGAATGCAATACCGCAGAGCTCTTGTGCTCTATGTATTTGTTTAAACTTGACAAAAACTCAGGTCCTTAATCTGCAACAGTTTATTTGAACAGGCTGGGAAGACAAGGTTATTGTTGTTGTTTGAAAGCGCTGTAATTGAAAAGCTTGTACTAAAAATTTGCGGATGTATGTCCACCTCAGTGTGTGAGGATCTGCATGAGGAGTACCCAATGTCCACACAGGGAAGAGCTGGTGTCAAGGGCAGAGTCCCAAAGACAGGCACCTGGAAAAGCTGTACATGAGCACCCCACACACAAAGTCCACGGGATATGCCCGTCCCCGTGTCCTGCATGTAGGTGTCCATTTACCCTACCTCTTTGCGGGTTGGGAGTGACCTGTTGCTTTGGCTGAGTTCACATGCATGCGTGCTCAGCGGACACATCTTCGGTGCTGCCTTCTAAAATCTGGCCCTAATTTCAGACCAATTTACTGTTCCAATGAAATGAACCTGCAAAACATATGGCGCAAATAGCGTTCGCCTAAGTGGACTGCACGGTTCAGGTTTGATTTGTGACTTCTTTTTACATTCCCGTTCACGTGGGAGTCCGTGATAGATCTTTAAACAGAATAAACTGAAACCCGTCCACAGCTGCCTTTCATCAGGGAGAGGGCTGCAGACAGACTCCAGAGCGGAGCCTCCATCTGGGGCAATGGCTTCAACTACCGTGGAGGATGATGCACGCACACTGCGGGCAGCGGCTGCAACAAAGGAGGCAGGCTCTTGTTCGACCTGCGCCTGTTTGTCTTCGAGGCAGACATTACAGCCACTTACAGAAATTCAGTCTGAGGGGGAAGAAAGAAGGGAGAGAGAGAGAGAGGAGAAAGAAAGAAATCATTAAAAAAACCCCACCATGATAGAGATTTGGTAGTGGATTTCAAATCACATTTAGACATAAATCCTTTGAGTTCACAATTTCCATAGATTACTGGCATCTGTGGACCCCAGATAGACTGTAATCACTAAGATTGTTCTAATCTTCCTATGGGAGGTTTTTCAAAGGAAGTATTGAATTACACCAGTTCTTAGCAGGGCTGGGTTTTAACTTGCAAGAAAGTGCTTTAAGCCCAAATGCATACATTAGTGCCAGGCCTATAATGCTCGTGACTTTCATACATCCTGATGTGTAATTTGTTATCTGGACAATAAAACTTCACAAGAGACACACATGCTCAGCTGCACTCAGTGGTAAATATATTACAAACTGTCAGGCCCATGTTGTCATCTTTGGACCTTCTGTGTAACAGTCTCTTTGTAGAGAGCGCTGCTCGACTCCTGCACCAAGGTTGAGTCATGCCCTAACTGAGTCTTGCCACAGCATGGTGTTTTGTGCCATTGCCCCGTGTGTCTGCCCCTAAACACAGCTCCCATCACACTCTGGAAGTAAGCAGAGTTAAAAATGGTGTGGTTGTAGAGATCTATTTGGTATGGAAAACTTCGTAGAGAGAGAGCAAAGCTGTACAGGGTCCTTACTTGTGACTACAGCGGGAACAATAAACCCAGTGCTGCTCACACCTATATAAATGCGAGGTGGAATTGCTTCTGCTGAACACACTAGAGGGCTATGGGAAGCTGGTGTGAGATGGAAATCCCGATTGCTGTGTCAAATTCATCGCTGGTACACGAAAATGAATGGAATTACACCAGGGATTATACTGTCCCCATATGGGTTTTTATGCCTGGTAACTCCTCAGCTTTAATGGGTATCAAATTTGCGCCTGCTATACTGGGTTGCACAGCTGAATGCTTTTGCTCCAGTGCTAAGGGATTAAATAGACAATTGAGGTTTCTCAGAAAGGATGTACAAAATGTAAATCAAAAAGAGAGTCACTGGAACTGGTTGCAGTGCTGACAGCCCTTACAATGCATGCTGCCTCCGACCGCTCGCAGTGACCGGCTGCAGCAGCGCCCGGGCTGATGCAGAGCAGCATCGGGGCCATACATGGGGAGAATGGGACACAGGACTGAGAGCCCACGAGTCCCTGACAGCCTGCTCCAAGGGATGCCATCTGCAAGCTGGGAAGCTGAATCCAGTCTTCCCATGTGGCCAGGGGAGCTGGTGTGTCCCTGGTGTGGTAAGCTGCCAGAGGGAGGGCTGTGGTCCTAACGACAGAGCTGTGCTCTGCGGGATTGTGCCTCTCAGCTCAGTGACTCTGCCTTATTTAACATGCTGCTAGCCAGCCAGACACCAGCGTGGGGAAGTATTTGCCTTTGCATTGCATTTGGATAGCTCTGAAATTTTGGGGGCCTGTCAGGAAAGTTTGGAGGAGTCTAAGGTAATGCTATGCCTGCCCTGAGCAGAAATACGCTGAAGGGAAGGACCTGACCTTGAGAACAAATTCATGCTGTGCTTTATTACTCTGTGATCAAAATGATCCGATTTACTGGAGGGTAAACATTTTTGTTACCTGCTTGGGAACCCGTCAGCACTTCTTTTATGACAATGCAAGTTTCCAGTTTTGGGTTTACTTAGGGGAAAAAAATAATCTTTTTGGTTTCATTTGGTTTGAGGTTTTTGTTTGTTTTGGAAGAACACTGCTTCCCTGCAAGGGACCACAGAAATTCATTCTCCACAGCTGTGTGAAAGCCAAGCTGTGCAGAGAAAACTTGTTCCAAGCACTTGTTGATGTTCATGCAGACTCCACTTTGTGTGATGGGACAAGCAGTGACCATGACAGAAGACTGTAACGATAACTCCATGCATCAGTGTGATGTTGTCATCACCATAAGGTTGAGTTGGTTGCCTTGTGTTAAGTAGAGGAAAAGAAGATGAGGAGGTTGGGAAAGACAGTGCCAAGCACCACGCTCAGTGTTAGTAGCTGTTTGTTGTCTGCTGTGCTGTGATGGTGTGAAATGAATCCCTGAGCTCCTTTCTGAATAGATCTGTGGGGTGTGGAGGGTGGTTTTGGTCAGCATGGTCTGCAATGATGTCGAGAGGAAGATGATCACACTGTGGTGTGGTTTCCTGAGCCAAGGATGCCTCTGTGCAGTTTTGGCAGCCACACTTACTTTTCAAAGTAAGTGTGAGGTCAACAAGGTGAGAACCCCACTGTGCCCCCATGTTGGGCTCACCAAGGTACCACACAGCTTGGTGTGGGCTTGCTGTTCATCCTTCTGCCCGAGGATCTGAGTATTGGTGTGTGCATGAACAGGGGAAGGCAGCTGTTGCTTGTGTTGTGGACCTCGTGCTCGTCAGTGTGCTGGGAGTTTTTCCCCTCCATCTCCCAAGGGAAGCTTTGCCTTATTTTGTATGCAGAGCTTATCCCAGTTTCAGTGATGGTGAGACATTTCCCAGGGTCCGTTAAACTGCTTTGGATCTGACTGGGCTTTCTGCAATGTTCAACTACTTGTTCACCATACGTGTCGGCTTGCACGTGCGTCCTGGCTTAAGCAGCTTGCCCTGGTGTAACCCTTTCTGTAATGGACATTTGGAATGGTCATCTGTGCTCCCTCCTAGCTGAAGCAGTGCAACTTCTGTCTGTGGGTCAAACCTCTTGGCTGGGAGCTGCCAAAGCGACCTCTTGGGATTGATGGTGGGCACAGGACTTCTTGAAAATCAATCACACGTTTGAGGACACAGTGCACATCCTGGTTGCCTTCTGGTGGGACCAGACTGGAGGGCTGGTGGTGAGCTCCATGCCTTTGATCTCCATGGCTGTGCTATGGAAAAGCAGCATGCTGCATTTCCTGCATGTACTCTTGATGTGTGGCTACTTTGTCCCCATCTTGTTATCAGCATCTCTGAGAGCACTAGAAAAGTGCGTGGGAGCTGACGAGCTCTGGACAGGTGTTTTGTGTGGCTTGAGGACAGATTCAGGGCTCCTTGCGTGTGTAACCAGTCTCAGAGGTTAGAGTCCTTCTCCTTGCTCTGTGGGTCTTCTCTTTTTCACCTCCTGTTTATTTCCTCCTTGCTGTCAGCAGATCAGCAGGATGCATTAGCTGAAGCGTAATTCTGGACTAGAGCTGGCTCCCATCCACTCGGTCTGGAGTGGCCTCACTTTACACAGCCATATATGCATGTCCAAAAATATTCTTCAGCTTTAGCAAAGACCTGTGGAGAAGTAGCATATATACACGCTACAAGAGTAGCGGTAAGACTGACTGAGCTGCCTGAGTTGTCACAGCCTTTGTACAGATCTCAGTCTCTCAGGTTGGACTGCATTCATGACTTAAATGGATGCTTTATCTTGATTTACTGAAGGTTTACTTACAAGTACAATAGGATTATGAAATACGGGCATCTTCAACTAGATTATTCTTCACAGAGGGGTTATTTTCTCTGCCTCTTACCTTTCTGAGTTTAAAACAAATGATTTAGTAGCTCAGAACTATCAGGGGAAGACAGTGCTTCTGATTTTTCTCCGACATATGCTACAGTGAATTAATAATAGTTCTGTGGAAGGCAATGAAATGGTAATAAGCAGGATAAATCTTGGTGAGTAAGAAATATATGAATGCAAGACCCATTTATCTTCCACAGCACTTAGGCAAAACCTTTATACATGGCAGTTTCTACTTGGATCTAGTTCGAAAGATGCTATGGTCAGATTTAGGCCCAAATTGCCATGATTTAAGCCACAACACCTTAGTTGAGGTGTGGAATTCTTCATGTGCATATACACTGTTAGCCTGAATCCAATGTAAAAGACTCATTTCAACCCCCATTAATTACAGGCTAAACTAGGACAAATTACCTTGCTTCAGTCTTCCAGTATGTACAAGGTGAGTTATAATAGCTCAGCTGACCCATGTGGTAGGATACAGCTCCAGATTGTAAACACATCTTTGTAGTATCTAAACTTCTTTACTCAATGGAGACCTAAGTAATGCCATCAGTAGAGCTCTGGGAGCAATTCAGCTGACCAAACATTGCCTTTTCCTGTATGTGAGTAGGGTTGTGTTCATCCATCTCAGCATGTTGCGCATGTTAGAGCCTGGCCAGACTCTGAGCTGTCTGTTCATGATGTGTAGCATGGCACTTGATTTCCATTGAGACCATTTACAGAACAAGGCTCTATGCAGCCTGGATAAGGGTATCAAATGCTCTGAGACAGTGAGGTGCAAAGGACTGTGTCAGGGCACACTCTTACTTTTATTTGATCTGTTTCCAAAGGGCTGCATACTATCACAGAATCACAGAATCACAGAATGTTAGGCGTTGGAAGGAACCTTGAAAGATCATCTAGCACCTCTGGGACCAAAACTGCAAGATGCGTAGCAGCCTTTGTTGATTCATTGGATAGAATAAATCTGAGGCATGTTGGAAGAATGCAGCATTTCATAAGATTACACTCAGATTGATCTTTTCTATCGGTGATTATTTCTGTCACAGAGAGATGACATATGATGACATCTCAACTCCATGTCATAGGGAAAGAACTGCTATGTTCCTTCATTGATAGAGGGAGTACAGAGACCCAGAGACCCAGCACCACAGATAGTAATGACACAACTATGTCTCAAGGTAGTGGGACCTGATTGCCTGTACAAATGTGATTAGTTGCTTGAAGAGCCCATGGTTGATTTCTGTCTCAAACAAACTCAAACATTTCACTGGTACAGCTCACCATTCTCAACAGACAATTTAAATGTGTATTCGGGCCCTACTTGTGAAGCTAGAAGAGTGTCAGGATTTGGATTTGGTCTGTGATGTGGTGGTGGAGGTGGTGAACACCAAAGAACAACCCCAGGGGTATTTAATTTCCTAGTAAAGACATGGGTATACGAGTTGTCCATAGAGTTGCACAAAAAGCACAGGAAATGAACTCAGATCTTGTGCCTTCTAAACCCTTGCCTTAACATCAGTTTAATGTACCTGCCAACCAGGTGAAAAGAGAGCAAAGCATGGCTTGTAGGGAGATGGAGAAAGCCACAGCACTTCCTTGCCTTGGAGAAGAGTGCAGGACAGTGGTGCCCAGGCTGGTGGAGATCTGTGCTGGTCAGTCTGCACGGCACGGCATGGAACGATGCTGGGAGCCAGCTGGGAGCCATGAGAACGTCAGGGGAAGCTAGTATGGAAAATGTGGTGTTTGACCATTTCCATGTATTATTTTTCTGATAGAACATTGTCGTTTTGTTTGATGCTGTACAGCCATGATGGCTACAGACTTTCCCCTAGACCTTAGTGATGAGGGATCTTTCTCTGAGCTTGTAATTTATTTCCCCCACAGATAATTCATAACATTTCCCTGTTTAATGGGGAAATTCAGATAAAATCTGCAAGAGGAGAAAGGCATAGTCCATCACCAAAGAACTGTGCCACTGCCTCCCATTTGGTGACTAACGGTAGCGTTCCTTAAACCTTATCCCTTGGTATCATTTGGATTCCTGACAACTCTGCTGTCTCATGGGATGAGTAAATATCAGTCTGTTCCCAGGAAGATTAACTAGTAAAATGATTGAGGGGAAAAAAAAAAAAACAACACAACTTTTCAGCATGTTGCACTTAGAGTGCCCTCCAGACTTCTCTTAGGCTCTGCAGGCTTTATTTTTGAGGTACTTTAATTTGCCTACATTCATAAAAACCTGGAGTGTCTAAAAAAAGCCATTTTTTTCTCACCAAAGCAGCTAATTTGAGGAGGGATTTAGCACTTTGCATAAAAACCATTGGTCTGCTAGGGAAAGAAATTGGTAAAACCACATTCAATCGTTGTCTGCAACAGCAAAGAATATGTCTTGCTTGATTTAGGTCAAACTCTCTGTAATTGAACAGTAACAAAGTGTGGAGCACCAGACAGGGATGAAAGCAATCCCTGTCCATTGAAACCCCATGAACTTCAGCGAAGCCAGGTTTCCCCTCATCATCCCTGGGAAGAGGCATTTATTTCATTTCAGTGATTATAAACTTGGGCCATTTGTCACAGCTGCTTGTCTAGACTATCTTGCAGTCAGTGGAAAGAGATAAGCATGTTCAGAAAGTGCCTGTCCAGGCCTTTGGGTGGGCTGAATTGCCCTCAGGAGGTGCTTCTCTCCCTATTGACTAAAGGACTGTAGTCCTGGGGCAAGGATGGAGGTTGGATCCCATGCTAGATGTCGGCACAGCCTGCAGGGCTGTTCAGTTATTGGAAAGGGAACTGGTAAGCAGCAAAGGCAGGATGCAAGATGACAAAGCTTAACACAAGCCTCATTGTTGCCACCCTTTCGGTAGCCCTCTGAAGGCTACATGAGTCCCCAAAGCTGATTCCTGCTCCTCCCTGTATCACAGTGAGACCCACATTGTCCACCTCTGCTGAGAGGACACTGGCCTTTCTCTTCCTTCGCAGAAAGAGCTTTGGCAATGCTGGTCCTAGGGCAGGGGGAGGCTGTCACAGGTCTTAAGGACTCTTCCATGCAGCAACCTCTTGGTTACTTGGTCAACTTGATGTTTTCTCGCCAGCTGGGTTTCCACTCATGTGGCCCATCCAAACTCTCTTTTGTGTTTGGAAGTCAGGGTCTCGGGCAGCCGCATCACTTGGCTTTAAAGCCGAGTTGTCTATTGCTGGTACTATGGAAACATGAAGCACTGGCAAAGTGGAGGGCTTCATTTCGCAGACACTTGGCTTTCCTTTTGCATTTGCAGCAAAGACTCAGGATCCAGCCTTTTAAACAGAGTTTTTAAACTGCATTTCACTGAACACAAATTAAAATAGACATCTCAAATACAGTGAAGTGATTTATAGCATCTGGTTCTATAGGCTTCTGAGATCCAGTTTATATAACAGATGCTCTACATACACCAGCTAATCCCTGCCCTTGACACCAGCTGAGGACTGTTTACTTCATTACCCAGACATGTTAATGGCATGCTCCCACTTCCCCAGTCATTTTATCCAAGGAATACAAAGCTTGCTCTTAATATTGAGTTAATCAGCATGACACCCCTCTGAGCAGGTTTGCCCAAATGTAAAATGAGGCAGGGAAAACTGGAAAGACCTAGCCACATTTATCCTGTGCAAACTGGAATTGAACTGGAAATGCCTTGTTGTTAAGAACTGCCTCGTCTAAAGTAACACAACTACACATAAAAATATAGCTTTCCATTTGTTTTTTTGGGGTTGGGTTTTTTTTTTTTTTGATTGATTTTTTAATGATAATGCCACTAGTGATTAGGAGTATTGTTTTTTATCTACTAGGTCAGGTCTTTTGCAGCTGTAGCTAGCAAGGACTTGGTGCACTGGAACACCAAGTTGAGTCATTTGTTCTTAGGTTTCTTCTCAGGATGACACATGTAATTTTGGTTCTGAAATGCATAAACCAGCCTGGGACACAAGGAAGCGCTGGGCTTTGAGGACAAAGGAGAGGAAAAAAAGGATTTGGGCATTCTCATGGGATCTAAGCTTAGTGTCAGGTAGGAAACGATTTGTATGACTTCGGGAAATTGCTCAGTTTGAGAAGGGGATGTTCAGGAGTTAAAACTGTACTTCTTGTTAATTAAGTGGAGTGTGCACATCTGCCTTTGAGAGTGGGTCAGGAACATGGATGCTGCCTTTCCAGCATAGCTGATGATTAAAATCTTACAGTCTAAACCGAAACACGCATTAACCTGGGTGACTCCTCTCTGATCACAGTGAAGGTTTCCAACTCAGTTTGCAAGAAAGCTGTGTGCTCTGTACAACAAATGGAAATCTCTCTCTGCCCAATGTCTTTCCAGTGAGAGTTAGCAAGCACAAGGAAGCTACTCTCCAAACAGCCGTGCTTGTTTGAGCTTGTGCTTTCTTACTGCTGTGGGAGAGTTTGAATGTTGGAAAAACAAAGTGTATCTCCTAAAGCCATGAGAGATACTGTATCTGCTTTGCACTTGTACGTTACTCTGGCAAAACACTTGAGCATATGTTTAGCTTTAGCTGTGGCGTGTGGGTTTTATCAACCTAAATAGAGCTGCTCATCTAGAATAATAGAAGATGGGGTTGCAAAGGACCTCAGGAGGAGGCCCAACTCCAACTTCTCCCATCTTGTCTCAAGGCAAGATCATCAGCTTCTGAATCAGGTACTTGTATAGCCTGTTCCTTCAAACCTCCGACAATGAGATTCCTCATCCTTCAAAGGCAGCCTGTCCTGTGGTGCTTACTGTACTTACAGCCCTTTGGTGGCTTGGGACCAGATTCAAAGAAATTATAATATACTACATTTCAGAGAGTGATTTTATGAATGATTTTACTCAGACAATTATTTCACATGAAAACAAGGTTTTAAGCATTGGTGATTCAAAACCGTTAAGGTATAGAGGTGTTTTTTCTGGGAATCCTGCATTTAACTTTATCAGAAGGTATGGTGAACATCAGAAAAAGTTGCACTGATATCTAAAATGTCCAGGCCTTTATGACAATATAGTCATAAACTTTGTAATGAGGTCTCTCCTTGTCTGGTAATTTTTCACCGTCAGCTTCCTGGACTGTACTCAGAAATTGAGTAAATTTGAGGTAGTTTTAAAAATGAATGTGTTTAGTAAAAGGGGATCTAACAGCTTTCAGTAAGTCTTTGATGCAATGTATACATTCATTTTGCAAGAAAGCTAGTTATGTGGAGAAGGTAGCAAATGCCATTTTAAGGAGAAAGTGGTGTTATTCAAGTGAATTGCTATTCATATTATCCTGCTGCATTACACAGGCACCAAAAAAATAGCAAAAATCACAGGTAAACTTCTTTATGCTGAATTACACTGGGAGTTAATTATTGCTTCAAAAATACAGGAGACTGTGACCCCTCCAGGCACGACATAAGCTGCCACAGATCCATATCTGTCGTCAGGGATCCTTCTTGACACGTGATGGTGGAGGAACAAAGCCAAGTCTCTGCTCTGTCTCCTCCCTTCAGTAGGGCAGTGAGAGCAGGCAGGCCTGAGGAGCAGTGGTGACTTGTGGCTATGCCACCATCAGGCCCTAAAAATGCACAGGCTGTTATCTGATGTGGAGGCAGAGACCCTTGGTTCAGCTGCAGTGACAGGACCTGTGCCACTCACATGAGATTTAGCCCTTCCTGGGCTGGTTTAGGGTTACAGCTACTCCTCTCTTGGGTTGAGCAATGGCACAGCCAGTTGATTTCACTTCAGCTTCCATTCTCTAGCCTGGGTGGCCCAGATTTGGCTTCGACTGCAGACCCACAAGATGCAAATTTAATCCTTGAGTATTCAAGGATACAGTCTTCATTTAAATTAAGAGCTGTGTTCTCTGTCCTTAACACATTGCAGCAAACTTTCTGTTAGGAGGTGGTGGATGCTAGTGCAGAGGGACCTGGAAAGGGCAGTGATAGGGTGGTACCACGATGCTCAATCCATCTCATCCAGGTGTTGTCCTGCTGGTGATAAGCATCCCAGCCCTGGTCCTCATGATTGCAGGAGCAAGTCTGGCACGTGTGGTATGGAGAGGACAGCTGGTTGGGTTGATTGTCCTGATTCAGGCTGTGGTGGTCTGGCACAGGGCTGCACCACAAGGACCTCTGGACAGCACCTCTCACACAGCTTGCATGCCTTATGAAGCCTTTTCCCATTAGTACCTCTCACACAGCTTGCATGCTTTATGAAGTCTTTTCCCATTTCTTGACCACCATTTTCATCCCCACTCTTCTCCCAAATAAACGACCCACCTCTAGTCACTTTTCCCCTCATTGGTTCCGTCCCACAGGGACAGATGGGCTTCACAGGCAGTGGAAGTTGGGAAATGGTACTGGTATAAAGCTGCAAACAGAGGTATAAAACATCACCATTTTTTTGGTGCACAAAGCCAGACTTTGCTCAATTCAGGATTTGTCAAAGCATCTAGAAAATGACTCATTTATTTTCTTTCACTTTTCTAAAGGAGCCACTGTTGGACTACATCCCTGTAGGGAGTGTTGGCCAGATCTTTCACAATGTTGTTTATAGCACATTTTTAGGCTTGTTGCATGCAGTGAACTCTTGTGTCATTTGAGGCAGCAGCAGGTGAAATACTGGAGAGAAAAAGATTAAAACTTCTGGAGGAGCCCTCTGCAGCATTGTTGCTTAGCCATGCATGTGGTACATCTAAAAATAACAGCTAATGGAATGGGAAGCCAAGATGATCTGTTGATTTATAATGGCTTTTTTCCTGGTTTATTGCTTGAGTGCCCTGCCCACTGAAATTTGACATTGCAGCCAGACTGCCATTCGATAATCAACGGACGGTTTTCTCTTCGTTACTGTGTAGCCTTCTGAATTTCTTGGCATGAGCCATTCTTTTCTAATATCATCCAGGCAAATTAGAAAGATGACTTCTAAACTAATCAAAGCATTTTGTTCTTTTCCAGTGATAGTTACAAGAAGATGCATATAGACTAAGAAACAGTTTTAGAGATACACGTTCAAATCTGACCTGGATCCAAGAAATGTACATTGGCTGGATTTATAGTTTGTTTTAGATACAAGTTTGTATCATTGGTTTGCATCAAGAAACACGGAGATAATAAAATGTAGGTGTCCAGACTTTCTTCCATTTCAGTTTCAGAATGAATCCTTGAGTTGTCTTCAGAAAAGCATTTTGTCAGTAGTAAAAGAAAAACATGTGATTCTATTGATCTCTTTGTATAGTTTTTACTTTTAAAGGCACAGTAGATCATACACTGAGAAAGTAATATTTTATATGGTTTGTAGAAAATAAATCTGTTTTATCACTGCAATAAAAAAGGAGCCAGATGTTTAGAGGAACATGTTCCATATGGAAGAGGCTTAAAGTTGTGGAACTTGCTAAAACCATGCAAAGCTGCAATTATGGAGAAAACAGGAAGACAGCTTCCTCCCTGAGCGTACACCACTTCCCAAGGAGGAAGCAAGTCTTTTTTTCTGTGCTCTTTGTTGATTTTGAAGCAGAGAGACAACTATTAAGTCATGACCATAAAAGGCTTATACTGGCAATGACATCAGTGGTAAAACCGCCCTCCTTCCCTCCCCACAACAGCTCTAACTGCACTTTTAAGAGACTTATGCTTCCCCTATAAAAAGGTGGAGGGTGCATTGATTTCTTTGTTTTATGGCCAAAATGCTATTTAATATAGGGATACCAGCACCGTCCCTTTTATGAACATGTTTCCAGCTCTTCAGAAAGCTGGGGTGCCTACTAAATTTCCATGAAACAAACCAAAGTACCTCCTTAATTAGCTAATTTAGTTTCTCTTTACGACCCAAAGCCCCACTGGGCTGAGATGTGGCCTGCCGCATCCCCAAGCAAGCCTTGCTGCCTGCTGATTGAGGTGGAAGTCTGCCGGCTGGCTTTAACCCAGTGACCAGCAAGCACCGAATGTTTATTGCCTAAAGTGTCATTTAACAGGAGGAGGAACAACATGGTACTATGCTATGGAGAGCGTATAATTGCATTTAGTTTTTAATGGGGGCTGAAAGAGGTCTACATGCTACTAGAGGACAGCAGTGGTGATCCCATGGCTTTCCAAGGACCTGTGTGCTCCTCTGCCGAACACTCCTGAGTGAGGCTGGGTGTTGGTTTTGTCAGCACTTGGGATTTAATCCTCAAACCTATAGCATTTTGCTCCCTAGGGTGATTCCATGAGAAACTGAGGCTTTGGATTTCCAAAACGCACTGAACTCATCTTTGTGCTGCGCTGGGTGTTCTAACACAGGCAATGCTGCGTCCTCACCTTACCTGTAAGTCAGCCTCTTGTTAGCATAGTCTCCTGTTCTCTAAGCTGGAGGTGCCATAGGGAGCTGTGAGGAGCAAAGGAAACCTATGAAATCCTGACTCTGTAAACTGGAGTTGAATCTTGCATTTACAAACTATGCCATGAAGGATTTGATTTCTGCCCATCATTGTAGCTGTAAGTTTTGAGCAGAAAAAGGAGGCAAAATATGATCTTTGTGCAAGTGTATCCCACGAGGCCAGTAAAAAAAAAAATCCCAAATTGGTTGTGCTGCAGCTACCTTTGGTTTTTCCACATGTTTTTCTGAGGTTTTGGACTTTGTCCCTTGCCTTGTGAGTGCTTGCAGTTGCCCGTGCATTTCCTCTTCTGCATTCCTGCTGGGCAGTTCTGAGTACTGAGTGTTTGGAAGAGGAAATATCTTCCCACTTTTAACCCATGCAATGGGTATCTTTTTCCTTGTGATACATTTCCCCATCTTGCTGCTAGACACTGCTTGTTCTTGACGCCATGTTTTATTTCTAACCCTGAGCTATATCTGTCTGCTAGATGGGTGTACGTCCTGAGTGCTATAGGGACCACCTTGCAAACTGGTGACCATAATGTGTATGTGAAGTTATAGCAGACATGAGGGAGATGGATGAAAATGATACTGTGATATTCAGACTTGATGCTCAAGCCTGAGAAGGTACAAGTGGCTTTTTGAATCATGCAGTCACGAGGGAAGGTGTGATTTCAGGAGTCACCACCAGCAGCATCTGACATTTCTCTGTCCTCCACCTGGGGCACATGCTGGTCTCTCCTGAGGACACCAATGAACTGAAATCTTTGGGGTCAGTGTAGGAGGACCTGGGCAACGATAAACCAGAAGGTCAAACTATGTGATGCAAGAGTTGTCTTTATAATCACCAGTGCTTGCAGGAAAGGATGGTGTGTTTGTGGCCTGGAAAGGGGCCAGCCTGAATCATCATCAACCTCAGCTCAATTTAACTAAGAGCGTTTTTGTTTCTAGCTCGTTTTATCACACCAGACCAGTTACTTTCATGGGATTTGGAGTAAAAGCTGACACACTGCACTGGAAGTTTTGACAGTTCTTTTAGTACCCTTTAACAGGCTTAAGAGATAGGCCAGCGAGGAACTGGGATGACATCCTCTGGAGCACAGGGCTTCAAAGCAAATGGATTCCCCCCTCCCTCCTCCCCCTCGCCCCTCAAAGTGCAGCGCCTCAATGACTTTGGAGTTACAGATTTTGCAGCTGCAGTGAAAAAAATAAGTGCCGCAAGTTGTAAGGAAGCAAGAAGTATTTGTGAGATCAGAGCCAAGCGATATATGAAACAGTGTAAGCAAAAGATGTAGCAGCTTTAAATTCTTATGCATGCATTTCTAGATTATAAAGCTTTTCAGTGGGGGGATCATTTCAAAAATCCCTACCTTTTTTTTCTTCCTGTGTGGGTTGACTCTCAGTACTGTGCAACAGAAACAAATTCCATGTAGACCTCTTTTTCCTTACCCCAGCATCTCCGCCTTCCCCAAATATTTTTGAAAACATTATTTTCCCCTCTTCTGCATTTTCACTTTTTAAACTTTAATATAGAATCAACCATATTATTTTTATTTTTCATATATTTTTCAGTATCAACAGAAATTAATACCTTACAAAGATTTCTTTTGTAGCCAGTGGTAGAAAGCAAGACAGAAGAATTTTGAGCTCAGGTTGTTTTCTTTTTAATAAATTTCTTCTTATGTGTTTGTTGACTGCACTGGAAATTTGGCCTCATTTGTAAGCTAAAGATTTGCCGTTATAAATGTGTACACCTAGACAGAATGAGTTAAAGTACCGGTCACAATTGTGATTTAAATCAGCAGGTAAATAACTTAGATTTAAATAATCCTTTTAAGTCTTGGCTTGCTTTGTGTAATTTAGATATTTTCCAAAGGAAAACTTGAATTTATTGTTTCATAACAACTAAAATATATTGATTTGAAGCTATAAATGGATTTTACACTAAAATTGGGGTGGTTTCAACAATTTAGAGGATATATCACACATACACATTGAAGCCATAGCGTACTTGACCACATGTCTATTCAAATTTTAATGTTATCTGTTACAGTATGAAATAAAGCCATTTTTATTATTGAGAATTTTCTGTTAATTTGCACCAGATTGCATGAGCACAGAGTTGAAATACAAAAATAAATTATAAGATCATGCTATTAAGTTGCCTGTCATTAACTGAATGTGTTAGATACTTCAAGAATATCACAACTAATCTATTTTTTAAAAACTACTTGATGTATTAAATGATAGGCAAAACATCTTTAGGAATGGGATTGGACAGATTATTTGAGGCCATCTTGTCCTTCAGTTTTGAACTAGTGGGTGAAAACATCTTGTACGTAGTTTTTATTCCTAGACTAGAGAAGGAAACTTCGTCTCCTTTTTTTTTTTTTTTTTTTCAATTCTCAAGTGGTGTCTTAGCATTGAGTGAACTAATTACTGAACTGCACTAAGCTGAAGGAACCGAGAGGAAGAAGTGCTTTCTGCACCTGCAGAACAAGCTGCAGCTGTCAAGAGCTGGTTTATCACTTCAGCAAACTCTTGTTCCAGGTGCTCAGCAAGTGACTTCCACAAAGCCTGTTGTTTTACTTTCTTAAAACTTCGGTAACAGCACACACTGCCTGAATACTGTTTGTGTTTAATTTAAATTATAGAAATAGATCACTTAATTCTCATGTAAAAGATGTGAAGATTTTAAATATAGTGTAAATGGGTTTATTCTTAAAGAAAACACACCGTATTTAAATTGGATTAAAACAGCACTGTCTGAATAAACAGAATGATAAAAAGGCAAAAAAATCCTCAATAATCTACACATTCCCACACAATCTCTTTGGAAAAGAGAATGGAATAATGGTTTTCTTGAAATTATTCTTTAAAATATAGTCCTTTTTTTACTTAAGTCAGTGGAAGAAATGTGATTTACTGAAGAATCTTTTATGTCTTTTACTCAGTTTATTGATATATTATTAAAATTTTAATTCAGTTTTTGAAGAACCCAGAGGTATCTTGGCTATGACATGTAGATAAAATAAAAAAAAAAAATAAAATGCTATTATTTTTAATGGAGGGAATTCAGATGATAGTTTGAAGAACATTGCCCTCACTTACCTGTGCTGAAAATGAACCCTAAATTTGGATTTTTCTTTGAATGTTTTTCTGGTCAGAAGTCATGAACTCGTCTGACCAAGGCAATATCCAGCAGGGCTCACTTTAATGCGCATATCCCTAGAGGTAGCAAGCAAAATGTTCATCTAACCTGGTGCCTGTGTCTGATAGTGACTAGGAGTGGATACTTAGACCAGAGTGCAGAAAATTAGATGATCATTCACCTGGTAAACATTGGCAGTTTTCAGTAGTCACCAAAGTAGCCAAATCAGGTGTGGACACGAGTGAACCAGCCCTCTGTGAACTTGTCTGTTTGCTTTTTGAACGCACTTCTTTTGTCAGTAAGTACCCATTCAACTCTGCACACAATTTAGTTAGCTTCTGAGCCAGGTGGTGTAAATGGTGTAAAATAAATATGATAAACTTCTGCTTTTCACAATGTCATTGAGAGATTTTTGGACGCCACTGAAGAACTTTCATTAATTTCGATAGAGACCGTAACATGCAATCTGAGAATGGCACTTGACCGGGAGGATGGGTACATATCTACTCCAGTAAGCTTTGGTCACCTTGAAATTATTTTATAGGTGATGCCCTGCTCTATGTATGACTGGCAGTTTTCCAGCATTAGTTCTGCCTTCAGAAGCGCTAATTGGCGCATTGAGCACAGAGTGTGCTTTCTAAAGGTCTGAGGGGTGGATTTCCCACTTCTTCATGTATGAAAGAATTATGGCGAAAGAACTCTTACTCCTCTGTGCTGTGAAACACACAGACTACAGAGCAGCTCAAAGCACAACGTTTTGGACTGCAGTCTAAATTTTCTTAAAATCTGAAATTTAACCAGAGCTTTTGGTTTAGTTTTACACTCCATGTGTGGGTCTCTTGCTTTAAGTACTGTCAACACCCAACCCAGTAAGCAAAAGGCAGCAAGGAATTAGGGCTCACCCGCATTTGTAGCACAGTTAATTATTTGTATAACATATAATGACTTCCTGAGATCTACTGGGAAGGCCAAGAGTAGCGGCTACAGCTAGGTTCCCTGTAACTCCAGCTGGGTGGAGGAATGCTTCCTCCTCCCTTGGTTTGCTGGAGAAGAGTTTTGTCCATGCAGTCTGAACTGCTGGATGAGATAAAACTAAATCAAATGTAGCCTCAAAAGTTGGTTTTGATCAGATTTTCTATAGCTCCTAAGGACCCAACCTGCAGTCCTTGCTCTTTACCTCTGATGGGGTACCTGTTTGGGGACAGATTATTGCCCTTGCAGTGGAGCCGCAGGATCAGCAGCAAAGGGGAGAAAGGTGCATGCCTAGGTTTTATCTCAGTGCAATGTTGGGAGGGGCCATGATAGCCATTCAGAGGGCCTTGGAAGCCCTCCTAGAGCTTCAGCTGTGATCTCTGAGACTCCAACCCGCATTAAGCTGAAGTTATCCAACAGCTCTGAAACACCTGGAAGTGATGAGAAGGCAATTAGACAGGCAGGCGAGGAGCACAGTCCTATAAACATTGTTCCAGTGGGAGACCGGGCTGAAGAAGGGTTTTGGATGTCTTTGACTTAAATGCACAAACTAGTTGTTCATGAGAACTAGCAGGAGTAAATGTAAACCAAAAAAAAAAAAAAAAAAGCTAATGTAAGAGTGAAAAGTGAGACCAATTATCCTTGTACCAAAAATCCCTGGTACTTACAGGAAAAGACTCACAGCTTTGTACAAAGGAAGGTCAGTCTCAGAAAAAGGAGTACATTTTGTTAAAGAATCACTGTTCTTTCTGCTGAAAGGTAGAATGTATTTTTCCAAAGGGTCCAATAATTTGCCTTTGCAGTTATATACCAATGAACATCGGGAATAGCTATGGAATGAGGGTTGGTCTTGGCCAGCTCAAGTCTGAAGGCCATTTTTTTCCTTAGCAGCTAAGGAAAATAAGTTTTACAGCCCAGGAACAACTCAACAGTTCCTTCCCTGAAGCATAAAACATTCACAGAAATCAGTGGGGGTCCTGGCGGAGAAGGGAACAGAATTCCTGGTTGAGCCTTTAGCCCCATAGAACGCTCTGGCATGTAACGTGCTGCAGATCTGCACTTGGTAAGCAAGGGCACAGAATGGACTTCATGGTTCACGAACAGATCCTGAACTATGGGTCTGTAGGATGGTCTGTACAGACCAACAGTGTTACACTTGGTCTGGATGTGCATTCCCACACTGCTGTCGCGTAGATAAGTCCGCCATACCTATTGGAGAGTGCTGGCTGGTGGAAGAGCTGAGGGGTGGACTATAGACTCAGAAATTGTTTACTATCCATGACTGCCCATGGAAGAACACCCAAATTTCAGCCACAGCCGTGGGAGCTCACACGCCGACCCCAAAGAGCCTGAAGAGCTGCTCTGCCCGCAGCCTGCATGTGGAGGGGATGGAGTCCAACCCACGTGCTGCTTTTGGCATTGAGCCTGCTTACGGGAAGCAGTGAGAACTAAGTCCACATTTAATATCAGGCAACCATTGCAAGGCAGTCAGTGTCGATTTGGAAAGGAGAAAGACAACTACAGAAAAGACAGACATAGAGCCCTGAGGGGGCTCACTGGGGCTTGCGAAGAGGAATTGCCCCAGCCTTTAGTCAGGTGGAAGGCGTTTCAGGGCAGCAAAAGGTGCCATGAGAATGCCTGCACGGCACACGCCGTAGGATGCGAGGATGTGGCTGGGTTCCAAAAGGAGTTTGCTTTGTGGCTGTCGATACAGTCCCTTGATTCATGACTGGGTTTTGTTTCTCGCTTGACTTGTTGTTTGAAACACATGTGCAAACTGGCCAGAGTTTTGCTTTTCGTACTGTTGAAGGATGATCAGAACACAAAGTGCAGTCTCATGAGTTTTGTCGACCCGATTCCCTTCCAGAAATTTGCTCACATCTGACTTTGTTTCCTCTGCCCACTCTCTGTAGACAACCGAGTTTCGGTGTCATTTGCCTCCTACGCACGCTCATTAACCCATTTCCCTCCACCTCCAATCCTACAATGCTTATTTTATCCAATTAATGCTAGGAAATAAGTGGGGGTTTTATGACAAGGGTGTGAAGTTCCGTCTGACACTTTACATCTTTCCAAAGAACAATGCTTTCTTAATAATTATGTTCAGATGACCATTAAGTTGGTGCTGCCACAGTTTTCCCTTCAGTTTTAATGAATATAATAAACAGGAATGAACCTCTGCTATCTGCAGCTGCTGCCATTGTCCATGAACTGTGCATTGCTTCAGATAAGTTTATTTTAGCTTTAAACCTTTTTCAAACAATGTGCAAGAGAGTGAAAAAAAAAAAAAAAAAGTTGGTGCTTTTTTGTCAGCTCTTGCCTTTCCCAGATGTTTTTGGCATGAGAAATGCTGTAGTACAATTCAAAAGAAGCCTCATTTTCAGAAGTATTTGGGAAGCAGGACCCCAGTAAAATCCCAGGGGTCTGAGAGTGCTCGAAAAATCGTCAGTGCTGGGGTGCAAAGACTTTCCCTGTTTGTATGACCATGCAAATCCCAGCTCTGTCAATGGTAGAGTATCAGTGTAACGGAGTGCAGGTTTTTCAGTCATGTTCAGACAAGGAGAAAAACCTGGCCTGACAGTCTCCTTGTTTGAGGGAAATCTCTTAAGCCTTTTTAAAATGTCAGCCTATCCCAGTAATGCTTTGCACCTAGGACCCTTCAAGCAGGGGTTTCAGAGCATTTTATAATTGTTTCCAGCATTGGGAACAGACCTGGGTGAGACTGAGACAAAGACCCCAAGTGTCATTGTACATGGTCCTTGGTCTGTGTGCCAACATTTACTGACAGAGCATTGCAAAGATGGACAAATATTTATTCTCATCTCATAAGAACTGAGTTCTTACTCTGTATATTTTGACCTTTGAATTTTTTATTCGATATTCAGCCAGAATCAGTGCTGCATATACTACCTTCAGTGATCATATCCGAGTTAAGTTGCTCTTCCCTAAATATTTTGTTTCAGATGCAGGTATCTGCAGGAATTCTGAAAAGTTCTCAACACTGAAAACATTTAGTTTAACAATATTATTATGTACATACAGCTTTTGCAGCATTGTGATTAAGGTTGTGTCAGCAAGTAACATTTAAAAGCCGAGTTTAGGGACTTAAAACTCGCTGAAGAAAACCACTTGGGGCTAAAAGCTGGCTTTTTAAGCGGTTCTGTGGGAGTTAGCCAGTATCTTTGAATTTCTTGGCTTCTCTTGGCTTTGAATCACAATGTGACTGAAACATGAGTTTCTTATTTTCTCTGTTTAAAAACTGATCTGTTGTCTTCCCACCCGTAATATAAGGTAGCCCCAATAGTTAATGTTTGACCTAAAAATAGTTATGTATTTCTTATTCGGGGGCAGAAAATGGGTCAATTGCAGACAGATTAACTAAATAACCAAACCCACATTGTGCACTGTTACTTAGTTGTATTTCTCATGAAGATGGCTGATACATCTCTTTGCTGTGCCAATTTGTAATATCATTTCCACAGGGCTGATTGTGAGCATCCTAAGGTGTTTTGAGGATTTATTAATTCCGTGAAGGGACAGTATACATGCATAGTGTTATTTGTCTTGCGCATGCATGAAAGATAAAAATCCAAATGGTTTCACCTCCAAAAGAAAATGTTAGATGATGACTTGAATGCTATTTGGTTGGTTTTCACAGTTGGTGGTTTGGGTTTTTTTTCCCCACTTTTATGTCTAAAGGGATGAAAACACTGCAAAGCCTCTTTCCTCTTCAGACTTTTCAAGAGTTAAATTAAGGCTTGCAACAGGTCTGGGAGGCAGATTTTCAAATCACCAATTTTTATGAAACGTATGCTGATATTATACCATGAGTAGGTAGCTGTGTTTGCTATAGCACTACATACATTATTGTAGGGCTGTACATACTGTTATCTCAAATTACTGTTGTGGCATTCTCATTTGGAAACCTCACACCTTTTTTTGCTTAGCACTAACATGAGAGCAGGTTCTGATTAGGAATATATGAAGCTACTTATTTTCCCTTCATGGAGCTGGTTGAAATATCTTTGTATTTTGATGAGGTGTTCAGAGGTAGGTTCAGTCCTCTTGTAATTACCATGAAATCTCAGGTTTACTCAAAAATGCTTCAGCATCCTCTGCCAGCATCGGCTGTTCTTTTTCTTACAGCTCCCAGACTCCTCCCCAGCCCCGCTGTATCAGTAAGCCTGGGACCGAATTGTCTCCTCTTCAGGAATCCATCAGCTATGTGCTCAGGGAATTGAGGACACATCCTCCGATAGGATCTTGTGGAAACAGCTCTGCAGCTGGTGATGATTACTTTGAGGACTCCTACTCCTCCTTAGCATGGACCAAGCTTTTATTGACCCAAAGTGGAAGTCTGGCATTGGGAAGAAGTCTCTTGAGGGGAGAGCTTGTCTTTGGGGAACAGGACTTTTGTGAGAACCAGCAGTGACGGGAAGGAGATGTGGAGGCTGGAGGTGGGGATGAGGAAGGCTGCTCCTCCTGAAGAGGAGAGTGCCACAGAAGCTGCTGCAGAAGGTGGTGCTCACAAGGACCTGCAGAAACAGCTCCAGAGGTTTTAGCCAGTAAAGACACCTTGGATGAGGCTTCAGCAGTTGTTAAATCCCAGAGAGAACTCTTCCTGCTACTTTTAGTTTTTTACTTAAATAAAATATATCTTAAAGGTTAACAGCCTTTTAGCTCTAGCACTAAGTTATCAAACCCCAACATACTAGAAATTATACCTGTCCTGCCTTCCTCAACCCCATGATGCTGTTAGCAGACATACCTCCCAGTCCTCTCTTCCCAAGCTGAAGAACACTAGTTTCCTTCCTTTCCATCTTTTCATCCACCTTGTTGCTCTTTCTTTAGATCTGCATGTCTGTTCACTTATCCTCTCTCTCCCGCAGCTCCCTCCACATGTGACATGAGGGGATGGCTTCCTGGGTTAGACACATGTTACCTTTCAAATTTAGTCCATGACCCTGTTTTGGTTGTTCTGCTGGCGGTTTCGCACAATGCCACTTCTTGCATTTGACAGAGGGGTTTAACTCGTTAACATAGTTAGCAGAACATGGCTTAACATTGCTCACTGTTCTGCAAAGCTTCAGGTCACCATAATCATTGCTGCTGTTTCACAAGCCCCAGAAGTACTCACAATTTGACGTGAACAGGTTCCCATGGGAGGCTGGAGATACGCCTGGATTGCAAAGCAGCATATGGTGTTTGTGGAAAGAATGGAACATCAAATACATGGAGGTTGCCACCATGGTTTCTTCATTTTCTGACACCATTGGAGAGGAAGAGCTCCCTCTCAGAGAGTTAGGAAAGACAAAATTGTTGAGTGACCCAGTTGGCTCGTGCCCATCATGTTCAGCCTGGCCACCAAAGCTCTCCCCTCAGCATCAGGGAAGGGTGTGCAGATAGCTCAGATGTAGGTGCAGGGGGCTGAGAGGGACCAGCTGAGATAGCTGATGAAAACTCAACTTCATCATGTGCTGCTTTGGTGAAATGTTTACCCGTGGCTATTTCCTGGGATTTTAAGAGAAGGCGGGCAGCAGTATTTGGTACCCACTAATTAGATGCAGTTTGAACTGTGTTGTGGTAATGTAGTGAAAATCTGGCCCCTGCTGTGACATCTGCAGCCAGACAAATGACACCACTCAGCCTCTGGTCAAAATCTATGTTTTCAATTCAGCAAATAACAACTAAAACACCGTAAGGACTTCAGAAAGACAGAGATGTATGAAAGACTGAATGCTATTATTTCCATAAGATGTTAAACAGGGCTAAAAAATGCGTACAAGATTTTTTCAGAGAGGTGCTTTACGGACAGTAAATATTCTATGTGATTTCTTTATATTATTTTTTGGGAAAAAGGATATTACTATTCTGTTGGGTAGTTCCATGTTTAAAAAGGGAGAAGAGGCTTCCTTATAGAAATTAGCAGATCTGAAGATTTGGGAGTCATTTACTTTGGGGAATGTGAGAACGTCTTCCTAATTAAAAATTAATTAATTAATTAATTAAATCTATGAAATAAAGACATACATACATACATTTTTTTTAAAAGGGCAGCATAAGCCTTGCACGTAATTCACTGAGATGTTTGAGAAATGCAATTGAGGCTCACAAGTTTACTTTTATTTTTTTTCAAGAAGAAATGGTGCCATCTCCAAAAGCACAGCTTAGAGGATCTCAGATTCCTACACCCCCAAAATGGAGGGCAAGTGCCGAAAAGAGTAGAGAGTCCATGAATGTTGCAACAGAATCAGAGGAAGTGTAATGACTTTCCCCACTGCCAAAGCTTAGGAGAGTCCCTCTATGAGAGTTCCTAAACCTGAAAAACAGCTGTAGATGTCAAAAGGGTTGGCTGAGAATGGTAATGTAACAAAATGGATGCCATGCTATGTAGTGAAATCGTACATTCAGTAAATGGGAGATCTATAAATAGTATTTTAAGGCCAGAATAATTATTTAAGGAGAGCTTAGTACCTGGTTATGTGATCCTTCAAGAGCTCCAGCTGCTCAATAGCTTGTTTTGGACCACAGCACAGAACCAGAGGCAATATATTTTACAGATGTGCTTTCACCCTTTCCGAACACATTACTAGAGGTCATTGCAGAATGTTGCCAGTGTACTGCCAGGATGGTGTGTGCTATAGGTTTCTATATGAGGCTCCTGCCACCGCAAGAAGACTCTCAGTCTGTTGGCTCACAGCGCAACTGCTTCCCAGTTTCATCTCTGGAGGTCCATGGTCCTCGGTGTGCTGGCAAGGTGGCAGCTGCCACAGAAATGCCCCTCACCCAGTCCTCTAATAGGCTGACCACTTTTCCTGACATTAATATTACTCACCCCTCTCTCCCACACATAGTATGGCGTGGGGCAGAGCAGTTGTGCTGTTTCGCTGGAGCTACCATGGAGCACGTTCAAGCATTGTTCGGTGCTGAAAGCTGCCTCCAATTAACCCAGCTGCACCTCCTTATTAGGAGCGGAGAATCGGCTGCCATTCAATGTGATGTTAACCATGGCACTCCCGCCTGCTACCAGCCAGAGAATTTGGTGTGTCCTAGCCACATCGGCTCCACAGCCAATTGGACTCCCTTTCAATGAGATTTAACCTCCTTCAGCCTAGATCTGTGATGACATTTAGTTTCCTAAAGGCGTATAGAGCAACTAGGATTAAGAGGTCTTTACCCAAATCCTGTTGACACCAAGGGGATCTAGGTGCCAGCTGGTGAGGAACTTTTGTAGCTGAGGTTGCTGAAGCCAATGGGGCATAGACGCCAGACTAGAAAAGTAAAGGACCTCTTCGGGTGCAGTTGCCTATTTACATTGCAGGTTCCCACATCTTTTTGAAGCCTGACCTTTTGTGCCTGACTGATATCTTTCATGCTGCCTGCCTGACTTAGCAGAAATGGTTGGAGAGCAGCACTGAGTAGGAAAGCTGGGCACTGTCACCCCTTCAGCCATTCAGGCTAAACCCAACCTAGACCATGCACCAGCACCACCAGCTCCCTGCCCATATATTAGTGTAAAGTGAACTCCAGGGTAGCTGAACATCTTGGGCTGAGCAGGGGCTGGCTGTATGGTGTGCACATCAGTGCTGCTCGAGAGCCACAGCCGTTGACTCTGGGCGGTGCAGACAGCTGGCTGTGCTAGATTAGCCCCGCACAAATTATTAGAGTTTATGAGTCAAAGCTGGAAGGTCCTTTTGCAAATGGGACCTCAGCTCCTACTGCACTCAGCACCTTTTGTAATGTCAAACTCAGGCCGCTTGGCTGGGTGTCACAAACAGAGCCTTACTCCCCTTGCACACGTATTAGCTTCCTCCTGGAGCATGGTGAGCAGGGATGCTCCCCGTCACAGCAAGCACCGACAGCTCGCCCGCTGGAAAACTCATCTGAGAGCAAGAGCAAAAAAGCACTGTGGGGGCAACGGCTCTCTGTTTTGCACCTCCACCAGGCATTTGTCTGGTCCCTTGAAAGGAAATAAACCTTAGCAGCAGCTTTCAAACTATGGGCTTCTTACCTAGAAGGGTCCTGCCGTGAGAGTGTGAAGCGCTACTCACACCCATAGCCTGGCTTTATCTTCTGCAATCACCACGCTAAGCCCCTGGAAAGAGGCTGTTGGCCCTGCAGAGGTACTTGGGAGTTCAGTGTTCAGGCAGGGCTCAGCAGCCATCTCTGCAGCAAGAAGCTGGAAAGCACATGAAACCAAGTTACTCAGATTTTCCCATCTGTGCACATGTGCTTAGCTGGTGTTAAATTATCAGTGTAAAGGCCTAGTAGCTTCGTAATGTACACAGAGAAAGATTCCCACAGATTTTTCCTTTCTTTTTTTTTTTTTTTTTTTTTTATTGAAGCCAGCTGAGTAAATTCATAGGAAGTTGTAACAGGACAAGTGAAATGTATACCCACATTCCCTGGGAATCCAAATGCCTTTAACACATACTGTATTTCATGTGAAATTTATTTTAGAAGACACCAATACAACATAGCTTTTTCATCGCTGCGTCTTAAAGCTATCACTTTTGAATGAATTAAGGTGACAAGAAAAAAAAGAAAACGTGAAAATCCCAGAACTTGATACCCTCCTCCCACACTTTAAGAGAAGAGATTAACTTCTCCATTTTTCTGGGTCACTTTCAAATTTATTACTAATTACAGAACAACTTTAAAATGCACCCCAATTTAAACTGCAGTGAGCAAGAAGCATCTGGAATGACTTAATTTACATTGGAGTGGGTACTGTCTTGAACTTATTCTCTATTTTGTCTCAGAAATCATTGCAATCCATTTTCATTTAAATAAAAACTATTTCTATCTGTGGCAAGAAAACACTATGTGGGCACCGCACAGGCAGGGACTGTTCAGGGGGCTGAGGGAGCTGTCTGATAACCTGTGAGGTGGTCAAGCCACTGAAAAGCAATGTCCACACCAATCTCCATAGGCTTAGCAGACCTGCTGTTAGTCCTGGCAGCTGTGTTGGTCTGCGTGGTCGCGCTGGCAAGCAGTCTGGTAGTTGGCAGTGGCTTGCCAGTCCTGGCGTTTGCAAGGCAAAGGTACCATGGCGTCCTTCGCCCAATTTCTGTCCTGGCTTCTCCGCATTTCGTGCTTAGCCTCACAAAAATCTGGGAGCCAGACCTCCAGCTTGTTTGAGTCAAGGGCTGATTTATGCTATCTGAGGGATCTGAAGGTCTCCGCAGTCAGTTCCTCATTTGTAAAATAAACTGAGCCGAGCTTAATGAGATTTTGTGAGATGACATTGGTGAGCCCCGCGTTGGGTGCAGTAACACTTAGCCCATAGCAACGAGGGCTGATGCCTTCTGTGCTGCCTGCAGCCAGGCAGGCGGCCCCTGTGATGCAGAGATGGGGCAGTGGTCACTGATGGAAGAACTGCAAAAAAGAGCATCTCCTTGGGGCTGTCATTGCCTGCTCATACAGTTTGTGATGGGGATAAATGCTGAGAAGGGCACGATCCATCTCCCGTTGAAATCAGTGTGTTGTCCTACAGCAGGATATGAGTCTGGGTTTTCCAGAAACAGATTCTGCATTCATTCTGAAATTAAATGATTTGTTACTCAGCTACATGATAGCTGCATGGTAACTGTAAATACTGCAGGAGCTGCTGCTTCAAAATTTTGCCCATGAGTCAGTGTGCTGCTGCGCTGCAAGGATTTCCTTGCCTGAGTAAGGTCTGCAGGGCTAAGCTCCAGGTGTTTTGTGGGGTGGCACATTTCCAAAAGTGCCCATACAACATAGAGACGTGTCCCACTGTGCAGACAGCTAGACCTGCGCTTGCTGGGCTTCTGACCCCTTCCTCTGTTGAACTGGAGCTGGAATGAACTTTAGCAGAGCTGATTTCAGCCTTTGAGCCCTGGAGCTCCTCAGCAAACACAGCTTTAGTTGGCAGCAAACACAGATCCAACCCCTTCTCCCACACCTTGTCCTTCATTAATACTATTGCTTAATATGAAGCCTGATTTTGAAATCACCCCTGTCTTCCAAATGAGCTCAGTCCCAGCATGCTGGCCATCACATATAGCAAGGTTTCCCTGCTGCCTTCTGAAAGGGAATCAAGACATTTAGATGAAGGGGGGGACAAGGCAATGATATAAAGGCTTTAACTTGTAAAATAACTGTTGCTTTGCAGTAGTTGAGGTTTGGTTTTGGAGGCTAAGAGATCTTGTTTATGATGGCAGTAAGAGTCCAAGTTGCCAGGAGGATCTGCCATACAGATTTGTGCTCTCGTGTTGTATGGCTGTGAGTTTCCTCAAGAGCCAGGGACGTTGGTCCTCCAGCTCTCACAGAGGCTCCCATGCTTCACTCGTTAAGCAGAGCGTGGGGTCTCCCTGCACAGCCGTGCTCATGGCCATGCATGGAATAAGACTTTGCTGTTCATTTTATGACAAATTTTTCTCATTTGGGCAACTTGTAGGGGTTGTTGGCATCTGCTATGTTCCTTGTGTGAGGAAGAGATGAGCATGTGAACCAGAAGCAAGGCCTTCAGTAGTCTGATTTTCCGGCAGTACCACTCATTTCTTCTCTTTGGCTTTACCCCTGTGCTGACTTTTTCCCCAATGGCCATGCTCTCTTCCTCCCACACTCTCTCCTGGTTGTTTTTTCTGCACTATATTCCCTGCTCTGGGGGCCGAGAAGGACTTTCATCTTGGGTGAGGGAGCTTGGCACCAGGCTGTGTCAGAAGAAAATGCAGGAAATGGTGCTTTTCTGCTGGAATTCACTGACTCAGCGAATCTGAGCAGCCTTGCAAAGAGACTTTGATTTCAGCATGGTTCTGCTGGAGTGTGGTGGACTCACTGCCTTCTCCCCTTTCACTCCCCGACTTCGCCGGCATCCCCAATGGAGCCAGCTCTCCCAGGCTGTCTGAGGCCATGAATCCTGGCCAACCCCACAGCCCAGATCCAGTCCCTCTCCTGGAGCATTTTGAAAAATGTAGGCTTTCCTTCCAAATCCCTCGTGAAAGTCCAGTTTCCAAAGAGCAGAATCCTCCCCGAGGCTGCCTAGCTTCTCTCCACACTGTGCAAGATGGGGCCTTTCCACTCTGATGTGTGGGCTCAGTCCAGTTTTCAGAGGCTTCATGCCCTGGAGAGGCATAGGTTTGGCACTGCTTGCACACTGCTCAGCACTGCCAGATCTTACGCAGCCATCGTGACAGCCCTAATTGTGTTGACAGTCTGACGGGGGCTGGACCTCCCCAAAGGGGGACAACTGCAGGTACAGGCAGGGGATGCTGCCTTCTTCCTTCCCTCAAGTCATCCCGTGCTGATTCCTCATCCCCCCTCACAAACGCTGGTCTGGAAGTCTTTTTGCTCTTCTCATGGAAATATCAGTGGCTGCAGCCTTTTGCTGTTGGAAAAAATAAAAGTTTGGGGGCTGGGAGGCATCTCCCCCTCCTGTCCTCTGCAAGGGAGCCCTGACCCTTGGGAGAAGTTCCTTTCCCCTCCTTCTCCCTGAGCAAGGGGAGATGATCAGATGCTTTCAGGCAACAGCAAAAAATGGGCTAAATGACCTCAGACTTGGGGGAGCGGGAGGTATTTTTTTGTGTTTTTTGTTGTTGTTGTTGTTGTTTTTTTTTTAAAGAGGTCACCCATCACCCCAGTGTTTGAGTGTGCATCCCTGGGAGAAAACATCTGGCGTGGCTGTTATCCCGCCAAATAGTGGTACTTGGTCACACACACCTTAGGAACAGCATACAGGGTTTGTTTTTAGAGATTTGCTTTTCATGCAGTACTTTCTTCCCTTTGTCAAATGCGAGGAACTGAGAAGGTCACAGGGCTGATTATATTGGCTATATGCAGGCAGCATTCAGGCTTCCCAGCAGAGCTCTGTCAGTGCAGTTCAGGCCTGGCCATAACTCCCCTGAGCTAAATCTGTCATTTACGCTTAGTTTTCTAACCATGAAAAATATTTACTGCGGCTTGGGTTAAAGTTGCCAGATAAAGCCTTTGTTTTACCCAATAGTCTGGTAGTTAAGAGAGCTTTCTAGGATGAAAACAGAGGTATTCATCCTAATACACTCATGGCATTCAATAAAATAAAACCTCTCCTAATACTGCAGAGGAGCTGAAATCCTCAGGTGCTCCCTGTCTAGCTTAATAATATCATCACTGAGTTTTCTTGGCTTGTCGTCTTCTTGAAGTGAAACATGCCAAAATACAAATGACAAGGGATTTTTAAAGAGTCAGTGATTTGTTCTGCTGGAAAATGGACGAGTGTGGAAGACGAGTTTTGGAAAGCTCACACAGATCGCCAGCCTCCCTCCAAGTTTTAGCTGAGACCTTGTAAAAATGGACTGTCAAGGTTATCAGTGCGTGGACAATAAACAGTTCAGGAATGCAAGGTTTTGTGGGGAAGATACAGATATTTGCTGGGAAGACCTTGGAGGAGGTTAGGTTTGAAAACTTCCAAAGATAAGCAGCCATAGCAATATTTATTATTTACATGTGGCTACCATCCCTCTTTCTTTTACAAGGGAGGAATCACTTTGCAAGAATTTGAAATAAAAGCTCATCTATAGATGGCTCTGATTAGGGACTCACAGAAAATTCTGCACATTTAATGTTGCTACCTAAATCTGGTCTAAATCAAGGAAGTCCAGTGGGTTTGTTTTTCAAAGGGTGTTAATAGTCTCTGGTGAATCTTGCTGAGATGGCAAGTCATTACTGCCTCAGCCATCCACCCCACCACCCTGGGGAGCTTGTCCTGCCCGGGAGCTGAGTCTGCAGAAGGGAGCGTCTTCTCTCACCTCTTGCCCCGAGTGCCACAACCAGGGTGAGCTCAGCCCACGACACCAGACTATGGGGTGAGTGGCGGAGGCACTGACCTACATTCCCATCCATCTGCTGGTAAAGGAAAGGGATGAGGTGCCAGCAAGTCTGTTCTCTTGTACCACCCCAGAAAGATTCACCAGAACCCATCTACCAAAGGCCTCAGTGCCTGAGGTTTACTGTAGAAAAAGAATTACAGAGTTTTTTAGCTTGAAACAATTTTATTTCAACTCTTGTAAACCTACACTTTGTATGTCAAAACCCCTTTAAGAACATATAGAGATTTGGGGGTGTTTTTTCTCCTCTGTCTTTTTCCTTGTGACATGTTTGTTCTGAGATCACCTTCTAGGCATCTTCTATTAAAATATATGTGACAAGCACCAGATCCACTTTCACGCAGCTGTGGAGTATGTTATTTTTCATGCTAATGCACTGTTACAATTCTACTGCGTGCAGTTATCTAGAGATCAAATTCGCCACATGTGCACTGTGTTTTTTGGCTACCAGGTCAAGAGCAACAGGGAGAAGGAAGCGATGCTTGTGTGTTAACTGTTCGTGTTGCCTTCATGGAACATGGGCTTCATTTTCAGGCAGTCAGAGGAACTTTCGCTTTGCCCCACCTGCCCTCTTCGTTTTTTTGTTTTTCTGTCAGCACAGCTGACTGCTTCATCGAGATTTAAGAGCAAATAGACTGTTACTACATGAGACAGAGTCACTGTCTGCCACCAGGAGATGATTTAATGCTATGTGATACACAACCTTACTCTATGCCCCCCTACTGTTTTCCACACAAAAATCATTCTCCAACTTGCTTTGCTGTCAGGTTTCACCTAGGAGAAAATTTGAGTCACTGACTACAGCAATGACAGCAACCAGAAGTAATGATTAAAGACCTCCTTGTCATCATTGTGCCAGATAGTTGTGGGTGAAACAGGCTTACAAAGACACATTCAAATCTTATTTACCCCAAGCCCAGCAGCTGAATTCTGCCTAAGATACACGCAATACATATCAGGTCTGCATGCAGAAATTGCTAAAATAGACCCAAATCTCAAGCTATGCTGTTGAAACAAGGAGGAAATACTGGCTTTGGTGAAATACTAGATATCAGTATGGCCGGAGTCCCACTTCCAAATTTTCCTAGAAATGCAGAGGAAGCTTTTAGGGTTTCAGAAAGGACTCAAAGCAACAACATAACAAGCAATGCAGCCTATCACTCATATATCAGATCCCTCTTACAGCCAATGATTTCTTTCCTGCTGTCTGAGCTAAGACTTGCCACCATGTCTGGTGTCCTTTCTCCATCTTAGCAGGCTATTTAGCTCATCTAATTATGAACCAAAGTTGCACTTCCTTGGGGTAAGAGGTTTGAAGATTTGTATACTGATTTTGGCCTTTGAAGAGGAATCAGTTCAACCCAGCGCCTGGCCTATTGCCTTCTTCAGAGAATAGGGCATCTGCAAACTATCTCCACCTTCTGGAGAGAGATTTATCTTGTACATCTTCCACCACTTTGTTATTTCTTCAGGTATCAGGAGAGACCTTGCCTCTTTCCCTTTCCTCATTTTCTCATGGACTCAGATTGATACATCAAGACAGTGGAAACTATTTCCCAGGCTTTTCTATGACTTCTGGATTGCTGAGTGTATGAGAAGTTGCCTTTTAAGTTTACACTTGATAAAAAGTCATGTCTTGTTCATAAGTTAATTATTTGAGAATGTCACAATAATAAACTTTGGCTTCTTAACCTTTTCCAGAAATGATGCCAAGACCAAATCCTGAGGCTGCTTTCTAGCTACTGATTAGTAGCTAGAAATCTGACCTTTTCTGTCTATGTAGAAAACAGGAGGCGGTTATGCAGCTCTCGATGCTGTTAGAGTCAGCTTGATTACAGCTCCATCTTTCTTTCCAAGTAATATTAGCCCTTGGGTGTCTTAGTCTGTCTCCCTTTTTTCTTTTGAAGAAAGACATGGACCTGAGCTAGACTTTGAAAATCTTCAGAACATCACTACTGCTTGCAATTTGTTAGGCTCCATCTTTGCCTCTGCTCACTTCTTGCCAGTTGTGTGCTCATTGCTGTCATGTCTGACCACCTTTGAGTAGTGTGTTGTGCAAAGGGGACTGTCCCTTGGTCACACACGGTTTGTTCTGCCAGCCTCTTCCAGGAGAAGCGTCAGTGGTTGAGAGCTCAGAAAGGAGTTTAGTTACATGTTTGTTAAATGTGCATGCCAACATGTACGTTAAACATCCTTCCAAGATTAGGTTGAAGAATGGCATCCTGCCTGTGGAGCAGACGGTGATGAAGTCTGTGGTACTTAATAATTGCTGGGAGGGTTTGTAGCACCCTGTGGACTGGACTGGAGTACGTGCTCTCTCCTGCTCAGATGTGCTTGTGTAAGGAGCTGCATCTTGCAGAGGAATAAAGTTGTCAGAAGGACTCAGTTTCACCTTAAGACCCATACTCCACGCAAAGCTGCTCTGCGATGCGGAGCTGGCAGCAGCAACTGCACTGAAGAGCTCTGTTTATCACATTGTTGTGCTCTAATGATTACTCAGCCTCAAAATTATGTGTTCTTCAGGAGTGATGGGGTTTGGGACTGTCAGTCAAAATTTGTTATAATGAGTGATGTTGTTTTCATCCCAGTTTAGCTAATGCCAGTGAGAATGTTCCAAAAATTGTTGTGTTTGTCATGTATGTTTTACAGTTTAAAGATGACCTCTTTATGCTATTATCCCCCTGCCACTGTTGCAGAAATAGTGTCTTCTTTTTAAGGTGTTCCGTCATCTGCTTAGCACCGAGCTGATGACAGCTTCGTATTTGTCTCTGGAGGTTGCCTGGAAATTAACCCCTCCATGTTTAGCTCGCAGTGTGCCTTGTCAAAGCCTCTTCTGGGAGGTGGGGAGGTGGTACAGTGGGGCTTGGTGGGCCTGTGCCAAGGAGGCTGAAAGATCAGGGCTCTCTTGCCCAGTATCAGCTATTCCTGTAGGCCAAGGTTTGCAAAAATCAAGGTGCTGACAGACAAAACTGATGACGTTTACTGAAACATTAAAGCATCTCCCACTTGCAGCTCTGCTGACTCCTGTCCTAGGACTACGGCTTGGTGCTGGCAGGATGGAGCCTCTGGCTCAACCTCTGCAGTTCAGTGACTGTGTAAGACCAGCTTTCATCTGTCCTTCAGGCTGAACACCCGTCCTGTGGTCCTGTCTGCTACCTTTGTGGTGGAGACAGTAGTTTGTGGCTGAGGAAAAGGAAAAGCCGGTGGCAACATCTTGAAACTCCTGATACCATGTGCAGAGAGGCTGTGACTCAAAGCCTCTTGGCTCTGAAATTGCACACAACTGCACCTTGGGGAGCAGCGTGATCTCGCAGAGTGCTGAGCAGCAACCCCTGACATCCATGGAAACTCACAGGGTTAGCATTTATCTGCACTAAAGCAAAAGAGAACAGAGGCTGGTCTCTACGTATCACAAATGTGAGATTACTCACCAATTTTCAGAATGTAATTACTTCTCAGTTAATCCAGTCCCTCAAAAAGGCTCTGGACACTTTTTACAGCCATAATACAGCCATAACTAGTGAAGTCACTTTTGTGATTTCATCAATTTTGCCAACATTGATTTTGGTCCTTAATACGTTTAGATTGTGAGTAAATCCTCAGATGCTCTATAAAATGACAGCAATTTATGTCAGATCTTTGGAGTCCGGATCCAAACCAGTTTTGCGCTATAGATGTGATGAGTCAATCACCATTTTATTCCGTCTATAAGCAAGAAGTCTTTCAAGTGAGTTCTGTGCTGCAGAGGAAGTCAGTGGAGATTTCCCTGTAATGTGAGTAATGAGTCTTGGCTGGGATGAACATTTTGGAGCCACAGTTCTGTAAAAATTCAAATCCCTGAAGGAAGTGCGGTAGCATGGAGACCTGCAAATAAAGGATTACAATAATCCCACCAGGAAGTGATAATGGCATGTATAAATATTTGCCTTAGTTCATTGCAAATTATGTCCTCCTAAAAGATGTTTGTCACTGTCGTTAGCTGTTAGCATCTTCTAAAAGCTTTACCAGCCCTGGTGTAATACACAATGGGAACTCCATCTCTACCAAGCACAGCCAAAGCGTCTGCATGGGATCAGATTGGTTTTTCTTAGTGTTTTTATTCTACTGTTTAAAAACAAACCAAGAGCCTGTGGTATCAATCTGGAGTATTTTCCTGAACATCACAGAGCATGCAAACCATAGAGTGAAATTGTGGCCATCTAGGAGTCTGCATCTAACCAGAAACTGAAATGATACCGGATTCATATGCAAAGGGGAGGATTTTGTTGCCCCACACACTACCACCCCATTTTTTAATGGCCTTGGCTCTGCAGACTCCTGGATGAAGGTGGGGATGGCTTTGAGGAATGGGAACAACCTGTACCAGCAAACAGCCCTTGCAATTTCCCAGTCAGAGTCCTGTCAAGCCAGGCTAACTCACAGCCTTTTAAATCTTGCAAATTCCAAGAGGGATTAAGTCTTCATTGTCAGTCTGGTGAAGCAAGTTGAAACTCAGCTGAAGTTTTTTTTTTAAAAAAAAGAGAGATCCAAGAGTCTTCAACAGAGGCAGCAGACTAGGAGAGAATGGGATTTAGAACAGAAGCACAGCCAGAAATCAATGGAGCTTTTATGGCATCCCTCCTCATTTACCTATAAATCCCATTCTTTTAGCTATTTAGGCCTTATCTTCACACAGAAACTGAATTAGATTTATTTTGTAAACCAATTTAGGAAAACTAGTGCAAAGCCCTGTGTGGATACCCGTATTTTGGTTTAAGAGTGGCTGCAGAGGTTAAGATGGTACCTGAAACAAAACCTCAGTTAAAGTGGTATTGCTTGGGCTTATCTGCATGGAAGATAGAGTGAAATAACTAAAATGTGAATTTAAAGTGTTTGAGGTGAAACCTATTAAACCCCTGGGTGGATGCTTTTATTCAGACATAAAGGAGCCTTTGGTTTGCTTAATTCATTGCTAAAGCAAATTACAGTTACTTTATTTCTGAATGAAACCTTCCATATAAGGATTTAATGTGCTTTAACTAATCTACTTTAAATTCACATCTGTAATTTGGCTTAGTTTCCTATGTATACAAACGTTCGTGTGTAGTCCAGGTCTGATTTGCTGGAGGAGGAAGAGGAAGGCAGAAAAATTTCCTCACTAAATTATGTGATAATTAGTTATAAATTTCTCAGTAAAATGAAATAAAAGTCCTGGGTAGCTCCAAAGCATCAGTCATCTGGGTTTTCACAACCCTATCGCTTCATACCATTTGCAGATCAACCCCTTTGCCTGTGGTTTGCATGGCTATTTTCACATTATTCCCTGCTGGGGATGGGTTCCAAGTATCAGAAAGGCATTTCTGTTGTTGGAAGTATCAAAAAAAGCATTTCTTGTCTCCTCCCACATTCAAGCTGTCCTACCTGAGGGCAGCTTTGCTCTCGAGGTAGCAACTTGTAACCTGTCTCATGCTCCTAAGAGGACTTTATTTCTCCCTCCTCCAGCTCAGGGAGGAGCTGCGTAACATCCCTGCTCAGAGCTGTTCATGATCGCACGAGGCTCTTCTGCTCAGCGGACTTTCGCTTTCACCATGTATCTCAATGACAGGATGTGGTTTGCTGTGTGAATGTAAATGAGAGAGTAGGATCTGGCCCTGTAGGTTTTCAAAGCACTTCTAAAATGCTCCAGAGTCTTTGGCTGCATAGTTTATCTGGCTTTTTTTGCTGCTGTCCTTTGCTAGTGCTGTGGTGACGACTGAATGCTCATCAGAGCATTTCCTATTGCCCAGAAATAAACCTATTAATTTAGGGGAACATTCATTTACCGAAACATCCTCTCCATGACAGTGATTATTGGAGGTATTACAGGAAAAGGTGCAAACAAACAAACCGAGTAACCTTCAGGGTAGACAGTTATGAGTGAGCCTGTCAAAAGGTACTTTGTGTTGAATGCTTTAACAAATATCCACATTTATTCACGTTGTAGTGTCACAGCAGAATTAAGTCACTGAATCAATTACTATAGAAGATGCCACATTCAGAGATGCAAGATTCTGATTCTGTTCTTCTTTACAATTCAGAAGAATGAGAATTAAAACATTAGAAGAAAAAACTGGTCTGAGAGGGGATTCAGGTCAGCAATTGGTATTCTCGTTCTAAGTGAAAGGCATCAAACTTGTTTGGAGACCACAGATGAAAACTGATGCTGATATTCCTGACTTCTTTTCCTTCTTGTGGGCTGGAATTATACACTCGCATTTGTTTCCAAATTACCAACACAGAAATGGGCATAATATTAATATTTCCAAAGTATGCAAAAATAGCTGGGTTTTTGATTTCCTCCCCTCTCTTCTCTGTTTCATTCTCTCCATCTCAGGTTTCCATGCCACTGTCTTCATGATACTCTGAGCTCCTTAAGCAGTGGCAATAGCCCATAGCATAGATAGCTGTCTTCCTTCTTGAGCAATTAATTATTTCAGATTTTTTACATTTTTGGAGATATGTTTTTTTGCAGCTGGTACTGCACCCTTATTGTGTGAAAGAGCAACCAACAAAGTGTTGGTCTTTAGAGGTTCCAGAGAGCTCATCCCATAGACTTGGTCAGTCCCACAACATGTCCGTTATCTGGCATAGACAGGCCTTAGCTTTACCATGGTCACCTGCGTCATCCATATTGACTACTGCTCAGCGACCTTTCTGGGTTTCATATCCATGTCCACTGAGCACCTTCATCTTAGGGGCTGAGCCTGTGGATTGCTGGTCTCTGTAAAAGCTTCAAACATGTCTTTGTTTTTTTTCTTTCTCATTCCTGACTCCCATTTAGATGTGCTGTGCCCACATGACATCTCTGACAACTTGCTGTAGTAGAAAATGCACTCGCTCCTCTAAATTTCTTCCAATAGATATATTGTAAAGGCAGTCTTAACTTGACTTCCAGCGTAGTGTAAATGGGTACAATGGAAGTGTGAGTCGAATCTCTGTAGCGATTTTCACAAGCCTACGGGGGAGATGGATCTGGGCTCTTTGAAAGACTACAATAAAGTTGCCATATAACATTGCAAGATGCTTTCCTAAGAAAGGCTGCTGTTCGGTGAGCACGGCAACATACATGTACACATTAGGAGAAACCATCAAATCAAAGTTTGTGTCCAAGCCTCTGAAATGCAGGTATCATCTCAGGGAAGAGCAGTGATAAAAGGTGTGTATGACCTACAACAAAGCCCACAGCAGGAGCCAACTTATGTCACCGTTTGTCCTGGTCTGTACCACACAGGTAATCGAGACATCTCCTTGCCACTGCCTGTCCATGGCACACCGCTCTCAAGGCGGTTGGGCAGGTGCCATGTTTCACCTCTGGAAAATGGGGGAAACCCTTGTTCTCTGCTCTCCATTTCACTCCTGTGGAGAGGTGGGGCTGAGATACGGGATCTGCAAGTCGGATTTCATCGTCAGAGAGAACATTTCCAGTTCTTGTGGTCCGCCTGGACCCGGGCAGGGGAGAACTCCCATTGAGATCAGGGGAGGGATCAAAGAGCAGGGGTTTGCCCAAAGGGAGCCGTGGGGCAGCCGTGCCGTGGGTGATTTAACACCTGCACATTCCCATAGCTGGCAATCAAAGGCTGCATGGCCCGGAGCTGAGAGCGTCTATCTTTTTTGTTGACAAACTTGTGAGTTCAAATAGAATTGGGGGTTTTGGTTTTTCTCAGGTTTTTCTATAGATAACTTTTCTGTTTGTCTCAGTAACATGGACCACGACCTTTTCAGCCTCTAAATTCAAGTAATACAACGTATATTGGGTAGGATTTGAGGTGGTGTAAGTCAGAATGAACCCATAGAGCCAATGATCAGGCCCATCACACTTTTTGAAAGTCAGATGCTTTCTTATCAGGAAACAAAACGTAAAAGGTCCTGATTTACCATTCTCCTAGCTTTAAGCCAGTACATTTCCAGTGAAACCAGTTATAACTAAAACACTACACTGTCATGAAGTTAGAGTAACGTGAGTATAAACTAGTGTTCTTCCACATTGTCCTGTCTAACTTTAATGATATCTTGAGCATTGTGGTTTGAGCCAAAAAAAGCACTCTTTTCATATGCTCTTTAGTCGATGCAAGTTTTCAACTTCCTAGTCTTTATATTGCAATATTTTAATTACTGTTTACTTTACTTAATTGCTGTTTTCCTTGCTAATTCTAAATATACATCTTTCCTCTCTACTTCAAGGCTTTTGGGATTTTTCCAATCAGTTCAGTATGAAAGAACGTTTACAGTCTTGTATTTAAACTTCTTATGCTTGTAAACTAAAACCTGTGCAGCCCCAAGGCCAAGGCTTTGGCTGTGTGTTGTACATAGCTGATTTTTTTTGATGTATAGGATAGTATTTTAGGAAAAAGTCTTTTGCCAAAGTGAAAATCTTATCAGAAAGTTTGATGTTTACATTTTCTGATTTGGATGAAAAGATAAAAAGTGAAAAATCTGAAGCTGACAAATGGCATTTCTTCATCCTCTATTTCTTCTCTTTCTTTTTTCCTCTTTGTTCTTTTTTTTCCCCATGTTATCTCTATGAAAGGGGTGAGAGAAGAAACCTGTGAAGACCAAAACCCTTTCCATTTCATGTTGAAAAAAAAAAGAGCTTTGTTATTCTGCTGAACATGAGAACATGTGGGAGATAATAGTTTACTTTTGGAATTTTTATATATATATATATATAAAAATATATTTGTAAGGACTGTCATGGAGACGGGACACCCCCAGGCTCCTGAGGCACTTTGGTATCAATTGCAATCTTTCTGTGACATTTTGCAGGATGTCTTTTGTTTGAAGAACTCAAGGCACTTGCCGTAAAGGTGGTGTTTAAAACTGTCTGGTGGGGAAGCACTGAACTCATTGAAGTCCATGAAGTAAGAGAGTGGTAGCATCACTGCGGTGTTTGCATGAGTAGAAATGCAAGTGATCGCGCTATTAGCAAGGATTAGCAAGGAACGTGGTGGGACAGAAGGGCTCTGTGGGTGCCAGGGACACTCAGTCTGCACCTGTATGTGTTTATGGGGTGTTTTGCTTTGGCCTAAGTCCTGTGCCATTGCATGGGCTAAACCATGGGCTTCCATGCTGGGAAGGCAGAGCAGGGCTGAGGGGTCTCCCGACCTGCCTGCTCCCCCCACCGAGCCCCCCGCTGCCTTCCAGGGAAGAGCTCCCCCTTAAGGCACCCACACTGACACTGCCCAGCAGCCTCACTTCTTACAGGTATTGTAGTTGTGCCTAAAATTGCAGCGGCGAGTGATGGACAGCTTTCAGGGGAAACAGAGCTCAGAGTCAATTTTGGCAATATTGTAGTGCTGAGCAGAGCTCTGAAAGATGGGGTCGGAAAACTCTTGATAATAAACTTTCTCACGAGATTTTTGGCAAACTTTGTGTCTTGTCCCAGCTGGAAATGCTATGAGAACATCTTTTCTCGGGGTATTTTGTCACTCCCAATTTCAGACAGCAAGTGGGAAAACATTTATTCTAACATCAGAGACATTTAAAAAATGGTCCAGTAAACTGAATCCTGGAACAAAAGGGAAATTGAGGGGCTTTTGTTCTGTTTAGATTCTTTCACCCAATGCTGTACAGAAAGTCATCTGAAAGTTACAGAAATGAGAGATGAAGAAAGCTGTCCAGACACCCCAACATCTAACTAATCTCATTGCTGGTTCAGAGTTATTTCTTGTACTACACTGTCTTGTGTTTTGTCAGTCTACTTTTGAACAACCCAAGCAATAAGCCTTCCACTTTTTCCCAGAGACACAACAATAAAAGCCAGTAGATCTCAGAGTCAGGAATTTTTTTGTTGATGTCCAGGACATTTGTTTTGTTTTTTCCTTAGCACTTGGCCTCACAAACAAGTTACCCAAGCTGAGTTTAGCTCCAGTGGTACCTGTGTGCCCCCTCCTAGAACACAACAACGGCAGCTTAGCTCTAACCTATTTCAGAGCAGTTTAGGGCAAATGAGCTTTTGGGCTAAAAGTGCACAGGTAAAGAGTTGCCATGGCTCTGCTGACACACACTAATTTGCCAAGTGATGTATGCCTTGTATGTGTCCAAGTTTTTAAATCCATCCCTGATGTTCCCTGGTTTAAAACACTCCTGTAAATAATAACTCTGCTCCCAAGGCTTTTATATTAGCTGGGCACTTTAATTCAGTGCTCAGGCAGGCTATACATAGTTAACTCTTAATCGTTTCTCATGTGTTGGTCCTTCCATCTGCCTCATCTCTTTTGCTGCTGCCTTCTGAATTTCCCACAGTTTCCCCACTCCTCTGGTGCTGGGGACTGCAGTACAGTACTCCACGTGCTCACATCGCAGCCGTTTACGAGCACATCATAAACAGGGGTTTAGTTTTAGGTATGAGCATAGCTTTGAGTGACCCGAACACTGCACTTTCCATACGTCTAATACTGATTCCACTAAAGGCAGCTGTTAATTTCCAGACTAATATATTGTGTATTGTTCTCCTAAAGTTTCCCTCTATCCTTTTAACAACTGCCCTTTTCAGAGAGATATGCATCTAGAGCTCTGTTGTAGTGTCTCAATTATCTACAGATCACATATGATCAATGAAAAGCTCCTCTCTTTGCCGTGCCAGCTCTGCAGGCCTAACCTGGGATCTCACAATGAAACTGGGATCTTTTCTTGGTTACACATCATTCCCAGGAATCCTGTTTCAGCCTGAACTCTATTATCAATACAATTAAGGTGAATTTGAGCTGGCGTAAGTTTTCAAAAGTGCTTACATGACCTTAGAGGCTGGGGCTTATTTTGAAATGTGCCTTGGTACACTTGGGAGCCAAGTGAATTGATTCTCTATTAAATTGTTGCTCCCTTATGATTTAAATGCTTTTGAAAAGGGAAGTTTGGGTTCCTTAGGCATTTCAAGCATTTCTGACAAGATTACTAATGTTACTTAGACGCAAATGTATCAGACCTCAGCTAGCACAGAAGAGCTGGGAAAGTACCAAGATTAATTTTCAAGCTAAAATTTGAGTCTAGAGGTGTAATGCTCAGAAAACTTATGCTGTGAAACCAAGACAATTTGATCCTGAAAGTAGTGAGAATAAACATGAAAGGCTTAAATTCTATCTTAAATATAGTCTAAGTCTAAGTGACTGAGACACACTGTGGTGACTGCTGTAAATCCCCATTCAGGGACACACAGCATAGCTGAAGGAAGCGATGGGACACAGTAACAGACAAGATACTCCATTATATGATAGGACATTTTATTTAAGGCTCTGGCATTTTTACTGGGTACTTGCCTTTGCTACAAATGCAATGGGCTACTTCTCTTTATGGTTCCTAATATGTTTTTATAAATATTTCTGGTAAATATGAACTCTAAAATACGCAAAAAACACATTATAGACTTGAAACAGCAATGTTGCATGCAGCTGTACTGATTTACTCCTATTTGTCTTGGGTTTTGCCTGGGAATACTATTAAATGTCCTGAAATTGAAGTTAAGAGAGTTTTCTGCTCAAAAGTTTTATACAATGTCAACTAAATGGACTCTGTTCCTCAATTGAAATGCAATTGTTAATCATTTGCTGTTTCTCAGTCATGTTCGCTGTGGTCCTTCATTGCTTATATTCTGTCATCGGAGAATGTTGCTCACAAATAGCTACTGAAATGCTGCTGGATGAAAGGTATGTTAACCAGAAGATACATTAGAAACAACCTTTAGCCCAAGTGAGCAAATTAGTCACCCACAAAACACTAGTAATTCCCTTGGAGTTAGAATAGTGTTCATCAGTGCTATGTATAATTGTCTTGGAATGAGATTCACATCTGAACTCAAAGTGCACATTATCCTACACTATTAGAGAAAAGAAACGAATCTGTTAGTGACCCAGTCTTTCCTTGGAGAAACATATGAAGAAACTTCACTTTAAACAGATGTATTTTTTCATTTAGTTTCAAGGTTTTAATTACACTCTCATCTCCATATCAGTTTACACCTATGAAAAGAAAATAGCAGAGGTCCAGAAGAATAAGCACCACCACACTTTCATAGGCAAACAATCAGTTCATTGAACTTATGGTTCAAGATGAGAAATTTATTTTCAGATTTCTCCCTCTGCATGCTTAAACTCACTTCTGATCTTAGGGGGCACTCATTGTGCTGCGGTTAGACAGCTCCTACAGCCGGCGTGACTGCAGGAGCAGAAGCAGCATGGCTGACGGGAGAGGGTCACTGCAGGCTGAGTGAGGGCAGGACGGGGGCTGTTGGCTGTGATGGGGTTGCATTCAGGCGTAAGCCAGGCAGCAGCTTGTCCCCAGATCTTTTGTCTTTATGTATTTTTAATCCATGTGGTTAGATGGCATTGGGATGCCAGCCCCTTGGTTGTGATGCAGAGATCGTTTGATTTTTTCAGTGATGTACATACTTCACGGTGGTTCTCGGTGTGTTTTTGTAATTAGGCATATTTAACTGTGCCTTGTTTTACTGCTGTAGGAAGAATCTCATTTGTCAGCAGTTTTAAGCTTTGCCAAATAAAGGCTTATTGGCAAACTGCATTGAGCACTTTGATAATAACCCAACTTTAGAAAACACACACCCTGCTGTGTTGTATTCAAGCCATGGTGCTGTTGAAATTAAAAGGGGAGACAATGCCTGCTTTCAAAAACTGGAGGTTCTTTGTATTCTAATAAAAGCCTAAATTAATGTTTTAAAAGGTTATTGCTATTTTTTACCAGCTAGCTGGCACTGTGTATAAATCTTATTTAGGCAAGGTCCTACATTATTTCTCTGTTTTTAACACGTCAGCCAGTATCATACTGCCATGGATAATCAGTTCCTGAAATTCATTAGTCCAACCCATTAAATCTCTTTGTTTAGGTTTAATAGCAGGGTATTTCTGTGTATTTGGGAATCTAATATATGATGTACATTCTGACAACACCAGCAGGGACCACAAATATTTCTTACATAACCTAAAGGACATATGTTTGGCTTATGGCAAAAATAACCTCATCATTCCTGTGTTTCAGGTTGAGGTGTCCATGTGAGGTCCTTTTATAAGAGCAAAGTAATAGGAACTATGTATAATTTAATCTAGCTGGCTTTTAATACATTTCCTTCAGCTTTTAAAGAGTGCTCTAGGAAATGGAAAAACACACAGTCAGCTATGAAATTCTATGACACTGATGCAGTCAGGCTATAAAATATTCTTTGCATCTTAATTGCATTTTATATAGCTGTATAACCTTGTGTAATTCTTAACTCTATAAATCCTAGCTTTGCATCCCGCGCTGGCAGCTCGACGAGAGCGGCAGAGGAATGTTTCCCACAGTTCATTGCTCAGTTCGGTTGTGTGGGCAGAGCACAAACGTCAGGACAGTGCAGGGAACTTGCACTGAACTTTGCAAACTGCTTTTTGCAGACAAAGGATTCTTCTCATCCCCGTGGATGAACCTGATCTCACACAATGAGATCCATATCCGAGGTCTCTCCAAAACCAGTCATGATTTGACAGCCAGGGAAATGATGGAGCCTGTTTTATATCGCATGCTTTCCTTAAAGGTTTGGAGGACGATTTGGGGGGACAAGAGAAGGTAGTTTTGTTGGTGTATAACTGTGAGAAGAAAGCAGGGCATGACAGAAGCTAAATACCTATCAGGTGAGAAATCAAGCCAAAGCCAGAGTAATCTTTTAGGCATCACCAACCATGTGAAACATTGACATAATGCCTGCAGTGATGCTGTACCCAGCAACACATGCACTTGCCAGTACTTTCTGCCCTCTGATCACCCTCTTCCAGTGAGAGACGCGTCTCCAGCCAGTGCCATGCTCTCAGCCTTGTGCTTGCTTCTCCACTGTAAAACAGAGGCTGAGAAAAGGAGACCCAAATGCAGAAAAAGGAGACTGTGATTGCAAAGTGAGGAAAACAGTGGGAGGATCATAAAGTGATGATGGATGTGATCTGTTCAACTCTGTAGCTTATTTCTAATAATAGAAGGTTTTTAGAATGGATAGACAGAGACACAACAGGATCCAGTGGCTGAAAACTGAAGCTGGATAAATTTAGATTAGAAATAATGCTCTGTCTACACTGCAGATTGCAGCGTAGTGTTGAGATACATGAACGTTAAATGAGCTAATTCAGAGAGCAAAAGCCATCCAACAGCAGCAGCAGGGAGATCCCAGACTGATTTAGCCCCGTAGAATCAAAGACCCTGCCCAGAGGTCTGTGCTACAGCAGCCCAGCATTTCCCAGCCATCCAGTGAGCACTTCCCTTCACCGAATATCCCAGTGCTTGACCCGTGATCTCCCGTGTAGGCATAGCCCATGTCAGAGTCCTCAAGGGCAAGCATAGCTAATATTGCAACATCTCATCAAGGAATGTTGAAATTAGTGAGTGGCATGCTGTGTCTTGCTTTGCACATAGATGTAGACAGATTTTACACTAAGGTCCCCTTCTGGCTTTAGGAATTCTGCGCAGCTGTGTAAAGTGGATGCCATTGAGGACCAGTTGAGAAGTACTTGGGGAGGTCAAGCTATTTACATAGTTGAAAGTTTCTGCTAAACCAGCTGAAACTCAAAATTTCCATGTCATGGTGAATTTTGATATTTTAACATTTGGCTTTGTTTTATTTCGGAAGACTTTTTTGGTTTCTTGTAGCACTGAAATTCTGTGATCCTTTTTTCTTTGGAAATACATTCCACAAAATATGTTGGTTTTGACAAATCAGCATTACAGCAATGAAAAATCATTTTTGACTGAAAATTTCCAACTCCCCATCACACAGTTTCAGTCAAACCTCACGGGTTAATCTCCATGAAGTTCCACAGGACCACCCTCTGCAGGAGGGACTTTTACAGCCTCTTTTAGAGAACAAAAATAAAAAGGAACTGACTTCGGCCCAAAGGGATTAATTGGTACCCTTATTTCATTAGGTTATTTAAAGCAAAGATCTCATTAAACTTTCATTGGAATAGTGTTAGACAAAGTCTGTAAGCCGCAGCTGTTGGGAAGAAGTGAGAAGTCAGCAAATTACCAGATGATAACAAAAAATAGTATTAAAGTCTGAGAGAGGGAGAGTGGAGGGAGAATAAAAGTGAAGACTGGAGATTTGGGACCTTTCAATTCTCTGTTTTTATGTTTGTTGGATGTGTGGGCACTGGTGTGCCATTGACTCCATGTAGAATCTGTTGAGTTAAAGTGGCTTTCAGAAGCTGAGGAGACCTCACAAGCCCGGAGTGTCAAAGTAAGACGAGGTTGTTCTAGTGGTTCATCGCTGAAGCGGTTTGGCTCTCTCTGGTCTAATTAGCTGCTGTGTAAAGGATGATTTATGTTCTCTTAGTTCACCCTGTTGAAACCGCTCCACATACATCATGCAGCACTGATGGATTAGTCTTGGCACCCCCAAAGTGACCGCGTGCATGTTAGGGTGAGACCAGGACAGCATGGCAGCGCGGGGAAGAGAGCAGCATAAACCTGAACTCCACATGCCTTGTGTCACTTGCAGCCTTTGTGTTTCTGAAGCTGGTTTTTGGTATTTATTTTGTATTACACATCTGGAAATTCCATTAGAAAGCACTTACATTGGTTTAGGCTGAGGAAGGGGTGAATAATGTTTAGCACCTTGTTGGTTTTCGTTAGGTCTGGCCCGCTTTCTGTGCTGTGTGGACCTGTGTAAAGCAATGTTTGGACTGAGGGGGTCAGACTCGATAGAAACAGCCTTCTGGGGTCACTGTTTCCATGAGGTGACAAGTCCATAGTGCAGCTCCTTTGCATTCAAGGGAATGCATAGTCTGCACTGAAGCCATAGGACATGTCAGACGGTGCATTGCCAGCAGTCAGGATGCCTGGGTTGCCATCGCAGTCCTGTGGCCCCTTCCCAGTGTCCTCCTTCCCCTCCTTGTCCTTCTCTGTGGTGATCTGGGCTGAGCTCAGCCTATCTCAGAGGGTCAAGCCCTAGGCCCACCTGCCGAGGGCCCAGGCACACAAGTGCATCCGCGTGTGGGACTGGCTGCTGGTCTTTCCCCTACAACACGCTGTTCTCACAGGGCCTACACAAATGTGACCAGGGACAGTTTGCATTTGTGAGGATTCTGGCAAAAGAAAGGTTCAAAATACTGTTCCGTTTCAACATCATCTGCCAGCAGTGCAGTAAGCAAAGTGAAGTAGCTTATCATCAAACAAACTTTGCTAGAAAAATCAGATTTGAAGCCCTAAGAATTAAAGTTGAATTGATTGCTCTTCTTTTCTGGGACAGGAATGCTAATGGTGCCATACTTTGATGCCACTAAATGGACTTAATGCTCAGCTGCTGCAGCCAAGGAAGGCTCTGCTTCTTTTCCTTCCCCTGCTTGTGCCCCCCACCGCTCCCCTTCTGCTGGCACTGACAATTTTCTGCCCTCACGAGCAAACCTGTTCAGAAAGCTAAATCAGCAGAAAACTAACCCTACAGGAATGAGCAAAGAGCCGTCAGCTGGCTCAGATCTCCAACCCAGCTCATCTGAGGCCAGAAAAATGCCAATGCACAAAGAAGAGTGGGAGAAGAGGAGCAGGACCATTTTCAGTGGCAGCTATCGTTTAAATCAAAATAGTTTCCCTACACAGCCACAACCTAAGACTTGAAAATGCCAAGATGGGTACCCTGCTCTTACTAAGCTTCCTAGGCTGTCTGTCTGTTCCCACCCTAGCAGCTCAGACTCCCTACATGCTCTTCTGCAAGTCCCTTGCCTGCAAGCCCCTGCAGCTGCCGGCACATCAGCAGATCCAGTCTGCAAGAATTCTTGGCTGGGGGAATATTCCTATTTCTACTTAGTTTTTTGTGTACTTATATTGCATTGCAAATGCTGATTGTGTATTTCCCTGGAGATTATAAAGCCTAACAAAGTACACTGAAATCATCGAGCTCTTTCAGTTAGCAGTTCCTGGCCAAAAGAATTTTGTTTTTTTTTTCTGTAAGTGAGTTTAGAATCGGCGCTTGAAATTTGGCAACTACTGAAGACCTGTGTAGTATCACTTAAAAAGGAATAAAGTAGTCGTCAAGAAAAGGCAGGGAAATCTGACCTGTATCAACCAACACCTCTTCTGCAGCCTGTGCTCAGACTCTCGATTAGGTTACCACAACTTCAGTAATTGTGCTTTTTTGATTACCAGTGGTAACTGTCCATGTGCACACTCTCAGTTCCTGACAGATACATGGAAATGTGACTTATCATAACCCACTGTCATTGAAGTATAATTTAGTTTACAATTACTTGAATTATATCCCATTTGCTAGGGACTGTGAGCGCATGTGCACACACACAAACACACTCATACAGAGTTGCCATGACTGAGCTGACACATGCCAACATGTCAAGCTGTGGGAGCTGAATTATGAGTCTGAACTCATGGATATATTCTGCTGGAGGAGAACCAGCATGTCTGTACCAGGTCTAACAAAATTGAAGGAACTGCTCCTGAATCGAATTTTGGTATCTCAGTCAGTTGCTTTTATGAAACAGAAGGGTGAGGATTGCCTTTGTTAGCCTTGTATGTTGCTGCATGAAGTACCACAGATGAAGTGTGATTCCATTCATTTCAGCTACTCCCTGACATATCTGCACCTCTCTCACAGTTGTTAATATCTTGGTTCTTCAGGAACAGACTTGCTTACTCTATTGCCTTTGAAAAACAACCTTTGTCCTTGATGTTAGCTCTGTTTCACCTAGAGTGAAGCAGTGGGATTTGGAAGCCACTAAATGGACTTAATGCGTGTTCCCAGAAATGCATATGCACGGTGAATATGTGTGTATGAGGCTCACACAGCTCACTAGAAAACCTTTCTTCTACCAATCTTCTCACACGATTGATACTTCTCTCTTCTAGGTTTTTACATTATGCAGGGTGGTAGTAAAAGATATTTTTAGTATGTTTGAATAAATAGAGCTTACTTCTATCTTCAGGGCTTGGGTTTTATCTCAGAAGATTTGTACATGGGACTTGAAATAGTCCAGCACGAGAAGTGAAAATGCCTTTGTCCGCAGCTCATTCTTGTTTGCTCCTTTAGTGGTTGCACACCCAGAGCCATCCTCTGGACAAGGCACATGCACAGACCTTCAGTTTACACACAGATGGTGAACTGGCAGTTCTTTAAGGCCAAGTGTGTGCAGCAGGACTGGTGCCCTCTGCGAGGCTGCTCCAGTCCTGGTCCCCTGTGCACCACACTGTGGGGTTGCAGAGGGCTCTGCCTGCCATGGGGAAGACAACCAAAGGGCAGCTCTGACATTTCCCTCTGCTTCTTTTTCCCTTGATGGAGAAAGCAGAGCATTCATGAGTCAGTTCCTCAGTGGTGCCAACCTCAGTCACTCATAAATCATTAATTGGGCATGCAAAATCATGTCATTTGGGGCTGTTAGGGCTGTTGTGTTTTTTAACTCTGTGTTTTTTGCCTCCTAGGTTGTAGGAGCTTTGAGTTCCTTTCTTTCATAGTTCCCAGTTTAAACAGGCAGTAGTTCCACCTTCAGCAGCAGTTTTAACTGGACTGTGTCTTCAAATGTAAGGCAGCTAATTGGGGTATATATATAGGCTGAACTTCAGGATTTCTTCAGCCCCATTATGATCTCCTGGCTATTTTCTGCTCCTAGGCCTGGCTTCTGAAATCTTTGGGTTTATAACCAACTTATAGACATTATAAAAAGGCATTGTGAGCAGAACGTATGTGCTTTCTTGTGTGCTACAGTCAGACAGAATTTCAAATGCACCAAAAAAACCTTACTCACTGTGCTCTTAAATAGTATTAGAATTGCCATTTTGCCATTTTGTTACTATGAATCATTAGACTCCAGCAATGTAATGCCCATTAGATCATCCAGTTCAGCTCCCCATCCCTGTCAGATTGTTCTCTACAAATATTTTCCTCGTACGAGGTCTTGCATTCAATTTACTACGTCGTAGACTTTCCACTGCTTCCCTTGGAAAAGAGTGGATCAAGAATACTAGGAAACATCAAATCACATTGAATATGTCATTCCAGACTGTAAACAAACAAAGCTAAAAATAATTTGAGGACCATGTACAGCGGAAAACTTCCACTTCCAAAAAACCTACGAAACAGCTATTCTAAGGGAGCCCTTGCATATCCTTACACAGTTGTAAGTTTTTCTTTGTCAGAGATTTTTCTTTAAGATATAAGGCGAGAAAGAATATGGTAGCAGCTCAGAATAGCAGTTTCTCTCGGGGAGAGAGAAAATGAAGCAGACTTGTAGTTCTGCTGCTTGTTTACATGTCATCCTCCCTTATTGGCAAATAATTACAAGCAGAATCAAATGATAGATATCTGCTGTGCTGAATTCCACTGCTCTGATTTAGTTACACTAAGCATGGAGGTTTTGAGTCTGATTTTTAAAACTGTCAGGCGCCAAATGGCATGCACATTAGCTTTCAGTTCTGTACCTAATTTGCATTCAGTTATGCAAATTAAACATTTGACTTGAGTAATCACACACAAATCAGCATGTCTGATCATTTGCACACATGCTTATGTACTTCATTTGCTCAAATAAAATATATACTCAAACTAAGTAGACAGCTTAGTCCCTAACCATTTTAGTAACCCGCCTCAGTGTTTCTGAGGCTGATGGTGTTGTTTCTTAATAGGGCAGCTGCAAGCAGTTAATAGTATAGACATCCTTTAATAAAATTTCCCTTGTGTATTTTTGCATGCCTCTAGATTCTGCTAGTGATGGGCATAAGGTTGCCTGAATGCATGGGAAGTTGAATGCATGGAAGTTAGCTGAAGCTGACCTTCAGTTGAGTTGTTGGCTGTTGGTGTGTTAAAAGCAAGTAGGAAAAAAATAACCCTGAGGACTAGTTAAGCATGCTCATAGAACATAGCCTGGTTTGGCCAGCTTAAGCAAAAAGCGCATCTACACATATGCTAGTTAGAAATGTGCAAATTTAGCATTTTCCTGCAGTAAAATAAGCAAAAAATAAAATTAATTCTGTACCTAAATATTCATTCTGTCAGTAACATTCCTCTGTTCCAGGAGGTTGCAATAATATGGATTGTTATCTGATGAAAGAAGATCGGCTTTTGGAAGAAATGTGAAATTATTTAGCATGTGAAGCAGAAAGTGGGGGTTCAAAATATTTCAAATACATTCAGTTCTTCAGGGAAAAGCAGCTGTTGGCACAGGCACAGAAAACTGCCTTGATACACTAATGCTCAACAAATATCTTGTCTATGAAAAATGCATTTGATAAGCAAGGTCTTTTGAAATTAAGATGGTTTTATTATTTCTTTGTGTGCAAAATTGGAATGTAACCAGTTCCTGTAAATTAGATAAAAAAGCAGTTTAGGAATTAATCCTAAAAAAAGATCCAAAGAAAATAATATTATTCTCCTGAGGTTGCCATAGGGCACACTGCAGCTGCCTGCTCAGGTGGAGCAGTACCAAGGCCGCCCACCTGCATGGCAAACTCTGAAGGACTATGAAGGCCGGTTGCCATAGGCAGGCCATTTCTTGTGTTACATTCAAAACCATTCAGGTAAATAAGGAAGGCTCGAACACATTAACTGAAAGGAGCTCTGTACTGAATTACAGAAAGTTCAAGTCCCACCTAAGCTGTAAGGGTGCTGGGATCTCTGCTTCTCTGTATACGCTAGGAGGCTTTGGGGCATATTCATAAGCCTTTGGTACTCAAGGAAATGGGCTCTCAGGAGCATCAGCTGTCATTTTCAGGCACCATCATGAGTTAGTTGTTGCTTTAGATACCCATCTGCATCCCTCTTGGTCAGATACATTAAATCCATGGTAGTCAAGATGGCCTGATTCTGGCCAAAATAATCCATGGTCAGGAGAGCAGTTGCTGAGGTCTATGTGAGGCATCTTTATTCACAAATGGACTCTTGCTCAAAGGTCCAAGATGGTCATGGCAGTGACAGACAGCCCAAGAAACAGTGCTGTCTCCCCAGCATCCATTCACGCCATGCCACACGCCCACATGGAGAGTGTGAGGCTGCAGGGAATATTTAGAAGGCCTCAAATGATAAAAAAACATAGTGTATGAAGCAAACCTGGAGTCACGCAAGCCCTGAGCATTGCTTGACGTCGGACGAGACTGCAAAGCTGCCTGGCAAGAGGCATGCCCCATGACCTCAGACTAAACAGCCCCTTTACAAACAATGCAGGCGAGAGATAAGTTTTGCTTTGTTTTGGCCCCCGCATTAATAGAGATTAAAAATAGAGCCCTCGGCAGCATCAGAGAGCAAAACAACTGCAATATTGTTAGCTTTATCAGGAGAAACAGGGAGCGTGAAGGATGAAAACATGAGGCAAGCAGAAAACATGAGACTGGGACTAGAAAAATGATGTCAAGTCCAAGGACTGGGTCAGGCTGGGCCACTCATCCCCCCCTGGGGTCAATCTACTTGCTCATTTTTAGTGCAGAACAATAATATGTTTTCCTCCATGCTTGATGTTTAAATGAAAGTTTTAACCTGTTGGTATTTAGTGACTGGAGATGACAAACCTGTTCTTAGATCATCCATTCCCTGCTTCCAGTTCAAGATTACACAACTACAACTAAATCATTTGGTGTTCTCAAAACTTAACCACTGAAAGTAAAATCTCAGCCCCTCTGAGATTTCCAGTAACAACATATCCCTCAGTTTCAACAGATTTTACCCAAGGGAAGTAACATTCCAGTTTATTCTGAAAGTCGTGGCTGAGCTGATCTCTAAAAGGTGAAGACTGCAGCACCATGGATTCAGCCTCGAAGCTGTGTAGGGAGATGCTTCTGTCAGACCAATGCTTATGTTTTCTAGCGGTTTATTTCAATGCTATGATGGATAAACTTGGCCTTAGTGAGGAAAGAGGAGTTTGGAAGCTTCCTTTTAAACAGCGTGGAACCGAATCACCCACGTCTGTAGAAACAGATTCCTTCATTAACTTTCATTAGTGTTTGTATATTACACCAGCACCCAATGATTTCTGTCACATGAAAGCTCCATTTTCCTGGCTGTTATATGAACATATATATAACAAATTACATTTGCAGGCCAGAAGACACAAGACCTTAAAATATTTCTTGTATTCCTTCCCAATGTATTTTCTAAATGCTCACCCCCAAACTGAGAGCAGTTTGAGATGAACAGAGATGGTGAAAAAAAGCAATTTTTCATTTCATTTCACACACATGTAAAAATGTTGTGATTTAAATCTCAGAGGAAGCACAAATAAAAAGTCTGGACCGGCTAAGATCAAAGATTTGTCTGGTTCTGTATGTGGTCGCTCTTAGTGGTCATTAGTAGGAAAGCATAATAACCAGATAAGAATACATTAGCCTTCCCCAGGATGCTCTCCCAGCCTCCAACCGTCTCTGGCTAAGCATCAATAAATGGTGTATTTGCATTTAATAGCTTCAATGGATTTTTCTTCAATGAATTTATCCAGTTGCCTTCTGAACCCATTTAAACTTACAACGTGTATGACATCTTGCTAAAAATATCTCCATAGCTGTGCCTCGCATAAGAACCTCCTTGTCTGCTTTTACCTTGCCATGTACTAATTTTACATGATGTCCTCCAACTCTTGCATTGGAAGATTCATCAATCTCTGTTCACCTACTCCATGAAACATGTTTTATACATTTGCATCTTGTTCCTCCCTCAGTTTTTCCTTTCCTGAGCTGAAATACCTTAGTCTATTTAACTGGTTCTTCTATGGAAGCTGGTTTTTCCCTTTGACTGTCCTTTTTGCCCTTCTCTGTATATTTTTCTTTCTACTACGTTCTTTTTGAGACAGGGGGTGGATTTAAACAGTGCCAGCACGATGTGTCTTTGCTTTGCTCTCTATTCCTTTGCCGGCATTCGGCTTGCTGTCTGAGCAGTTGCACTTCTGAGCACTGAGATGGTGTTTATAGCACTGTCTATTCTGACCTTGGGATCTCGTTCCCAAGGAATGAGACTGAGTTTAGGGCCTGCCACTGTAGGCAGAGTAAGGACTGTTTCCTATGTGCTGGATTTTATATTTGTCTATATTGAATTTCATCTGCTCTTCCATCACCTGATTGCTGGTAATCTCCCTTCACTGTGAAAACCGGTAATTTGCTCTTACTATTCGGTTCTGCCTTTTAACCAATGTGAAGAACTTCCCTCTTACCCCACAACAGCTTAGTTTCTTTAAGCATCTCTACCAAGTGATCCTGCTGAGCGCCTTTGGGCACAAGCTTTCCAGTTAAGCTATGTCAACGAATTCCTCTTGTTCACATGCTTGTTATCTCCTTCAAAAAACCTTACTAGAGTTGTGAAGTACAATTTTCCTTTGCAAAAGCTGAGCTAGACTTCTCCAGTATATCCAATTGATTGAGGTGTCACCTAAAGCTATTATTTAGATTTTTATATATATATATACATTTTGCCTGGTATAAGCATTTTCGCAATTTTTAAAAATTGATACCATATTTGCCACCTTCTAGTTTTCTGATGCCAAGATCATTTTCAGTCAAAAGCTGCACACTATAATTAGCAGTTCAGCTGAATCAAGATAAAAGTAGAAAAAATTATTTTTTTGTGTGTTTCCTGGAAAAGAGTTTAGTTTTGTAAGATTCTGAATGACCTAGCATTCAGACCATGCTGCTAATCTCACATTTAGTGATTATCTGCTAGTTTGTCTTTTCCACTATTTGCCAAATATTGTGATAAAGGCACTCAGACAGTCAGAGAGTAGAGAGGCTGACCTGTGCTGAGAGCACTGGAAAACCTGAGATGAAATGATGAACACAAAAAAGGAACAGTAAACCTGAAACAAAGATAAATAAAAACTAGCATAAAATAGAAAACTTGGAAAGAGGCAAAATAAAGCACTCATATTATTTTGAGTCATTCTCAACATTTTTCCATTCAAAGACGTTGCTCTTCTCAGTGAAAACACAACTTTGCCATAAATGTTTCTACCACTGTTAAAACTGAGATTGTAAGAAAGCAACGTGTTCAGCAGTATCTGTTACTCATCGGGGATGTTGTATATTTAAACTGACGTAGGACTGTGCTACAGAGCCTGGAAATGTTAATCATGTGCAAGTTTGTGTTTCCTTGTGAACATAATTGCCTGACCTCTACAGCAGATGCAATTTGCCAAGATATTCTTAACAAAGGCAGTGACCTTAGTTTACTACATCATATGAATGTATTCAAGCTTTGGCACTGGCATATACTGCATTCCCTTTCTTTCCTCTGCAGTTTTGCCTATTGTTTAACTCACTGTATTTACTTGAGGCCCAAAAGAACCGGCACAAACTACCTGCTCCACCACACGTATTGATTAGGCTGATATTGAATTACAGTTCCTTATTTTAAGTTTTGTCACGAGTGCAATCCTGCGGAGCATTGTTTATGAAATAAGGCTGCTACAAGGTCAGAGGACTAGCAGCCCCGTGGGACGGTAAATAGCATTGCAGACCATATACTGTTAATTATTTAACGTGTCTTCAGATGAGTGATTTGAACTGAAGTGTCTCATCTTTCACAGCTAAATAGTGAAGATGACTCAAAAGCTTTTATGGCCTAAATCATCCAGGGTAATTTACCTCTGAAAATTGAGATGGTAAAGAAAGAAAAAGAATCTAGGTTTCTTACAGATTTGAGTTGTCCCTTTACATTCCCTTTTCTTACCAAGCATGATGCACCCAGCTCCTTCTTCTACGTCCTATATTGTCCTCACTAGGCAAAAGACACTAGGTGCCAGATGGGTCAATTTGTAACCATGCCAGCCTCTGCTGAACAAATACAGCTGGGTTCAACCAGTGCCTCCCTTGTCTGCACCCCAGGTTGGGTGTTCTCTTCCCCACTGCTAGGTTTCATGCAACGTGTAAGAAAGAGCTTTGCTTCTCTGAGACTCCTGTCAGTTTGTCAAATCTGACTGCAGTTGGCTCAGTGTTGGCAGTGAAATGCAAAGACCCTAAGCAACCAATGGTGTGGTGCGCTTCATGCTTATTGTCTCTGGAAATCAAACGTCCCCTATGCCAATCATCCAGCCAGGAACATGCTACTTTAATATAACCATCATACTAAAAGTAGATCATAACATGGGTGTGTCCTGCAAAGGTTCACTAATGACAAACTACTTCACATATGAGCTGCCCCTTAAAACTTGAGGACAGAAACAACCTCTCTGGGCCTGTCATCTGTTATTCCTTTGCTTCATTCACTCTTTCTTTCTTCTTTAATTCTCTGGGATCTTGCTGCAGATCTCTTCCTTCAATGTTTTCTGTTCTCCAAGATTCCTCAGACTACAATGTCACTGTTCCCTTCCTTATTCTGTCAGATGGGTCATTCCCTTCTTTTTCCATGTCCTTTAGATTGTTCCTTCTCCTTCTTCGTCCAGCCTTCCCACCACCTTCTCTTTCTTCTCTGCTTTTCTACCCCTGTCATGTTTCCTTCTCATCCTTATCTCCCTGCTTCATTATTTACTCTTTTATTCTCTGTCCCCTGTTCCTCTTTGCTATCTTCTACTTGAGTTGCACCATGCCTACATGAACTCATGCCTTCTAAAAATGCATGTCAACCATATTGGTCAGAAAGAGAAGTGGAGGCAAGCAGGACTGCATGAGTGGGCACCTTATAACTCAACCTCAGGTCTTCCAGGGTAATTTAGACAGCTGCTCAGCTTTGACACTTAATCCCCATTGATTTTGAGTAGGATTTAGGGACCTAAATCCCTCTGAGTCTCTGGTCCCAGGGCAGCAACTTTATCCATCCCACACTGGAGCCCCTCAGCAAGACCCACCAATGCGGTCTCACGAAACTTAAGCTATTAATGACAGAAGTGACCAGTGTATGTTGTCACTTATTACTGTGAGCATATCACCTGCTTCCCAATTAAATTGCAGTTGTGCTGAGTGGCAGGGATATACTTATGCCTGAAACCATGATAAAAAGCTTCTGGGGGAAGAGGCTGAGAGGGGAAAAGAACAGAGCAATATGGAAACCGAGGCAATGTGGTGATGTAGGGCTGCCAGTTTGTGGATTGCCCAATCCTGCCCTTCACCAGGTTCTCAGGAGAATTAAGTCTTTACACACCCCTTCTCCCTTTTGCTCTCTTCAATGCTACAGCAAGGAGAACTGTAGGAAACTGTGCGTAGGAAGGCAGATTTTCCAGTCCCCTTTGTAGGAATGACCCACTTAACAGATGATACAATCAGGGTATTTACTCTTTTTTTTTTTTTTTTTTTTTGCGGCTTCCAGTAAGGGATGTTCAAAAGCAAAATGCCCATTCATTGGGATGCCCAGTGTCCAAATCGGCCAGCACAAAGGAGCTAATCTTGTCCTCAGCAATCCTATTTGTTCAGGTGCAAAGCTAGTGCCTGTGGTAGCTACCAATCTAAATACAGACGCGGGGGCCGAAAAAAAGGAGAAAAAAAAAGAGAGAGAGAAAGAAAGAAAGAAGGCCATTTCAGACAAGCCATAGTAAGCCCAAGCAAGTTTCAAATAAATTAATTGTGGAACAACACAGTGTATGATTTTGGCCTCCTAAAATGGAACATATTCCTTATAAAATGGGCATGCTGTGCAGCTCTCCGACATTTCCAAGTGAAACAATAGGACCACTAGAATGGAAAGTCTGCAGGAACAGCAGACAAGGAAAGGAAGTTTAGGTTGAACAAAGGTTTTGTTCATTTTTACAGCCCCTAGAGGAAGAGCAGTGCTGTACAGAAGCTGTTAATGATGGTCTGGATTGGACGGCTGAAATCAGTGCCAAGATCTAAATGTGTTTTTACTCCAAACTCCTCCCCAGCTGTCCAGATACCCTGCAGAATTTCCAGCTGGTGTGAACCCCACGGGCTTCTTGGACCAGCAAAAAAAAAAGGGTGGGGGGCAATCCTGTCCATGGTTTGCACAGCACCTTCTTGCTTGATAAATGCAGTTCACTTGCATTAAATAGCAAACCATTAAGCTTTGTCTGACAAACTTGCAAGTTGACCTAAACTCTTGGGTTGTAGGAAGGAACTGTGCTGTGCTGAGGGCTTGCTCAGGTAACTATGGCAACTCTGCTTCTCCGTTAGGCTTTGAACGAACTGTTCTTAAGTGAAAACAGCTTCAGCCTACCATCGCTGTTTAATAAATAATCCGCCAGCAGAGCATAATTCAGGTTCGGAGAGGCTGTGCTTTCTTTCAACTAAGAGCTGGAAAATGCAAAAGTAAAATTCAGCAAAGCCGTTTGCAGAATTTCCATGACATGACTTTGTTCCTCCGGCATGTAAACAAATCCCTCACGCACACCCCCGGGGCTCGGCGGAGGGGTACAGGGCTCAGGGACCTGCTCCTCGCTGCTAGTTTCCCAGCAGGTAAATGCAGAATTGGAGCTCACCAACTGCTTTTGCTCATAATCTCCCTGTTGTACTTGAAGTCATTTCTAAGCCGTATGTCATCATTTTAGATCTACATGAGCAAAATGAGATGTTTCTTTGTATTAGGCAGTGAAAGAAAGAAAAGGAGAGAAACCTTTTGAAATTTGTCATTCAGGACTGGCAGGGTGAGATTCAACCTGCATAGTTCTGCAATATGTCAAAGTGCATCGGGGTCAGAAAATAACACTGCACAGTTCCTGAGTGGGAATGATGTTTACAGGCTTTTCTTTTACAAGTTTGGGTTCTGCCAGGGACATTACATGAGAACTTACAATTTGTTCTTTATAACTAAGAGCCGTTTTGAAAAGTAGCCAGGCAGTCTGGGCCAGGTTCTTCTTTTAGGCTCTGATGCAGCAAGGACTGGCCTCAGGGCCTGATACGAGTTTTCTGTCGACTTCAGTCGGAGTTGGTTTAATTGGGCATCTCACAGGCATAAAGGTGGGCCATCTTGGTCCATGGTGGCCTCATTTCTCCTGCCTTTCTCTGCAGTAGGGTAAAGGAGAGGTGGCCAAAGAAGCGTGGCTTTGCCCTGCTGCTCGAGCTTGTCCACGCATTTTGAAGCCTGAGGTGTCTCTGTTCCAGCACGTCTTGTACATGGCTGTATGACCTCTCATTCACAGGGTAGGGTGGGCAGCACAATATATTCAGAAATGTTGTCAGATAAGTAGAAGAAAGCTTCTGGGGCCAGCTGAGCATCTTCCACAGGGAGGGAACAGGTCTTACATAGCAAGATCTAAGGTATCTTTCAGATCTAAGCATTCAAAACCTGCCTCAGCCCAGTCTCCTGAACAGAGAGGAGAGCTCTCATCCTACCTGTGACCTCCCTTCCCTCTATCCATGGGCATGCTCTCTGCAAGGCAAGCAAAGGCATTGAGGGCCACAGTGTGCCCTTTCTTCCTTCCTTGCCCTCTCACTGCATGAATCGCATCCAAGTTTGCCTGCCAATATCCACTGGTCTCTGCCAGCATAAACAGTGGCAGAGGGCCGCAGGGGCTGCAATGCCACTTACGAGGAGAGGAACAATAAGAGATCAGTTTGATCCAGAAAACATATGGAAGTGGCCAAAATGGAGGCATGATCAAAGCAAAGAGAAGACCTACAGAAATGGTACCTGTATGGCCCCTCCAAAATACTACAGAACCATGGTAGGGTCACCTCTGCCTTCCCCAGCAATACAGCCTGGGTGGAGGACAGCAGTTCGTACCCTCTAAACGTGGTCCTACAGGGATGCAGGGTCCAGCTTCATCAAGGAGAGCCACCTGCCTCGGCTTTGTCTGTTGGGCATCCAGACACTGAAGCCATTAGGAACGCCCGGCAGGAATGGGACCTGGTCACCACCCCAGGGCAAGCCAGGGGCAATGCTGGAGGCAATGCCAGGATGAGTAGGATGGCTGAGGAAATGGAAGGAATGTGTTCCCTACTCAAAACCCCAAATTTGGAAGACGTCTTCCACCCTGTCACGTATCTGTTTTCTCAGGACCTGCTGGATACTGAGCTGAAGATTAAGGCTTGCAGGTTCATAGACACTATCTGGTTATTGTCTATGAGTCTGGGATGTGAAGTCATTAAAAATAACTCCTCTCATCACTGCCCAAATAACTCAATAGGGGTGATTGGACTGTAACCCGATTTGGCCTTTTGTCATTCTGAGTGCTGCTATTACAAGGCTGCAGTTTCATGATTTGTAGAGAGCAAATTCCCCTCCAAACAAAGGCCAAACCAAAGCCAGGGCCTCATGCACATTTCTGGGAGAGCAGGGTGCAGTGTCCATGCCCATGTCTTTGCTAAGCTGAGGCTGACCCAAAACCACCGCCTTTCTGGGTGACTCTGTCACTGGGGATGACTGAGCACCTTCCACTAGGTGACTTGCCTGGAGTGAAGAATCATAGAATCATGGAATCATTTTGGTTGGAAAAGACCTTTAAGATCATCAAGTCCAACCATTAACCTAACACTACCAAGCCCACCACTAAATCATGTCCCTAAGCACCACATCTATACATCTTTTGAACACCTCCAGGGATTTATCACTGCCATCTATCAACATTTGGGCAAAGTGTACCTTTGTAGGTGAGGTAAACTTTCCTCTCCTGATTGAAAAAAGAAGAGGGAGGAAAGTGAGGGAGCTTCAGAGCCTAAGAATCCTAATGCTGAGATGTCTTAATTAAAGGTAAACTTTTGCTTTGGGGTGGCTGTGGTTAGAGCAGCAGGCAGAGACCTGACAGCACAGGCTAAAAAGAGAGAGAAAAGGCTCTTTCTTTTTTTTCTGTTTTTTCTTTTTTTTTTTTTTTTTTTTTTTTTTTTTGCCAGGCACTCACTTTGGCCTCAGTCTGAAATGGCGTTGAAACTGCAGACACCTTCGTGTAAATGTTCTTAATAAAGAAAAAAAAAGTCCACTGTGGGACATTTGTAATCCTTCTGATTTAGATGTTTTAATAATGTGTGAGTTTATCTTGGAAGATGGTGGCTGACCTGGAATTAAAAATATAGCTCTGCCAATGTAAGACTAAAAGCCCAGACAGAAGACTTAAATATGATAGTATAATATGTGTCTGTATATATATATACACACACACACATATAGACATATATATGCATGTGCTATATAAACACATCTCTAAATAATTATAAACTCCCTTTAAAAATTATTTCAGCCCAAATTAAAGTATAGACAACATCTGATTGGCTCAGACACTACAGAGTGGTGCCCCATCATATATTCATTTCGTATTCTGGTGTGGTTAATTGGGTATTTCGATTTAATTACCACAGTCAATAGCACTTTCTGTTGAGTGTCTTAAGTGTTCATTTAATTTACTGTAGATTTAATAAGGCAGTGGTTTTATGTTAAAGCTGTTAACCATCTGGATGGGCTGCAAAGCCCATCTCTTCTCTTGGGTAGCTGGGGCCTGCTCCAAGACACACTGATGTCTACAACAGTCTTTCTGTTGACTTCAGGAGCTCTAGACCTGGGCTCCGCAGGGAGCAAGGAGGTAGGCAAATGCCTCTGGCTGTGGGCTTCCTGGCTGGGGTGTGTGAGAGAGGTTTTTTTAAGGTGCTGTTTCTTTTCTGTAGGCAATTTCATAAAGCACTAATGGCAGAAAGAGCAACCCATGACTCGGGGTTTGGTAATTGTGAACTATGAGACTGATCCTTTCGGATTAGGATTTTAAGTGAAATTTCCAAAGGCTTCTCACAGCCTAGGTAAGGAGTCCACAGGCTGGGTCATCCCTAGGAAAAATTAAAATAAACACACTGATTTGACAAGCCTCAATGCAACTGAGCGATCTGTTTTACCCCTGTCACAAGGTCTGGCAGAGCTGTTCATCCTCCCTGCACCTCCTATGAGTCACTAGCTCATGCTGTGGGTCAGAAAATATGCAAGTCTGCAGCTTTTCAGATCACTAATGTACTGAGGAGCAAAAAGAGGCAACCAGCAGATACTAGCATTGCCTCTCTTGATTTCAGGGGCTTTCTTAAATGGGATCATGATTTGTTTGGGCAAAGGATGGTATAGCATAGGGCTGTGATTGTAGGGTCTGGACTTTATGGCCTGGGGACCTGCCTATCCTATCTTCCTGCACAGTTCTATGTGCTAAGCAGGCTTTGGTAAAATGGTAAAATACCACAGTATTGGATGTTTTAGAGATATGCTGGTGTCTAAAGATCCTGGCAGGTACTTGAGGGGGTTTCCAGGAACATCTGGGTCAGGAGTGGCCAAACATGATGTGTACCACACAGATCACATGCCTTGGATGGATGAGAAGAACTGGGGAAAGAAGAGGAGGTTTTAGGCAGAGAATGAGTAGCCAGGTTCCAAGCTCTGCCCTTGGACAAGCAGGAGGAGGGTGTTTTAGGGGATCATCAGTGCAGGCCATGGTGACCCCATTGCTTGGCTCTTCCTCCAGTCAACAACCGGGTTTATACAGCAACCCCCAGTCACACACTACCAGTAATGTGATGTTGCCCAGACCCAGGGCTATAGCTGGCTGGCTGGTAAGTTGCACGTGACATAGGAGCCACAGGTTCTTCGGGGCTGTGGTCTCCCATGCCCCCCAGGCTTGAAGCCAGGCTGTGTTTAAAAACAAGCAGCAGAAACAGCGGCAGGAACAGGACTCCAGCACATGAAAGCGAGTGGAGAGAAATTCTGCTGCTGCAGAAAGTAGGCAAAAGGCAACTGGAGATGAATAGGCTGCCTGACAGTTGGCAGGCACAAAGACTGTCTGCCATAGATGGTAATATAGGCACTGCAACTATTATGGCATCTGAAGTCAAAAAAAGCAATAAAAAGTTTTAACCTCTGCTATCCTGGAAAACAAACAGTGGCTTTAGATGCAGTTGGTGGAGAGAAGCCTTTGCTTGTGAGAGGCAAATGGTTTAGAAAGCTCTGCTGAGCTGTGTTTGGGATTAAGGGCTAGGAGCGCCTGGGTTCATGCTTTATTTGTACTAGTTACACAGCCAGTTTTAAAAATTATATTGCTGCTGTTATTATAACGATATTGCTATCACTACTGTTATTTTCTTAACACATCAAGGGAGCCTGGACAGCCACTTTTTATTTCTTACATGAATGCAAACGGCGTTTAGATTTTTGTGGAGATCAGACACCAGACACATTCCTACATTCTTGTCCGATGTTCAATATTTTTCCATGAGTCAAGGAGAACAAGAATGGGCATATTGTGTAAATGCAAAACTCTGCCTTTTTAAACTGACACGATGAATTTCAGCCCTGCCTCTTTGTCTCTCTCCTCCGAGCAGGGGCTTTTCAGCCTGCCTGCCAGATTTTGTTACTTACTATCCTTGAAAACAGAGGGAGGGAAAAGTCAGCCCTTGTTAATTCATTGTCCCAGTTACCTAGCAGTGCTGTATCCTTAAGGACTGCTGGGGTTTTTTTGCTCTTCTGAGATGGTGAAGAGCTGTTGCTTTCCTGCCAGCTCCATTGTGTCCCCTTAGTAAAAGCCTGCAACACTAGAGGCTCTTTAAAAAGAAGCAAGGAGTCTGTTGCAATAGACATCCAACAAAAGTTCCTGCTGCAATCTGCACTTCCAGTAAACGCTGGTTCATAATCCAGTTTTCAGGCTCCAGGGCTGGTTCTTAACAAAACAGTGATACAGGTCAGTGTAGCTGCATCTGTTTACACAACAGAAAATTTGTCTCACTGTTGCATCGGGCTTCAGTACAGATTCAGAGAGAAGGACATGTTTGCAGACAAGTATCAGCATATATGGGGTCACTGAAATTTGAATTCCACTTGGAGAACGTGGCAAACCACTTTCCCACCTCTGTTTTTGAGGTGCCTGTAAAAGGTGCCTGATTGAGGACGTAAAGACTTAACTCATCCATGCCTGCCAGAGCAGCAACTGCCCTGGAGACTGTTCAGATTTGGTCCATGTCTCAAGCAAAAGACTTCATGGCCTGTCTCTCCAAAGGCTTCTCCTAAGGACAGACCACCATAGACAGAAGTCTATATGCAAACAAAGTAAGACTTTTTTCCTAGAGATCTCTTTGAATTTTTACAGATATTTTAATAGGCTATAAAATCCGTATTCCCACAACATAAATGAGAATAAATGTGTATCTACCAAAGCAAGACTAGTCTAAGTAATATGCAAGCAAAGTTTCACTGAAGTGCTTTGATAACCCTGGGGTTTCGGTTGCTCTTTCTGAGAGTGGAAAGTTGGCGAGTGCCCTCTGAGCACATTTGACCCAAAGCATCCTAGCTAAGGCTTATGAAAGAAAGAGGAGCATATAAAGGGTGAAAGGAACTAATTAGCACCAAAAGGTGCAGTCATTTGTCCACTAGGAACCAGTCTGCTACCTCCACAGTTTCATATATAGCAGTTTGCTGTGCAGCCCTTTGACTGTAATGATTTCTAGTCACTATTAACTGGTGCTGTAAAGGTGAAAGGTTTCACATTAGTTATCAAAATGGAAAATTATTTTTTATCCAGTCTAGTGTTTGCTAAAGTATATTGGGATCCATATTTTGACACCTAAATAGATGTCTGCTTTTCAGAGGCGCTGAATGTGCATTGGTGTCTTTTGGAATTTAGCTGGAAAACAGGGCTCGCTATTAATGTGTTTGACAGTGTCTAAATGCATGTAGAGTATTTTTTGGAAAAATATAGAGAGATAAAGTCCTTGTCATGGAACCTTATAATCAAAGAGAGGAAACAAAGTCCAGCAAAGTCAATTTAAAGACTTGGGTCTCTAAAGAGACCTTAGATTGGGCTTAAGGAAAAACATCATTTAACAACTTGGATTCAACTGATGCAGAATCAGGTTGCTTGGTCAACCTTTTGATTGTTTATGTCACTTAAAAGCTACTGATCTGATGCTTTCCCTGAAGGAATCTGCATAGAAACAAAGACTGACATCTCTCAAGTGCATTGTCATTTATGGCTTTCATCTCCTCCTCCTCCCTCATCATATATATCATTGACTTGGAGACAAGTCAAATTCATACATTTTCTCCATTCATTCTACATTTAAAGATTGCCAGTTACATACCAGATCTGTCTTAGTAGTGAGCAACAAAAAGATGAGAGGCAAGGAACACAAGCTGCTAACTAGATGTAAGGAAAAAAAGTGGAGCTGGAATGGGGCCCAGAGAGGTTGCGGGGTCTTCATCCTTGGATGTGTTCAGCACTTGCCTGGACGATGTCCTGAACAGTCTGATGTAACTTTGAAGGTAGCTCTGCTTTCAGCAGGGCCTGGACCACATGATATCTAGAGGTCCCTTCACAGCTGTGCCTGAAGGTCTTCTAAGGAACTCTCCACTAAGACCCTTGCCACAATACTTTTATTTTCTTTCTGTGAATAGCATGGTACATGGTCAAGTAGCAAACGAACTTTTTCTACTATGTTAGTGGTCTGCAGAGATGGAATTTAAGAGAGCCAGCTATAGAGCTACACGACTGCAGAGGGTTTCCACTGCATGACTCTTGGTGGGGACTTACTCTAGGTACCTGGACTCCCTTTTCCAAGTCAGCAGAGCAGGTGAACAGTTCTGTTTCTGGCCACACCTGGTGCATTGTCGACATGTAGGCTACAACAGTGATGCAGCATTGATACAACAAAGCTCAGCTGTAGTTGAGGGATCCTTAGAGTCCTTGGCTGAGACTTTTTCACTGCATACCCAAAAAAACCCGCTGTTTCTTGTGATGGTTGTGGTACCTGTGTCGAGTTTTGCAGGAGTGTGTCCCCTTGTCACATTATGTTGTGTCAGGAAGGAGATGCTATTCCACTCAGTCATTGCCAAACAGGGAATTTTTCTCGTGTTGAATTTTCAAAGCCAATGATCACAATTGGCTCTAGAAACAGGCTCAAGGCTGCTGTGGAGGAAAATATGACTTTGATAATGGATGTTGTCTTTGAGAGGCCTAGAACTGCTCATTTTTCAGTGCTGTTTCTATCTGCATGAATTCATTCAAGGGAATGGTGCACATAGGAAATATGGTGTATAGGAAGCATCAATTGTAATGAATCCTCTTCTGTTCCATTCACTGAAAACTATCCTAGTGGCCAAAAATACCTGAAAGTTTTGTGATGGCACTTCATGGTTTACCACCACAGGAGATTTAATGCATTAGCTGGCGGGGATGGGCTCCTGTCCAGAACTACCAGGAGCATCTTTGTCAGCTGCTTAGCATCCCACTCTGCCTCATGGGGCTCAGTGATGAGTCTCAGACCAATGATCCCCTTGAAGAAAGCTGTAGTTGGGATAAATGCATTCAGTACAAAGGCTCTTAGGAGACTGGATGGCTGCAGACATGAGCATCCACAGCAGGGGATTGTGCTGACAGTCTTAGTCACTGGCATTGCTGCTCCAAGCCACAAACCACGGTATATGCTCAGCACTAGGGCTTTGCCTCAGAGGGGCAGGACAAAGGAGCTGAAAGGCTGCAGTGAGCAAGCTGCATCACCTCATCACTGGGGAGGTTTGCAAGTCCCGCCTTGGCACTGTCCTCTTGAGCCTCTCCTCAGTCCATCTGAGGGTTGCTGAGGGCACTGCCAGTGAGCCTGTCTCCCACAGACAGGACAAGGCAGGGTTCTCACATTTTCTTTCCCTCTTTCATCCTTTCCCTGTGCCAGATTTGGTCTTCATATATTCTTCCTACCTGTTCAGTGACCAGTGTAACACTGTTCGATGCTACGTTTTAAACGGTGTGATGATGGCAGCTGGTGCAGTATCAACAGACAAATAAACCCTATTGCAATGTCATCTCCTTTTGGCAAAGCAGATCTTTTTGCAAAAGCCAAGCTTTTGCTAGATGCTCTGTGCTATCAAAGATCCTTTTTGCTATTCAGAGAGAAAAGGAAAGCCAGAAAACTTATTTTCGCTTTCTTCAGAGACGTCTCCATGCATTTGACTTGTCTAGTTGTACAAACATCTTTCACTCATCCTCTCCACTCCACTTGTCATTTCTCTCATTCTTTTTAAGCATGAAGTTGTAAGAAAATCTTGTAAAATTTTCAGTACCTGAATGGCTGGGGTTTTTTTTCTTACCCCAGACTGCTCCTGGTCCCCTCTACCCACAACGACCTTTTCCAGCTTCTGGAACATTCCTTCCTGGGTGGTTGCTTGTTTCCAAACCTTTCCATTTACCCTTTCCAGCCATTTTCTCAGGTTTGGATTCTTTCAGCCTTATCATAAAATATCATCAAGACGGCACTCAAAGAAAGATCAAATAATGAAAAATCACCTGAATGGCAACATGTGTAAGTCAAAGACAGCAAGGCTTTAGGGGTTCCTGTAACCTGCTAATGATCTTTCATTGTCTCAGACCAATTTTTACTGTTAATTCTTGTTCTGTCATTCTGTCTGTGTTTTCAGGCTTAAAATGAAACTCGGCAGTATGATTAGTAGTAAACATTTAGATACTGGTCAAATGACTCCCATTTTTACAGTTTTCTTCCAGACTTCTAAAGTGTTGGAAATACAGGAGTTGTGAAACATGGACAATTATGTGTCCTTTCTAAACCCTTGCACCGTCTCATCAATAGCAATGACAAACGTATCAGAGGAAGTTACGTGATCACCTTGATAGGCCTGCAAAACCCACCACTCCTCCCCCTTGCCTCTTTCTCCCCTGCCCACTGACAACCGTAACCAGTCCCCATGAGCCATAGACTGGTTTGAACCTTGATGTTTAATATTTCACATTCCCTTCTAAATATTTTAGTGTCACCTTTCATAAGTCAGCATCTTCCCATTTCCAAGCAAATGCTCAGTCCCTCTTTAGATCTTGCTGAGCTCTGCATCTGTCATGTAGTTCCTCCGACTCTATCCACATTGAAAGAAAAAGTTTATCATTTCATTGGAATTGAATTTACTGCAGTTCAAGTTTGCTAAATACCCTCTTGATCTGCAGTCAATCTGTTAAAATCTTATTATATAAATTTTCATCATTTTCTTTTTTATTTGTCCCTCCCATTGTCCATTCTCTTCATAGGAGTATCTTCAAAGCTCTTGAATCATTCTTGTTGCTTGTCTCCAAAACCCTCAAAATTTTTGCCTGTTCTGCTCATATAGGTCAAACTCTTGGTGGGGTGCACTTGGCCTGTCCTCACACTGCATGTTTAAGCTGAACATTTTGAAAATGGCTATTAAGTAGTGCTTTTGCTTTATGTCCTTTTTAATGGGGTGAATGTGCACAATGGGAAGAAGCAGGGGGAAGGTGCTAACATGCGTCAAACCCAGCCATCAAGCAAGTGAGGCAACCTTGTTAAAGACATCCTCTTACCACAGACCTGGATTTGATCCTAAGTATCACCTCTCCACTGAAGTTTTTGACAGAGGATCAGGACTTCTTCCTCCTAACAAGAAGACATTTTTCCAGTTGTTTATTAAAAGTCTTAGTTGATGCAGTGATGGAAGGCAGTTCTCACTGAAGTAGGCCCTCCTTGTCCTCACTGATAAGATGCTGGAAGCATGACTGGGTAATATGTTGAAGGCATCTTTTTTTCCAATTGACAAGTGATGACTGTATCTTCTGTCAACTGTAACTTACCCTGCAGAAGATCTCAAGACCAAACAGTTGGCGTGAATGTCCTGTGTGACACACTGATTTGCAGAAAGAAAGAAACAGTCTAAATATTTCTTTGTTTTCCAAGGCTGGATAGATGGCTGATGTCTTCCTCCATTGATTGAGCTTTTGATATGGAGTGTTGCAGAGGAGATAGGTGCTTAGGCAGGTAATAAAAGCCCATGTGTGGGCATGGATATGTGCTCTAATGAAGCTACAAACCCTTCACACAGCCAGTTTGGAATTGATGCTGGGCAGAAAACTAGGACCAGACTGCTCTCAGCAGTCTTTCCTTAAGTGAAATCTGCTATGCTATTGATCTCTAAAAGGCAAATCAAATAACAGCAGCCACATTTTTAAGGATTAGGCGCTTCCTGTGCAAGACAGTATGTGTTTTTAATACTTTAAGCTGACTTATGAAACTGGTAAACAATGTGGAGGGTGGTGGTGGATGACCTCTTTTACATGCCTGATCATCCTGTCAACATTTATAATGCATTTGATATTTCCTTCTCATCAGGATAGGATCAGTTAAGCAGTCGCATTTCCCAAAGCTCAGGTTGCATTATGCTTTGTTCCACATTTCATGGTAATAAGTGTTGACATAAATTTCTGTAGATTTCACATAAAGTGATTGTTAATTTATTCATAGTTGAAAAGGATCTTAAAAAAAAAAAAAAAAGAAGAAATAAAAAGAGAACAGAAAAGATTTCTCCAGAAGACAAATACACAGCTTGCAGGATAAGAAATGCAGATCTTTCATGCCTATTTGTTTTGCACACAGTAACGACTGCTACATTCTGATTAGCAATCTTGACCTAGTTAAAATGCTATTGTTTCTCTGTGTTCCTATTCTTCTAAAAGACTGTGGCTAGACATGGTATTTTATAATCCATCAGATGTAAAATCTGCATTAAAAATATAATTATTGTGCTTCAGCAACTTGGACCAAAGCCCTGACGTTATATTTCTAGGCAGTACACTGTGAATAATATGGTTTCATTTTTAGGTTGGTATGTTCAGTTGGCAAGATATGTAATTTTTCCATAAGCAAAGGTAAATTGTGGGATTTCTAACATACTGATTACTATTCCAGCCTTGTTCACAGCTAATGAGAATGAAGTGGATACTTGTCAGCCAAGGAACATCTATTTGTTACTATAAATTCAGTTTTAGTGGCACTTATTACAGTAAACACGGAGAAAAACTTGTGTTACCTCTCAGTCAGTATTGTTATTGACAGTGGTGCTTATGCCTAAGGATCAACCAGAGCTAGGACGCCAGTGCAAGAGGCCCCGTAGAGACAATGAGTCTCTTCCCAAAGATCTTGCAATCAGAAAGACAGGGGTGGGCGGTGGGAAGGTTTGGGATGTGTAGAGCAAAAATCTCATGGCAGCAAACCCTGCTTCTTGTGATCGGAGTGGTCTCAGGAGCTGATCAGCTAAATGGGAGAGGAGTGAGGCAGACTGGAGGTGTGCTGGCTCGAGCTGCCATGATCACCGACAGTGTGGGGCTGAAGGCACCTGCACCTCCTCCTCCTCGCTGCGCAGAGAGAGCGGTTGGTCTCCTTCCTGTGGACACAGAGTGGGCAGCAGGAGGCACCTAGAGCTGAGCCTGTGCAAACCAGGCTGTCGTGGGAAACACCATCTGCTCCTCTTGCACAGTTCTTTGCAACCTGGTAGCACCGCTTTGACCCAGCCATGGTGCTTTGCGGTGCTATGAGGACACACCAGCTCTCGGCGCTGCTCCCCATTGTGCAGTGTGCCCAGGGCCTCCACTCCATCACTCAGTCCTGCATGAAAAATTAATGTTGTTTCCCAGATCAGCATCATCCAGCTGACTGGACTTTCTGAACTCGGAGTGCTAAAATCTCTCTGAAGACACCTGTCATGCTTGCATTCTCAGCTGTATGAGATAGAAGTTGCAAATGAAGACAAAAGATTAAAAATAAATGTCCTCTTGCTGTGCAGAGAAAGTGAAGAACAGAAAAGCTAGGGTGAGGTGCTCAGAAGAAGACCATGCTATTGAGATCTTCAAGAGAGATGTCAGGGTGAACCTGATGCCCTGGTTGTGGGGAAGAGTGGGAACAGCCAGAGCCACCAGATTTCAGGAGATAGGTAGAAAAAGCAGTAATGGGAGCCATTTTGCCTGTTCCTAAAAAGTGTGTCTGTAGTCAGAAATGAGCCGTGAGGGTGCACGTGTGATCATGCCTCTAGGACCTGTGATGGCCCGGGCGGTGGCAGCTCAGGGCAGTGGCCCCTCCTCATCCTTGTGTCAGCCCAGGGGCACCCTGGCTCCACAGCTGGACACAGTGCAAGTCACCACGACTGTCGTGTCTGGCCGAAGGGGTAAGAAAATGAGGAGACGGGCACCTTGTCCTCCTGCATGCCAGGGAGCTGCCTGCAATAGGGAGGCTCTACATTGGTGAACCCCAGCCCCTGCCTGGAGAGGCACCTCCTGGCTCGGCTCAGCTCCAGACACTGCAGGAGATGGCACTGCAGAAGGCTGGCAGCAAACACTGTGAACCACTATTTCAAAAATGAGAGCTGCTGTCATTCAGGATCAGGCCCTAAGTCCCAAGGGTGGCTCACTGGTTCCAGCCCTGGGATGCAAAGGTGCTTTCACAGTATAAATAAGAAGCAGCATTCAGCGTGTGTTCCTCCTTTGGAATAATTTTTTTTTCTTTTTTGGTCACTTTCGTTGTTTGAATATTTCCTGTATTTTTCATTTTACCCCTTCCTCTCCCCAGATACATGAAGGATTTTGTTTACAATGCAGCCATAGATACAGTAAGCACATAGTGTGAGAAAGTCTAGGAAGTTCAAAACGGACCTTTTAAAGTGGATTTGTCTGCTGGTTATTTATCTATATTAAAAGCATAAAATCCAAAGCTGCTTTTTTAACACCAGAAGTATTAGTCCACATGAATCGCTAACGCTGCCGTGCTGCCTGCTTCACAAGCAAGGTGTAATAATAGCTTGGGGTTTAACTTAGCAGCACATTATGAGTTTCGTCCCAGTTGTTCCACCACACAAGCTAAGAAAGCTGCAAACCTTAGTAGGAAAACAAGAGAGATGGGAGAATGAAGGGGGTAGGAGGTGTTTCTTTTACACCTTCAGCTAATTAGGATTAGTGGAGACTTAAAACTATCGCACTGTGATATTTTCTCTGTCATTTGCTTGGAGCATTTTGGTGTTTTGGCCAAGTCTTAAATATCTGGCTGTAAACATTTTGAGATGGCATTCAGATGCGTTACTAACGTCTCTGTACAAGGCCAAGGATGGGTTGCACTAGGAAATGAATTTTTGTGGAGATCTGCAGGCACTGTGGAGATACTTGGGCAAGTTAGAGGGACAGGCTGTGTTTTACTTGTCTGAGAGCTGTGGAACTCAAGGCTGCTGGATGGTTAACCTAGGACTTCTGTCAAGCACTGTGCTCCTACACATTGTTAAATGAAGTAAAAAGGAAATTCTAAAGGAAGTCCAACTGAAGAAGCTGCATGAAGCCCACAAGAAGTTACTTTCGATAAAAGTGAAACCAGAGAGTCCTTATCATTTCCTGCTGCCACAGAAATTCTTTTATTTGCCATATTGGACAGTCCCTGTGGAAAGGAATACAGGTTGGATGCACATGGGTAAAGTCAGAATTGGATCAAGGATGTGACAAAAATGTTGTTAAAGATGGATATTTTGGAGAAAACTGTCTCTAAAATTTCTCATTGACAAACTGTGCTTTTGCACCAAAGAAGTTTTTGTTTCCATTTTCTGAAAAACTTTTGAGCCAGAAAAAAAAAATAAATCAGCAAAATCTTCTAGTTTTAAATTTAGTAAAAAATTGTAACCAAAAGAAAGGTGAAGAGAAGCTTTTGCCAAAAGAGAAACGCTTTAATACCAGATTTTGATGAGCCCTAATTATTAGCTCGGTGGAACTCCTGCTGATTTGGCCTGGTGTCAGGGAGCATTAAGGAAGAAGCTGCCTCTCTTAAATCCCTTTTAAGACTCAGAATAAGTTTTAAATAGAAATTAATTGTCCCTCTGCACAGGACGTGGTGTCACATACCGGGTCGTTTAGACCAAGTCATCTCTAGAGTTTTGCCCTCCGCTGTTAACGTCCCTGAGCAGTTTGGCCAGTAACAGCACTGCTTTATCTTGCAACGTGATTTCCAGAGGCTTCGCCCGTGCAGTTTTAACTTCAGAAAAATCAGTGCATCCAGCACTCCCTTGCTGTAAGTGTGTGAGTGTGTGCTGACTCACCAGAGCCTGCTCAGCAAAAGGTCTTACAATAACACAGGCTGCCAGGAAATGCACGTACTCTTTGATGGTTCATACAGTGCTGCCCACCTACCTGTGGGACGGAGCTGTGCATGGAGGGCTTCCTTCTCTCCCGCTTACTGTCATGTCGTGTCACTCATTTCCCATCACAGAGCCTTTCAGTATTACACAGTTCAAGCAGTTTGAGATGTGTAATCGTGAGCCCTTTTGATCTGAGGAATGTGCCTGTGTGTTATAGGAACTTTTGCTTTACGTTTGCTGACCCAAATCAATCCTGGCTCACAAATTGGAAGAGATGGAGCTTGAAATCTGGCAAGCTCTTTTTTTTACCCTCTGAAGAGTCTGTGCTTTGCTTGGGGAAAAAAGGCTGGAGTACTGACTTTCAATCAGCAGTTGAGAAACATGATTATTAGAAATCTACAAGGATTTGACTGATTGAAACCTCGTCCACTCCCATCTGAAAACAAAACAGTAATAATACTTGGTCAGCAGTGCCCTGTAGAAGGCAGCTTTCAGATGAAATATCAAGACAAAGAGGTTTGTGATGGATGCTGCTCGTCTCATTGAACAAACACAGACCAGTCCCCCATGAACTGCCCTGATGCATAATTGGTAACAGCTCGGTGCAAGGACTGAGAGGGGCCTTCATCGCTGTGGGCTGCTCACATCCTTCCCATGCCCTAGCTCTCCACATCCCAAACTCATGGCAGGATATAATATCAGGACCTTTCCAGCAGCCTCAGTGAAGTCCCCTGGGAGTCCTCTGCACCTTTGCAGCCTCGCTCGCTCTCATTTCTGCTTTGAGGTGGGGACATCTATTGACCAAGGTGTTGTCAGCATTCAGAGGGCAGGGTTTGCAAGGTTTTGGGGAGATGTGACAAGCCAGCACTTGTTACTTCTTCTTTAGAAACACGTAGTGCCCTTTTTGGTGGGCACTTCAGCAGAGCAGATGTCATGAAACCAGGACCTCCAACCCATGTCAAGCGAGGGAACACTTGGTTAAGGGATGTGCCTGAAGATCGTGCGCTCTCCTTGGCTCTTCTGCTGACCTGTGCGTGTCACCAGGCAAACCAATTTACAGCTCACCCGTGTCTGCTAGCAGCTAGTTCAGATGCAGCTACTTCCTACATGCAGCGCAGTGCAACACCTGTGTTTTTAATTGTATCAGAAAGCCTGGTGCAGGTGCTCTGAAAATGTGAAGACATTTTAAACAGCTCCCTCTGCTTCAAAATGTTAAGCAAAAGCAAAATTAACTCAGAAAGGCGTATTAACCACATAAAGCACATACATATGCAGAAGATACATTATTCATTATCTGTTCAGCCTTTCTGTCAGCAGCACATCTGAAAGCAAAACATGCTGCCAAGTCATGTATTCTGATGACCTGGGGACTTTCCCATTTCCCAGGAAGATGAATTTGGGCGCACAAGAAAGATTTCTAATAAACATACTAACAGCAAAGATGATGGTAAAAGGAAGTGCAGCTTACCTTTTTTTTTGCAAAGGAAAGTACAGTGACTCATGTGTCAGAAGGAACACACTAACCAAAGACAGTCTGTGCACTTTGCAAGTGACCACCCAAAACTCCCCCCACCCAGGGAACAGCTAATGACAATTAGTTGCTTTTGAAGGCACGAAGTCTGCAGGCTTGTACAACTAGGCACCAACATGTCTGTCCTTACCAAATGAAAACATGAATCTGTGATTCAAAGGCTATGCTGGAAACTTAACTTGAGATATGAGGTGAGATTTTCGTTGTCAGAGGGAGAAATTACAAGCTTTACTTTTAAAGGCTAAACTCAGTGACCCACTGGTGCAATGGAAAGATAGGTGGATACAGAGGAAATGTGTTTTTGTCAGTTGAGTTCTTCCGAAGCAACTCACTGGTATTCACACCAGAATAAAAGTGTTCACACCTGGAGTTATCTGGGAAAAGCTCTTACTTATAGATAAGCCTAAAGTTGAGGGGAATGAGGGTCACAGCAGAGTATTACGTGCCCATGGACTTGTGTACATGACACGGCATGATAGGAGTAACATGATCAGAAGATCTCATAAATCATCCTTCCTCACTTAACTGGAAGATTAGTGTTCTCAGTGTTCCCTCTGCCCATCATGGCCTCCCAAGGTATCACAGTTTGTACGGGTGCTGTTTTCTCACTGGCACGCACAGGTATTTGTCAGATGGCATTGTCCTGTTGCCTCTGAGGCCAGTGCACTTCTGTGCAGATGCAGAAAGGCACATGTGCCCTGTTTCCCTGCAGAGTTTCCTGACATTGCTCACAGCTGAAACAGCGACAGCGTTATGTGCCGACCGAGCGAGGTCTGCACGTGTGCATGTTCAACGCTTGGTGTGCGCACCGTTCATGTACAGACCTAAAGATATGACAGCTGTGCTTGTTTAAAAGTGATCCATTGTGAACGGTGTCCAAAACAACTCTACTTGAAGGTATCTGCACCTTAATTGAGGGCATATGCACCAAGTCCCAACTTTTCAGCTCGTGGGACTACTTGTTTGTTTTGCATGCGCAGGATGGGAATTTGTGTGTACAACCACGGCAGGTGAGTGTAGATCACGTGGACAGAGTCGTGACCCTCTTTTCCTTCGGTAGGCCCACAGGGCTTCTTAGCAGATGAAAGCATCGGTGTAAATATTCAAGGAAAAGGAAATAGAGTTACAGCTGTCAGAGCAGTGTTGCATGGACTGTGTGTTTTATAGCAGATGTTTCAGGACATAAACAATTAGGGCTTAATGTATTAATATACATCTCTGGAAAATAATCCAGCAGTGCATCATGGCCAGACCCTTGGCTGACATGACCTGACATGGCTCCAGTGGTTTCATTTTCAGTTTTGAACAAGATAACATCTAACATCTTTAATTATACACATCTCTGGCCAGTATAAACCCATGTGAGATAGGGATGTCTGGATCTTGTGTGTGACATAAAAATGTCTCCTAGGACCTTTGGACTCTACGGCAGTCAAAAATGGTCTTTTGGATCATACGCTAAAATCATGAGAGTGAAATCCTGCAGCACTGGATAGGCACAAGGGCAGATTTCATGACTGCATTAGTCTCTGCTATCTAAATGTATTTTAGATCTGTCTGGCACAGTTAGATGGGAGCAAATATGGGTCAGATACGCCCTAGGCTTTGCCAGCTACAGCTCTGGTCATCTCCCTCCACTCACAGACATGGGGGAAATGTAGTCTGTGATCAACAGGAGGCAGCAGTGCTTGAAAAATGCTGGTGGCTACAAGACAGGGTTGGTGATGGCAAGGAGATGTTTCACAACATATTTTCCTACAGTTCTGCATAGTTTCATTGACTGAGAAAGCCCAGAGTAGCTTTTGGTGCTAAGATATGCTTAAATGCCTATTGCCTTTCAAGATCCTTCTAGCAAATACAGATTGTTCCTTCAGTGTCATCTAATGATTATTTTTTTGTCTCTGCTTCTTTCAGCTCCAAGGCTCCTTGAAGAGAAAGTTGGTGGTAAATCTGTCGCCTGTCAACAACAAGAGGCCCAATGGTGTTTCAGAGAGCTCTTTCCTTGACATTAAGAGGATAAGAGTTGGTGATAATATTTCAGTGGGACAAGCTGGACAACATGTTAACAATTGCCAAAGCCAGTCAATGTCAGGAACTATGTCTGTGGGGCAAGGATCACAAAGAAAGGCCAGCAACCTAGCAAACAATACACATGCTAGTGGGAATGGCATGTTTAATATGACTTTGAAAGAGGTAAAGAAAGAACCAGGAGAAACGATGTCCTGCAGCAAACACTTAGATGGCCAGACGTCCCATGAGAACATGTTCCCTAACAGATATGGGGAAGATTCGTGGGAGCAAATGATGGATCTGGACCTTCAGGAACTATTTAATGAACTGACTAACATATCAGTGCCACCAATGAGTGATCTTGAGCTAGAGAATATGATAAATGCCACGATAAAACAAGACGAGCCATTCAACATTGACCTTGGGCAGCAGAGCCAGAGGGGCCCTGTGAGATCTCTGCAGATGGATAAGATGGTCATAAAAAGTGAATATGCACCAGGCATGAATCAGACTCCTGTGGGCTCCCCACAGATGAGGCCTTCTTCTACAGGTCCAGCCTTCACTATGGCCACCACTGCCATGTCCACCTCTTCACCCATCCCTTCGGTGCCTCAGAGTCAAACACAAGTATCGCAAGTTTCTTCTGCATCCGGTCGGCCATTGCCTAACTGGCAGGAGGTGTCTCACGCACAGCAGCTCAAACAGATCGCAGCCAACCGGCAGCAGCATGCCTTGATTCAGCAGCAACAGCAGCAGCAGAACCAGACAGCCAACTGGTCCACTCTATCCCCATCAGGACCTTCCCCTGGACCCTTCGTGCAAGAGAAAATCCCAAGTCCTTCTTTTCGCCAGCAGCAGTTCAGCCCACAAAGCTCAGCAATGCTTGGGGTACCGGTGAATGGAAACCAGTCAAAAGGGATGAACAACTATGTTTATAAACCAACCACTCCCCAGAGCAATCCCATGGACATAATCATGCAACAGAAGCCTCAGGACCTCAACAGAAACTTTATCAACAGCGCTCAGCCACCATTAGAGCAGCATCATGGCAACACAAAGCCTTTGTTTCACTTTAACTCAGAGCAAACAAACCAGCAGATGCCTTCAGTTTTGGGTTCCCAAAACAAGCCTGCCCTTCTGCACTACACGCAGCAGGCACAGAGTTCAGCGCCCGTGCAACAGCCACAGCAACAGCAGCAACAACAGCCACAGCCACAACCTGCTCAACCTCTCCCAAACCAGTCTCTTCAAAGACCACCTAACGTACCCCTAGCAATGCAGCAAAAAATGATGCTTCAGAAAATGCAGCAAAACCAGCAAATCTCAGGTTTGCAGTATCCAGTCTCTCAGCAGCATAGACAGGTAAGACAAATTCCTACTTATTTGTTACAGCATCATTCTGTTCTGAGTAGTAAAATGGTCTTTCCAGCCTGGCCTCATTCCTCCAGGAGACATGTACTGGTCGCAGATAAATACTATCTCAACACATACCTCTGCGGAGCTGGTGGTGGCACGTTTAGCACCTATTCAGGTGTATCATGGATGCATATTTATAAACATTTCAAGACAGACATGTTCACAACACTTTTTTCTTAATGTAATGGAGTGAGTATGTCACTGCTATATATTATGTAGATACTTGTCAGAAAGGTGAGATAGTAGGGCAGATGCAAGCTTGTTTTGGACCCCTATCTAAGTTTTCTAGCTTACAAAAATTTAGACTCTTTTGAATGGCAACATTTTAATGAATTCTTATGTTATCTTAGATAATGTATTTTACAACATTAATTTTTATGCCATCATTTTCTCCAGGGAGGCAGGGTGAGGAAATTCTGGTTTAGGTATCTTTTGACTGACATGACAAAAATACTGTTTGCACATTTGTTATCTGTTTGGCAAAGAAAAACTAAGACTTATCTGTGAGCTTTAGAAACACCCATCACACTTCTGGGAATATTCTGTAGATAAAATACGTGCTCAGATATGAAGGTGGAGGTTGCCACAGATATGTCTGCAATTATATACCACATGGCCAGCTCCCACTGTGTTATCATGTGACAGTGCTCTGACAAAATCAGTTGTTATAGCTGGGCTATGCTATGCCAAGTCACTGTGCACCAGGATCCCAAGTTTCAGACCTGCCAATCGAAGTTCGGATATGCAACCTCACTGTACCCCAGAAACTGGGAACAGATGCAAAGCAAGTGAAATGTATTTGACCTTGGGACATTTAAGCCACTCTGAGTAGTTTGGTGGACTTGGGCTCAACACATTTGAAGATATGGAATGGCAATATGGATGTGGAGATCATTTGTGAATGTGAAAAACAGCTATAAGAAACTACTGAAAAGTGAAAGCCTAAGTCTTCCATAAAGTCCCAGAGAAGCAGCATTGTGAATGAGTCACTCAGAACTGAAGCTTCTTCGCCCAACTCTTTGGGTGAACAGTCTGATGTTTTAAAACAAAAGTAAAGTAAATATAGTAGTATGCATGGACACCTTTCTCCTTTTAACTCTTCCAAATTCCCTGACCAACTAACCATGACTTTCTCCAACAGAAAATCCCTTAGGTGAAACCTATGGGCAGCTTTGGGTAGGGAGACATTGCTTTGTTGGAAGATGCTGGAGAATGAGCGTTGGCAGGGAGCAAGCACAGCTTTGCTGTTTTGCAGGAGGTCTCTGCTGGCTATTCCTCTCTTTCTTGGGCCACTGTGTGCTCTCTTCTTAGGCTCATTTCCCCATTCTCTTAAGAGACTGGCAAGCAGATGAATTTCAACAGTTCCTTCATTCAGCCATGATGAAGCTTCCAGCAATCTGTCAGCACAGGGGAGACAGGCAAGACTTTTGCAAACACTACTATTTTTCTTAAAAAAAAAAAAAAAAAAAAAAAGCAAGGTCACATTCTGGAAAGGAATAAAAAAATAAGAACACTGAAAGCAACCTGCTTGAGGCAATGTTAACTCCTTGGTCTGTGTCCTCTTGGGCTGCTGCTCAGGGAGGCCAGCCAACAAGATGGTACTTGGCAACTTGGCTGTAGTAGTACTTGCAAGATTTTTCATGAGTGTAGCGGGATCTCTCACCTGTGCAGCCACAAGATCTTTTGGCTTAGGAAACTTGCCCTAAATAAACTTTAGATATTACACCAAGGAAGGATTTTTGCCTGTCGTCACAGACTTCTGCAAGTAGATTTCCAAAGTTTCTTGTCATCTGACCATTTTCCACAGTTATGTCTGCAGGATGTGGCTACCTGATCCAAAGCACAACTGAGAAGCCCAGAAGCTTTGTAGAAAGAGATTATGGGGCTTTTGCAGCAAGAATGCTGGTTTTTCTTTGCTCTAGAGAGATAACTGGATTTTTTTAGAGATCCTTAGCTGTTGTTCCAAAGTTTTACTGAAGTTTAGAAAATGAGGTAGGTCTCTCTAGGGCTACGAAGATGATTAGGGGACTGGAGAGGGCTATGAAGATGATGAGGGGACTGGAGCATCTCTCCAATGAGGAAAGGCTGAGAGACCTGAGTCTCTTTAGCCTGGAGAAGACTGAGAGCAGCCCTTATCAATGCTTGTAAATATCTAAAGGGTGGGTGTCAAGAGGATAGGACCAGGCTCTTTTCAGTGGTGCCCAGTGACAGGACAAGGGGCAACGGGCACAAACCAGAGCACAGGAAGTTCCGCCTCAACATGAAGAAAATCTTCGTCATTCTGAGGGTGACAGAGCCCTGGAACAGGCTGCCCAGGGAGGCTGTGGATTCTCCTTTTCTGGAGATACTCAAAACCCTTCTGGACGTGACCCTGTGTGACCTGCTGTAGGTGAACCTGCTTTAGCAGGGGGATTGGACTAGCTAATTTCCAGAGGTCCCTTCCAACCCCTACCATTCTGTGAGTCTGTGATTCAGTATAATATTCTGTAGCTTCTGGAACAATACTCAGAAATACAATTGGTCCCTAAATTGCAGGGTTGTGGAAAGGTTTGAATGTAACTGTTCACCTGGTGGTATTTATGAGTTCTATAGACTCCTTTAGCACCTGCCTGCACAGCTGCAAGAGCCCACCAACCTCTTGGTCAGGGCCTGCTTGGCCCGTAAGTCCAGTCTGAATATTAAATCAGAGTGGAAGCAGACACCACTTCCAATAAAGACAACAAAGGTCAAAGCAACCTCATGGATCAACTCCCGCTGATTTTAGCAATGGGGACATCACCTCATTTAGGCTGCACAGTCTTCTTTCCTGGGGATCATCTGCCACCTCTGAGGATTCCTAAACATCATTAACAATAATGCATGATTAATTACCAGCATTTACTAATTAACTTCATGATTAATATTTATTTTACTCATGCCCTATTTCTTCATGAAGAATCAAGGTTTGATTCTGCTTAGTATCATTCAACTCCTCAAATCATTATAATTGTGGACTGTTAGGGCCATCTCAAAACTGGCTGGAATGCTTTGTAGATGGAAATGTGAGTGCACATTTATAAAGGACTGCTGTGGCATTGCCATCAGATAACACTGACTGGAACACTAAATTCACATTTTTAGCTGAACCAGATCACCCTCTGGATTTTTACTCCCCAAGCTTTAAAATCCCCCAAAAACATTTGAACTTGGCTTTTTCAGCCCAGGCTGGTTAACTGGAAATGTAAGGCTTATAATTTCTCTGCTTGTCACATTCACTTTCTGTCAAATTGGAGAAAACTTGTAGTGGGATTTGCTAATTAGATGTCTTTTGCCTCTAGAGAAAAGTCATAAAAATGATGGAAATCATCTTGGTTTCCTGGAAGGTTGATCTGAATGAGGGATTTGTTTGCTTCTCTGTTTTATTCTCCATTGTTGTGGGAAAGATTCACCTTTCCATTGTCTATCAGGATGCAACATGTACACAGCCATGAAAAAACTCCTAGAGATTCAACGTTTTCTTTGTTTAGGGAATACTTAGAAGCTCCAAATTCTGCACAGGTTTAATCAGATTTGCAATACTTACACAGAACCTGGGTAGAAGTCTGAAGTCTAACTTTTCCATTGTGAAGAAATGTAGTCCAGTCAATGACAGATGCTTCTGAAGTAACTTATGGTTTTGAAACAAAATAACTTGACATTTTTAACTAGTCTTAAGAAATTCCACACATATTTTCAAAGTTTTTGATCAACCGTAAGATTTGTTCAATAAAATCCATTAGTCTTCTGTGAAGAAGTCAAAAAACAATTAAAAAAAAAAGAAGAAAAAGCCTGTATCTACTAAATAAAATATTATTCATCCTTTTCTGGTTTTGACCTAAAGCCAAATTAAACTCAAAGGTTTCAAGCTGACTTTTTCTCCAAATTTTTTTATTCCAATTCATTCACTCAAGGGAGGGAAGAAAAGAAGGCTGAGCTCATGAGAACGGGAACCCTAATGGATCAAGGCCTCTCTATCTGCTACATGTGGGCATATGCCCTATTTAGTCTTGGCTTTGAGGGCAAGGATAACACAAGGGATCATGAGAGCTTCAGCACCCACTTTACATGAACAACCAGTGGTCCTTATTTTTAAGGCTCTGGGAGCGTCGGTGTTGTCTATGTAGTTACAACCCACAACAGTGTTTCCCTGTGCAGAGCTCAGGGACTAGTTAGTCCTTGTTTCTTTATATTTGCTTTGAAGATGGGATCAACTTCTCCTTTTTTCCTTTTCTTTTTTTTTTTTTTTCCTTCAAGAACCCAGGAATGTGGTGTGATTAGTTGCAGTCTGGGCCTTTTTTTTTGCCCTTACTTGCCCTAATTGGGGCATGCCTTAGACCGTTTTCTTCACCAGGTCTTAACAGGCTCCTTTTATCCAACCAGTCTCCCTTCCTACTGAATACTGAGCAGTCCCTTCCCTGGTATCTGCTCCAAGCTTGAGTGTCCCATAGATGCCTCTTGCCCCATGCTCTCCCACAGGAAGGCTTTGTATTTTACAGCATGTGGCCAATGTCCTTTCAGGTGCTCCATAACCCAGGGACACAGCACGGCTGCGTTTGGCTGGAGAAAGGCCACAGTGCAGCCCTGCACCAAGGGATGTGCCACCAGCAAGGCGCTTGCGCTCAGAAGAGCTCTAGGTGCTGAGGTGATCCCCGCCCCTTGCAGGCCCCCTGCATTACGCCAGACCCTCCAATGCCCAGAAAATCAGTGCTTAACTGATATATGTGCATCGCTCTTTAATATCTCCGAGGAAGGTATTTCAACTAACCTGGCAGCTATGCAGAGATGCTGAGACAGATTCTTCTCTCATTTTCTCCAACGTAAACGCAGGGTAATTTTATTTGCTTTCAGAAGAGCATAACTGGACTTACAGCAGCATACTAAGCAGCAGGATATGGCCTTCTAGCTTTTTTTTAAAGCAGGGGCACCATACGGACTTAATAAGAAGTATATGTTAAACTGTCAGATTGTTACAGTGCTATGTGAGGAAGAAGAACCACGAGCAAAAGCTTGAATGATTTTTTTGAAAGTGCGGATATAAAACCTCTTGTTATCGTTCACTGCTGAGCGGTAACTTACACCTCTAATTTAGCCTCTGAAATTTCTCAAAGAAAATGTAGCTTCTTTGGATGATTCATATTAAAATAATATTTTCCTAGACCTTTGTGTTTACAACTAAAGAAGAAAAGAAGAGAACATTTTGGTGAGGCAACATCTCTGTTTTCAAGTGTGAAGGAATTATTTTGCAAATATTTGTGAAATGAAGAGAGAAAACCTAGAGTGGCTTGTGGTAATTGGTACAAACCAGGACTTAAATTTGGCTTAGAGCATAAATAACAACGATTCCAGGCTTTTGGAATCTTCAATAATAGAAACTGTTCCATAGTGTAAGAAAATAACAATGTGACCTTTCTTTCAATGCTCACTATAAAAATAATATTTGGATGACAGCTTTTCTTGATAGCTGCATTTTGGTTGCATTCCTTCGTGCAAGGGCTTCTGAATTAAATATTCTGGATAAAAACTTGACCACGTCCCAGTAACCACCATCAATTGCAGGGTCATAGCTGTCTTACGAAAACAGAGAGAAAAGGTCATAAGTTCCTGTATCGTCATGGTGGACAGTTGTCTTGGTAGTGCCTTATATCATTCATGCTCAGTTTGCTGAATGAAATATATAGACAATCACACTGTGGATCAGTCCCTGAGGACACTGTAATTCAAAGGCTCATTGTCAGTTCCATAAGGTTTCTTGAATCCTTTGCATAAAGTATTTATGCTGGTAGACTGGTAGAATATTAGCCACTTAGGTCAAATGCTTCTGGGTTTGGGGATTTGGGAAGCAGCTGAGATAGTGCTTCTGGGTTTGGACATTTGGAAAGTAGCTGAGATAGTCCCTGTTGTCTCGTTTGGACTGCTTTTTGAAGGTACAGACATGAAGATACCTATAAAAAAACATCATTGCACTTGCCTGGATGAATTCTTTGCTAATGTCAGCACTCTTGGAAGTCTTATTTATTATTTATTAGCATTGTGAAAGTGCCTGGGAGGTCCACTGATAGGGCAACACGTTGTTCTGTGAAGAACTGTATAAATGGGTTAAAAATGGCACCTGTGTCAAAGGGACAGTGTTGATCTGGCTTCTGTAAGAATCAAAGAAAAGATGAGTTTTACAGAAGGAATTTGAAGGACATCAGTTTCTACTCACCTGCATGTCTGGAGATGTTAGTTTGAGGACTGCAGTGATCCAGGAGGCACTTCGTGAGCCAGTGGGTTGTCTTGGCCATGGGGAAAAAAAATGCTGTTGGACTCAGGAGGCACAGTAAGGGTGCTAGCTGCTTCAGTCCTCTGATTTTACTCCACTCCCACCTGGAAGACATGGGCTAGGGTAGGGAAGCAGAGGGACAGCCAAGGTACCTGGTGCGTACATAAGAGAGGATGATGGTGGCTGCAAGAAGAAAAGGGCAAGTGAGTAGATCCACAGTGCTGGTGGCTGAGATTACAGTTTACAGGCCTGAGGTGGTGGGGTAAAGTAGGGATCCATCACCAAAGATGGCACGAGTTTGTGCTTGTTAGATGAACTGGAAAGGAGGTGTAACAGGACAAGACCTGGATAAGGAACTGTGAAGATGCCGTGCTGAGTGGGAGCAAAGGGGCTGGGGATGTTTCAGGTCTAGTTCTCTGCTACTAAGCAAGTTAGTCTGTCTTGACCTGTGATCTCGTCAATAAAACTGAAATATCCGTAAGGGCTTCTTACCTGGTTGAAGTGAGGATTTCTGCTATTGCTATGTGTGCATCTGAGGCCAGAGTCGACCCTGAGTCAACTTCCTGCAGAGATTTTGGAAAGGCAGCCTGGAAAAACAATATAATTCCACAGCCATTTGGAGCTGGCATGGTGAAAACCCCTTTCCTGTAAGTTTTTGCTTGTTTGTAGGCAATTTATGAATACCTCAAGAAGTCAAGGAACAAAAAAAATTTAACAAGCCCTAGCTCCCATTTCTCTTCCTGGAGTCTTCCTATTATTTTAATTCCCTAAAGTCCTCAAGAGCAAGTCCCAGTAATTTGTCTCTCTAGGGGTTCAAAATTAAGGAATATTTTAATGGCAAATATTTATTCCTCCACTCAGCCATTTTTACTGCTGGTGTTTTTATGGTGGAGACCTGCCCCAGGCCACAGATGACTGTCATTAAGACAGCAGCAGACCTAGTAATGTTCCTTTAATATGAGTTTTCACGGGTGAATTTACCATTTGTATGAGATGCTGATCCAGAAAATCAGCCAGATGCTCCAACAGAACTATTCCAGAACCATCTGCCTGCTTCATTTGCTGCATGCCTGTTTCTGGTAATGTACACACACAGTGTAAGAGACAGCTTTTGCCCTGAAGAATTTATAATCTAAATAAGCAAGCCAGCCAAACCTTGAAAAGAAGGGAATGTTACTGTATATTTTATATATTCTTATATATTCTGGGAAAGGGAGAAGGAAGATCTCATTCAAAGCCATTACAATCAATCTACAGGAGTTGTTGGACAAGGACACATTTACTGTGGCAGAGGAATCCTCTGACAGAGTCTGGAGTTGAACCAGACCCAGTGTCAGTCTCAGAGACACTATTCATGTGTCCCAGGACAGTGCCTGAATCTATCAACCTGCATCTGCTCATTTTGACCTGACTGCACCTTGCCCTTTAGTCCGAGAATCTTCTCTATAGACCCAGCATCCACAGCTCTGAGCCTTCATAGCCTGCACAACCCCCAGAGGAGACCTCTGGAGCAGTTATAACAGTCTTTGATGCTTCTTTTTCCCTTTGAGCTTATAGATTGATGGTAAACAGCCCATCGAGGTGCACCCAGCAGCCAACTCTCCAAGGGGCCAATGGGACATTCATGCATGGGTGGACATGCCCTGGCTATGCCTGAGATTCTGCTTGCCACCTTGTGCACGGGGAAGGAGTGGGGTCCTGAGGGCAGCCTCACACCACATTGAACACTGTGTTGGGTTTGTGTTGTCTCTTCAAAAATGGTCCTCACTTCTCTGTCCCCTCTGATGAGGCTCTGTTTTGTCAGGCCCCGGCTAGAAATTGGAGAGGGGCTGAGTGCCTCAGGCAGTTGGTCTGTCTGAAAAGCCAAGCACCTTTCAGAGAGTCTTTTAATAGTGATACTTAGCCTTGACATAACTGTGGAAACATGAGAGGTGAATGATTCTCCAATTTCATAGGAAGAGGTGAGGATTTATGTGAGGTCCACATCACATCGTGAATCAGTAGAAAACACAGGAATCAGGTAAAAGGTGGGATATTTGCCCCTCTCTGTCATACTAGTTACCTGTATTTAATGTTAACCCCCTAAGCTTCCTATGTAACCAGTGAGGAAGGCACAGCTCAGGGTACCTAAGCCAGACACATATGTAGGACATAACCTCACTGTAGAAGACCATCAAGTGTCCATGAGAGCTGTGCTGCTCTGCCTGCAAGACATGCACAGACTGAAACTACAGTGCCTTGAATTGCATGCCAATCTGTCAAAGGAAGGGGAGGACACGCGGCTTTGGACGCTCTTAGGTGAGGTTTCACAGGATGGCAAAGCTGATCTAAAGGCTAGAAGCTTCAGAAAGGGGCAAGGAGTCCTCACTCACCGCAGCACTGTGTCCACTCCTTCCTCTGGCACTTTGAGCTCTTACAAAACTGGCAGAAAACTATCCTTTTTCTCTCTGTGTTGGTTTTCTCCTCTCCTTTTCTCCAGCTTGTGGGGACAGACAAAGCCAACACTGGCACAAGGGAAGTGGCAGGAGCACATAGCTGGAGGCAAGAAACAGAGATGGGATTGCTCCTGCCAGCAGCAGCAAGTTGTTAAATTTAACTCAGGTGGCTGGTGCTGGGAAACGTCAGCTATGAGGTTGGCTGGAGAGGGAGTGGAAGGTGGACAACTGACTGCAAGAGGGAGTCTGGGTGTGGAAGGATAGGAACTGAGGGCAGGAGAGAGTAATGGAGCAGAAAGTTTATTGCAAGGGAAAGAAACAGCCAGGTGGGACTGGATCCAGTGTAGGACAAATGTGATGGAGCGGACAGAGACTGGGAGAGGAGGCAGTGAGGGAGTAAAGTGCAGGAAGGGTGAGGGTCTGAGGGTAGGAAGAAGCCTGGAAGGCAGTAATACAGAGTGCAAATTGTGTTTGGGCAAGGGGGAATGAGGGAGAAGGATTGGGAGCTCAGGAGGAGGAAGCTGAGAGTGAGTCTGGGTGCAGGCAGAGGAAGACAGGGGATCCAAGGTTGGGAAACTGGGAGGAAATGGGGCAGAACAGGAGCTATTGATGCACAGGGGGCAAGCACCTATGGTCTTTGCAAAGGGCAGAATGGAAGGTTGGTAACACTTAAAAAACTGTTTGTGTATCCTGTGACAGAAATAAGTGAAGGGGCATAAGGGGCTTGTTGCTCAGTAGTTCCCAAGGCATCTGCAGGAAGTCTTCAGGACAGGACAGGAAATGCAGCTCTCCAGACCTGCCTCACTCTGAGTCCTTCAAATTGCCAACTGAAAGGACACACTGCATGTTTCAGGCCATGCTATTCATCCTGTCCGTCTCCATCAGGGAGACAGAATAAGCAGCATATTTGTCCCACTGGTAAAAAATGAATACATCCTGTTCTCTGGTTTTCTTCCTTCCGGGGACCCTACAGCTCTTCTTCCATCCCCAGCTGCGAGTGTAGCCATTGAATAACCAACATGTGTAGAATAGAATAGAATAAAATAGAATAGAATAGTTCAGTTGGAAGGGTCCTACAATGATCATCTAGTCCAACCACGTAACCGCTTCAGGGCTGACTAAAAGTTAAAGCATGTTACTAAGGGCATTGACCAAATGCCTCTTAAACACCAACAGGCTTGGGGCATCAAATGCCTCTCTAGGAAGCCTGTTCCAGGGTTTGAAGTTTCTTCCTGCCTTGCAAAAGATGCCCATGAGGAAGAATGATGGAGGTTGAATGGTCCTCTCAGGCCTTCATAAAAAGCTGTGTGATCCACCTTTGTTGAAAAGTTCCCTATGATTGACTGACACCAAAATACTTGAAATGACCAAGGTGGGAAAATGAAGAAAGATAGTATTTCTATGGAGCCAGTTTGTTCTGTAACCTGTAAGAGGGAGACAGACTGAGGGCTTTCCATAGTTCTGTGAAGATGAGTTAGATGTATTCTCTTGGTCTTTCCTTTTTCCAATGCTTTCTATAATTTCCAGTGGTTGCAAGCCGGGCCACAGCCTGGCTTCAAGTGAGTGATGAATGACTAAAGGATTTAGTGCTTTGGTTCTTGTTAGAAAAGCATCCAATTTTATGCATTGCAGAACTAGATTTCTCCGAATGGCTGTAAACTGCAATCCCAGCTAAAGCAGGCTTTGCTGGGGTGACTCCAGTCTTGTCCAGTTTCAGCTAGAATGGAAAAAAAAGGAAAAGAATGGCTTTTTTTTTTCCTACTGGAACTGGTAAAAGACATGGGAAGACATAGGGATTAGCAGAAGTATTGGGAGCTTCACAGCCTGAGCACAAAACAGAATGGGAGGAAGGAGGGTGGGAGTGAGTTCTGGCTATCCATCCTTAATCCAAAGCTGCCTGCTCCTTCCCAGGCTATACTTCAGTGTCACACACTTGCAAATTCACTCCAGGAATGAAAACAGACTAACTTTAAGCTTGTTCCCGAAGCTGCAAATTTGTCCCTGCTGGGTGTTAATTTAACTGCTTCCAGGGCACCAGGATGTCTACTAGTGTTCGCTTTGCTTGCTTTCTTCTTTTTTTTTTTTCACACATCTGGTGTTGTGAAAACTTCCAAGGCACCACACAGAACAGAGATGAACTGACCACTTTTAACCCTTTCTGCAGCACGCCAAGTATGAACCTGCCTGTCTCTCTCCAGCATTTTCTCCCTATAGCAGAGTCCATGGACCTTGTTACGCACAGGATTCACGAACTCTAAAGTGAGTCTTATGAGCATTTCACAGGCTGAGAATTGAGCCTTTTTTCAGCTCCATCATTCTCTGCTTTTCCTGTGAATAAACTTGGCTAAACTGTAATAACTGGACCTCAAAAATTTCCAGCAGGAAGAAACAGGTTTGGGGCAGGGAGAGGTTTTTTCCGAAATATTTCTTTTCCTCTTGCTTTTATCTGGTGTTGCCACTTCCCAGCAGCTTTGCTCACATTATGGCAAGCGATGGCCTTTTCCTGTTGGTTTTTGATTGCTGCGTTTGTTCTGTAATGGCTGCATTAACTGTTTATCTGCTGCATCAACTGAACAAGACCAAATTCAAAACTATCTGGATGTCTCATTTCCAGTCAGAGCTGTTGTACTGTACCCAACTTTCTCCACTTAGTTTGCGTTCTGTCAAACAAGTTGTTTGCACGACCAGCTCACTTGTTTTGATAGCATATTCCTACCAACAGCGTACAGACTGGCTTTTTTTGTCTTTGGCTAGGATTTCAAAAAAAAAAAGCCAGAGGTACTGGAAACCCAAATTCTTCTTCCATTTTGGCCTGTTGTGCAATGCCAGGCCTACAGTGCAAGGAGGGTGCAAGGTCCTTCTCTGGTATCGTCCTCTCAGCCCTATCATTACTTTTAATTCCACAGCCTTCCTTTTGTACTTCCACCCCAGTGACTGTCCCTTCTCAGCCCTGGTTCCTTTTCAGCACCCAGCTCTGGGGAGCTGAAACACCATGGAGAAACATCTCACAGGCACGTGGGCTGCTGAACGCAGCGAGAAAGCAGCAATATCCATCATACTGATGCAGGAGACCCAAACATGCCACAGTCCTTGATTTTGGCATCTTCTTTTCTTCATGTAGGGTTTTCACTGCTGAGTTTTATTTTTAAAAGAAGTAAGTAACTCTCAATCCACAAATTACAGGCCTTTTTGGTAAACATGAAATCTACTTCATGGGCTAAGTACAGCTGTGCTGTCAAAATTTTGTTTCGTATTTGAAGTGCTATCAAGGGTGGTGTTTTTCAGAAGCAGCACTTCTCTGTCAGCCAAACTGGGGCCCTGGGAAGCATTGGAGTTGTTCTTCAGAAGGGTTTTCCATAGCCATATATATACTGCATTAAGAAAGGTCTTCAGATTTTTAATCCTCCTGAAATACTTCCTGGAGCATTGGACTCACCATCTGAAAATACTAATGAAATTTAGTTTGTGGAGATACAATCATTCATCTCCCTATTAAGCCTGAGCTTTTTAATGCTGCAGAGTAGGACTTAAATGTCCATAGCCAAATTATTTGTGCAGAACTAGAGAATGTCAGTGCAAAAACCATATGGCTTTAACATATCCACCCCTGTTTTTCTTCTGACAAGTTTTCCAACCAGTGCACCTAGTAACCACCTTTGAAATTGGCCATAAGTAAATTTAGGCTGAAAATTAGCAGCACATTCCCAGCAACTGAAGAAATTGTTTGGCTTTCCCGAAGAGAGCACTTTTAGCACTGGTGGCTAAAAACCTAACTCCTTTTAAGATAAAATTTAGAATAAATGTTAGATGATATGTGATAGCAAGGCATTCAGTTTGAAAATGGGATCCCTTTCTACTCCTCTGCTTTCATAGCAAAACACGAAATAGTCTTCTGGTTGTCGCCTCATGTGGCCCTTTCTTTGGAGGAACCAAGTGGGGAGCTGTGTAGGCCACTACTAAGCAAAGTTGAGTAGATGGCATGGCTAGGGACACCAGGTACTTACAGACATTTAATTGTAGCATTCATTTAAATATATGGTCTACTGTTGTTATGAGTTCTGAGAATGTTTTTCCCTCTCTTCCTCCCAAAGAATACAAAGCAAATTGAAAGCTAGTCAGTTGGTACAGTAACTGTGTATAAATTTGCACATGAATCATTAATTAAAGTCAAGCTGTGGAAAAAATTAGAAAGGCTAAAAGACCTTTGGACATTTGTGTGAAGATCACTGCACTTGATACCAGGGAATATAGAAGTGTTTGGACTGTTTGCTCAAACAGGCACAAATGAATCATTTTAATCACCTTCATTATAGTCTTTCAAACAGAGGAGACTACTATGCAAAACCAAGCCTGACAAAATAACATACAAAACCCAGAGGCAATTGTGAAGCTGCTAGTTAGATAACTTTGTCTTGATATTTGCATTTGAGCCTACGGATCTGGACAACATAGTACATTACTCTCAGGGCAAGAAGCAAGTGAATGGCTGCTGCTCCGTGTCTTCTCAAAAGATGTTTTCAAGGTGCCTCTTGGTCTCTTGCATCCCCCAGGGTAAATATTTGGGATAGTCTTTATTGTGCTTTTCCCAAACTTTTCTTGTATCTCTGGTCTTTTTGTGGCAACAAAACAATGCAGGAGCTGGAATTATGCTATAAATGTTAGTGAACAAAAAAGATGTAGAATGCCCAGATTTTTGTGTTATTTTAGCCATGCAAATGCTACAAGCAAAATCTAAACCAAATGAAGTTCATGCACAAATATCAGTAGGAACACTGAGATAACAGTGATAGCAGAAGTAATGAAATTATGTAATATATGATAATGGTTTTCTACACACTAATTCATCCATAAACCTGTGAAGTGAGTACCTATTAACTGTTATGTGAAGGTTAAAAATTGAGATGGTGAGATCAACATTTTTTTCTAACAAACATAGCTGGTGGAGTTAAAGCATTAGAAATACATGGGATGCATCTAAATAGATGTCTTGGTACAAAGTGACTGAGTCAAGGAGAGATTAAGTAGATCAGTACTTGGCCTTATATTTAGATGCATAATTACAGCTTTCATTTTAGTCTCCAAAATAAGGATGGATAGAGAATTAGCATAAACTTTGCAGGTTTTATACATTTTTCAAGTTAAAATTTTTTGACCCAACACTCCCCCTTCAAAAATTCAGATAGGCAAAGATTCTTACAAATGTCAATGAGTATTTTCAGGAAACTTCCTTTTAAAGATTTAGAGGTTTCATCAACCAAAGCGGTCAGAATTTAATCAGATTACTATTTAAATATATATAGCTTAAACCAGTTTAAAAATTCAGAGGTTTACATTCCATGCTAAGGGAGGCTGTATGTGTCAATACTCGTGTGTGATCAGAACGAGCTCATCTACACTAGACTAGTATCTTACCACTTCACGAAACGGCAAATAGATGCAAGGTAAGATCTACACTTTCAAAAGTAGATCACAGGAGAAATTGACTTTCTACCAAGGCTTCTGAATTTGCATCTCAACTACTTTATATATGTCTGTTTACACAAAAGGCAAATATATTTTCATGTATGATGATGCAGAGGGCAACTCTGTCCTTACTGAAACGGTAATCAAAATATTGTTTGTAATTGCTATGTTATGTAAAAAACAGTAAAAAACCCCCATTACGTTCAAATGTATTAAGTTTCAAAGCAGCAGTTCTCTCAAAAATTGGGAAAAGCAGGTTTTTGTTCCTCATTCAGACTCAGGTCTCCTTTCTCAGCCATCGGTTCAAAGTGTTACTGAGGAGTGAATGAGAAGGAAATGAAGTCTGCACTCACCTGAAGTACCCTCACCGAGTCTGCTCAAAACAGCAAAGTGATGGTAGGAGTCACTGCAGTGGATATGAGGAGCACATACACACGTATATATATACATACAGGATAATATCACTGTTTGCATGCCAAACACCGCCTGCAGTCTGCGCATCCACCTCAGGCAACATATGGAAGGGAAGAAACAGCTTTTTAGGCAAGGAGAAGGTATGAGAGAGGAGGTATAGAGATCATGAATGACATGGGGAAGATCAACAGGGAAGAATTAATCAGTTTCTCCTAGCAAGAAAGTTGTAGGCATCTGTTGAAATCATCAGGCAGCAAAACAAGCAAGAGGAAGGCATCTTATACCTAACACCAGGGAGGACTTGCTGTAGGCATCTTTACTGCACAGCATTGTGGGTACCAAAACTAAGCATGGATTCAAAGCGGGAGTTGGACAAAGTCAGAAGAAATATTTGCAAAGCGCAGCCAGACAGTGTGATGTAGATGCAAAGCTGCACTCAAAATGCCTAAATGGCAGAAGCTGGAAGGTATATTTGACCCTGTCCCAGAATATAGTGTCTCTGTCCCTGTAGTCCATCTCTGAACATCTCCTCTTGGTTACTCTGAAGGTGACCACTGTAACACACAGTTCTGTTTGGAGCCACAGAAGTAGCGCTGCTTGATCATAGCAGAAGAGGTTATGAATACAAATAATCCTAGAAATGGTGCCTGGTTTGGGGGAATTCATCTTAGTTGTGTCTTCCTCAATGAAGCTGAGGATCACATAACCTACCAGCCCCTCGTTGTGGCAGTATTTTTGGTAGTTGACTGGTCTCCAGTTGACCTGGCTTATTTTGGCCCAGCAGCCCCAGGGCTTGTGAAAGTGGATCAACTGCTTGCTTTTCAGCTGTGAGAGCAGGCACAGTGATGTGATCGTGAGCCATGCCTGTTGGAAAGGGTATTTTTAAAGATAGTAGCTCTAGGAGAGCTTAGCACCCCCCAGAAGTTTCTGCTGGCGTATGTGCTCCTCCTGTTGCTGCCTTCAAGGCAAGTTTAATGATTGCTTTCACAGGGTGGCAGAAACGTCCTGAGGAACATAAGTAATGGAAGGGAAATGGTGATGTTCAGCCATTTCTAACTGATCCAAACTGGAATGGCATTTCATGGGGAAGCCAAAAGCAATAGTATCAAGGTACTAGCCTTGCTCACTTCCAAAAGTTTCTTGCAAAAAAATGAAGTAAATTTGGTTTCTAAGCTAATTATTGCAGGATCCCTTTCAAGCAGAATATGTAACACTAATGCCTGCTTTTTACATTATGTCCAGAAGACTTCTGCTGATTACTAGGGTGACATGTGGAAATAGGGACAATGAAACTTGTTTACTCCTCCTTACTATTGCAAATTCCTAAGCAAAAATTTTGTGTCTGATTCTTATTCAGGCTGAGATCCATTTTATAGCATTATGACCGTTGAAAGGAGCCTTTAATAGAAGAAAAATTTAATCACATATTCAGGCCACTTTCGTGTAACAGGGACTTAGTGTTAATAAGAATCAGGCTTTAGGTGTTCCAAACGCTCTTTAAAAAAGTAGACAACAATGTGCAAAGTAAACTCCAAGTTATTAATTCAAGAGCAGTATGAGCAGCAGCAGCAGTAAAGAAACCCGATACATCCATCAATCAACACTGTGGAACCCTGTTTGTTTGCACTAGTTGGAGAGTGATGAATAGGTCCTCTGTGTAAAACATTCAGCTACAGTGTGAGAGGGTAATAAATTATGTTTGTTAATTTGATATGCCATACATATAATAATCACTAAAAATTGTTAGTGCACTGTAACGGTGACAGAAAGGTGTGGTGCTGTAGGAACCTTAACGCAGTGCTTTTTCATCTCCACAAGTGAAGGTCTCTTTTGGCATTCCCTGTGTTTCAGGGAATATGATATAAAAAGGCCTTGAGGAAGAATTTTACCTACTAATCACTCAGGTTCCCAGTTGCCTCACTGGACTATACTTATCTAAAAATGATGCTTCTTGCTTATGCTTATAATCGCTATTACCTCAGCAGTCAATGGAGAGACAGGGACCTCCAGGGAATGAATGACTCTCTCCCCCAGGAGGTGCCCAAGAGAGGTGGTGTGATGTGTGGTGGAGGCAGGGGGACGATGATGCCATGGCTCACCACACTGCAGAAAGCTGAAGGCCGGTGAGGTGGATGCCCCCATCAGGGTGGTGTACAGAGGGGCCTGAGTTCAGCTGTGGGGCCAGGCTGTGAGTACAGTCCTGGCCTTTAAGCAATCAGCAATGAGCATCGCTAGTTTGGTCTCAAACCATCCTCTTCTGGCACAAGTAGAGAAGAAATTTAGACCTGGGCAGCTGGCACAGACTACGTAACTACCTCAGCCTGGTATTTCCCAGACTGCTTTCAAATTGCAGCTCAGGCTGCGGTCAGTGGGCACAGTCTTTTAAGCCAATGTTAAACTCTTGCAATTTGGTTTATCTTTATCTATGTGAGCCCTTTCCACTTTTGGCTATGAGCTTTGACCAGGACAAAACTTTGTATACACACACACACACTGCCTTCTGTCCTATGGCTACACTGTGGTACGACCCCGTTCATGTTTTCACACCCACTTCTGTTGCAGCCAAGGCTAAGCATATGTGTGTGCAGCCTCAGTCGTGCTCACATAAACTGAAATTGCTTTTCAGAAATCTTTCCTTTCTAGGTAAGTTGGTTGATGATGTCTAGTGTATACTGAAGAAGGGTACAAAGTCTGCAATGACACTAAACAGTGCGGACAAAAGTATGTTTGGGTATTTTTTAAAACACTGTCTCAGAGGAAAAGACAAGCTTGAGAAACTGCTTCACTTTCCGGAAGCTTGCTTTACGGCAGTATTCATTTTTCAAGTCATGGCAGCGAGGAAATGAGTCTAATGCATGAGAATGTTGTCGTGTTATTAAATGGTGGTGTAAAAGCTGTGCTTTCTTTCATGGGAATGAGGTTCTTTGCCAAAAATGAGATGCCTCAGCTCCCCCATGGGATTGCATCCTAGTTTGGGAGGAATGGAGTAAGCCGCTGTGAGCAGTCAGAGCAGATAGCAAGAACTATCGTGCTGTTTGTAAGGACGGAGGAGCAGCTTGGTGCTTGCCGGCCAACGCAGTGAGCATTGCATGGGGTGAGGCTGGCAGATCTGCCTGGTGTCCTTGACCTTGCACCCCAGCAAGTATGCCCCGAGCCGCTGCTTGCTCTTTCCAGCGCTTGGGTATTGCTCATTTACACCTGGGTGCAAATCCAAAGTAATTGCACTGAAACCCACGTACACTTTGCAAGGTGCTGTGACAGGACAGAGTTCGACCTGCACACGCAAGACAGCCCAGCAGAGCAAACTGGCCGGTCCCTACAGGGGAAAATCAGGAAGGCTTCACTGATGGCAGCACTCAGCTTCATCCCCCAGCTGTACAGTAAAAATGAATGTAAAAATAAGACTAGCTTTGTTTGACTTGTTAAACACAAATCATTTCAAACCCCCTGTCAGCAAAAAGTAATTTTTTTCCTAGCTATTTTTATTTTATCGGAAATGGGGAGAACTCATTAACACTGGTGTTTTGAACTGTAGTTTAATAGAAGGCAGACTAATACAGTTCATTAAAATATGCATGTTTGATGTTTGAGGTAATGTTTGCACAAATCCTCGGGGAGAGGATACTGTAGAGCTAAAATGATGTTTTTTCACAGCCAAATGGCATAATCTCATTACCAAAGTTTTGTGATCAAGATGAAAGGTACACTTAGTAATAGCAAGTTTTTTTCTTTTTTAGAAGATAAACATTTTTTTTTCTCTGTAACTGCCCTTATTACTCACAGATAACAGATCCAATGCAGACTGTTACATTTCCTTTTTTTCTCTTTCTGTCTCCTTTACCACCCACTTTGTTTATGATTCACTAGCAGTTTCTATGGACTGGATGTAAGGAATGAGGGAAATTTCTGTTTGCCTGTTTCATGGCAAAAGAACATCCTGAAGAGATGCATTTGCTAACATTTAGCCTGGAGATGCAGATATTGCTCAGGGGAGACAAATTTTTAACATCTGAAATTCCTTTCTGTTACTTTCCTCTAGCTTCTAGCTTTCCAACAGGCTGCTCAGCACACTGCTCTTCAACCTCTTCCAGCTGATGAACCCACATTATTTCAAGGAAATCCACAAACCCAGTACAGCAAATAGAAACCTTGCTTTTCTTAGTTACCTCTTGACCCTCAGAAATAATCTGTGGACTCCCAGGCATCTGATTTTACACTGAGAACTATGGATTTAAGAGATCTGAAGGAGAAAGGGTACATCTGCCAGGAAAGCATAACTCTTCTAAACACTCCTCTGACCACATTGTCTTTGGAGAAGAGAAAAAAAAAATCCTTACCTCACTTGCAGGGTATGGGAAAAATACTTTTTTGCCCTTAGTTCAGTACTGCTGTAACAGCACTTGGGGTGGCCTTTGGGCTGTATTGTTAACTGAAATGAAACTGCAGCATAGTCAGAGCACCAGACTTTAGTGTGATCTGGTGAACATTCATTTTACGTGTTCTGGTGGACATTTCATTGTGTACCTACTGGCAGTTTTGGTTCAGAAAGCAAGTTAGATTGCACTGTGAATTTTTTTCTGCTATTTTATGGCTAGCATGCAATCTGTAATCTAGTAGTCTGTAACTGAGGCCTTTGAATCAGGAATTGACACTGTTCCCGTGTCCTAAATGATTATACGACCCTTTAGGATTGAGTGATGTGTCAATCCTTTCTAATTATACTGTACTGTATCTCTTGCGTTCAAACATGGTCATGAACATAGCTGTTTCTGCTCCTATAGATGTAGATGGCAGAAGGCCAGCTGGAGCTGCACCAGGTCCCATTTGCAGCCCAGTGACCGTGTGTTTGGAGGAAAATTGAAGAGCTTAGGTTCATGGAAGACACAAGAAATAAAGATGCTGGAGCAGGCTAAGATCTAAAATGATGTTTTGAAGGTTCTATCTCTTTTGCAATATGATTTCTCGTTCATCATGCAAATTTATAATTTTCATGCAATTACAAAATAATTTTCATTATGAAGGTGAGTTTGATTAGCTTGTACAGTTGACAGCTAGTAAAGCTGTGTGAAATATTCACGCACAGAAAAACTCTCCTTTTAGTGGGAAATTCCACTTTTTTCTGGAGAAAAGGCGTTATTTCCCTTATCATAAGCAGAGAGGGAGGATGAGAATTTGTCCTTGTTCATCTCATTACTGTCTGTAACCTGAGAACTTTACATAGGTGATCCAAACTTGTTAGTGTCATGACATAAAGCCATGACTCAGGAATGTGCCCAGCTGGATCCTCACTGATGCTGCCACAGTGGCCACGTACAAGAACATTAAATTAGTTGTAGAAATCACAGTCACTCCTTGTCTTGAGGCTCTTGATGCTCCAAGAGTGATATAAATGTGCTACAGGATAAATAAGGACCAGCCCCATGAAATTCAGACATACAGCGGCCTGTTCCCCGGTGCCACAGGGCAATGTCAGCTGCAGGAGTGAGCGTTTACCTCCATCACGTCTCATTCTTGCTGGTCACAGTGCTGGCTGAAGCACTGCGGTGGATACATCTATGCTGACAGACAAGTGTTATTATCAGCTTAGTTTATGTCATTCAGCAGCAGTAAAGCTGCCAGCACAAGGACTCCTGTCAGCATACGGTGCATCTCCACAGGGGGCTATGCCAGCATGTCTGTGGTGATGGAAATGTCCTGGTGTGCACAAGCCTGGGTCTTCTTCTGCTGACCTGAAGGAGCTTTGGAGCATTACCTAGTTGCATCACGCCCTGTGTAAAGTCTTTTACACAACAGAGGGATTTAAAGGTATCTAAACATTCACCCAAGTCAGCCAAAGTATGGCTAGTCTTCCGAAGCCCTCAGTGTGTATGGCTGCAGCCAGATCTCAAGAAGTGCTTAGCAGCTTCTGAAGCCATGCAATGGAGCTGCCAAACACCTGCCTAGGACCTAGTCCAGCTCAGGACTACAGGACTCCTCACTGGAGTGATACAGGTAGCTGGGTCACGGCACTTCCAGCATCTCACCAGCATGATAGAGATGCCCAAATTCAGTGCTTACGAGCCTCACAGGCTTCTCTGTCATGCCTCCCTGGCAGCAGTCCTCCATTTCAGGGAGTGTGGTGGCCTCTGCCACATCTCAGGAGAGTCCATGCCTGGCAAAGCTTCTTGCATAGATTTGTGATCCCTCAAGAGCTGTATGCATTGTGGGCCAGAGGGTCTGGGGCAGAAACCAAGCCATGGAGAAACTCTGCTGTTGGGGACGCACCACATTATGTGCCCGCTATATGCTTGTCTGCTCCAGCAGCCTGGTCAGAGTCCGCACCATGGGCTAGGTTGGTGCTGTGAGCCATCTCTGTAGCCTAGGTCGGTGCTCTGAGCCCTCTCCATGGCCAAGGTCAGTGCTGTCAGCCATCTCTGTGGCCTGGGTTGCTGCTATGAGCCAACTCCCTCCATGTGACTCAGGTGCATGACCAATACACCAGATGAGTCCTGCATGACTCAGCTGTATAAAGCTGCCGAATGATGGAAGGAGCAAGACATGAGAGCTATTGCATGTCGAAAGGTTGCAAAAACGAGAACTCAGCCAGTACATTTTTTTTATGAAGATGCTTACGCAAGATGGAGGTCAGGTTTTCTAGAGCTCTTCACTTGACAGCTGTCTCTCAGATGCATGTAACTTGATTTTGGCAGTCAGCATGCACCTGCCATATCCACCTCTTCCAAATACATTGGTGCCAAAAGTCAAAAATGGGGTATTTTGAAAGCTGATGCAGAGCTGCTGGTGGCTGTCATCTCAGGTTTGATGTTGAGTAGCTACAGTTTAAAAGAGTGGATGAGTGATTGGTTCATGTAACCGAGAACTGCTACAGAGGCGTTAGCTACAGACTACTTGCTGCTGCCTAAGCACTCAGAAGGCCCTTCAGAGAGGGATTTGGGCTATTGGCTGATTCCTTCAGCTAGAAAAGTTAAGTGATCCCAGCTGATGGGAACCTTGAAGCTGAAACATAATTCGATTCCAGCCTTTGGCAGCAGGTCTCTATCAAAACCCGATACAGTCACCCCTGGAAGGAGGAATGACTGTATCCTTTCTAGTTAGATCTATCGGAAGTGTAGGAAGTAGAAAGTAGGTAAAATAAAGGAGAAGGAGAATAAAATTAATATCTGTCTTGTCTAAATTTCCATTTGCCTTCCAACTTCTAAGGTTTTTGGAGAAAAGCACCTAAAATATGTAGTGCTATTGCAATACTCATTTTGAGGCCAAAGTGTTGCTGGTTATGGACAGAAAGGAAGCGAATGAAAAAGGTACCTTCTTACTCAACTGATCAGTCCCTGGTGTGCATTATGAGTCATATCTGCTTATTTCACTAACAGAAAGAAGTTTTTACTGTTTTTTTCCCCTTCCTATTAGCAATACATAGCACTAACAGCTAAGGGAGGACTGACTGGATCATACTCTGGCTCTCAGATCACCAACAGAAGAATTAACTACATTTTTATTGCTGTGATGATGCACAGGCTAGAAGAACACTTTCGGGCCTCAGGTAGTGTTCACACTCCTTGCAGCTAGAAGACATGAATGAGGGATTTTGCAATGGAAAGAAAACGTGAGCCCAGCCCTCTGAGTGTCCACACTCACAGCAGATGCTATGCAAAAGCTTGGCTTTTTATAAAAACTCCACAGAGAGATCAACAGACCTCTTGAAAAGGGTGGGAGAAGTCCTGCCCTTAGCAAACACTAAGCCAGTCCATGTCCTTTTTGAGGACAGAGATGTGGTCTTGGGGGAGCGGAAACAAAACTGAAAAGGAAGGCAGTGAGGCACAGCAGGAGAGCATATGGAAACTGGGGAGTTTTACTGACCCAAGACCAGCTGTCTGTTCACCATACCAGGCATCACTAGCTGGGATGTGGTGTGGGAGGATGCCCTCTTCTTCCTCCCCAAGAAAATCTCCATAGCTGGACTTGGGCCATGGAAATGATTACGTGGATGATAAAGTAACCGGTTGGTTGATTTGTCAGCTGAGGAGGTTCCTGCCAAGAAAGTCCTGTTCACTCTCCTATGTGTGCCGTGACTCTGCATTAACAGCCTAAAGGCCAAATACTCCAGTCTGTTTCCAGTGTTGGAAAACAAGATTTAACCAAACGGGCTGGCTAAACTGGGGTTATGGTCACTGTTGAATCTGTCTCTTAGGTTTGTTGCTAACCAAAACAGATTCCATTTAACCAGGGAAAAAAGTCGGACTAATAGGTGCCAATTTTGCATGAACTTTATGCCTATACTCATTTTCCTACCTCTATCATTTCAGCTTTCTGCAAATTTCTTGTATGTGAATGGATACTGGTGCCAGCAGTCTTTTTTCCCTCCAGTTTCTACAGAGTTGTTATATGCATGCTATGTACACTAAGGTACACTCACTAGGAAGTGCTCCCAACAGAGGTTGCTCCCAAGCATGCTGCCAGCACATAGCAGAGGTGAAGCCACCAGGCTGCAATAAAAAGTTTTGCCCTTGAGGCAAAAAGAGGGATGGAGACAAAAGGCATTTATCATTTCCTGTCACTATTATTGTCTCGTGGTTCCTCCTCAGCTAATGCCAGACCTCTGGCAGTGGAGCGAGGAGGGATGGGAGGACTCATGCTGTGCATCCATTGAATTAACAGTTTGGGGGAAAAGGCTTCCAGTAGCTCCTTGAAGATTCAGTTAGAAGTGAACCTCAGGCAAATCTCCTATTCTTTACGTAGGTCCCTTTGAAGAGTAGGATTTGCCTTTTGAATTATTTCATTTAGTTTAACAGAAAGGTTTTAATTCTTTCAATTAAATGCACTGAAATCTGCAGTGTTATCCTACGGACCCACTGGAGTCAACGGGAACCCTTCCAGTGACTTCAATGACTTTAATTCTATATAATAATTTTTCTAGTTGTATTTATTTAATTTATTTATTTGTATTAAAGATTTCTGGCATTGGGAAAAAACATCTCTTGCTTTCTGAATTTAAATCTAATGCTAACTATACCTTTTAAAAGTCATGTTTCAGTGAAGGACTTAATTCTGTCATCAAACCAAATGAAACATCCATGAAGTCTGAGCTCTCCTAATGTTTATCAAATGTAGAGGCAACTTTAATATGTAGCAGAAATAAAGGAAAAATCCCTTCCTATCAGAACTAGAATTTAAAATTTCCCTTTGTACTTTTTCTGTATTTCAATGTTAAGTATTTAATTTAGACTAGAGACCTGCCCCCAAAACTACTAAACCAAAACCCTCAGCAACAACAAAAAATTAAAATATCAATGTCTCCACAAAACACTGATGATTTGAAAACAATATGCTTGACCCTTTCAAAATGTGCATCCTCACTCCTACGCCAATAACACTTTTATTTTTGTAGCAGCCTAAAATGTAGCAAAACACTCATCTCTCCCATTGACATCACTGAATCATGGATCAGTGCACATTGGCTGCAAGCTTGTGATATAATATCTTCATGCTAATATCTATGCACTGATTTTACTCCTAAGAATAATTGAACTATGATCAGAACTTTTTGGTTCACAACACAACTAGAAGTAGTTATTGCAGGTTATTTCACACTTCTATTGTAAAAGCAGATAAAGGCAAGCCAGATCACGTATCAATGCGCTCAATGATAAAGTAAATGTCAGTCTGTGCACTAAGAATTGTACATGTTCTTTGACTCATTTGTAAAGTGTCATATGTCATCATGGTATTTTCTATGTATATAATAACCAGAACTACTCGTGCATATATTGCTTTAGTGGAAAGTGCCGCAAAAGCATTTTTCTTACCTATCCCAAAAGAGTTGCTGTTACTTTTTACCTATACAAAGCTACAAGACAAGTCAGAGCAGTTTCAAAGATTGCTCTTCACCAGCTTTAAGTTATTATTTGCTCTTCAGCCAAATTTCAAGGTTGATATCTTTTCAGTTCTGTAATAGCCCTTTTACATCTTCAGCCTGACCTCTCAGCTGGTATTTAGTAACTGCAGGAGTCCAGGATCTCTGCTGGGAGTCTGCAATGTAAAATAAAATCACTTCATTAAAACCAATATTGAGGTGGCATGAAGTTGAAGGGACAGTAATAGCTTAAATAGCACCAAGTTGATCCCTTGCTACTGTCTGCCCGTGGCCTGACCAGATGCCTTTGTAGGGCACTTCCCTGCTATTGCTGTGCCCTCTCTGGCATCTGTGTGCGTCCCAAGCTACAGGAAAAAGCGTGAATGACTTGGTTTTGCTTACCCTCATTTTGCACTCCTGCTTTTAGTACCAGAAGTAGTCCCAGGCACTCTGAAGCTCTCAGTGTTTTGCATTTTTTGGTATAAACTTTTGTTCTTTCATTCTTTTGCTGTTATGAGGGAGCAGGGTCTTCCTGCCAGCCGTGTATGCATAATCAAAACTATGTCGGGCTTTGAAGGCTGAGCCTGAGACAAAGCATTCCCAGTAAGATCTGTTTCATATATATCATCTCTTAAGTAACCTTTAAATGCTGCATTAATTGTGAGGCATTAGTACGGGGAGGAATATCTTTTCACTTAATCATTCATGACCAAGACATTTCTTGTAAACTTGATTCACTCTCTCATCTCCAGACTTTTTATTCTTCTATCTGTCTCGCTCCTCATTTGAAGTAGCAATCTGCTACTTATCCTGAAAACAGTTCTTTCCAGGCCAAAGAAAATGGTATGAAGCTGCTTTTTCCTTCTCCCAGGCCTGTGGCCAGGACAACCGACTCCAGAAACTCACTACTGAGTGTTGGACACGGAGTCCAAACAGGGATAGATGCTGTTCAAGCCCATGACTTGGTTCAGAACTCGGGAGATGATGTCTTTCCCTGGTTGCAAATGTCTTGCTACTTAAGAAAAAGAGCTGGTCTCCCCTTTTACTGTCAAAACAGAAGACAAATCTGGTAAATTATTTTCCATAAAGTTTGTTTTATTACTTATCTTGCTGGCTGGGTGATGATTCCTATGAAGCTCACGACTTTTATTCTTTTCAGTTGCTTTTTGGGGTGATAAGACCCCTTTGAGTCTGTAGGTCTCCTTCATCACCCTCAAGCTAGAAATCCAAGGAAGAATAGAAAGAATTAAAATTCTGTACAAAGGTCAGAGAAAGCTTAAAGCCTGCAACTTGAAACCACTGGCACGGAGCTGCAGCACTTCATATTTCTGCTGGGAAGGGATCCTGCTTGTGGAATCAGAATAAAAGAAGTTCTTGTGAGTCTTACGAGTGAATGCAGTGACACATATATGCAAAATTATATATGTGTGTGTGTATAAATGCGTGCGTATTTGTGTTATATATGTATATGTACATGTATATAAAGATGGAAATCTTTAGGGGCAGTTTTCATTTGAAATCCTTGCTTACTCCTGGGTGATTAGAAAGGATAATAATAACAATAAAAAAAACCCTCAAATGGGGATTAAATCCTCAAGAGAAGAAGTGCTCCATTTATTGGGGCCTTGCTTATCTCACACAGAGTAAGGGGATTATGCGATTGCTTTTGTGTTCTGAACGATTGTGGCGAGACGGTTTCTGACATTATAGACTTGCCTACTGAAATAGAAACATTACTGTTAGATGGATTTGCAGCTGGCTGCAGAAATGCGTTTGTCTGAACAGAAATGTCCCTTGTAACTTACTGAAACACGTGCTCTGAGTGTGGAAGTCAGGCCTTTTGGGGAAGACATACACTGCCTTTTGTTAGGCTCCCGAAGCGCCATAGCCTCTGGAGACACGGGGGCTGGCGTGCTGCGGAGAAGGGACCTGAGTTTGTAAGGCCTTTTGAATTGAAAATGCAAACCAAACACTTGCAGACTGGAGGCTGGGTGTATAAGAAAAGCTGGCTTTTGGGACACATTGCTAACTGATGTAATGGCACCAAGTGAGGAGTTTGATTTGTAGGAGCGCAATGGAGTTATGTGGTCAACTGGCGTGGGCTGTTGCCAAGAGTAGGGCTTGGAAATCTGTGCTGGAGCTCCATCTCTGAGGACACACAGAGTACAGGCTCCTTTGTGATAACCATCATTAGCTTCAAATACTGCTTGGGAGACTTTGGGCTGCAGGGCTCCCTGCAGGCTTCTCAGCCTTGTTCTGCTAATTCAGACTGACCTGTGTGCTGTCCTCTAGGACATCTGCATTTTCTGACCACTAACGCACTCCTTGGAAGTGTTCAGTCCTGCTTTGCTTTGGTGTCGTGATCACAAAGGGGCTTTGAGTGTTAGACACAACTTTTATAGGAGCAGGAGGGAGCCTTTGCACCCTTTTCCAGCCAAGGACAGAAGTTCCCCTACCCCTGTGTCACCTGCCTTTCCTTGGGGCACTTTGTTCCCTGTTTTGGTAGCTCAGCAACACCCACGTGACAGCAGAGGTGCTCCCATCCAGTGTGGCTGGGCAACAACAGAACTGAAAACCCCAGACTGGGGCTTTTTAAGTTCTCCGTGTGGAGTGGGCACTGTTGGCTTCAGAGGAGCAGCACAAGGCCATTGCAGAGCACATGGGAAGAATCCTCCCTTTCTACATCTGAAACACTGCACCGGCACAAAGCCAAGCCAGACCTTTGGGCTGCGCTTCATTATCCCTCCCTCCATACCTCAGCATGTCCTTTCCAAATGTTTCATCAAAATAAAGTGTGATCCCAGGGCCTCTCAGCTCACTTGTGTGCCCACGGCTGGCTGTCCCCAGGAAAGGGACAGACTGGGAGGGATGTGTCCCTGGATGCAGCTCCATGGGGGATGATTGAGCCCATCTATCCGGTCCACAGATGGAGCACACTCACGGGTCAGAACATCATTTGAGGCAAGATAGCCCAAAGCCACATGAGTGTTGGAAAGGGACAGCAAAGGGTTAAGGTGTTTGAGCCATCGAAGCCACATCAGAGCTACTCTCCTTTCCTGTTTTCATTCATCTCTGGCCACTTCCACCAACACACCCAATCCCACCCCTCCCCATAACCTGATCACTTTGTTCGGGGAAGACATTAACTTTCTGCAGTGTTGCTTTTAGTGTGTTGGTTTTTTTTTTTTTTTTTTTTTTCTTTAAGATTATGTCATTTTAAAATCATTTGACTTCTAAAAATGACAATAAACTTTACACTTTCCTGCTGTAAAACAGGCCAGTGCTGTCACTAGTCTGCTCGTTCTGGGGGATTTATAGCCCCGTGTCTGATGTGATGCAATCCTTTCAAATGAAAAATCATCACGACTGAGCCTGTAGCACAAAGAGACGATTTAAGAGGAACGGGAATAATTAAGGCTGCCCCTTACAAGCCCAGCACAAAGGCATTTCTCAGAGCAGCCTGTACTCTTAGTGAATACGCAGAAGGGGATCTTAGTTGTCCGAGACTGAAATCCCCCATGGTCTCCACCACATCTGCAAGTGAAGGCAAACCTGCGCTTGGGGGGAAAAAAAAGAGACTGTAATTCTCGGGGGATCCTTCCTTCCCGAGCCCTCCAGACCTCGCCAAGCCTGTCCTGGGGAGGGGGAGACACTGAGTGTGTGCTGGTTGCCGCACACACACGCACCCGCACGGCTCTGCATCACTCTGCTTTCAGTTATTCCCTCAGTGAGGAACCGAGAGCGTCCTGCGGCCCCCCATATTTACATAAATAGCAGATAGGACTTCAGTTCGGCCGTGCCTGTCATCCCTTGCTCGGCAGCTGCTGTCTCACATGAGCCCCTGGCTTGAGTTTGGCATCCCTTGGATTTGGAGACTCCTGCTACCACATCTCCTGCATGAGCTGGTCAGCCTGGTGCCAGTCCAGGGCAGGAGTTTTCTCCGTGTCCCACAAAAGCCCAGACCAAGAGCAGTTTAAAAATCTGTGATTATTTCCTGGGGTCTTGGGGACTGCAGCCTTCTGTGTTAAACCTCCCTGCGGTCTCTCTTCCCGAAGGTCCCTGCTGCAGCCTGCCTTTCCCTGGGGGGACGCAGGCGCCAGGTCACCACCTCCTGCTGTGTTGCTGGGGGATCCAAAAAGGTCCTGTGGTGCACTAATCTTCCCCTCTGACTTTTTGCTAAGGCATCGAACTGCCTTTGGGGGGGGAAACTGCCCAGCAAACATGTGTCCTCCTGTCCATTTGCTATGTGCTTGAAATCAGAAATTTGAGAGCAATTAAAATTCAAACAAGGCATTTAAGGAAGAGAAAAAGGCATGTTATAACTGAAATAATAATTTAGGTTATGTTTTAAAAGTCCCCACCAAGATAGTTTCCTCAGAAATTCAGGGGATTTTAGACAGCCACTTTAAATGAACTACCGTAGATGCTCTGAAACTGGCACATGTTGCATTAGCAGCTCTTACTGTTGAGCTGCTCTCACTTTGGGAATGGAAATCATGTCCAAGATGTTAAAGGAAATGACCACTCCAGTTAAATGACAGGGTGGTAATTTCAAAAACACACAACTTTAGTTTATCTGCCCCTCTTCGACTAAAAATTATGACCAGTGATTGCAACAGGAACAGACGCTGGCTGAAAGCTTTTATTAAATCCCACTAATGATCTAGAAACATGACTGAAAAGAGTACCAGCAATCATATTATAGAGATTCAGTTTTTCTTTACACAGGATTTTGAACTAAATGATTTTTTTTTTTTCATCTTCAGTTTCTGGCTTGGCTTTGTCTGCTTTTCCAAGAGGGTGGCTTCAGATTATAAAAGCCTTAGGTCAACTTGCGGCTGAAAGCACTCTAAAAGATCACGGTCTTTGCAGCAATGTGCACACAAGTGGTGCAATTTAATTACGATAATAAATGTAACAAATATGAGAAGTGTGCCAGTGCTAATCACATTTCATATGAGCAGGCTTTTTTAGCCTCAGTGCAGAAAAAAATGTATCATTGATGCATCTCCTCTTGTTTACTATAATTTCTGTGATTGCTGTTTTATGTACTTCTTAAATCCAATTATCGATGCAACTTACTGGTATTCTCAGTAGACTGCATTTGGAGAGACCATCTTGTCAAAAGTTGGACCTGAGAAAGTGGCTCATTTGCCCTACATACTAACTCTCATTTTCTGTTCGTAGAGTATCAATGCAAATTCCTGGTATTCAGATAATTGCATTGCTTTATTTTATCTGGAGGCATGTTTTTAAACTTTGGACTGTTCATGAAGAATTCTCTGTTAGCATTTCACGGTCGAGTTGTGATATTTAATTGTATGTGGTCACACCAGCCCAGTAACATCACTTCTATTTGTTCATTTGATAGCCGTAACAGCTAAGTTTGAAAAGAAAAGATCTGTATTCCTCCAGTATATTGGTTTTCTAATGTACTGGTTTTCACTGGTCAGTGAAGCAATGCCAACTGGAGATAGAATAGAGCTGGACTTAGCCAGCAGGGTGTGCCAAGAAGAGGTGGTGTCCTAAATTTTTCCTTCAGCTTATCCCATCTTTATGTGCTTCACATTTTTCCTAAATACTTCCTCCCACTATCCTCCTCCAAATCTTCACTCTTTGACTTTCTGTCCCCTCTCCCTCCCTGTTTCTTTCATGACCTACAAAGGAACTGGGCTCTGAGGAGCATCTGGAGGTGGATCCGCAGATGTGCAGAGCTGACAGTGCTGCTGTGGCTGCGCTAGTCAAAGCTTGATCCAAATCCTTGCCTGCCTAAACTTATCAAACCACTGGGAAAAAGTTCTTGGTTGTCACTCAGTCACGCTCACATTGTCCTCAAAGGTGAAATGAAAAGGCAATACGCAGCTACACAGGGGAACACGAGGGAGTGTTCACCTACTGCATATGCTCATGCAGTTATCTGGCTGAGGGCTGAGGGCTGCAACGGCTGCAGCTATACAGCTGTTGCTTAAGAAAGGATGGTCTTGTACTCAGCCTCATTGCCCTTGTTATTGTTGCTTCCATTTGGCTTCGTTAAGTAATAGATTATACTCCATTTTAGAGTCCCTGTTGTAATAATGCTCATGATCTTCACTCTTTTGATTGCTTTTTTTGAGCTGACCTCCAGTAAAGCCATAATTGTCTGAACGTTGAGAGAAACACATTAGCTCAAGCTGCAAAATGAACGTGTAATGGTGTAGATTCATTTTGGTTGGCACTTTCCTTCAGCACGTTTCCTGCACAGATAGAATGTAAATTTGGTTGTTCTAGAAGAAAGCGGTCGCAGGCGCTGTCTTGGGCACATGGTGAGCTTAGGTAGATGTTAGGAGGAGATGCCATCTGCTGGAAAGTTTGGACATTGTCAGAAGGAGAAGCAGAGTTGAAAGCAGCTGTGAGCAAATGATACAGAAGATTAAATTAATGCTCTACGTCCATGAGTAGCCACTAGCTAGGGGTGAATCCCGCCTCCCACTTTCTCCAGAGCTTGGAGCGCTGAAGCTGCGGCTCTCCTCCCAGTGTGATGGCTGTCCGGCCCTTGTTGGCGGAGCGGCTGCTGAATCACAGCCACTAGCGCTGTTTGCAGTTGCATGAGGCTGGGAAGGAGCATGTAGAGGGGAAGAGAGGAAGAGGACAAATAGAAAGATTTAGGGCAATCAGTGGAGCGGGTATAAAGGAGAATACAAGGTTAAAAATCTAGAAATGTAAGTGGGAAGAAAAATGACCCTATGGAAGCCTTGGAAGGGAAAGCTTTTAATAGTGGGAATAGCAATAACAATAATTGTCATCAATGGGGACTGATAAATGTGTATCCCTAATCCAGCAAAATGTTGAACTTCACTGAGTAATGCTACTAACACCTTAGTTAAGCACTTATGCAAATGCTTGAATGATAAAGATAAAATTAAGCCAAAAGCAGGAAACAGCATGTCAGGAATAAAACTGTTAATTGTTTTTTGATTTAATCCTCTGATTCTCATTACTGCTTCACTCTACAGCCCACTGTGTTTTCACTGTAACTTTCAAAATTCAAGGTGGTTGTAGAGAAGTAGGTAGAGCTTAGTGCTTTCTTCATTTCCCCCCAGTGTGTGATTGCACTAAATGTGTTTTTAATATTGCTTCTTACCACTTTGATTTTTTTATTTTGTTGTTGTTGTTGTTCACATCAGAAAACCACAAGGCAGGCATTAGATATGATTTATCAGGAAATATCTGGGGCTATGCCAGCTGATTAAAAAAGAAAAAGAAAACAAGCACTACACACATGGGAGCCCATCTGAATACGATTCACTGAGCAGCAGTTGTGAGAGAAGTTCTCTGTGCACTGGAGTTGGATGAACTGACAGTAGCAAAGATGACTGTGTCAGTTTGTCATGGAAAAAGAGAAATGATACCTCACAGCACATATTGATAGGAATTAAAAATAACAGGCTCAAGCATTCTTCTTTAGAGTCAGAGTTCGAATATATACAGATGTATATTGCTATGGGGTTCCACTTTCATAGGCTACCTGAGATCCGGTTCAGAGCCTTACAGGGGTATTTGAAAATGCATGGGTTCAACGTGATTCTGCTCCTGGCGGAGTGGGTGGGAATAGGCATGTGCCAGTAGATGCTCCTGCTGACTCTAAAGCCAGTATCAAGCCTTTGGGAACCACGAACCATGGGTCTTGCTTTAGCAGCAGGAGGCCTTGGCGTCATCCTTAGGTGGATCTTGAAGCTAAGTAGAAAGAAGATGGCCAGGGTAAAGACAGAGTGGAAGAGGGAACACAAACAAAGAAAGAGCAGAAATGTAGGTGCCTCATATATCTATTTTGTGTTGTCAGCTTAATTCAACTGGGAAGCTCCATGTCTTCCTTGCACTAGCATCAATAGCTCATAGTAATGGGTTGAAAAAATGTGAATCTTCAAAGCTCTTCAAAGATCATGTCTCAGAGACCTGGAGGAGTTAGTACATAATGACAATGAAAAATAATAGGCAGTCACATACATAGTTGGGTAGATGGGTGTGTAGATGGCTAACCAGCCAACAAGCTGGCCAGGGATTTAAGCAAGTGACTTGGGATGACCTGTGTTTCGTTTGTTTGAAAGTTAAAATCTTTTGTCCCTCACCTGGATCCTGAAACTGGCCACTGAAGGATTTGCAGTTTGCTGGGGCTCTGACGCTGGTGTCCATGAGGGGTCACTCCATGAAGCACCTCACCCTCCAGCATGGGCTCACTTACTCTTCTGATCAGTGTGAGCAGATGGACCTGCTCCTTCAGAGGGAATCCATGCTACTGCGAACATCATTGCCCACCTCTCTCAAAAACAAGGAGGCAGCATTTGGGTGATTTCTCCCAACAACGTGAAGATGGGAGAATAACACCATTTATGCCATCCCTGCCACCAATGAGTTTTATGTGGGCTCCAGATAGCAGCACCATGGGAAGCTTAGGGGTTGTTCCAGTTATGAGACAAGAAGTGGATTGCTGGGCAGCGGAGGGAGGGCAAACTTGTGTCTTTTGATATTTAACTTCTTCTGAAATTCAATGTTCTCCAAGCTTCCTGAGTTTACTTCTTATATCTGAAAAATTTTCTTTGTGTTTGTCCCAAGACTCTAACACCATAGAAGACAGTAATACCAGAGGACTTCTTTGTCAGAATGCAAGAATACACCCAATGTAATTAAATTAAACTAGTACAATACTAATAAAAACCCCAATAATAATAGTAGCCAGAGGAGGAAGGGAGATTGTAAATCCTATTGTTTGAAGAATTCTACATGCACTCAGAGCCCATGAGCAACTGTTGCTGTTCTCAGTGCTGCCATGCTTCTTTTCCCTCCTAGTGAAAAATCAGGTATGCTGGCCTTCTACAGAATGTGCCAAATGACATCTGAGTCAGTCCTAGTGCTCTCAAATCCTGTCTGGGATGCCAGGGGAGTAGTTAAGCAGCTGCCTTCTTATTGTCATAAAACTTAATAGCTTTTTGCAAATATGCACAAGCAAATGTTTTGTTTACTTTTAATGTGTTTGAACACACACTCTGCCAAAAACCTAAGTACCTCCAACAAAGTTTGGTATTCTTTCCCATCTTCACTTGGTTGCTTATCGATTTGGGAGGAGAAGGAATTGACAGGATTTAGGATGAAACAAAAAGTAGCCACAATCTCGTTGTTGAACTTGAAAATTTTTAAGAAATAATGAAGAGTGAACATTTGGAAGTAAAAAAAAACCCAGTGGTTTTGTGGAGTTGGAACAAAAAAGGGGGAAGGGTACTGAAATACCTTCATTCACTGTTTGAAACAATTGCTCCAAGCAGGAAACTTGGCACTTGAAGCTTTTATTAAATCAATTTGGAGGGATCTGTTTTCAACAAATGAGATAAATGTCAAGATGAAGTTTTTAGGCTCTCACAGTACATCACATTTTCCTTCCCCGAGAAAGCAGAACAAAAATGTGCACAAATAAAATTACTTACATATGTAAAAATCACATTCAGTTTAAATAATCTTTTCTTCCTGCCTGGATGTATCGACAGTGTATCAAAGCTTAATGTAATCTTTTAAGAGTATGATTATTTGAGAAGGTTTTCATCCCCTCCTTATTGTTAACCTACATCGAAGCAAACATGTAAACACATATTTATCTGGATAGCATCTTTATTTTGGTCACTGTGGTTCTTAGTGCTTCCTATGTGTATATGGAAAGGGACATTCAGGCAAATCAGTAATAATTCTTTACAACTTTTTTTTTGCTCTCATCCATTTAGCAGCTCCTCTCTTTCTTTTTGCTCAGTCTCTCATCTCCCATTACGTGCTTTTCAGACTGTTCTAGCTCCTGGAAATGTCTGTTTTTCTGCTGCCTACTCTTTGATACCATAACCTAATGCTGCCAGTGCATTCGTTGTGGTGGACAGGAGGGAGGACCTGGCATGGAGACAAGGGCATGCTGCTCTCATCTGCAGCTTTCAAGCTTCCATTGCCAGTTACTCCAGAGGCTTTCTAACAATTGAGTCCTTTGCATTTTAGTGGAAATATGGCAACAATCTTAGCTGCTTATATTCCGTTTTCTTGGCAAAAAGGACAGAGAAGGTGCAGTTTGAGAAAATGCTAGAACACTTTTGGGTCTTGTAAGGTCAGAAACTGTGGGATAATGCTGATCTCTTCATCCTGACTGTGTTCCCTGAAGAGTCCAGTTTGACTCCTAAGCAGCCACAGAAAAGAAGGAAGTTTTATTTCCAGTTTCTTGTTAGAGTACTACCCGATTCTGCCTTTGCAATGCAGGGCAGGGAGGGTACAAACAACTTAAAGAGCTGGGAGGGTGCTGAGGGAATCTTTCAATGCCAAAGCACTGAGGGTTTTAATCCTTACTCAAGTTAGGGAAAGCTATTGTCAATAGTCTCTTGATATTTAAGCTCTCCAAAGCACTGAGTCATTGGGCCTACTCATCTGAGTCATTACAAAAGGGAGGGAGTGCTGCTGTTGCACAGAGGACTTTAGCAAAGACCAGTTTTTAGGGAATAGCCCACTGGACAAATCCTCTCCCATCTAAATGTGAAGAATGTTCAAGACCCAACAGAGTAGAGCAAGAGAGAGTCAGGGAGGATGTCAGGTGGGACGTGGAAAGCAGTTATGAACATAACAGGTCAGCTGACTTCTGTCTTCTTCAGAGGACATTCAGCCAGTTTTCCATCCCTGCTTCATATGATTCATGCTTCACTCTCCCAGAGTTAGTGATGGGAATCTCAAAAGATTAGAAAAGGGATGAAAAGAAAGTTTGCTCCTTGCCAGGTCAAAACATCTGCTAGGGACAACAACTCCAGGAAAAGCCATGGAAGAGGAAAAGTATAGTTCTGATGGCTCATGTTGCGGGTTACAGGGTTTGGCAGAGCCATTTAGCAAATCTTTCTGAATGAGCTGTCTGGCAACCAGTAGAAAGGCCCAATGGTCACACAGACTTCTATGCTGGGCATGTCTGGCACAAGTGTTTGTCAGGTTGACCTTGGCCTCAGGTGAAACAATGCTGTTTGGTCTTGTGATGGCACTGAAATATGGAACTCTGTCTTCTGCAGAAAAGCTTGGGGAGGTCTTAGAAAGCAAATCAGGAAGTTTCCCCCTGTATTACTGTCACTTAATCTTTCTTTGAAAGATTATTTCTCCAGGAAGCAGAAATTTGGCTTCCCAATCTTTCCATATCTCCTACAAAACTGTACTCTCTTTTTTCACCTTTTCCTCTTAATGTAATGATGTTCCAGCCTGACATATCTGGGGAGAAAAAAAGCTCAGATCTTTACATTTTTAGAGCTCATGAAGTGACCCTGCTTCAGTCTCCAGTCCATATCTTCCCTGCAGAGATACCAGCTGTATACTTGGTTTGGTCCCCAGAAGATTCGGGAGAGGTCATGATGACAGGAATTTCTCAATGATCCTTATATATGTCTCTCTCACTTCTCAAAACATGTCTGTGATAGTAAGGAACCTTAAGGTAATAATCCAAATCTTAAGGTAATAATCCAAATGTGGTAGCTTTATTTCTCCCCAAGATATGAATATTGGGATTGTGTCCATTGTGTCAGCACCTCTCTTGTTGCTTTCCAAGGTAGGAGATGAGGACAGAGGTTATTAAACGTGTCACTCCAATGCTGTGAAAGCTATGGTCATTTGTCATCAAAGGGCAATGGAGATTTTTCAGGTACAGGCATCCCCAAGTAGCCAGAAAGCCAACATAACTGGATTTGTACTTTCCACTGCTTTGTAGGCACAGGAACCATTTCACGTCCAGGGTCCTGCAAGGAGGATCTTGGCCAGAGACAGTAGTCCCTGCAGGACCATTCTAGCTGACATAGGTTAGAACAGACTTCAGGATGCTTTAGCTCACGTGTAGAACTGTTTTGGCATCTCGAAATGCCAGAATGTAGGACATTGGGATCCTTGGGTTTTATCCTGGGTTTTGGAAGTGGTCTGCTGGTTGATTACAGAAAGTACAGCCAAGAATGTAATTTGGGAGTGCCATCATGGGTGGATTTTGGGTCTGCTTTAGCAGATATACCTGTTTTCTGCTCCCCATCTTGCTTAAAAGGAAATTCCAATTCCTTTCAGTTCTGTTATGTAAATAAGCAGACATGGAAACTCTTATCTAACTAATTTCAGACTATCAATGGGCTAAGAGAGGAAGTCAGATCAAGTTAGGAAAGAAACTGTGGGGATAAATGGTCAGGTTCTTAAGGAGTTTTACTATTGGGACTAAGGCTAGGATCTTTGATGTGCAACAGACACATAGATTTAGAAAAACGAGTAACAGAGTAATAAAGTTTGTTTATAACACAAATTATTCACTGTAAAACCAAAAGCCAACCACAAAAAGAGGAGAAAAGGTTTCTGAAAACTGAATGACTATATGAAATAGTGAATGTCTATAAATACAGAGTAACAGATATGGTTAAAAGAAACAATCCTGCATATATGTACAAAATCATGAGCTCTGACTTAGCTGCCACTGCTCAGGAGAGATATATTGAGTTATTAGTTCTCTGAAAATATCAGGATCAACAGTTATCAGAAAGGCAAATAGCAGATGCAAAGTATTAGAAGGGAAAGCAGACAATAAAACGTCATTGCTCCAATGTTTCAACCCATACTTCACCTGCATTTTGACTGCTGCATTGTAGTTCCATTCTGCCTAGAAGAGTGTCAGAGAAAGGCAGCAAAGATGATTAAGAAGTATGAATGGCCTCCAGTTGGAAACAGATTAAATAGTCCAGTACCCTTCAGCTTCGACAGGAGAAATGGGGGAGGGCCTGACAGAAGGCTGTGGTCAATGGAGTTAAATCCAGTTGGCGGCTGGTCATGAGCAGTGTCCCTCAGGGCTCAGCACTGGGGCCACTCCTGTTTAACATCTTTATCAATGATTTGGACAAGGGGATGGAGTGTGGAGTGTATCCGTAGTAAGTTTGCAGATGACACCAAGGTGGGTGGAAGTGTCGATCTGCTTGAGGGTAGGGAAGCTCTACAGAGGGATCTAGACAGGCTGGATCCCCAGGTCAAAGCCAGTTCCATGAGTTTCAGTAAGGCCAAGTGCCGGGTCCTGCACTTCAGCCACAACAACCCTCAGCAGCGCTACAGGCCTGGGGAGGAGCGGCTGGAGAGCGGCCAGGCAGAGAGGGACCTGGGGGTGTTGATTGACAGCCGGCTGAACATGAGCCAGCAGTGTGCTCAGGTGGCCAAGAAGGCCAGTGTCATCCTGGCCTGGATCAGGAACAGTGTTGTCAGCAGGAGCAGGGAGGTGATCATTCCCCTGTGCTTGGTACTGGTGAGGCTGCACCTCGAGTACTGTGTGCAGTTTTGGGCCTCTCTCTACAAGAAGGACATTGAGGTGCTGGAGAGGGTACAGAGGCGGGCTACCAAGCTGGTAAAGGATTTGGAGCATGTCTCGGATTAGGAACAGCTGAGGGATCTGGGGCTGTTTAGCCTGGAGAAGAGGAGGCTGAGGAGAGACCTTACACTCTCTACAACTACCTGAAAGGAGGTTGTAGCAAGGCAGGGGTTGGTCTGGTCTCCCTAGTAATGAGTGACAGAACAAGGGAAAATGGCCTTAAGCTGCACCAGGGGAGGTTCAGGCTGGATATTAGGAAGAATTTCTTTACTGAAAGGGTTGTCAGGCATTGGAACAGCCTGCCCAGGGAGGTGGTGGAGTCACTATCCATGGAGGTGTTTAAGAGACAGGTAGATGTTGTACTTAGGGACATGGTTTAGTGGTGTTGATAGAGCTAGGACAAAGGTTGGACTCGATGATCTTGAAGGTCTCTCCCAACCGATATTGTTCTATGATTCTATGGCTCTAAGCATAGACACAAAACTGGGAGGAGTGGCTGACACACCAGAAGGATGTGCTGCCATTCAGCGAGACCTGGACAGGCTGCAGAGCTGGGTGGGGAGAAATGTAATGAAATACAACAAGGGCAAGTGTAGAGTCTTGCATCTGGGAACGAACAACACCATGGACCAGTACAGGTTGGGGACTGAGCTGTTAGAGAGTAGCGTAGGGGCAAGGGACCTGGGGGTCCTGGTGAACAGCAGGATGACCATGAGCCAGCCATGTGCCCTCGTGGCCAAGAAGGCCAATGGCATCCTGGGGTGGATTAGAAGAGGGGTGGTCAGGAGGTCGAGAGAGGTTCTCCTCCCCTCTCCTCTGGCCTGGTGAGACCCCATCTGGAACAGTGTGTCCAGTTCTGGGCCCCTCAGTTCCAGAAGGACAGGGAACTGCTTGAGAGAGTCCAGCGCAGAGCCACAAAGGTGATGAAGGGGGTGGAACATCTCCCTTATGGTGGAAGGCTGAGGGAGCTGAGTCTGTTTAGCTTGGAGGAGACTGAGGGGTGACCTCATTAATGTTTATAAATATGGAAAAGAGGATGGAGCTGGGCTCTTCTCAGTGATGGCCAATGATAGGACAAGGGGCAACGGGTGCAAGCTGGAGCACAGGAGGTTCCACGTTAACATAAGGAAAAACATAATGGTGACAGAGCACTGGAACAGGCTGCCCAGAGAGGTTGTGGAGTCTCCTTCTCTGGAGACATTCAAAACCCACCTGGACGCGTTCCTGTGTGATCTACTCCAGGTGGTCCTGCTCTGGCAGGGGGGTTGGACTAGACGATCTTTCGTGGTGCCTTCCAACCCCTAACATTCTGTGATTCTGTGAAGCATGAATGACATGGAAAAGGTATATGAGGGGAAAAGTCACTCTCTTTGCACTCTGTTCCCTGTACTCCAGGAATTTATTATCAGTTGCTGTTGGAAACAGGATACTGGGGTAACTGGAGCTGTTCACTAGTTCTTATGCTTTTTTATTTAGAATAGAATAGAATAGAATAGAATAGAATAGAATAGAATAGAATAGAATAGAATAGAATAGAATAGAATAGAATCTGGGACAGGAGAAAGATGTTTTACAACCAATTATAACTCATATGGGAAACTTACATTGGATCCTCCTGTATTGTGGATGTATCACTGATTTTTGCACAGTATTAAGGGCAGAAGAGAATGTCAAGCCAGGGTTTCTGCTGAGGCATCAGCTACGATGAAGAGAAGCAAGCCAAAGATTATCTTGTGGGCAGAAATTTCCCAGAATACATTGGCAACTGGGCAGCATTAGTGCTTTGGCTTGGTTCCTAAGCACAGTGGCTCTCTGTTCCAGCACAGGAACAAACCTAGGCAGTGTTTTGTAAGACAGGTCAAATTCCTCAGAATGGACTTGATTCAAAAGTATCTGATAGTCCATAACTGCGCCTTAAGTCTAAGGGCTGCAGTAGCTCTACTAGGCAGTAGTAGAGAGAATCACATGGTGATGCTTAGTGAAGGCATTTTAGCTTTATAAAGTTGTCAGCTACCCATCAGCAATTGAGAGAAATGCAGAAATAACAGCAGTGTTGTTGTAAGTACTCATACACATTATCTGTCATCGTCACTGGTAACACTCAAGCAGTGAACATACCCTTTGTTAAGGAGCATCATGAATAATTATTTTGTCACACTGATACTACTAATAAAAACTAACAAATTTTGTATGATTACTAGTGCTGTCAAACTGTGTTCTCAGCTGAGTATTTCAGGTATCTTGTCTATAGTTGTTATTTTGTTTATATTATAATCAATTATAAGTTGTCATGATTTTCACAAGGGACCTCAGTTCAGATGAGGAACCCACTTCCGTACCACAGTATCACAACTTTGCGAGGATTCGCCTTGCTGGGGCATCACAATTGTCGTGTACAAGATGGGAAGCGGTAGGATGAGACAGGGTCTGCACTGCAAGACTTTCATCGATGGTGATTTTGGCTTTGGGGTAGATCTGTTTCCTCACAGCACGAGAAAGCTATAGAAGTGGCTCTGATGCTGGTGGAAATGGTTTCCTAAGCAGGGAGTTTCACCTCTAGGTGAGGTGTAGACACCTTAGGGTTAATTTGTGGCATTGCTTGAGCCTGGCAGCAGAGAAACTGGGAGTGTCTGAAAGCTAATCTACATACTGGAAGTGGTGTGCTGGAAACACTAGCTCTACCCAAACTAATTTTCCTTGTTTCTGAGCTTGCTCACAGGTACAACAGCATCTCTCCAAGGCAAATATTGTGCAGCTCTCTGATAGTATCTCCAGAAATCACATGGATGTGCTTTGTTAAAAAATGGGAAGGAACTAAAGGTCCTTGCCAGCACACTTTAGAACTGACTATGTCTTAATTTATCCACGGCAGAGTGTCTTATTCAGTAGGTGAGAATTTAGCTATGAGTATACTGAGTGGCAGCCAGCTTGGAGCACAAGTCTAATTTACTGTAACTCTTGCTACATTCTGTCTGATCATTATCGTGCTGAACAAAATGTTTTTAAAGTGCTTTTATAGGGTTGAGTGACTTATTCAATAATTTATACCATTTTGGAGGGATTAGAGGATGAATTTAAGTCATCAAATAATGTCATTATGGCTCAATGACTACATTCTTTATCAGGAAAAAAAAATCAGTTGTAATTATGCTCAAGAAGACAGAGACCCTTTATTCAGCAGTTCCCTCAAGAACAATGATATCAAAGATGCTGATAGGTCTCTCAGCTATAAAGAAGGCTGTCCTTCTTTGTTAGGAAGGAATAGATCAGCTGCTGTCTGCTAATCTATATAACCATTGTGCCATTTATACCACGTATTTTCAGTATGCCATGCCTTTAAATGTCTGCTCCTTGCAGGCTGGGGATCCTTCTGCATGCAAAGCTGTGCAAACGCTTCGGGAGCCCATGGCCCCACTTAAGTTGGTGGGAGTTTTGCCCCTAATTTCAGCAGAGAATTTCTCTCTGCCAGAGCTCACACAGCAAAGAAAATGCAAAGATCTTGTGGTGACTCTCTGGAGACCTTTACTTCCACCAGATTGTAAGGTGTCAGCCTGGCCCTTAGGAGTTTTTTAATGGTTTTTTCCCTTTCAATTTTTTTTATTTATCTAAACTCTGCCCTATGACTCATAGCTGCTTGGGGACTGCTGGTATTTCAAGGTGGATGTGCTTTCCACTGGTGGACTGAGTACTGCAAGATTTCACTGGACCCAGCTTATGTCTAAAGCTGGCAGACTAGCAGTGTCACCCAAAGCTTTCATTTTCTCCTTAAAGATATCCAGTGAAATCATAAAATCCTGCTCACTTGACCTCTGAGCTGGCTTTTCAGACCAGCTTTTAGCAGCTTAGGAAGACTTATCTCAGAGAGGAAAATCAGGTCATGCAGTGTGTATGGACAAAGACTAGATAAGTCTGATTTGAGCAAGGGAGGAAGATAGATTAGATCATCCCTTATCCTTGCAAAATGACTGTGTCAAGATGGGCATTAGTGGGAGTAATTCCCCCAGAAGAGTTCAAGACCTGCAGGCCAGAATCAAAATACCTCTCCATGAGGGTTTGGATTTGGAGTTCTTTGCGCATCGCTCTCCATCTCCCTCACTTACTAACAGCACCAGCCACAAGCAGGCAGGCCACAAAACAAAAGTTCATTAAAGACAGGAGTAATGAACAACACATTCAGGTTAATGTCTAAAGGCATGTAAATTACTGCTAAGGTCCACACATGAACCATATTTTAATGCAAGCAAACACCTCCACGACTTTTGGTGTAAGATGAGTTTTCTGAAGTACACTTCTCGTTCAAAATGCCACCTGGCTGCTCCATGACGGTGTCTCTGTCCTTCCAGATCAAGTGTACCCTGCTCCAACAGCCAGTGAAACCTGGAAATCTCTATATTGTGCACAAAACCCCACTTCCCTCCCCTCCAGCCATGCTTCCACAGCCTGAGCTCTGTAGCAGGTTGTGTCCCCACATTTCCAAAATTTGATGCCAGCACCAGAGTTTCTGCAGGCTAAACAAAGCTATTAATGACACATTTGTTGTCCTACTAACAGGTTAATGGTTTCAAAAGCAGAAGGAATGGAAAATTGCACATTGATGACTCAAAATATTAATACCATTCGGCCCTCCTGTCTGGTAATGGTGTTAGCTGAACCAGGCGTTGTAGGAATCAAAGGCAGAAAAAGTTGATATTGTGGCCCAGGTTCACCAAGACACTTCCTCTCTCCCGAAGTCCAACTGGTTTTCAACCAGACCATCCCAAACAGAATAAACTTCAGTTCATCCTCATGTCTGGGAAAAAGGACTTTACAGTAAATATGGGAAATGTTGTTATGGGAACACACTGAAAATACCCGGAACTGTGAAAAACAGTATTTTAAGTGTAATTATGAAGAGTTCTTTGGATTGCAGTGATACCCCACTGATACCAAGATGAGGAAATTAAGAAACTTAAACATCTTGTTGGGTCGTGGTCTTGATAGCTAACTTGGATACACATGGAAGCAGGGTAACAAAGTGTCATTTAGCTTTTTTTTTTAAGGCAGAACCAGCCTTTTTCTAATAAGTGACATTACATTATATTATCTTTTTCTACCAAGGCTAGAATGAAGGAATAGCATAACAAAGAAGTTTTGCAAGTAACGATAACACATGCAAGGGTAATGCCTCTTCTCTACATTTCATTTGCTTTTCTTCTTTATGTGATGAGAAGGTGTGCAGTACTTTCGTGCATCCTTTGGCCTGCTTCCCCTCAAGCGTATCACAGCCGATAAGAACTTGTCTTTATGACAGAGCCTGGTCCAATGCCCAGTGGGATCTTTACTATGCCTTTGCATTTGGCTTCTAAATCTGTTACTACAGACTTGGTGCCCGTGCAATTTCTTATTCAGATTTCTTACCATCAGATGAGAATTGTCTCATTTCAACATACAGTCTCATGTACAAGTTAGCCCCCCGTGCTCCTCCACTCAGCAGAAGAACAGAGACACTCCAGACTCACCCCGTCTGTTTCAGAGGCCAGATCTGACCAGCAGCCCTCTGGAGGCAATGAGCTGCCTTCACTCCATGAATGATAGGGAGAGCCTGGGTGACTGGTTTAGATATCTAACTTTCTAATGACAAGAAATGAATCCGTTTCTGGCTCCTAGATGGGACAATACAGTAGCTCCTGTCCATTGCATGTCTAAGAAGGCAGGGACTGGTGGGTCTGGCTGTTAAGATGGCTGTCTGAATCACTCAACACTCTCTTGACTTTAGATGCCATAGTAGTTGCGACACCTAATTATCCATGTACAGTAGGTGGTCCAAATAGGAATGCACAGCCGAGCAGCAGATGTAGGTTGCTGCTGTCAGATTAGATTGCGGTTAGATAAAGCTTAATTAACACTTTATTTTCGTTAGATTCAACTCTGATTAGTCACACAAAAATTATTACAGAGTACCATAGCAGAAATCAAGAGGCAGAGCCAACTTTCTTATTAAAATCAAGGAAGCGTTTTTACAGAGCAAGGCCTTGCTAGTAAGAGGTTGTTCCCCGAGTTTGACACCTCTTCGGTCTGGAGAGCAAGATGGACTTGGAAAGAGCTCTTTACTACGCCAAGCAACTACTTTGTAAACCTGCCCTTTCTAGTCCTACACATCCCAAGCTGTCCAAATTTACATAATCATCCATATTTCAATACACATTTGAGGTAGTTTATGCCATTGGCTAAAACTCACATTATTTCTCAACATATCGCTTCTATATTTGTAATAACAAGAAGGACACAGTATTTTAGAGATGTTTTATCAAGACACCTAGTAACTTTAGTACAATTTATCAAGAGTTTTTGTGTCAAACCCCACAAATGTCACCTCAGAACTCCTTGCTACCCAGTATCAAACCTTTATTATGTTATTCTGAATATTCTGAACCCACAGTTCAACATATCACAAGATTTTTGCCTTTCCCTGGCTAACAAATGCAGGTGAATTCTTTTGTGACAGAGTCTCCTCTTGTTGTTTGAATCCGCACACTCTCCAGCCTGGTAGGCTTCTCCTGCCTGTAGTATCTAAAAAACTTGCCAGAAACTTTTACGTGGCACAGAGGGAAGGTCACTTACAGAAGCAGCCTGCAAAGCAGCTTTTGGGTAAAAACCGTTTCTGTGCAAGACAGTACAAACCAGTGAGCCAAGTAAATCCCATTTAAACCTTATTTTGAAGTTAAGGGAGGCATATGCTGTCTATTGCCCAGGAGTGAATCCAACTTTCGCTTTTTAGGACAGGGAAAAGGATGTCACAGATCAAGGTATTTTTTACAGTAGAGCAAATATGCAGGTTTAGAATATCTAAAATCTAAAATAATCCAAGCTTGCAATTTATAAACACTTCTCTCTTGTCCTATATTGTTGGTCAACTGTCAGGACTGCGAAGGGCTGACCTCTACAGGCCCAGCCAAATCAAACCAAGCCAACTCCTTTTTTTATCCCTCTGCTGTCTAACCAAGTATTTACAGAATGTAGTACAACACCATGTAGTTCATTTAGTTCAGCTGGTTTCTCCTTTTACTTTCTCTCCTCATAAGCACAGTTAAGTGGTCAGCTGGGTGTTTCTACTTCAGTGTTTTGTCTGAGCTGTCTGGTCCAGCACATCTCAACAGGCATTGCTGATGCCTATGAAAGGCTCCTTATTGTACTTTTATCTCCTCAGCTCTGCCACCAGGCAGCAAGAAGGATATACTCTGTCCCCTAAAAACCTGATACCAATAAATTGAGTCCTTTCTTAGTTTATGTGTTTATTAAATTGTGTGGCTGTGACCATCTTCATTCTCAAGTCTGCTTGCTGTCTTGTTCACGGATTGTTCAAGCTCTCCAAATTGTTGGAAAAAAGCTGAGCAATGTAATGTTGACGAAGAATCTCTATATTAATTGCTTCTGAAGATAATACTACTTATATGTTTTCAGTATGTGATGTGAGACTGAGGAGGAAAGGGCTGCTGTAGGGAACACAATTGCATTGGGGAGGGCGCTGAAATTATTCCTCCCCACAGGCAGTAGAGGCTGAGTGCCAGCTGAAGCCAGGACATACATTCAAGAAAGCAAAGTTCACAGTGAAGTTTCCTTCATCTGCATTTTTGCTGACACATGAAATAAGGACCCAAGGACCTCTCCAGACAGAATAGCAGGAACATAGAAAACTGAAGCAAAACATTTAGCTATGACCATATTTAGCAGCAGAAAAGAGAACCTGTTGCTGCCAGGATGTGCTCACCAGCACTCACGGTAGCTTAGTTATGAAGTCATGTTAGACAAAAGGATGAGAGAAAAGAGAGGGGTCAGCTCACTCATCAAGCTGCTGACCAAGTCCCACCTCCATGCGAAGATGGGGGCAGAACTTGAATCTCCCTGATTCAATCTCCTCTCTTCAAAGGCCTTGGCAGAAGACAATGCTGTGCCTCCCACAGCAAAGCCCAGGGCTTGTCTGGCAGGGGACACACCATGAGTGTAACAGGCTAACCAGAGACCCCCTGGTCCTTCCACTGTGGGGTACTGACCTTTGCTGTTTCCCAAATGTGGGAAACACCACAGCATAACTTAAGGATGATTTGTAGACATAGGCAGTTGCATTTGTGCTTTCCCCTGCTCAGAGAAAGAAAACAGGACAGTGAAACCCTGTCCACCTGTTCTTTTTCATACATGAGTAGGTCTATTTAAGAACAGGGATGCAAAACAGGTTTTCACTGCTCTTGCACAAGAATAATGCAGAATGAGCAGAAGTTCAAGAAGGTTTTTGTTGGCACCAACCTCCCCATTCTCCGGAGCCACACGTTATCTGATAGCTGGAATACGGCAGGCCCTGGACAGCCTGTTATTCTTTCCCACGCTGCAAGATTTGGGCAGTAAATAGCTTAAATAAATGCCAGAAGTGTAATTCTTTTTTACTTCATCTGATTTAAGGAAGCTTTTCCTCAGATAATTGCTCCCAGGCATGTTGTCCAAGGCAGGACTAGTCCCTAGTGGATCGAGCTATTCTGACCTCTGTAGCTCACTCCATTTCAGCTTTCTAAAGGTTGGAGATAAAGAACAGCAGAAACAGCTCACTACATCCAAGTACAGTTGCACCTTTCTCTGAGCTCAGTGAGATGCCAGGATCTACTTGAAGGGCCTGTGCCATTATACAGTGGCAGTGGCCTTCTGTGACCTTTGATTAACCTTTTCTTTTCTGATAAAAAAAGTAAACATCATGCAGCATTACCATGTCCAGGAATGCTACCAGAGAGGCAGTGAGGCAGCAGATAAACTCCCATGGTGGGGATCCTGCCCAGGCAAAAAGCTAAACTCTGAAAGGCTGAAAGCAGAAGTGGGTGACCTCTGTCTAACTCTGTTACCCCTGAGAGAAGAATCATAGAACCATAGAATCACAGAATAGTTTGGGTTAGAAGGGACTTTTAAAGGTCATCTAGCTCAAACACCCGTGCAATGAGCAGGGACATCTTCAACAAAATCGGGTTGCTCAGAGCCCCATCCAACCTGACCTTGAATGTTTCCAGGGATGGAGCTTCTCTACCACCTCTCTGGGCAGCCTGTGCCAGTGTTTCACCACCCTCATTGTAAAAAATTTCTTCCTTGTATCCAGTGTGAATCTACTCTCCTTTAGTTTAAAACCATTACCCCTTGTCGTATTGCAACAGGCCTTACAGAGAGTCTGTCCCCGTCTCTCTTACAGGCCCCCTTTAAGAACTGAAAGGCCACAATAAGATCTTCCTGGGACCTTCTGTTCTCCAGGCTGAACAACCCCAACTCTCTCAGCCTGTCCTCATTGGAGAGGTGCTCCAGCCCTCTGAACAATGTTGTGGCCCGCCTCTGGACCCACTCCAACAGGTCCATGTCTTTCCTGTGCTGAGGACTTCAGAGATGGACACAGCACTGCAGGTGGGGTCTCATCAGGGCAGAGTAGAGGGGTAGAATCACCTCCCTCAACCTGCTGGCCACACTTCTTTTGATGCAGCCCAGAATACAGTTGGCTTTCTGGGCTGCGAGCACCCACTGCTGGCTCATGTCCAGCTTTTCAGCCGCCAGCACCCCTAGTCCCTTATCCCCAGGGCTGCTCTCAATCCCTTCATCCCCCAGCCTGTACTGATACCAGGGATTGCCTCTGCCCAGGTGCAGGACCTTGCACTTGGCCTTGTTGAACCTCAAGCAGGTCACATGTACCCACTTCTCCAGCTTGTCCAGGTCCCTCTGGATGGCATCCTGTCCCTCAGGCACATCAACTGCACCACTCAGCTTGGTGTTGTCTGCAAACTTGCTGAGGGTGCACTCGATCCCACTGTCTGTGTCATTGATGAAGATATTAAACAGCAGTGGTCCCAGCACGGACCCCTGAGGGACGCCACTTGTCACCAATCTCCATCTGAACATTGAGCCATTGACCCCTACCCTCTGGATTCAACCATCCAACCAATTCCTCACCCATCAAACAGTCCATCCACCAAATCCATATCTCTCCAATTTAGAGAGAAGGATTTTGAGGGGGATCATGTCAAAGGCCTTACAGAAGTCCAGATAGACAACATCCATAGCTCTTCCCTTGTCCATTGATGTAGTCGCTCCATCATAGAAGGCCAGTAGGATGGTCAGGCAGGACTTGCCCTTGGTGAAGCCATGCTGGCTGTCCCAAATCACCTTGCTGTCCTCCATCTCCCTTAGCACAGCTTCTAGGAGGATCTGTTCCATGATCTTCCCAGGCACAGCGGTGAGGCTGACAGGTTGGTAGTTCCCAGGGTCCTCCTTTCTACCCTTTTTAAAAATGGGTCCAAAGTTTCCCTTTTTCCAGTTGCCCAGGACTTCACCTGACTGCCATGACTTTTCAACTGTCATGGAGAGTGGCTTGGCAACTACATCAGCCAGTTCCCTCAGGACTCTGGGATGCATCTTGTCAGGTCCCATAGACTTATGTATGTTCAAGTTCCTAAGGTGGTCACGAACCTGATCTTACAGTGGGAGGGACTTTGCTCCCCCAGTCCCCATCTTGCAGCCCATCCACTCGAGAGAGGTGTGGGGAGAGAGGTCAGCAGTGAAGACTGAGGCGAAAAGTTGTTGAGTCCCTCAGCTTTCTCCTTGTCCGTTGTTACCAGCTTGCCAGTCTTTCTCATCACGGGGGTATGCTTTCTTTAACCACTCTTTTCTGGTTGACATAGAAGCCATTCTTATTACTCTTTGCATCCCTTGCCAAGTTCAGCTCCAGCTGCACCTTGGCCTTCCTGATCCCATCCCTACACAGCCAGGCAGTGTCCCTGTACTCTTCCCAGGACGCCTGTCCCTGCTTCCACTGCCTGTGCATTTCCTTCTTGCCCTTTGGTTTGCCCAGCAGGTCTCAACTCAGCCATGCCAGTCTCTTGCCTTGCTTTCCAGTTTTCTTACACCTGGGGATCAAGAGCTCTTATGCTCTATGGGAAGCGTCCTTAAAGATCTGCCAGCTCTGTTCTGCTCCCTTGTTCCCGAGGGCAGTTTCCCAGGGGGTCCTATTGACTAATTCCTTGAACAGCTGGAATTTTTCTTTCCTAAAATTCAAGGTCCTGACTTTACCCTTTGCCTGACCTGGAGAAGAAGTATTCAGAGCTGCTGGGATACCCGAGAAAACCACATTGCTTCCTACATCTTGAGTTCATAGTGAAAAATGAAGCAAATTCCAGCAGTGCTCTTTAGGAAACCTGATGTTTTCACATTTTAATGAAACTGCTATCGGCACAAACAGGTGAAGGATAGGTAGATTTTTCAAACCCTTAGGCTGCTGCAGCCACTGGCACTATTTTGTCACACTCATCAAGACAGCAAAGAACAACCCCAACAAGAGGGCATGGCAGGAGCCTAAGGTTTACGCCAGTTCCTGAAAATTACACCCATCAAATTAAGTTGTTTTATAACAAGGACAGTGATTGTTATAAAGGATGGAGAAGGCCCTTCAGCAAGAAGAGGGAAGACCACAGTTGGGATTGTGCGCTAGGGATTAATTTAAAATGTAGATGGGCAGTCATATCTGCTCCATTGAACCCTAGCTGTGCACTCGCACCAGTGCTGTGGGCTGTCACAGTGGGGAAATGATTTGTTGTGCCCCCCACCCCTTCTGTGCCCAGTGACACTTGGCCCCCAGCCCCAGATGCTGATTTTGGTTAGCATCAGTCATTTTCCTGGGATGGGTAACTTGGAGCAAAGAGATCCAGTCCCACCGTGTGTCCTACCCGAGGCTTTAATCAGCGCATGGAGATGCAGGTCAGAGCCATTCTTCACACATTGCTTTTCAGTATTCGGCACTGGTTTTCATCAGAGTTCAGAGCTGTTGGTTTAGAAAGCGGATCCCAGGAGGCTCCGGTTTAAGGATGCTCATGTTCTTGCTGTGTATTCTCAGCAGGAGGGCTTTGATCTTAATATGTGTCTCTGACAGTCATGTCACCCATGTTGTGCCCATTTGTATTCAAGTGTTTGGTCTCAGTGATGTGGTTTTTCTGTTGTTGTTGTTGTTATTTGGTTTTAATTACTTTTTCTTTGTTCATTAAATATTTTGTTCAGGTTGCCCGCTCCCTCATACTATCCCACAAAAAAACTGTCATTTTATAGTGTTTGCTTTGCTTTGTTTTATTGCTTGAGGAAAATTTTCACATTATGTCATGATCCTTTTCTTTTTTGGTGGTTATTATTTAGAAGTGACACAAATGTGTTTAAACTACAACCAATTAATAAGGAGGATGAATCCTATATGACTAGGGATATGGAAGGTGCAAAGAAAACCTAGATAAATGCCAGTGGGAAAAGCTGAGGAAACTAGAGAATACCCTGGAAATCAAGAGAATAAAAAAATTACAGTAATTTGCTATAGAATTTTGCATTAGTGTTTATGATCAAGAAGAAAAGGCATAGCCTGTTTTATTCTATTTCCATTAGAGCTGTTAGAAAATAATAGTTTTGCAAATACAGCACCAGCATTGACCTGATCTTACAGTGACAACACTGGGCAGGTTCAGGGCTGGAAGAGGCTGCATTCACACAGCATCCTCCTGAGCTAAATGTCCCTTGGCTCAATGTCCCTCAGCATGGTTTATCTTTGAGAACCAGTAGTGGATTTGAGAATAAACACTCCACACTTAGCTAGTTCTCTTGGCACTGCTCCATGTGAGCTTAGCTGCCCCAGTCTCCACAAGCTCAGGGACCTCTGGACCACACTCCTCTGTATGATGCCCATACGCCCTTGGGTTAGTGGGACTGTCAGTCGCTGAAAGGGGACGAAACATGAGGATGAGGCATGAGGATGACATGCCAAAAAAGGCACGTTATATGTAAGCCTGTTACATGTAAGACTTCAGTGTCGTTTTTAGCACTACTCTGTAAACTGGACATTTACATATACGCATGTATGTATGAGAGTCCTGCCTATTACTGAATTCACCCAATGTTTCCTCTTACAAGACCCTGGTTTTGATTGCTTACAGTTTTTCTAAGTGGGCTGAAATTTCCGTGCTCTGTATCAACCTCAGGTTAGATAATTTTGGGGAAAGATAAACATATGGCAAAGAGACAAGAACATTTAGACGAATATACATGTATACATATAAGCAGATAATATATGCCCACGCTACAGATACAGACAGATAATCACAAGTGTTTAATTCAATCAGTTTAGGAAATTTTCACTGCCTTGGCTGGAAGTTACCACTCCTTAGCAGAGGCACAGAGCCTGTGAGCATGCACGTACCTTGTCCTGAAGTACTAGACAAAACAGGTTCACTCACACCAGCTCTTGTTCTGGCTAGAGGAGTGGCAGTTTCTTAAACCTCTCTGATTTGCTTCCTGCACGGGGCTTGGCTTGTTGCAATGTGGATATTGCATATTACAGCCATTGCAAATGAAAATGCTGAAGTGGAACAAATCATTATGTGTCTGATCTTGTCAAAAACCTGATAGGAGTCTTCATTGTTCATGCTTATTGGCATACTTATTTCAATATACGTTAGAGCACATGAGGCATTTAAAACCAAAACTCCATACAGACCTCAGGATAGTCTTTGCCCAGGTACATTAGTGCAGGGTCTTTGCTAGTGTCTTTCGTCCAGAAGGTGTACACTGAGGTCACTCCACGCCAAGAGTGCCACTGTGCCCCTGCGGCTGGATGAAGACCTGGGAGGAAATTCTAACCCAGCTGAAGTCACCTGGAGTTTTGCCATCAACTGCAATGGAGCCAGTATTCCTATTCTGATGCAGACGTTTCACAATAACCTCCTCTGTTGAACTTTCAACACGTGCATGTCATTTTCATTACAAATAAACAAAATCTTTCTAAAATGGAGACCTTCATATGTACGTTGTGCCAGAAGATGACATTAAAAGTTCATCACAGTGCACGTGGTAAAATACTAATAATCCATCCTTGAAGTCTGGGAAAATTTCTGATGTGAACAAATACCCTTTAGGTCGTTTTGCCTGAGTATACAGCAATCAGATGTACAGCTGAGGGTTTATTATTTTTGCAGAAAGCACAAGCATTCCAAATTCGCTGTGCTCAGAAACAGAGACAAGACGTTTGTCTGTGCGCTTGGCTTTGGGAAAAGACATCTCTGTGTGTCCAGCCATGGGCCCTGGTATAGCGCAGACAGGAAATCTGCCAGACTGCCTCGGCGGGAGGCTGCCTCCAACACGTGCAGCAAGGAACAAGAAATGTCTTAATGATTAATCACTGTCAACCTTTGTTCTCGTTAAAGACTTGATTGTCGGACAAGGCTCGTAATGAGGCACTGTTCCTGGGTCTGTTGCTATGTGATTGTGCAAGTGCTGAATCTGGGCCTTGGGCCCTGCAAGATGCAGCTCCCATTTTGCCCAAGTTTAAGGAGTTGAGGTGGGAACGTTGTTATGAGAGTGCCTGCTAGTGGCTATAGGGCTGTGCAGCTTCCTGGCAAGGGAAAATCATTTCACACGGATCTCAGGACTGAGCAGCTTCCTTGTTGGTGCTGAAAAGGCAAAGTGCTATAAAAGGTTTCTATTAAGGACTGCACAACTAACTGCCTGTCAAAGTCTCTTGCTTGTGGTTTCTCACCAATAGTGGGGATTGGCTCTTTTGATGATTTTGATCACCCGTTTTTACCTAGGAGATTGTGCATAGTGTCCTTTTTTACTATTTTTACATATACAATTTTGCAACACTGAGTAGCAGGAGAATTACCTATTTCTGAAAATACTTCTGCGGGCCACCTAGATTTCAGTGCAACCAAAAAAATGGCCTTTTAAAAAGCCTGGCCTCTCTGTCTCTCCCAGCAAGAGCTGCAGCAGTTCGGTGTGCTGAAATACTGAACCTCTGCATGTTCAGTATCTGCTGCATCACTTGGTATCCAAACCTATCACTCCAAAAGGTAACTCACACCCCTGAGGCTGCAGAAATCAGGTGTGTTCTTCCTACTGTCGTGATCATTTCCAGCTTCCTAGTATCTGAAGGGATTCATTCGCATTTCCTCTTCGAGCTCCATCGCTCAGTTTGTTGGAGGAGTGACACAGCATTTGCTTCTTTTTGCTGGTTGGATGAAGGCACAAGTATTTCTGGCAGACAGCCTGGGCTTGTGAAATTGCAAATACTAGTGTCCGTGATTCCTTATGTATGTGCCTTGGAAACATGGTTGGCCCTGAAATTTTTGTCCTGAGAGCTCAGATGTTCACAGGAGAAAAACACAGAAGCTGGTCCCCTGTGGCTGAGCCAATTTCTTATAAACACTCCACAAAGTTACTGAATTATTTTGCAGTCTTCACCCAGCTGTATCTCTGGGTATTAGACACAGCAAAGCCAGGTCTTGGGATCTTGCAATATTCAGGTTTTTCAAATGCTGTTTATACATATGAAAGCAATCTTGCTGGAATGCATAAAACTACTGTCTGGCAGGGTATTAGGAGAAATTCAACTTACAGCAATAGCTTCTGCATGATTAACTTGAGAGGCTTTTAGGTCACTCTATACAACACCCTTAGAAACTGATCCACTAGTGCTTGGCAGATAACCGGGTGTTCACACTCACTCTTCCAGGCATCTTACTCAACTGTGACTAGAAGCATCTAAAATTAGGAGTGTAAGGAAACGTACCTATCCTCTAGCCTGGGCTCCTAACTTGGTTGCCTAAATTAGGCATCTAGAGCCTAATTTACAGCCCTGTCCCTCTGTATAGTGAAGGGAGAGCTCCAGCAGGCAGTTTAGAGGGAATCTGATCTAAGTTTTTTAGTTAGAGACCTAAACTTATAAGGAGATGCTTTTATGCTGTATGTTCCAGATCTGAAAAAAAGGTTGAATGAGTCTGAGGTGCTCAGGAAGATGCTGTTTTCCACCTGCATTGGGTTGAACAAGCAATAAGGCAAGGGAGAACGAGGCCGGCTGTGTTTCTGCCTAGTCTGTGTTACTTCCAGCCCTGATACATAGATCAACTCCTCAGCTATTGCAGATGAGCGTAACCTCAGGAACTACTTGGAGTTCTCACAGTGTACACTGGCACAGAAAGCAGCCCTCTGTGCTCCAGTCAAGAGTGTTATTCCTAAAAATAAGAAAACCCTTTAGCTTTTTCACTGTAGCTAAAAGAGGTCTTACTCAACAGGTACTCTGCCATGGTCCTGCTGTAGTTGTGTTTTCTTGTCTGAGGCAAGGACACAAGCAGGCAGCACTTGGAGCTCAGATGTCCATGGAAACCCCAGCGTTTAGCAGAAGGGGGTGTTTCTGCTTGCATTAGATGTAGCAGAAAAGAGGTGGCTCAGAAAGGGGCTGACGGGTGCAAAGACCAGCTGTTCAATGGAGTACCCTGTGCTTGGCTTCCTGAAGTTACATGGCTGAGATATAGGCTCTTCTCAGTAAGTCTGGTATTGCCCCATGCTTGGCCCTGGGGGTGAGAACCTCAGGTTCTGGCTGTGGAAAGCAGCATGGCAGCTGAGGTGGTGGAGGTTCACACCGGGGGGCACAGGGGGTTTGGGCTTTGCCATCAGCCTTGTACCACCCAGAAAGAGAAGAGAAGAGAAGAGAAGAGAAGAGAAGAGAAGAGAAGAGAAGAGAAGAGAAGAGAAGAGAAGAGAAGAGAAGAGAAGAGAAGAGAAGAGAAGAGAAGAGAAGAGAAGAGAAGAGAAGAGAAGAGAAGAAAAGAAAAGAAAAGAAAAGAAAAGAAAAGAAAAGAAAAGAAAAGAAAAGAAAAGAAAAGAAAAGAAAAGAAAAGAAAAGAAAAGAAAAGAAAAGAAAAGAAAAGAAAAGAAAAGAAAGAAAAGAATTTCAGAAAGTCCATGTGTGTGTTAGAAGCCAAACCACCCTTCATTTGTATGAACACAAGTCAGCTGCAGCAGGGATAGTGAAAGGCAAACTCAGTCTTAAATGTTTTGATTTACTGCTAATTTAAACATTTGAGCATGATGTTCTTTTTGATGCTTATGAACAAAACCCCAGTTGTCCTACCACCTCTGAGGAGTTTTCACAGACTCTGCCTCTCTTTCTGCTTCTCACAGGTTTTTTATCTCGCTGTAACATTAGAAAACGGGGTGCAACCTGCTTTGCATCTAGAGCATCACAGTGCTGGAGTTTTGGCACCAGCAGAGCAGATGGGGGGTTGTGGTGCTTGGTGAACACTAGCTTAGCCCTCGACTGCTGCCCCTGCCCCAGCTGGCACTGGGCACGGCCCTGCAAGGCTGCAGCTCCTCTGCAGGGCTGGAGGGATGTGGCATGCATGAGTGGTGCCAGCAAGTGGAGCAGGAGTTGGGGGCGAACCCAGATGGATACTTGTACCTGTCGGAGGTGTGATGCTTCCAGCCCATCCCTGACACTCAGCTGGCTGCAGGGATGTGCTCCCGGTCATGTCACCTCCTTGGAGATAAAGTGGAAAGAAGGTTACTTTCCCCTTATAGGGAAACAACATGGTGTCACCATGCAGGCAAGCACATGGGGCTCCCCGGCTGCAGGGATGCTGGGCTGCCCCTGCAGCCTGCTGAGGGGACACGCATATCCTACTCTGGGCTTTTTTTGGTCAGGCGTTTCTAAAGTTAAAGTGCCTAAAACTGCAGGCATGGGAACCCAGGAATGAAGTTCAAAAGGCCACTGGCAGCTTTAGATGTGGGGAGTCATAGTAAAGCTGCTGCAATAAAGCCAGGCTTAGAGCAGGATGAAACACTTCAATGAAAGCAGGGTAGCTCCAACCCAAATCTGCTCTTCCTCGGCAGGGATGTCGGAAGGTGTGCTTTGTCCAAGTGCAGGGGCAGAGCCCCGTGTCCCTGGCAGCTGTGTAGCTCTTCTGCCTTCTGATTTGCCGTGATGCAAGGAAGGGGTGAGAGTAAGGCTCGATAGCAGTGGTTCACAAAGGGTCAAACTGCTGCACAGCTAATCCCCTGATTTATTAGGAAACTGTTCTTCCTTCTCCCATCGCATCGTTGCTGATGGAAGATCAGCAGGCAGGAGAAGTAACACATCGTAGATTCATAGGCTCACACTGACATTTCATGAACAGCAGAGAAAGGACCAAATACAAAAAAAAACCCCAAACTGGCTCCAGGTTGATGATTTATACTGTTTTCTCAGGGCCTGTTTGCCAAGCAGCTGGTGTTTCGTGCCAATTGCTATTACAGAAGAGCTTTCTTTGATAGATATCATGAATGGACACTACACAGTTTATCTTAAAACAAAATCCTTCCCACAGCTTATATGGGCTGGCAGGGGATGAGGGAGGGAAAAAGTTGGGCTTTGTTGGGGTTTTTTTTATGCAAGACTATGAAAACACATTTGGGGGAGCCTGCATTATCTGTGTAAAAACACAACAGATGACTTCTATTAATGGAAGTAACATGTGGCTGGGTTCAAGCTAGAGTTGTCATTTGAATGTAGAAGTCAAAGCCAATTTATTGTAACATATTTTTCTTTTCAAAATATTTTAAGAAAGACAAAAAAGTTTGCGCAACCACTTGGCAAGCAGGTCTGTTGAGAGGAGGTATTTTCTGTCTAGTATCTAACATAAGGGCTGAAAAATGTGGCAGTGCCGAGCAATGCTGGATTCCTCCTGGAACTGAAAGAAAGTGTGCGGGATATAATTGTGTAAGAGCCCAATAAATTTTGAAGGGTGGGTTTGTAACACTGCCTTGGGGGCTGCAGGTGGCTCCAGAAGAAAGTCATGGGTTTTATTTCAGTAACAGTCATCAAATACTTTATCTAGCTAGCTACGCATTCACATGGCCCCATCTAAAAGCCAACAATTTATTTTAAAATAGAAATGCCCATAACAATCGCTGCATTTCTTCCATGCCAGATGGTAGAGAGATAAGTTGGATTAGTTTGTAGCGTGTGTTATTGGGAGGTGGCGGGGGGTGTATGCAAAAGCTAAGGCGCAGAAATGAGCTTTCCTGGGGTTTGCAAAGCAAAGCAATGAGCATCAGTGCTCTGTGGTCTTCAGGGTATGGGTAGGCTACGCCTGGCCAGTCCTTGTTTCACTGTTGGTCAGTCCGTATTTCCCTGGATGCCATGGGAGGCAATGGCCATGGAGCAGAGCTTTACCCAGGCAGTAGACCAGACCCTGGCACTACACCTCAGTAGTGAGAGAACCGCTTCGTAACAGGGAGCATCAGACTCCAGCTGTGGACACGGGGCAAAAATGCTGCTGCATATGAGGTTATACAGAATTATGTGGTTGGGTTCCCATGGTGAATTGCAGCAAAGTGTATTCAGAGAACTGATGTTTCTCATGACTGTTGTGACCTCTCCAGTGTACCCTATATCCTATTTTCTTTGTAGCTGGGTAGCTAAGCAATACCTGACTATCAAGGGATCCAGCCTAGTCTGAGTATTTTTGTGTGTGGACTGAGAAAGCTATTTCCTACATTTGGTAAAGGCCCAAGTACCAAACACTGATGGAGTGAGTAGACAGAAAACATATTGCTGCCAAGGGAAACCATGGCTAAAAGAAAACAAGCAGCGTATTGTCATCCCATGTTCATTCTCATCCTGTATGTGCATGGTCTGAGTCCCCAAGTACCTTCCCCATTGCCTTCTGAGATTACTTTTTGCTATCCCTTCCTCACGAAGCTGCACACAAGGAAGAGGAAGCAGACCTAGATCCGTCACAAAGACTGGGGAGACCCTAAAGTGCTCTTCAAAGTCCTGCCCAGTTGCACATTTGTTTTACCAAGGAAGGTGATAAACTCTAAGCGTATTTAATCTTGCCGCTAATAGGGGCAAATCAGCATTCTCTCAAGAGATTGCTCTTGTCAGGGAGGTGACGGGACGAAGGAAAGCGGCACCACTCACCCCACCACGAAGTAACGACTTACCGCTTCTGCGTTTTCTAAGAATAGATGCCACTTCTAGCAATGAGCCTGTAACTTCTTGCTTCTGCTTGCCAGATGGTGGGAACCAGCAGACGCTGAGTTTGTTCCCTTGTGGTCAAACAAACTGCCATACGTCCTGATGCAAGTTTCCTGAAAGATCCCCAGGACAGCTCCCTTACTTCTGTTAACGTTTCCCAAGCTCCTGGTACAACATTGAGGTTTTCCACTGGAACCGCCTGGCACATTTTCATAGTCTTCCATGAGCAATAAAGTTACTCAATCCCCTTCTTATTTTTGTCAAAGCCTTTGTATCAGTCACTTGTTCTGAGAGTTTGTGGGCTGTACTTAAGCTAATTGCATAAAAAGAATTATTTCCTTTTCTTGATGCTTGTTATTATTTTCATCCTTCACGAGCCTTTTCTTCTGTTTCAGGATCAACACTCTGTGGTAGGCCAGGGAGCTGGCCCCACTCCAAGCTCCAGTTCTTGCTCAAATCCAAACACTGGAAGTGGTTACATGAACTCATCCCAGCAATCAATGTTGAATCAGCAACTGATGGAAAAGAAACAGGCTCTGCAACGGCAAATGATGGAGCAAAAACAACTCCTTCTACAGCAGCAGATGTTGGCAGAAGCTGTAAGTTTTCTAATTCCTTATTTTGCATGGAAAAGATTATCATAGAAACAATACAAAAGAAAGCTAAGACAGGGGGAAGAAAGCCCCCAAAACTTCAAGGTCATTTTGGCAATGCCTAGACCTTCTAGAGTGTGCCTCATATTTTTCAGCACTTTGCTAAGCCCTTTTGAAACCTTCTTCAGTTTATATGAAACAAATCAAGTATCTGAGCTACTGTGGTTTCACTATGAGAACAGTCTAAGCATATGCTTAATTTGAGGCATATGTATATTGTCAGTGGTTTTCTTTGCAAGATAAGCTGAGGTGCACTGCTGTGCTACTTTGACCACAGAGGAAAGTTGGCTTCCAGGTTCTGCAACCTAGGCAGTGCCTGTGTGTAAACAAGGATCAGGTACATCAATCAGCTACGCTCTCTACAAACACCTGTAGCCAGGTGGGGGTCGGTCTCTTCTCCCAAGTTACAAACAATAGGACAAGAGCAAATGGCCACGAGTTGCACCAGGGGAAGTTTAGACTGGACATTAGGGAAAATTTCTTCACAGAAAGGGTTGTCAAACATTGGAACAGGCTGCCCAGGGAAGTGGTGGAGTCACCATCCCTGGAGGTAATTAAAAGATGTGTGGATGTGGCACTTAGGGACACGGTTTAGTGATGGACTTGGCAGCACTAGGTTAACGGTTGGACTCGATGATCTTAAAGGTCTTTTCCAACCTAAACAATTCTATCATTCTGTGATTCTATGATTTTAGCACAAGTTTGTGTGCTTGGTTGGGATTATATATGAGTCCTCCTTTCTCTGTTTTATTTTGCATTTCCAGATATTTGTAGCCAGTTCTTCTCTCTCTCTTAGTATCTAAGAGACCAGTTGGGGGTTTCTGGTCATTTTATGAGGCATGGGGGATATTTTGGCAGCAATAAGTATTAGAACCCACTAATTCAGTTCCACTAAACTGGCATTGCCATTGATACTGCATGAACTGAGTCAGCTGAAGGTGCTTCATGGCCCATCACCCATGGCCAGTGCAACAGGTGGGGAGGCCCAGCTGCCCAGAGCAGTTATACACGCCCTCTGCATCCTTGTATTCACAGAGAGCAGATCCATTCATGCCAGCCTGACACTTTGAATCCAAAACTTTAATTTCGTTATAAAGCTATAGACTCAGAAATACTGACACAGAATGCCATTCAGTAATTAAAGAACAACACAGAAGTGGAAAAACAGTCATGTTTTTGTGGGAATATTTTCAAAACAAAAATGGTTCCATTTTTTATAGAGAATATCTTTTTGTTTACAGATTTATTTCCATTCCAAAAATACAATTAGAAAGCTTGAGTTTGAAATTAAGGATTTAATTTATCCTATAAGGGAAATATTTGTTGACTTTTTAATTTATGCAGAAGAAAACTGAAGTTTCAAGCCAGCTCTATGTGCTGCAGTTTTCTGTCAGAATTTTTAGTGGAACAAAAAGTTAATTGCTCAAATTGCTCTTCTTAAAAGTAAATAAAATAGAAATTAAAATCACTCTACAGAATGTGCTTTTTCAATAAATTTGTCTTTGCTTTTCTGTCATGTACATAGAAATACACACAAAGCCTGCCTACAGTTTTTACATGTATCGCAGGGATTTCCTGGGAGATAACTTGTCTTTCTTCTTCAGGGTTCAGGTCAAGTGGTATGTTAAAATGAGCCTTACAAACCTTAATCAGACCCCTCCCTCCCAGAATGCATTATTAAGAAGAAAAAAACCCAGATTTTTCAGTAGGAGGTCCATTTGCAGGCACTTTCCAGGCAGAAGATCTCGAAATTACTCTGATGGACTTCCATCATCAGCCAGGGCCTGGCTTTTTCACACTGATGAGCTGGTTTGCCATTCTGGCAGCCAAGCACGAAACCCAGGCAGGTTGGTGAGCAGAGGTGAAGCCTACCCAGCAGCTGCCCAGTAAGCATGACTCTGGGAGGCACATGTGCACCAGCAATGACTTACTAGCGTCTAAGGTGGTCAAACCCACATTTTCTTGCCATGGGGCCACATATCCCAAGCAGTCATTGCTCATGGGTGGTAGCACTCTGGAGGCATCAAATCACACTGATGCTGATGAGAGATTTGGCATTGGCTCTGGTGCCTGCGCTTTCCAGATCTTTATGAACACAGGGCAGGCAGTCAGTTTTCAGTTCAAGGATTTGGATTTCTATCTTCCCTTCACCAGAGATGTGTACCTGCAGACCCAAAATAAAAAAAATCTCCCCTGTTATTCAGCTTTTTCTGCAATCTTTCCCTGCTGTCCTTTCCCAATGCTTGCATTCCCAGTGTAAGAGGAAAGACAGCACCACGTACATGTGCAGGGAAGCACAGGACAATGGTGACTGTCATGAAAACCAACCAGCCCAGCATTGGCCTTGCTAAACCCTGGCCGTGTGTCCTGCTAGCATCCCTGGTGAGGAGAGACATGGGGGAGGACAAAACAAGGGTTTTGTTGATTTTTGTGGGAGCTCCACTGGTGTAGGAGGAAGGGGAGAGTGAGGGATGGGCATGGCTGTGGATGGAGCTGACAAGCTGAAATCCTCTTTGCCAGCTGTGCACGCTGAGAGGGCTGTGTGGGTGAAATGGGCTGATGACCACTGACGCAGGTGCCACCCTTGCAGGTCTGGACCCTCATTGCTCCCCAGCTGCATCCCAGCTGTGTGTTTGAGTTGGACCTGGGTGTTCTCTCTGTTTCTGTGCTTTCTCTGAAAGCAAACCCAAGTGCACAGCCAGGGAGGGAGCCATGAGGAACCATAAGGCCCCTCTGTCTGATAAACATGGTGAGTAAGATGCACTTGCAGACATTGGAAGATGCTTTGTACTGCAGTGCAGACGTGGCCAATGTTCTCAGAGGCTGAGAAACTCTCAGTGATTTTAAGGAAAGTTAGGCCAGACTCAAACACAATACAACCTGCAGAAAAGTTTCCATACAGACTTCAGTGGGCAATGGCACAGGTTCACAGTTGCCTCTCCTGTGGACCAGAGTGAAAGGAAGGAACACTTCAGCTTTGTACATACTGAGAAAAGAAAGAGGTAAGCAAAACACAGAGCCAGGAAAGCATAAAGAAAAGCAAATTAATATATTTCTCCTCTAATCCTCTAGGAGAAAATAACTCCACAAGATCAGCTGAACAGACACTTGACACGACCACCACCAGATTATAAAGACCAGAGAAGGAATGTGGTCAACATGCAACAAGCAAACCAGTATCCTGGTAAGTGCCCCTGGGCTAAATGAAACCATTTCCTTCCTTCCAGCTGGAAGACCATCCAGAAAAGCCATGCATGCACTGGTGACGGGGGCCTGATTTTCTGGGTACCCACTTATACCACCACAGAGGCGGTGGGTGGTGGCTGCTGCTCTCCTGTGCTATTTACCTTACAGTCCCCCACCACTGAGAATTGCTGATGTATCATCTGGAGAACCAGCTGGAGGTTCATCCAGGCTGATGCTGCATCTCTCATAGATGTGGAAGGAGGGGCTGGTACTCCTCCCATTAGCAGTGCCTGAGGCAGATGTGCACCCCTATACTTGATACAGAGGTGTTCTCTTGACTGTGCAACCTCACTCCATTCAGATACTTGCCTATGTATATGGTGATCTTGCTTCAGAGACTAAGATGACAACCATCCCTCCCTTTGAATGGCAGCTCATGTACTGCGTGAAGAACCTCATACTGATTTTTAAGTACTTCACATGACACCATCACAGGCAACCGAGCTACCATCTGAACAACGGGTCTGTGTAATATGCCACAGTCACAGCCTCAGTGCTGCTCTACAAGCAGCATTTCAACAGATCAGTCAAACAGTAGCATAAAAGCCCCTGCTTTCTGCCAGAACTGCTCAGGGCAGAAAATGTCTAATGCTTCAAGACTAGTCCTGTGTTTCAGCTCTTGTGCCCTCACCTCCTTGGAGAGTCTGGTATTGGCAGCACAGGGGTGCCTGTTTGGCTTTTCATGCTGTTCACCTCGCTGGTTAGCTGGAGGCTGCTCTAACAGCAAAGGCAGAGTGAGGAAAAGGTGCTGGGGAGAGAAAGGAGGTGGGGGAAATGCAGCAGATAGGATCAAAGGATGTTCTTTATACTGCAAAGTGTCTGTGCATTTAAGTATAAAAAAGATCCTTTGCCTTCTAGTATATCTTTATACACAACACACTGAGGAAAAAATTATGGTTTAGTTTGTTTGTTTTTCCGTAACTGTTGGCTCTGCGGATTCAGCCAGGGATCTGAGTCTTTCCTTCCTATCTGTCCTTCGTAGAAAAACTTTTCCAGCTTCTATTATGATTTTAACGAGTTCCCAAGTGCAGCTCATTCACATGCTACCCCTCTGCCCAGCCTGCTGGCCATGGCTCCAACAGCCCAGCTACCTGTTGGAAGGGCCAGGCTGGGCTGCTCAGGCAGTGTTCGTGCGCTCGTTTGCTTTGTTTACAAGTTCTAGCAGCAAGCTTGGTGCAGTCTGGAAATGGATGCTTTCTGATGGGCCTGAGTGTTTATCATCTTCAGTAAATTTGCACAAGCATCACTGATGCCAGCAGAATAACCCGTGGTGAGGGCAATGCCACAGGGCAGAGAGAGGCCTGCTTGCTGGCCTGGTACCTCCTACACTCGTAAACAAATGTTTTGGCAACCCTAGCAGTTTGCTGGGGAATCCTGTGATTTGGTGTGTTGCTTAAAGGCTCGTTCCTGGAATTAAATGATTAACTGAGATTCTTGGCTTTTACTTAAAAAAAATCCATTTCTAGCCCAAGAGACAAAATGGAAATAACTGCAGCCACATCTGTGAAAACCTCCAAAACAAGTAGATTGCCATTGTTATGTGGCTTTTCTTCTTGTTCTTAATCTGATGGACAATCTGCCAGTCTTGTGGTATTTGGAGTCCCATCTCCTGGATTTGAAACATGTGGGATTGGCAGCACTTGTCCATTCAAATCTCAAGTCCCTGCTGAGTGAGCCCAGGGAGGAGAGCAGCTTTTCAGGCAAGTCTGGGAGAAAGGGCTGTGCTGGGAGCTTGCAGCAAAGCTACCAGATGGAGCTTTAGGAAACTCTTGCATAAGGGAGTAACAGCAGGGAATCTGTTCCCTTTTTCTGGGAATAGCTTTGCTCAGGTCAGGGAATAAGAGACAAAAAGTTAAATATAATAACATAGGGGCTTGGAGACACATGGTTAAGCATTTCATTCCTCTGTGCTTTTCCCCATAGTGCTATGTCACAGCAAGAAATCCCCAAGACAAGAGCAGGTGAATCGGGCAGTGAAGGCATTTCTCCAAATCGCTGTAGCCTGGGGTGCCCGGCTGCTGCACACAGTGCTGCCGGGGAAGACATTTCTTCCCATCTGGAAGAAATCAGAATGGAAAATATTTGTGTTAAAAATAAAAAGGATAAAAATAGCAATACAAAGAAAGAGGAAGCTTCGTCTTTTGCACAACAAGTACAACCCATATCCCAACCACATGTGCTCTTTAAAGAGCGTGGCATTTGCAGGAACAGTGCGATGGTAGTCCTGGGGGCTGCTCAACAGCTGTCAGGGTCACCCAGCAGCAAGTGAAGTGACTCCACAAAGTTGTAGTACAGCTGGAGGAAGAGAACCAGCTCTCCCCAGATGGCTGTTCCAGGTCTTTTGAAATGCCCCCTATTTCTGTGCCATTCCTCATTTTTAGTACCAGCCTAACGGAGCAAAGCATCAGGGCCCCCATCTCTTACCACCTCTGTGAAAAGATGTTACAGCACTTCCAAAAAGCAGTGAGCAATGCACAACCCACTAGCAAAGCCAAAGATGAGGTTGCCTGCTGAGCACTGAGTTTCTTCTCTTCATTTCCAAAGCTAAATTCAGTTAGGGGGCTCCTTGGGAGGACATGGAGGACAATCTGATTGTCCCTGTGGGGGTAAAAGCAGGTGGACTCCTCATAGCATCTCCTGTCCCAGGGACTGTGTGGCTCAAGGGCTGAATTTAGGTGCTTAAGTTAGGACAACATAATTGTTAGGACAATTAGATTCTCTACAGTCAAGTGTCTCCTGCTTAGAGACAGTTTGTGGAAAAGCCTACCTTCCAGGAGCTTCTTGATATAAGTATCTATGTCTATATTGATTTGGAACAAGCAACTCTGCTTGTGGAGTCATGCTCAGTGTTAATAATGATTTAGGAAGAGATTATTTTAAAGCACTTAAGGAAAAAAGGAATCCTTTGCATCCACTACTAAATAGAAATAGCCTATGTATAAAAATAATGCAGAAAAGGCAGAAATATATATTTTTTTCTTCAGTTCCAGTCTGAGGGAACTGAACATCATTATGGTGAAATTTCAACAGGAACAGCATATTAAACAGCTGTTCCTAAACATAGACTTTTTAAATATGTATGCGCATGATTTGTCTTCAAGAGTTTTGAAAGAGCTGGCTGAGAGGTTCTCCAAATTCTTATGTCACTTTTTATTTAGTCTTGAAACTCCAAGGAAGATTGCTAATGCCATGACAAAAATTAAAAGAGTAAGTAGGTAATTGCAGCCCAAGTGACCTAATGCAGAACTCAGCAAAAATACTGGGGAGCTGATATAGCCTGAATAATAAAGAATTTAAGAAGGGAATATAATTAATGACAGGCAACATGGGCTGATGTAAAAGAACCTTTTCAAACTAGCATGGTATTTTTTTCCATGAAACCACAACTTTGTCTGATAAAGGTAATAGTTGTTGAAGTAAACGTCCTTACAAGCAACTGACTTAGTACTGCCTATTTTGGTTAAGAAACCAGAGTGATACAAAGTTAACGTAGCACATAAGGAAATGGCTGATAGCTCTCCAGATACTGCTGTAAACAGTCTGTGTGATTGCAACTGAAGGGACAAACACAGCCTGAGATGATGCTGAACAAGAAAAAAAGAGCTTACTTTACATCCATGTTGGAGATGTGCAAGAGCTATTACTGTGACCAGCTGTGATGTACAGCCTTGAAATCAAATGCTGAAAACTGTTAAGTTTTGAAAATTGCTTAGAAGGACCAAAGCACTGAAAAGTGTGCCACGGACTGAGACCAAAGTATTTGGAGAACACTGCAGGCATGAGCACAGTCTTGAAGCACCTGTGTGGTAAGAAGGAATTGTTGATGGACGAACTAATAAAATTAATCATACAGACTGATATATAATAAGATTTGATGACAAAGTCAAAGTTAGCCAAATTCAGTCTGGTTTTAGCGTATGTATGAAAGATCAAACCAAGGTAGTGTCCACATCCAACAATTGCTACTAGTTGCTACCTATGAAATAGCCAAGCTCCAGGGCTGTATGTTCCTCCCATTCCTCCTCTGGGAGAGGCTCAGATAATTCCCGAAATGTGGTGGTACCTTGGTAGCAAGCCCATTCAACAGCTTTCCTCACACTTTGGGAGGCATCTAAAGTGGTGCTAGAATTTAGCTTGTACTGTGTCATGTGGCAAAGATTTCCTCAGCTTACCCACACATTGTGTGAAGAAACTTCGCCTTTCATTTGCTTTGAATCTGACCTCTTCTAGCTGCCCTTTTTGTAGGGCTTGTACTGAAAGTAACAGTAGCAAAGGGAATTAAGCTGTGGAGCAGCTGATTATGTGCAAAGGGGGGTTCTCCACAGTGCCATCTACACTGGCTGCGTTTAGAAAATGTTTGGTCTTCTTCAATCAGTCTCTCACAGATTAATTCAGAGCCTAGCACTGCATAAGCAATCAGCCTACATTGTGTAAATGACTTATTATGGCCTCAAAATAGAGACTATATAGCCGCAAATCTGCCACAGAGGTAAGCTTGTGTCGAGGTTTGGAGGCTGAAGAGAAAAGAAATCTCCTTGTGTGATTCGTTGGCAGATGTCAGGTACAGGAAAGTCCTCCACTGGGCAGAATTAGCCATGAATGGTAGATTCATGACAACTCATAACTTCTAGTTTTCTGATGCACTAAACGTTCATGTGCAGCAAATGCCTGCACGTCAGGTATCATGTGTGGCTCCCTCATGGGCCATACATGGGCAAGTCAGCTTCTGCAGGGGCAAACGGCCATAGCCCAGCTGGGAAGAGAGCTTAGAAGGGGCACACGGGTGGCACTCATCAGGCACAGCACTGACCCATGTCCTTGTGCCTGCTCAGCCACCATGCGGGAGGACAAGCAGGTCACACACTGGGCTGAGCACCTGGCTGACAGGCAGGCTCTGAGTGCTGCAAACGTGTGAGATGCAGTCTTGGCTCCTGCTGTTGTCTGGGACGGGCATTTCCAGAAGGGATAGACACCACTGCTGTTGGTGTCTGAGAAAGGTGGAAAAGGGGCCTGATGATGGTCCCTATCACTCTCTGTTGTCTCTAGAGTGAGACAGGATGAGCCATGCTCTGTAAGGAAGACAAGCTCTTGATCTCTGCCTCTGCTCACTTAGATCAGCCTTCTCCTGTCCAAGGTGTGTAGTGCTTCTGTAAAAAAAGGCAGAAAAGTCTTCTCTCCTGCCCAGTGGTTCTCTCTGTCCTTCCTTGCTTCAATATTTCTCTTACAATGAGCGCTGGTTTTGGTTTATCTGATGTCCTCTGAAGGGATGGAAAGACCACCAAGGACTTCATATAGACCAAACCACCCTTTGGATGATAAGCATCTTTGAGGCCTTGAGCAAGTTCATGAAAATCCTCTTAAGAGCAAAGTATCTTCTTCAAGAAATTCTGCTGCTAGAAGACTGGATTTTTAACCTGTTGGTATTTGAATGACACCATGCGCTGATGCACTCATGTTTAACACTTTTGTTGTCTCCTTTCCAGGTGGTTCACCAGCTGTGAGTATGAGCTCCAACATGCCCTTATCCAACCCAATTTCAACTCATAGCATCATACCCCAGAGCTCCAGCCTCATGTCCACACCCTCTGGGACCCGAATGCCTTCTGTTCCTGCCGCTCGGAGTATGGGCTGCTATGGAAGCCTCCCTTGCAACCAAACAAGCACGTACAATGTGACTTCAGGAATGAACCAAATGCAGCCACACAGAAACCAAAATCAAGTCCTGCCCAGTCAGAATAACCCCATGATGTCTCGACAGCAAACCATGACACAGGGAAACAACGTAGCACCTTTTGGGACAGGGTCGGTAGTCAACTCGCAGCAAGTAAGGCCAAGCTTGAACCACGGAGCCACAGGTATCTCCCCGCAAAGGCCAGCCAACGTGATGATCACAGCTACTGCCACTGCCCAGAACTGGGCCCCGCAAGAAGCTGCGGTGAAGCAGCAGGACGGACTGAAACCCACAGGGGTCCGCTTCCCCACTGGCACTCCATATCCTAACCAGTCTTTGCAACGCAATGTAGGCAACCAGCATTTTCCTCAGCGTGCATTGGCACCTCCTAATCAGTTAACAGCAGGAGTCCAAATGAGGCCTCCTCTAAATCAAATGCACCAGACTCTAAATGGACAATCTGCTGGCTCGCTACGAGGTCTCAGCATAAGACCTAACCAGCTGAGAGGACAGACTGTGCCTACCTTGAATCAGCCAGGAACAAGTATGACACCTCCGTCATCTCTGCCATCAACTGGTTTCACATCTACCAACCAAAACTCTCGGGCTTACCAAGGAAGTGACCATGGTAATGACATAGCATTTGACTTTCTGAACCAGCAAGGTGACAGTATAGGACCTGCGCTCAACAGTGACTCAGACTTTATAGATTCTTTACTGAAAACAGAACCTGGTAACGATGACTGGATGAAAGACATCAACCTTGATGAAATTTTGGGGAACCACTCATAAGTGACAGTACCAAGGGTGAACCAGATGAAGAGGCATTAAGGACATGAGCTTTCTCTTTAGATGCCAACAACCTGCTTTATTAATTTACACTCCAGTAACTGGGCTGTCCTTTAAAATACCATGTAGGGTGACTGCCCAGTTTGAAGAGTTGCTCTAGGAACAAAACTGAAGTCTCCAGCGATGAAATGATAACCTAAGTGGTATTCATGCCTGCCACAAAGGAGTGAGAATGCATGAAGGGTCTGTTCCCCACACTGGTGCCCAGCACATTGCAAACCCGTCAGTTCTTCTCACAGAGGCTGCATGGAAAAACATATTTAACTTCTCGCACACACAAGCACCAGACAGTGGTATGGGTTGTGGAACATGTACAAGCAAGTACAAGCCCAAGTGGTCCAGAGCTCTTCAGTCATCGTGTTCACAGCCCTTAACTTCCTCGGGATTACTCAGCCCTGACAGCATCAGGCTCTGTGTAAATCTCATTGTGTTACACAAACTGTTTACTTTTACACAGTACAAACTCACATTTGCTTTCCCAATGATTTTGGTTTAAACCCTGTATGTTTTGTAGCACACAAAAGGGTAAGTGGTCTTGTCCAAGGGAAGAAGGAAACAGATCATCCAGTGTGTTACTGAGTGCGCTCTAGTGTTCACTTTCTCCATTTCATCAGTGCTTGCAGCAAGTATCAGAGGACACTACTGTCCTGCCAACAGCACAATCATTTTGGGCATTGAGGGAAACACGAGATGAACTACACCAAAGCTCAAGATCCTCACTTTGCCACCTTGCCCTACCCCAGGGACTCCAGTGACTTAATGGACAACTTAAGTGGATAGGGTGCTCACGATTTAACCGTCACTGACTACTTTCCCAGTCCAGCTTAGAGGAGGGCAAATGCATGAAGTGGCTCAGCTAAGCCACTATTCTCATATTCATCTTAACCCATGGTGAGTGTCAGGTAGTTCAGCCCGGTCCTCTTCTGTCAAACAGGTTTATCCCATCAGAAATGCCAGCATCTGTGTCTGGGGAGAGGCTACCATTTTGATTGCATAGCATTTTGGCTCCATCCTGCTTTCCCTTTGCCATATAGGCAGAGTTGAAAGAGGTCCAGTGGTGGCCTCCAGGCAGAGTATAAGACACTCTGCCCCTGAAACTAGCATGCAGATCAGTTATAACCACCTGGGTTACTCACAGTAGGAAGCTCCACTCAGCCACATCTGAGCTTGTAAAAGAAACAGTTTGGGGGACTATTTCTGTATGCTGAGCTCAATCATCTGTTCTGGGTTTGGGGATGGCCCCGCTAACATGGCCCTGAGCAATTTCAGTGCATCACCTGGGACAAGGATCATTCCCATAGACAGTCTACAGACACCTTGCCTTGGAGGCTAACAGAGCAGAGCAGTAAGGGTAGAAGTTGTTCCACATCGCTTGACCTCGGTGCCAGGGGATAGTCTCGACAACGTTAAATTTTCTCCTATAGACTTGGTCAGTAAGGGCATCAGAAGGAGGTGCTATATCACTGTAAAGCAGCTCCACAGTGAGTCAGACAGGAGGACTCACAGGTGGGAACGGATCTTGCAATTCAAATGAAAATGCTGTTCTTTAAAATGATGTGGTGTGACATGTTTCACAGCCTCCTCTGAATTAGCTAAAACTAGATGTGGCAAAGAAATATAATGCCTACATTCACATGCCTCGGCACCAAGAGGCATTGCTCTGTCCCATGCAAGTGCTTTATTCATCGTTGTTAGTGGCAGTGGGACAAGTAGACTACTTGACAATAGCCTCTGCACTTATCTGACCTATTTCTCATAAGAGGTTTTAATAAGGCTTTTCCAGTCATTTCACCCTGTCATTTCATGTGGGCACAATTTTTCATGATGTTTCAAGAAGCATCATGACACAAACGAGCACCAGCACCTCCAGGAAAGGTATAATGTGGGCATTTAGCTTGATATGCCAGTTGAGGTGAGCTGGGAATGATGCTGTTCATTCCCAGACATGTTTTCCATAAGAGTGACGAGAAAGCATGCTGAAGAGTTCCTTCTGCTGCCCCAGCTAGCAATCATTGCATACCCCTGCACTGTGTAACATGGTGGCTCAGCTGCCCAGAAAACTCCCTCTTCTCACCAGTTTTGGCTGGGGTGTGTGCAGTCCCTTTGATATGCCAGTACAAATTTTTCCAAGTCTTTAAAGAGCTTTTTGGCCCAGGTCACTGGTGCCCCACCTAACTATGGAGGGATACAGATGTCATCTATCAAATGGGTCCCCTATAAATTGTGTAAAAACTAGACTGAAATAGTAGCTACATGAGTTTAAAGTGGAGGGAAGATCAGCTCATCTGTTTCACACACAGGCACACACCCTGTCCATGAGCAGGTCAGCAGTGGTGGCCGAAGCTCTGGTAGGAATAGACGACTGCGATGCCACTAAGGCTGAGGCTGAGTTAGTGTCATCATGAGCCATGAGCACTGAAGTCTGGTAACTTCAGCTACCCCCACATGCCATTGAAAAAGCCACCACTGGTTTCTGTATTAAGACCGGATCGTTTTCCAAATCCTCAAACAATGTAAAAAAATTGTTCACCTAAGGAGCTGGTCCCAAGATGTCAGGATATCATCCGGTGGTGGATTCAACGCTGAGCTTCATCGTGTTGGCCTCAGCCTGGAGTGGAGAAGACACGGGGCTGCAAATGTTGTCCCTGGGATCAAAATTTCATCCATCTTAAGTAAATTCAACAAAGGTAGAGGCCATTTGCAGTCTTGTAAAGATTTGCCTGATGCATTTGAAATGTGAGCCTGTGAAAGCCTCTTGCAACCAAAACTTGAATCCCGTAACATTTCTACAGAACACTTGTATCTGAACGGAGCTAGTGTCTTTTTTCTCTTTCTTTGCAATGGCTAAGTGCACTACCCTTATAGTCTATTTTTCGTCATTGACCGGGCACTCTTCACAGTATTGGGTTGTAAATATAAAGAATTATTTGTTTTGTAAACTTTTGTAAAAAACCCCCCACAAAAAGTAATAATATTTTGGTAGGATAATAAAAATCATATTATTTGGGTTATATTTATACATATGTGAAATAAATATACTATCAAAAAGTTGTATTTTATACAAAAAGTCAATGGTTACCTTTTGTATTCTATATACAAAGTTTTGTATGATACGATTGTTTATTTTTATCTGCAAACTTCGATTTTGGGGGAGGGCAGAATGGGATTGTGGTTAAATAGCTGGGTCTGACCCCGAGCTCGCTGAAACCAATGGAGTCTTTCCATTGCCTTCACAGGGCTTTGAATCAAGCCTTTAAATCACCTTCAGATACGTTTGACATCTGAAGCTCTCTGGAAACCTCAACATGAAAACATTCCAGGTTTCAAATTTTTTCCCTGAAAAAGGCTTTTATTATTATTGTTATTATTGTTATTATTATTGTAACTCTTGGGAGGCAGGTGGGACCTATGTAACTGTCATGTCCTTGTTGCATGTATGTCTGCTTTATACTTTCCCCATATTATAAACCAGTGTTTCTCTATACAGACTAAAAGGAAAAGTTGCTGTACAGAAATGTTTGTGTTTATGCATTTTTACATGTGGCTGTATATACCTCCTAGTACTATGCAGTGACACTTATTTGACTCCATTTATTTTTCACCTAAACATGAATAGTATGTTTTTCAGTAGCTATCAAAACTCTGCCAAGTAAATCAATCAAAATTATCCCAAATGTCTCTTTTCTTAATATGAATTTTATAATGAATGTCTGTTTAGTCAACTGCTTGTTTGTCTGAGTAAATTAAAATTACAGCAATATTTTAAGCAGAGGTGAGAAAAATGTGCATCTGACAGCTTCTGGGAGCTCAGTCTGCCTCTTTGCAAGAGAGCCGCGATGTTTTCCTGCGGACTGAAGACATGGTTTCATCACCAGCCAGGGTTAACAAATATCACATGGTATTTTAGCTCCCGGTGAATGGGTTGGTGTTGCAGCACAGCAATTCTCTCTGGGATCCTGCTGAAGTTAAAGCAGAGAACTGGGTACCCCAAGAGCTAGGTACCATGAGAGGGCTAGCCAGGTCCCCAAGCCCATGCCCTGCCCTGGATCATGCCCTAGAGGTATCTGCCCCTCTCTCCCCACTAGCAGAGACCCCTAATGAGATGCCAGAAATCAGGCAGTGGGCTTCTCCTCCTTCCCTCCCTGCCTGCCTCGCATGACACCTCATTTTAGCCTAAAGAAATTCCAGCATGTACCAGATCACGTTGGGTTGCAGACTGTTTCACACAAGTATTCGTCCTCACCAGGCTATTTTTAGCAGGCCAGCCCTGAGGAAGTGATGTCCCGTTCCTTAAGAGGCTCTCCTCATTAGCCAGGCTCCATCTCCAAGTGGGTGGCTTTTCCCGCCCAATGAACTGAGTGGCAATGGGTGGCAGAGGGGACGCTTCGAAGGGACAAATGTCAGCACAGCACTGCCAGTGCTTGAAGGCTGCGCCGTGCTATTTTCAGATGTAGCAAGAGCTCCCCACACCTTAACTGCTTCACTGCCGTTGGTGATGCTCAAGGACAACCATGAAGCACATCCGCCCTTTAGTCCCCCTCTGCTCGCCTTCCCCCACAGAGCAAGCGGTGAGACACCCTCCTTGGCTGCCCCCCATGACCCCAGCTCTGCTGCCTGCTGCCCTCTCGATTTTTGCCAGTGCCGCTCAGTCCCTGTATTATATCTGACTCTCACCCACAAATGGCTCCTGTGTCCTTCCCTGGCATCCGGGGGCTGCACAGGGAGGGACAGGGGAGGGATGATGGCACCTTCCCTGTGCCCCACCACCCTGGCTGTGCCCACGCTCCCTGTCCTGGCTGGAGATGCTGAAGCGAGGAGGTGCCCAGGAGGTACGTGGCTCTCTCCTCACTTCAGCATCTTCAGCACCGGTCAACTGTTCTCCCCTTGCACTTGGGGGTGGAAAATAGGGCACAGTCCCACTCACGTGAGAGTACGTCTGAAATAGGTCAAGGAGCTCATGCCCTAAAGGTGCCTCTTCGTCTATCGCAGCTGTAAAGGCAGAGGACAAGGCAGGGGGGATGGGGGAGCCTCAGGCAGGGCTGCTGCCTGGCAGAAGAAGCTATGACTGTATCAGTGAGCTGAAAAACTGCCAGGGAGTCCTCCCAGCCTTGCAGCATGGTGGTTTGTGCCACCAGCATGTAAGGGTCCCTGGTAGTGCTTGGATGCAATGACCGCCCTCCCAAACAGTTCCCATGACCAAGAGCCATTCCCGCTTTGGATGCAGGATAAGAGGGTATAATAGTATGGACAGGAGTCACCCTGCGCCACATGGCCTCTGTGCCAGAAGATGTCCCCAGACCTGTCTCCTGTGCCCAGGGAGATGTAGCCAGCAAGACCACTTGGAGGGGGGTGGGAGACAGGGGTGGCAGTGAATATATTCCCCACCCAGCCAGACGCAGCACAGCAGGAACTGCATCAGATCCGGGCAAGGGCTGACCTTTCCCACTGCATCGGAAATCACTTGGCGGAAGGACGGGCGGCACAGTCAAGAGCACTGCTCCCTCCCACAGCAGCATGATGGTCCAGCAGCTGCAGGAACCAGGGCTGGCATGGAGAGGATCCTGCTACAATAAAAGCTTAGGCCATGGTAAGAGCTCACATCACCCTAGTTTTTAAATTAGACATTCTCAGTCATGCAGACCACTTTGACAGAGCGCCTTTAATATGGTTCTAAATCATATCCCAAGTATCTGTTTAAATAAAATATAAAATGTATTCCATTTTTTGCTTCTGGTTGTTACAAACTACTTCAGCCACAAGTTACTGTCATACTGGAGGACTCACAGGATGAAATCCCTATCCATACGCTACAGAAAAGGTGATAAAAGCTGCCTGGTTAGGACTTAAAACCCTATGTTTAGGAAAAAAAAAGAAACCCAACCCCAAACTAACATTTGCCAATCTTGCATTTTCATTATAAGGAACTCCTATAAAACAGCTGAGGCTTAAATGATTCGTTTTTTCTGTAACAGTTAAGCCTCTTCTGTGCTGAAGAGCAAGCACCCAGCAAGTGACTGCAGTTGCTGGTGAACATGTGCTGATGTTTGTGTTGCTGCTGCCCGGGTATCAAGGCCAGATGAGCTGCTTAGCCATCCTCAGGACGTGCAATGGCAGAGCCAGTGCGCTCTCCCAGAGCAGCACAGTTAAAGCCCTGCTGGCTGCGCTGGCGTGTGCCTCGTGTGCAGCTCACTCTCTCCAGACATGCCGTGCACTCCTGTTCACGGCTTGAGACAACAAAGAAGGGACATGGTTTTTTGGCAGGCTGCCTGTGATGTTTTCACTCTGGCTGACTGATCTGCCTTGTTCTACAGGACACAGTGTTTTATCCTTCATGCCCAGGAACATCAGGAAAATCCTGGGGTGCTGTTAAGTGTTTGGGTGAAATGCTGAGTATAGGCGCATCCATGCAGCTCATGCTCAAACTAACAGATCTAATGGCAAAATCTATCCCTCAATATCAATTTGACACAAAAGGAAAGTTCCTGGTCATTGTGAAGGTCAATGAACATCACGTAAGGGCAGTTTGCCCTGGACATCGTTATGTTGGAGTGACATGGTGAAAATAAAGCCAGGGAATATACTCAAATTGCCTTTTGTGCTGATATAGTCTCTGAGTACAACAGGAAAGTTCAACTCTACAGGCCTAAACAATTTTTAAAAAATGAAATTAGTGCTGGAAGAGCACTAGCTCCAGGGTACCAGCTGACTGAGAAATCTTTATTAGAAATTATTGTGGTATTATTTGAGGATTTGATTTGGAAAGCTCCTTCTCACAGAAGTAGCCCATAGGGTTAAGTTCCACAAACCGATCATACATGTCAGTCAGGATAATAAATTAGTGTAATTCATATATGAATGTAATTTCCATCAATCAAAGATACCTAACTTTCTCTAGGAAAGGCATATGTGGGGACTCAGCACATTCAATTATTTTGAAGGGATTCAATAAATTTTCCAAAAGTGTAGTTTTAAAAAAGATAAATGTGTCAGAATGCATGTGCCATATTATTTGATTCATCAAGGCCTTTAAGGTACACATGGGGGAATGTCTAAGAATATATGCATTGGTCAAAGTATCTTTTTGTGAATCTGAACATCAATTCCGCCAATGACAGTTTATTCCTTTCTTGCGTTCCTTTTTCTCTTAAGGATCCTGCTTTTTTTCCAAGTCCTCCAGCAAGACTTCTAGCTGGTGTAACATTACTCCTCATAGTAACTCTGTGAGTAACTGAACTCTACGCCAAATTAAAACTGGCATAAAGAAACCTGTTGCACTCTTTCCCGTGGTTTCCTTAGTGTGAACACGTTAGCCTTGGTCTGTTGGGTAACCAGGCTCACAGGACGTCTACAGCAGAGGCAGGAACTCCATGTGTGTTCCCAAAAGACTGATCAAAGCTGCAGGGCTACGTGGTGTCCCTATTCACATCAGCAGCAAGTTAACTGCATTAGCACAGCTAAAATCAGGATTTCATGCATAACACTCCCTCAAAGCCAATTTTCCCTTCATTTAAGAAACAAATCCACAAATTAAAGGAATTTCCCCATATTTACATTGCGTCTTTATATTATAATGTGCCACAACGGTCTTGATTAATTGTGTGGATCTTACTATAATAAAGCCATCGCACGCTAATCTTATTCATTAACTTTCCCTCCAACCCCAAAGACTGTTTTACAATGTAATCTGCTAGCTTCTTACATACAAATACCAACAGACCATCTGTTTATACTGGGGAGTTTAAAACCTTCTTGTAGAAAATGTCTGGAGCGCTTTAGAGGGTTACAAAGAGAAGCTTTCAAATGCTGACAAGATAGTGCCTTTTAAAGAAGCGAATCATTAAAAAATGGGAAAAAACCATCCTGGAGAACATTTCATTACTTTCTCAACATCGAACATAGTCTTTCTGCAAGTGACTCAAGTTCACAAAACAGCACAAAACCTCAGAAATTTCCTTTTGTTACATCAGTTTTTAAAGCCTCAGCAGTGGCCTATTTTGGTTTTCTTCTTCATTTTTCTTTTTTTAAGAAAAATGATATAGTGTCCTTTTTATACACTTTGCTGTGCCTCCAAAGCCTCCTGCTATTAGACTGGTTTTAGCTTTCACTAAGCAAGAGCATGCAATAAAGAAAAATCTCCCAATGGCGACCAACACCACGACTGTGTAGCTGTGCATTTGGATGGCAGATTAGCTCCAGAAATGCTACGTTATATTAAACTATCCAAGCTTTCATCAGAGAATGCTTACACCAGGCTTTTACAGCCTTTGAAAAAAGGCAAGATTTTCGAAAAGGAGACCAAAGTCTGTCTCCCATGCCCACGCTGATCGAAAGGGTGATGTCTGGCCCTTAGATTTCAGCCCCACGGTTTCTTGCAGAATAGGGGCACTTCGGTGACACGATGTACTCTGGGCAGAAACAATCAATGCAAATGATCAGAATTCTAGAAAATATATAGAAAAGAACTGCGGCTGTTTAGCCCAAAGACAAGGAGGTTTGAGTGAAGACAGGATAAAGAGTCTTTGAACAGAAAAATCATTGATGCCAAGGGAAAAGATTATGTATCTCCATATTGATTCAAACAAGCCAAGAAACGATGGGTTCAGGATAGATGGCAGGTGGAAGTTTTTAATAGGAAGGATAACACGAGGATGGACTGTCTGAGGAGGGTATGGGGTCTGAAAGTCCTCAAGACCTGGTTAGGCACCTGTCAGGAACGATACATTTATCTGCCTTCAGGCAGTTAAATATACTAAATGTCTCCATGGGTCCTCACAGGAAGACAGAAAAACTATGAAAAGCAAGCAAAAAGTTTTCATGTTCAGGAAGAAAAGGAAAATAATCAGTAAATACAGTTTGCGGGGCTTAAGTCAATGCGTACCAATTCACATGCACATCACCCACCCCCATCCTGTAATGCAGCTACTTGAATCACTCTCCGCTCCCACACCATAAAAAACACGACAGGAGGCCTGAGAGAGTTGGGTTTGTCCCAACTGTCTTGCCTGCCCCTTCAGTCTTTTTCCTGGGGGGTAAAGTTAAGGAAATCTTCCATTTGTGTCTCTTTCCTGAAGAAAAGGGGTTTTATTCTATGCTTGTCCTTTTGTGTTAAAGTTACCAAGGCAAGCTGGCTAATCACTGGAATGATCAGAAGGTCTCAGAGATACCTGAATCCAGCCTGGAGCATGTCTAAGTTGATGTCTTTGTTCACTTCACAAAACCAAACAGGAGTAGCTTGTGTGAGGATTAGATATCTGCAATTCAATCCAGATGATCGCTTTATTATGGAAAACCATCCCTCTCCATACCACCCAGAAAGACAGCCACCATGGGATGAAGTATCGTGGGCTCCTGTTCCGCCCCAGTTGAAGCTGCAGGCTTTAAAGACAGAGTTAAAAGAAGACATACAGCTGCTACAGGAGACGGGCTTAACAGCGTGTGAACGCCATGTGCTTGTAAGGATATTTAAAGGATTAGGGGAGAATTAAATGTTTGTCTGTCTTTGTTGTTCAGCATAGCTTCAAAGCTGGAAGACAATACTGAAGAAGATATTTCCCCTTTTAAATACCGGAAGGGTACTCCTAAAACAATAGCTGAAAAATGCAGGCATGACCTAACAGATTTATACACAAAGATGCTGGATGATTCTTATCAGATGGATGAAGAACATGCTATTCTGCAGTATAAAATGGGAATATAAAGTTCACAGTTTAAAATACCAGTGAACAATCTCGGCATGGACAAAAAAATCCAGCTCAAAATTCCTCTCTGGGAAACAGAAGGCAAGCATCCTGGCTGGTGGTTTCAATTTATCCCGCTATGCTGGTCTGTGGGTTAACTGGCCAGTAGCAGAGCGATGCTTCCCATGGCCTCTCCTAGGAGCAGTTCTCTTGGGCAGCCAGGGGTGGTCACCAGTTTGGCTGCTGCTGTTAAATCCGCCTTCTACCTAGGATGAGAGCCCTTATGTACCCACACAGGGAACTTTCTCTACAACCTTCAGGAAAAAGTAAATCTGACAGAAACGCTTTTGGTGAGATTCTCAGGTCAGCGGGTGCTTTCTGGGGCGAAGGCTTAGTTAAGGATTCAAGTCAATTCAGTGCCTTAGCTTGCCGGTGGAGGAATGGAGAGTCCAAGGAAGAGACATCTTTCTTAGAGAGGTTATGACCTTAAATCAGATTTTTACTGAACTGAGAAACTTGCAGCTCCAGGAATAGGGCTAAAGTGGTCTTAAGACACCTTGGCACGTTCCTGATCTCGAACTACTCTGCATAGCTCAGATGACTTCGGGGACACTGGCTAAGTTGTGGCACACACCCCACAGCAACCACCCTCTGGAGACCAGAGCTCTGCCTGGGGCAGCCACTCTGCTCTGCGCTGTGGCTGCGCTCTTGCTCCGGGCCTTTCTGTCTCCAGCATCATCTTCTCGAAATACCGGGTCCAGTGCTTTTAAAGCATCTTTAGAAGGCAGACCAATGGCTGTTTTCTGCATGAAGGAACCTCTTCCAGCTCCATTTGGGGCTTTTATGGATTTTTCTTCACTGCTCTTCTTCTTTTATTCATTATAGAAAGGGCAAAGCAAAGATGAAAACTTTGCTCATTATATCTTTCCCCTCTCCTGCTCCAACCTATCTGTCTGAAAGATGTTATCACTGAAACAGTTAATTTGGACTAGTAGCAATTGATATCATTCTTACAGAATGAAAGGAAAATTCTTTATAACAGCAAACACTCATTCTGAGCAAACCCAGCCCTGATTTCCTAAGCTGCCTATCACCTAACACAGCTGCATTACTTGTGACTTCACAGGCCCCACAGTGAACAAAATAACTTTGTTCATCTTCACTGTCGCCATAGTATAAATTCGAAACGCGTTTGGTTTTGTGTTAGGTTTGATCAGAGTGGGAATGTGCTCTATAGAATATTATCCAAGCATTTTTACAACGGACACTGAGCTAACAGATATTCAGGTTATTGAGCAACATATTCATACAGCCAAAGGCTTTAAATCTTGTCCATGAAGAAACGTTTGAGCAGAACAAGGACATTTCTCTCCTTTCCTTCTTTTCCTTTCTAAAAGTGAATTAATAACTCCTACCGGGGATGCCGGTCCATCCTACATTAACATTACCTAACCCTTGCCTTTACAAGGGATTCTCATGATCCTTCTCTGGGAAGGGATCATACCTCCATTTTTTGGAAGCAGGAATTTGTACTCAGCACAGGGAATGCCCTTGGGGTAAAGAAGTATCTTTGCCCTGGGAAATTCCACTGTGCTTTGGTTGAGACGTTTAATGTTAGACCTCTGTTATTTCACTTCTCAGTTTCCTTAGGCTGCAAAGCATGTTGGCAACGCTCCAGCATGACGGAAGCATCCGAGGGAGCTGTGAGGCACACGCTGATGGTTCAAGCCAGGGCTCATTCTGAATTCCTGCTGGCTTCAGGCACTGCCAACCCCACAAGCACCTCTGTTCCCTGCAGTTGCTTTTGTAGCAGAGTTGTCCAAAGCAAACGTGTCCCAGCCAAAGCGTCAGCCTCCAACCTGTCTCTGCTCACAAACCACCCGAGCTCGTCTATCAGCATGCTGAGGATGGGCTGAATCTGTTGGCAGAGCAGCAGCAGATATTGCCTGGAGACACTGCGGAGCTGCCAGAGCAGCTGCAGCTGGGAGACGGTGGAGGACTGTGCTTCACGTCACAGTCCTGTCACACAACCCTGGGGCCCCCGTGATGGACGGAGGGGTGCCAACAACAGGCAGGGAAAAAAAAAAAAAAAAAGAAAGGTTGCCTTCAGCTTCTTTCTTCTCCCTCCACAGTAGGGCCAACAGATCCAGCACTAAAACTTACTTCTCGTCCTTCCCCTTCCTTGTCAGGGGCAGGAATTCCCCAGCTGAGAAATGAGGGCCATCTTCTTCCACCCATAAACTCCCCAACAGTAGCGTACATCCCTCTCAGTCTCTTAGACAAATTGCAGCAAACTGAGGCCCTTGCCTTTCAAGGGCAGGAAAGAGGATACTGGATTGTACTCCTCCTCCTCATCTTTTGAGACAAACACATGAGACATTGATCCTTTTCAAACACCCCAGACCCAAAACACAGAGATGTGCACAGAGGAATGTGGGTAACAGGACCATCACAGTCTCTGAGTTACAGTACTGAAGGTTCAGGGATCACTGACTGCAGATGATAGTAAAGTGACTTATTACGCTCATATAAGATAATTAATGCTTAGCTTTAGCCTTCACAAATTGCAGGAGTTTATGTATCAGCACTGCATCAGAGTCTTGCTATGTGGGGTAGAAGCAGTTGAAAACCAAATGCTGGAATATGGCCAGAAATGGCATATTTGGAGTTGCTCGTGAAACCTGAATTCAGCCACACTTACGTGCAGGCAATAAACTGATTTTGAATTACACGGTCCCATCGCACTTTTTGTCCTGAACCTTCCCTGCATCCAGCACACAGAGGGATTGTCTGAATGGGATCCACTCAGGTTATATCATAGAATCATAAAATCATAGAACAGTTTGAGTTGGAATGGATCTTTAAAGATCATCTAGTCCAACTCCCCGGCAGTGAGCAGAGACATCTTTAGCTACATCAGGTTGCTCAGAGCCCTGTCCAACCTGACCTTGAATGTTTCCAGGGATGGAGCTTCTCTACCACCTCTCTGGGCAGCCTGTGCCAGTGTTTCACCACCCTCATCGTAAAAAATTTCTTCCTTATATTCAGTGTGAATCTGCCCTCTTTCAGTTTGAAACCATTACTCCTTGTCTTATCACAACAGGCCCTGATAAAAAATTTGTCCCCATCTCTCTTATAAGCCCTGTTTAAGTACTGTAAAGCTGCAATAAGGTCTCCCTGGTGCCTTCTCTCCTCCAGGCTGAACAACCCCAACTCTCTCAGCCTGTCATCATTGGAGAGGTGCTCCAGCCCTCTGAACAATTTTGTGGCCCGCCTCTGGACCCCCTCCAACAGGTCCATGTCTTTCCTGTGCCGAGGCATCTAGAGGGACTCCAAATTCCCATATGGTGAAATTTAAACCAGGCATTTCCTAACTTTTGGTACACATGGCATTGCAGCCTAAATATTTCTTTCTTGCATTCATTTGTTGAATGACAAATAGATTTGACTGCAAAACAAGTGCCAGGATAGGCACAAGATAGCTGCTACTTCCATGATATAGAACTAGCTTCAAGAGAAGGGAAGTGGTGTTCATGTCTACGAGAACAGTAACAGTAACTGAATCTTTCAGCTCACGCCAAAATATTAGAGTTTGAGACTGCCTGTAGGACACAAGTGCAGTTGTGCACTTCCCTGACCAGCCACGCTCTACCACCTTCCTGGGAGAAGCACGCACTCCCCTTTCCAGCTGGCTGGTGCTCCTAGAAGCATTGACGAGCATCCCCATACTGGGTGTGTAATGGCCTCGGAGGCAATGAGAAACAACTCCCTGGGTAGGTCCCCATTGCAAATAAAAAGTGGCCAGAGAGGTGCTGGCCATGAGGCCAGGTGGAGCAAATTCATTTCTGCTCACACTAGAACCAGCTCCTTCTGGAGCAGTCTGGCCACATCCATGCTGTATTGAGCCTTGTTCTCCTCTGGCCCCAGTACGGCACTAAGATGTCATTTTTATTTCGGAGGCTATTTCAAACCAGCACATTGGCTACAAAGGGAGACCCACCAGGCAGCTATTTTCATGGCAGGAAAGGACGAGTATGCTTTGCACATCTGGAGGTGCAGCAGGAGAGCACTGGTCTGTCTGAGAAGGCACAGCTTGCTGTCACTGTGCCAGAGGCTGTGTAGGGTGCAGGGAGCCCAACCTGGCGCAGTCCCGTCCCACACCACCTTTTGAGAGCTATCGCTGGGGCAAGCTCCATCTCAAAGATAGTTCACCCAGAGGCAAATCATAGAACCATTAAGGTTGGAAAAGACCTCCAAGATCAAGTCCATCAACCCAACACCCCCATGCCCACTAAACCATGTCCCGATGTGCCACATTTACACGTTTTTTAACCATCTCCAGGAGTGGTGACTCAACCACTTCCATGGGCAGCCTGTTCCAATGTTTGACCGCTCTTTCAGTGAAGAAATTTTCCCTAATGTCCAATCTAAACCTCCCCTGGTGCAACTTGAGGCCATTTCCTCTCATCCTATTGCTTGTTACTTGGGAGAAGAGCCTGACCCCCACCTCGCTACAACTTCCTTTCAGGCAGTTGCAGAGAGCGATCAGGTCTCCTCCAGGCTAAAGAACCCCAGTTCCCTCAGCCGCTCCTCATCAGACCTGTTCTCCAGACCCTTCACCAGCTTCGTTGCCCTTCTCTGGACACGCTCCAGCACCTCAATGTCTTTCTTGTAGTGAGGGGCCCAAAACTGAACACAGGATTCGAGGTGCAATCTGAAAAGGCAATGTGGGCGTCTGAAACTCAGCAGATTGAAGCAGTCTCCCCAGTCCAGATGGTAAGTTAACAATTAAGTAATGTGATTAATCAAGGCTCCAGCACTTCAATTTGTTCCCTGTGCCTCTTATTTGGCATTACTGACAACTCTGTGATCTGCCATCTCCAAATTATACTATCACTGGAAATGGCAGTAAGCTCCCCCCTCATTGTATCCAAGGGCTTAATGTGTCTTCAGTAGCTTCCCGAATGTTTTCCACAGCTCACCCACTGCAGATAGGTTACTTACATAGAGCAGGTAATCAAACGCCTCTCAGATACTTCATTTTTATTGCACTCACTGTTAAACCTGCAACTCCCCAGCCTTTCCAGCGCTACAGCTGAACACTCTATTCCTTCTAAAATAAAGTCAGACAACTGTATGAGCCTTCCACATGGAAACTTGAGCCATCAAGGTAAATAAAAGGGAAACCAAAGGGAATTATTTCTTACTTATATTCTAGATGTCTCCTTCTCATTTTTTAATATCACCTCCAGATCTTGCCATCATAATTTTGTTGTATTTTATTAAAACACTACCACAAATGCACACATTCATTAATAGGAAAAGAAGCATAAATTAGATAAAATCAAGTATTCTTAAACATTTCCCTAATTGTAGCTGTCAAATACACCAGCTGTAGATTAAGATCTCACTTTGAGAAGTCTGTGTGCACATACATACACAATATAAAGACAGTACTATCTCAGACAATGCAGACTTAAAATTACTTGTATTTAAAATGACTGTTTGCTTGAAAATTGTTGTATAAATCAGGACTATAAAATAAAGATTTGAGATCCAAGAGGTACAGAGACTCACCCTGCACACGAACACCTACCCACATCTTAATGGGTCTGCTCAGTGCAAGTGCTGAGACCTCGAAAACCACGCTCCTAATGGCTGACAATATTCAAAGCCAATTCAGAGGTGCTTTAACAAACCCCAGAACTTTCATATTTAACTCCTGTGAGTAATTCTTACTTATGTTTGCCAGATTGGAGACCATTACACAGATGGCAAGGAGCTGCTGAAGTGTTGCAGCCCCAACCTGCAGACAGCCAGACAGTTGCTGTGATGTATTTAGTCCTTCAGGAGGAAAGTATACTACTTTATTTGAAGTGACGCTAAAAATTGATCTTCTAAAACTACAACATGTTTTGCAGCATGTAATGGAAGTCCTGCTCCTAGAGCCTGAGGAATGCAGCACAGAGGAGGTGAGGCAGCTGCACACCCTCCAGAACAGGGTGCCTGCACCTTCAGACTGCACAGTCTGCCACAGCACTGAAGTACTGACCTTGTCAGCCCTGGACGGCACTGGTGTCATTGCTCAGCCATAAGCACACACATGCTACAGTACCTTGCAATAAATCAGTATCTGCAGAGGCCATTGAAAAATAAAAGCATGAGGCAACTCAAAGTCGGGTGAAATGCCTGACTGCAGGCAGTGCTCTGTACACATGGAGCACGCACTGGGATGGATCCTGACGTACTCAGTAGCCTGTCTGATATTAAATGCCTCACTGCTCTGCCAGCAGCCACGAGCTGGTGGTGGGAATAAGCACAAGAAAGCAATACACAGGGAGAGCAGCAAGCAGAATAAATCTTCTACTCATCAGAACTGCTCTGTAAACAGGTAGCAAGGTATAGCATGCAGGATTAGGTCGAGGTTGAGTCCAGAGCTCCACATCTGTAACACCCTACACCAACATGTGCATGATTGCATAAAAAAAAACCAATCAAGTGACAAAAAGAGGAGTGTCAGAGGCCAAACTGATCATTAGCTTTTGCCTCTATCATCGGACACATCGGGGGTGCAAGGGAAAAGCACTGTCAGAGTGCCATCACAGCCAGCAAAGAACCAGATTATGGGTGAGCTAGGGTGACCACTCTGATCAGGTTAACCTCAAATACAGTAATCTCGGAGACATGGTGACAATTTAAGTGTAGCTGTAAGTCCCTCTCTTGGTTTTGACTAGTTTCCAGCTTCAACGGCACAGGCATCGTGCATCAGCAAGACCGAATCCATGCATGTGCCCCATGACCATCTTGCAACAGATGTTCTTTCAACCACAAGCAGCTCTAGCTCCAAATCACAGCCACAGCACGTTGTTCTTCATCAGCCTCTCTGCGTGTGCCAAAGCTCTCGCTGTTTCTGACCTCATACTTTATCAGCTGATGGAGCTTCACAAAAGGAACACATGCCACCTCCAGTGTGATTTGATGATCATACATCACAGTGGGATCTCACCACTGACAATCTGCCCTTCCCAAGGCGCTGAGAATCTTTTATTGGCTGCCCACTGCCCTTAAGCTGTACATCAAGGAGAAAAGAAAACGTAATAAATCTGAGAACCATTTTAGTGAATCAAAGGGAGCGACGAGGGTGTCTCTGGTTGTGTGGTTTTCAGAACAATTATGGGACTGAGTCATGCTGCAAATTTGTTGGACTCGCTGATGTGGACTACTAGAGAGGAAGGCACAGTGTGTGAAGCTGCCACTGCCATGAATTATTTAATGTGCTGGCGAGCAGGGCACAGGAATGTATCAGTATAGCGGGCAAAATATGGGAGCTCCAGCAAGGAGAGCTAGTTTTAGGATGGATACAATTTCAATGTTGGGGCTGGCATGAAGGGGACAAGGCAACCATTTTCAGAAGGGATTAGGGCTCTTACCCCCTTGTTATTTATAGGGCCTTTCAAATAACCATGTTGGGTTGTGTGATGGGGAAGAGGGGGAGGGATGGGAATGTCTGACGAACTGTACCATGTAAGGGCAGGTTACGAGAAAGACTGCAGCAGAGGAGCATGCTTTCTTAGAGAGAATCATTTGAGCACACGGTCCTGCTTCATGGTCCACTCTTTGACCACTGTAGAAGCATGATTCCTCCTCTCCTCTGGCACCCGATGCTCCAGGTATGTTATGGTCACAGATCACAACCAAACATCCCCACAATACCCCTATGAGCAGGTTGTGCCAGGATGCCTGGGATGTGTGAGTGTCCCTAGCTTTGGGAAGCATTGTGCTCACACTGTGAGACACGACAGGCCTGTGTTTGGCTGTGCAGCAGCAAAGCTTGGGAGTTCCAGGGATGAGAACACCTGGATTTGTAACATCTGGCACATTCATCTATCGTATACCAGAGGTATAGACTACACGTATGCACAGTTAGAAAGCCCCTTACAGACACGTAGTTTAAATACAATGGACATAAATACCATCTCTCTTTCACACTGAAGGATTGAGGCAAAAGTTTTACTTCACCTCACTTAATCATGTTTTACATGATACATAAAATTATCCTTTTTGTGCTGTATTCACCACAGCTTTGACAGCCTTTAAATACCCAAGAAAGCCAGGCGACGTATTTTACACTTCTTATGTGCTATAAACAAAAGTTACAACCACGTATTATTTAGAAAGTATTGGAGGATGTCTGCTTGTCCTTTACTTGGAAATAATCTTTGACACCTTTGATTCAGGAAAGTTCCTTGTCAGTCTCTCTTTCAGGATATCATTTACCTCAGCTGTGTCAGCCCCATGGCATTAAAGATGAACACAGATAATTTTATTACTTATCCACGATGTTAATTTTCTTTTACTGTTTCCTGTGTTCAAACCACAAACGGCTGAACATTCCCTCATAAAAAAACCAAATGATGATACTTGTAAGATAATGGTGAGGGATGTGGCAAGCAAAAGTAGGTTAATAGACTGAAAAACGCTTATTTTGCATCAGTTATAAAACAGCCTTGTGAATTGTCCTTAATTGGTTTTGGTTATGTCAGGGCCTTTATTTAATTCTCCATCACTTGTAAGAGCCCTGAGGTAACTTACTTCACAGAGAGAAAATTCTGACTGACTTTGAAAATGTGGTATTGTTGAGCAGAAAGACTCACTGAGCAGACTGCTAGTTTCTTTCAGCAGCAGGAGAGATCCAGGAGGTGATTAGCTTTGTTCTCATTTACAAAGCACCAGTGGGAATTTCTAAAGGGTTTCACAGGCCCTGGGGATAAGGCCAAAGAACAAAACAGGGCAGTGAAAAGCAAATAGAGCACTTCATCAATAAACTACTTAGAGATGCCACATCAATAGCAAATTAGGAAGAAAGGAAGGCTTTCTAATACTTTCACATAGCAAAGGAGGTTTATATATTGTTTTTATTCCTACTTGACTTTTTTTAAACAATCGCACCTCTATCAAACTAAGCTTAGCAGAGGGAATAGAGGTAATACCAACCTCCCACAAGGATATTTGATAAGATTTGAAAGAGAGACATGCACTGCTCTGTGCTAGTTCCACAGCGCTGACCTCTCCCAAGGGTTACAACCGTCAGGAACTCCATCCTCGGAAAGGCTGGGAAAAGAGGGCACCAGCGGGAAAAGGCTACCAGGAACTGCGTGAATGCTCACCAAAGATGCAAAGTTCCCGCTGCTACAGCACCCCCTGTCCGCTTGCCTCTGAAGAGGACACTGTCTGCTCGCCCAGACGTAGGTGGGGATGCAAAACTAAAGAGAAGAGGGAGGGGAGAGAGTATCTCATTAGTATCTTATTTTACATGAATAAATGGTACTTCTTAAAGGTTTTATGCCCCCAACTAGAGGAAACAAAATAATCAACATTTAAAAAAAAATTTACAGCTGGAACAAAACCAGCACAGGTCTATCAATCTTTTCATTGTAATACTGTCAAAGCATTTTGTTTGGTTTTTAACGCTGCAATAAAACACTAGCAATTAGCTTACTTTTTTAAAACAAAAATGTCACTTCTAAGCAGAAAACAGACTTTTCATTTTAGAAAAGCCTCCACAAATTCAATTTTCTAGACTGAAAAAAAAACCCACCACTAGACAAACTCATTTGCTAATATATAAAATTTCAGTTCAGAAAATTAAGTAAAAAATACAGGAAAAAAACCCCTCTGCTTTCACAAAGCTGTGTTTTCAAGTTTAAACCAGCTTCAAAACCATCTCACATCAACCTTGTTCAACAGCAGCCGATGGACACTAAAGGAAAAGTGATAGAGGCAATTTCAGAGCCTCATCATGCAGACTCAGACAGGGCTATTGCAACCCTGCTTCAGCATCCTGCTCATGTTCGCGGGCTTCTGCATGATTTAAACTGCTCTGGAGTTACGCTCTGATGACAGGAACAAAACGGGAAACAACAGAAAGAGATAAATCAACTAATTTACTCCTTGGAGCACAAAGAGGGATGATGTTTCAGTAACCATTTTACAGCCACAGAGTATTGAGATGTTCAGAAGACACAAGGTTTATTGCTGTTTTGAGGTAGTGTTTCAAATAGGGAGCTCCATTTGGACTGATGCTCCTGACATCAGATGCTCTCTTCACCAATCAACAGGCCTTACTGGAAACCCACCTGCCTACTAACGTGTCCCCAGCGATTCAGTTTCTTTGCCTTGAGGGATTTTTGGCGAAACAGCTGTGCATTTGGAAGATGCTGTCATGCTGGGTATGGGAGGCTTAAGATGCAATGCCCCAGTCTTCATAAACAGTGCCAAGAGCTTTTCCGTTGCTCACCGAATTGCTCTAAGGAACTGAACGTACCATGGCTCTTCGTGCAGAACATTTGATGCCAAGTTGTGACCGGCACAAATCGTCACGTACGCACACGAGCTGCCAGCCAGGTAACTTCTCTCCCTGTGAGCACACGGAGCATCCGTGCCAGCACCCTGCAGACTTGCATGATTTTTGGCCTGCCACATTCCACAGCTCCTGGCCCATCCAGTTCAAGGATGAACACAAAGGGGATTCTTGAGCAGATATGGGCAATGAAAATTTTCAGGAGCACAATCGCTTTTTATTACGGGTACACAACCAGGCACAAGAGGGGGGTCTCAGCAGAGCCTCTAGCAGGCTAGCCTACACAAATAAGGAGATGACTTCAAGGGGGATCCTTGGGAGAGACCATTTTCTTGCTCTTCGGAATGACCGCCGTGACCCTGCGAGGGATCCGGGAAGCTGCCGCCTTCCCTTGGTTTTCAAGGGGCCAAAAAGGGAGACCCTGGCCAATTCTGTACCCGCACGAACCAACACCCCCGCTCGCCGGCTGGCTCCCCTCTCTCACTCTCTTCTCGCCCCCTCACCTAGGCTGGAGGCATGAGGAGGCCCCGGACACCGGCCAGGCTCACGCTGCGGGAAGGGACGCGGGGGTCTGCGGAGGGGAGGCCGGGCACAACCCCTTCCCCTCCCTCAGCCGGCCAAGCTCGGCGGTCTGGCCCCCTTAGCCCAGCGAAGGAGCGGGGCTCCATGGTGCCCGTACCGCTGTCCCTCTTCCTCTCTGCCGGGGCTGAGGGGAACAGAGCCCGCGCAACCCCCGCCGCCCCCGCCGCTCCCTTCCCCGCAGCCGGCGGGCGCGGCCCCCTCCCGCCGCCCCGCCTCAGCCCGCCCTCCCCGCGCAGCACGCCGGGCCAACATGGCCGCTTCCCGCCCCGCCGGGCGAACGCCGCTCGGCTGACAGACAGCTGCCCGCCCCGGGGCCGCCCCGCCGCCCGGCATGGAGGAGAGCTCCAGCTGCGAGAGCCTCGGCGCCGGGCGGGCGGCGGCGGCGGCGCGGCCGCCCAGCGGCGACTCCCTCTCCAGGTAACGGCCGCCGCGCCATCGCCCTCCCCCCGCCGCCGCCCGCGGGGGGCCGGGGCCGGGCTGCCGCTGCCGCTCCGCCGCGGGGCTCGGCGGCTTGAGGCGCCCGTCGTCAGCCAAGAGCCGTCGCGGGGCGTGGGGGGAGAGGAAGAGAGACATGAGGGGTCGGCAGGGAAAAGGAAACCGAGGGGATGGAGCTGGTGCCATTTTCTCCCTCCGTGGTCAGGAGGCTCTGGCGTTCCCCTGCCACCGGCTCTCGCCCGCTGGGGTGTCCCTATGGGGTGTCCCTGCGCTTGGGGTGGCTTCGGGGTGACGGTGCACGGAGGCAGGCGTGGGCACTGCTCCGCTGCGGCCAAGCCGGTTCCTTTGACAGGGGTTGAGTCAGCGCAGGAGGTGCCACCCCCACCAGCCTTCCGATGAAAGCTCTCTAAATAACCAAAGCTGTGCTGCCCGTCTTTGGTACACGCAGCGGGTGGATTTAGGAAGTCAACAGCACAGGTGAGCTTTTGCTGGAAGGGCAGGGCACCGTGTCCGTTAGCTACCTTCCTGCCTGCTGCTGTTCCCAAGCTAGGCCTTAATCCTGTGCTTTTTCAGTAACAAATTTCCTGGGGTGAGTTGACCATTTGTGGTTTTGTCCTCACGGCTTAGTTTCTGAGAGCTTGATTTTGCGGGCTGAATGACTTTTAATACCATGTGGGTAATTGCCAAGGTCTTTAAGCCATAGAAACTGAAAGGAGACTTTCCTGTTCCTCCCACCCTCCACAGGCAATCGGTGAAGTTCCAGTGTTGTGACTCGAAAGCTTGTCTCGTTTGGGCCGTGCGTTTGATGCAGGAGAGTGTGGTAGTAGGGTAGCAAGGGAGGGTGTTGGCTGATGGACAGCGGTGGTGGCACAGGAGGCCCTGGTTTTTGTGATGGGGCCTGGGAGCAGGATGACCTGGTGGTTGAAGGTTATTCTGTCCCGTTTTGGCTGCACTTGCCACGCCCAGGTCATAGGATCACAGCGTAACTCGGGCTGAAGGGATCTCGGCATCCCTCAGTCCAGCTTCCTGCTCACAGCAAGGACAGCTCTGAGATCAAATTGAACTGCTCGTGGCTTTTACCCAGTATGGTCTTGAAAACCTACAAAGATGGAGACTGCACAGCCTCTCTGGGCAGCCCATTGCCATCTCCTGGATATCTTCAACATAAGCACTGGGGCTGCTTTTCGGTCCCCTGAAGCAGTCTCTGCTCCAGGTTCCCCCAGCCGCCCCTTACAGGCGGGTGCTTCAGCCTCACCATCCCAATGGCACTTCTCTGAACTCCCTCTAGCCCGTCAATGTCTTTCCTGCACCGGGCAGCTAAAAACTGCATGCAGTATTCCAAAAGCACTGTAATGAGTGCTGAGTAGAGGGGGATCCCAGGGTGCTGGTGGCCTCCTTGCTGCCAGCATCTCTGTGCTCCCATGCTTGGTTTTTCCCCAACAGGACCCCGAAGGCCTTTTCCCACAGAGCTGCTCCCCAGACAAGCTGTGCCCAGTTTGCACTTGGGTTTCTTCATTCTTGTGTCCATTATGACTCCTCATTCTTGTTTCACCCTCCTTCATCAAATTGTTCTGTTCTCCGCTCTCTGTAGCAGTTTCCTTGTGCAGTTTACCTGTGCCCTGCCAGGTGCCTACAGGCCTCTTTCCCCCTTACCTCACTGATCCGATATACTCTTCTTTTTCCCCCTGCATCAGCTTGCTCAGCTTGGACCAATCCGGAGGTCAGTCACTGTAAGAGACATGGGCCTGTGGACACAAAAGAGAGCTTAACTCAGAAGAGTCGATGGCTACAAGGGAGCTCCTGTTCAGCTCTCAGCAGTGTGCACTGCCCGGATGGAACTGCTGGGAAATTGAGACGATAAATCTGTTTCTGTTGAGCGTGCACAAGGCCATGTCCTCCAAGCTCTGAAAAGGCCCAGACTCAAACAGACTTCTTGGGATATAAAAAAGCTTACCTAAAAGCGTTCAGAATTTCAAGCCTCTGCTCCAGCACCTAGAACTCGTAGGAGAAAGCTAGCCAATTTTTTTTGGATATATTACAAACAAAATACATTTTCCTGTAGTCAGGTGTTGGAAATAGATAAACATTTTTCATCTGCAGTTATTAATAAAAACCCCTCATCTTGAGATGGTGTTGGGTGTGAAACTTTAGTTGAAATGGTTAAGACTAGTGCAAAATTGTAAGAAACTAACATAAGGCTCTTGTAATGAGAGATGCCTGGTGACCTTCAGAATGTTTATTACCAGCTTCCCCTGCAAATCTAGTGATACTTATGAACAAGTAAATAATTTTCCTATGAAGTGTACTGTAGGTCCATTTTCAGTTGTGGGTTTTTTTTTAAGATTTTTTTTTTTTTTCACTAAAGCTGCACTGCAGTCTGATTTCATGCATCAGAACAATCCCTCTGAAGCTAATGGGACTATTGTATGCATTGCCACATACTTACTGTCATCTCTTTGATTGTGGTCTAATAGACCAACTGTGTTACCTATGACTATAGAGATGTGACGCATTTTCACTAAGTGATTTTGTTTCAAAAGAAAAAGTTAGCTTTGGGGGTGATGCGAGGAGCACAGTGAATCATGAGAGTGCTGTCATCAGTTTTTATAATCCGTTTTATTTAAAAGGAACAATGACAAAAAATGAGTAGAAGGTCACTCATCCCAGATTCGCTGTTACCTAGCAATGTGAAGCTTTACTGAATTGTAGTTGGCTGAACTGTTTTATGCAAGATTTAGAAGACTTGGAAAGGTGCTAGTATTAAATATAGTATTAAATATATACAGCAATGCTTTCTTTAGGTTAGTTCAGCTCCAGCTCAGAAGTTAAGTGAGTTTCGTATTTTTAGAGATACTTAAGACCTAACTCCTCAAGGAGACATGCTTGATAGAGTTTGCTTAATACATGAGGTTGCTTGAATGAGTAATTGCCTTAAACAGCATTTATTTATACATTTATTTGTCATTTAATAATGCACGAGATATGGCAATAATGGCATTTGATAGTGAAAGTTGCTTTAATATTTTAGGATACCCTAGTAATGTGCAGTACCTGTGCTCCCCGAGCAAGATATGGGAATAACTAAACAAGTGTTACCTACTTGCTGTCCCAACTAGAAAAATATTTGAAAAACTCTTTGAGACCCACGGTATAGCTGTTTGTACATGGTAAAAAGTCCCCAGCTCTATGTGCAAATACTGTGGTAGTTTCAAATGAGCAGGTCACAGCTAATTAGCTCAGCTGCCCTCATAGTTGTGCTGAAACAGCTATTCTGCTTGTCAAGCCTAAGCCATCTCACCCAGTGCTAGTTTTGGGTGGCACAGCACTGGGTTCTGCAGCTGTCTGTGGTTTCCAAATGTCAGTATTTAGTATGGACTTTCCCCTTGCATCCTGTTCCCGTGGAAGACAGATGACCATGAGCCAGCTACTCATAAAGAGCTGTGATGGTATTTAACTAGCAGCTTGCAAGGAGCGCTTGTGTGCCTCTGGTGTCAGGCCAGGAACAACCCATGAGACAGAAAAAGGAGTGAGGTAAAACACCAGTTCTAATATTTGATGAGCTACAGTGCGGTTATGTCTGGAAGAGCAAGCTTTACTCAGTGTTACGGACTGCTTTTATGTCTATAAAATGGCCTGGGGATCCTGGGTGAGTGAGCGAGAAACGCATCTTAGCTGTGCTAGTTAATCAGACTTCTTAAAAGACCACTCTTAAATGGATTTGTAGGTAGAGTTGTGGGTGGGTTTTTTGCTTTGTTTTCTTAAAATTTTGAGTTGCATATGGACGCTCTGACTTTTGAATTCAAAGTAACAGCCACAAAATTCTACCGTAATATTTCCTTTTGTGAAAGGGAAGCTAGATAGAGCCATGTATGACTTTAGTAGAACGTGTGACTTTAGGAAAAAGGTGATGTCAAGCTTCAGATATTTACTTTTCATTGAAAGTGATTAGGCATTTTGTTCATGCAGTCTGTGTGATTATGTGCCGTGGTTTCTGAATGAACTTATATCTGGTCCTAGAAAATGTTATCTGAAAAAGCGTATTACAGCCCAGTCCGAACAACAGTCCAAGATATCTAGGAGGCTTTCTGTTAGGTCTGCTGAAGGTAAATTCGTATTGCCTGTGCAAAAGCGTGGCAGTGATTGTGCTATAAAATGACTGCGGTAGGAGATGTCAGTGATATTTCAACCTCAGTATAAAATGGAAGAAAGAGATAAGGCGGTGGGCAGATGTTTCCTGCCAGCATGACTGTAGCAACGTTTGATGTTACCACTTTCTGGTTGCTTGTTACCACCTCTCTGCTGGTGGTTGCATTGCACAGAAGTCTGCAGACACAGTGGATCCTGTGCATTGCACTTTTGCTGAAGCATATGAGAATAATCGTGCTCCTTGTCTTTATGTTTGCAGGGATAACTCTGAAAACATAAACTCTGTGTAAATCAGTGCAGCAAAGTCTGTTGAAGCAATAGCTCCATGAGGTATGAACTCCCCCCTTCGTCTCAAATAAGGTCCTGTCAATACCTGGCCTGATTTAAGGCTATGTTGAAGGAATTCTTTCCCCATGGGTAAGAGTGATGCTGGAAGGAGTTGGGTCTGTAAGCTGTTGGCTGAGGAGGGCTTGCTAGCACCACATTGCTACCAGATGTATGAGCTTTGCTGATTGAGTTGTTTTGTGATGAGTCATTGAAGTTAGAGTTTGAAAGGGAAGATTTTTTGCCAGTTCTGGTGTTCAGTGAAATGTGAGTAGCTGTCATTTTCCTCATGGGCTTTGAGAGCACTTCTTGCATTTGATTTCTTATATGTGTGAAGCAGGATTTCTCAAGAGTTGTTACCATTAAAGACAAGCATGTTGCTGGCTGAGTGTTGATAATGAACTGGTTTCTGCATCTGAGAAACTTAACACTATGCCTAGAACCAATTAGCGACTCCAGATGGGCTCATTATCATTAATTTTAAGATGTGAGTGATAATTTGTAACACGTATTTGCAGCTGAAGTCCATTTTGAGATAGTTTTTTTTTGTGTACTGTATATTGTAAAGATAAAGAGCAGTTTTGCCTGTGTGTATGTTTGCAAAACGAGGAGACTTTTATTAGAGTCTGAGGGTATGGGACAGAAAATAATGAAAATAACGGTCAGTCAAAAAGACTTCAGAGATTTTAATTCACGCAGTGCACTTGTAAAGAGAAACCACTACTTTTGAAGAACTCGGGCATTTATTTTAGTAGCAGTCTTTGGCACGCACATTGCTGCTGCTGCGTTCAGCAGAAACAATTCTTACTTCTCTTGGAGAGAGACCTTCAGTTTTAGAAGTTTTCCTCTGTTGGGCACACTCTTTGTCCAGGCTCTGACCATTCAATGAAAGACTGTGTTTGTTTCTTAAGTATGTTTTCCATTTGACAATGTAAATAATACATATATAATAGCCACTCATCTGTTTCTTGTATTGTAATTAATGTTATATTGCTGTTTAAAGGAATTTGGGATGCCATGGTTCTAGCTGCTATACAGATATAGAAGCTGAAGATTTCTGTGTTGAAGAGCCAGGGACCAACTATTTAAATGTGCCTAAGCTAGGACTACTCTATTTTTACTAATGCCTGTCAGGTAATTTTACTAAGCTCGTGGATGTGCAGTTGAGTGCTGAGACTCCTTGCTGAGAGATTGGGCAAAGAGTGAGAAAGTCTAAGGATGAGATGAAAGACTGCTGTGGAGAGATAAGGCAATGTCTGGCAGCTGGTGAGGAGTGAAGCTAAGGCTCAGAACACGACTCTCTTGGGTCCTGCCAAGCACCGCCTTTTCTGAAGAGAGATGATAGTGTTGACTAACAGTCTATTTGCTAGGCAGTTTTGAGTTGTACACGCAGTTTGTTAACTACAGGCTATTTACAACAGATACGGAATTACAGAACCTGAATTTTAAGATTGAGGATGACCTGACGATGTCAAATTACACAATTCCTATCCGTTACGTGATTGTACTCCTGCTATGACTTCATTTATAGGTTAACACCTGGCTTGAACATACTTTCTTACCTCTTTCTGATGTTTTATCATCTCCCTTCCTTTGCTAATTCTTTTATAGCTCATATACAAAGGCAAGAACTGCATTTGGAAAGGTCGTAACACCTCTTGAATGGCTGAGCAGAATCAATAGTCCACATCTCCCTTTTCATGAATCTTCTCCTGATGACCTGCTTTACTGTTACTGTTTTTTCAGTGCTGAGGGTATTGGGTATTGTAAAAAGAGACCTGACCCATACACCAAAGGGCTTACATTACCAGAAAGCTTAGTTGAGGGGAAAAAACAGCAAGCATGCGTTAGGAATGCATTGGAAACCTTTCAGAGGTCGCTCTGATAAGGTGTTATATATAAGGTGTAGTTGTAAAACAGGACATCAAAAAAGTGATCTTGTTATTTGTCCTTGGGAAGCCCATTCCAACATGAAGAAGCGGGTGACAGGAAGGTAATGAAGCGCTTGGTTTGTAAAGGTGTTTGGGATAATCCAGGGAAGTGAGAACACAGAAGAGACGCTGTCACAGTAATTACCCCTGTCTTCATTTTTAACTGAAAAACATCTGGCTCTTTTATAGCCCCAGCAACTGGGAGCTAATTGAAGAAAAAAATGAGTGAAAGACAACAACAAAAAATCAGTGGAACTTTTCAAGTATTGTTTTTCCTTTTCCTACCATCTGTAGTTTCTTTTGCCAGACAGTGCTCTCAGTAATTTTCCAGTCATTTCAAGGTAGCTCTTTTCCTTGCTTCTCTCTTGCCTCTCTACTCAGTGAATTCTTTTTCTTTGCTTTCTAAAGCCTGATGTACTTGACAAAGAGAAAGTGTTAGCAGTTTTCTAGTCCATAACCCCTTCAAGGTGATATTCTAGTAATTTCGTTAGCTCTGTACAAATGCTCTCACTTTACAGATTTGGCCTTTCTGTAGTCTGGCCGTGGCTCCAGAATCATTAATGTTAAGTCACCCAGTGGTTCGAATTTGATCTGGGTCAGGTGTGGGTATGTGATCGTATTTCTGTTGAACTAGCTAGAAAAACATGAGTTTATGGTTGTTGGTTTTTTTTTCCCTTTGTTCTGGGAAGACAGGCAACACCTGTTTAGAATAAAACAACATTTTTATCTGGATTTATGTACTGTGATGTAAAGAGACTACATGCCTGTACAAAGTGTAACACTCAAAATCTTGTTCACGAGTAAAAAGGCAGCACATCTTTATATAGCAAAGAATTTATTGTTAGTGTAATTGAAATTTTGGAAGTCTAATCATTATTAGTCCAGATGCAATTATCACAGAAAAAGAATAATAACGCAGTTAAAACTGTCATACATACTGTACTTAGTTTCTACCCCTCTTCCTGGTGTTATGCTCACCACTCCCCTACTCCTCTGGGTCCCAAGATTGCTGGTTTTATTCTGGTGGTGGTGGGTGTTACAGTGACTTGTTAGCATCTGGAGACCTTTGCTGGGAGAAGTATGAGGTTCATGTTGATGGTTTCTTCTTTTCTTACTGTAGGATCCACCTGGGATCATTTTAGTATGTTTGGTAAAACAACTTTACACCTGTCTCTTTCTGCATTGGTCTGCAATTCCACATTACATCTGACTTTTGCTATATATGGTTGCTTTTATGGGTATTAGATACTGTTTCTTTGTTCTCTTTGTTACCCCTAAAACCAGTTTTGTCCAGCTCCAGGTCTGTAGTTCTTTAACTGACCATTGGTGAGTTGTTTATAGCTGTGGTCTCCAGTGCCAAGCCCATGCCCCATCTCTTCTCATCCTGTGCCTGTACTCCTCTATGCTGCATCTTGTGTCTCCACTTCTCCAGTCCTCTGCTGTCATACCGGGCTGTTGTATTTCTCTACACAAAGTCATTAAGTTAGTGGTAAATATCTCATTCTGATTAGAATAACTGCTTGTTACTGCTATCTGTGCATAACTGTGGTTGTACCACATGCAAACAAAAATAAAACAAAGTAGATATAGACACCTGGCCAATTACAGAAATTGCGGTCACAACTAAACCAAGTAAAATAAAGCTGCAGGCAGGCCGAGAAAAGTTCAGGCAAAGCAAGAGTAACAAACCTCGGACCCAAAGCCTTGAAAATTCACTACAAAGCCTGTGAAGAGCAATGGCAGTACTGAATGTTAGGGCTAAAGGTTAACCCAACTATATTTTTCTGAACAAAATTTAACTGGTGGAATGAGCATACATCCGATCATTGCTTGGTGTTTTGTGAACAGAGTGGTGGTTGGTGGGTTTTTTTCCCCCCGGCACAAAAAGCACTAATATCTGAATTACTGCCCTCCTGAACCACAGCCTCATTCATATGCCTTGCCTTCAGTGAAAAGAAAGCATTCAGGCTATTTGTATTGCTGTGTTAATAAATCCTATTGTTGATTTCAGTCGATATCACTGCTATAAGATGGTGGTCTGCTTGAAGAAGATGACACAGACAGGTAGTAGGACTAGCCTCATCAACTGTTTCGGCTAAATCTGCCCATGAAAGAGCTGGAGCCTGTGAACAGGTTGGTTACATATGAAGATGACAGGGGCTGTGCGGCTGCTGTGGAGAGCAGAAGGTAGGGGCAGGTCACTGAAACCTGTAGCACCAGAGATGAGCTACTGAAGGATGACTGTCAAAATCAGTCATCAGAGTAGAGGCTGGTTTAACTGCAGATGGGATACCTTTAACAAATAAACTGATCAGCATCTCATTTGTAAGTAGAACACCTCTGATAAAGGAATGAAAAATGTGGGATCTTCTGCTGATTTATCCAATTTGACTTTTTTTTTTTTACATTTTACCCAAGTTGACTTTTGGAGTAGGCTTTTCTTGAAAATGCAGGCTGTGTCTTCCAGTCTAAGAAGGGACACCCCATTTCTACACTGAAAATGAGCCCCCACACCTCATGAGACAGTGCTTCACCAAGCCCGTTTCCTCAAAGGTGAAGCAGCATGCTACCAGAACAGTCATTAAACACCAGGGTGTGAGAAGGAGAATGTGGTGGGACTGTTTGTGGATGTGATCAGGGCTTGCACCAGCAGAGCAGGCTTGGCCCTTCACTTGTTACCATCTGCTGGGGTACAGCTTCTGCTGATCACTGCTGCCTCCAGCACCACAGAGGGACATCTTTCATCTCATTTTGCTAAAATATATTCTGATTCTAGATTCCACTTTCTGCTTCCACCTTGCATAAAGAAAAATACAGGTACTCTGGATGAGATTTGTCTCACTGGACTGATACAGAACTCTGCTAGTCTCTGGATTTCTTTTTGTAGACAATGGGGAAGAGTGAGTCATCTCAGTTTTTCCCCAGTGACTGTAAGGAGAGCCTACAGTGAGTAATTCAGATGTGACCACCTACACAGAACTCCCTCCCCATCGTTGTGGTAGGGGCAAAAAGTACATTGAGTTTGGGTTGTTCTCCACTCCAAAAAAGAAAGGAGCTATTTCTTAACTCACATAATTTCTCTTTTTTACATATTAACTAAATTTGTTAACAGCTGAGGAGAGAACAGAGATTTGTAGTCTGGTTTCCTAAGCCCCATTTCTTCATGTATGTGTATATATCTGTCTAGTTCGTCCACTAATTAGTTTTTGTAACATTCAGACCACCTTAGCCATGTTTGACAGAGGAATGAAAGCAATAACTTATGACAAGTTTTGCATTTAAACAAAGATGGAGATGGGAAGGCATGCCATGTCAGTTTTTCCTACAGAAAAAGCTTGTTCCTTTTTCAATGTAAAGGAATACTTGGATGAGAAAGGTGTCACGAATATGTGCAGGTTCTCTTGGACAAGGCTTCTCTCAAGTTGGAGAAGTACATTATATTATCTCATTTTTGCATTTCCTTCTCTCCTTGTGCTTTCTCTGGTGTCTGCAAAAGGCTGCTTTCAGTTGGAAAAAAAAGAGGCAAATACAAACTTCTGTACCACAAGACACTCATCTTCTGGAAACCAGAGCAGGGTCTAGTTCAGATTGCCATGTCTCCATTTGAAGTAGGTATCTAAAACTTCCCGACCCTCAACAGAGTCAATACACTCCACAAGTAATTTGGTTGAACAAATACAAGTGCCCACTCTGAGAGAGCTGGATTGTCTACACTCCATGGCCTGGGTTTCCACTGGCTAAGTGGGAGCATAGACACCTGTGGTATCTACCATCGGGAGCTGAACCATCCAGACCTCATTGATCCTACCCATCTTTGAGTTACGTTGTTTTTCCCATACACTGATTTCTGCTTGAGGAAGCAGAAGTGGCAGGAGAAAGTGGCAGTGGGTGATCTTAGATCACCCCTCATTTCGGATACATGAGAACTGATGTACAGAAAATCTTCAGATGAACTTGCCAACTTTGTGTGCCTTGTTTTGTTGTGAGGTGGAAGAATTTGAAAGACCTTGGTTTTTAGCATGTACTCTACAACTGGCCAGCGGGGTGAATGAGCCTGCAGAGCTCTTGGGCGAATCTGGGCCATACAGAAGTCAATGGCTGCTGAGCACTTTGGAAACTGGGCTTTGTATTTAGACAACAAACAGGATTGAGTTTGTGGGGAAACCTGGTCCTAGGTATGAGTGTTGAACCTGGGGACTTTGACTGGTGGACCACAGTCTTCAAAGATGCTGGGCTCTCTGGAAGGTGTGACAAGATACAGGTACTGAACGTTTCTGAAAACATCCTGTGTTGTCTTAGCTTGAATTTATGGAAATAAAGCCCCCAAATTATTAAACATTTGACTGACTTTAGCCTTGAAGGGACCAATTTCATGCAGGGGCTGGGCTGCCAACAGAATATAGTTGTTCCCAGTCCTTTTTTGAGCAGAGTCTGGCAGAGCGCACAGCTGCGTAGTGTCTGTGAAAGCTTATCAAGGTGTTCCACCACGTCAGTTTTGCTAGGTGATACAAGACTCTCCAGATTGGCTGTATTTATATATTCTCTCCTCCTTCTTTTGATTTTTACCAGGATGGAACAAGTAATGTCATTGATGAGTAAATCGCTGATATTTTTAATGGCTGTGGGTGTTTGGTTTATTGGGGTGAGGGGGTTGTGTAGTGTGTGTTTAAAAGAAAATCAGAATGTTTAACAATATGTGTTACATTCTAACTAAGGTGTTTTTTAAATAGGGAAACAGGTAGGAATCTAAAGAAAAATTGAGACAGCACATGAACTGTGGGAAGTATACATACATTTGGTTAAACTATACATAACTTGTTCTTAGTATGTAACTAGAAATTAAGGCAATACTACTATACAAGTAGTAAAAGAGATGTTATATCTGTCTTTTTATCCAGTTCTCCTTTCTGTCCTAAGGTGAATACTTCCTAATGTGGGTATTATCTCTGTTTATTTCCTTGATCAAGTTAATATTTTTTTTCTAAAAAAAAACCTAAACAAACAAAAAATTAACAAGCAAACAGAAGATTTGATAACCTGGTTGGTTTCCATTTTTTTTCTGCTTCTCCTTGCTCTCAGATTCTGGAGTTGTTATTGCAGCTTATCATGGGACTGTCTGAATTTACATCAGAATCTTGGTAATTTTTTACTTGTATGTTTTTCTCTGGCTTTAATACATTTTAAAGGAAGAGGGTGGAAGTTTATATGGTAAATATCAATATTGGTAAACTGCAAGAGTGGTTTTGAACTGTATGTAAGATTTCCATCATGACTTTTATCTGCATTCAGAGTACCTGTGGAGACAGTTAGATGTTACCTCTTTCTCCTGTGGGGTACAGTGGTAAATCTGAGGTTGCTCTGATGTAGGAGATGGCAGCACCACCCAGGTCTCTCACTTCTCTGCCACAAAATGGCCCAAGCCCTGGAATCAGCTTTTTCCACAGGTAAGTCTAAGAGACACAGGTGGTCTTGTAGCACCAGGAAACACTTGGATTTGGATTCTTGAGTTGCCTTTTTTGCTAGACGCAGTCATGCTGCATGGAGAGCCCCTTGGCTGTCTGTGGTCTGCTCAGACTGCTGCCTGGGCTGTTTGGGGGAGAAAGCAGCAGGTCAAGACATGTGCTGCTTCGTCACGGCCTGAGAGATCACTTGCCAGACGTCCTGTCAATCAGTGATCTCCCTAATGGTGCGCTCTCTGTTGTTGTGCAGCACTTCTTCAACCATCTGAAGCCTGAGGTGCTAGAACTTCTCTCCCTCAGCCATGTTTTTTTGACCTAGAAATTCTGTTTTCTGAGGGGGAGGGATCTTCACTTCTAGTTCGTTCCTGCCCTCCTCAGCACCTTATGTTTGAAAACAAAGGCTCTAGTGCCTTCTGAACAACCCAAATGATCCCCGAAAGCATAGCAATAACCTAATGGGTAGGAAGATGCAGAGGTGAGTGGGTGGGAGCACTGTTCTAGCAGGCAGCCTTGTTTGTGTTGATGGTAAGCAGTGTTGTGTTTTGAACTCCTCTTCACCTTATAGTCTTAGTTTATTTTCAATGCTAAGGGTCTGTCCTTGTGCTTGGAAACCCCAGAGCTTTGAAGCACAGACCCAGATGTGCGTGCCATCTCCGGGAAGTCTGTCAAACCTTTCTCCGAAGAGCTAGGGCAGAGCCAGAATGACTGGGCTGGCTTTCCATCGTGTCTCACCTGGAGGAGGTGGGCTGCTTGCCTTGCCCACCGCTCACTGCCTGAACACCTAATGCTGCAAGCAAAGGCACTTGTACTAGTGGTGGACTTTGCAAGCCAAACGTTTCCATTAGGGACTGGAATCAGACCAAAGTACTGGTTTATCAGCCTGCTTTCAGGAGGTAGTAACTAATTTTGTACTCTGTAGATACAGGCTGAAATTCAGTTGGTGAAACAGAGGTGAAGTGTCAGTTCCCTGCAGAAGTCTTAACAACTTCTTGAAAAATAATTTTTTTGTTTTCTTCTGTTTTCTTCCTTGTAGCTGAACACCATCCCTTGCCAGCCTGGAGCTTGTTAGAAACCGAACTGCCTGTTTGTTCCTCTCGTGAATACAGATCATTTTGTGGTTATCTTCCATGTGCTGATCAGAGGATATCGGTTCAGGCCTCTGGTAGCTGCTGTTCTTCCTGTTTTTTACCTTCTGGATTGTTTGACTCATAAAAGCATGATACTGTGGGCTGCTCACTGTTATTAATTACATGCTGCGTATTGGTTTGTCTTTGGGTGTTGGCCTTCTATTCTCGGAATCTTGCAAATATTTTAAACAATCAGCCTATTGTTTAGCAAGTGCTCTACACATACTGTAGGCCTTTTGTAATTTCTGTTTTAAAAAAATAATAAAAGAATGACTAATGGAGCACGAACGGTGCTTGTGACACTGTAGTCCATTGTGTAACTATTGAGAGCAAAATTTGCATTCCTAGAAAAGCTTGTTCACGGTCAAAATATAGGACATTCTCTTTATGGCTCATGGGAAAACATGTACTATATATTCAGCACAGGATGCTACTTAGAAGGATCAACTTTTAAAAAATGACATTTTTCTCTCTTGGAGCATTGAAGTTGGACTGAAACCTGGCTTTGCTTGGCAACAGAAGTGAATCTTTTTCATTCAGGCAAGTGGCATGGGGGGCTTTTTAGGTCTGTCACACACATGCACAATGATTTGTTTGCTGAAATGGCTTCTCTTTAAGTTGTTGTTAAGCTCTGACATTGCTGGCCCTTTTGAATGGAGAGGGTACACTATTATATTATATAACTGTTTGCCTCCTCTGAATGCCAGAGGAAGCCTGGCAGTTGGTGCTTTTCTCTCCTTCAAAAGCATATTTATTTATGCCATTTATTTTTCCCTGCTGAGATTGTTACAGGTCAAGCAGAGGTTAAAGTGGGATCTTTAAATGTTTAGAAAAAATGTGAGTGCCTTGTACATCTGAAATGTAGCAATTGTCTGTCCTGCATGTGCCTAACAAGAGGGTACTGGGTGTTCAGAGGGGTAAGAGTGCATCTCATGTATGTTATAGGTAGTTTTCTTTAGTACTTGTTGTTTAAGTTTAGTGAGCCCTTTTTGATTTTCTGTTTTGCTGTGAAGAATTAAGATTGAGCCACTGCTTGCTGGAGTTGCTATCCGTTATTTGTCCATGTAAGCTCTTTGGGAGAGGGGTTGCCTGTTACTATGGGCATGTGCAGCGCTGAGCACTGTGGGATTCCTGTCCTGGGAGAGCTGGTGTTAAGATGCTAAAATTTAATTTACGGCAGCAGAGCCTGTGACAGCCCCATGGCGGATTGGAAGCCAGCCCAGAGCACCCAGCTCCTGCTGGGTTTGGTCAGATGCCAGACGTGCTTTCACGTGCTTGCCCAAAGAGGGGCGTATGAGGCTGAGTACCATTAGATGTAGATAGATAGATAGATAAGGACTACAGGGACCACTTAACCTTAGCACAGGTCCACAGAGAGCTGCTGTAAATGGGAGAGCCTGATGTGGGCAGCAGCTGGATTTCCCAGGGCCGTTCAGCCAGTACTAGCTAGGACAAAGTTATATTCATGGGGAACAAGCAGCGGTTTGTCTCCCTCTGCTCTGATGTGACACAGAAGGTTTTTCAGTATTTCTTTTTCCTTCTCTGAAAGAAACAGGAGTGTTGAAAGTATTGAGGAGGGAGAGTTGTCAGCTTGAATTTGGGAAGTGAGCGGGGAGTGCTCAATCCCTCTGCGTTGTTATACTTTTGAGAGAAGTGCCCAAGTGCTGCAGGTGCTCCTATTCGTGGCCCTGCTGTAAATTTGAACCAATTGGCATGTGAAGCTTCCAAATTAAATTGTATTTGCCACTAGTCACCATTAATTTGCGGTTTTCACCTTGATTAATTTTACATAATGAGAAACTTTAAAAAAAAACAGGAAGAAGGGAAATGGAAATTTGCCCTCTGCAGTGTTTTTCTCATTTATGACCTCAGCGGCTGAAACTGTATTGCCCAGTGGTACCTTTTATCACCTGTTTTCCATGTCAGTTCTGTGCCTACTGAAACAAAACATTCAGTTTGATAAAGAAAAAACGGTGTGAGCAGCTTGTGCCAATTAGTGTCCGAGTCATTGGCACACCTCTGCAAGCAATGAAGCAGCTACTTCTTGTACTGGCAGGGAAGGAATATTCTTAAAGAAGGTGCTGGAGAACTGACTTTATCATCACTGACTGTATTTCGGTTGTGTTATTTATAGGAGTGAGACAGGTCACTATTTTAAGATGTCGATATAAAAGAAATAGGTGCCCTTGAGCCCTATGTATATGCTGTAAATAAAAATGGCATATTTTCCAGAGGTGTGTTTTTCCTCCTGTCCCATAATATTTTCGCAGAGTTCTGGGTGTTAAGTTCAGACACAGGTTCCATGGAATTTTTTTAAAATTTTTTTTTCCCTTTTTGTTGTCATTGTTTTTGAGCAAGACAAAGGTCTCTTCCTCAAGTTTTCAAATACTGAACAAGTGTCTTCAGAAATTAACAGTAGTTTCTTTGTGTGTTGCTACCCTTAGAATCACAGAATGGTTTGGGTTGGAAGGGACCTCAAAGACCATCTAGTTCCACCCCCCCTGCCATGGGGAGGGACACCTTCCACCAGACCAGGTGGCTCCAAGCCCCATCCAGCCTGGCCTTGAGCACTGCCAGGGAAGGGGCAGCCACAGCTGCTCTGGGCAACCTGTGCCAGTGTCTCACCACCCTCATTGTAGCCAGTCCTTTTCTGCATATGATTGTTTCTCAACTTTAGGAAAGGCGTATATGTGTGTACTTCTTACATTCTTGCTGAACAAAAGTGTAGTAGAAGGAATATATGTGTGTATTTTTAATATATGTGTTTATTTTTTATGTTCTTGCTGAACAGAGAGAGACACACCTTTAAGGCGCTTCCTTGGAAATGATGGTTCTTAGCAGTTACAAGCTGGGACAGTTTAGCCAGACCATCCTGTGAAATAATGTCATGACCTTTGTCTCAAGTTTTGCCAGAAGTTTTTGTGAGTTTTATGTGATACTTGACATTGGTTATCATGACTTTCTTCTTGGGTCACATGGCCTAAGAGAAGAGTTTGTATAGTGTGGTTGTCCTTATGCTGACGTTCACAGAAAGCTCTTCATAGAGATCTCCTAGGAGTTTTCCTTCCTGTGGAGGGTGGGGATGGGGAAGGAAAGTACACCCTCTTTTTGGATTACCAAGAAGGGTGTATTACACTTCCTAAAATAGGGGTAAGTATGCAGGGAGGAGAACTCAGTCCTGCATAAATGGTGCATTTGTCTGCATTCAGTTAGAACTGCGGGGTTTCACAGTTCGGTTTGGGCGCTTCCTTTGCGTCTCCATGCTTATCTTCTACCTGACCTGAGTTCACTGCGTCTCACTTGGGCCCTCATGCAGTCAAACCACCCACTTCAGAAGCTGTACTTGTGCTTTCTTCTTCAAGGGAAAACTGTTGCTTAACTACTCTAGGAAAGCAGTAACTTCATATTCAAACTCTTTCTGTAACAGCTGGCAAAACAAATGGCAACTACGAGTTTTTATTTATTTTCCTTGGCTTTCTTATACAGTGTTTTTCAGATTGCAAGGGTCTGAGGGTAGAGATTGCCTCCGATGGCTTTGGCAGATGTCATTTAATGGCAGTTTTTGAAGTGGCTTAAGATTTTATCACTGTTTTCCCCCAAAATATTTCCCCTGCACCTTCATACTTTTACAGGATAAGTTTACGTGTCTCAGACGCTTCTGTTTGCAGCTTCTTTACGTCTTTGTTGACAGTTTAAGCTAAGTGCACTGGCATACTTCCAGTTTTGCTGTGGATGCAGTAATACCTTTCCATTGCCTGAACAAGAATCACCGGAGGGCATCTGTCTGAGTCTGAATTATGTTTGAAAACCATCTGGCATGTTGTGGGATAGTCCTAATAATAACAATGAACACTTTATCAGGAGTTGAGTCATTGTGCTTGGTTTCCATTGTAATTTTCTTATTAGTTGCAAGTATATATTCCGTATAGCCAAGGGGTTAATACCGCGTGCAGATACTGTACAAAACCATGGTGCCAACAACACTCATTTATCATTCAAAATCTGGCCATAACACATTTAAATAATAAAAATAATTACTAAGATGAAAGACATAGATCAGTGTTAATTGCACCCTAAACCTGTTTCCTGCGTATGCATTGGGATGGAGGAAGGAGAGGAGGAATGGGAATGGCAGTAACAGGAGTAAGGTGCTTTCCCTGAGGGTGCTTTTGAACTGTCATAGGGGTCTCTTTTGGCACTTAACACAGACATCCATCAGCAAGGATGGTGTGGAGCTGCCTGGGCCTGAAGCGTGGGAAATGCTCCAGGAGGTCCTTGGTCTTCACTGGTTCCTCACAGGAACATCTGCACTCGCTTTGTTTCCTGTAGGAAGAGCTCAAAGTATTTTGTGAACCTGAGTATATGTTGTTTCCTAGAACTTTACTGAGGTTCAGAGATAATAGTGTTATTTTGCACATTTGTTAAGTTGCATTGAACCAGACCTTCAGCTAGCAGCAATTGGCACAGCTTCAGTGACTTTTAACCCTTGCTGAAATCTGGCCAAACCTTGTCTGGAAAAACCTTGTTTGTCAGGTGCCCCCAGACACAGCAGATACATCTGACCATCGTGCCCTCGCCATCACTCAGGTTTGCTCTGTGTTGTCTTACTGGTGGAACCACAGCTGTTGGGGGTATGTCCCTGTGAGAACAGGGCATCGTTGGTGGGGTCCTCAACATTTTGTGCTGATACCAGAAGTACCCCCTCACACTGCCAAAAGTATTGTATGAGACAGCTTTAACTTTACATTGGCAAAAGCTGGGATAATGTGCAGAAGCCATGACAGAAGCAGGAGTAAATGATTTGCCCAAGATGATGCAGAAGGGCTGGTGACAAATCACGGAGGGAGCTCTGGTCTCCTCACTCTGAGTTTGCATGTTGGCCCCAGGATGCTCTTCCCCTTTCCCCACTCGAAGGCAAATGAAACTGTGTGGTTTGAGCGTCTTTCCTTTTGCATTGGCAGCAGAGGAGAGCTCGAGATTGACTAAACCAGTGAAGCTAATAAACGTCTCATGTGCATGCAGGAACATCAGGTTAATTAGCTTGCTAAGCAGTGGAGCTGGAGCTGTGCAACTGCCTGACAACGATAAGAGGAGGGAGCTGCAAGCCAGTGGTGTTTTGGTTGTCTGCTCCTTCATTCCATCTAAGCTCCCTATAAATGATGGATGAGGAGAACAGAGGCAGTGAGCCAAACATATGCAACCTATGCATACTGTGCAGAGCTGCATAATCCAAGTGGTATTGTTCACTGTACGTGCAGGCGGCGCTTCCCAAAAGCTCATGCTGCTGTTGCTAGAGGGAGGCTTCACTGGTGGTTTCTGCGGGAGCAGAGGGACACTGGTGCAGGGAGCTTTTGAAAATCCACTTCTAAAATGCAAATGCCTTCCTTCATTAAAACCCACTTGAAACCAAGCGTGATCAACAAACACAAAACACTTTCACAGCTCAGACATGCTGTGGATTGTGGTTCTTCTCTTTTTTTTTTTTTTTTTCTTTTTTCTTCTCCGGCATAAAGCAGTTTGCCTCTTAGCCTGCTGAAGTGAAATTAGTTAACAATTTCGTAAAAATCTTTGGTCTACAATGATTAAATAATCGCTGCTTGTGTATTAGGTAGTCACTGGGAATGTACGAGGGCAGACAAGTTGTATATGCAGAAAAACTGGTGAAATTTTGATCCTTTCGTTAGCAGTCTCCCTCCCTGGGAGCTGTGAAGAGCAGGTTAGACAGACAGGTCTCGGGAGTTGTTTGGGTGTAGCTTGTCACAGCTTGGGGGCAGAGAGACTAACACACTCCACTAAACCTTTCCAGCCTTTCCAGCTCCCTTTTCTGTGACTAAAGGATGTGAAATTCTTGATGCAAATGCTTCTACTAGTAGGTTACTTTGCTCAGTAATTTAGGGATGGTGGTGAGTAAACTGTCCTGCATGGTGCACACAGGCCAGATTAGCTGCTGGTGTGCCCCTTGCTTAGTTATTTAAACCTGTGCTAAATGGCTTGTTAACTCAGCAGAGTTGCTGACCTGTAAAATGTGTTTAAATACACAAAATTCTGGGCCCTGAAAGGGGAGGGAGCTAGAAGGCATGGCTTCTGGAGGCTTCTCTGAGCCTCTGGCTCCCCCGGCTGGAGCTGGTGCAGGAGAAGGCATGGTGGGGACCCAGGGACAGGAGGCAGAGTTGTCACCTAGTGATAAGGGCATCTACAGTATCTGCTTACACTTTGTTGATAACTTTAAGTACCATCTCCTAATGGGTCACTGTAGAATAAACTGGTTCTGCTTAGTGGAACGATTAAATTAAGTGTGATTGTTCCCACCCCTCAACCCCCCCCCCCCCCTTAAAAATCAAGTTAATTAAACACTTGCAAGCACGAGGGTGAACGCTTGGAAGATGAAGGCTGACCGTGCAGAAACCAGGCTGAAAGGAGTTTCAAGGGAACACTTCTATGGGTCTGAGCTCGTTGAAGTAAAGTAACGTAAAAATGTGGTTTAGCGCTAAGCCTAATTTAGCATGCCTGCAGGCTGCTGTGCGCAGAAGTGCTCTCAGCCTTCCTCATCATCTCCAAATACAGATTCCCTCCCTCTCCGTGTGCTGCATCTGATGATGTATATGGCCATGTAATGAATCCAATCAGACCTGTTACCCAACAGAAGACACTCTTCATGTTTATTAATAGTTTACTGCCCTAGCAGATCAGCAAATTGAACTGTGCATCCCGTGATGCTCGTCGGTCGCAGTGGAGATGGCAGAGGTGTGCAGCCCAGGTTGAGAGGAGGAGGAATAGAGGGGAACACGAGCAACCCGTTCAGCAGCAGCTTACACTTAATATCAATTTTGTTGTAATGTGAAACTGTACACAAATTTGGTGTATGTGTGAAGGCCCTTTGATCCATAAGAACAGGAGGCTTTGCCAATTCAGCCTTGTTATTTTAGTGTAAGATTATTTTCTGCCTGGGATGAAGACTCTGGGGATGCTGCAGTGTGAGCTGCATTGTGGACACAAGTGCCACTGCCCATCAAAATTACGTGAGTTTACCTGGCAACACCGCAAGAGTTGAGCAAGGTGGAAAGCTGAGTGATTAGTTGTTGAACCGGGTACAACAAATGCCTTCAGCGGAATTGTGCTATTCAATTGGCACACCAGTATCTCTTATTTTAAATAACTTTTTACTGTTCCCAAAGGTTCCATTTCTAAGTTTCTAATTCATAGGATGAGAGTTGCCAATACTCTTTAATCCTTGGAGAGAAGGGACTAAGGCTCCCAGCAAGAGCCTAATTTTGCTGTAGTCCTTCATGTTTTTAACACTGCCTGTGCAATACTTTGCCAGACTCTGAAGAATAGAAATAAAAATGGAACATTTTGGCCTTTTGGTGGCTGTTTACCAGCAGCAAAATGATTTTCAGACAATTAACAGATCTCCAGGCCCCTTGGAAGCTCAGATATAGCTGTTTCTAGGTTGTCGCATGTCTAATTAATTCAAGTAGTAACGGTAATACTCCTGCTGGTATTCTGCTTTGGCCAAGCCTGATAGTTGATCCTTAAGAGTGTCTTTACACTCAGGTAAAACCTTTCTGGGGTCAGTAAGAGTGTGGGAATTAATTGGCACAGGTAGCGTTCGCTGCAGTCCTGTGGCTTCAGGGGCTCATGTTGTACCACGGAGAAACTTTCTTTACAGTGATCTGGGGTTTTAAGAGCATTATTATCAAATGCTAATTTTAAGCAATTATGGTTGTAGGAGAGGTCGCAGCATAAAAATGCTATAAAATAAGCTTATTTTAATTGCTTACAGCTGTACTAGAAAAACTGTCTAGAAAAAGAAAATAACTATTTTGCTTTGCTATTGAGCAAATCGCACTTTGTATCACCAGAGAGGTATGCTGAGAGAGTCTTTTTAATTCTCCTGAGGGTTGTACTTAAACCTAAAGGAGGAAAATTATGTGTGATGGAAAGTGTTTTTATTCTGAGTGTCTTTCACCGTTGTAAAGCTGCAGTTGGAGTTGTGCTGGCGTGCATTCAGGAGTCTGTCTGTTTTCATCCCCTTGCAGTGCACTAATATCTCCCATCTGAAAGCCTGAAATGGAGGCCCTTGGTTTCTGTGATTCAGGATTTGATCAAGTGTGTGATCGTGATAATGTTGGCTCAGTCTGAGCTGAGATTTGGTAATGAATTGTGTGTGCTTTGGTAATCTGTGGCAACAGCGAGTAAAACAGGTTCTGTTAAACCACTGCTGAGGGCTGAACAACTGAGAGTGGAAAGGGTGGAAATAGTGAAAAATGCCTGATACGACTGTAAGCAGGTGGCCGTACTTGTCGGCTTTTGAGCATTCTTGGGCATGGTTTTGATGCGCTGTGGTGTTTCTCTTTATAGCGCTTCCACTTCGCACTCGGACCATTCGGCTCACACCAAATCTGCTTCTGCTGTATCGTCCGACTCGGTCTCCACCTCAGCAGACAACTTCTCTCCAGATTTAAGGGTATGTATGTTTTGTCTTAAAAAAGATAGATATAGTGTCCTCCTTCAGAGGACAGTTCTGGCTCCTGTGAGTTTGGATGTGGTAAAACGATGTCAGCTTTCAGGTTAATGCCAAATTTTTATGTAGCCAAAGCATGAAAGGACCCAAAGTCAAACACATGAAATTGAAGTTTAATCTCTGCCATATTATTTCCTTCTTTATAAAGTTGTTTAATCTTCAAAAAGCTGACTCTGCAACCCACGCTTGGAGATGAATTTTCAAAGGAACTTCGTTTTCTTTTGAGTGCTTTAAGTAAGTGAAATCCTCAACCTGCCAGTTGTATATCCTTTTTTCTGTGGTGTGTATACATAAGAGATGTTCTCTCTTGAGAACTCCTGCTCATTTGTAAACACTGGGTCCTTGGAAGTATCTTCTTTCAGAGAAAGATTACTATCTCCAAGCTGATAAAAATAATCTTCTGTCACAATAAATTTTTCTGACATAAAAACATCCAGACAAGGCTCTTCTGTTATTAGATTAGTTAATGATAAATTCAAAGCTCAAGTTCGGTGTCACAGGAGTTTTGAAAGCTGTCTGTACCTCCCTCTTATGAAACCAAGGGGTTTGCTGATATACCTTTGCTTTCAAAAAGTCCCTGAATATAAAACTTGGTATTGGTACATACTGGTAATAACTTTTAACATTTCTCAGCTGTGGTTGAGCATCTTTGTAAAATCTAAACACAGTAAAATTGCATAAAAACCTCTGAATGCAAAACTAATTCCTTTGACAGCCATGATAATTTTTTTGTCCCGTGAGTGTTGTCTCAGTAGTCCATAATTAATAACAGAAAGTCCACCTGTTCATAAGTGGAAAGAACATGAATGTTTCTTTCTAAATGCAGCTTATTAGCCAATATTAAGCTAAGATTTGAAAATTAATCAGTAGTTGATATGTAATCTAATGATAGCTTACACCTTTTACCTATGAATAGAAAAAGTAATCTTCAGAACATGCCGGGGTAAAGAAGTTTGTGATTTGTCTGAAGATTTTCCCCTGTGAAGCTGGGTTGTTCAGTTACTCCAGCATACAAAACCATAGATTTTAGGCTGAGGCTAAGTGATTCATTAGTAGTTCATTGAGCTGCATGATAGATTTTTGAGGCAGAAGATGTGTACGTATTGTTTACTGGGGGCCATTAGAAGCCCATACTGCCTTGCTGTGCTGCAGTTCCTGTAATTTGCAGGGTGATTTCTTCACAGCCTGCTGTCCTCTTTTTTTTTTTTTTTTTTAATTTTATTTCCAAGTGATCTATAGTTCTGCCATGGTTGGAAAAAATGCTGCTCCCCTTTAATTTTAGAGTAGTGTTTAAGGAGAGAGGGTAAAGCAGAGAATTACTTATTTGGAATAAAGGCACTGCAGGCCGAGTGTGAGCATGTGCCTCAGCTGGCAAAATGCTTCTTGCTCTTAACCTGCATCAGCTCTGTGGGGCCTGAATTCAGCATAAGCCTGCCGTGCTTCACCTCAAGCTTGCTATAGCAGAGGTGGTGTGAATGGCTGCCGTGCAGTTGTGTGTAGGCATAAAGCTGGTTCTTGCCTTTACGCTTGAGTGACTGCTTGTCAGTGCCGAGCAGACTAGAGAAAATGCCTTCCCATGGCCCTGCTTGTATTAGGGTGTAGGGAGAAAGGGGCAGTTTCTACTAGTACAGGTTGACTTTATCTCTTCTAGAGGAATTAATGCATTAACCATTTCCCTCTTTGTTCCTCTCTACCTGTGGACAGCCTCTTGTGTTGGTATTGCCAGTGCAACTGCAGTCCCGCAACCTGTCCTCAAATCAGTTGCTGTCAGTGCTTGTGCGTTACTGTTTGCTGCTCAGGCGTGCTCTTGGAGCGTAGTGCTAGCTCCTAAAGGGAAGAGTCACTGTGAGTGGTGATCAGCTAACACTGATTACTTTCAGGTCTTGAGGAGAGCAGATGTCCTCTCTCTTGGCCTTACCATTCTTTGCCCAATTTTCTCCAAATTAACATCTCTGTCATGTGACAGTTCTGCAAGTTTTTTTTTTTTTGAAGTCAGTTCCGTGAGAGACTTTTCAAGGTCCTGATTGTTCTTACTATTTTCTTTGATCTTTCTGAGATGTGGCCTTGCCTTTGATACTGCAGATGAGGTCATACCATTAACTGATTCAGTGGCATGAGCACATTCTCTGTTCTAGCCCTTTCCTTACATGCCTGAGCGTCTTGTGCAGTTTTGATTGGCAGAAGATGGCGCGAACTCCCAAGTCTTAACAGGTACTGAGATTTAAGCTAAGCACCTTATTGCTTCTGAGGACAAAAAGAAGTCCCACATTGTTCCTGGAAAAATGAAGAGAATAAGCCCTGAAGTGGGAACTAATGCATTTTGTGGTAACTCTTAGATACGGGAGACAAGTGCCTGGGCTACATGGTGTTCTCGCAGGAAGGTGTTGCATCAATTAGCTTTAAGAGGCTGAAAATAAGCTTTTCAAGATTTTGAAGTGGATCTGCCAATTATGGGATTATGCTCTTGATGTGTATTTAAATTTTCCCTGCTAGAATGAATTGCTACGTGGATCCATCATCACTCCTACCTCTACTTGGTCTCTGCCTCTGTGTGTGCATTGACTCAAATTTAGGAATTAAATTTCTGTGACAATGGAAAAACACTTTGTGATAGCTACAATTAGCACTCTCTTTTTCTGTGGGGAATTTTTAGAAGAATAGTAGGCGTCCATCAGGAGGAGGGAACCAGGGGAAGGACCCACACCATTTCTTGCAGTCTGTGCCTGCAGTTTTCTTTTGGAGTGCAATTAACACTCTGTGTGTGTGCACGCATGTGTGTAATGAGGTAAATGAGACAACCACTGGGGATTCCTACTGAATACATGTGCAGTATTTTTCCTAAATCTTTCTCCAAAGTACTTAATAGTAACCTTTTTGAAGGTTTTTGGTTTTTTTTAACATATATTGAGCATTTCAATATCTGGAACTAAGATCAAATTGCCTTTCCACCAGAATTTATAGAATTTTCACTTCATAAACTAACTCTAAATAACTTTTGGCTGCTTCAGTTGGCTTCGGGGGGGGGGGGGGGGGGGTGGGTGGGTGCGTATGTGTGAGGATAAAAAACCCCAAACCCCAACAGGAAAACAACAAAGGACTATTAGGTTCTCTCCTCCACCCCCTTCCTGATCTTGAATTTGAAGCTGTTTAGAATTGATTTAGGGAATGCACTTTTCAGGGAATTTTTAGCAAATACACTGCCATGTGTTTTAACATAAGTTATAGATCAGGCAAGAACAGAATTGAATAGAAGTAGTTGGAAGTGAAAATGAGCTGGAAATTCATAGATACTTGTAGTTTGGGATGAAATTTTAAAAACACCTTAGAGCCAACATTCCAAAGGGATCGAGGTGCATATCTCTTAGAGATCTGGGAACTTGGTGGTTATTAAAGTACAGTGAGATTCTTGATCGTAAGTGGTATTTTCTCCTGTGCCTGTGGGCAGATATGTCTCTGCATTTTACAATTCCTTTGTAGTTGATAGAAATACATAGGTCATTTATGATCTGATTTATGTCAGCTTTAAGGAAATGCCCACACAAGGTGAGAATGTCATGTAGCTGAGCTAGAGAAGTCCTTGCTGCAGGATGTTGTGAACATTATTTGAGGGGCAGCAACTAGGTGCAGTTTTGTCTCATTTGAAAACCTACTGTGTTTCTCCTCTGACTGTGAAGAGAATTCAGGGTAATTTCTCCAGATGTAGACCTCTAAAATTGCGGTAAATCTTGTCCCTCAGGTGATGTTGGGCAGGATTAACCGAAATGCCAGTCACTGACTTTGCCACCTTTGTGTTACTTTATTCTAGCTTTAGTGCAAAGTGGCTTAGACTAGTTTTATGTAGAACATGAATATTGTTAGTAGAAAAACATATTGAAGAAAGATGTGATTTCCCCCCCCCCCCATCCTTTGCTGTAAATCACTAAAACTAGCCTCAGTGAGCTTTTCCATTGCTATCTCCCTGCCAACGCAGGAAGTGTGTCAGGCTTCGATTATGTGTAACACATGTTCAACAAGAGCTGGGTTTAGAGAGCGGCATAACTTTTTAAACTTTAAGCACTCATTTAAGCAATGTTTTTTAGTTTTGCTTTTAAGGGACTTTTCAGTTAGTGAATGATGCTAGCTTGGAAGCATTAAATCATGGAAAAAAAACCCCTCTGCCTAAGCACCTGCACGGTACTTGCCCTGCCAGTCAGCTCCATCCCTTGCTTAATGATATTTGGGAATAAGTATTCCTCTTTTGTACTGGCTCTTGACTCTTTGCGTGGGGCTGCCTGTAAGAAGACTAGTTCTTAGCAAATGCAAAGGTGTCTTCTGGGGTGTGAGCTTTCCTTCCCAGTGCACTGGACTGTGACTGGTATTAAATTACAGACCATATTGCACAAGCCACCAGATGGTGAAGATAATTGACCTGTGGTAACAAAAGACTTGGCTACATGTGAACTGGTGATACAGCAGTGAAATTAAATAAATAGTTCATCTTGTTGCTGTCACTGTGTGAAGACTTGACCATATGTGTTTCTCTGCGTCATCACTTTGGGCTCAGTTATACTCTCACATGGAGGTGCCCCTCACGTTTTTGTGGGTGTACAGGAGTAGAAGCTGTGCTGGCAGAAGTAGCCCTTACCTGATCTGCATGTAATGTTTCCACAGGTCCCTTTGCACATGGGGATGAAATCAGGGCCGAATCCAAGAACAGGCAATGCTTTACATTATCAAAGGTACCAAGTAGAGGGACTTAAAGAGTGGCAGAGGAGAAGTAGGAAAATCTTACGGGGAAAAATATTTTAACTATCTTGAAATTCTGATTTTGGATGTATGAGCTGTGTCTGTGGGAAATGAGCTTCCTTTCTTCTTTGCAGCATTAAGCTGTCGATGAACAAAGGCACAAAAGACTGGTTCTGGAGAATGAATGATGCTCTTGTCCGTAAGCGTGGTCATTCCAGGACAGCCCCATGAGTGACTGGAATTTAGCCCTTGCCGTTACCGTGTTTTTCTAGGACTCCAGTTTCCATCACTGTAAATGCTATATATTTCATAAGAATTACAACCTTTTTCTTTTTGAACTCTTTTGAGAGATGGAAAATCTTGGTCCCCTCCCTGCATCTCTCCCCAGTAAGTCCTTTTCTGCACCTCCCCCTTTCAAGGAAATAAAAACACAGAGTAGCCAAGCTTCGCGTTGCTATATATTGATTTCATGCAAATTAGATGGGGGGGAAGGCCAGATGCAGTCAGTTTTCTGTCTCCTTGACATGGAAATAATACTCCCTAAGTGCTCATCTAGTTAGAACAGAGCAAAGACAGCAACCGTTGCTAATTTTTCTTATATAAAGGTACCTGAGTGTTTGAATATGTAGTAATGCACAGTGAAAGAAATCTCTGGAAACATTTATGATTGCCATCTATTAGGAATGGAAAACTAAGGAGAACAAGCAAATGGCCTTCATATGTTCCTCAAAAATAGTTTCAACTCTTCTTAATCGACTGCCGTATTTCTCCTAGCTACAAAGTGCAAGAATTCTGCTTTTGCTGAGTAAAACTGGGTAAGAGGTGGCTTATTTTCCCCCCCTTTTTCCCCCTTATAGCTATAGTTTCGTAGGTTGAAGCACAAATCAGGCAGGAATGAACAAGCAGGTTATTTAAAAGGAGCATGCAGATTTGTGTCTGCATGCAGTACCTGCCAAGATTTGATTTTCTGTAGATGTTTTTGCACTGAATCTTCGTTCCCCTCTGTGTGACTGTTTACTCATTGTAAATATATAATTATTAGTATCTTGAATTTGTATCTTATATATCACTAAACTCAAAAGTGAAATTCTTGGTAACAGGAACAGTTTTCTGTGACTTATTTGAGTTGGTAGAATTTGTAACACTCGCTTTGATCACAGTGTTTTTCTGTGACTTAAGACTGATGATACGAACTTCACTGGACTAGTTTAATACTTTCCTTAAAAATTTTAATGTATTTTCCCATATAAGTTGTTTGCTAAACAAAATTCAGTGAAAATAAAAAAAAGATAGTGTCAGGCTAATGTGCTGTCCAGAGTTTTTGAGTAGCCAGTGGAGAAGAGAGCTGTTGTCGTTTGAGACTTATGTGGAACCCTTGGCTCTGAAAAAGGTTCTGTATTAAAAAATGTTGGACTTGTCTGAATAGATAATATCTACAACCTTCTGTGCCAGGGAGTGTTGCTGTGTTGAGTCAATGACGACTTTCTGTCGGAGCCTAATGAGAGAATTGTCTTGAGGCACCAAGCCATACAAACTTGAAGAGACAAGCCAGCCGTGATTGAATGAGTGGCCCTCAACAATGTGTTCCTTTGATTTTCTAAGCCTTGCCTTGTGCTTGTGCAGCTAGGGCCCAGGAGATTCACCAGCCCGGAGAGGCTGTTCTTCATCACTGGACACTTGGGTCTGAGTAGAAAAGTACGTTGTGGAAAAAACAAAGCAGAAAACCCCAGGGAAACACTGCATGGTGGCAACTTCCTCCTGCAGAGGAGTCCCTTTACATCCCTCTGGTGACTGTATGACTTTTTTTTTTTTTTTTTTTTTTTTAAATACCCTAATCTTCAACTTCCTTTTAAAGATTGTCAAGGCAGTGGTAAGTAAGCAAGTGATTTTTCAAGCCTTTTTATACTTTCTCAAAATATGTATGGTAGGTAGAGATCAGTGTGTGATTTGTTTTTTTAGTTGTGTCAGGAAAGCATAGTTCAAAGGTACTTGCACTGTACATTGTATGGGATTATTTGAGTAGTGTAATAGATGGTCTGTTGTCAGAACATTTTATTGATAACTTAAATGCCTCTTGTGTTGTTTTATAACCAGGCTAGAAAGCCTTCTTTGGCTGACTGCTCTCTTAGGAGCTGAATGGGCTTGATGTGGTCTTTGGACATTATATTTGATTTTCTGTGTACTATTCTGAAATGATCCATGTGTCCATGGTGTTTTGTCTTTTCTCCTTTGAACTTCTAATATCCCAAAAGAATAAGGCACAAAGCATTTCCCTGAACGTCTCTAACATAGTTTTTCAACCCATCTGGTCATAATCCTCAGAAAAGTCCCTGTGCCTCAGTCATGCAGAGATACTGCTGTTCTTTCCTGTAGTCACTCTGCTGTGGTATTCTTAATGATTCAAAAATGATCAACAATGTCCATTTACTTGCTCGATTTATGTTTTATTGCATTTCCAGTAGGACACATAGCACATAAATCTTCTCAAAGTACACTTGAAATAGCCATAAATGGCAGCTGAAAATCTCTCCAAAGTAGTACAGTCTTTGCAGTCTACAGGAGGATTTGTCACGTAAGCACGGCTACTGTTTTGTGGTCCTTCTAACTGAGCATTGAGAAGACAGAAGCATCTAAGCAGCAAAACGCTAGAAAAAATGTGCCTTTTGTTGTTTTAAGAAGTGTTTCATTTAGAGAAGAAATCCATGCACCTATGAAAAAATATCCTAAATAGGCATATAGGTCTTGATTCTGCACATAGTCGTGTCAGTTCTGCAGCTTCTGTCAATGCAGCTGGACAGAATTAGACCTCCGTGTTTTTTCTGAGGGGAATGTAAAGAGCTTCTGTATCTGTTTTGTTTCAGAGGTTTTTACACCGTCATTGGGGTAATGATACATCTTGATACACCTGCCATAGTGACACTGTCCTTTGATGATTGACTTTCGTAGCAACAGCCATGAAAGAGGAAAGGGATGGCGGGGATGGGAGGGAGAATTCAGGGGAAGGAATAGGTGAACGTGGTCTGAGACCACCAAAAGGCATTTGAAAGGAGAAAAACATTGTTTGCCTAAATGTAGATGTTTTGCTTTTGATTTACAAAGAAAATAAATAAACCCCCCTGTCAAGTACGTGGAAGTAATTCCATGGCAAAGCCTTGCAGAAAGCCTGACTTCCCTCATGTGGTTCTCTGCGACAGCAGAAAGGAGCTAGCTCTGACCCAAAAGCTATCTCTGGTAACTCAACCAGTAAGACCTATCCTACAAACTTTGGAGTCATGCCTGTTTTAATGAAGTTCATACAGTTTTTGGATCTGAGCTGGCTCATACCCATCCTGCCTCTCTGCACAGAGTAAGTTTGGACCTCTCTGCAAAGTACAGGTTGTGACTGCTCAGTCGTATTGGGATGTCCAGGAGATTGGGCACTGCTGCACTGGCTGCAGTGAAGCTCCACAGATGGGATTCGCCCTGCCAGATGTGGATATCTGCATCAGAGTTACTTGCCCTAGTTCTCTGCTGTCAGTGGGAAGAAAGGCACTCATCCTAAAGGTGAATCTCCTAGGTCTCCAGCTGATTGAACAGAGTGCCTAGGTTGACTAGCTCAGATGTAGAGCTACAATTTGAGGTGAAATGGATATTCCTGCAGTATACTGACTACCCTGCTTGCACAGTGGCAAGAATGCTGATTCAGGAGTGCATTTAATCATGTGGCAGTCCTTGAGGGAAAGTCATTTAAAAAAAAAAAAAAAAAGGGAGGGGATGTGGGAGGAAGGAAAGTTTAGATACGTTAACTACAACCAGAATATTCCCTAGTAGTCCCTCAAAATTTGAAGTATCAGACAAATATTTTCTTGTAGGTGTTAAAACCATTCACTTGGCTGTTGAGTTAAAATCTGTATTTCACACATAATTTGGACAGTACATATTTTTGAAAGCTACTAATTCTACATGTGTATTCTTGCACACACAGATGCACATTCTTGTCCCCACAGCGTATATCCCACCTGTTGCTGCTGACCAGTGCATGCTCACGAAATAGACATGCCAAACCTGTGAGTTCAGGGGCGGCAGATGAAAAGGGATTGTGTCTGTGCGTAACATTTGTCTGTACAGACAGATTATATATGTTTATGCCAAGGGACCAGTTAAGAGACTGGCTTCCTGCTGTAGGAAACACAGAGCAGGACTTTGTGTAGCTGGGACAAAAACAGCTCTGAGCCTGGCTCGTCTTTTGAATAGTCAGGGTAGACGTGGTTGTGAGGAAAGGAGTAATGCAGGAGCAAGGTGGTCATGGTGTCAGGTTGGACGTGTTGCACCAGTGCTGCGGCTTTATGCATAACAAATCTGTTCAAAATGTACAAAATGATTTGGAGTGTGTAGGAGGTTACCAAGGAGAGATTAACTCGGGGCGGGGGGGGGGGGGGGGGGGGATCACAGAAAGGGTACATTTTAATTTTGTCTAACCCAAAAAAGTTACTTTTTGTCATTCTGATTGTGATACAGGATAGAAGGATCTGTGTAGACTTGGGAAAACAGAATAAAAGAATGGTTTGGGTTGGAAGGGACCTTAAAGATCATCTAGTTCCAACTCCCCTGCCACGGGACAGGGACACCTTCCACCAGACCAGGTTGCTCCAAGCCCCATCCAGCCTGGCCTTGAGCACTGCCAGGGAGGGGGCAGCCACAGCTTCCCTGGGCAACCTGTGCCAGTGCCTCACCACCCTCACAGTAAAGAACTTCTTCCCTAATATCTGATCTAAATGTACCCTTTTTCAGTTTGAAACTGTTACCCCTCATCCTATCACAACACTCTCTGATAAAGACTCCCTCCTCACCTTTCCTGTAGGTCATGTATCAGGCAATTCGGTAACACAAACCTGTAGTCTCCCCTTAAGTTGCATGAAGCCATAAAAAAACCCCTGACCTTTGTCTTCGGGTTTCAGGACTCAGCTATTCAGGAGAAAGAGAAGAAGAGAGTAACTGGAAAATGTCTGGGAGGGACCTCAGGTGCTCCCTTCGTGAATCTTTGTTACCTGGAGTCTGGTGCTGCAGATGTCAGTGTCCAGGGACAAAGTTACTGTCCCTAGTCAGTCCGGCTGCTCTCCCTCCCTCACCCTGGGTTTACACCCCTGGAGTTGCTCATGTAGTCACGCCCCAAGCCAGTCCTGGCAAAATGATCCAGGTTATGGAAAAACAACCGTTAAAAAGGCCGTTAAGCTAACCCAGGCATCTTGACTGAACTAGATACGGGAGCAATTGCAGCACTGGCAGATTGGGTAGGAGGAGGCAATCCTGGCTCGGCCTCAGCCAGCGCAGGGACGTGTGGTGTTGTACTGGCTGTGCAGCTCCACTGGTAGGCAAACGCCTCACAGGCAATGCAAGAGGAAAACGTATCGGTTGTTTTGTTCACAGACAAAAGCAAACCCTGAATATAGTTTCACGCGCTCTCTCGGGTCCTTCTGGAGCAGCGTTCAGTGATGAGCGGGCCTCCGAGACCCTGTACTTAGGGTTAGGGTGTGACGTGTGTCTGTACCACCCTGGGTTGGCTGTAGCTGCTCGGGATGAGCTACGTGCGTGAGTTGTGCAGGTACATCAGTCCTGAGAGGGATTTTTGGAGCAGCATGCTGGCTGCTGTGTTAGGAGGCAGTGTGAACACGTGGTTGGAGAGGCTTGGCAGAACTGCAGTACCCTGAATCGCAGCACAAAGAGGTAAGGGATGAGGCAGGGAGCAGTCTTACCTTTTTAGCAGGATCTAAACCTTCTTCCCTGACCCCATGCATGCAAGCAAAAGAGGTGATAGTTTTGTTGCTGAGATCTGGAGCTGGTGTCAACAATAGAGCATCAGGGTTTCCCTGTCTTGGGTGCTATAGGTGGGAGGGCATGAGAGAACTCTGCACCTTCAGCCATGGGTAAGTGGGCTGGAGCTAACACAAGGTGGGATCCTGGAGTAAGAGAAGTGGTTGTTAAATGTAGCAAGTGTGGGTTTGTTCTGCCAAGTTGCTACTTGAGCAAAGAACAAAGGTAGGTGGTGGCATGAAGTCCTCACACCCTCTCTGAGCTGAGGCAGGACTTGTTTTTAGGTGCTAAGGTACTCCCATGCTCAGCATCCCAGAGAGCTGTTTTATCTGAGGGAGAGCTGCTGATAGGTGGAAATGGGTAGATGATGTTACTCAGTAAAAGAAGACTTAACTAGAGGTTAGTGGTGTGTAACTAAACTCTTCATTCCCCCGGAGATTTATTACCAAGCATAACATTTTTGTGGGAACAGATAATGAAGATTTTGTTTGGCTTAGAGGGAAGGCAAAGTAGTCTACCTATTTTTTTGGTGGTTGTATTTGGTTCTTACAGAAACCATCTCAGTGATGGTTGTGACACATACAGCCAGCACGTGGCTCCGTGACAATGTGGTCCTATTCCTAAGTAATGCTGATTCTGCCCAGCTCTGGCTGCAACGTTCATTGCAGATCTCTAAGGGCTCCTTGTTTTTGTTCCCACCGAACAATTTAAAAACCTGAGGCACACAGAAGTGGAACGTTTCGGTTACAGATGTATATGATACCTGCCTCAATAGTGTTAATGCGTCAGTAGCCAGCCATCACTCTCCTGCAGCCGGGCTGCTGCAGTCGTGTCCCTGGCTCCCCTACGTGCTTCCTTGCCTCGCTGGAGCTCTTAATTTCATTTTGCAAGATTTGCAGAGGGCTAAACCTGGGCCCAGGAGTGTTATTTTTAGAGTCTTGAAAATAGGCTAATGTACAAAAAAAGATTTTTCTCACAGTTTAGTGAACCATTTTTGGATTTGGGGGCGGGGAGGGAAGGATGGCAGTGAGATGGAAGGGCTTTTCATGTCAACTCCTTAGTCGTATAACGGGCAGAGGGTCCCACCTATGGTGTTAGAGTCCTCCCAGAGCTGCATGTGCATTGTCCCATCACTTTCTTCCCCCTTGATCTGTTTCCAAAACTCCTCTTTCCTTATCCACCCACTTTTCCTCCCTCCTGCCACCCCCTGTCCTTCAGCACTGCACCAGATGTCTTCTCCTGTGCCTGCTGCCTGCATTGTCAGCTGCACACAGATTGCATTTCCCTGAATCACTTTTAAGGAGCTATTGATGGAGGTGGATTTCAGGGAAATGCCTACAGTTTATTTCTTGGTTTCTGCCAGGATGGGTTTCAAGCGTGCATGTTCCAACTAGGAGGCTCATTCAAGGTCTAGAACTGGGCAGATGCTGCAAAGACCGACACACCGGAGAAGTGTTTGTCCTGGGCTTTTTGACCATATCTGTCTCGACCTCTTGGGAAGGATGACTTCTCTCCAGGGGTGAAGTGCTTGCACCAACTTTGAAATTATCATGGAGGCAGTCGATGCTGTGTTACCAGAGATGAGTTGTGTGGCCAAAGTCAGTTGAGGGATGGTGAAAATTAGTGTCGTCCTCAAGTCTGTACCAAGAAAAAGATATTTTTTTAAAAAAAAAAAACAAAACAAAACAAAAGAGGGGTTGGGAGGCAAGGGGGCAGAAGCTGTCGACCTTGAAGTGCTCTGCTTCCAGGAGGCCATCTGTCCGCTGCCCTGTGTTGAAGTGAGTGCAGGTTTGGATCGCTAACCCTTTCCTCTGACCCTGGGGACTCCACATTTCAGAGGGTGTGAGTGAGCAGATGGATTTTATTAGAGCCAGGTTTTAAACCAAAAAAGCTTTCAACCTTGTCTTTACAGAATAGTGTTGACATTGGACTTTGCCTTTCATACTGCTTGCCTCTTCCCTCCTTCTCTTCCCCGCCTGCAGTACAGTGTTTAAAACCCACCTGAGCACTGCCCACCTAGTGATCCTGGCAGCTGTTTGTCATACCAAATGCTTTCTATGTATCTTACTTCGTATTTGTTTTGGCTTAAGATACAGCACAGTCCTCCAAATGTTTACTGGTGGGTGTGCTCCTGCTGACATCTGCAGGAGAGCAGCAAGCCCAGCTGTTGACCAAAGTGATCCTAGCAGCAGCTGCTGCCCGTTTGGGGTATGGACCTTCTCAATGAAGTTGTGATCGTGTCCTGAACACAGAGTGTATTTTTACTGATGTCCTTCCAAGATAAAAGGCCACAAAGATGACCACCACTTACAGACTAACTAGCCAGAAACCTCTGTCTCACTTGGCATAATCCAGATGTTATCCTGCTAATTTCACAGCTGTTACTCAATCGCAAAAATCAACACACAGGAGTTGAGAGCGGGTCTACATCACAGGCTTTTGTCGGGGAGGCCATCAGTCAGGGCTTTGATGGGATGTGTGATCTTTGGCCAACACAGCTGTGCTGACAAGAAGTCCTTAGCATAGACTTCTGCTAGTTATACCAGCAAAACCTTGTTTTTACTGGTATTGCTGACATGGGGGAGGAGAAGCTTTCCTGCAAGTTCAGTGCTGCCAGTGTGAGCTCTGTCAGGGGTGCCCTCCCTTTACCCACCCTGTAAACTCTGGTCTGGATGCTCTGGCAGCATCTCTGGTAAGAGCTGGCCTAAGTGGCTGCAGTTATGAGGTTCCTGTTAGGAAGCCAGGACTGTGCTTGCTTTTATTATTTTCTTAAGAGTCTTTTGAATGCGTTTTTAAAAATGTACATCTTGTTCTTAAGAAGGCTTTGATCTTGTTAATCTTTTCATCTATACATCAATCTGTTGTGTGAAAATGCTGGAACTTGCTTCTATTGTGGCATGGGGTTTCTTTGGGGTTTGTTTTCATCTTTTTTTTGCATAGTTTAGAGAATTTTTCTTCCCTGAGGCACTCCCTCTGGCTTGATCCTCCATGAAAGTTGACCACAGATGTGTCAGGTTCTAGAATGCCACTTTAGGCTATGTCTGAATTTTCTTTGCAGGGATTTCCTGATATCAAATTAAAACGATTCTTTCTCATTCCTTGCATTAAGATACAGAAAACATTTTGGGCGAGTGCACGCTCAGTTGTGAGCGGGCATGAGCTGTCTCTGTCTGTCTCCAGCAGGTGGGATGCACGCCAACTTTAAAGCCAAAGTCTTGTTGCTACAGCGTGATGCAGAGTCTGGACTAACTTACCTGCTCTCTATCTGCGTTTAGGTTGAGCAACTGGTGTGCTGCTGTGGTTGTGGTCCTTTGGCCGGTTCAAGGCATGGACAATATGATTAAATCCATCTGCGTTTGGCCACATAGACTTTGCCTTAATCTTGGTCACTTACTCTTCACTCCTAGTTCTTACCATAGGTTTAGACCTCAGGCTATCCTTTCGTAGTTACATCTGCTCATGATAGCAGCTGTTCTTATGAAAACCCTTCTGTAAATGCAAACATATTTGTGAAAAATCGTGCCCTGTGGTATAACTGTATCCTGAGGGAAAGTGGAGGAGGGGTCATTTGGCAGCCAAAAAAAATCAAAACTGTATCTCCTATACATGCCTGTCAAAATTTAGCAAATTGTAACAAATCACTACTACTGAGCCAAGTCAGGATCTTTGAAGTTGTTGGACCCTCACTGAAGACAGGTGTGATGAGGTGTCCCTTTTGACTTTCCTTAGTGTAAACTGGAAGTTGCTTTACTTCATAGTTTATAACATCATGTTGATCACCTCAACCAGGAAAGGAACCTTTGATTCTGTCTATAACTATGTGGACAGAGAGTTTGATCCGTGATGGTGAGATGGGGAGGAGAATGTTGCAGCATGAAAGGCAGCCACCTGGGAAGCATGCTGCCAAAGCACAGGGCCTGCTTCGAACATCTTCTCCATCGCAGACATCCTTGCTTAAACTCTAGTGAATGGCCCAATGGTATGCTCAAGGACTGCGTGGAGGTTTTTCACATGCTTTATGTTGACCTTTCAGAGGCTGAGACACTAGGCAGTACCTCAAGATCTTTGAATATTTGTTGTCCCTGATATTGTTGGCCTATTGCAGGTAAGTGTAAACTTCTTGGTTTATGAAAATGTAATGAATTTCTTTTTCTACGTTTATCTTTCCCTAGGTCCTGAGGGAGACTAATAAATTGGCTGAAATGGAAGAGCCACCTTTGCTACCAGGAGAAACCATTAAAGACATGGGTATGTGAAGAGGAAGTCCTTTATTGTTTGCTGAACAAATAGAATATCCATAGAGCAAAATACCTTGGCGGTCGTTGACCAGCAACAGCAAATTGTTGATGTTTTGAGAACCATGATCAGGTTGTTTCATTAATCAGGTTATTGTGCATCACATGAGCCAATGTAACTGTAAGTCTCCTCTTAGCATGTAGCAAATACAGGGCAATTCAACATCTCAGCATGAGTGATCAGGTAGGTTGTACAGCTTTACATTTGCTGCCTCCTGAGAGGACATGGATTGACCGTTTCAAGTTGTGCTTGCGACACAGTAATTTCTTGGGTTGACACAGCACAAGTGTGTGTAAAATCTCTGTCACAGACTGCAGGAGAGGATGCAGTGCTATAGCAGAGAACTTGCTGTGATATAGGGATGTGTTTTTTTGTTGTTCTTTTTTTCCGTCCAGACATTCTGACATACATCAGGTTTGCTGATGCCCTCCAGTCTTAGTAAGCTTCTTGATTAATTTTCTGTGAAACATTTTGCATTCATTAGTTTAACATGTTGCCTTTGTCTTAAAATAATATGGAAGAGTGCAACTTTAGTTCTAAGAATTAAAAAAAAAAAAAAAAACCAAAACCAAAAACCAAACCTGAAAATACCTCACAAAAAAACCCACCCAACAACAACAAAAAATAAAACCAAGCAAACTCCCCCCTGCCCCCCCCCCCCCCAGTGCTCAATCCTTTTCTCTACTCCTTTCCAAAGGACTCTGAACTCGTACTCTAGCCATGCACTGCAGACTGACATCTAACTCACTCCACAGGCATAGTTAGCTCTGACAGCAAGACTGTATTTTGAAGGGCTCCTGGAGAATGGTTTAAGAGATCAGAGTTAGCAGTGTTTTATCGGTTGGCAAATGATGTGATAAGCCACATAAGTCTGTAAGACTGGGTGGCGTTTGGAGTAGGCCAGCCAGCAGCTGCCTGGCCCAGCAAGAAGTTGAAGGTGGCAAAAAGGAAATCTTTATTACTCATCAGCAATAGTTACTTCCTGTTAAAAGTGTCGAGAAAGGCAAAGGTAATTCTCTTTGTTTTTTACAGGGAAGGAAAGAAAAATTATTTCAGGTAACCCAATAATCTAGGGAAAGATTTGCCCTATAAAAGACAGGAATTCCATAAGCAGGGGAATTGGTAAATCCTGGTTTCCAGTATCTTTCTCCCATATGGATTCTCTTATATCTATCAAACACTGAGCTTATTAGACTTTCCCTCGGTAGTAGCAGTAGTACAACCTCTCTGTTATACCTGACATCCGTTCTCACACATAGTGAAACATTTTAATGCCCTGGAGATCCCTATTTATCAGATAGAGACTGCTGAAATCATACAGTCATGGTAGGGTTACGGTCAGACAAGCCATGTGTGTAGGTACATGTGCAGTGTAATTAAGTAAAATTGTTTCTTTAGCAAACCAGGCTAATAAAATGTAAATGTGAAAGGTGGTGTAGCTTACAAGCCGTCAAGGCCAGTGTTTGAGAGCATGCCTGGGATTCCTTACCTGGAAAGCATTTTTCTAGCACCTTTCCTCTTTACCTAGAAAGCCTTTTCAGATGTAAATAGACACTTCTCTTATTAGTAGATTTTGTTTTATTTTTTTCAAACATTCTGAAATTACATTTTGAATAATGGGAACGCTAGTGGAAAAACCAGGCAGGCTGCCCTCCCCTTATTATGCTTCATGAGTCTGCTTTCAAACCTCTGTCAAACTAATCTTTGAAAAGAAGTGATTAAAAACCAGCCAATAATGGAACAATTGGTTTAATCAGAACTGGCTAGAAATATTTTGTGTTTAATTGTCCTTCGAACAAACGCTTGTAAATTAAAATAAATAAATAATGAAATTGCTAGCACGTGTGTATATATATTTTATTTTATTTTTAACCCAAAGTTCTGTGCTATGTATTTTGCTCTGAATTAGTTGTTCCTCATATTTTAAGAATCCTTCTCCATATCCAAATCTCAAGAGTCCGTGAAGACCGTGCAGAAGCAGAGCTGACATAAGGGTGATTTAGTTACATCAGTTGGTAGTGCCCTGGAGTAAGGCAGCCTCTCTTCCTCACTCCGTCCAGGCTAAATCTCATGGGATAACGGTAGAAGAAATTGAGATTCCCATCCTGACAGCCCAGTAGCCTCGTGCCTGGTGTGCGTGGTGGCTGTCACCTGGATGGGAGGCGAGCTGTTCTCCTGACTTCACACAGCCCTTGCGAAATGGATCCCATAGGGTTTGGAGGCTTGAGGTTATTAAGATGGTCCAGGGAGTTCTTTCATGGATCTGGCAGCTCTGGTCAGTGAGTCTCCTTCTGAAAGGATCTCTGAGTGTTTGAGGGGTGTCATTATTTGTTGGTGATAGTGTAAACCATTGCCACAGCACAGGCAGCCAAGTGCTTCCATGGCAGAAACCACTGCTGGGCGGTCGAGGGGAAGGGGGTGATTTAAACGTTGGCATTTTTAATTGATGTTAAGCAGAGGGGCAGTTAGGGGAGGTGTTTGCTGTGGAAAACCAGCAGCAGCTCTTGCATTTTGCTGGAAGAAGTGAGAAGTGTTTGAGGCCTTTTATGAAGGGGACTGTTTTGAGTCACCGTCACTCAGGCTCAAAAATAATTGAATTGTTGCAGAGTGACTTGGTTGCTGCCTTCAACTTTTGAAATCACTGGCAGCCAGGTGCTATACAGATTCATGGCTGCTGGAAATCACTGTAGCTCTGCTGGCTTTTAGCATGAGGGCCTTCATCCCAGGGTTGACACTGCGTGCACGGGTGTGCAGAAGGACCCAGGCATCCTAAAAGCCACATGTAGGAGAACTGCCTTCTCCTGTCCTTGGTGGCACAAACCAGCTTCCAGATGAACCTTGGCTTTTATGCAGGTTTTTGTCAGCTTCAAATATATACAGCCAGACAGGAATCATCTTCTCTTTTCACGCATGGTGTTCTCAGCTGCTGGCAATGCATTGCTCAGTAAGAGTAAACAGCTTGCAGTCAAATACTGGCTTTTTTACAGGGGTAGCAGTTCTGTGCAAATGTAGAATTCTAGGTGATGGTACTTGCCTGGAGTTCAGTTTATACCCAAACTCTTACGTTCTCTATGGAACTGAAACTTGCCTTGTTAGCTCTAGGCTAAAACCTCGATTAAGTTTGTTTTCATTTCATGACCTGAAAAATACAGCTCCCAAATATTGTTGCTGTCATAATTTTACTCCCATAAATTAACCATGAAATTAACAAGTTGTTCTTTTTTTTTTAAGCTAAGGATGTTACTTACATCTGTCCCTTCACTGGAGCAATCAGAGGAACCCTTACTGTTACCAATTATAGACTGTATTTTAAAAGCATGGAACGGGTAAGCTTTTGAAACCATCTGCTTTTGATGGCTATTCAATCTTTAGACCTAAATGTTCTTTGAGAGTCATTCTGTGTGAATCATAGCTATATGTTTGGGAATATAGGCATAAGGGAGCAGGAGCTGGGGATTTTCCCCCCTCCCCTTTTTAAACTCACAAATTTCAACTGTCTACAGGACCCTCCTTTTGTCCTAGATGCATCTTTAGGTGTAATCAACAGAGTGGAGAAAATTGGAGGTGCTTCCAGTCGTGGTGAGAATTCATACGGGCTGGAGATTGTATGCAAGGTAAACCTTTATCTCTGTTTTACAGTAGGGGAAGGGGAACATATATTTTAAAAGGTTTTCTCTGTAGTACTGTAGGAAAACTGCAAACCACTTCAGTCACTATGACTTCACACACTTCAAAAATCATCTAATTTTAAAAGTAGTTTTCAGAATTCTCCAGCTCCACTCATTTGAGATGAGGTCCAAAACTTTATTCAGGCTTTGTGGTAGGTAATGTCTTTTCTTTGTAGTGGAAACCTAGGCCTGCATCCCACTAATGCAATTCTCAGGGTTGCCCACCAGGCTATTCCAGGAAGACTCCAGTCATTGTGGAGTACAGGATGCCTTTCACTCACTTGCATTTCAAGAGCAAGAAAGGGGCACGTTTCCCCCTAAATCATTAGCTTATGTCTGCCTGCTGCTGTGCTTTGTGATGAGGGACTGGCAAGTAGTCTTCAGTCCTCCTCCAGGCTGCTGCTTCATTTCTTTTAAGGCAGTACATATTTCACATGTGCCTCTCAAGAGCCTTTGGAGTCATTGGAAATGCAATCTTCAATAAAAAATAATGTTTCATCTCCCTGTGTCTCCTTACTGTAGACCCACAAAGTAAATAAGACCATCATTTGCAGTCCTAAATCCATAGCTTCACTATTCACCAGGGCATGGCCCCTCTGCCTCCCTCGGTGGCCGTGTGGGGAGAGCACTGGATTCTGAACCTTGTAGGTCTTGGGCTGCTTAAAGCTCTTGTCAGAGCCTCCTCAAGGCCAAAAGGATGCAACTTGCTGGGTAAGGGCAGATGGAGGAATGAAAAGGAGTCCCAAACTGCTCTGGTCACTGCGCTGATTTTGAGGCACCAGGAAGCTAAGCAGACTCAGGCTGTGGGCATGCTGAGTCAAGAGCAGTTGATATGATTTGTACGAAATAATCCAGCTGCTCCCTCATCCTATTGCAGTCATGATCCTCCCTGGCTAATGTAGGCGTGCTTCTGCTGGCAAGCTAATTTGTTCCCTGTTTTGATCTGGATTCCAAGTCCTCAGCCATTTTGCATATGTGCAGATTTGCACACATGGTCAGGTTTGGAGTGAACTACATTATTTCCCTAGGATGTAGGAATTGAGAAACCCAGCCACAAACTATATCATGGGTATCTTCGTCCTATACAGCATGCATACATACATACATACATACATACATATATATATACATAAAACATATATGCCAGCCTGCTTGGCCCAGGATATGCAGAGTAGTACAGATACAGCATATACATCCTGAAATGTTCTGTGTCCAAGACCAATTACCTAATCTTAATTTTGTGAGAAAGCTAAGTCTCTAGCTGTTTCTCTCCTCCTCTGACTTGCTGTACCGTATTCATATGCTTCAACTTGAAAGCTCATTTGCTGCTGGTAGCTTTTAAACTGTTTACTGTGTTTGAGTTGTAGGCTTGGCTAGAAAATCTTGGCGTCTTAAAGATGCTTTATTTAGTTTCCACATTTGATTTTGTAATGAGCATGGAAAGGGAGGTCCTGGGTTACCACTCTTTGTGGAAACTGTGCTGCTGTGCAAAGTGCAGGAGTTCTCAGTTTCAAGACATCCTCTTGAGTGCTCCAAGTAGCTGGAAGCTTTAAAGGGAGATGACATTGTTTGCTTTGCACCAAACTGGCTGGACTTGGGCTCACTACCTGCAGTAGCTCTATGGAGCTACTTTATGAGGCTGTCCCTTCCAGCTGTCGCTTGGCACAGCTCAGCATGAGAGCCCAGGAAGTGCTAGGAGGTCTGTCTCACAAAGTCCTGCCCGTCAGAGATAGCTTGTCCCTGAGCGGGGCTCTTCCCTAGACTTCCAGCAGGTAGAGACCTTCCCGTGAAGGCAAGACCACTGAACCAAGCTCAGAATTGCAATACAACAGTTTTCAAAGTGTGATATTAAATCAGTATTAGAAAGAGCATCGTCATGTGACCCTATTTTGAATGCTGGCTTTTGGATTTGGAAGTGGTTCGGAAATCTGCAATTTGATTTCCTTTTTTTTTTTTCCTAGGATATTCGCAACTTGCGGTTTGCTCATAAGCCTGAAGGGAGAACAAGAAGATCCATATTTGAGAACCTAATGAAATATGCTTTCCCAGTTTCAAATAATCTGGTAAGTATTTTCTTTTCAGGTTTTACCAAAAAACACAGGGTGGCAGTAAGCTGTGGCACTAAGTCCCATCTACTTGGTACAGTGTTCACATGAGGTGCATTTTGTTGAAAGAGGAGAAATGCTGGGTTTTAAATCTGTTAGAATTAATTCTGTAGGAGTTTAAATCATACAGAAAACAGGAAAAGTCTACTACTGTGGGGCTGGATTTCGTCATGCATGGGGACTGACTTACTGGTACATCCTCGTAACAGAGGGAAAATATTCAAAGCACAGTGACTTCATCAGAGATTTACAGCTAATGGTGACTGCATTGCCCCAAATCTGGAATGCAGTTTGTCTGCTCTGTCTTGTTATAGCACTGCAATTTATAACACTCGCTTCAAATATGGTTGAAAGGATCTAGTTCTTAATATGTAAGAGTGTTCTTGCCCAGGTAGTCTTTTCTTTCTCACTTTAATAATAAACTCCTTTTGTCCATGAAGTACTAGGTAATAGACAAACAAGATCAGGGCTATAGAGGAAAGTATGTTGTTTTACTAATTACCTGCCATGGTGAATGTGTTAATCCTTTTCACAAAGCCTAAAAGAAAAATAGTGCAGTGGGAGCAAAGAAGGACCAGTCATGAGTCACTATTTGAGATATCATACATCCTGGAAGTGTGCTTTGAGTGGGGCCTTAATGGTAAATTTTCTTTCTTTCAGCCACTTTTTGCATTTGAGTACAAGGAGGTTTTCCCAGAAAATGGATGGAAGGTATATGACCCCACTTGGGAGTACAGAAGACAGGTGGGTATTGTGCCATGTCCTTCCTCATCCTCTTTACTCTTCAGAAGTGTGGCTCTGTGCAGGAATATAATTACAGGTCACATGGAGCAGAGAATGATCCTGCTAACAAATGTCGTGCAGGCTGGGTTAGGACATTGTTCTCCATACTGCAGTGACTGATGGCAGCAGTACAGCTTTAGGGATAGTAGCATCCACTGGTGGAGATTACTTGGGCTGCAGAGAGCTGACTTCAGGCTTCGGTAGGAAGAACTATTGCTCTGGTGTAGTCGTCAGCCACTGCTGGCAGTGAGGAATGGAGGTTGTGTTTCACGGGTACAGGCGTTTGAGTACATTGTTGTTTCACACCTCGGCTCTTGCTTGTATCAGTTTTAATTCTTTCCGTTTTTTCCTGTGTCAAACAGGAACTTGGAAGGAAAAAAAATGTGGAATGCCTTCATTTTCTTGGGATATAGGGATCAACCTAGAGAGTGTTGTGATTAACGGTAGCTTAGGACAGACAGTTGTAGTGTGTCCAGAGTAGACTGGTCAAAGGTATTAATGATCATGGAGTGGCAGGCTGTCAATTGGGAATACTGTGGTAAAAACTTGAGTGGTCCTCTCTGGGGGGAAAGATGGGAGAATTTTTGATTTTGATTTTATAATGAAATCACTCTCATCATAAAACTCTCAAGTAAAGGAAACTGCACAATTTGGTGACGCGTTTGCCCTGGACACAGTAAACCTCTGTCTCATCCAGATCTGCCAGGGTAAAACCAATTTTCCTTTGTGAAATTAAGAAATTTTAAGCCATGTAATTTAAAGATTTATTTGGGCCTTTCCCATAAAACAAAACCAAACTAGACCTCTGTCCTAGCGTAGTGGTTCATCTGATTCCTGGCATCCAAAACCTAAGGAAAGGATTCATTTTTGTAGCTCTAGTCTTCTAAAAGCTGGGCATGCCTTCTAAATTGGTTATCTAGGCCTGTCATTAACAGATGGGGAGACAGCGCTTCACTGTTGGGGGTGATTTGTTCCCTCTTAAAATAGCTGCCTAAGATAGATCGCTGGCTTCTAGGCTGCTAATTGAAAGTGAGATGCATCGTACCTCTGCTGTCTTCATTGCAAAAAAATCTATATGTTTTGCAATGAGGTACCACAATCTAAAGTCCTAGTAGAGGCAAACTCCGATCATTTGTAATCAGTGACACACTGACACATTGTATCTAAGATTGACTTTGACTAATAAGAGCAGATAATGCAGTGATTATTGCTTCATTTAGGATTTACCTCTCTCTTGGTAGTTATTTTAAGGAAAGATCTGTTTATAAAGAAGGATCTGCAGCCCAAGCTGTATGGGCAAGATGCTCCTTTATAGGGCTGAGAACTTTGGAGTAAAGATTAAAGAATTCCTGGGCTATCAAAATAATCTCCACTGAAAAGCACATCATTCACTTAGCTAAGCTTCACTTAAAACAGATGAAGTACAAAAGGCATTTCTGCAATGCCTGGAAAAAGAAGGAGGGGTGATCCTTGAGAATCTGAAGGTAAATTATTCCAATTTCTTAATCATAGCATGTCTATTTTCAGAACCCAAGCTTCTATGTCCTTATTAGTTTTTATATTGTGATTGGCTGTACCTTAAATTTGGCAGGAGCTTGGTTACATAGTGAGAGGATACATACATTTACATGCATGTGATTTGCAGCTCTTCACGGCCTTTCTGTAGAGAAAATGAGGCTCTGGGCTGTGGTGTCTTTGTTTCTGGTCATGTGAGGTAGCACTGTTGTGTCACAACTGAGACATTGCTGCATCATGTACTACTTTTGTTATGACCTGCTTTTGTATAATTTTTGAGCAGACAGGAAAGCCTGACTGCTTTTATGTCAAGAAACCAAACTAATGTCCCTGTACTGAAGCCCCTAGTCATTTGCTTACATTGGTAACTGCAAACATGAATCCAAATCAGGATCTTTTGCAGCCATGGCCTATCTGAATTTTACCCATGGTGGGCCACAGTTGTTCCCATTCTAGATCACGCAATTCATCTGTTCCAGTAGCTTATCTCCAAAAGTGACCAACACCAGCTGCTGAAGAAGAGGCAAACTATATTGCAGTAGATGTTTATGTTGTGATCTGGCCAAGAGGAGAATTTCATCCCTTTCATTATGTTGATTTAGGTCCTGCAGCATGAAGCTTTATGTCCCCTCCAAAACTTTTAGGTATTTCAGTCTGTTTATTTAATTTCAGTATTTATAACTATGGATGTTCAATTTATCTGTGTGAATGTCTTAGCCTTTTTTCTTAATCCAAACAGGTTCTGTTAAAGCAATAACAAATACTACACTAAATCAGGATTATGTCCTGAAATGGCAGCAGGGATTCGTTAGCAGTGAAACAAAACTGGCATCATCAAATCAGATAATGGGATTACCTGTCTCTGACTGTATGAATTGTGATCAGAAAGAGAAAAGCAGGACATATGCACAGTCTGCAGGACCTTTTGGAATTGGTTTAAAAACTATTAGAGAAGAGCTGGCCTAGGGCATAAGCAGCCCAGCAGTATGGCCAGGTGTTACCTTGGTATATCTTAGGTCAGGTCAGTCATTTCCCTCTGGGAGCAGGGAGACAGAGAGAGGAGGGGACACAGAGAGAAGAGGGGAGCAACAGTAGAAGCCAACTACCAAGCATCCAGAAGAGACTTTTAGAGTAGGATCCATGGTAGGATCTATGTCTGCACTGGTAGACATGGCAAGTTTGCATGTGGTATGATTTATTTATTATAATTTTTTTTTAGATTAATAAAAGGTGTTGATATGATAGAGATTGTAGCAATTAGGAAAGAGCTTCAGTAAACCCATGACTTCTCTGTTAGTATTCTTGGGAAAGATGGAAATATGTAACTTATTAAAAATCTGTGATTGTGTAAAACTGTGGGGAGTAATAAACAACCGGTAGAGAACAAAAAGAACTCAGAAAGGTTTGGGATTTAGTCAGTAAATGGAATCATATGTGGCAAATGAAATTTAAAACTGAAATTGCTCCCTGATTTTTATTACACGTGGGCTGGCACAGTATAAAACAGAATTGCAAAGTGAATAAGACTCAGTTGAAACTAAAAGGCCTTGAGATGCCTTTGGAGTAACTTCAAGCTTTCATTTTCCTTAACAAGGTGGGAAGCATTTGGAAACTATTAGGAGGGGTTGTGAAGCTGGAAATGTGTGATGTTTCCCTACAGAAGGCATGCTCTTCTAATCCTATGCTTGGGCATATGTACAAGGGAGATGCACTATAGGGTTGTGGTTGCTGCCTTCGGAGAAAACGTATAGAAATTAGTAATTCAGAAGAGGAGCTGACCTGTTTTGAGGACAAAAGAAGTGCCCAGCATTAGTATACAAGCAGAGTGGGAAAGGTAGAGCATGAGAACAGCATCCTACAGAGGATTGTTGGAGGTGACTTAGGGGAGTAAAATGGGAACTGAACTATTAAATGTCCCATGGTTTAACGGAGGTCCTGCTTATGCTAGGTATGTCTCTACAGCAAAGCAGATCACAGCGTTCTCATGGTAAGTGGACACAACCTGGGCTGAGTACTTGGCAGAGGGACCAGCTTGGCTCTGGCAGCTGTAGCTTGTGTCAGTGTAGGGATGCACCTGAGTGCGCTCAGCCTCTTGATATCTCGTGGCTCAAACCAACTTTGAGGGAGGCACTGCTGGTGTGTAACTCGTGACCCTCCCTGCTTTGCCCGCTGCAGCTCAGGGAGTACTTGTGTGGCTAAGCTCAGAATTGGTCTACTGGATCCTGTAGAGAGATGTGACTGTGTGTAATTCCAGCACGGAAATGATTTTTTGGTTTTTTCCCATCAATGAAAGATCCTTATGTGCTTAAGCTTAGACATATGCTTTGCAAGGTGGTGGTTTCAGTGCCATGCTGGTGTGTATTCAACATCGTGTGTATTTTTCCCTGCAAACGAAGAAACTCCATCTTCTACAACGTGCGTAGATCAAGGGATAACTGGAGCACAGGTCATTAAATTAAGGCATGAACAACTATACAGAGGGAAACCAAGTCTGGTTTGTGTGTGGAGATGACACAAAGGCTGCGTCTCTATGGTTAGATGATACAGTTGTAAGGAGTGTTCCCAAGCACTGGGGCACCTTCATTGCAAGTTCCAGGCATAGCTTTAGTCCAGGCTGTTACCATCCCTCTTTTGAGTGAGTGTGTTTGAGCACCTTTAGCCATGCACGAAGATACTCGTCCAGCAAGATGCATGCAGATTGGGCGTATGAAGCAATTATTTACTGGCTCACATGCAAAAAAGATAGCAGAGATTTAACTAGCTACTAAGCTGAGCATTAGTACTTACCACCTCAGAGAAGGCATCTGAGGAGACTTTTCTGGCCAGATAGGCACCAGTGGGAGGAGAAGGACCAGCCTCTGTACCTCCCTCAGTTGGGTGGTTGTTGCCATCTTCCACCGGTACTGTCAACACCAGCTCACAGATGACCCAGCTCTTGGCCCCCACCCAATGACTGCCTACTAAACTAGTGGTTTTTCCGTTTGGATTTTACACCATTTCATGATGTTGTTTTCCCTCTTGAAACCTTGAGCTACCAGCAATCCCCCTCCCAACCATCCTCTTCCCCTATCTGCAGGTTTACATTTCTTGCTTTTTTATAGATTTTCACACAGCTCCTTTGCATGGCTTTGCAGTGTCCTTGGAAGTCTGAGCCGTGGTTGTGCAGCTGGGCCGCATCAGAGCTGGGACCTGAAGAGACAGTGGGGCCCTTGTGGAGTAGAGAAGAGGGAGGGCTGCAGGGCCAGCTCACCTGCTCCCAAACCTGGGCACAGTTCAGAGGCTGACGCGAGCCAAGGATCACCAGTAGGCAGTTGGGACAAACTGCCCTGTTTTGAGCATAAATGAATTTTAATAGCGTGGGTGTGAGGTGCACTGTGCTAGCTGGTCTCAGTGAGAACGGACATGGGCACACTTAATTTCTGACTATTGATGTGGTCGTGTTGTCTTCTTCACTTTGCCCTCTGGCAGCAACCAAACAAGTGAATTCTCCTAAAATCAGGGTCCGCTAGCAGCATTAGTTTACCTGGAGAAGAGAGACCTTGTACAGCAGTCAGGGCAGCAAGCGCTGGTCACTAATGTGGACACCCAGCAGCCATGTTCCCTCGCAGCTTCAGGACCATCACACCTGCTGTTAGCAAGGTGTGCCTGGGCTCCTCCTGCAGGTCCACAGGCAGGTGGCTCCCAGAGCCGGTCTGGAGCCTGCAGAGGCTTCTTGAGTTACATCTGTAACAGTTTGGGTTGGTTCAATAGTAGGCTGTTGGGTGCTTACAACTTAACCAGGAAGCAGTGAAATACATCTTATATGAGGAAAATACCAATGTGCTTTATATCATGTTTAGCTTTTCCTATTGATTCCAGCTGGAGAAAGCTCACATCTGAAGGAGAATGAATAAATGCAGAAGGTACACTGCGTCGTGGCAAACATCCTGGGAAGATGCAAATTCATCTTCTCTTCTAGCCCAATTCACTTATTTCTGTTTGCTTCGAGTCCTTAGAGAAAGTCACAATCTGAATCCAAAGCCCTCTTTGGGTGGTGCCATGACTCAAGGCTCCTGTGCCAGAGGAAAGAGGACATTCCCTGTGATTCAAAGGAAATTTGACTGCTGACACGCAGCATCTTTTCTTTCCTTGGGAGCTTGTCATAGATTTTCATGGTATGGGCTGTTGCAGGGGAAAGATTTCATTCAAATTTGTCAAGGTGGCAGCTGAAAGGCTTAGAGCTTTGGAGGTGGTGGTTCTGGACTGAGCAGTGTATGCTGAAGCTGTTCTGCCCACCACTGTGAAGAGGGTGCTAGTGACTGCTTGATCTTCTTAGTGGGCACTGGTAGAATTGCAGGGTAGAACAACAAGGAGTCTTTCTTCCATATCACTGCCCCTGTCAGCTCCTGTCTTCCTTGCCAAGAGTGTGCCAACAGCATAGTTTTAGTTCAGATTTGGGGGAGGTGAAATCTCCAAGCATTGCTGATGGATCCATTGCAGTGCTCTCATGTTCTTTCTAGGACAGGACTGAGGACAGTTCAGTAATTTGCCGTTAGTTCACTTCCAGATAGTAACCAGTTTGATCACAGCTGACAAACAGCTAAGAGCAAGAGTCTCGCTATACCCTGGTTGACAGCAGAGCTGGTGGACTCAGGAGATTCCATCCTTGCTATGTACAGCAGGTAGACCTCTGAGCATGTTTTACCCATCAGTAAGCTTGGACTGTGTACGCACACAGTTTGATGCCTGTTTCTGCCATTTCTTTGGCTTTGGGCAGTGCCAAAAATAGCTTTCCTTTAGGGTTTTGGGGTACTCATGATCCTGGCAGCTCTGCTGTTTCCTTCCCAAGGAGGGCCCCAGAACCAGGAGTGGTTCACAAGCAGGGTGTGACCAGTATTAGGCAGAAGATCTGTCCTTTCCTCCTATTTCTGACCATGATCTGTTTTGACAGCATGACTCACTGCTCTGATGGGGAACCGGCTGCAGTCTGTGTGGGTCAACCATAATTGCCACAGCTCATCTGACTTGTGGTAGATTTGTCATTTATTTCCTGTGGGAGCCACAACAGTGGTAATCAGTGTCCCACCGCCCTCCTTAAAATGAAGTACTGTTTATTAGAACAGAAGTGTGTATTGTTTTAAGAGCTGGTGTTCCTCTAAAACAGACTCTGTGCTTAACAGTCTGGCCATGTTCACTGTAGTAGATCTGTCTTCCCCACAGAGATGCTTTGTGTTGATGCTCACCCTTGCTGCTAAAGGGTCTGTTTAAATCTCTCCTTGCAGGCACACAGTAGCAACCGTATTGTTTTGATCTGTTAGCTCCCAGCATCAGCCAAACTAAGTCTGCAGGTTGGCAGGGTCCATCCCCATTGTACTTCGGGCGTTACCTGGAGGTTATCATCTGGGAAGCTGTTGAGTGCTTCCTCATCAGGGCATGCTGTGCATAATGATGTGCAGAGATTCCCTGCTCTCCCAGCCCAAGTCAGACTAGTACAGCCAGTGAGCTTAGTCTGAGAGGAATGCAGGAGTTGCACATCGCTGTCCAGATCACACACAGTCATGCAGCTCGAGACATACAATTATTAGGTTTTTGATATGTTTAGGGGATTGCACAGCTGAGCCACAAACACTGGACAAGGCACACAACAGACTGATTTTTTAGGGGGCAGTTTTACAGCCTGTTCTCCCTTCTGTTTTCTCCCTCGTCCTGTCTGGTAACTCCACTTTCCATCCCCAGTTTCCACCCACCGCATGTGAGCTAAGTGCCAAGAGAGGAGTGAGGACTGTTGGTCACCCATTCTGTCCTTCTCCTGGCTCCCCCGTAAACACCATGATGAGGCCAGGCAGTATGTTAAAGATGCTCTCAGGGGGATCACCTGTGTTGCCACATCCGTAGCCTCCGCAGTTCTTTCGCTAGGTGAGCCTGCCTGCAGTCTTCTGGTTTTCCTGTTCTTCAGTGACCTAAGCAAAACATCTCTGGGAAGAGGCATGAAGTGCAAGTTACCAAGATAATTCAGTGCCAGGCTCCAGCCCTATATGTCCTTCATTAACAAAATTTGTCTTGAATTTCAGGTCTGGTGTTTTGACTGTGCTGAAGTCTCAGAGCAACTCATTTGCTAACCTGCTGTTGTTTCCTCTTTAGGGAATTCCCAATGAAAGCTGGAGGTTGACCAAGATTAATGAGCGCTATGAGCTGTGTGATACATACCCTGCCATTCTAGCTGTGCCTGTAAACATTCCTGATGAAGAATTAAAGAGAGTAGCATCTTTCAGATCAAGAGGACGCATACCAGTGAGTGTGACAAAAGAAGTCACTTCGATGTGCTTCTGTTACATACTTTTGGGCCATAAATAATACCAAGGTCAGGCTGAGTGGATTCCAGGGATCAAATAAATGGTCAATGGGTAATAGAAGTGACAGCAACATGTTCAAGGAGTTAGAAAGCAACATTATCTTCTGAAACTACTGTTGTGAAAAAGATGTAGACTAAACCAAAATGAGAAGATAAGTTAGCACAACCCAGACCGAATTGCAGTTCCGTTCCTGGGAAACGCAAAGCAGCCCTGTGTGGTTGTTTACAATTGTCTGGCCTGCTCTGACTTTCAGGATAGAGGAATACTTAGTGACACTCTTGAGGAAAATGCTTATTAAATGAAAGTAAACCAAAACACAGTTATGACAATTACTTCAGCAGTAACTGAAAATGCACTGTTTTACTTCTGAAGTCTATAGAAAACCAAATCTGTTCCTAAAGTGCTTAACATTTACATGGTGTAACGCAGAGTAGGACATAGCCCAATGACTGCAGAGTGAGAAAGTGTGTTTGACTCACGCAAGAGCAAGAAAACAGTCTGCGTCATATTTAAAAGGCAGACTTAAACCTATTCAGTCACCTCTTGCTTGTTCAAACTTTGGGAAAGCCACCAGGACGAATGAGTAAGGACAGAAGAGTTCTTTCTTTCATTCAATCATGACTTAATAAAATCCAGCCTTCTGGAACCAGCTAATACGTGGCAGGATCCCAGAGCAAGCCATTACAGGTAAAACACTTCACTGGTTTAATGAAGCCCATTTTTCCTGCATTTCTTTCTCATTTGTTTTTGAAGGTATTGTCATGGATTCACCCAGAAAGTCAAGCAACAATCACTCGCTGTAGCCAGCCAATGGTGGGAGTGAGTGGCAAGCGAAGCAAGGAAGATGAAAAATACCTTCAAGCCATCATGGATTCTAATGCTCAGTCCCATAAAATCTTCATATTTGATGCAAGGCCTAGTGTGAATGCAGTAGCCAATAAGGTCAGGTGCTTTTTCCTCTGTCTAAAGCTGAAAATCTAGTAATTTAGAGCACATTTCCCACCACCACTTCAAATTGTTCCTGACGATCACAAAACATTTTCCAAGGTGAAGGGAATCGCATGCAATGATCTGATTCTCTAGAAAGACTTTTACACCTGCACTGGTATCTGTAAGGTATCGGTGTGACCACTAAAGGTCCATCTGAATTAATCTACAACGGGAAATGAGATTGGAAGGGAAAAAAAAAAAAATCAAAGTGGTACTGAGGTCAAACTCTAGCACCCTGGATCTTGTGTGTCACTCACTGTTTCTCACTTCAGATCGTTGAAAGACTGCTTCATCTCGCAGCACCAGAACTCTCTCCCTGTTAACCCTGATGGGAGCAGGCGATACTCAGCACTTCTGAAAATCAAGCATCATGATCTTTAATTTCAAAATATAGGCTGGGGATCTTTAATGTCTAGGAGTGTGGCAATGTTCTTCCTGCTGTTACAGAATCATAGAACAGTTTGGGTTGGAAGGGACCTTTAAAGGTTATCTAGTCCAACCTCCCAAACCCCTGCGGTGAGCCAGGATGTTTTCAACCTTGTCCAGCCTTACCTTGAATGCCACCAGGGATGGGGCTTCTACCATCTCTCTGGGCAGCCTGTGCCAGAGTTTCACCACCCTCATTGTAAAAAATTTCTTCCTTGTATCTAGTTTGAATCTACCCTAATCTACCCTTCTTTAGTCTGAAACCATTACTCCTTGTCCTATCACAGCAGGCCCTGCTAAAAAGTTTACCCCCATCTTTCTTATAAGCCCCGTTTAAGCACTGGAAGGCTGCAATAAGGTCTCCCCAGAGCCTTCTCTTCTCCAGGCTGAACAACCCCAACTCTCTCAGCCTTTCTTCACGAGGGAGGTGCTCCAGCCCTCTGATCATTTTCATGGCCCTCGTCTGGACCCGCTCCAACAGGTCCATGTCTTTCTGGTGCTGAGGACTCCAGACCTGGACGCAGCACTGCAGGTGGGGTCTCAGTAGAGAATAGAGGGGCAGAATCACCTTCCTCGACCTGCTGGCCACGCTTCTCTTGATGCAGCCCAGAATAGTTGCCTTTCTGGGCTGCAGGTGCCCACTGCTGGCTCATACTCCGTTTTTTGTCCACCAGCACCCCTAGTCCCTTCTCCTGAGGGCTGCTCTCAATCCCTTCATCCCCCAGCCTGTACGGATACTGAGGATTGCCCTGACCCAGGTGCAGGACCTTGCACTTGGTCTTGTTGAACCTCAAGCGGTTCACATGTACCCACTTCTCCAGCTTGTCCAGGTCCCTCTGGATGGCATCCTGTCCCTCAGGAATGTCAACAGCACCATTCAGCTTGGTGTTGTCTGCAAACTTGCTGAGGGTGCACTCGATCCCACTGTCTGTATCACTGATGAAGATATTAAACAGCAGTGATCCCAGTACGGACCCCTGAGGGACGCCACTTGCCACCGATCTCCATCTGAACATCGAGCCATTGACCACTACCCTCTGGATGCAACCATCCATCAAATTCCTCATCCACTGAACAGTCCACCCATCAAATCCATATCCCTCCAACTTAGAGAGAAGGATGTTGTGGGGGACCGTGTCAGAGGCCTTACAGAAGTGCAGACAGACGACATCCATAGCTCTTCCCTTGTCCATTGATGTAGTCGCTCCATCATAGAAGGCCAGTAGGTTGGTCAGGCAGGACTTGCCCTTGGTGAAGCCATGCTGGCTGTCCCAAATCACCTTGCTGTCCTCCATCTCCCTTAGCACAGCTTCTAGGAGGATCTGTTCCATGATCTTCCCGGGCACAGAGGTGAGGCTGACAGGTCAGTAGTTCCCAGGGTCCTCCTTTCTACCCTCTTTAAAATTACGTTTCATGCCATCACTCTAAGCCCTGTTTTAATGGTAGAACTGCTTTGTTGCACTAAAGCTCTTTTTTTTTTTTTTTTTTTTCTTCTTTCTTTTTCCCCCCTAAATTTCCCTTTCCTGCTGCTTAGTGAAGGCAATTAGTGTGGGGGATATACTCCTCTATAATAGTATGGTAGATTTGTAAATGACAGAACAGTGAATCTAATGAGCTAACAGCTTGAATGGGGATAAATGATAATTACAGAGAAAAAGAAGGCTTGTAATGTGATATTCTTTGGTAAAAATTATAGCATTCATTAACTATTGCAGGAAACAGACACAAAGTGTGTGCCTGTACATGTTTGTTCCAAATTGTAAGATAAATCCAACGTTTCCTGCCTGCTTTAGGCAGCACAATCACTGTGGTATTTTGTGAGCTGATATTTGCGTAGGACAAATGATTGGGATAAAGTATAAAATGTGGTTTTGCTTAATGATTTGTATGTGGATTTTGTTCTTCAGGCTAAAGGAGGGGGCTATGAGAGCGAGGATGCCTATCAGAATGCGGAATTAGTGTTCCTGGACATTCACAATATTCATGTTATGAGAGAGTCTCTGAGAAAGCTGAAAGAAATTGTGTATCCCAATATCGAGGAGACTCACTGGCTGTCTAATTTAGAGTCAACTCACTGGCTAGAGCACATCAAGGTATACTTGTCTGCATCTGCTGGATGTGGTTAAGTAACTGTAAGTCTGTACCAGTCTATTCACTGGGAAATGTGTCCAGAGCTATCTCCAGTGCTGGGTTTTCAATTAATGAGAAATTTAAAGATTTAAACTAAAACCACAGTTTCATGGAATGGGGAATTTTGAGGAGGTGGGAAGAGAGGCAAGGGCGGGCGTTGAAATAGTGAAAGATGATGTTTTGGAAGTGAAGTGTGTTACTGGGCAATGTGTAATGGTGAAAGCCCTGGTTAGAGCACAGGAGTTCCAGGGTTTCCAAGCTCTTGACTTGGGGATCCTCGACATCTTGGCATTACTGCCTGTCCAGACCAGCGAATGTTGGGAATCGGTGCCCTGTCAGCCTTTCAGGAAACCAAGCAGAGTCAGAATGAGTGCAGCAAAATGCTTCAGCTTCTACAGATGTTGGTTTTCAAATTAAGCTTTTTATCTCTTAAAAATGTCCAGCTTACATTGTCGACCTGCTAATGCAGAGGAGGCAGATCTGCTCCTGGGGCAGTTGCTAGGCAATGGCCATTCTGTGTTCGTGTCAGACACAGAACGCTCCTGTGTTTAAATCCTGACCTGGCCAAGGACTGAGCTTAATGCAGGGGCTCTTCTAGAGCTGTCCTTATACTACAGTTTAGATGTGATGTCATCTTGCCGGAACAAAGAACGTGCTCACCAGTTTGCTGTCCTAGTTATAATGTAGTTGGAACTGATTTACCATTCTCCTTGAGGCAGATAGAGCCCTTGGTTTGTCCTGTGTTGTCACTAGCCATTTTTCATTTATAGTTTCTGTTCCAAAGAGATTTTGTAACCTTTTTTTTTTTCCTTGTCCTAGCTCATTCTTGCCGGAGCCCTTCGGATCGCTGACAAGGTGGAGTCAGGGAAGACCTCTGTGGTTGTACACTGCAGTGATGGCTGGGACCGGACGGCCCAGCTCACCTCTCTCTCTCTGCTCATGTTAGATGGCTACTACCGAACTATCAGGGGCTTTGAAGTGCTAGTGGAGAAGGAGTGGCTGAGCTTCGGCCACAGATTTCAGCTGGTGAGTCACTAGCCCTTGGAAACACTGAACAGAAAGTTATTGTCCACCTTGAAGGATTTCAAAGGAGTTTAGCCTTTCCTGTGAGAAGTCTCCCAGCTGAACTCGCAGAAGAAAGGTGAATGCTGCTGCTGTTGTTTTCTGCCTATAATTCCAGTCCTCTCTTAACCTCCTTGGAGACAGGATTGGTTAGATACAAGGAACAGGTGGTATTAAATCTCTCAGGTGCCTGACTGATACGTCGTGATCCCATGCTTAGGCTTGCACTAACAGTGTGCTTTGGGTTCAGGAAAGGCATTTCTGCTGGGAGTTGGCAGAGACCACTGGGGTATTTTTTGTTTCCAGTTCAGTCCATTTTCTGAGACTGCTTGGACACTGTCATCTATCAAATGCCTTGGTATTGAAGAGGCTGGGGAATTTGGTTATGGCCTTGACCTCACATTTTCTTCAGGCACATTTTATTTTTGGGGAGGCTTTTAATTGTTTAGGTAAAAGATGAGCAGTTTGAAGGGGGTCCAAGAGTAGGTCGTGGCTGGGTCCTTGGATTTGGCAGAGAGGCAGCTTTGTGGACTTGTGACACAGCAGTTTGTTACAGTTTGCACTGATGGGAATTGACAGAGCCTTTCAGTAGTACCCTTTCAGTCTTTGTTCCTGTTGTGTTTTCCTTGTAGCTGTTCTCTTGTCGTTTAATTTTGGCAAGGGCTAGAACAAGGTCTGTTCACAGCACATGCAATGGTGGGCTGTGTAGTCAAATGCTTTGAGGAACGTGGGGAAACTGAGGCACTAGAGCAACTGAGGTTCTGCTGCAGCAAAACTGTTACCTGGTGTTTGAACGATGAGCATTTTAGCTTCCTTGTTTATACAAAGAAGATAATGATACTGATTTCCTTTGGTGAGGGGAGAACTGCATTACAGAAGAGGTTGTTACATGTTCTTGTTCTGTCTTTGTATCATACTGAGGGCTCCTGGGTAATATACAACCACTAACGTACTATACTAGTTATAAGGAATCGGGCCTCACATGTCTTGGCCACCCAGCACGGTCTGGGTTGGAGGCCTACTCCTGGGGATGCTTTCATCACAGCCTCTCTTGAGGTGGCAGGAGATGGGCTGGGTTAGTGTTTGTACAGCGCTTGGGAGCTGGGAGGTGTTGTGTGACGGTTATCGCTGCGTGCCGTGCCTGTAGGTAGTGTTCAGATCTAGCTCACTGTACTACTGAAGTAGCCAGGACGACAGCTGCAACTGAAGCAAAAAAAGCATTCTCTTTTTTTTTTTTTTTCCCTTCTTAACTTCAGCTATTAACTGAAATCAGTGCCAGCATAGCATCTGGAGCCTCTACTCAAACAACTCATGTTTTAATTTAGCTTGAAAATATCCCCATAAAGAAATTTCACTTCAAAGACAAAGGGAGTAGCTGTCCTTTACTCCTTTACCCGCTGATACGGACAAAACAAAATCAAGACTCATTTGAACCTTATTAAAGCTGTTGGTAAAGGTTTGGGTGACTGAGAGGAGACCCCAGCAGTTTCCCCATGAAGCCCTGTGTGACTCATGTTCTTTGTCCTGCTCTGTTTCAGAGGGTTGGCCACGGAGATAAGAATCATGCAGACGCGGATCGCTCTCCTGTCTTCCTTCAGTTCATCGACTGTGTCTGGCAAATGACAAGACAGGTAAATTGCTGGGTGGCACACGTGTCCGCAAAGCCAGTGTACTGAGACATGGCACAGTGTCTGGCCACAGGAGGAAGTTCCATGCTGACCTGCACAGCCTCTCCTTCCTGGGCTTCTGCTCTTTTCTTGACTCTGGCAACAAGTTTCTTGGGAGTTTGTTTAGCAAAGAGGCTGAACGCACAAGTGTGCAGGAAGGCCATGATGTTGGCTTGCGTCAGATTAGCTAGTCAGTGGGTGCTGCTTACCTACGTGCTGCTATAATAAATGTGAGCTTGTGAGAAGCTTGCCTCGCCCTGAAAGAGGGGACAGCTGCCTCACACTTACCGTGGGCGGGAACAGACACCCCAGCCATCCTCAGTAGCCCACTGTGCCTTCAGAAGCGTGACTTGAGCTACTAATTAAGTCCCTAGCATGGTGGGTGCAGACAGATCCCTGTTGCCTCTGCTTAAGCTGATCCCATAACCAAACCTGCAGCAAGACATGCATTTGCTCCATTTTAACTTCATCTGAAGGCAAAGATGCTGCTCCTGATTCATACGTGATGTACACACAGAGCTGAGTTACTCACTTCAGACCAGGCGTGGCAGAGGCACAGTTCAAGAGAGATCCTCTATGGTTGGGAGGTTTATCATAGAATCATTAGATTGGAAAAGACCTCTAAGATCATCAAGTTCAGCTGCCAACCCGACACCCCCATGCCCACTAAACCGTGTCCCAAAGTGCCACATCTACACATTTTTCAAACACCTCCAGGGGTGGTGACTCCACCATTTCCATGGGCAGCCTGTTCCAATGTTTGACCACTCTTTCAGTAAAGAAATTTTTCCTAATGTCCAATCTAAACCTCCCATGGCACAGTGTGAGGCCATTTCCTCTCATCCTATTGCTTGTTACTTGGGAGAAGGGACCAACCCCCACCTCACTACAACCTCCTTTCAGGCAGTTGTAGAGAGCGATCAGGTCTCCCCTCAGCTTCCTCTTCTCCAGGCTAAACAACCCCAGTTCCCTCAGCCGCTCCTCATCAGACCTGTTCTCCAGACCCTTCACCAGCTTCATTGCCCTTCTCTGGACACGCTCCAGCACCTCAATGTCCTTCTTGTAGTGAGGGGCCCAAAACTGCACACAGGATTCGAGGTGTGGCCTCACCAGTGCCGAGTACAGGGGCACGATCCCTTCCCTGGTCCTGCTGGCCACGCTATTGCTGATACAGGCCAGGATGCTGTTGGCCTTCTTGGCCACCTGGGCACACTGCCGGCTCACGTTCAGCGGGCTGTCAACCAGCACCCCCAGGTCCTTTTCTGCCGGGCACCTTTCCAGCCACTCGCCCCCAAGCCTGTAGCGCTGCTGGGCGTTTTCCACAGGTGTGTGAGACCTGGAAGGTTTTTTCTGTCTGCTGTGACATAAAATGTGTCACATGGCAAATGTCAGCCATGATCAGGCAGTTCACTGAAAAAATTAGGCTCGTCACAGATTAAAACAGGTGAAATGGAAAAGGAGGATGCCACTATATCAGAAGCTGTACCATATCCAAACAGAGAAAGAGGAGGGCTTTACCATCATCACTTTCATCGTGCTCTCCTTGGGTTGCTCCTACAAGCAGGCATCCTGGCCTGGAGCTGGTGAGGTCAGGATGTTGCAATTGGGGCAACCTGGGAAGAGAAGGATGGTTTGTGAGGGAGGAAGGCCTCCTGCTCTCCTCTCCCTCACCCCAGCTTATCTTGGCAGTTGACTGCATGCGTTCGTACTGACCCTTTGTGGAGTTTCAGTTCTCCCTGTCTTGTGTCTGATTGTTACTGTGTGGATTGTCAACAGCAAATGGCCCCTACCGCTGTTCCTCCTGCTGACCTGGGTGCAGGATGCCTCCCTGCTGTTCCCTCTGCGAAGTGCTGGGTTACACACAGAGGTTACTTCCATTTGGCCCCGAGAAATTGCCATTTCTTTTTATGCATTATTTCACATGTGCTTCAGCCTTTTGTTCACAGTCTCGTTGCATGGTCTGTCATGAAGGACAGGCATAACAGAGCAAGTTTCAACTTGAAGCAGCACTGAGTGTGTATAAACACAGCGGTCAGACCCTTCAGACCTCTGGCTTTTGCTCAAAATTCCTCTCTGCACATGTAAAGCAGCTTTCCAAGTGAGAAACTCTTTTCTTCTGGAAAGAGAAAATATGATCCTGGATATCCAGCCAGGCAGGGAACAGGGACGAATCCTGTTTTAGAAATCAAGAAGAGTGGCTGACTTCTTACCAAGACCGCAGAGTGGGAGAAAGCTTATTTGCAATTCACAGGATCACAGAATATTAGGGGTTTGAAGGGACCTCAAAAGATCATCTAGTCCAACCCCCCTGCCAGAGCAGGAGCACCTAGAGTAGATCACACAGGAACGCGTCCAGTCGGGTTTTGAATGTCTCCAGAGAAGGAGACTCCACCACCTCTCTGGGCAGCCTGTTCCAGGGCTCTGTCACCCTCACAGGGAAAAAGTTTTTCCTTATGTTAATGTGGAACCTCCTGTGCTCCAGCTTGCACCCGTTGCCCCTTGTCCTGTCATTGGCCATCACCAAGAACAGCCCGGCTCCATCCTCCTGATGCTCGCCCTTTCCGTATTTATAAACATTAATGAGGTCACCCCTCAGTCTCCTCTTCTCCAAGCTAAAGAGACCCAGCTCCCTCAGCCTTCCATCAGAAGGGAGATGTTCCACCCCTTATCCCAACCTAATTTTCTGGTTCTGTCTGAAGTTTCCTACAGCATTTGAGTTCAACGAGTACTTCCTGATAACCATCCTGGATCACCTGTACAGCTGTTTGTTTGGGACCTTCCTGTGCAGCAGTGAGCAGCAGAGAGCGAAGGAGGTAAGACAGCTTCTCTCCAAGGTGGAGGCCTGGCACGGTGATTGCTTTAGCTGGCCAGATATTCCTAGAGCAGTTGTTTCAGCACTCAAAGATAGCGGTTGATGCAGGTCTGGGTAATGCCAAGCCTCCTTCTTAACAGCTGGGACGTGGGGTGTTACTTTCTTTGTGCAAACTGCCGTCTGTTGGAGACTTTACATTTTGGAGCAATACCATTTCCCCACTGCTTTCAGCTACTCACTGGTGGCTGAATAGCTCCTGGTGTCTCCCAGGTAGTCGGAAATGTGATTTTTCTTTGAACTTCAGTTTAATATAAAATTATCTGTGGAAACTGTTACCTTTTTGTCCTCCCTTTTCCTTGAAGTAGTCTCTTTAGGTTGCTTTTAACTACCAAGTGTGCACTGTCATTCTGCACACACAGGTTACAGCAAGTAACTGGTCTCAAGGTGCGTTCTTGCTGTGCCTGCATTTTTCTGGGAGATGCCGGAGTTGCTAGCGCGAGGAAGGACGTGCCTCTAGGTCCTGCAACCAGCCAGCTCTGCCCTGCAGTCTGGTCGAGGTTTGTGTGCCAAGGGAGGAGCGTATAGACGTGTACAGTCAGACCCACTCCGGAATCGGAGGGAAAAGCAGTGGCACTCGTTGTCTCACCTACCTAAAGGTGAAGCATTTTGTCACCAGAAGGTTGCAGCCTTAGATCACAGGGGTACATTGAGGACAGTGCTGTGTGGACCTGATGTAATTATATTTGATACCATGTTGGTTACAAAATAGAAATAATAATAAAAAAAATTACTGTAATACAGAAGTGACAGCATTGTACTGTAGTGAAATTGGGGTCCTTGTCTCTCTAGAGTCCACAATGATTGAATAATTGTAATTTCCAGAGAAAACTTGCATGTTGTCTGCATGGGGGTTTGGGGTGGTTTTTTGGGTTTTGTTGGGGTTTTTTTAAGGCCTCAGCCTAGCAAAGTGCTTAATCTAGAAAGCACTTGGACACTGGTTTCACTGGGACTATTCGCAGGCCTAATTATTCTACTAGATCAGGGCCCAAGTCAAATGTTTTCTTTTTTGATTTGCAATTAAATACTCCAGCAAGTCTTCCAGGAGCACTTTAAAGAGGTGAAGTTTAACTGAAGTTCACGTGCCGGTGTCCCTGTGCTGGGCTGGTGGCGATTCCCAGTCTGTGTGGGCAGCTGGGGGGTAAGAGGGCATGTTTCCATGCCAGGGTGCATGTGTGCTTGCCTGCATCCATCTGCTTTGATTACAGTCACTACATCAAAAGAACATGTTTTGTTGGGGGTTTTTAAGCTACGAAAAGGCAACAGCTCCATATTAATGACAGGCACAGGTAGATGCTGTTACACTTGGTAGATAAATGCTGCGGTTCGTATGGGAAATAAAGCCTCCTCCACTCCTTCCCTTACAGGGCCTTCCAAAAAAGACAATATCACTTTGGTCTTACATCAACAGCCAACTGGAAGACTTTACTAACCCCTTGTATGTGAGCTACTCCAACCACGTCCTGTATCCCGTGGCCAGCATGCGCCACCTCGAGCTGTGGGTCGGCTACTACATCCGCTGGAACCCCAGGATGAAACCGCAGGTACGTCCCTTCCAAGAATCCTACTTTTCTTTCCCTCTCTGCTAGTACTAGTGCCATCATTTTGGAGTTCAAGACTTTTGAAGCACAAGAGGTCATGCACAAGCTTAAGCTGCTGCTGCTTAGATCTGAAAACAAAAGCAAGTAAAGGAAGGAGCAGCACCTACAGCTGAGCGGTGCGGGTGCTCAGCTGGAGGTTGCTGCCTCCTGAAACCTGCAGGAGCTGAAGATACTCAGTAGTTTGGAAAATTTCTTACTTAGTGTATGAGGAAAATAAGCTGAATGCTCTCTTTGTAAAAAAGAGCCTAAACCCCCAAGGCTTCATTGGATGTGAGATTCTAGACCTGAGCTTTGGAGCTGCATTTAGATTACCGGCAGTAGCAGCCTGCTGTGTGCTTTGTCTGCCTGAGGCATGGGGGTCTGACTGCAGCCCTGGTACACTCTCGAACTCTGGCAGCAGAGAAACGGGCTTGCCTAGGGCAGGCACCCGAGACAAGTGTCTGAACGTGGCCCTAAATCACTTTTTTAATAGGAAGGAACAAAAATTCGTGAATTGCCTCAATATCCAACCGCAGTTCACAGCTTTGCAAACCTGGGACATTGAGTACAGGAACCCAGCAAGTTCTTTGCAGTACTGTTTGACAGTCAGAACTGTGTGAAAATATTTAGATAAACCTGTACTGTTTTGTTTTCCTGCAAAGCCAGGCTGAGATGCCAAGGCCAGCGTTGCCCAGAAATGACAGAGATTAGCGTTTTGCAATTGTTATCTTTTAAAACACTGAGTTTTCTTTAGCCACCATTGTACAATGCACAGGGGATAAAAAATGAGCATCCCAAAGCAAGAGCAACTCCTCGCTTACCCCTGGGCTGCAGACAGTGACATAACCCCCGTACCACCCCTCCTTCCCTCGTAGCTGGGTGCCAGGCCAGCACCAATGTTTCGTGGTCAGGCTTCCACCTCCAGCACTCAGCTGTGCGTTTTCTTGCAGGAACCTGTCCACAATCGCTACAAGGAGCTTCTTGCCAAGCGGGCCGAGCTGCAGAAGAAAGTGGAGGAACTGCAGAGAGAAATCACCAACCGTTCCACCTCATCCTCTGAGAGAGCCGGCTCTCCCGCCCAGTGCGTCGCTCCTGTACAGACAGTTGTATAATACAGACTTTTTTTGCCAAGTACTGTCCCAGGACCATGGGGGGGGGGGGGGGGGGGGCAGCTTTTCTGAAACCCTCTGGATTTCCAGCGTGGTGTCTGGGAGATGCCAACCTATTTATTTATTTCTCTCCAGGGTAATTTATTAGTACTGTAGCACTAGAGGAAGCTTAAGCAAAAACAAACAAGCAAGAAAACAAGGCCCCCTATGCAATTAACCTTCTCAGTGGCTAGATTATAATACAAGCTAATTGCACTTGCCACCTAAAAGAAACCTAGAGCTTGCTCTTTGTTCACTGATGTGCTGGAAATCACTTGGCTTTAAAGAGAGACTGTGCACCAGAATAAAGTACTGTGGAGGAAAAAAAGTCGACTCAGAAATTTGAAAAAATCTTCCTTTGCTAAAAGGAAACATCAGATCTGACTGTAGCAGCGCCTAGAGTACAGCTGTGAAGTCGTTCACCCTCCGCTGGTAGTGCCTGCACAGCCGCGCTAACGAGAGCGTTTGCCAACGCAGAGACAAGCAGCGACAGCGTCTGCAACACAGCGCGTTCTTCTCGCTTCTCCCTTCGCTCCGGCCGAGCTCAGAGGAAGCCATGTAACCGATGCCTTAGTTAAAGAAAGGGCAGCTTCTACCAACAGTTGTGGTGGCAGAGGAGCGACCCGCGTGACCTGACCTTGTAGGACAAAGTTTACTTCCATCTCTGCGACTTCAGAGCCTCGCTTATGGTTTACATTGGGCGTGCCAGGATGCAACTTCAGCACCTTTATTTCTGAGGGGGAAGCTGAGCACGGCTCCCCGGGGCTTTCTGCAGCTCCTCTGCCCTCCAGTGCCTCATACTCATCAGGGGAAAGGTCATGGGACACCAAGGGGCACGCGTGAACTGCTGGGATCAGTCATTTCCTTTTGCTTGGGTAAGCGTAATTAGTGATGTTAATGCTTCTGTGCGGGATCATAGTGGCGTACTTAAGGTATTTCTGTTAACTAAAGGAAGCAACTGTCTATCAACCAAAGAAGCCTTTCTGCCTGCATTGCAACTGCTGCTTATGGTTATTCTGGTAGACTAAACAGCTGAGCCAGTTTCCGAGTCTTATGTTTAGGTCCTTTTCCTCATAGCATGCTTCAAGTAGTGTCACCTGACTAAAGTTAAGCCCAAATTCAGTTTTGATACAAAATTTTACTGTAGAAGTGGAGATGATAGACAAAAACACACACCCGGTGAAACCATGCCTGCCCCCTTGCTCTTCCAACCAGGTAAGGCCAGGGTTGCAGAAGACAGGGCATACGTGCAAGGCTCTTTACTCAGGCTGTTCCTCAGCTCCACCCTAAGGAAGAGGGGCACTGCTTGGCCTGGGTTCCTGGGTTGCTCTTTTATGAGAGGATCCAGACTGTGGTCACCCATTTAATACACCCACAAGCACGCACATCCGCTCAGCCTCTCTTTCCATGATAAGGAAGTATTTTCTGAGGAAGTACAAGAGTGGACCAATTTACACATAAGGAATTGCCATTCAAAAGCCACATTCCTTCCGAGGCAGTAACAATAATTTCCCCCCATTTCTGCCTGCTCTACCGCAGTGTCTCAGTACATACAGAGAAATTCACAGCCACCTTCTGACAGAATGAGTGACGGGCTGTAGAGCATCGCTGTGTTTGTTATAGGGTGGCCTGAGACATGACGGTTTGACAGCGCAAAGAATCCACACAAAACACCTTCTGAAGGACTTGGATTTGCTTTAAGGTTGAAGGGCAGATCTGCTCTTACGTACAATCACTACAGAAGATGGGTCATAGCATTATTCTATATTAGCAGATTGACTACGTGTGTATATTTTGTTTCTTGATGAAGGCTGTTTGGGTTCCTTAACGCTAATAAAAATTGATAAATGGGTAAAGTTCCTGTGCTCTTATTTTCAACTCTGTGATTCTCCAGAGGACGTGTAGGACATGCAAATAGTAATAAAAATTTAGGATGTCAAATCCAAGTCTCTCCCATTCTTCTTCAGACGGTCTGGCAAGATGCTAATGTTCAAACTCAGAAATTTAGAATGACAGGAGAAAAAAATTTATCTTTGGACAAGTTTCTGTTATCCTGTACAGACCAGTATCAATACAGATGCAGTGCTTAGCTGCTCAATATTACAAAATACTTTACAGTGCATTAGCACAGTAACATCCATCTAAAAGGAGGATATACATTTGTCTATGTAACTCATCCCAAATTCACTGGGAGGATGTGGGATCGACTCAGTGCCTGCTCCTTGATGCCCTCACCCCTTAATTCCAGCTTGGGCACTGCACTCACTGTACGTACCACACACAGAGCCTAAAACACTCCTGAGCCCACGCCCCTGACGTAAATGAAATTAGGGGGGATAGCTCCAGGCCTAGTTAACAGCTTCTGACCTCTCCCCTCACAGCTAAAACCTCCCATGCCTCAGAGGCAAGCCGGCTGGATCACATACAGAAAACTGAAACTCCAGCCTCTTCTGCCCATGTTGACCCTGTAGCGCTCCCAGCCTGTTCAGCTCTGGGCCTCACCTTGCTCACAGCTCCTCTTCCTCACCCTGCCCAGGGAGAGGTCGTGTCACCCCAAAAAGCACACTGGATGTGGCATGGTGCTGCAGCAACCATCCAGTTAATTTAGAGGCAGTGCAGCTTTCCCATGGTTCATTCAACAGGCAAGCTGGCTTTATTGTTTTTCAACTGTATAAACAGGTAATCTGGGCCTTCTATACATTCCATTAATAGGAAATCCTTTACATTATTAACATAATAAATAACATTTACTCAGCTGTGCAAGTCAGAGTGCAAAATGAATTGCACCACTGCCGAAGTAGAGAGCTCGAAGCACATATTTCAAGTTAAAAGCAAGATGCCAGGACTGAATGGCATGATTGAGGCACTTGCAGTTTAAAACACTTGGGGGTTGCTCACTCCTTTACCACCCAAAGCTGTGAACTAGGGGAGAGGGGATATCCCCCCATTCTACAGCTTTTTCATAAAGTAGGATTTCTGTAGAAAAATGTCACTCTTCAGACTTGAAAAGAATTCAATCAATCATTAAGCAAAATACTCCAGAAAAATAATTTTGCTCCTTTTTGGAGTACTTCAACATCCACCACTATTAATGCTAAGACAACGCTGCCAAAAGCTTTTTGAGGAGAGCTCCGGAGCACCTTCCAAAGGTTCCCCCTCAGACACTCTCAGAGCCCGAGCAGTTGCAGCCGCGCACAGAACAGCCCTGACAAAAGCCTGGTCACAGCATCGGTTTCGAGAAGCAGCCCCTCAAGAAGCCAACCAGCGCAACAGCAACACCCCCCAACCCACGTAACTGTGCAGTGCTTGGAGGAAGATGGAGGGACCACTGGAACCATAACACGAAACGAACTGGTGGAGACATATGGTTAGGCTCAGTGGCTGGGTACCTTACAAATGGGATGTGTTTTAAGCCAGACCAGAATATATACAACCAGACCCGGGGATGGGGAGTTAAGGGCCTGTATTTCAAAAGTGCACTTAGCGTACAGTAGTCTCTTCCACGGGGCAGGAAAGGCAGCTGCTTTACATCCAGGAAGCTTGACCAGGATGGTTCGAGAACATCTCCAGCAGGACGGTCAGTAGTCCCAGCTGATGTCGTCTTTCTGTAGCGAGGTCTGTATGGTCTGCATGTCTCTCAACAACTGAAGGTTCTTCCGACTCTTCTCTCCAGGTTTCACTTTGATGGGGCCGGCGTTCTTTCCTTTTGTGGTTACTGTAGTTGTCACTTTAACCTCACTAACAGGGAACCTGCTGTCTTTTGTTTGTTTAGCAGAAGTCTTTTTGGACTTGAATTCTCTCTTAAGTCTCTCTAGCTGAAAGAGAAGCCCAAAGAAAAACATGAAGCAGTGACCTTGTTGCAGTTTATGTTGGGCAATTCTTCCAGACAGATGAAGTATCCCACCACTTGTCTCGTCCAACTAAGCAAACAGATACTTCCAAGTCACCCCGAATAATACATATATTTTATTTTCCTTACACAGCATTGCTACATTTGCATCTATAGAACTGTGTTCAGCCTATTGTCTGAGCAATTGGGTTACCTCCTTAAAAACTGGGGGAACATCTCCATTATGAATCCAACAGAAAAAGTTATGTATGACAAAAAGTTGATTTGTCATAGTCACATCCAGTGATTAAAAGAAAAAAAAACCCACCAAGCAGAAAACAAGTTTTTCTACATACACACTAGTGATTTTACTAGCTAGTCACTGTCAGAGATGTGGCTTTAAAAAGCACACCACCAGAGCTGTGCTGAGGTGAAGAGCTGGTATCCCCCACAGCACTACGTATCACAGCTTGCAAGACTGAGCTCGGCAGCAGGGACGGAGCTGGCGGAAGCCTGAGCGGGCGCTGGCCCATCACGGCGCGGGCACGCCCTGCTCTCAAACAGCAACACGGGCGTCCGTAGCTCCCCTCCCTGGAGGCAGCGCTGCTCCCTCCCCCACGCTCGAGCATGCAGCAGTTTGCCCGAATCCTGACCTACAGCTCTCGCCCACAGCCCGTCAGACGCCTCGGCACATGCACGGTCGTCACTACCGGGAGCTCCTGCACATCTGTTTCCCTGCAACGCTTCCTCTGGGGTCCTGAGAGCTCAAGGGTGAGCACTGCTCCCAACCGAAAACACTTGGCGGGTCCGTTCCGGGTGTCAGCAGCAGTGCTCTCAGCACATGTTCTGTGTATAATCATGTCAGGTAAGGGCGAACCTTGGTTCATGTGAACTCAACCAGATTAAACACGTGGGGTTAAGCTCTTTGGAAGAAATTCACTAAAATGAATGAAGATTACAGAAAATATGGAATCGGTAGGTTTTACAGCTTTGAATGAACAGGCTACACCATTCAAAGCATTTTGAAAGTTGTTTTAAACTGAAACAGAGATTTCAGGTTTTATAAAATGTGACTCAAAACATAAATAGGTCATTCACTCCAAGCAAGGGAGAATGTTAAAAGATTCAGCTCAACAGTGAAAGACCCCAGAAATCTAGGTCTCTCTCAAAAGACAGGGCAGGTTCCTGTAAGTTCCGTATGAAGAACAGCATTTCAGGCGGGCGTTCCCCCACTACCTGTGCAGCTGGTTGTCACCAGGGACCTCACGTGAAGCGGCTGCTTTGGCGCAGCACAGCTGTCTGACATGCCAGGAGCGAGCATGGCTGCCCAGAACACAGGGATCTCCTGACACCTCGGATATCCGACCAGAAGTGTTTCCCACACAGACCGCTGGGGGCCCAGGAAGCAGACTCGCACCTTTCCGTCCTGTTCGCTGTTCCCCATCTTGTGCATTGCCCAGCCAACCCCTGCTGTGTGTGCAGAACTCAGCAGCGGTGGGATCTGCTGTGTACAGTGGGCAGCCTTTTCTCTGCTTTGGAGAGGAGAGGAGTGCAAAATGCAATGCAAGAACAGATGTGACAGCTCTGCCCAGGACAGGGTGAAGAGTGGGCACAAGGGTGACATGGTAAGACAGAAGGGACACTCCTGCAGAAATACTGGGATAGAAAGATGGAGGTATGCAGGCTCACTTTGGGGCATCAGAGCTACAGCTAGACACTACTGCCCTACAGTCGTTATTTCTGCTTTATTCAATTACTGCTAAATGAGGATAGAATGCAAAAAACCACCTGAACTTAAGACAGCAACTCTACAGAAGCATGAACACGGCCAAAAGTAACTCACTTGCAACCGATGCCTCCGGACTTTGCTGATCTGGTCTGCCTTTGCTTCCATCTTTTCCACCAACACCTCAAGTTCTTTCTCCAGATCTTCCCTCACTGCAATCGTTGGGGCTTCCTGGACAAGCTTTGACAGCTGCTGGTGATCACTAGCACAGAATTGAGACAGGACAAAGTTTGCATCAGAACCCCTTGGCTTCTAGTGCTTGTACACCCAGTTCAGAAGTAACACCCTTAGGAAACCATAGCACCAGCAGCCAGCCATGTTCAACAGGCCATAATGAACCAGTAAGAACAGTTCTGCTGGTTACCAGCACTGTGTGCAGTTTTGCACCCCTCATTACAAGGAGAACATTGAGGTGCTGGAGCGTGTCCAGAGAAGGGCAACGAAGCTGGTGAAGGGCCTGGAGAACAGGTCTGATGAGGAGCGGCTGAGGGAACTGGGGTTGTTTAGCCTGGAGGAGGCTGAGGGGAGACCTGATCGCTCTCTGCAACTGCCTGAAAGGAGGCTGTAGTGAGGTGGGGGTCGGTCCCTTCTCCCAAGTAACAAGCAATAGGATGAGAGGAAATGGCCTCACATTGTGCCATGGGAGGTTTAGATTGGACATTAGGAAAATTTTCTTTACTGAAAGAGTGGTCAAACATTGGAACAGGCTGCCCATGGAAATGGTGGAGTCACCACCCCTGGAGGTGTTGATAAACATGTAGATGTGGTGCTTTGGGACGTGGTTTACTGGTGAAGTTGGCAGTGCTTGGTTAATGGTTGGACCTGACGATCTTAAAGGTCTTTTCCAACCTAAAGGATTCTATGATTATTACAGCAGCACATCCCAGTGGCAGGCTGCTGCAACGTTAAGTCTCAATGACGTAAGTAGCTTTAAAATTCAAATCACGCATTCAGAATGACCAAATGTAACCCCCTGAGGGCATGATGTCAGCACTCATTCAGCTACAGCTTCGTGTACCTGTATCCTCTCCAGCTGTGCAGTAGGGTAACAATTCACATTCTGTTAACCAGGACAAGCAAAATGACCAGTAAAGCTGTCCTGTAGTGGAGTATTTGTCCATTGCATCAGGGGCTGCTACCACACTTCCCCCCTACCCCTTTATGCATTCAGTGCTGCTGCATATAAACACAGGTAGGGAGTCCAGACTGCTCATCAGAATCTGTCTTTAACTACAAGGAGAAACCACAGCCTGTGCAGGCAGTAGAGCAAAGAGATTATATGCGAGAGCCTTCCTAAAACTAACTCCTTTCTCAAGCTACACCTTCCAACTTTAAAGTAAAAGTCAAAAATATCAACATCCATAACCCGCAGTGGAGAATATGCCAAACTCACAAACTCATCTGCCCAAATTCATCTTGTAAAGTCAGCAGCACTTCTGAGAGCTCTTCCTGGGAGGAAGAAGATTCTTTTGGCGGAGATGACTTCCTGCTTTTGCTGGCAGGGTGACCGGTACTGATGGACTTTGCTAGCGGAGTATCATTCACCACACGACTGTTACACAAAGCTTTTGTGTGTTGTTTCATCAGGTGCAGGACATGTTGCACGTTGGCGCCAACTGAGTGACTGGGACTGGTAGACTGGAAGGAAAAGTAGAAGAGACTTCTTTTAAATGGCATTGTCAACAACCTACTTGATAATACTGGAGAACATTTAGAAACAGTAACATTTGTTATTTGCTACCAAGAATGTATTTTTTGTTTGAATGGATGTGCACTAACAAGAACAGCTTGACAAGCAGCATAGAGAAGACCTGGTTTTGGAAATGCCACTTCAGCAAGTTACAGATACTCAGCAAGCCTTCTGAAGACAAACTGGAAGAGAGTCAAAGAAAATTAAATGATCTGACCACTGGGTGTCAGGAGTGCACCAAGCCAAAGCCACTTAAGGAGCTGCAGCTACTGAGCCTTAAGGTTTGGAGTTAAGCAGCTCACCTTCCCAGCTACAAAGGGTACATCACCCAGACACAGTCTGTAATGGGGCTGCGCGGTGAGACGGCTTGTAAGAGAGCATTTCTGGAAAGAAAGAAGAGAGAAATCCAAGATGACTACAGCAAACCCACTTTCCCTTTGCTTTGTAATAAAAGGGGCAACCTACCTTCTGATTGCAAGCACACAACCTTGTTTAACTCCTCAGTGGTTGCCCTTCTCTTCCCCCCATGTTACCTTCTCTGGCTGCTTAGGTTTCTTCCTGGGTTTTCTTGCTTTTGGAGAAAGCAATGGTGATGCTGCTTGAATCAGTAGTCTGTTGGTTTCCAGGCCTGTCTGAAGCTTTAATTGAGAGAGTAAGGGCAGTTACTGGAATTATATTAATAGATACCCAGAGACAGAGTAAGATGAGAATTGTGAAACCAGAATTTTTAAAATACAGGCTCCTGAAAGCAAGTGCCGCAAGCTTTTAGGATGCTTTTGCAGTCCAAGGTCAATTTAAACATTAAATAAGAATACTCCCTCTGGTAGCACTACTCATTGCTAATCCTAGTAGGTTAGAGAGTTAGTCTTAACTGCATTACACCCATGCAGGCAAGTGCCAAAACACCAGCTGTGCTTTACGCTTGACAAAAATATTGGGGAAGTTAAGGCACCCAACCCTGATCAATTGATCCTGTGGCATATAGTTAACAGACGACTGTTCTGCTAGACAGCAAAACACCCCAACCCAAACCAGCTATTGCAAGAGTTAAGGTTAGGGTCTCATTGTCAACAGTGAGTTCTATACGCTTCGCTCTTCCTCCCAAGAGGAAGCTATGCCATAGCTGCAGAAATCACCTCCTAACCAATCTCAACGAGAAGCACTCACAGAACAATTATTCATGATTACTTTGAGACACCCTCCCCCCAGCTCACGGCAAAGGTTAATGCTAGAGCCTAACACGTTACCTACATACGTCTTCAGCGTACAATGCATGTCAATGACACAACACGTCAAGGTTAGAAGACCAGTGTCCTTACCGGCTCATAACCAATACTATGTTGGCTCTTTTTTGCTGTCCCCTACAGTATTTCTACTTACAATTACAAACAAGGGAGCACACTTGACCTTGATCTACGTAAAGCAGAGATCTTCACACATCCTCAACTATGAATTAGTCTGAATTAACACCTAGATTTCTACTCCTCTTTTCCAACTAGCTTATTTTATTGAAGAAATCAAGCTTCAGTGCACAGGTGCTCTAAGAAAAAGGTTTCCAAAAAGCTCAGAGAACTTCAGAACATTCGGCACCACAGAGAGCAGGGGAAAAAAAAAAACCCAACAAAACCACAAAACCAAACCTAAACCAAGGTTTTCGTTATTCTGTATATGGGAGGCACTTCCAGCAAGTTTAGTTGAAAAGCTGATGGAAAGGAAGAGCTAATTACAATGCATACCAGTACAAAAGAAATTTCCTGTTGGTTACCTCAGCTGCTTTTTCCTGAACAAGCTTCCTTGCATGTTCTTCCTCCTGAAGCTTCTGTTCCAGCTCTTTCATTTTTTTCTAGTCGAAGTTGAACAAAAATAATAGCGTTACTAATGAAACAATTCTTTTTTTCCTGAAGCGAAGAGCTTGAGCAAAAGTATACGAGTTAACTTAGGACTTAAAGCTAAGGGAAGACTTCAGCATTAGAATGACTGCAGATATTTTGTCTGTATAGGCATAAATATAGCAGTTGAGTGCTTATGCTTAAAATTTAATTGATTTTTCTATTTTTACTTCTGCAGTTGGTATCTGAATTTAAGTCGCAGCTACAGGGAGAGCCACATACAAGCCTGTCTTTCACTTCCATTGTAAAAAAACCTGGAAAGTAGGTTGTTTAGTGTACATTATCCTGAAAGATTTTGTACTACAGAAGGGCTAACAAAGGTATATATCACATATCATTATAAGCTGAGGGAAGAATTGCTTTATTCAGACCACTAGCAGTATTTTTGCTAATATCTGTAACTTAAAAACCTACAAGAGAGGAATTTTTGAACATGTAGCCACCTTCCTAATAAAGAGGGAGGAAAGTTTCTATGATGCCTCTGCTATATCTTTAACCAACACTGAAGCGATTTCATCTTCTTACAGTAAAAACCTGTAAGAACTCTTTTGAAAGCCCTTTTCAAAGAATAGGGTTAAGGGAAAGGCACACATTTCTTTGTTATCCCTCCAACAAGATGAAAACCTTGTTTAAGCAGGATACACTTACTTAAACTCCCAACATGCAAGTTATTAAATAACATTCTGATTTCATACAACAGAGTTAAAAAAAAAATCCAGAGACCTCCAGGACACAAAACAACTTCCCTTCTCTTCCCCCAAAGACTGATGATTCACAGAGCCACTAATCAAACTTCAGGCAGAGCAGCAGGTAGTTCACAGTAACAGCTATATTTGTATGCTCCCATTTGTTGGTAAACCCACTTCAATGAAGTAGTAAATACTTCAATTCTGCTTTGTTTAAGCATTAACTGCAAGATTAATGTAAACAGCTGTTAGACAAAGGTGTTACAAGGCAAAACCCTGGACAAACATTGAAGGCGAAGGCACTATATAACGAACCAACATTTTCTGTTGAATAAGAAAAACCCCTTCTGACTATTTTTTTTTTTTCATTCAAATCTAATATATTCCAGGTAACTTAAAATCATCTCCTGCCCTTTACAGCACATGGCACAATTCTTGATTTCCATGTGGTCAGTCTCACAGAGATCTTTAACCTGTAAAGTATGACAGAATTTCTAATATGAAAATACCAAAGCAAATCTTCTGTCTGAACTGAAGACTGACATGAAGCTGGGCCAAGGCTTTTATACTAAAACGAATGAAGTATTCACTCAGCCAGCTGCTTAGCTGCAGTGTGCAGCTCAAACTGCACAGCAAGAGTGTATCTTACTGTGTCATCAGTGACAGACCCTGTTAGAAATCACCTATCCAAGTCACATTCCCAAATGATTTTTTTTTTCTTGCTTATAAAAGTAGTTGTTATGTGGATTACTGGTCCATCACTGAGAGGGAGAGGCCAGAGGGCCAGCTGCCAGTGAACACAGACACTGCCCAGCCACGCTGCCCGTCATGTAAGGTAGCACAGCATAAAGCGTGCTGCAGGTCAGCACTGGGCTGCCTAAAACACTCTGCTCAGGCACGAGTAGCTGCTGCAAAAAGTTTTAATAAAAAATAGACATAAAATATTTCAATGTCTATTTTTCCCTGTTTTCTAAGGGAAATTAAGGTTCATGCAATCACCTCACTCACAGAGCCACAGAGTCATCAAACAGTTTGGGTTGGAAGGATCCTTTAGAGGCCATCTAGTCCAACCTGCCTGCCATGGGCAGTGACACCTTCAACTACATCAGGTTGCTCAGAGCCCCGTCCAACCTGATCTTGAATGTTTCCAGGGATGGGGCTTCTACCACCTCTCTGGGCAGCCTGTGCCACAGTTGCACTCATTGTAAAAAACTTCTTCCTTATATCCAGTCTGAATCTGCCCTCTTTCAGTTTAAAACCATTACTTCTTGTCTGATTACAACAGGCCCTGCTAAAAAGATTGCCCCCACCTTTCCTGCAGGCCCCCTTTAAGCACTGGAAGGCTGCTATAAGGTCTCCCCAGAGCCTTCTCTTCTCCAGGCTGAACAACCCCAACTCTCAGCCTGTCCTCACAGGGGAGGTGCTCCAGCCCCCTCATCATCTCCATGGCCCTCCTCTGGAACTGCTCCAACAGCTCCACGTCTGTTTTGTGTTGGTGGCCCCAGAGCTGGACACAGCACTGCAGATGGAGTCTCACCAGAGCAGAGCAGAGGGGCAGAATCACCTCCCTCCACCTGCTGGCCACACTTCTGTGGATGCAGTCCAGGATGCAATTGGCTTTCTGGGCTGCAAGTGCACATTGCCAGCTCATGTCCAGCTTTTCACCCACCAGCACAGTCAAGCCCTTCTCCCCAGGGCTGCTCTCAATCCCTTCATCCCCCAGCCTGTACGGATACTGGGGTTGCCCCAACCCAGGTGCAGGACCTTGCACTTGGCCTTGTTGAACCTCATGAAGTTCACACAGGACCACTTCTCATCAGGATGGCATCCCATCCCTCAAACAACTTTAACCAAAGACAGCAGAAATATATGAAACCTCAAAGATAAAGAACACCTGAATTTTTTAAAACTTGGCTGCTGGTATAAACATCCAAATTAGTTCCACCAGAGAGGAAATGTCTCCAGTGTGAAGATACCTTTTACCTCTGTGCTTCACTACCTTGCAAATCAGCACCTGCTTGACAGCTGAGCAGTCAGCATATACCCAGCTGGAACAGGGCATGTGCTACATCTCACCACCTGGCAATTAGAGGATGGAGGAAAAACTAGAGGTGTAGGTAGTGCACAGCCACAGCAGGATGCGAGGATTCACTACTTCTGTTGTTCACAGAATGGCGGGGTTTTATTAAGTCTCATTGTAGCATTAAGGAGAGATCGATTACTACCAACTAGAGTTCTTCAAAACCTGTCATCTACACATACAGTCAAATTCTGGCCATCTGGCCACACATAAGACCAGAGCCCAAACTGCACTTTTAGGGTACAACCCCATCCCCTAACTCCATCCTCACACATAGACATGTTCATGAAGTCAGCTATCCAGAGACTGAACTGCAGGACTACAGTCGCAACAAAAATACACAAGAAAATGCTTTTGAGGCAAGTACTCCAATTACAAACACTTCACATGAATGAGAGTCTCAGCATTTCCTTTTCACAACCAATATTAACATTGGCAAATTGGTTGAAGGTGATACTTATAAGGCCAGGTAGTGGCTTTGCAGAGATTAAATGCTCTCAGGAAGACCCATATACAACTTGTGCTCTGGCAGAGTGTCTGAAATCAGAGGCAATTAAATCATTGCTCACCCATGAGTAGTCATCTCACCACTTTCCATCCGTTTCAGCACACCATGTATAGAAATAGTCTTATCTATTTCTTGCTTCAAATTAAACTTGCAAATGTTCCTGTGGTCTTGCCACAACTGAAGCAGAGATCAAAGAGGCAACAGATGCGACTGTTTTGAGCAAAGCCTGCAGGCACCTTTTCAGGATTATAAGGGAACACTTCGCACATGGATGCTCACATAGAAACACAGCTGCAAGCACAGAGGCAGACAGACCTGCCAATCAGAAAACGGCTCACGACAGCAAAGTGACCACAAGGAAAAGTGACCTTTAGTCAGAACTAAATTCAGATTCATCTCAGACTGATTCAAAACTGTGTGAATTGAACACCAAGCTCCACTAAAATAGATTTAGTTGTGACAGCTACTTATTCCTAAATATATCAAAGATTCAGACATCTAGTTTGATCCAGGAAAAAAAAAAACAACCAACCAAAACACAAACAACTGTTATGCTGAAATTATGTTCACTAGCCAGGCACAAAAAGACAAACAACCCAGCCTCACCAAACTCCAGCTGCTACCAGTCAAAAACTTGGTAAAATCCCTCGAGAAAGGAACTCCTGTTGCTGAACCAGTTATTTCAACCCTGACCCTGGAGGAACCTGCTGCTACGTTCAGTGAGCAAGGCCCAGGAGACACTCATCTCTCTTTGAAAGAGCTTGGCCCAGGTAAATGGCACAGGCACCTTCACTCCATAAATGCAGCTTAACAAAATGGGGTGTCAAGATCTTAAACAGCTTGTTACAGCTGCCTTGGGTCAGGGACTCCCGGGAATAGCTGTAGTGTCTAAAGGTCCTGCAGTAGGCCAACCAACTACAGATTTGTTACTACTGTCAAGCATCTCCTTATGCACTCCTGGAAAAACACCATCTGCTTCAGCACCTGGTAAGGGCTGGCGTGCAGGGTAGCAAGGCGACAATTTTGATAGAGTCCAGAGCTGTCCTCAATACCCCAATCTAATTATGTACCATCTGCCCCTTTTGGATGGAGGGAATTTGCTGGCGGAAGCCTCTCCCTCGTTAAGCCCTCTGTAGCTCAAGAGTCTTGTGGTCTCTCTATGGCAGCAGAAGGAGGTAGAATGTGGACTGGACTTCAGAAGCCAACACCACAGGTGGTACACAGAAAGAGTATGATCAAACACGGTCGTGCTGAACTTTTAGAAGCTACGTGCTCAAAATGAATCCTGCAGAGGCAGATTGGTTCAAACCCACTGACAGCCAGCTAGTGCTGGAGGCCTAGCAAGGTCAGGCTCCAGAATACTGCAAGCAAAATAATTAAAAAATGTATTTCTTAAGGAGGCGTGTAAGTGGCTAAAAGAACACACACACTAAACCTGCACAAGTCAAGTAAAGTCTGGGACATAACAGAAGACAACTGCTAGTTGAGCGCTTAGGAATGCCCGCAATCCTACATGCCCAGGCACCAACTGAGCACAGAAGAGGAACACCAACATACACCGTTAAGGCTTAACAAAACTCCACCTCTTGTAGTGCGTAGTGACCTAAAGTCTACCTGGACACGTAGACTTTCAGCAATAACTTGAAGTTTTTACAACACTTGAGCTTTAAAAAGATGTTTAGCCACGTCTTCCTGTACAGTACAAAGTTTTGCTCAGCTCTATTACTAACCTACAGCTATAAAGCGCTGACTACAATAAACAAGATAAATGTGGTAAGAGTATCCAGTACAAATGACAGACCTCTGCTATGGACTGCATCGTAGTAAGTCTGCTGTACTCTTTTTCCAGCATATCCAGCTTTTCCAATTTAGACTGAACATGTGATTGATCAAGAAGTCGATCTCTCTCCAACGAACCCTTGAAGGGAGAAATTAAAAGCAAAACAATTATAAGCACGATAAAAAGAGACCATCTATAGCAAGCCTTGTGCCTGCAGCACAAAGGAGGCCCACAAACAGTCCAAAGAAACCACTGCTTCCTCCGTGCAGTTTTAAATGGTGCTATGATTAGGGAGCAACTGCACCACTGATCCAGCGCTGGGAACTTCAGAGTTAACCAGATTCAGATGTGAGAAAATTCTGCAGAGTCTCTCCTCCCTCCAAACCCCCATTACTCAGCTATTACAGACAGCTTTCTTATTTTTTTTTTCCCTTCAGTAACTATTTAATAGACTGAAATAGAACAGCCACAGGGACCAACAAACAAACACTATGTGATCCATACTCCTATAAAACAAAATTCAAGTTAATTTTAGGTAAAAGGCAAATCTCACAGTCACTGATAGTGGGAAACAGAAATTTTACTATGATTTCTACAGAATCAGAATTTCGGCCCCAGTTTAGCAGAAGCAGTACTAGGAAAGAAAATCTCCAAAGGCCTGAAGGGTATAAACAGGAAAGGGAGGGGTTTTTTGCAGTGGCACATGGGTATAACACCAAGGGATAAGGATGAGCTACTGCAGGAAGCCAATCACACAGAAGCAAACAATTCTTACTAATACCAGAGCCTGGTATCACCTTACAGACAAGTGCACAAAAGGCAGAAAATACAGGGTCCTGATAAGACCAGGAAGTTTCAGTAAGGAAATTATCCACACCTAAGTATATAAAGGCCATCTGAAAGAGACATCCACACTTAAAGCTATTAACTACAAAAAATCATGACATAGTTAATGATCTTTATAATTTAACCCTGAGACAGTCTTCAGAACACACCTGTTTCTCCAAGAGATGCGACTTCTCATCTTCCGCATGCTGGATCATATTTCTCATGTAGTCCAGCTGTTTCTCTAACAGGCTGCACCGAGACTCAGCAGCTGCCAGCTGAGAAGCCAGTTCTGAAGATAACAGAAGGCAGAAAAGTGAAATCACACACTGCTTGTTGCTGGGATTTTATTTTCTGTTTTCAGCACAGTTCCAAAACAAACAACGAAAGGACCATCAAAAGAAACTCACAGATTAAGCCCAATGAACTTCTGTATGCATGCAAATCTCTAAACCAAAACTCTATGCTTTTATGCTTTTTTTTTTCTTTGCAACTCCCCTGTGTCACCGCAAAGTAAAAGATGCTGAACAAAGAAAACAGTTGTATGCATTGATAAAAATCAAGTTTCATCCACAACAGTATTTTGTGGTATCTATATAAAGTTTGCAAACAACCTTGATTTTTCTTTGACACTTCTGTCTTGTCACGCTCTTTGTGTTGCATTTGTTCACTTAGTATTTTTTTATAGTCTGCGGTTTCCCTGCTGAGGTGTTTTACATTCTCCTCTGCCTGAAGCCGTTCCAACTCCAGTCGATTAATTTTTTCCTGAAGATTCTTCAGAGCAGAAAATATTGCTGGAATTGAACAAGTACCTTTTGTTAGGTAACATTAAACCACCACTTCAAGATAACATTGAACTTGAAACATTTTTATAAAAGCACATTATGTAAGAAAGTCAGTGTTCCTTACCAACATCCAAGACTCCTTCCAGGAATTAAGACCTGCTTCCCTTTAAACAGTAACTGATTTAATACTAGTCTTAAACAAATAGATGCCCTTGGTGCACACCCTCACCTGAAATATTTGGGAAAGATGCACCCATTTCCCAGAGCAAGGCATGTCAATGTTCTGTAGATTAAGTGTAAACAGTGCATCTTTCTGACTCTTTATCAAAAGGAATGAAAGGTCACAACTGGATAGTTAAAACAGCAGCAGGTCTCTAAATTATTCTTCCTCTACAAGTGCATGCTAGCACAACACACACATAAACACAACGTTCCCATGAACGGTCACAGAGCAGAATACAGGTTAGCTATCAGAAGGGCTCTAACTGTGTTTCTTTCTCTAAGTGGCAGCTCTTTTTTAATTCTTCTGGTTTAGCACTTGTGTTCCCCTCCTCCTCCCCAAGACATGCATCCCCTTTGTGCTGAACAACCTTCCCTCTTTTCTGTTCCGTTCCCCAATTTAGCAATTACTCAACAAAACCTTTATATATTCATCCCCACAAAAAGAAAAGCACTTGTAATAGGACTCACACCACCCTGCAATTAGACCATCTGCTGGTAATCTGACGTATTACGTCTCTTCGCTGTATTGTTTAATTCTGCCAAGGGAACCACAACCATAAGCCCTTTCCCCTACACAGTCCTGTTAAAGTAACACACAGGAACATCTGCGCAGACAGCTCATATAGCAGCTTAATCTGTGAGCTCACATTAGCCCACTCCTTTGTGCTTAAATCCACTCTAGAGAGAGAATGCACCTGTATTCCCGAATGTACGAGCACAAGAAAAGTTGGGACTGCATACTTATTTGAGCACCAGATTACAAAAAAAAAAATCAGAATGAGTTTTCCAGAGTAAAAACCCATCAAATCTTGAAATGCAGACTAGCACATTAGAGTATCACATCAATAAGCACTACCTGCTTTAAGGTACCTGTTAAGTAAGTGGGTGACAGCAGTCACTGTTATGGGGAAAGTTACAGATAACTTGGCCCTGTTTGCAAGATCAGGGTCACCAACTGTACCCTCTTCTCTATATTACTGCTACCAGGATTCAGTTGAAATGGGCATAGCTAAAACTGTAAAAGCTTGGAAACCATTATCCTGAAAGCCAAGTTGAAATCTCTGTATATTTACAATAATGACTAACAAAAACCACCAATGAAGCAATTCAAGCAATGAACAAAGGTGAAACCCAACAGGATGCCAAGTATTGTTCAGTCATCCTTATTAGATTATTAAAGCCAACAACGTATGCCAAGACACACACATATACAACACAAAGAAATTTAAAATAGCAGAATTTACTATATTCAATTTCAGGATTTTTCAACAGGATTTTTTTGGGGGGCGTGGGAGGAACAGTAAAGACCCTCAAGAACAATCAAATCTATTTTCCCATCTGAGGTTAATTCCCATATCCTTAAACTTACTAAAATATACAATCCAGAACATTTTTTTGCATAGCTTTTAAAAATGCAAAAGAGTAAGACATTGGATCATCTGCCTACCGGATTTGATTTTCAGTACAAATCCATATTTACTTAAGCATTTTTTGAAAATAAAGACATTTCATAATTATTAAAAAGCAATATAATTTATCAGATTGTCTCCCTCCACCCGTACTTAGTTCAGAGTTGGCAGATTCCCTGCTCGAAAAAAGTTGCCAAGTAAAAACTTGGAAGCCAAAAGTTTGTCACTAATGCAAAAACGCAACACAACCTACAAAACTACACCTGCATCAGTAATTCATAAGGAAACTCTTTCCTGCAGATCCCATTTTTCATCTGTCACAAGGCTCCTTTAGTTTTGTGTCAACAGCACTGAGCTGACGAGAGCATATACTGCATTTTAAATAGCACTTTGAGAATTGAGATTTCATCTACTAGGTCATTAATGTAAAGTCTCTAGCAATTCAGACACAAATTACATTACTGGAACAGGGACTTGAGGCTATCATGCTGATTCTTTACTTATTCTGAGTAATATTAGGATTAATCCTAAATCTTTCTCACATTTCTCCCTATGAGGAAAAAAGTATCATGTTTTTCATACCATTAAGTCTCCATGCAACTCCAGTCTTAAAGGCAGTATTTTTGCAATGACTCTGAGTCTACCAGCTCACATCAGAGGACAGGTCCTGCTCTAGCCTCCCAACCCCCGGTGCTGCCTCCTGTACTTACCCAAGGCAGCTCTGGAGCACATCTCATTGCATGACAAGCCAATCCACTGAAATAACAGAAAACTAACCAAGAATGTGTTTTTGCTCATGTCAAGCAAGAGGAATCGCCTAGAAACAAGAAAGGAGGGAGAAGGAATAGCCTAGAAACAGGAATAAACGGGAGTAAAATCACCTCCCTTTTTGGTGTTGTAAGCTCTCAGTTCAGCACTAGGCTGAACTCTTTTCTGCATCCTCTAAGTCTTCACTGATAAATATTCTCGCCACACCCTTTGTCCATGACAAGCCTTCCCATTTCAACAGGACCAAACCTCTTCCTTTGCTCCAAGCCATTCTGGGGACTAAAGCCTCCTTATTTCAAACTCAGCTGTGAACTCAGGAGAGGAAAGACTGAGGGAGAGGAGGACTGAAGGGGGGACAAAGAAAATATGTCAGGATAATTTGACAAAGCACTGAGTCAATTCTACAGCTCTCTGCTACTGAAGGGGAGCATCTTTCTCCAGCTGTAAGATGACCTTTTTTCACTAGGTATCTTTCAGAAAGGGAAGTGCAAAGGACCTACAAAACAGGACAAACAGTATTTCACCACATGATTTGGACGTAGGTAAGAAAACAACTTCGCTGAACTATTACCTCTGCTGTTGCTTTCGGGATACGGAATTACCGGTTTCCGTGGGGAGCGCAACAAATCTGAATTAATGAATGGCTTGTACTTCGGATATTCTATAAATGAAGTTGTAGAGAGTCCATCTGTGGCTGATGCAGAGTTATGAGTTTTGTGCAGATCGTCCTGAAAACAGAACAAAGCTGTTATTCAGCACATTTGTTTCTCTGTCACAACAACAACAACAAAAAGTAGAATCCAATTAGATGATGTGTAGAAGTATTGCTGCAGGAGACTAATACCTCAAAAGCTGTATTTCTTTCCTTACAGCCTTAGGCTGTGTCATTTTTACACCAAACTCTCCTCCACTAAAAACAGTATCATAAAGAAAATGACTTTTCCATACTAGTTTCCAATTTCCACTTTTGCTTTCTACTTACACTGTCTTTTGCTTATCGTGAGAAGGTAATACACAATTAGCAGGAAAATAGCCACCTTCTTAACTACTGGTTATAGTCACCGTGCAGAAGACACTGTACTAAGGTGGCCAAACCTGACAAAGCACACCTAGGACCACAGTTCCCCAGCCACTCACCTAACATAACGGCTCCCTGATTGCAGATGGGGCACGAGACTCGCTCTCCCCTCACCTCACCCTCCCAGCTGCTTAGCCCCAACCCCTCTTTTCCACTGGCTTCAACCCATCTTTCCTATCCTCCCACAAATAGATTGAATCTCACCAGCAGACACATTTTGATGACTTTAGACTACACCTGATCAGCGGTATCAGCACAAGAACAGCTGCAGGTCACGGCCAGTAAGGTACCTCTGCCTCTGAGCAGTGACGTGCTGTTTCATCAGCTTGAGGCTGTTCTCAAAAACACAGCCACAGAGTCCGCGGATTTCCCAGCAGTCTACATCAACTGTGCAACATCCAAAACACACCGAAGGTTTGGATAGACCAGAAGGGACCACCTAGCTGTGAACACGCTGCGCAGTCAGGCCGCCATTAAACCATGGGCTTTCTAACAAGATTCTTCTGAGCAGCAAGGCCGCAGCACTTTGTATGCTGTGTTTATGGTTTTGACTCAAAAACTGGCTACGTGGCCTAAGCTTTCTGATTTGTGTACGTGAATTAAATAAAATATGAATACTTAACTTTAAGAGGCTAGAGTAATTTCTCTCAACTGCATCCACCACTAAACACTTCAGCAACAGAATCTGAAGGTAACCTAGGAGAGGAGTGGGCTGCAGGCAGATGCAATGCTCCTGCAGCTTTCCACAGAGCATTTACTCCACTAAGGTGTCAACTGAGCAACTACTGATCTTGGCAGGGTTTTTTTTAAGCTTTTGCAAATATCAATTATTGAGAGCATATCACAACCTAAATTAAAATACAGAAAATATTTATGTAACTATCTCACACCAAATTAGACAACAGCCCAAAACACATTATGAGGAAGAAAAATGACACAAGGAAAAAAATTAAGAAAATTTGTAAGTTATTTAAAGCCTGTACACAGCTAATTTCGTTTTATAAATGAAGTGATTCATTGCGGACAAGAAAATTAGGACCCTAAGTACTCTGAATGTATCAATCACTGTTCCTACACGCAGTTTTATGAATATTTTGCAGCTTGTGTTTATAATGTTTTCCCACACAACATAATTGCTTTTCTTGGAATAACTGCATTTGCACAAGAACTTTTGCTACCACAGAAAGCCAATTAAAATGCTAATCCCTAATTAAGAATATATTCATAAAAATATTTTGAACAGGTTTTTTGTATGCATGCATATACACACTGTTTCATGCTCAGCAGCTGTACTGGTCTAACTGGAACGTGGGAATTTAAAACCGAATGAAAGCCTGTTAGGTGTGAACATGAAGACCTAAACCTCACTCTTGCAAAAACACCACTGGCATTACAGGATGTTGAATTGATGAACACAGAATTAAAAAAAAAAAAACCACCACAAATAATGAAGTAAAAATGACCCAAGCAAACCACAGTACTTTATGCAGCATGCAATGGAATCTCAGTGGCAACGTAAGCCTCAGCAACCCCAACGACAGTACCTATGGGTTCAAATATCAGTATGCTATCTGCTATTGATTCAAACGAAACAGCCAAGAGAAAAGGGGAATCAGTTTGAAATGAAAGTAGGGCTGCCAGCATCACAATTTTCCTAGATGTCTTTACGTTTCACCTGTAAAATCTTGTCTGTGAATTAAACATAACTACGTCAAAAAAAAACCCAAAACTATGGGAGTTTTTTTTGGTTTTACTGGCATAAGTGACATTTTTCTAGCCAACAGCAAACAAACTGAAAGAAAAAGCTAGCATACTCAAACATTTGAACACAAAGTTACACAAAGCAAAACAAGTACAGGCTTTTGACTAGTTGCACGTCTTCTAAATTTCAGCTGGCTGCAGGGTATAGGCACTAATTTGAACAGTGTAATAGTCAATACAGGTACCTGTTTGAAATAAATACTGAAAAAATTGTGCTGAAATATTGTCTATCGTATAGGCAATCGTTCTTTGCTTCAGTCTACATAATCACTTGCTACCAAGTATATTTTCCTTGTATGTTTAAGCAAAAGACTGGTTTATATTCCACTTCACAAATAGCACCTTCTAAATAACCTGAGTAAAAAATTTGAGAAAGTTTATGAAACAGCATCAAGGAATTTCCCATCACATATCGCAGACTCAAATATCACACCAATTCTTTGCTCTTCTCCTTGATATCTCTCAAGTAATTTAAAAATTATTTAAGTCTGTTTCTGCTCTTGGAAATTCTCACATCATGCTGCAATTCTCAGGAAAATCCTGAAACATAAAAAAAAACAACATATGAAAACCAGCGAACTTTATGTCTTTGTTCTCAGTCTCAGCTAGGCCACATTTGCCAACTACACCTCCTCTCTTTCTGGGTACTGCCTAGTCTTTGCTTCCTTACGCCACAGTAAAGCCCCATAATAGCAAACAAAGCAGCTTAGCAGTCCCACACGGAGCTAAGTGCGCTGGCATTAGGCAGTGTAGCGAGCTGAGCACATTTAACCTTCCAGGTCTGAGGACATTACCTTCCAAAATCCATTGCTGCTACCATTGCCTATCACCTGCCTACTCAAGCATGCAAAAAGGAACACTAAAAACACAGAGCAGAGATAGCTTGACACACCAGTAGCATGCAGTGATCTCCTGAAGCTCCCAAAGACTAACCACAGTGGAAATTAAAATAAATAAATAAATAAATAAAGACATAACCTCATATAGAAAGCTTTAAAGTAAGAATCAGCAAGATACATTTTTCAAACCAACCAACTTGGGCAGATGGTAAAAACGACCCACCATAACATTGCTACCTCCCTGTTGCAGTAAAGAAATACGGCACACCATGGAAAGCTTTCTAGAGGGCTATTGATCTCAGTCGTACATCAAATGTTTCCAGTAAGGAAAAAAAAAAAAAGCTCTATGCTTTTCTCATTATCATACAGAACTGGGCTAGATCCCTGGACAGTAAAAATAACGATTTATAAACAAACTGTAGAACCAAAGAGGTAGAAAAATACAGAAAATCTCTCAGGCAATAACTGCAGGGAAAAAAAAAAAAAAAAGCACGAAGGCACAGAGTCAGCGCCTTCGGTACTAGGACTCTGGCACTGGAAAAAGGGACTGTTTAGGAGGGACAATCTCGATTAGCAGCCTGCCCTCATACCCCAGTGCTCTATTACTGGGAGAGCAGGGAAGCTGGAACAGCCCCTATCACCCAGAGGCCGACTTAAGCACTGTCTGTGCCTGGTTGATACAGATACAGTCCTGAGTCAGGAGTGCTCTAAATTTAAGTAACATCTCTAGTGAAAAGCAGACATTAAAAAGTTAACTGAGTCAAGCCACTACACCAAACAGGGGAAAAAAGAAATGTTGGCACAATACAGTATTTTTTATTATTATTTTCTGCTGTAGTGTGAAAGAGGCATTAAAAGCCACTATTTTCAAAGTTCAGAAAGGGTAACGTTTGATTTTGTCTTTTTTTTTCCCCCCAACAGATACAAGAAGTCTTTAGTAGGCAACTTTTTTCCTAAAAGTTTTGTTTTATTAACTAAATTAAACAGCCTACATTAATCTACTTAAGACTAAAACTAGTTTTCTTGCACCCTTCTCTATGCATGCTAGAAAAAATACCAGTCAAGAAGGATACAGGAATCCTCAAATGACTCTGTCATCACTCTTGCTGGTACAGGTGTAAAGATGGGAGCACACTGCAGAGGAGGAGGAGGAGACACACACAGCAGGGAACACCAAGCTGGGTGTTCACCATGCAGCTACTGAGATCCCGAACCACAAATCCTCACAAGACATAGCTTGCACACCATCATGCTGCATCCTTTGCACCATCTCTACTCCTCCAAAGCATGCACAGGACACAGCTACTCACAGCAAACCCCAACCAAACAGCTACCTCACTTCAGAGTGCTACAAACACCAAGCCAAAATGTCAAACAAGAAACCCAACTGGAAACATCCATTGCAGGCGACGATCTGGTGGAGGCAGGCAGCCTCCATCCACCCAGCTCTGCACAGCCCGCTGTGCTTACACCAGCCAAGCCTCTGTTTCTTCATGCCACCTGTCACCAGCAGAGACGCGGGTCCCGTTGCTTCACCACGCTGAGCACCTCGAGAGGAACATGAATGAAGAAATTCTGGTCCCCTGCACGCAACCACCTACGCGTTACCTCCAAATCTGCCAGGTGCTCACACACACGCCTAAGGACACAGGTATATACTAAAGTCAAACCTCAGCTTAAGGCACCATTTTTGTCTCGCAAATAGGAACAAACAGAGGCTAAATCCAGCTCTCCCATGGGAAGCAACAGCTTGCTGTATCAGCGTAGCTGACCCGTAATTGCACCATCAACTGCTTAATTGAGCCTCGTCTGGCTTTGGAACAGGTGTTTTCAAAGTCATGACCCCAAATTATTCCTGAAAATAAACGCGATTGCAACGTTTTATTCCCAGTCGCTTACCAATACACTCCTCGGACACCAGGACGGGGACAGGAAGAGGGGTGGTTTAAATAGCAGAGCATCCTTCTCCTCGGCTGTCGCTTTTAAGCAACACGCGTGCACACACGGTGAGCTTCCCTAGGCACGCACCGCACTTAAAAGACGAGGGAGCCTCGGCCACCTGCGCTACTGCCGACACGCCGGGGGCGGGCAGGCCGCCGGCCCCGCTCCCCGCCCACCCTCCCCAGCTGACCCCGGGGCCCGCCGGGACCCTGCTCCCGCCCAAGTGCCCGGCGGCCGGACCGGGACCGCCCGCCCTTCCCCTCACCACGGCTCCCCCGCGCCCGCCGGTGGGTCAAGGCGAGGACGAAATCCCCGGGCCCGCCTCCCCCTCCCCGGCCGCCGGGACCGCCGCCGCAGCGCCACACGCCCGAGAAGGCCCCACCGGCCCCCACCAGCGGGGCTCGGACGGGCTCCCTTCGCTCCCCCAGCGCCGCCGAGCCCTCACCGAACGCTGGTGACCGCGCGCCGCGTCCATGTCCGCCGGGGCAGCCCCGCGCCAGCGCCTGTCCCTTTAAGGCGCGGCACCCCTGCGGCGGCGGCGCCCTTCGCGCCGAGCCAGTCCCACTTGACTGGCACTCCGGTTTGCCAATGGAAAAGAAGGAGAGGGGCGTAAGCCCCACCCCGAAGAAGTACGAGCGCCCGTCCTAGACTCAGGTTTGAGTGACGCGCGAGCTACCAATGAAATAAAAAGAAGGGCGTTTCTCAGCCAATCGAACGCGGCACGCCAACAGAGGCGGTGTGACCCCTACGGCCAATCGCTTGAGCGGGGAGGAGGCGAGCGGCCGCGGGATTCGTGTGCGGCACACGGCACCTGCCGCGCACGCGCGGGGAGCGGACGGCGGAAGAGGATGGTCTTTGTCAAAGTGAGCCCCCGAGCTTCAACCAATCGAAAAGCAGAAGTCAACCGGGGCCGCCCAATCAGCGCCGCGGCCGCGAGGCCACCCAATCCTCGCCCAGCGCAGGGCAAGGCGCCCGCGGCGGGATTGGCGACGGGATGGGCGGTGTAAGCGGCGATTGGGCGGCGAGTTTTGAAGGCAGGTTTGGCGCGAGGCGGTGATTGGCTGCCGCCGGAGCCCGAGCCCGGGGCGGAGGGAAGGGCGGGGGGCGCGGGGTGACGCTGATGCCGACACCGACACAAGGGGGACGCGGCTCGGCGGCGCGGGCTCGGCGCGGGGCCTAGGGCGGCGGCGGGGCGCGCTCCCCAGGCGCGGCGGGCGGGAGGGGGGGCGGCGGCGGCGGCGGCTCCTCGGCGGCGGCCCAGGCGGCCGCTCCGGCCCTCGCCCCGGGACCTCCCTCTTCCCCTCCCTCGCCCCCCCCCCCCCCCGCCTCCTCTGTGTCCGCCCCGCGGATGGCGGCGGCGGCCGCGGCGGCCGCCCCGGCTCTTTATGCCTGCACCAAGTGCAACCAGCGGTACCCCTTCGAGGAGCTCTCCCAGGGCCAGCAGCTGTGCAAGGTGCGGGGGGCTGAGGGGGGCGCGGGGCAGCGCTCACCGGGACCGGCCACCTCGCCGGGGAGGAGGAGGCGGAGGAGGGTGGCGGCGGCGGCGGCCCTCCTGGCGCAGGGAGGCCGCCGCCAGTCCGGCGGGGGAAGGTCGGTTCTGAGGGTTTGGTGGTTTCGGCACAGGGGAGTAACGCCGCTCTTCTCTTCTCTCCTCAGGAGTGCCGGATCGCCCACCCCATCGTGAAATGCACTTACTGCCGGTCGGAGTTCCAGCAGGAGAGGTACGGGAGGGTTCCGCCCCGCCCCGGGCGCCACCGGCGGAGGTCCTGCCGCCGGCGCCGCGGAAGGAGCAGCGGTCCCGCCGGCACGGCCGTCGGTAGCGGCAGGAATTCACCCCGGTGGCGGTGCGAAAGAGGGCGGATCGGCAGTAAAACCGCCCGCCCGCCCGCCCGCTCCCGCGGCACCAGCGTGTGTCGCAGAAACGCAGTGCAACGTTAGATTGGTTCCCTTCCCGCTCGCCGCTTACCGCAGCGTGGGTTTGCGTGTGGGTTTGCCGGTAGTTGCGTGGGAAAGAATTTCGAGGTGTGTGTCTGTCGTTGAACTCAACGTTGTGCAATTTTCTCTTTAGCAAAACTAATACGATATGCAAGAAATGTGCCCAAAACGTGAAGCAGTTTGGAACGGTGAGTAGGCTCTTAGTTCTAAATATCAAAGTTAAAGTTCATTCACATTTTAAATTAAAAAAAAAAAAAAAAGTTCTCTTGCAACTACTTATTTTCTTTTGGGGAAAAAAAAAACCCAAAAGGTGATGAACATTACTGGCAGCTCTTTGGTTCCATCCTGGCTTACAGTTTCTTTTTTAAAATTGAAATCCATTGTGGTTGTGTGTAGTTTAACAGCTATGAATAACTGCAGAGTAGCTATTCATAGCCAAAACAGCATCATTTCACTTTATGCATGTAAATTATTCTTTGCATGTTCTCATAAACGCACACTGCATGGCAGGAAGACCGTTAGCTGTCTGTGTTTTTAATGAGTGGTAAATGTGAAAATCTGATAATACTACTTACTTTGTATTATGAAGTCTTAAAAATTTTAAATGCATGTTAATCGTGTTGAGCTAGTAAGCAGAATAGATTTTATGAGTATTAGCTCTATCCATGTTACTTTGCATTTTCTCATCTTGATATTTAGTTTCAGTTCTGTTAGAAAAATTAATTTTTTAATATATGAATGCACACATTGTATCTGAGCGTCCTGCAGATATTAGTTTGTAGAGGGTATTGAGATAATCTCGTGAAACAAAAGTGTGTAACTTCTGTACATTTGACATGAACCATATTAGATGAGATTCAGCTTATTCGAGAAACATAACAGCTGTCGGTATGTAGTCAGGCATTTCGTGAATGTAAGTGTAAACTGAGTAAAGAACATTTTTTTCAAAAGCTTAAAATGTAGCAAAATTAAGTGCAGGACAGATCCCACAGTCGTTTTTACCGGTAGTTCATCAAAACGTGGAACTGCACTGAAGATAATCAGCCATTTCGAACCTATGAAAACTGACAGCAATTCTGTTTTCCAGCAGCATGTTATTCTAGTTGACTGTATGATAAAAAAGTTGATAACCTGACCTGAGAGTATCTGAAATTGTTGGGATTTTTCTGTTGGGTTTTTGTTTGGTGGTTTGGGTTTTTTGTTTTGTTTTGTTTTGTTTTGGGAGGGAGGTGGTGTTTGTTTGGATTTTGTTGGGTTTTTTTTTTTTAGTTTCCTGCAGAAGTGCGGAGATCAGGATACTAATCTTGGAGCTGCAGGTTTATCGAATCCCTGAGTAGTGCAAGGGAGAGGGATGTTTTCAGAAACTTACAGTCTAGAAGAGTGACTTGATTACTCTTCTTTTAAAGTTTTTTAAGTAATTTCTTTAGTATTGTAATGAAACGGGGAGAAAATGTCATCATATTTTAAAAGAACAGAGAGGCAGGTGTAGAGGTGAGCAGTCACATTGTATGTGTTTCTTTCATTTAATACATACCTCGGTTTTCATGGAAAGTCCAGACTGTTTTTGACTTCTGAAGGAGCATCTTTTCAGGGGAAAAGTTTAGTACTGAAGACAGAGATGGTAGGAAAAAGGTTCTTTAAGATGGGCAATGTGAGGCCCTAGTAGTTTAGAAGCAGCATGGTGTGATTTGAAATACCTGTGTTCATTACAGAAAACTGTAAATGTATTAACTTCAGTTCAACTTACCTGTTTTTCAGCCCAAGCCTTGTCAGTATTGTAACATTATTGCAGCATTTATTGGCACAAAATGTCAGCGTTGCACCAACTCGGAGAAGAAGTATGGCCCCCCTCAGACGTGTGAACAGTGCAAACAGCAGTGTGCTTTTGATCGGAAAGAGGAGGGAAGAAGGAAGGTAGGCTTTGTTCCACAGCTGTAGTGGCTTGGGCTGACAACAGACAAGGTTCCTCCTTTGTAAGAGAAAGATTAACAGGAATGTATCTTATGTTCACTAGCATTAAAGTTGCTGTGCTTTACAGTATTTGAATTAAACTCCACAATTTGCAATTGTTATGTTAGCTACTGAGCTAACTTACTTTAAATTTAATCACTCTTTTTAAATATAAGCTTAAGCTGACAGTTGTAGCTGGGAACAGAGGTTAAGCAGCTGAACAGTTCCTGGTGCTTTGATTTTTTTTTTTTTTTTTTTTTTTTTTACAATTTTCCCATCTGTTGGATCTTATTTATGTCCGTAACTTGCATCTGTGACTTTACCTCTTCTGATTTGCCTGCCCTGCCTTAAAGTACAGCACCAGAGAGGTAGACGGCTCTGAGCAGCCTATTGTGTTGTTTTCTTAAATAGCTTTGGTGAGTGCCACCTTCTCATTCCAGAAGGTGCTGAGGAAATGACCTCAAAGGCCTCTTGCCTGAAGCCAAGAGTAATGCTGGTTTTACAGAAGAATTTACTTGGTACAAGTAACATGTTATCTGGACATCTTGATTCTGACTGGAATACGATGGGATGGGAAGAGGGTACATGGTGTCTAAACTAAGAATTATTTGTCCCTTTAAAAAGTCCTTGTCACTTGTGTGGTAAAGAGCAAGTCCAACATTTGCTAAGACTCCTTTCTAGCATAACCTTAAATGAAAAAAATAAATGGAATAAGTTTTACTTTACAAAAAGATAACTTGCATACGTTGGAGATACGGTAGTGCTGTTTCATACCAAAGAGATGTCTGAATTTTTCCCAAAGATAACAGTTGAAGCGAAACAAATTTTTCTTGCAAATACTGAAGTACATCTTTCTAGTGCAAGTATACTTGGAAAAAAAAAACCTGGTATGAATTATTTCCCAAAAGGTTGATGGAAAGTTGTTGTGTTGGCTCTGCACGCTGTCCTACAAGAGAGTGCTACAGAAGACAAAAGAACAGAGGAAGAGCTTAGGATCTTCACATTCTAACTCCTCATCCTCATCTCTTGCTGAGAAAGACCAGCATCATTCAAAACACCACCACCATCACCACCATCACCATCGTCACAGCAGCAGTCATCATAAGTAAGTATTAAAAAAAAAATCAAGTAGCTGTTGGTAGCCCTTGCTCTTTTGTGCTCTGTTAGTACAGAGATCAAATCGAAGGAAATAAGAAATGTTGTTTAAAACGTGGCATCAAAAGCAGTAGCAGAATTTAGTTCTTCCATGGTCTGTCTGAATCCTCGTATTCTTACAGTTTGGATGAAGGGAGGTCAGGAAAAAGCAGAAATTCTTGGTGATCATCAAACTAGTCGATGTTAAAATTGGTGGCAAGTCTAGAAAAGAAACCCACAGAATGGCTACAGAAACAAGTTGCTTAGGGATAAACTGGAATTTGGCTTTCTAAGCAGTAACTGCTGTGTGGTAACTGCTATTTTACGTGCATTTACCACAGGGTAAAAGGTGTGTGTTAGCCGTGAGCACAGAACAGCTACTTCGCTCAGAATCCCCACCCTAACTTCCTTCATCCTGACTTGTTTGCGCACACGTGCTTGCAGTTAAACGGGGAAGCAGAAGCAACTGGGTGGGATCACCCTCAGTCTAGGACCAGTTTGTATCTCTTTGCTAGGTTTTGTAATCAGATCTTGCTGGAACAGGCAGTTTCAGAGTGGCTGCCATACAGATGTAGGAAAACAACACTGTCAGTTCCGTTGCTGGCGCTCCGGTAACGTTTCACGTAGTTTTGTCCCCTCTTCTGCAGCCTTTCTCAGTGTGCCATCTCTGGCCGTGGCGCACACAGCCTACCAAACTTAACATATGTGCCCAGTTTGTTTAGTTGTAGATGCTGGAACTGATTTGGTTTACATCAGTGTAGTAGCCGTGGTTCTTGTTTTCACTGGTAGGGTTATGGCAGTGTATCTTTAGAGCTATTTGTTTTGGTTTTGTGTGGGGTAGTAAATACTATGGCTGCGATGGAAATGCCCCTGACCCCAGACACACAAACACTTTCATTCTGAGCTTCATTTTTCTAATGCTTATAATTGTCCTTTTTGACTGGGACTTGCCTGGCTAAGCGTGACTTAAATACAGAAGCAAAATAAGCTGGAATGATATTGGGAATGAGGAGAAAAGAAATGCATGTGTGTTCACTTAAGAAAAGAGAAAAATAAGGGTTTTTTTTGTTTAGGAATTTGAAGATGACTGTTCTGGTCATGCAGAGGGTTATTGTGCTACTCCTGTTCTTTCAAATCTCTGCTGAAAATTGAGTTACAACAAGCAAGATCTAATTTAATGCATGTGGCAAAGATCTAGTAAGGATTAAATAAAAAAGAAGTTAGTTCTTTACTATAGAGTAGAGCTTCAAATATACTCAAGAGTTACAAAAGTAAGCATATCGCTATACAGATCAGGATGTTCCTGGTTTGGCACCTTTTTTCTATAGGCTACCCCAGGTCCATGGCTTCTGGTCCAATAAGTACAACCCTTTTCCCCTGACCATGTCAGTTATTGTTAAGGTGAGACAATGAGGTAGAAATAGAGGTTCATTGAACTATTTCATTCAGTGCAATCTTCTACATTCTTCTGTTCCTATGTCAGTGGTGATTATTAGTTGCTTTTGAAATTATTGAAAGCGAGTGTTTAGACCTGAGAAGCAGTTATTTTCAGGGATCCAAAACGTAACTTTGCTCTTATGCCACCACACAAGCTCAGCTTCAGGCAACGTTCATGTGGCAGTATGTGAATCCCAGGAATGCTGCTGTAGAGCAGCTTGCTGGGCCCAAGATTAGCAATGTAAAGTTCACAAAAATTGGGAGGTACCAGCAAAAACATTTGGCCATCAGTCTCAAAGTCTACCCATTGTGCCTTAGAACAGTGTAAACATGTAGCCAAGAAATGCTTCTGTAGCATCCTGGCATAGAAAAAAGTGGTCATGAATATGACAGATAATACAACTGTCCAGCTGAAAATTCATATTGTTAACTTTTTATTAAAACAAGGAAGGAGGGTGTGGATTTTTCTCGAGTAGGGATGCTGTTCACAGAAACTTGGAAATAATGGTGTGTTTGGTCAGTTACCAAGTACATTTCACATGTTTCAGAATCAGCAGTCTGAGTCCAGAACAAGATCAGGGACTATGGAAACAGAGGTAAATATGATATTATTTATTAATTTTCTTTTAATTTATCTTGCCGTTTTCATTTAAAGGACTTTTTTTCTTGCATTTCCGGCTAGTCACTAGCATTCCAGCTAGGAGCATGAGTTAGTTATTTTACATGTACCAAATGGTGATATTAGAGAGTTATGTAGTATGAGGCTTTAGGTTTACATTTTGTTTGATTTCAGCCATAAATCCTCTGCAGCTATTCAGAATGAAACTCCAAAGAAAAAACCCAAACTGGAATCCAAGCCATCAAATGGAGATAGGTAAAGTTATATCTTTGTAAAGCTGAGCCATTTCAACCAAATAGAGTACTGATGAGTGGCCAGTTGCTTCTTTTCTTTTTTTTTTTTTTTTTGTTTTTGCTCTGAAGAATGAGGGAGGTGAAACTATTGTCCAGCCAGCCAGATTATTGGGTGACATCTGAGTGCTGTCAGTCAACTAAATGACTCTGTTAGCAGAAAACTGGCACTGTTTTTCTGCTTTTAAGCTGTTTCGGGCAAAACTAAATAAAGCTCGTGTACGAAGCAACAGTTGTCAACAAAACAGTATTCCCTGCCATGGGTGTTTTGTCGATTCCATGTAGGGTTGAATGGGCTGCTTTAAGCTGACCAGTTATCTAGAGAAATCTTTTGGACCTTAATGTGTGTGGTTCAATCTTTATTCTGTCTCTGACCAAACAGTTGGAATAAAAGTAAAAGCAGCTGCTTCAGTCAAAAGGTATTTGTCCCCCATCAAAGCTAATACTTGATTATATTTATGCAGGTGTATGTAACGTGTGCCATTAGTAAGGTAATTTGCCAGTTGCATCCATTTCTGTCAGGTACATGCTTCTTTTGCATTAGTCCTTAAGGATGTTTGTGGAATTATTAATTATGCAATTTGAAATTTTTTTAAGTACTGTTTTTTTCTATTAGTGTTGTAAGTAACTATTGTTTTTTGGTTTTAGTAGCTCTATAAATCAGTCAGCAGACAGTGGAGGAACTGACAACTTTGTCCTCATAAGTCAGCTGAAAGAAGAAGTAATGTCACTTAAACGTCTTCTGCAGCAAAGAGATCAGACCATTTTAGAAAAAGATAAAAAGGTAAAAATTGCACCTGCTTAATAAGAACTTTATAATTTTGTTTTATGTTTTGTAGACTCCTAACAGTGTCAAAATGATGAGATAAAATGAAAATCAGACACAATTTTTTTTATATAGCAATGATCCAGATCTTACCATTTAAAGGACAACTTTGGGACTTTTGTATTGTGAATCTATTTTGACTCTTAAGTCAAAAAGGAGTTCATCTTGCCTCACTTCAGCCATCTAGAAGCTAGCCATCTGGCTCACTGTTACTCAGGCTGTGTGCCATAGGTGACGGATAAAATGCCAGACAGTGGTTTCCGTGTTTTCTGTATTCTAAACTGAGTCACAGCAAAGATCCCAGATCCCTACATAGGCTGATGGGCACACAAGGTAAGAGGAGATTAAGAGTAGTAACCATTCTGAGTTTAGCATAGTTTTTGTTTAGTTTTAAACTAAAGCAACTGTAGCTATAATTAATGAGTTGGTATCCAAATTTACACGTACAGCGTATGAGAATGAAGTAGTTTGATTTTAAAAGATTGGTAGCATATGTGTAGTGTAGGTAACCAGGTCTTTGTGGATGGTCAGAGACTAGAAGAAAAGCTTGGACTGGATGCCTGGCAGTCAGCAAAAGTTAAGTGAAATAGCCCCAGATGGCTGCAGTGAAACTTGTGCAAGAGAGTCACCCATCAAATGACCTAATGATTAACAAGAAGAGAGAAATAACTACGAATACGTACTTTACCTTTATTAGAGCTTATTTCTCTGCCACACACCATATGCTTTTAAGACACAGTCTGTAACAGTGGCTCTAGAATGTCTGTTCAGGATTGAGTAGATTATGGAATTGTATTAAAAATAAATTTACTGTATTTTCAAGTAAAATTATGATTATAGTTGCATGATGGCCTATCATCATTTCCATTGATGGTTAAGAAAGGCTCATTGATCCTGGAACGGTCAATAGTTCGGTATCTTTATTTCTACACTTAAATATTCTGTGTAAAGGATCACAGAATGGTAGGGGTTGGAAGGGACCTCGAAAGATCATCTAGTCCAACCCCCCTGCCAGAGCAGGACCACCTAGAGTAGATCACACAGGAACGCGTCCAGGTGGGTTTTGAATGTCTCCAGAGAAGGAGACTCCACAACCTCTCCGGGCAGCCTGTTCCAGGGCTCTGTCACCCTCACAGGGAAAAAGTTTTTCCTTATGTTAATGTGGAACCTCCTGTGCTCCAGCTTGCACTCGTTGCCCCTTGTCCTGTCATTGGACATCACTGAGATGAGCCTGGCTCTGAACCTTTTTTTGTTTATGTCACATTTATACCTAGTGTTGGAAGTACTTGTTGTTTTAAGCCTTTAAGTGGTTAATGTGAAAGAGCTGAACAGTCTGTCATGGATTCTCTTTAGGTATTTTCTTCAAAGGACAGCCATTAAGGCCCTGATCTCTTTCTTACAAAGCCAGTAGAAGATCATGAGTCAGTAGGAAATTCACTTTTCTCTTTATATTTCATCTACTGGGCGAAACTAACGAAAGGGTTAGGTAAGGAAATGTCACCTACTTCTGCATAACCACTGCAGTAACCTGTTCTGTGCTGTTTCCATGGGGAGAGCATCTAGTAATTGCAATATCCCCACTACTAAAACTATTTGACCTCAGAGTTCTTTGAAGTTAAAAGACTCACTCCTTCAGTCAGGAATTGCACACTTTCAGAATGTCACTTGCTTTCTTCAGCTGCTGCAGGAGGGAGAAAAGCTGAACACGTTATATAGTGTTTGCATAGCTGGAAAAATTACAAAAAATGAATGCACTGCAGAGTTTTTTTGACTGTGAGATGGTAAATGCAAGACATGTGCTGGGATAAAAGCCTGAGCCAGACCTGTGGGAGATTCCCATTAAGATCACGTCCCAAGCTTTGTGTAGGGACAGCGTTTTAACAGTTTGGAGCACTCCGAGAGAAACCTCTGAAATGTATAACGTATGGCAACAAAACCAACTCAGTACACCAGCTTTACAGACAGTCCTTACCCTTCGTTTTTTGATAGGAATCAAGATCTCAGCCACGTCATTACCAGTGCTTATTGTTTGCGGTACCGGCCTTGTTTTGCTTTCTGGACAAAGTGTTAGTGAGACACCAAGACGTTACTGTGGGGCCTGAAGACTTGATCATTAGGAAGGGACTGTCGTTTGCTGAATGTTCACAGGCGGTGTTTTTGCTTGCCTAGTTGCCTACTTTACTATGGTGCAATATTACCATGAGGGTTTTTTGATATTTAGTTTGTGGTATGTGGTTTTGTACTGGATCCCCTGGAATTTACAACAGCTATAAGTACATACCTTGAGCAGCAGTCTGTGTACCCTAGAGGTGTGTATCCTTGTGTCAAGATACCTGCACTTTATTTAGGACCATTTTATTGACAGTTCTTTTGAGTTCCTTGTTTCACTACATGGGATTTGACACATGCTAAGGTTGGTTAACAGCAGTCTTGGTAGTCATTTTAGGGTTGTATGCTCTGGTTTGTTATAGCAGGCTTCTTTCATTGCAAAATCCATTTATCCATGATAAATCCAAATTGACCAGAGAGGTTCAAGACAGCCAGGTGAGTCTGGGATGCTTTGAGGAGCTAAATTTTTTAAAGAAGTAGTTCCTAAAACTTTTGGGTCCATGTACAACAAACTGTTAGTAGTTCACCCAGCTGCACGTGCTTCCAGCAGAAGCGTTCAGCTGCTTAGATGGAAGCATATACCACAATTTAGAAATGCCTGCCTTATGTATGTCGTCTGGATCTCTGCCTGTTCGGGAGAGACCCAGTGGCAGCAATACTACACCATACACTCAGAATTAAATCCTAAGTTAAATCATTTTAATTATGCATTTCTAATAACACAGTTTAATTCACTATTGTTGTGGATCAAGAAGCAGTGAAACTCTGGAATGTATACTTCAGTTTAGGACAAATGGTAGCATAAAAGGACACAAAGGAATCCTTTCTGTTGTCTTTGTATGGGAGATTTCTCATATGTTGCTGTACCATATAACTGAAGATTGTGATAAGTATCTCTTAGCTGAAAGAGCAGCTAAGACTATAAATCGTTAGTCTTGTATTTGATTTTTTTTTTAATTGAGAATTAACTTAATTTATACCAAATCCTGAGCAAACAATATGATTATATAAGTACAATTTTATCCTTCATACAAGATAGACATACTTACTTTTCAAGCTACTGCTCAAGCACTGAGCTGTCAATACTACAATAATAAATAAATACAGCGTTTCCAGCGATTCCTGAGGCTTCCGAAAAGGTTTCACAGATTGAGTGGAAGATGTGTACTGTAGCACTCCAAGGAATCTTCATAGAATTTGTGTTTTCAGTTGACAGAATTGAAAGCAGACTTCCAGTACCAGGAGTCTAACTTGAGGACAAAGATGAACAGTATGGAGAAAGCTCACAAGGAAACTGTGGAACAGTTGCAGGTGAGTAATTGCTTATCAGTACTTGAGAAATACTTCAGATGGCGTTATGCGTTCAGGCTGTTCACTCACAGCAATGAAATAGTACCAAGTTCTTGAGTGGTCATTGCCACGTTTAACTTTGAACGCGTCGTACAGCAATTCTGCAGTGAACAGACAATCTCCATACGAAATAAACTCACTGTAAGAATTGCCTCTGACTTGAAGAGACAGGGGCTGACCTCACGTGCTTTCTCAAAGGTCATGTCATTTTTTCTGCCTGTTCTCTGATACTTAAGCAGTTGTCAGTGTGCTGTTGACCTGATTTAAGGGCTCAGCGTTAACACAATTGACAGTCGAATGTCTCTTGTTAAAGCAAATTTATCGGGAGAAAAAGCCTGAATTAGTTGCCTTATAAATCACAGAACAGATACTCAGTGCAATACCTCAGATACTAAGTTTTGCAGTACAGGAAATGTGGTTATCTTTTCTGTTAAAGATGGAATATGCTTTCAAAAAGCATATACAAATCTTTGAAGAGTGATCATTATCTACTTTGAATATTCTCAGTGTATACATTTTGAGAGTTTGTTTCATAAATGCAATGGGAAATTAGTGTGTGGCACTACTCTCTGGGTTGTTTCAGTTATTCACAAAACTTTTTTTGTCTGTATTGCAGGCCAAAAACAGAGAACTGCTCAAACAGGTTGCAGCATTGTCAAAGGGTAAAAAGTTTGATAAAAGTGGGAGTATACTGACATCTCCTTGAGGAACTGGTTATTCATGGGGTTTGCTACTCAATGTAAATTTGAGTAATTCTGTGAAGCCCTTAAAATCCTGTGTAGTGGAAAAAATATTTTTGCACACCAGATTAGTTGGCATGTTTCCTACACGTTTTTATAATTAATATGCAGCTTTTTTTAGTTACTGTTCAGATGAAATACTTCAACTGGCTTGAAGAATGTTTTTATTTTTTTGATATTGGAAACTTTTTGCCAGCAATAGTATTAAACAATTGCATAGAGAACATAGCAGTGCTCTCTCTAAAAGGACAACATGCAATAACAAACTAGGTGTACTTTTTACAAAGCAGCAACCGAGTCTTTTCGACTACACTGATGTCAGCCAAAAGTTTATGAATCTGCAGTGACACTGAACACTGGTTTCTGGCAACTGTTCTTTTACTTTGTATCAAAATACAAATTTAGAATGGTGCTCTCAAGTGAAACTGAAAAAAAAAGGCTTATATGTATGTGTAAATACAACTGTTAACGGTTATATTCTTAGTTATAACAAGTAATTAGTGTTTTACATTCTTGTGATAGGGATTTACTGAAAGATTATCTATTGTACAGTAACAGAGGCAGTGTGGTTTTTGTAAGATTTACTGTAGATTTTTCTTGCAAGTGCCTTTCTCCAACTGTTTATTTATAGGAATGTTGGTATTTTGTACATAAGGTTTTTATGTTTTAAAAACATGTTTAATAAATGTTTTATGTAAATATAAATGTGTGTACAGAGGAACCTGAAACAAAGATCAAAATGGCTAGTGCAGTGCTTGAAGCAGCATTAAGAGCTAGCTAATTGATGGACAGTGAGTATTGGCTTTAGATAACCTTTGTTATTGCTTGTGTCTGTGAGGTGTAGAATTTTGTTAGTGCTGCTCATGCCAAACACTTCCTGAACAAAAAAAAACCAAAATGTTTTTTGCCACACTGGAGTTCAGTGGTTTGTTTATATATTTTTCCCATTTGGCACAGCGCTAATTTTAATTCCATAGCAGACATTGTACTCCCAATGTTGCATCCTTAATTAGTGGTATACACTCAAAGTTTTTAAAAAAATTATTCCCCATTGTCTGCTTTTGCACTTAGTTGTAACTTATGGTGATTCTTCTTAATGAATTGCAAGATTCTCGTCCCCCAGTAAAGACACACAATGAGAAAAGAGTAGCCAAAAGTAATGGTCTTGAAATTAATTAAGGAAGTGGACGTGGTGTCAGAGGGTGGGTTGTTTTAATGTTTTGGGTAGATTTTGATTCTAAATGACATCAGTTTAAGTTTAGCTCTGCTCCTAATGGACATTGGTCATATTCAGAAATTTCTGTTAAACATAGTTTAGTACACCCTGAGGTCTCTGTTCAGGAAGGTGAGTTAGGAATCGGCATAAGGTGAGGTAGACTTAGGTAAGGAAAGGTTTAGTTCTGCTCAGGTACTGGTTGGCAACAGAGTAACTGCTTATATTTCAGTAAGCTTAATTGTGTAGAATAAGCTACACACCCTTTAATTAAAGAGCTAAAATCTACAGTTCCTTGGCTGTCTGCCCACGTACTGAACTATGAACACCTTTTCAGTAGTTCAAACAAGTTCCAGCAGTGACAGACTCCTGAAGAATTTGAAAAAATCAAGCTATTATGTTTCGTATGTTATGTATTTTTATACCCTAAAATCAACTTTGTATGTTTGTAAATGCTCTTTAAACTTGCTAAACTAGGGTAGAGAATGCTGCTATCCTTCGGGGATGTTGTTGGTTTTTTTAATATACAAATTTATGACTGCCATTAATTCAGAGTTAGTATTTTGATGATTTTTTTTTTTCCAGTTGAATGGCGACCCATGTTTGGTGAAATTGGTTTTAAAACACAGAAATGCATAGCAAATTGAAATAGTTGAATTCAGATCACTTAGTGATATCTGTTCAAGCTGCAGTAAGGACGTTTTAAACGAAGAAACTGAAGTTCTATATTAGAAGTAATTGACTTTATAAATCCCAGTCCAAAAAATTTTTAGGGGCTTCACAGTATTTAGTTCTAATTAAATATCTGTGGGTTTTCTTCCATAATCTCATTTTTAAAATTAATTTTTTAAAGCTGTAAACTAGCCAGCTGAATCCCAGTCCTGCAAATCATGTCCCGGAGCTGTAGATTATTGACATAATAAACTGATGTTCTTTAAATGTGGATCTGCGAGGAGATTGTTGTACTGTATTGTGCTTTTTAGCCTGTTTCCAGATGTTGATTAGCATTGACCAGTAATGGCCATTTTGGCTCAAGTTATTTATGTATTTTAAGCCTGTGAATATTGCGGCCCCTTTTTAGATAGTGTGTCTAAATACGTGTTCTGAAGTGAAGCTATTCAGCTGTCCACATGTATAGACTGTTGAAATACTGTACTGGCACACATCTGACCGTCGACATTTTGTACCTTTTCTAAATCCAATGTTTCACAATAAAATCTTGTCAAAACACTAATCTGTCCTTTTAAAATTATTCAGAAGTTCATATTTCATGTTAATCCTTCACGCTATGTCACTCCCTAAAAGTCTATGGTCAAAAAAAGGCAGAATTTAATATTTGCATTTAGTATTTAGATTTCTGGGAAGATTAGACACCTTGGGCTGCCTACAAATTCTAACAGCTTCAGATTAATTTTGCTCAAGAAACTATTTTGGTTATCGTCAACAGGATTATAATACATAGAAATACTTTCCTATGGAGCAGAAGAAGAAAACCTTAAGGTTTAACTGAAATCTAGTGGCATTTAATAAAGCCTTGAACAGGCTTTTTATATTGTGATTAACATTGGCACTTGTGTTTAAAAGTACCTGAATTTCAGTCTTAGTCTGTTAACCATAAGGTTGTTCTTCCTGTACATACGTTGTGGCCCAGTTAGGGGATTCTGAGATTCGAAGTGACATTGATGATTTCTATGTCCGTTCCCTTTCTTGTGTTGGGAGAAGTTCGGCACCCACAAAACGTGCTGCCGGTCACGGTGACTTCTAGTGTTTAAAGCACTTGTGCTGCAATTTGTAGGTCTCATTTTATATTTCGCTCAGCAGGCCGTCTTTGTCTTTCCACAATCCAGCAGAATACTTCTCATTTAAGAATTAAAAGTTCAGAGTAAAAAAATAGAGGGGGCGGGGTGGGGGTGGAGGGGTGCAAAAAAAAAAAGGTCAAGTGAGATTTTGTAGTTTTCTGGTCAAGGCAATTACCTAGAAGGGGGAGTCTTTGAGTTTCAGATCTCTGCTCTTAAAACCGTGCATATTTTATATTAGGTATAGTAATGAATAATGTGCTATTCTAATATTGAATTGTTCTTAGCCTCATTTTACTGCAAATTTGCAATGGCTTTGTTGAAGCCATTTATTTTTAAAGCCGAGAGCAAATCAAAACCATGTGTGGTACCTAGTTTAGATACGGCTTCCATGTGACACATGCAAAACTTGTATAACTGGCCATGTAACAGATTGACTCCCTAAAAGAGATTTGCATCACTTGAAGCAAATTTCCTTGAAGATATAAATGGATACAACCTGTGTATAGGCACTTAGGAGGTACTTAATGGTCTTCAGTAGCTTCAGAAGCTCTGAATCCACTGTGATTTTTTTATTTTTTTTTTTTAAAAAACACTGAAATTTTGGATTGCAAACTATAATTTTAACTAACTTTTTTAAATGGAGTAAAAGCTTTTCATGTAATTTTTGTTCCTTCAAATGATTTAGTAAAATATCAATTCTGTTCAAAATATTGCAATAGAAAATACGTAAGAAAATGTACTATGTGCAACACCTTTAGCTTTCCTCATGGAAGAGGTATTGATATATAAAATTACTTCTGTTGAATCCCACAGAAGAAGTTGGGGGAATCAGGCAAGGGGATTATTGAGACAGAAAGAAGAGATGTTTGAGGTGCTCCTGGGGAAAGAAAGAGGGCAAGGGAGGTGTAAGGGCAGAGGGGGTACATAAACCTCTGAGATACCATGTTACTCATTTAAGTGACGTACTTAAGCACGTGTTGGTTTTTTTTCAAGACAGATGCTATTTGTGTGTGCTCAATGAGGTCCTAAGAGAGCTGGTTGCTATACAAGCACCACTTCCTCCAAGCTCAAGATTGGTGCATCCCTATGAGGAAGAAATCAAGCAAAGGAGGCAGAAGGCCTGCTTGGATGAGCAAGGAGCTTCTGGAAAAGCTCAAAGGGAGGAAGCAAATTTACAGTAGGTGGAAAAAGGGACTGGCCACTTGGGAAGAATATAGGAATGTTGTCAGAGTATGCAGGGATGCAACAAGGAAGGCTAAGGGATGCTTGGAATTAAATCTGGCTAGGGACATCAAAGACAAGAAGAAGGGCTTCTTCAAATAAATCAGTGGCAAAAGAAAGATGAGGGAAAATGTGGGCCCCCGGCTGAAGGAGATGGGTGCCCTGGTGACAGAGGATACGGAGAAGACAGAGTTACTGAATGCCTTCTTTGCCTCAGTCTTTACTGCTAAGGCTGGTCCTCAGGAATTCCAGACCCTGGGGGTAGGGGAAGAAGTCTGGAGAAAGGAAAACTGCCCCTTGGTTGAGGATTGGGTTAGGGATCTTTTAGGCAAGCTGGACACTCACAAAACCATAGGACCTGATGGGGGTGCACCTGTGAGTGCTGAGGGAGCTGGCAGATGTTATTGCTAAACTGCTCTCCATCATCTTTGAAAGGTCGTGCAGGACAGAAGTGCCTGAGGACACGCCAATGTCACTCCAATCTTTAAAAATGGCAAGGAGGACCCGGGTAACTACAGACCTGTCAGCCTCAGCTCCATTCCTGGAAAGGTGATGGATCAGCTCATTCTGGATGTCATCTCTAAGCATGTGGAGGAAAAGAAGATTATCAGGAGTAGTCAGCATGGGTTCACCAAGGGGAAATCACAACTGACCAACCTGATAGCCTTCTATGATGGCATGACTGGCTGAGTGGATAAGGGGAAAGCAGTGGATGTGGTCTGCCTCAGCTTTAGCAAAGTTTTTGACATTGTCTCCCATCACATTCTCACAGGTAAGCTTAGGAAGTGTGGGATAGACAAGTGGACAGTGAGGTGGATTGAGAACTGGCTGAAGGACAGAGCTCAGAGGGTTGTGATCAGTGGTGCTGAGTCTAGTTGGAGGCCTGTAACTAGTGGTGTTCCCCAGGGGTCAGTACTGGGTCTGGTCCTATTCAATATGTTCATCAACAACCTGGATGAAGGGACAGAACGCACTGTCAGGAAGTTTGCTGATGACACAAACTGGGAGGAGTGGCTGACACACCAGAAGGCTGTGCTGCCATTCAGTGAGACCTGGACAGGGGTCAACCTGCCAAGGAGCAGCTCTGCAGTGATGGACCTGGGAGTTCTGGTAGGCTACAAGTGGACCATGAGCCAGCAATGTGCCCTTGTGGCCAAGAAGGCCAATGGTATTTTGGGGTGCATTAAGAAGAATGTGGACAGCAGGTCAAGGGAAGTTCTCCTCCCCCTCTACTCTGTCCTGGTGAGGCCACGTCTGGAGTACTGTGTCCAGTTCTGGGCCCCCAGTTCAGGAGGGACAGGGAACGACTGGAGAGAGTCCAGCAGAGGGCTACTAAGATGATGAGGGTGCTGGAGCATCTCTCCTAGAAGGAAAGGCTGAGGGAGCTGGGTCTCTTTAACCTGGAGAAGAGAAGACTGAGAGGGGACCTTATCAACGCTTACAAATATCTAAAGGGTGGGTGTCAAGAGGATGGAGCCAGGCTCTTCTGAGTGGTGCCCAGTGACAGGACGAGGGGCAAGGGGCACAAACTGGAGCACGGGAAGTTCCGCTTGAACATGAGGAAAAACTTTATGTCGAGGGTGGCAGAGCACTGGAACAGGCTGCCCAGGGAGGCTGTGGACTCTCCTTCTCTGGAGGTATTCAAAACCCGCCTGGACACAGTCCTGCGTGACCTGCTCTAGGCTAACCTGCTTTGTCGGGAGAGTTGGACCAGACGATCTCCAGAGGTCCTTTCCAACCTCTGCCATTGTGTGATTCTGTGAACTCTTTAAGGTAAAATGCAGCGTTGCTTAAGGCATTTTTTTTTTCTTTTAATGATAGTAGAGTCCAAATTTGAGAAATGAACATAATAAACAGCTTGATTAAATTGAAATATAAAGATGAACAATGTAAAATCTGTCTTATAAGCACTTAGTCATGCTGCTCAGGCCTAGAAAAAGAGAGATAAAACTGTAACAGAGTACTGTATACCACTGCCACAGCTGGGTAATGGTGCAAGTTTCAGCATATCACTTGGACTTTCTGTCTGTCTGTTCTTACACATTAGGCAGAAATTGTCCTTGAAGATATGTCACTCACCAGCACATGAATCATTGACATTTTCCTTTGCTTTAAGCCAAACAGAAAACAAGCCTGGATTTGCCCGTTTACCTTTTAAAATGTTCATTATAGTATGCTGGCACTGTTCTAACTGACCTTCTTGCTCGTGGCAATTTCTCTTCAGTATCTCTCCTTCTGGTGGGTAAAGGCAAGTTTGCATTTTGACTGAAGGGGGTTTGAGTACCATGGATGCTGATGTGCCAAACAAACCAGGTGAAAGTAGAGATTTGTTTGTAGAGTGTAGATTTTCCTTCTGCTAAGGCTTTCTGGCTCTTGGAGTACTTGGATAAGTTCATTTATTTTTAATCACCAGTTGGAAAATAGGCATTCCAGCTTCTGAAGGATACTAAAGGCTGAAGATAAACCTGCATCATCTTTGCATACAAAAGGTCAGTCTTAGAGGCATAAGCAGAAGACTGCTTTTGTAGTGGCTTGTTTTGATTGCAGAAGGCTTGTGGACAAACAAAAATAAGTTGGACAAACAAATAGGTCAGAGTTGCTTTGGAACACCATGATCTTATCACAGGTTGGGTCACAGGAATGTGATGTATTCCTGCTATGGCTTCTGCAGGTGTTAGAATTTGCAGCCCAAGTTGATTTTTACCTCCAGTTGTATCCCACCAGCCCCCCCTTTTTAGTAACTTACAACCATTTATTTTGAACTGACTGCTGAAAACCTGAAGATGTTTTTCCCTTGAATCAACAGATATATGTGGTTTGCTTTATTTCAATAAAAGATGTAGCACATTCACAATTTATCCTTCACCAGGTACATCAACTCATGTCTTTTCATTTCATGGAAATCTTGAAGATCAGTTGTATTTATAGATGTTCCTTGGGAAACTTTTTAAAGTTTCTGAGACAACTCTGCATAGTGGTTTATTTTTTGCAGACTCACATGTGTTAATTTCCCCTTACATTTGTATGCTCGAAATTCCACTGCAGCGTAAATGATAGAATTATTTCCTGGAATGTTTTTGTCCAGCCATGGTTGCTGGAAAATATTTTGTGACTACACTGATTAGAATTCAACTTTTAAAAATTTATTAACTAATGAAAATGTATTGAACCAATTTACTAACAGAAAAGTGTCTTTTGCAGGTAGAGATTATTCGTTTTGTTGGATGTGAAGATAAAGTGAGGCATTTCCCTTCATTTAAGGAGGAGAACTGTACCACTTAAATTAGTATATTTACAGGTGTGATGTGTTAGAATGTAAAAAACCTGCCAAAAAGGGGAAGAGGTGTAAGGCTGTATTTGCTAGAATAACTTAAATCACTGCTGAAAGGCTAATAACATTAATCTAGTGGACTGCACTGAAGCAGTCTAGTGGCACTTGTGCAACCTGTTGCAGTGCTGTAGTTGCACAGCGTGGTACCAAATGCAGCTAGGAACAGTAACTTCAATCATTCCTTCAAGGTCTACAAGAATTTGCTTGCTGGTCACTTACCTGACTTGCAGTGCAGCTTTCATTAAAGATACCGCGCAAGACGCCTTTATATCTGATAACATTGACATCCACGAAAGTTGATTCTTCCTCTTAGTGGAAAGGCATGAGATTATCTTGCGTTAAAAAAACAACTTGCCTTGCAAGATACAGTTGAAATTTAATTCCTGCATTCCTTCCTTGAAGGTCTTCAGTCTTTCTCCTGTAATAAATCTGCTCCAGTTTTCAGGGTGTGATTAGCAGTCCACAGTGCTTTTTCCTCTTGTTTTGCATTAAAGGTAATGATACATAAAGATTTTTATTTTTTTTTTAAAGCAGAGACCCCTCTGGATTTTGTTTACCAGAAGTGATGGCGTGAACCTCTTCCCTTACTTCCTAAATGCTGAAGAGAGCTAAATAGGAAAGGCTGCCTACTTAAGTGTAGCCACTAGGTGCTGCTTAAACCACACAGTTTCTCGGAAGCATATGGTTGTAAGGGCTTTCTGGGCACCAGCCGGCATCCACAGCCGATAGCTGTTCCTGTTCAGATGCAACACTGATGCTAAAATGAGAATATCCTAAATACTGAAATAGTTGTACTTCAGAATGTATTTTAGAAAATTTGAAATATATTTTAGAAAATTTGAAATATATTTTTGAAAATTAAGCATAGTGATATTAAGCATGTTTAATATCGTTAAATATTAAAAAAATATTTGGAACTATATTGTGTTTTCTTTGATTGCTTTACCTTAAGAAAGAAAACTCCACATTTTATAGCTCAGGAGGCTGATCCATGGAATAATGCAGCTTGACTGCTGTCACACAAAAGGCATTATTAGAAATGAAAATAGACTCACAGACTCCGCAAGTAATGTGGGGATTGAGTATGTTTTTCCTTTGAAGGAGCTTCTATGGATAAGTTAAAGTCTTATTTAGTCACCACAGATGTGTAATAAATCTGCAGCATTAGTTAGCTGACTTAGCATCTGAACCTTAGAAACCATTATTAAATGTAACTGATTGATTCATAGTATGGATAGCGATACAAAGGTGAGAAGAATATGCATTTGACTTGGAACAATAAGGTTTAAGACTTACTGTTTTCCTCTTTCTTTGAGTCTGATGCACTTCTGATACAGATTTTTTCCCAGTCTGATTCTGTTAGTAGATATATGTGAAATCTTATGACTTTCTAGTGACAGTTCTCATCACCATTTAAAAAGTTCAGGCTGTTTTTAACAAGTCTTGGAGTCACAAAGATGTAATTGTAGTAGAGGGAAAAGTGTTTTCACTCGTGTATTCTGTAGCCATTTTGTGTATTGTATTTATGTATTCTATGAGCAAGACCCAGGGAACCACAGACTAGTCAGCCCCTCAGGACAAGAGAGACATGGACATAGAGGACAGAGCGCCACAGGGATGATGAAGAGACTGGAGCATCTCTTCTGTGAGCGAAGGCTGAGAGGGATAGGAGTGTTCAGCCTGGAGAAGAGAAGGCTCCGGGGGTCTTATCAATGCCTATAAATACCCGAAGGGAGGGTGTGAAGAGGACAGATCCAGGTTCTTTTCAGTCATGCCCAGTGCCAGGACCAGAGGCAGCGGGCACAAACTGAAACACAGGACATTCCCTCTGAACATCAGGAAACATTTTTTTACTATGAGGGTGCCCCAGCACTGGCACAGGTTGCCCAGGGTGGTGGTGGAGTCTCCATCCTTGGAGATACTCAAAAGCCATCTGGGCATGGTCCTGGGCAACCGGCTGTAGGCGGCCCTGCTTGAGCAGGTGGGTTGGACCAGATGACCTCCAGATGCCCCTTCTGACCTCATCTGTCCTGTTGACCCTGAAAGCTAAACAAGGCAAACATTTTTTCTTTCATCTATTAAGATACAGTATTTTGTTATGAAAAAATAGGTAAGCAATGTTTTGATTTTTCAGGTTTTTCCCTCACTCTGTTTAGTCCCATTTGAATAGAACAGAAAAAAAAAACCCAACAGTTTTTGTAAGAGCAGTTCACCTGTTAGGCAGAGTGCTGCATTAGAGAAACATTTTAAATTATGTGGATGATTGTTACATAATCATTGAGATAGTTTGCTGAGCTTGTAAAATAAATACTTCAGCATAAAGAAGCATTTCTATAAGCTATTTTTGGTAGCAAATTTCAAGTAAACAGAGCAGGAAGCAGTAACTTCCCATTTATTTATTTATTTCCTGTTAATCTGTTTGCCAGCATGACGTAATTCTTATACTATGCACAATCAGAAACTGTCTCGTTGAAAATGATAAAGTTCCCAAGAGTACTTGCCTTTCTGTCCAAATTTTTAAGCCCTTTCGCATTATTTTCTCTATGTTTAGTAACAGCATTCAAAATAAGTTTGGTATGAAGCCTGCAGGACATCAAGAATATGCATAGTTTTGTGGTATTTTCCCTTTATCCATAGCCATATGACTTACCTTTTATTAAATGTGTATGGTTGAACTGGAGTTGTATATCACATTCAGTATGTATCCCCTGTTCTTAGGAAAGCCCCAAGCTTCTGTTTTCTTAAAAGAAGTTTTGGATCAGGCCTTTCATATTAATTTAATCTTACTTTGCATATGCATCCAAATCATAGATCTTGTGAGTCAGAAAAGCAGTATTTTGGAACTGTTGGCGTTTATTCTGTATTTATACACAATATTTATATTATCCTGTATTTTTAGTCTATCCATTCAGTTAAAAAAGCAGATTCAAAGTGTGGAGTAGTTCCTGACTTCTTTCCTTGTGTCAGGAGAATAGTCCTGCAGTTGAATGAGGAATGTAGTTTTCCCTGTGCTTTGTTGCTGTGACATAAACAGGTGCATTTTTTATCCTTTATCTTTGCAACAACTCACAGAACATAATTCCTGAATGAAAGTACAGGCAAACAGAAGCCATACAAAAATCAGGTAGTATCTTAATCCATTTATAATGTTGTCGTACTTAACATTTTAAGTTGAGTAAACTAGGTGATAGTGGAAAAAAGAGAGAAGTGATCCACAACATTTTGAAAAGCAGTAAATAGAAATTTTATGGTGATTCAGAGTGCACTCATAATCTTGGTTCTACTGTCAAGATTGCTATCAGGCTGATAAACAGGTTTTATCTCGTAAAAACAAAAAATGAGTATGTTCTACAAAACGTCAAAACAACATGTTTTTCATTCTTGGACTATAGTTAGGAACACAGATACTGATATATTATTTACCAGAATAGTATTGGAGCTTATAAAACCAGTTATTTACCTAGTCTAAAAATATCTCTGCTACTTCAGTAGAACTTGAAAGAATTTTTCTGGTAGTTGATACAAACCAGCCTCTTGACAGGTGAGTTTTCTTTTTAATCCCATTGGAAGTTTTTCTGTAGCCTAATTTCAGTTGCCTAAATCTTAGTAACGTTGTAATCTTAGTTTCATTTTGTGGCAAAAAGAACCATAAAGTAATCAATATTATCACAGTTTCTGTGACGGTTCTTTCTTGTTTAATACGTTTATTGGCTTAGAATTTAAAGTCTGTAACTCTGCCCTCTGGGATCAGCATATTCAGAGATTCTCCTAGCATTTTGGTTCAATTAATCTACTTTGCTGCTAATTATTACCATTGACTTTTCCTTTTTGCAGTAAGATTTGTTCTTCCAGGAGTCAATAGGTTCGTCACTGTGCATATGAAAAAGAAGGACCATTGGCTTAATGTAAAACACACTCCCATCTTCTTAACTCTTGTTCTAGTGCTGTTGCTTACCAATAGTAAAAATGCCCGGTTTTGGGTGCTGGAGCTAGTGAAAGAGCTGTTGTGGCCCTCCATGGAGTGACTTTACTCTCCAGTTCATCCCACCCACTGGGCTGGCTGAGGTCCAGTCCATGTCCATCTATGGTCTCTCTCCAAGAGGCCGGCAGAGGTTGTACACATCAAGCTACCCCATGTTACTCCATAGTGGAGCAAGAGAGAGGGAGGGTGAATAGGGATCCTGCTGTAACGAAGGAGGGGTGAACAGATCGATGTCCCCATGCTGACTTGGTGGTGAGAAGAAGCGCTACAGCAGTGATCCCTGACATAAGGTCTAGAGCCCCATGGTCGTAATTAAGTAGTTTGGAGCTAATCTGCAAAAGTATAGTGCCTTTGCCATGTTTTCGTTATGCATTTGTTAGTGAGTGTATGTAGTGGAGTGTACAAAGTCTTAATGATTGACAGCACTGCAAAATCTAGAAAATTTGGAAGTACTTCTTCAGAAAGAGCTCTGTCTTCTTAAGCATGGGATAGGGAGTTGGAATTGCTGGGCACTCATCCTGGTGAGGATTTTCTCTCTTTGTCCCTTGAAAGGATGGTAAAAGGTGTGCTGTCAACCTAACAACAACTACTTGCTGTCAGAAGCTTTGCAGGAGCAAATACACAAGTCTCACTGAAGAAGGAAGATGCAATGCAGATGGTAGACCCCTGAGGGGAAGAGCAGACTTTGTTCAACTTGTATCTTCATTAGCTAGTTTAAGATCAAGTTGAGATGTGTTCAATGACCAGTTTACCAAAACAGACTAAACATCTGTAGCATATTCCTGAGGCCATTCATACTGCCCAGATTAGGAGGACAGGCAGTCTAGGCTTCCTAACAAGTTACCAGACTCTTCTAGTGAGCAATTTAAAGTAAAAAAAAAAAAAAAAAAAAAAAAAAAAAAAAAAAAAAGACTTCTCACATTTGTCCTTTGGATGAGCCTGTATTGCATCGTTGTATACAGGTCTTAATTTCCTAACAGAGGAAGTGGGAATGCTCTTAGAGTAACTTTTCCGAAAGAGGCCTCAGTTTGACTTATTTCTTAGAGCTTTGCTGCAAATGTAAATTCTGGCCAGAGTGTGCTGATGTGTATTACCTCCTCTATTCCTGCAGGAAATCCTCATTTCTTTTCCTTTTTCCCGTCTTTCAAAATGCAATTGCAATCATTGATGCGATTTCCAGGCTTAAAGGCAGAATTCTCTGCCCTGCTGGCCCTACAATAAGGCTGCTGAACAGACCTTCAAGAAAAAAAAGGAAAAATCGAAGGAAGTAATGAGTAGCTCTAATTTATATAAATTATATTTATATATAGAAACATAATTATATATAATATTATACGATATATTGTATAATGTTATATATATTATATATAATATAATTTTTTATATCTCTATATAAAATGTCTGGTTAGCTGTCTTTTCTCTCACCCAATGCAAAGCTGGTGGAATCACTAGCATGGGTCCTAGTTATCCTTTATAGACTTGTTTGCTTGTAAAATCAGGGTGGCTCTTTCTACTCAGCTCCCTTTTGATCAGTCAGTAGGCATCAGTAGGATTGTTCTTTGGTTCAAAACCTAAACAGGTGGAATAGGGAGTGGAGAGTGGTTTGGTTTTCAAGTTGTTTTTCCTGTAAATAACTCTTAACGAAACACAAATGTGTCATGCAATGCAAGGTCTCTGTTCCTCCCCATAAGCAGGGAGGGACTGGGACCTGTTTCTTTCCCTGTCCTCTCCAGCAAATCTCACGTTAATGACAGTTCACACTCAACGCTTCCAAAACAATCCCTTGATAAGCCTCCTCCAGGACACCTCCTCAGTTAAGATGCAAATTGGTAAGTGCTGTGAGCGCTGATCTCTCAATGCGTAGGTGACTGCTTAGATAAAAGCGAAAAATACACATGTAAATTATATCTAAGAGAATTAATACACCTCAAATTAATAGTTTACAATCGGCAGCAGTATTTATTAAGCCCAAATCAATCTCAGAACTGTAGTGTAGCAGAAAATTAGATAAGACAACCCCAAATGGGGCAGAGAAGGCAGGCTAACCACTCTGGCATTCATTTCCTATATCCCACAAGCATGCTGTTCATAGTTTATTCATACCTTTGTTTTTAATGGAGCTTTTACTGGATGTAACATACTGAACTGTTTTCCACTTGGTACATTCCTCTTTCCTCTGCAAATTCTCCATGATCTTATTAACTTTTTCCAATTAAAAAAAAAAAAAAAAAAAGTGAGCAACCTTTTGTTGCTGATCTGCAGCTGCTGAGTGTGATGCTGTAGTCCTAAATAACACAAATTCAGCATCACTGTATCAGCTAGTAGCCGAGCTTGTGTACTTTAGAGCATTTCTGCTTTCTGCTTTGGGATACAAAACATCATATGTGTTTTGCAGTAGTAGCATATTTCCAGCCATCTGTAATTGCCTCCTACTTGCATATGCTTAGTCATTGCATACAAACATACACCTTCTGCTGAACTTTAGAATTATGGTCCCCTCTAGTAAAGCTCATGTTTTTAGCCGTATGGTATTCTACAAAGCCTCTTTTGACAACATTAGAGCCCAATAATCCCGATTTACCTCCAAGGAGGCCAGAGGAGATAATTTAGCCAAACCATTATTGTAAGTACTTACTTTCTCATGTGATCCAGTGACATTTTGATAGAACTTTTGTTGTTGTAATCAGTTTTGCCAAGTAAATGAAAACATAGTAGTATGAAAAAAATTAATTGATTTATTATTGGTAGAGTCAAAATAACATCACAGGAATACTCTAAAACAATACATTTTAATAACTCTTCTACTTCCTCTATATTTTTAATATAGGTCTTATATGATCCTTCATGCTATTGCTGGGTTAATACTTCTCAAAATCATGGAGTGCTCACAGGTATACTTATCTCTCCCCTCCCGTCACCAGCTGGAACCCAAATTGGTTGTCTGTTGTTATCTTGTCTGTGAGTCTGTTTTTGCCAAAGTGGATGTTTGGGGGACGAGTTTGCCTGCCTCTGAAGGCATGAGGTTCATGCCTACCCAAATTTTTGCTGGTAGTGATTTTTTTAGTTTATTGGCAAGTCTACTGTCCAAAGAGGTCTGCCTCCTCCTACTCTGACATTAGATCATTTAGACGGAACATGGCACTCGCTGGCAGTCACTGTTAACTTAGGGAGAGGTTGTTTGGGTCAATGATTTCCAGGGCCTTGAAGCTGAGGAAACACACTCCCCTGGTCTCCTCCCTCTCCAAATATCATCCTTCAGGACATGGTGGGATGGAGCTAAATGCCAGGTTGATGTACTTTGGGAAGTCTATGTGCCCTGAACAGATGGCTTCCTGGGATCTGAACCAACATTTACAAGTGGGCAGTCTCATCCTGAAACAGGGATGAAATGGGAATGATGTTAGCCTTCTAACAAAAATTAGTTGTATTTGGGGAGGGAGAACGCGTCTTGGAAGCTTGACTCATTTCTAGCCAAGACAGGATTAGAGAAGAGGAGCAAGATACTGATAACCAAGGCTTTTTTTTCCCTAATCACAGCCATTTGGAAATCCCAGCGTAGTGAAGAACATCAGGCTGCAGGCCATCTTCAGGATTTAAGGATCTTTTCTCCCTCACAGTTTGATAGCATGGAGCTTTTTAAAAGAATTTCCTTTCCCCCTAAATTACTTTTCTGTCACTTTCATGTTCTTCCAATCTATGCCATTTTATAATGGTCTAAGAAAAGCCTTTGGGAGTATGTGTAGTCGAACTATTACTGGCATTTCAGTCTATGCTGCTGTGTAAACTCTTCCAGTCCTGTTCCTGTAGGGTTGAACTTGCAGAGGACTGACGTGCCAGCTACACAGGCAGAACTGCTGTCCTGGGGTATCCTACAAGATCTCCATTAAGTCACTGCTATGTAATCTTGCTCTTCTTTCCTGCTTCTGGCAAAAGAAGCAGAAATAGTGAAGTCTACAGTTGCTTATGTCAAATAGTGCAAAAAGGTTTAGTAGCTTGATTAAGGATTTATCGTACCTGGTCATGACAAAGAGGAAGTCTTGCTGCTTGCTGGTTCTGTTTGATCTGTGTCCTGCCTTTTTGTAAGAAAGGTCCAGCTAGTTCCCAATATGCAAAACGAGTTAGTGGGCTTCCTCAGGAGCACCCTGCACACTTCTAGAGGAGGAATATTACTGTGTGCTACATCCTGCAGGTTGAATTAAATTCTATGGAAGAAAATGGCTCCCTATCAAATTGCAACCACTTCATGAGAGAGTATTTCAGAAGCTGTTTTATGCAACAAAAGGTTTTATCAGGCAGAAATACGTGGTGCTGATGCCCGGAGACAAAGCAGCTGTGTAATTCTGTGGCTGGTGAGCCCGACTGACTGCACCGCTGTCAGAGCTGGTGTCTGTACAAGGAAACCTGAAAGCATGCACGGCTGGGCATGCAGAGAGACAAGCTCAGCCTCTCCACCAGTAGTGCAAATCTGGATCTGTTTACTCTTTTGATGAAGCCATACTCCAGACTCTCCATCCTTGCTTCAGTTCTCTGTCCAGGCAAATAGCTCTGCCCTATGAAAATCCATGAAGTAATGTGAGATGGTCAAACACAAAAGTACTTAAATGACTGAGCAGAGAATGCTGTAGTTAAGATCCACGTTTTATGTTGATATTTATGTAAAACACTGTCATTATGTTGTGACTTGATTAAAATACAAGCCTTTCAGAAAGAACAAGACCAAAACATCTTGTCCCTACACTGAGGCTGTAGAAATAATTCTTAAAGATGATGAAGAATAAATGCTTCTTATAAAGCAACAATATAATCAGCTGGCTAAAATAATGAGCTGTTTTGAGAAAATACCAATGCACAAAGCAATCCTAAGGAATAAGAGGCATTAAGGGAGGAATGAATGCCGTGCAAGACAACACCAGAGGGAGTTTCTGGTTATCCTTCTCTAGATTTGTATTCATGAATTACACCACAATTTGTCTGTGGACCTTGATTTTGTTTTTACTTTCACATAGTGAGACTAGAAAAGCACACGGATAAGATAGAACAGAAGATGTTGGAAAAAAATCAGTAAATACAGCTATTTTAGTAAAATACAGGTCCTTAAACTTGATAGATACATGGACTGAGAAGCATAGGAAGGAAAAGAAATAGATCTCAGTAAATATCTGACATTATTCTCTCTCCATTACAAAGGAGGAAAACCATTCAACAAAGCAGGAGGAGACCCGACATTTAACACCTGCAATGTATTTGGAGAAAAAAAGTATTTTCAAAGCTCAGATTAAATCAGATGAGTGTACCAACTAGCCTTAATTGCTGCTGATAAAGGTAGGAAGTTAGTGGGGCTTTTAGACAGTTTTGTTACCTTAAAACCTAGCTGAACTACCTGCTGGTTGCTAGATATTGGACACATTTATTTTCTATTGTATTAAATCTAAAGTAATGGAAGGAAGATTCAAGCTTGATACTGCAATAGTTTTAGAAGAGCTGGATTGCTTTTCTGATTCCTCTGCCAACCTTCTCTGGACTTCACCTCTCCTTCTGGTACTTTCCCTTCTACAGGTGGAATTCAGATTACTTCTCCCATGCCCCCTTTGTCTTCCTTGCCTGTTTAGACTAGAGATGCTCACATTTTTTTCTTGTTCTCCTTTTCCTGCTGGCTGTCTCCTATTCATTGTGAAGAGTAAGAGGAGGATGTCTGTCCCCTCCTTGCCCAGGGTGGATGTGGGTGGAGGTGTTTCCAAGAAGCCTCTGAGAGCAGGATAGTAGGTGTAGGTTGAAGGGTCCTATGGAGGTGGGATCATGGCTGAGGGATGCATCAGAAGGTTACAAAGGAGCTGCGGTAGAAAGAAGAGATTAATCAGAAGGAATCTTGTGCTTTCCAGCTTGTGTCAGCAACTTCATGGGAGTGGGGGTTATTGAAGGTCCCCCATTCTCTTCTAATGCACACAGATTTCTCAATGCGTCTCTGTTCTACAGCCCCACTCCTGCCCTTCCCACTGCCTCCCACTCTGGCTCCAGTTGACCTAAATGGTTGATTGGTACCATGGTTCTCTTTCCCAGTATGATTTTCTTAAAAGGCATAGTTGGCCCACTTTTGTCTGCTTGTCTAATTAGAACCCTGAGTAATGACAGTTTACTACAGGGATTGCTAACATCATACATTACAAATACATTAACAATAAAAAAAGAGCCAGGGAGAATCTCCATCCTTTATTGGATGTGAGGGGGAACATTGTCACCGAGGATGAGGAAAAGGCTGAGGCACTTAATGCCGCCTTTGCCTCAGTCTTTAATAATCAGACTAGTTACCCTCAAGGTAATCAGCCCCCTGAGCTGGAGGACAGGGATGGAGATCAGAAGGATTCCCTCAAAATCCAGGAAGTAGTAGTTAATGACCTGCTATGACAATTGGATACTCACAAGTCTATGGGCCCGGATGAAATCCACCCGAGAGTGCAGAGGGAGCTGGTGGAGGAAATTGCCAAGCCACTTTCCATCATTTATCAGCAATCCTCATTGACGGGAGAGGTCCCAGATAACTGGAGGCTTGCCAGTGTGACGCCCATCTACAAAATGGTCCAGAAGGAGGATCTGGGGAACTATAGGCCTGTCAGCCTGACCTTGGTACCGAGCAAGATTATGGAGCGGTTCATCTTGGTGTGCTCACACAGCAGGTGTAGGACATCCAGGGAGTCATGCCCAGCCAGCATCAGTTCATGAAAGGCAGGTCCTGTTTGACCAACCTGATCTGTTTCTGTGATCAGGTGACCCACCTAGTGGATGAGGGGAAAGCTGTGGATGTTTACCAGGGACTTCAGTAAGGCATTTGACACCGTCTCCCACAGCATCCTATTGGACAAGCTGGCAGCTCATGGCTTAGACAGGTGCACTCTTCCCTGGGTTAGAAACTGGCTGGATGGCCGAGCCCAGAGAGTCGTGGTGAATGGAGTTAAATCCAGATGGCGGCCGGTCACAAGCGGTGCTCCCCAGGGCTCAGTATTGGGGCTGGTCTTGTTTAATATCTTTATCAATGTCCTGGATGAGGGGATCCAGTGCACCCTCAGCAAGTTTGCAGATGACACAAAATTAAGTGGGAGTGTTGATCTGCTTGAGGGTAGAGAGGCTCTGCAGAGCGATCTGGACAGGCTGGATCGATGGGCTGAGGTCAATTGTGTGAAGTTTAAAAAGTCCAAGTGCTGAGTCCTGCACTTGGGTCACAACAACCTCCAGCAGTGCTACAGGCTTGGGGAGGAGTGGCTGGAAAGCTGCCCGGCAGAAAAGGACCTGGGGAGTGCTGGTCAACAGCCGGCTGAACATGAGCCGGCAGTGTGCCCAGGTGGCCAAGAAGGCCAACAGCATCCTGGCCTGTATCAGCAATAGTGTGGCCAGCAGGAGTAAAGAAGTGATCGGGCCCCTGTACTTGGCACTGGTGAGATAACACCTTGAGTACTGTGTCCAGTTTGGGGCGCCACAGTATAAGAAAGACATTGAGGTTCTGGAGGGGATCCAGAGAAGGGCAATGAAGCTGGTGAGGGGTCTGGAAAACAGGTCTTATATGAGGATCACCTGAGGGAACCGGGATTGTTTAGCCTAGTGAAGAGGAAGCTGAGAGGAGACCTCATTCCTCTCTACAACTGCCTGAAACGAAGTTGTAGTGAGGCTGGTGTTGGTCTCTTCTCCCAAGTAACCAATGACAGGACAAGAGCTAATGGCCTTAAATTGTGCCAGGGAAGATTTAGATTGGATATTAGGAAAAATTTCTTTAGTGAAAAAGCAGTTAGGCATCGGAACAGGCTACCCCTGGAGGTGTTCAAAAGACATATAGATGTGGTGCTTAGGGACATGGTTTACTGGTGGTGGGCTTTGTAGTGTTAGGATACTGGTTGGACCTGATGATCTTAAAGGTCTTTTCCAACCAAAATGATTCAATGATTCTATGATTCTATACTGTGGAGTCTATTATATAGAGGTAAAATTTGTATGCGCAGAATATCCTTCCTTTTCTTCTTACCTGTGTGCGTAAACGTTGGTATTACTTGAAATTTGTCACCCTCTGGTGATGGTGTAAGTAAGAGCAGTTCGGGAGTCTCATTCATGTCCCAGTAGAGAAGGGTATGCTAACTTCCTTTTAAATAGGATGTACTTTCTTTGTGCGAGTCCTGTGTGATCTTCTTGAATTAGCTGGTATGTAACCTTCATTTGCCTCTTGTTATTGCATAACTGATCTGCTATCATCCTTGATTTCATGATTCCAAAGCACTGGCATTATTTAAGTTAACACAGCTATATATTGCAAGGGATAAAGCATGGTTTTGTGTCTTACAATGGAATGTCGCTAGAAGCCTGTCAACAAGGTCAGAAGAAAGCGGAGGCACCAACAGGTTCATCTCACAACTTTTCTTTTCTTTAAAGGGTTTACCATTTGCTTTTCTCTTTTGCACCATTTTTTAACATTCTTTGCAAAGCAGTAATTTGACATTTCCTTGAACATACAAGTGTGCAGAATTAATTTTTCTTGACTATTAATGTTTTGAGTCTGTGCTATTGGTTTACATTATCTGCATCTATTCCAACACCACTAATGGCTCATAGTTTCCAGCATTTCAGTGACTACTCTCAGGACTCTCTTTTTCCCGGATAAGCCAAAGATTTGTGTGTTTTTATGCCTCCTGAGCACTTGAAGCTCTTATGTACAGTCTGGAAAATTGAAGATTATTTTCATTGCAGAGACTGAGATAAAAGACAGGGAAAATAATCCTAAACCTACCCAAATGTGCATGAAATCTCTGACCTAGAAGCTTATTTGAAAAATCGTAACAAACCTTGATTATCTCAGCCCTGTATTTTTTGCCCCCAGTATTCTCTTTCTCGTTCTAGTCATTACAGTAAGCACAGTAGGCTAAATTCAGTCCATTGAGAGGAGCCATCATAAGATTTTTGCATTATTTATGTCTCACTTGAGTCTGCAAAACTAGCCTTTGCTACAGAGATGAGTTTTACCCAGCAAGAGCTAGTGTCTTGTCTCACTGTGTAACCATCAGTCTGACACAGCCAGGTCCCTGTAACAATATTTATAAGCTCTTTCACATCTAACATAATAGTTTGCTCCCCAAGTTCTCCTGGGTTGTTTTCCCCCCTGTTCCATTAGCTGTATGCTGCTGAATAACTTGCCTTAGACATTTCAGTGCCTCAGACGCTCCGTACAACTGGCAATTATAACGGTTGGCCTTTGAAGATGGTGGCCTCTCTGGATGTTGCTGTCTTGCCTGGTAAGCATTACTGCTTTGGCCTCTCAGTCATTTGCTGTTCAGTTTTGGCAAAGAAAGGTTCACGCTGCTTTGTCCTTTCCTTTTCATTTTCAGTGGTCTTCTGAAAGTTTCTTATTCACATTCGATACTAAGCTCAACTTTTCCCTCATACCTTGTAGTTGTTTTTAATCATATTAATGTGTATGAAAGCTTACAGCAGTTTCTATTGCAGGACTTTGAGTCATGCATGTGTTTTCCAGTATCTAGTTTATTGTTCTTTTTTGTTTCCTGCTTTTCTTGAACTTGAAATCTGATCTTGAATCTTCCAAAATCTTTTCATCTCCAAGATAACAGATTTTGCAATTAGTCATTAAATTACTAGCATAATGCACTTACTGGAACTGTCTGGAAATTATGTTTTGCTATTTGAGTATTTTCCTTGTAGGTATCTGAAAGGTTATCATATGCTGATCTCATTTATACCTGTTTAAATCCAGAAAGACTAGGCTGAAGGCAGAGGAGACACCCTCCTCTTAAGTTTATGTGTTTATGATAAGAATCTGGGCCCACCTTGTTTGAACTTTAGTCGTCATTTCTTGGAGTAGAAGTCACTTCCCTGTACAGTGATGATTAATAACTCATGCACCCCAAAACAGAAAACATATTTGAACAAAAGTAGTCCTTGCTCTTGCTATTATGTTTTTTAGAGGCAGTAATTGGTCTGAAATTTCTTTCTTTCTCATAACACATCTCTATCAGGGGAGCCATAATAGCAGAAAATTTGTTACTGTAAAAAAGCATGATTAGATGCTGATATTTACTGAGCATGTTGTTTGCATGTTAACAAATAGTTGACTTCCACTACAAACCTGCACACTGTGAACTTTGTGTGGACAACAGTGGTTGTTCCCTTGGAAAAGTAAATTTACAGCTAACTTCTTTCTTTCTGAAACCCCCTATCAGAAGGTGCAGAAGAATCTTCTGATCAGTTCATTGTTGCTCTGTTATCTTGACACTTTAGATTTTAAAGTCCTTAAAGTGGTTTTAGATGTCTGTTGGAAAACACTTCAAAAGCTGTTGTGATAATAGCATTTCAGGCTAGGCTGGTAGGCTAAAGTATCGATTTTGAACAACATATAGAAGAACAGAATTTAAAAATATATGTGTATGGAAATGGAGCAAAAAGTCTATCCACAGTTGTTCATAATGTAGAGATGATTATGTTGAGGTGATGAGCTGTGGAATGGGCTGGAGACAGATTTCTCTCATTCACTGCTAGTATGACAGCATATTTATGTCAAGCCATGCTTATAGCGGGTCAAGTCAGAAGTGTTGCATGCGGTTAATTGCTCTTAGCTCTTTTCTGTTTCATTCTGTGTCACTTAAAGCTTCTCCTTCTTCCAGTAATGTACTTCTGCTTCATCGATGCCTGTTGTCTTCTTACTGCAACCGTCCTTTACAGTTTGCCAGTGACATCAGTTTTGACATATCAGTTGTCCTCATACCCCAAAAATCACCTTTGCCTTTCCCTACATTCTTTCTATCCACGTGGCCTCTGCCTATTTTTCATGGATGTCCTTCCATGCTTACAGGCTGATGATGACAAGGCTGTGGGTAAGTCATGACTGGTAAAATAATTTTATTTTTTATGTAAATTGACACTTCATTATGTCATTAAGACAATGTATTATCTGGAGCAGAGGTAGTCATCGTATAATTTCAAGTTTGCTTTTCCTTTTGTCAACCCTACACTTTCTTGTCTGTCTGTCTGCACTTTTTAGTAGACTAGATCTCTGGAAGCAGCCACTGTGTAACGCACAGGTCCCAGTTTAGCAAAGTACTTGACCATATGACTAACTTAAAGCATCTATTTAAGACATATGCTTATGTGCTTTGATGAACGCTTTGCCGAGCAATTTCTGTGTCTTGCTGGGAAAAAATACAACAATAATATGCCAAGAACTTGACTGTGAGACAGTCATTAATGAATACACTGACATGGAATATTTGCTTTTCCAAATAAGCTTTTGCTATGCCTTCTCTTTTGTGCATGGAATTTCATAGCAGGGACATTTAAGTCATGAATAGCTATGCAGCTTAGTTATGCTAGCTCATAATCATGTGAAAGATCTCTTTATTATTGCAGAGGGATAAACTGGAGAGAAAAAGAATCAAGTATGGAACAATAGTATAGTAACTGAGATGACTTTTCCCCATTGATAGACATCGCTCCAGTACAGCCAGTGCCAAACCAGTGTAACCAAGGAGAATCCAGCTAACGTAATTTAGAAGTTTCCAGTCCAGGCTGAATTAAGATGCAGATTTTGTTCCAGCAAAGACTTTTAGAATGACAGTATTTCAATCAGAAGAGAGCCCGTGAGACTGCAGGGGAAGAGAGAAATTAAATTCATCTGCTCACTTACAGAAGGGAAGAAAGCGAGATAAGATTTCCCTTTTTTCCTTTGCGTGGGTTACCAATGGGGCTAAGCTGATGGGAGTATGGTGCTCTTGATGAGAAGCTGGATCCCGACTTGGGCCCTGCTCCTGCTAAATTCACTTCTGCATGAGCAGCCTTGGCAATGCTTCCTCCTTTGCTCCTTGGTCCACAGAACAAAGCTGTGACAATGAATGGGTCTCTAATTGCTCACTGACGGGGCTGACTGCTACTTGCCTCTGTCATGGGGCGGGAGAGGAGCGAGAACTAATTGTGGCCCTGTGAAGAGCCTCGTGCCACAGCTGTCCCAGGACCATTCTGGTAGCTCAGACTACACATTTCAGTGCCCTGTGGAGGAACGCGGTTATTTTTGTCCGTCATTGATCTTTGCTCCAACAACTAACACCTAAATGAATGGCATATGCAAAATGCTCATCCTAAGAGTGTGTTCTCCACATTGCACGGGCAAGAAATCAATAGAAGGAAAGCAGAGCAATGTCACTGACAATATTATTTTCCCCCAGAATAACAGATTGAAACAGGAATCCCCTGGGCACACAAGCAAAGGCAAGCAAATGCAAACCTTAAGTGAAGGTGAAAAAAAAAAAGAAGAAACCATGTCATCATGAGACAGTGTCCAAATCAGAGCAGCTACTTTTCTAGGGAGAATTTTCCATGGTGGTGGTTACCTAGAACAATATGAAGTGGTGTGATAGGAGTGGTGGCAGTACTTGGTGACTGATTTACGAAAGGCAATGTAATATCTCTTGGTATTATGAGTGCCTGCAGACCCTAAAGGGAATCTGTGGGCAAAAAAAAATAAACCACTGGATTTCTATACTCTACTACCTAGAAAGCATCACTTTCCCCTGAAGTTCTTTAAATTACACGTTTGTAGACAATGTGAGGACATTACATGCAAAGGGTCTTGCAACAGAGGTAATTAAGCTGCTTACAGTCTCAAAGTGGTGAAAAAGATGTGCAAAGGAAGGTTAAATGGTAAAATCCAGCAAAGGTACAGGATTTAGCATTAAATCTAGCAAAATAAGATTTTTTAAACTTTTCTAAGATGAGAGCACTAATTCTGTGAGGTCTGCTGAGGTGACATTCAACCTCCTCCATGTTGTTCAGATTTAGGAGTGCTGGGGAGGCCTACATCAAAGATTGGTGTGCTGATTCACTGAAGTTGGAAAAATGCATACTATTCATTAGGAGGCACAGAGCACCCTAGTGCTACAATCCCTCTTCAAAACATTGATCCAACACAGACCTTCCCAAAAACATGATGTAGTTCGGTCTCCCAGGCTGGGTCAGAAGAAATCTGAGAGGTCTGAAAAGCTGAGTATGATAACGAGTTGGGGCCAAGGCAAGCTAACCAATTTGCATCCCTGATTAATTTGGTTTGGCTCTGGGCATCTGTAAGGCTACATCCTAGTTGTTGCCTTTTATTGTGAAGATTGGCCCCCATGTAGAACAAGCCCTCCAGAGAACATCTTCTCTCTTCCTACTGATCAACATGGCTCTGACCTCTTTCTCAAGGGCCTGTTCAAGGCACCTGTTAATGCAGAGGGCAATAGCAGAAGACCCAGGGAATACTAGAAGATGTTTCTCATTGAAGAGTGGAAAGCATGAAAGCCCTCTTCTAAGTGATGCGTCCAAGACTTTGAAGCACTTTGCTGCAATGCAAGGATCTGGCATAAGCCAGTCTCTTCAGGATATCAGGTTTCTTGCAAGTGGCCTACAAGTCTTGGATCCGAGATGTGAACCCTGGAACCTAAGCTAGGTTCCTCAGCAGTTCACTCAATAAATGAGATATAGAAATTGGAGTGGCAGGATGAATGCTGGCAGAATCAAGGCTGGGCTGCATCGAAAGAAGTGTGGCCAGAAGGTCAAAGGAGGTGATTCTGTCTCTCTTCTCCACTCTGCTGAGATCACACCTGCACTACTGCATCCAGCTTTGGAGTCCTCAGCACAAGAAAGACATGGGCCTGCTCGAGCAGGTGCAGAGGAGGGCCACAAAGATGATCTGGTGGCTGGAGGACAGGCTGAGAGAGTTGGGGTTGTTCAGTTTGGAGAGGAGAAGGCACCAGGGAGACCTTATTGTGGCCTTCCAGTACTTAAAGGGGGCTTATAAGAAAGATGGCAGCAATCTTTTTAGTAGGGCCTGTTGCAATAGGACAAGGAGTAGCAGTTTTAAACTAAAAGAGGGGAGATTTGGACTAGATATAAGGAAGAAATTTTTTACACTGAGAGTGCTGAAACACTGGCATAGGCTGCCCAGAGAGGTGGTAGAAGCCCCATCCCTAGAAACATTCAAGGTCAGGCTGGATGGGGCTCTGAGCAACTGATGTGGCTAAAGATGTCACTGCTGACTGCAGGGGGGTTGGACTAGATGATCTTTAAAGGTCCCTTCCAACCCAAACTGTTCTAGGATTCTGTGAAAAGCTTTATTGACGTTAAGTGCCCATTAGCACTGAGTGAAGACCATACTTAAAGTGTTGTCTTGACAGGTATGTCTGCTCTTTGTCTGTCCTTTGATTTGATCAGCGGTGTGTTCTCAGATCCCAACAATTCATATACACATTCTGCTTTATCATTTGCAGGACCAAGGATTATATTTTCACTCGCCTATTACAAAATTTGACTGCAGGACGTGTAGGGAGCAGGGTTTTCCTGCCCTGGAGACTGATGGTTTGGTGCAGTCTTTCAGTGCAGGTATTTTGCTGTATTGCAGGTGCTTGGTTTTGCTTATTTAGCTAATTACCCAATATTATGATTTGGGATCAATTTGGAATTTTCTCTTGCCTCAGATTGGCAATGACTGGGCGGGGAGGAGTTGCCTTCCTTTATAGTATGGGGCACAGTTCACTTTGTAGGGCTGGCCTGATTTTTATGTAACAAATCCCTGGTTTTGAAGGGACATAGCATATCAATCACACTATTTGTTTCTCCTGCTGCCTCCCTATGGCCATTATAGTGGCAGCTTTTGACCTTCCGCCAGGAAGTTTGTTAGAAGTGTCCTGCATATACAATCAATGGGTCTGTCGGGTCTGAGTGTGATTACACTGATGCAAGAGCCGTCACACAGGGCTGAGCTCAGTAACCAGCTGTGTGGCTTAACCATTTGCAGGCTCCAAGAGAAAGTCAGGATGCTGCCACTTATTCCTGAACTCCTCAGTAGCTTTTACTTGCCCAGGAAGACAACAGCCTTGTACGCCTTGCACAATCTCTGCAGTACAATGCTCACATGGAAAACCTGAGTGAACAAAAAAACATTTCCTAGGAAAGTGATTTTTCTGGAAGATTTCTGAAGGACAAAGATGAAGGTAAAGCCCTGGAGTCATGCCTTTGTTGAAAAACAGTCTTGACTGTTAATAGTAACTGTGTAAATCTACTTGAATGAGAGAATAGTGAAGCATCTTTATTTTTCTCTTTCATAACAGAAGACTTGGGCACAAAACCCCGTAATTTGCAAGTGAGTCACTGGAAAAGAGTAGATTTCAAAGGAACCACCATGAAGTTTGCAGCAGGTGAAAACAGCCAAAATATAAGATAAGGGTGAGGTGTTTCATGTTCATAATCCAGTCAGTGACTTCAGTTCAGTCAGCTCATGCACATACTGCGTTCATGTAGGAGTCTGTAAAATATGGTAGTGTCTTAGAGACTGTAAAAACCCAGGAGCCTTTAGAACACACACAGATTCTAAGTCTCTCAGCTTATCATTTGATCTTTCTTTCAAAGATATTTCTTAAAAGCATACAGTTATTAACTGGCTTTGTCAAAACATACATTAATAGTCTGCACAAATTTAAGCAAAAAATTTATTGCATTTTTTGCAGTTCAGGTCACTAATGGGATGTGAAGAAGTGTGGCAGATTCTTCATCCTTATATTTTTATATCAGAATTGTGTATCTCCTTAAAAGAAATGATCTAATTATTCCAATGAAGAGTTATATGACAATTATATAGATAAAGCCCTTTGCCATGTGTTAGCCTGCAGCTCAAACTTGGTAGCTTTACCTTGACTTTTAAATGATGTATTCTTTACAGCAGGACAAGATTCCTCAGCACCCTTTGAACTGTCAACCTGTGTGAGACTAGATCCAAATCTCACTGAAATCAGCATGAGTAATTTCAGTAACTTCAATGTGCTAGGGAAGAAGTCCTTACAGTACATGTTGCTCAGGCTATTTCATCTTCTGTGCCTTTGTAGAGATAAGGGCATGATCAGTAATAAGGAACCTAGTGGTGGCTAGCTACATGAGTGCCTTGAGAAAGTTGCAGTCTCAGTGCCTACTTGTCTAAAAGAGCAAGGGCTCCAGGAAGTGCTGCGAAGCCCTCTAACGAAAGCCCTTGTTAACAGCATTGTCCGCCTCTTGCTTGTTGGTGCAAGCTTAAGTGTACCCATATGATGGGTAGGCCGATTGCTGGTTTAGAGCATTTCATGCAAGCAGAGTTAAAGACAACCTTTGAAATCTCCAAACCAGAGCCTAACGACCACGAGATGAGACAACTGCACCAGTAATACATACCATGATCACCAAAAAGGACAGCCTGGCTCTCCTTTTCTTGTTCTCCCTTGCCCTGGCATCTGTGGCACTGAGTTTGACCCTGCAGGGGGCCAAATCATCTTGTTGACCTACCCAAAAAAATTCACTGTTTTTTGCTGGATTAGTCCTCCACTGGTTTACCAGACTGGATTAGCGCACATAGGGTTGGTACAAATGCTCACACGAAAGAGATGGGACTGTATGGTTGCATGCATGAGCTCGTGGAGCATATCAGTTTCCCTTCAGAGATGTGAAAAAGGACTCATGGTTGATGGCTTCTCTTTTTCCAGCTACACTGATTAGGCTGATACCCTCCCTACAAACTTGCCTGCTTTATCCTTAGACCATCACAGCTCCAACATTGCATACTCAATAATGCATACAGTGATCCCTTTAGTCATTAAAGGAAATCCCCAGGAGCCTCCTGGACTGAATAACCTCTGTGAAGACCTCTGCAAAGGCTAGTTATTAAGTGGAGTGGACAATAAAGGGAAATGAGGTTTACATTTGCTTATCCAAAAGGCCAGAGAGAGTTCATAGATTATTCTTTGCACAGATAAGCTAGACCTAATGTAAACACTCCTCAGTGGAAACTATCTGCTGTTTGTTTTCCTAACTTTAACCATGTGGCTAGCAAAAGCAGAATAAATGAAATAAAAGACAGGCATTTTAATAATAAAAACCCCAGTGTCTTTGAAAACTCATGTTACTGACTCCTGAAAAAAGTTAAAATTATCTTCTCTACTCACTGCATGAAACATATGCTGATGTGGCTGCAAAGATTTCTTGTGAGAACTGGTAAGATTTCAAGCCCATGCCATCAGATACTCATCATCACATTAGAGCAGAGCAGTCTTCTCATTTTAGTTAAACCACTGCTCCTATGCCCTTTATTTGGGCAATACTGATGTTATATCAAGTTTTCAACAACATTTATGGATATTTGTCCAAGGGAGAGCTGGAGGATTGCAAGGGAATGTTCTAATGCTTTCCAATTCTGCTATAGAAAATTCCAAACAAAATCCTGGTGAATATAAATTAGCATAGCATGGCTCTTAAAAATCTCACCCACTACCCATCTGTATCTTTAGGTTCATAAATATTTGAGGAAAAATACTCTACCCTTCCTGCCAAAAATGTTTACAGATTGTTTCAAACCAACCTGTGATTAATTTGTTTGCTCTTCACTGTCTTTTTCAAATGTGACTAAACTTAACACTTTATATCACTGAAGTCTCGACTCTTCATAATAAACTGTCCAACTGTGCCTAGGTATTTCAGAGCTAACAAAAGTGGGGTTTTTTCAATTAATCCTCTTCGATAAAACTTTCTGCTCACAAGAATAAAACTTTAATTTCTCTTTTTTCATCAAAAAATTGCAGTATGTTGTAGAAGAGTTGGTAACATGGGACTGGGTGAGGGAAAGGAGGACTGGCTCCAGAATGAAAACAGAAGACCTGGCTGTTGGAGCTGGTCTGATACCATGATGTAGTGATGTTTGTGGTAGCTGCCGTTTCTATGGCAATATGACAGCACGATTTACTGCAATAATAGAGAAAGCAAAGGCAAAGCTTTTGTTTAACTTCAGTGCCATGAGCGATTTGTTGATATTGGGGAGGAGGGAGGGAGAAGTTCTTTGGCTTCTAGTTAAGCACATCACTAATGTGTCTTAAGTATAAAGAGAAGTCAATAAAGGGGATCATGGTGTTCAAATCTCCTTTCTGTGCTCATGGATCTTACACACACACACACACATAGACATGACAACTTCCCTGCAATTCAGAGCATAGGAGATTTCTCTGTGCAGACTGCAATACCCATCCATCGTCTGGCTCAGGAGAGCGGCACAGCCGAGGTCACCAAGCAGAGTCAGCAGCAGAGTCACTGTCCTAGGTTTTGTGCTGGGCTGTATCTCTGGCTGGTGGCTGCAGCTTGAAGGTTAGAGGAGTTGCTGGACTAGGGCAGCTGGAGATGTTTGTTTCTGGAGTGTGTCAGCAGGGGAGGGTAAAGGTATTGCACTGGCAGAGCTGAAGAGGTGGGTTTATTGGACGTCACGATGGCTGCAGGGTCCTGCTGAGCTGCAGTGGTGTTGTGGCGAGGCAAGGAGAAAGGCTAGGGTTTGGGAGAGGAAGGATGGAGATCCACATTTATAGTCGGGTTCCCCAAGGCTCAAAGGGCTAAGATGGAGCTTGTGCTGGTAAACAAAAATGACTTCTGGCCATTGTGTTTGAGATCTGTTCCTCTGTACTGGGTTAGGGTGAACATTTGGGACAAAGGGGCAAAAAACTATGCCTACTCTTACAAGGTCCACAAGGGAAAAGTAGAGGCTGGCAGGTAATTGCTCCAGGTTTGGAAGATCATTAAGACTGACTGTAACGAAGACCTGAGTTAACAGGGAGAAACGGATAGGATCAGGGACAGTGTAGGGCTTCATATTTAGTTTTATTGTTGAATCATGCATCATCACAGCACTGAACTGAAGGCTGCTGTCAGACTGGGAATCATCTTTATTTAATTGCGGGGTAGGTGTGTCTGATTACAATTAGGTGATTGGATACAGTAGCTGGGCATCACGGCTCTGCTGTCGACCCATTTCACCTGAGTTTTGCCTTTCTGTCTATCCCTTGCTGAGGTGCCAAGCCATCGTCATGGAGTGGGATCAGCCAGGGTAACCCCAACAGGGAACTGAAGTCCCCTGGCATAATAATGGCTCTTCCACTGGCTGCCCATGTGAGTGGCTCTGTAGGGGCTGCTCAGCACCAAAAATAGGCCATGAGAGATTGTCTAGTTTCCAGCAGTGCATCCTCACCTGAAGCTTTCATGTTGCTTGTTTTGTGATGCACTCCCATCTATGAAAGTAAAATAATCCTGAGCCTCTATTGCCATGGCTGTGCCTGGTTTGAGTGCCAGGATTGGGGAGGTCCTGGCCGAGGCAGTAGCCACCTTTACTCCTTCAGTGTCTTATATTTATCCCTCACTGTTTGCCGCTGAGCACTCTCAAGGGCAGGAAGCTCAACTAGATAAGCCTCCCATCTACTCCACTAGGACTCTTCAGGAATATTAGTACATTAAGCAGTCTGATGCATCTGCTTTAGCACAGGCTTTAGCTTTCCTAACCTGATCCCTGGATGCTCAGACAGTTTCTCTGTATTCCTCCCAGGCTACCTGTCCTTGCTTCCACCCTCTGTAGGCTTCCTTTTTGTTTGTTTGTCCAGGAGCATTTTGTTCATCCACGCAGGCCTCCTGGCATTTTTGTCTGACTTCCTCTTCATTGGGATGCATCTCTCCTGAACTTGGAGGAGATGACTCTTGAATATTAACAAGCTTTACTGGGCCCCTCTTCCCGCCAGGGCTTTATCCCATGGTACTCTGCCAAGCAGGTCCCTGAAGAGGCCAAAGTCTTCTCTCTTGATGTCCAGAGTAGTGAGCTTGCTGTGCGCCCTTCTCACTGCCCTAAGGATCTTGAACTCCAGCACTTCATGGTCACTGAAGCCAAGGCTGCCCTTGAGCTTCACATTCTCCACCAGCCCCTCCTTTTTGGTGAGAACAAAGTCTAGCATAGCTCCTCTCCTCGTTGGCCCCTCTACCACTTGGAGAAGGAAGTTATCATCAGCACATTCCAGGAACCTCCTGAATTGCTTGTGCCCTGCTGTGTTGTCCCTGCAACAGATATTGGGGTGGTTGAAGTGCCCCATGAGGACCAGGGCTTGTGAATGTGAGGCTGCTTTTATCTGTCTATAGAGAGCCTCATCCACTCGGTCTTCCTGCTCAGGTGGCCTGTAGCAGACCCCTACTATAATGTCTTCTGTCTCTGCCCTCTCTTTAATCCTGACCCATAAGTTCTTGGTCGGCTCCCCATCCATCCCCAGGCAGAGCTCCATGCACGCCAGCTGGACATTGAGACACAGGGCAACACCCCCTCCTCATCTCTGCTGCCTGTCCTTCCGTTCCAACACTCCAGCCACAGGATCTATCCCATTATATCTCCATGATGCCAATAAGATCATAGCCCTGCAGGAGTGCACATGTCTTTAACTCCTCTTTATTCTCCATGCTACGTGCATTTGCACAGAGGCATTCAAGTCAGGCCCCAGATGAAGCTGACTTACTGGCTGGAGTGACTGGAATTCCTTTGTGCTGCTCTTCAGGTTCTCTCTTGCTGACCTATGATCCCTCTCCAGGCTCTGGGCATCTGTTGCTGGCACTGGCGTCAAACTGGTAGGAGTGGGATGGATTGAGGTTCCCCTCCCCCAGTAACTTCAGTTTAAAGCCCTTTGAACCCTGCCATGCAGGTCCACAAGTTTAAATGGAGGTACTGCTGCTCTGAAGCAGTGTTATTAAGCTCCAAGTAAGCCTTTACTGTCCCTTGTAAGATATATCTGATGTCACATATTTTTTTTTTCTATGTAAATAACACAATATTGTACAGCAACAATAAACAGCATTGTTGAAATGACAGAAAGATTTGGGGATAGTTATAGGGAAGAACTTATCTCTTTACCTTCCTTATACCTTGCAATTATAGAAGGGTGTTTGTCTATTCTTTATTTAATCTGCACCAGTTCTCATTCCATAAGACCCTTTTGTGGTGTGTGCTGCTGGAGTGCATTTGTAAAACAAAATTAGCAAAGAGGACACAGATGTTGCTTTGCATTTTCCTTTTAGCCATACAAATTATAAACAATGTCTCTTTATATTAAGATACACTTTTCTGTCTCGTATTGGTTTGAGAGCTGATTCTTTCAGTATGTTTTCTGTTTAGAGCAGACTGTTCTTGTTTAAGTATCCCCACTACTGTACTTCATGTGAAAATAATGTTGCTTTCACATTCAGTGCACATATCTCAAATCCATATGTATATTACTGAACTGATGCAAGGACAGAAGAATTGATAACATCATAGAGAGCCACAAAAATGAACAGCGCATTTCTCACTACAGTCTACACTCAGTCAACAAGTGTACTTTGGGTTGCATGTGACAAGGTGACAGGCAGCAGCCCCAGAGCAAAATTGCTTCACCACTGCGACTTTATCTGAGCACCTTAACAGAGAGCCCAAGAGCTGATGGTGGTGGAGGCTAAGCTGTCTTTCACTAAGACTTTATTGCAAAGAATTCTTTGCTACTGGAATACATGGCATTCAAAAGCTCTAATGTAGATTTTATAGCACAGAAATTTTAAACTTTTGTTCTTGATTCCTAGGTCAAAAGAAATTGTCCATATTTCTGGTATTGTTTTTTACAACCCTGGAGTGAAAGCATTTTGACTTCTGTCAAATTTTGATTTAGTTGACCGTAGTTGAGCTGCTGATAAGAAGTGTTCATATTTAAGCTGAGTGCTTCCCCCCCTGCCCCAAATCAATAACTAGGTCACGTTGGTTTTAATTCAATACACGCTTTCACCAAACGTGTTTTGAAGATGAACTGTGCTAAGATCACTACTCTAAGCTTCTGAGTAGATGGCAGCAGATAACATGGCAACAGTGTGTGTGCATGGGGGAAAGGGGTGCTATAAGTACCCCAGACTGGAAGAAGTTTGTCATGAAACTGTGAACAGCTGTTGTTAAGACTCATTCTGAGCAGAAGAATGCACCTCCTGATGTTTCTGTTCATTCGAGACATTTCTGTGCCACCTGGTGTCCATCATGCTGAACGCTTTCCCTATGGGCTGGGTAGCTAATAAGACAGAGCAAGCTTTATGTTGAACAGTGAGATGTCTTGAGTCAGCATGTCATAGGCAATAAAAACTTATGGATTTGAGTGGTGAAAATGAATTTAGGATACTGCAGATTTGCTGATAAAAATTTTCTCCAGCAGTGAGCATCATATGAAAAAATGAAATCGTCCTGCTTGATCATTTTTGTTGTTGTTTTAATTTTGGGAACAGGGTATTATTCAGGGCTTTGACATGTTCTACAGCAGAACTTGAATAGGATTTTTAAGATTTTTTGGGGATTAAATTGCAGTTTGGGTTTTCAGTGGGGGTTTTATCTTGAAGTTAGAATTGAGAATGTTGCTGTAACTGCTGAAGTCATCTGGAGCTTTGTTAAACTAGAAACTTGCAGGAGGTAGGGGATCAATCTGTAACAGATCTTAAAACTAGGAGTCCAGTCTCATGTTTGGGAAACTGAAGAGAGTGATTGAGAATAGGTCTGTTTGAGTTAAAGAATAATCTTCTTGATGGACTGTGATGGATTTATCTGTATCAACTCACCACTTAGCTTTAGTGCGGAAGCTAATGCAACCAAAAAATCAGCAACCATAAATCATTTTGGAGAAAGCTTTAATTTTACCTTTCTACTTCTAAGTAGCATACCTGGGTTGTAAAGTTTCAGAAAACACACTTTAGAGAAGATCATAACCTGAGAGTACTTTCTACTTTATTCGAAATACAAAACTATTTTCCCTGCACACCCTTCGATTTCTCTCTTAAGTTTGGCAAGACTAAGCACTTCCAGACCCAAAGCAGCCATTTTGCAACCAGCAGCTGCTTCTTCCTATTCCAGCTGGCAAGCATCCTCACCTCTGCTTTTCTCTTTTTTTTTTTTTTTTTGCTGCTGACATGTTTTGTCTCATTATATCTCCTGAAAAAAACTAGACAGCCATCAAAAGGCAGTCCTTTCAGACTGCATTGGGGCTGAACTCTGGAGACAGGTCAAACCATTTCCAATCATCCTCTTTCACATACAGCCTTCCTTTAAAATGGCCCCAAAAAATAATCCAAATGCAGGCAAGAAATTTGCAGGTGGCTTATATGAAGGAGCATTTGTTAAATGTGTGTGAGATAGATAGTTTATATAGCTCCCTTCATGAGTGGAGAACAGGAGCTGGAAGAGGTCCAGTTGGTGCCTTGTGCATCTTGTCATGGCTTAGTCAAGTCCTTCCCCTTCATCCTCATCCTGTCCCTCCTATTTAATTTCAAACTGTCAGCCCTATGTTCTTCCTGCTTGCTGTTGTGCAATCGCTTCACTTTAGCTGTCAACCTTAGGATGAGATGTACTGTGCCTCAGAAGTGCCTAGCTTTCTGCATCAACCCTTAAGGAAGCTGAAATGACTGATTCCTGTGCAAACATCTATCCTGCAGCCATCTGGAGACAGGAGAGGGATGACACCAGCCTCAGCACTCTGAAAGTGATGGATTCATAGAGAAGTGTATTGAAAGCAGTGGAACCGCACAGGGCTTGCAAACATTTCATCGCAGCACAGCATGAGCTACTCTCCTTCATAAAGACTAGGCATTTTTCACTTGCTTAGAACAGTTTATCAAAGAACCAGCAACTGATCTTTTTTCATTTCACTGCTCAGCCCAATATTGTGGCCAGTCTTTTTTTGCCACTTATGTTTTTTAGCATTGGGAGTTAACAACTAAAAGGTACTCAGTGGTTTAAGATACAAATGTGGGACTTGAGAAACACGTTCAGTGTCTGCCGCTGTGCAGATTTCCTTCAAGCTTTTTGCAGGAGTTTAGTTTAAAGGTCCTTACGATTTTTTAATGTTGAAGCAACCAGGATAAAACCTGCAGTCCTACTGAGGCTTCGTCACTGACTTCAGCACAGATAGGATTTCACTTTCTATGTATCTAAACCACAGCTGATCATCTGGAAGACAGGGGACCTTTCATTCCTATTTTGTCTCTTTAGATCATCGACTGTTCAAGGCATTTTCTTACAAAGTAATCTAACAAAAGCCTGTGCTCAGCTCAGACCACAAGGTGTTAGATAATTATTAGTGCTCCTTCTGACAGCCTGGCAAAGAGAACCCTTAACACTCAATATAATGAAGAGGTGAGAACAGGTAGGTATTTTGACTTGCTGGTTGCTTTCCATATCCAGGCTAAAAATTTTCAAAAAGTATAGAATTTTTCCCTAAATACTCATTTTTGTTTATCATCAGGCGTATTGGAAAGATAAAAGCAAAATTTTCTCTCTGTGTGTGGGCATACAGGCATGCATGCACACACACACGGACATGCGTGCCTTGGAAGTTGCTCGCAATACCATAATGAAGTAACCTCCTGGAGCTGAGCTCTGGGTCCTCAGGGGAAATACTGACTCTGCTCTTTTCAATTTGCTGAGAAGAAACATTTCATTTTTGAGTCTGACTCACTGAAAAGGCTGATAGCAGCCGTACTGAAAAGCCTGCCTTTTGAATAAACACTGACTTGCTTATCCAAAAAGCAGTAAAATCACCTTTGGTTTGAAGGATTCAGCTGCAGCGTTGAGTAATGAGTTGAAAAATAACATTGCACAGACCTGTCAAGGCACCTCTGCATGATCAGGCTCAGCATTACATGAGCTGACAACAGTCTATGGGGGGGAGTTACCCACTGGCAAACTTTTTCAAACCAAGTCAGCTCCTGGCTTCTATAATACAAGTCACAGTTGTCTCTGAGTCCTCTCTGAGAATGGCTTGTCTGTAAACCATCAGAAGAGCTTCTGGAGCCTTTTCAGCTTTGATCTCTACACAATGACAACCATGACCTGGGCTATGTGGAAACTGTGGTCTACAGGGGTCAAGATGTGCCCAGCACAGCCCCTCCATCCTGGCCAGGAGATGCTGGTTGGTGCTGCTGCGTGGGGTGTTGGTGAAGGTGTTCACCTCCCCGCTGCAGTAACGCACCATCTGGGTGGAGGCCACTCTAACCACATCTCATGCAGAGTGGTGGTGTTTCAAGCAACACTTGACACTTATTTTTGACTTGCCCATTCTCTCCAGGGTGGTAAATGGCTGCCCCTCTCTGCTGCCAAAAATGGCAAGCCCAGGAGTGGAACAGTATTTGCACGGTTCTCTGCAGACCATGTCTTTTCATACATCTAAGTGAAACACTGCTGTTTTAGTGTGTTGTAATGCACATATATAGATGAGCCACTTTCTGCGGCCGTGTTGCAGAATAATATTAACACAAGGCCCTTCTCTTGGGCTCTGGGCAGTGCTGGAACCTGCCAGCACGTGCTGAGCCTGCAGAGCTGGTGCAGGTGCAGTCCAGGAGGGGCCAATGCTCTCAGGGCTGCCAGGGCACCAAGAACAAGAAGTCATGGCCATATTTCCACTAGCAGCATGCTGCTGGGGACACACACTGCTGGGCTGTTCCAGACCCTGATCACCGTCCCTGTCCCTGCTCTGCTCTTCTGGCTGGGTGCTGCACGATGGCTCCAGGCTGGGAAGGGCATTGCCCCTGTCCCTCACTGTCACCCCTGGCTTGCCTGCCCTCGCCTGTCAAGGTACAGTTTGGTGGGCACACTCTGCCACATCCTTTTTTTAAAATGCAAGGACATCAATGATATAGACAGTATGATCGAGTGCACCCTCAGCAAGTTTGCAGATGGCACCAAGCTGAGTGGTGCAGTTGACACGCCTGAGGGATGAGATGCCTTCCAGAGGGACCTGGACAAGCTGGAGAGGAGGGCCTTTGCGAACATCATGAGGTTCAACAAGGCCAGGTGCAAGATCCTGCGCCTGGGCCGGGGTAATCCTCATAATCAATACAAGCTGGGGATGATGTGATAGAGAGCAGCCCTGCCGAGAAGGACGTGGGGGTACTGGTGGATGAAAATCTGGATATGAGCCACCAATGCATGCTTGCAGCCCAGAAAGCCAATCGTATCCTGGGCTGCATCAAGAGAAGTGTGGCCAGCAGATCAAGAGAGGTGATTCTCCCTCTCTACTGTGCTCTGGTGAGACCCCACCTGCAGTGCTGCATCCAGCTCTGGAGCCCTCAATACAAGGACACGAACCTGTTGGAATGGTTCCAGAAGAGGGCCATGAAAATGATCAGGAGGCTGGAGCACCTCCCCTATGAAGACAAGCTGAGAGAGTTAGAGTTGTTCAGCCTGGAGAAGAGAAGACTCTGGGGAGACCTTATAGCAGCCTTCCAGTACCTGAGGGGGGCCTACAGGAAAGGTGGGGAGGGACTGTTTACAAGGGCACATAGTGATAAAATGAGGGTCAATGGTTTTAAACTAGAAACAGGTACATTTAGATTGGATATTAGGAAGAAGTTCTTTACCATAAGGGCGGTAAAGCACTGGAACAGTTTGCCCAGAGAGGTGGTAGAGGCCCCATCCCTGGACACATTCAAGATCAGGCTTGATGGGGCTCTGGGCAACCTGATCTAGCTAAAGATGTCCCTGCTCACTGCCGAGAGGTTGGACTAAATGACCTTTGGGGGTCCCTTCCAGCCCAATGCATTCTATGATTCTATGATTCCTTGCGAGATTGCTGAGCAAGTATGGATGAAAAGCAATGCTGTGGTGCATCATGCTCAGGCACGACTGCAGTGTGCACCCGGGCACCTGGCAGCACATCCTGGCACGTGCCCTGCCCCAGAGGAGCAATGCAAACAGCGATCTGGTGAAAGGCTCGTGTGCCTGTGAACAATCCACTTTTCCAACTACAGAAAAAGTTGTAAAGACCGGGAAGTTGACCCAATAAAAAATACTGCTTCTACCTATAAAACATGTCTTGTCTAGGTCCTTAAAATATCAAGGCTACAACAACATTATCAATAGATGCATCTGGATTTCACTGCACAGCCATTTTTTAAAAAATACATTTTTCTTTCTGTGAAAGTACAAGAAAGGTAATACAAAACAGAGTCAGGAATAATGGGATACAGTCTCTGCAGAGGAGCCAAGGTGACTCTTTATACAATCTTTAAAACCTAAAAAAATTATACACTTCTTTGCCTCGTGAGGACTGAAGCCCTGAAGACCCTTTTATCCTGATATGGATGAAACACATGAGAACTGTGAACGTGACTTAAATTGATCATGGCAGTCCAAGTTAGGCCATGCTTGAACAGTTCACTGTCATGCTTTATATTAAGGCTCTATGCACAGGTAGTTTATAGAGCCTTATCTGACGGTTAGTGTTTATTACAAACATGTATGGATATGTTAAATATGTTACACATATTATAGATACTATTACAGATAGATGAAAGCCATTACTGTAGGCAACCTATTGATCTGTTAGTCTTTGTAAAAAAAAAAGCCTGCAACAGCTCATTAAAAGTGAACATGAATAAGATGAAGGGTGACCCAGCTTGCCCTAGGATGGGGATGCTCTCGTCACAGATGTTTCAGATAAATTCTCTATATCTGTCAGCATGTTTCATGACCTACTCAATAGTTGTCCTACTAGCACTCACATAAACTTTTTCTGCTTACCTACTTGGTTTTGATGGGTAGGATAAGTTTCACTTGGCTTTATTTACCCTAATGTCCTGAAAATACCCCCACTATGTAGGTATGATCTACCACGTTCCAGAGACACCATGCAGAGCTAGTCTGCAGGGCTGTGTGTATGTAGCAGAAGGCAGCATGGGGCAGAAACACCCAACCATCTCTGGGCAAGGTGAAGCGGGTGCCAGGAAAGCAGCACAGTGTCAGGAGGAGCTGCTTGCTGGTCCTCAACAGCAGAGCTCTCTGCAGGCAGTGTTTCAGCAGGCAGAGCACCACCAGCATGGTAAGCACCATGTCTCTCCTCCGTCCAGCTCCCAGGTGATGCTTATGCACAGGCTCTTTAATACAGACTAAGCAGCAGTTCCTGGACTTTCCTCTCCTGTGAAATCCCACCTCTTTCCAGTCCATGGCTGGTCCGCAGTCTTGGGTTCCCTCTTATTTAATCCTAGCCTGGTCCCAGGACCCAAGGTTGCCTTTCCCCAGCAGTCAGAGCACCCCATATGATGTGGGAGCAGTGGGTTCAAAGCCTCCAGGCAGCCTAGAGTTCATGTCTCCTGCTTTCTGGGCATGTTTCATAACCCATGCTGTGAAAGGTGCCTGTCTCCACGCCCTCACAGGGGCTGTAGGAGATGAACCTGGACCCAAGAGAAAGGCAAGATTTCAGAGACACCCCACTTCTCAGCAGTGCTGCTTGCCTGAATCCCTGCTCAATGTGTCAACTTTCTTTTGGAGATGCCCAGCTTTAATATCTCCCCCCCACATACAGGGAAGAAACATGAATATACATCCATATACTGGGGTGCCTACGCCATCTCTGGACATCACTTGGATGCTTAGTGCTGCCACAGGCATTTGCCTTGAATCAGTTAGACATGAAGCACGAACAGAGACTTATCGCCAGTCCCAGCTCCCTCCCTGTCTCCTCACTGGCCAGAGAACTCATTACAATATTTTGTGTGCCCCTGGCTTCCTCTTAAACACTGGTGGTCTCTTCCTTGGAGTCCACCTAAAGCATCTCAGTGGTTCCCATGTGAGCACAGTACAGCCCAAACTTTGAAGTTAACCCTTCTTCAGGCAGGAGGTGGGACTAGAAGTCCTCCAGGGGTCCCTTCCAACTTACATTTTTTCTTCTGATCAACGAAGAAATGCCTATAGGCTAGTTTAGTTGCAGAAATGATGCTGGGGCCAGGCTGTGACCTGCACTGTAATGTCAAAGCAAAGCTCAGAGCAAAGTTCATCTGTGTTTCCGAGATTAGGATCCAACTTCTTTTTTTAAATCCCACATAATACCTTATTGTTACAAAACCCCTGAGAGCACTGTCAGACAAATCCTGCTATGTAGGAGGGTATCAGTATTATCACTGATAATAAAGTTACAAAGGCATGACTGATAAGGAAACGCCAACTTCCACTCAAGTATTGATTGCCAAGGACTTGTTCTGGATATGCCAGTATATTTGGAATGACTCTACTGGGTTTTCTGGCTATCTGACATACAACAAAAACCCCATCATTTTATTTTCTTTATTTTTTAGCTATTTGTAATCAAAACCTGCAGAAAAAAGAAATAGCCATCATAATGGTTAGGCAATCTGTGGCACACATGAAAGCTTGAAAAAGAAACATGTTTTGCAAAGTGCCCTATACATCCCATATGTGGACTGTTTGAGGGAACAGATAGAGTCAGCACCAAGCTTAACTTGCCCTGACTCCTCCTTGGGAAACATCTGCCAGGGACTCACTCGTGTCTGTAGTAAGGTAGCGCTTGCTCACGCACCCTTGTTTGTCAAAGTTGCAGCAGGACAGCATGGGGAGATGCCATCTCTCCAGCCATTTCAAGATTTACAGATTAACAACCACACCTTGAAATACCATCCTCTCGTGAGCTGGGCAGCCAGTCAAGAGCCTGGAGCATGCTTTCATGTGTGGTCAGTATGCAACTCTGATTTACGAGTGAGTGCTGTGTTTTGTACTGATTACAGTTGCCTGTCTGTTTTTGGCAGGGTGATCTCATTGCTGTGTAAGTGAAAGATGACTGTTGTGTTATACCTGGTAAGCAGGAAAACTATGGTAGTATATGAAGTGATTGCGAGCCAGGAGTTACTCTCCATTGCAAAATCCTCTCTGGCAGGCTCATGGGACACTACCATCTACTGGAGGTGCAGTTCCAACATTGTACTGAGAAAAGAGCCAGTACTGTGGTCCATACAGGCAGCAGCGGGCAGAGCAAACAGGCAGCCTGGCAGTGTTCCTTGAATGAGCACAAGGAGGCAGGTTGTAGAGTTGTTTTTGAACAAAGAGATAGTGAGAGATCTAAAACAGGAAAGTCAAGTTTTGCAAGCCAGTACAGTGTGTCCTAAACAGCAGTAAACATCATTAAAATTATTTAGTGACTTTTATATATGTACATGCTACCTTCCTTCTTGCCAGACTGTAACTGCACTGCTCCCATCTTCCTACAGGTAACTGGGCACTTTGTCTTTTGCATCCATCCTTCTCATGCTTCTTTCTCTTCAGTTTCTAGCCAATGTGCACCTTCTTCCCTCTCCCTTCAACAAAGTCTCCATAAGAGCTCTCTGGCTCTACGGTAACAAGCTTAGAAGTAAAAGATGGTCTCAGAGGGGAGAAATGAGCTTTCATAGACTGCTCCAGCTGGTGACTATAGTGAACCATAAACAGTTAGCCTGCTAAAGATGTTCCCAAAGACTTGCTCAGCATGATAACACAAGGCTGGGTGCCAAGGGTGAGGTAATACAGTAATTACTTTACCAACACAATAGCTAAGCCAAAAGCAGAATGCGAAGTGAAACACTTAAAATTAAGTTTTTGTTGAACTTCAGAGTGCTCTGATCAGGCTGTGAAGATGTGCCTGCCTGTTGCCTCACATTAACTCCATCATGATGATCCCTGTCTCATCAGGGAGGCAGGTTTACTAAAGGCCTAGGAGAGCTACCTTGGCATCAGGAAGGGGAAGGAGAAGCTGGTTCAGCTCCCACTCCCACGTAAGTGTAAGTCTTTGGGTACTAAGCACTGAAAGCCTTGGTAGTGCAGGAAAATGGTACCTGAATTGTGTCTTAGGGCTGATAGTGCTCTGCCTTTACAGAGTATGTTTTGGTTTTCCTTGTACTCGTATTTCTACAAGGGTGCTGAAGTCACCACTTTGTAGTGGGCTCAGCTGTGCCCTGTGAGGAGCAGGAGGATCACCCCTTGCTCTTACATACAAAGTTCATGTCCTTGTGAGCTGAAGACTGTCGTCCTCTGCTGATAGAACGTGCAGTAAACAGAATTGTGCCAACTGGTAGCAACTGCAGGTTTTACACAAAGCTTACAGCTAACCTTTGTGTTTGGAAAAATAAGGGCTAGATGGACTCTGAGTCCTGTTTTGGATATCTAATTCTCCTCCAGAAGATAATGTCCAACCTGGTGTGTAGTCTGTATCCTTAAACATTCTATGTTGAAAAGCCAGCTCAAAAAAGAAAATATAAATTAACTCATGCACCTGTACAGGGGTTTTGTTCAAATGTAGGATATGCTTCAGTTGATCATCAAGGAATTTGTCACCTCATTAAGACCATCAAATTAGACAGTCCCTTGCCCAAGTCCTCTACAAAACCTGAACCTCTCTAGATGTGCTCCAGGCATACACACCCTTTCCCATTGGTCCTTACAGCTCCCCTCCTGGGCCATTCCTTTCAGAAGGGTCAGGGTAGAGGGGCTGGACCCCATGTCTGTCATCAGCCTGAGGCTGGACCCCATCTCTGTCATTGGCATGGGGCTGGACCCCATCTCTGTGTCAATTGGCCTGGAGTTGGACCTCATCTCTCTGCTGCTGGACTGGGGATTGAGATATTGACCCTGGAGGTGGGAAGCACAGGTTGGAGGCTACAGATTTCCACCCATACCCCAGAGTTTTCAGGCTGCTCACTGACAGATAAGGGGAACCCGGGGGATGCTTCAGTCTTCTCTGGAAGCCATGCCCTGGGAGGTTTTGGGATTGACCAAATGGGTGAGAGGGCCTCAGTGATGGTGCTTTGGGACCTGGGGCTCACCTGGAGCATAGGGCAGTGCTGGATCCTAACACCAGCCCTCCACCTGCCTCCATGAGATTTTTCTCCATTCATCCGGGCTGGTTTTAAATGTCAGGAGCAGCAGAGTCTTCCTCTCCATTCCTGGGAGCCATGGGCACTGCCTGATGCATTCCTCTGTCAGGTTGTTGTTCCCTGCAGCCCAAGCTTTTCCTGTCATGATGTTGTTTCTCAAATCAGAAGTGACGCCCTCTTCCATGAGCCATTCTATGCAATGTTTTCTCTGAGTCCTTTAGCAAAGAAGAGAGAAACAGGAACAGCTTCGGATGGCACCAGGTGGCTGGAGGATGGACATTCACACTGTTTCTGTATGTATCCTGAGTGTTTCCATATTTTAATTTGCCTCTTTCAGAAGAGGACAATTACATTCTCCTGCTGCTCCCTCTGCTCCCAGCTTCTCGTCTTTCAAGGCTCTGCAGAACCGGACTGGCTTTGCTTACGGCATCATCAGTCAAAATCCTCAGTTGCCAATGTGACATTTCCAGGTATAATGTTACAAAGCTGTTGTTAAGTTTTATCACTCAAATCCTCAGCAATGTGGGAAGGGGAAAAAATAAACAATTGAACATGTTTGCTTTAAAGATGTTTTCACAAATGAGATGTGGGAGTTATTTTGCTCAGAGTGAGTGGGGACTGGAAAATGGTGCCAACAGCTGAATTTTTAAAGACATCTGAGAAAGATCGAAGGGGTTATCGCGCAAGCACGTAAGGAAGAGCCAGCAATCATGAAAGCATGAGCTGGAGAGAGCCTGGAATGGTTTTGGCTATGCTGGCTGAAGTCAACACAGAAGTTTGGATGTGCTATGGAGGAAAGCAGGATCTGGATGTGACATGACTGTTCGGAGCACAGAAAAGGGAAGACTCAACCAAGTCAAGATTTAGGCATGAATGAGGGTTTTAGAATAACAGGGGGAAAGGGGGTACAAGAGGTGTCTGGAGAGGGAAGGTGCTGCTTGCCTTTTCTCAGTAGATAACAGCAGTGTCAAATCTTGCTTATGCTTTACACCTATCCTACATGTTGGTTATGGGTTGGGTGTTTAAAGATGTCCATGGCAGCCTGGTTCCCAATTCCCACCAAGATCTGAAGCAACATGGATGCCTAACTGTCACAAAGTGACCTTGAAAAATCTCATCCAATGTATGGAGAAAAAACCAACCCTCTTAGACTGCAGCTTCAATGAATGTGTAATGCTTGCTGGCACCAGGCTGGGATACAAAATGAAAGCTGACTCAGAAAGGTGATTACCTCCTAGTGCATGACTTCACTGCTTTCAGGAACAACCAGGTGTTTCTTGAGAGACTCCCATGCACCTGGGCAAGGGTGGTGGGAAGAGAGAGCAGGGAAGATCATTGGGCAAATTATCTAATTGCAGGAATTGATCAATATGACTTCAGGTAGAAACATCTCTGAAACATGCTCTTTTCAGATGAATCAGAGGAAAATTCAAAAAACACCAACACAGCAGAGACAAGGCTGGGATTTTTTATTTTAACATTATTTATAACGCAGCAGTGGTTTATGTCCAGTGGTTCTAGGAGGCTTCATCTAGGCATTGAACAGAAGTACATACAGTTACCCCGTAGTCTATAATCTGCAAGGCAGAAATTCAAAGATTTGAAGAGTGGGATTTGCAAATACACTTGGAAGTTACAGAGCAGAGCTTCCCCTGTTTCAGTGGGACATGTACCCTTGGGTCGCACAAGTGTTTTTTGAGAATCCTGTCCTAAGGGATTTCTTCAGAGAGATGCATAAGTTACAGGAGGGGTTGTGTTTATCCTTCCCCAGCTCTCCCCACTCCCATTCAGACCCTTATCCATCATAGTCTAGACAAGTCTTGCTCACACAGTGTCGGTCACAGCCTTCTTGAAGGTCACCAGAAGTCTGTAGAGTGTTGCAGAACATTAGAAAAAGCATAAGTCAAGCTTAAAAAATTCTCCCAAATCTTCACGCCACACAAAGACAACTGTGCCAAAGCAGCACCTTACTTTTCCAAAACGTTGAAGAAACCCTGGTAGAAGCCTACTCCATCGGAATGTTTTATGAAGAGGGTTGCACTGGAAAGATGTCACAGGAGGGACGTAAATCTGCAATTAGACCTTGCTGGGGAGCTGTGACACATCACTGCTGGCATCTTGTCAGGTTTGATGTAGGAGCAGGGCTTCTTCACCGTGGTTTCCACCCTTCCCCTCAACTGATAATAGTCCTTCCCCAAGCACTGCTGAGTCCGTGAAATGGGTCTCCAGCAAAAGCATGGTGTGTTCGCATGGTTTGCCACCCGCCTTTTGGTCGGGTGACCGGGACGTGGGAAGGTGTCATATGCCGAGGCTGGAAAGACAGTAAGCCAGGAAAGCAGCTGGGACCCTGCTGAGATGGACCAAGGCAAAGAGCCTGCATCCTCCATCAGCACCGGAGGCTGTGGAGGTAGGGATGAGACCATTCCTACTGAGCGGTGCTGGCATGCATCCCAAGCCCAGTGCTAATGCACGGCTGCTCTATGCACAGGCAATTTCAGCATTTCATCTTCGCACCATTCCCAACAAGCAGTTATCTTGTTTTGGAGGTTGATAGCCCACTGTGGTAGTACGGATACAGACTGTCCTCTGCCAGCTAGTCTGGGTGTCCACACACTTTCCCGGCCAGCTTAATGAATATAGTGGTCTCTGGCTCCAGAGAGGAGAGCCTTGCTCCTTTCTAAGTCAGTTAAGGTACTTCTCCTGGAATAAGTGGATCTGCAAATGGGGATAATCAGGAGCAGCTCTGCACAGGGTCAAGCCTTTCCCACCAAGAGCTGAAATTCATTCTGTAACATAGAAGAGGCCCCCAATGAACTGCAATGTGTATGACCAGAACCAAAACTGACTGTTCTCACTTGCTGATGCTTACAGTTTGAAAGGAAGCGCAGCCTCACACAGATGAAACTTCTGTCCTGAAGTTGTCTTATAGCATTTCATTGCAGTGACAGGAACAAACAGGCTGGGTTTTGGTACTGAGCACCGATCCCTTTCAAGAAGCACGAGTTTGTGAGAGGGGATTTCAGAGGGTGCCCAGCTATTCAAGCACAGAGGGAAGTTCATAACATCCTTTCATCAAAATTTCAGTACTTCCTTCATCTCTGCTGGTGCCTCATTCCTCCAGGAGGGTTACACAATGGGCACAGTCAGTTTTTTCTTCAGGACTATCTAAAGGGGAAGCCTAGAGCCAAAATCAAGTGCCTGCTGCAAATTTTGTATTTGCAATTAGCACAACTTGCCACGCATCCAGCATCCTGCACAGGAGATTTTGCAGACATACAAGGAAATTAAAGGGGATGGATTAAAGCTTGCAGTGTGAATAAACAGGATTCAGAGTGCGAGCATTTTTAAGCACTCAGAAGCTGCAAGAGGAAATCTTCCTTATGCTGTTCAGCTCCTCCCTGCCTGCTGATCGTGTTCGATTGGGGCTGGTTCAGTAAATGAAAGCCATGAAGCATCACTCCAGTGTTGCCTGAGGTGTCTGCAACTCACTGTCACACTGACACTTAACACCTGTCTCAGGTTGTAGTCTCACCTCTCTCAAATCACCACAGATTTCAGAAAGTCACCATTAACCTGCCCCTGGCCTCTCCCTTTCCTGGTCCCACACCCTCTTCTCCACCAGGCTGTTGGGAGCAAGCAAACACAGGGATGGGTGATGGGGAAGCTGTAACTAAATCAAGGTATGGAAACGCTGTTGTGTAGCATTTAATCTTTTTTATTTTCTCTTTAATTGGAAGCCAAATGAAGCTGTTTTTTGCTTAGGGAAGTAGTAAAAATATCCATAGCTTTTAACAAACATGATGCTTAGCTGGAAGGGCTCAGCTCTTCTAAGCAAGGAAGTTTTCGTGTCACTATTTGTTGAATCATTATTAGGAACTAAAGACATCTTCTTTACCATACATTAAGCAAGCTAGTATCTGTGCTACACTGATCTTTCAGCATTAGAAAGCAGAAATGGAAAAGTGTCATTAAATCATATGGTCTGGTAGAGGAGAGTTGACTAAGCTTTGGGCTTCAGGAAGTTTAGCATTCTGTATCTCTGGCTACGAGGACTGGCAGTGTGAGGTCTCGCTCTGGTCACACATCCCTATGTCGGACGGGGAGCTGCTATCTAATGCAATATGAGGAGTTTACTTTAAAGATGCATGTTACGTGTCTTCAGCTGACTCCTTGACATCCGAGTTCCAGAAGTGTAGGCTGCAAGGGACCTGCTGGGTCAGTGAGCCTTACTCCTTTCTACAGCCAAAACATCAAACGCTGCCTATCACACCCTGATGAGCATCTGGTTTTAAGCAACTACAGTGTCCCGCTCCTACTGAAAGACTCCTCCTGTATGGCTGAACAGACTAAACTCACTCCTGGTTTATATCCACTTGTTGTTGGTCTAATATTATGTCCAGCTTAAACAGTTTTTCTCCTTCCCAGGTTTTTGTCCTGCTGACCTCGTAGACAGCAGTCATGCACATCAGGCTTCATTTACTGGGTCAAAGATCTCCAGCTCATGTCATGTCTCAGAAGCAACTCCTGGCAAGGGCTAAGTTGCATTTCCCTGAGGTGGGGCTGAAAATGTCATTGTGGGCTTGCACAGGAGACCTATCAGCATGGCGCCCTGCTCCTTGCCCATGGAAGGAAACAAGGCTCTGTACTCCCTTTGCTCCCCTCCGAGCAGTTAGTGGCCAAGACACTGATACCCTGGGCTTCACCAAGGCCTTGCAGCTGCCTGCTGAGGGCATGCAGGTAGAGAGATGCTGCCTCTGAGAGCATCGCTGAGCAGCTCTTTCCGCAGGGTGGTGTGGGGAGGCAGCTGACTCTGGAGGCAAGGGAACACCCCAGCTGGCTCCAGCAAGGGTGGCGAGAGTGGGGCTGTGCCCCTGCTCCTCCTCCCCTCCTGGCTGCAGCATGCCCTGAGCCTCCCTGCGGTCACTTGCTGGGGCAAGTATTTTGTCTCTGGCTTTGCATTCTTCATCTGTGACCTCCCAAGGAGCCAGCGGTCCGGCATCAGTTAGACACTCCAGATGGAAAAGTATTTCAGGAAGGCTCTTGGTACACAATGAGTTGCCTACTGAAGTCTTAACATTTTTGCTTCCTGGCTTTGCTGTCCAAACTGCAAAGATGGAGTATCATTTCCATCTTTTATCCCATTCGCATCTTTGCATATAATGCCCAGTTATGTTGAGTCTGGCCCCAAAGTGCATTTGCTGGCCGAGCAGGCATGGAAGATGTGGTGTGAAAACAGCAGGTTCATGAGGGATGTGCAATGACAGGATCTGCAAGGAGAGCAAACACAAAATGAACCTGAATGAAGATACAACATCACCCACACCCAGGCAAGTAGGGCTGTCTGGGACACCCCCAGAAGGCTGGCAGGTATAGCACAGGAGCTAAGGGACACCATGCCCTTTTGGAGCAGCAGCTAGAGGTGTGGTGGGGATGCCCTAGGGCATCTCAAATGGGTGTAGAAGCTTTTGTTTAGCCAAAGGAGCCCCTGACTTCCAGCAACTAGAAGGGGAGCCTTTGATATCAAGATTGCAAATATACAGCCACACGGTAGAGTCTTGAGGTGCCTGAAAGCGAATCCCACCCTAACTGTCATAAACATGTTTAGGTCCTTATCCATAATCTGCCTCTGATATTTGTACAGACACCCACTGCTGCATGCTGGAACTGCGTTCTGCCAACAAGACTGGAATATTCTCTGGTGTAAAAGAAATAATGTAATTGGTGTAAAAGAAATTCAAAGGGTTTGAATTTGGCATACTTCTGGTATACTGATGTGAGTACATATATTTGGCATGCAGTTGCATCTTAAGGAAGTGAAACAAATACATGCTTGTCTACCACAGCCTTTGTGTTTACCCAGCACTGAATCTGACAGTGCAGCCAGACACTCTTCTGCAATATTTCCTTTCTGAGCGGATGGCAGAGGAAGGCCGTGTATAAGCTGCTCTGCGACGTGAGCTGTGACACGTGCTGGAGTTCTGCTCTGCAGGGTCTGAGCCTGACTACAGCGTGTTTCTCTATTGCAGCTTGAAAACTCAGGTTTCCTTTGGTGAAAATCAGTGGGGAGAGAAGGGGGATTCTCACCTTGATACGATTTCAGAATAAAACCAGGGCAGGGACCTGGATCCAGGAGTTTAAAAGCAATCCTGTCTTCAAATTTAGATTCAATTACTGCAGAAAAGTGCATCTGCACAAACTTTTTGAGGCTGGCACCTTCACTGTGCCTGTATTGATGAGATTGGCCATATTCCCATCTGCCAGCTATGGGTGCTGCCTGGCTGCAAAACGGGCCAGTACTCATCCCCCTCTTCTCACCCACAGGAGGAGCTGTGCTGTTTAATGGCTGGGGAAATCTGATTTTTCCCTTTCTGGCATAGCTCCTGACCCACTGTATGACCTTCGGTGAGCTATATAGGTGCTCCAGGACTCATTCTCTCACTTCAAAAAATAGGATGAGAATAGCTACCTTGTACATGGGGAGAGGGCTGTAGAGCTGGAGCTTCTGCTGGAACACAGACTCATGCTCAGTGTATTGCTTGATACATTCATAGACAGGATTTTAGGACACATTTCCATGAGCAAGAAACTCAAATCAGCACATCCAGTTCTATAGTCACCAATCCTGACTATGAAAACTGTGAAGCCGTGTCTTGCAAAAACAGTACAGCCAAAGGGAAGAGCTGTTTGACTAAACAGCCCCTGTCACAAGCACCAAATATATCACACGTGCAAACAGACCCTAAGTCCAGACCTTGGGAGCCAGTTGCCCAGATGCCTTTGAGGATCTGGGCCTAAGGGCTCATTCCAACTAGCTGAAGTCAATAGGACTATCCCTATATTTAAGTTTTTGCTGGATGACAGCCAAAGGCTCAGCATCTTGCAGAACTGGCTCTCATGATGCTGCATTCCTTAATAGCTGGGAAAGAGAGCAAAGCAATGTATAGTAGAAAGTGTCCATCCATATTAGTGAGTATTAGTAACCACTTTTAAAGGCCTAATCTATGTAAAAATGTTTTCGCTCCACCATCAGCAACTCCCCAGCAAAGGCAGGAATTTCCCACGGCTAACATGCCCTGAGCAAAGAGAGGGGCTGAAACAAAGCCCTGGCTAATTAGCTTAGAGGGCAGGCGTTCCCGCCTCGCGCAGCTGTGACGGGGCTCGATGGAGTGACCTGGAAAATAGACCTAACTTTAAAAGTGCAGAGGGCGAGGGTTTTAGTCGTGCCTTTTTAATTTTAAATAGTGCTGCCTGTGGCTTTACAGCTTCATGCAAAGGCGAGCATACAGACTGAAGTATGAAAGGAGCCTTATTAAAACACACCATACATTATGTATGAACTTGAACTTTTCCTGACCTCTGTAGTCCTGGATCTGCCCCAATCTATAAACAGCTTGGGCCAAATTTTGCGCTGCTGCAGTAAGTAATTTGAATAAAATCACAAGCTGTACTTTTCAAGACGGTATACCCAGTTAAGAAAACTCAGGGTGCCATTTATTACAAAGATGTCTATCTCAGAAACGTACCTGAATAATGTAGCTAGATGTAAACAGTTGTCTGTAGCTACAATTCCACTGTAAACCAAAGCACAGCCCCCTCCCAAGCAAGCTGTTAGCATTTTTTCATTGCCACTCACTAGAAGTATATTTAGAATGGCAAATGTATAATTGCAGTCAGAGCTGGTTGAAATATTCAGCATGAATACATGATCTGGTACATCAAGCTGTTTCTCAGACCACAGATTCTTTAACCTGATCTTGATTATTGCAAAAGGCTCATATTTAGCATTGGCTATACTTTTTTTTTAAAAAAAAATTTTCCCTTGAACTATACATGAACAGATGGAACCACAGGGTTGTTTGCAGGTTCTTCAGCTCAGCTATTTGCTTCTCCCGGCATATGACAGGTCACCCAGTTCACAAGTTGTTGCTTCTAGTCCCCGATTCTCAGCCTCACACACTTCGTAAGTCTGAAATATTATATTAAATATTCTGGTTTCTGTGCAAAGTATCTTCATTAATATGCAAACAGAAATTTGATGGAAGGCAGGTAGCCAGCTTCTCCCTGGAGCTGCTCAGAGCCCTCCAAAGCCACCAGTCCCCAATTCCTCCCCTGCCTGGCGTCTGCGGTCCCAATTCTATGGGCCAGGAATGAGCAAAGTGAGTGTTTCCCGCCTGCTTTGCTCAGGAGGGATCAAACCTGAACCCCTCTCACAGCCTCATACCCTTGGCACAGGATCAATCCACAGAGGAGGAACCAGCCCTCTAACACAGGTGGAGAGGCAGCTCCATCCGAAGAGGTGTCAGCAAGGCTGGACTGGATAACCCTTCTGTAGGCAAATGAGCGGCTGCGAGAGCACTTAAATGCAAGATTTGCCCTTTCTCCACCAGCGCTGTGTTGTGGACTCTTTGATGAGTCTCTTCAGCTATAAATACTTCTCAGAAGGGCAGATGTTTGCTGGATAGGGGCCTCAGAAAGTTAAAGAGGAGGCTGGGTGGACTGGGATGGATTTCACAGGTGGTTTATGCAAAACCTTCCCAGTGAGTCACAAGCCAGTCAGCAAAGACATGTCATCTGCGCAGGAAGAATTTCTGCCCCAGACCGTGTCCCCCAAGAGAGGCAGTGGCTACAGAAGTGAAACAGAGAACTACTGACTTGTGTTATCCAGAGACAGGAGGAAGCCTCTAAGAGACTTCTGAAAATTCAATTAAATTGGAGGCATTTTTCATGTAGAAATATTTTTAATGTAAATTAGGGATATTTGGCAAGTTCTAAGCTTCCAATATACTGATTCATTGATTCTTTAATTTTTTGACTGAATTAATAACATTTCAGTGGTGAAGTGTAAAAGGTAATTTTTGAGTTTGTGTGTTATGAAGTGCAGCCTGCAAAAACAAAATATAAATTGTCTCTGGAAATAACCATCACAACTGTGATAATTGCTGGCAGTGGCTGTAATTCCCAGTAGCTGTCTCTACTCAGCTTTACATGAAATTGATTTGACTTTGCATTTACTTTTCGATCAGGGCTCAGGTGATTTGAATCCAGGTTCAAATTAAGTACGGTTTCCCTTGTTAAGATGAAGCGATGTATCAAATGCCTAAGGGAAAAGAGCAGAAGGGATTTGGAAAGTACTTTGTTCAAACTTTTAATTATTTTACCTCATTCACAGTCGGAGTGGCACAATGATATGTTTTTATTTGATCACATCAAACTTTCAGTGCACTACTTTTTTTGCTCTAGCTAGCACACTGCTTATACGGCACGGAGCTTTTTTCCCATGATACTCACAGATGTGAGCTCTGCTTCCCACACTTCAGAGCTAGAAGCTGAAACAAACAACAAAAAAAATACCCAAGTGCTCATTTCTTTGCCTGCAGACCCAGGTCCTGAAACACTGTGGCAGCTTCAGCTTCTACACCAACATCACCACAGGCTTGCTTAAAAGTGTTTGCACAGTAGAAAGCACTTTAAGCACTTTTCCCTGGACCTCCTAGCTACTGAGTTTCTGCTGAGAAAAAAGTAAGTTTTGCTTACTCATTTCCAATGAATAACTCAGCTCTGTGTAATGCCCACAAACACGTCAGTTTTCTCTTTTGGGGGTGGTTTCCTCCCAACCCCGATGGCCCTGCTTGAGCAACCTGCAGTGCTTTTTGGCCTTGCAGCTTCATGGAGCATAAAACCTTTGGAGGACTCCAAAGGTGCATGGTAAGAGCTGTCCTCACCCTGCCCGTGGCTTCACAGGGGCACTCGATGGCAGGGCATGGCCTGTCCTCGCGTCTCCATTGGGCTCAACATGTTCCGAGAATGGCCCTCTTTTGGCACAGTTTGGGAAATTGCCTTTAGGACGTAAAACACGAGCAAGCACACAGAGGTCAGCTCTAAGCAGGTGAGATCCAGACACCAGCCCCAAGAGTGGGCATCTTGCATCCATTCCCACTCCCTTACTTAGGAAAGGGGACAGGCAAGCAGCTCCTCTGGTCTCTGCTCCCTGTGAGGAGAGTAATACTGGAGGTGAGCGAGAAGGTCTTAAGGGAGGGCGAAGACTGCCACCCCACTGCAGGCACCTGCTCACCCCTCTGCATCTGTCAGCAGACAGGGAATCACATTCAGAGACTGCCGGTGTCAGAGGGACATTTGAATGCGGCTCTTTCCTCATTGCTGGTACAATTTCCCATTGACTTCACAGCAGCATCCATCTCCAGCACAGGGAAGAGGGGTCTTTCGTTCTGGCTAAGCTGGACCTTGGCGCCAGCGTTCCTGAGCTCTGCCTGGCCTTTCATGAAGCAGGACTGAAGTCAGGCCCAGGCCCTCCAAGGGCAGGAAGAGTCCTAATCATCAGAACTATTTTTGGAAGGATCTTTTAGCTTTATCCCCCTTCACCTCTCTGAAGCCAGAGAACAGAGCCAAACATCCAGGGGGAGAAAAGAGGATAAAAGGATTTTTCTTCCTAAGGGGAGGAGGGACCATTATCAGAGTCACAGAGAGAAGATCAAAAAGAGCTACACAAAGCAGCGGGGCAAGCTCGCTCAGTCTGGAGGAATGAATGCAAGCCAGCAGAATACCTTAATAACAAATTTCTAAGCCCTACACATCTGTTAATTACATCTCACCCAACTAATATTGCACCAGCATGTCTTGTTAATGCATTAGAAATCAGAGCTGCATATTCAAATTTTGGGGGTCTGTGATAAATTGGTGAGGGAAAACTGAACAACTGTGCCAGAGGGACTCAGTAAGTATCCCAGATGTGGCAGCAAAATGATCTAGGCAAGGGCTTGAGCCACCAGTGGCACCATCCCTTGCCCAGGAAAGCACTGCGGAGAAGCTGCGTGCAAAATCTGCTCAGCTCTGCTGCCCCAAGCAGCTTATAGCTGCACGGTTTCTGTGTGCATATGTGGCTAGTCCACAAGGATGTCAGCCTTGCAATCAGTATGGTTTTCATCAACAGGAACAAAGACATGTGAACAGCTACTGGCAAGCAGCCAAAACTTTCCCCCATCACATTTTTCACAGTCATTTTGAATATGACCTCAAGAAGACCTGTTTGTTTTGCCATAAAAGGCAAAGGGTCTAATCCTAGGCAGTTTTGTGCTGATGCTTCTAGTTTTGCAGGCATAAAAGCTTCTGCCTGAAGGCATTAGTGGAGAAAAAGGAGTCAAGATTGGTTATGTCCTGGTTCTTCACAGGATAAGAGAAGGAAAAAAATTACACATAGACCCAAGAAGGAGGTGCGATACTTAACACATCAGCACTTGCTAATAAATGCTACCCAGGGTTAGATATTAGAAATGTGTGCGTTTGTGAGCATGTCTGGTGACAGGAGAAATGCAGTGTAATTTATTAGTGGTGACTGCAGCACAACTGACTGCTCTTTGCCACTGGAGAAAGTAAGAAATTACTCCAGTCACAGTTCTTGCCACTTGCCACGTGGGACATGCTTGGGAACTCCCAGAGGTATGCATTGTTCCTGAAACAATCATGCTTAATAGCTAACATGCAGTTCAGGACTAGTTAAATTCAAGTAGACTAGGTCTACAAGCCTTGTCTTGCAGACATGTGCAAAACTTGGGGAAGTCATGGCAGGGGTGACCAGCTGGTATCCTACTTCCATGAGATGGCCAGCCAGCCCTCATTAGTACATGGCTGAAGAAACAAGTCTCATCTAAGATTAGGAAGGTTATTCCTTCCATGTCTACAGACATATTCCTGGAATAGTATTTCAGGGCTGGGGTCCTTCTTTCATCTTGTAACATTAAAAGTTGGAGAGAACTCAAAGAACCACAAGCATGATCAAAGGTCTGGAAAGCATACCTTACAGTGGGATTCAAAGATGTTGGTCTATTTACCTTGGTTCAAGGAGAGACTTGTCACTCTTCATAAGAATTTTCATAAGGAAAAATAATTTGTCAACAGAGGTTATATAGGTACAACCAGATCCAATGCCTGGAAGTTGCATCTGGGCAAATCTGTATTGAGATAAGTCATGGTATGTCAATGTTGAGAGATGTTAGCCACAGAATTGCTTATTGAGGCTTCCGATGGAAAATCCATTTGCTACTAGTCTCTTTAAAACTAACACTAATCTCCTCCAGGTTAAGCACAGATTCTGGACCTGGAGCAGATGCTAACTGAGGAGCAAGTGCTAAGCAGGTGATCTAAGCCACGGAAGTCTTTTACGATCTCAAAATATAATGACCATTACATGTTGAAGATCTGTACTCCAGAGATGCACTCACCACCATACTGGTGTATGTGGTTCGTCTGCATCCTGCTCCTCCAACTCCTCCTCCTCCTAAACTGTTTCGTATCAGCTGTTTCCCTTGCAGAATTTTTCCTTGCCCTTGCCCTTACCCTTGCCCTTGCTCTTCCCTCTTCTCCGTCATAACTTTTGGTCAAACTCCAGAAGCATTTGACATATATAATCCTAACACTTTAGATCTTTGGCCATGGCAGAGACTGACATATTACAAGGTAATTGGTGCAGGAACTGCTGAGAGAGAAAAAAATCTGTTACTGATACAATTTTTTGAAGACACACTTTCAGGGTGAGACCCATCTGCCCTATGTCAGACACAAGGGTGAGATGACTTACATATCAGAAGTGCCCGTTTGTCAGCACTGAGTCTCAGAGGCTCCTGGAGGAGCATGACCAGTGACCAGTCTCGTCGATGTACCCACATACATCTGTGGAACGTCACGCTCGGCCAGCTGGTGCAACCTCTGAATGCTCTTTGGTGTTGCTGAGTTCTCACATGTAAGACAACCTAAAGACCTTGTCTAAATGGTGGGCTAGAAGGAATTGTGGAGCCTTTCCCTAGCACTGCCACTGCCACACTCAGGGCCCTGTGGGAGACTCATAATCTTTCTGTGCTTCATTTTACCAAATATCAACAGGCATTTTCAGCCCCTGGTATGCAAGTTGCTCTATGAGTGCAAAACACACTATTATGGAATGAAATCTGTCCTTGATCTCCTTGTTCATTAGGGATTGCTGCCTTGCTGAAGCCAATTACAGCTCCACAGCCTTCTTAATGGGATTTCTTTTTTCTAACTCTTATTTGCTAATCTCTCAGCTAGTTTCCTTGCAGGTACTATAGTGTGAATTCTGCTGCACAAGTCAGAGCTGGTGATAACATGAGATAAAATTTCAAGATTCTCAGTGTTGGGTTTTTTTATGTGGATGAGGTTTCCAGCTCCATGCCATACATGCTCAGGTGCAGATTGCCACACTCAAGGAACTATATCCATGGTGACATAACTGACCAAGCACTTACCCTCCAAAAAACTTCTGGAAAGAGAAAACCCACTGTGATTTTTGTAGCTGTACTCAGAACAAATGTTCATCAAATTAAAGGCTGCTTTTCTGTATTTCTTCAACCTCTTCTTGCTTCTTCTGACTCCTTGCCCTCTGTGTTGGAGTGAAACTGGTCCTGCCTCTCCCAGGTCTGGAGTCTGGGGCTGGCCTGGCCAGTTGCTCTAAGTGCTGCGGGAGGTGGCAGCTCAGCCAACGTGGAGAAACCTCACAGGGATTTCAGCTGTTCTCCAGCACATCTCTTCTTCGCACATGCAAGCTGCAATTCAAAAGACATGATTTGGACAACTCAGTGAGGGTGGTTGTCCATGCATGAGGCCAAGGGCACATCCTGATACACAGGTCATTCTCATTGACACATTTTAAGTCCCCACTCCAAAACACAAGTACATTTGTTTTTTTTTTCTAAGAAAACAGCCACCAGAAATGTATTTTTCTTCTCTCAGCCATTCTGGCTGAAACTAATCCCTGCACACATGTAGAAATCAGCCCAGAATAGACATGCAGAACAGAAAGTCCAAACAGTTAAACTTGGACCACTGTATAAATAATTGCAAACAGGGGTATGTAAGGCAATTGTCATAATAATGGTGCCCAGAATGGCCAGATGAGAGACAGGAACCCAGTAACCTCTTAAATACCAGAACAACTCCGCAGCTTGCTACACATGCACTAGTTTATAGACCACAGTTATTCTAACCAATGAGGGCATTTTATTATATTACATTATATTTTATTATATTATATTAATTCTATTAGGGATTGTTTTGCTGTTTAAAAGAAGAACAAAGTCTCACAAGAGCCTCTGTCCCTTGCAGAGAGAGCCATATGAAAATTTCCTGATAAATAACAGTTGCTGAGAGCAATTGCTCAACCCACATGCTGCCTTGTACAGAAATGATCATCCACAGAAAGATTTTAAGAAATCAGGACAGCGCCTCAGAAAAAGCAGCAGGAGGGATGGAGGAGTAGGGGAAATGGTGTATGGAGGCTGGAAACTTCTGCCAAACATTCCTGTGCAAATGCTCGCCTGAGTCAAGTGTTTTTTCTTTAAATATTTGCAGCATCAGGGCTTGAGTTGGTAACTTGAATATTAATGTAGTACATTAGTACATTCTAAATGGGTGCCTAAAAGCTCCCAGGGCTGTTCCCACCTGTGATTGTTCTCCTTCCCAGCAATCTCCACTCCACACAGTTGTACCAGGTCATTTTAATGGGGAGGGGGAGGCTTATCTGGAAAAGTGCTGCATATTTATAATAAGACCATCTATTACACCAGTGCAGGATGGAATTGAAAACATATGGTGCCCTGGGAGTGTCTGTTTCTTTTTTTAGGCCTCTTATGCCCTTCAGAAATGTCAAGATAGAGGAATGAAAATGTCAGGAAACTGCAATATGCTTACTCTAAAGGCCTCCCATTGGTGGCGTCTTTATGAAGCTGTTGGAAACTTAATTCACACGGACCACAAGAGACCAGGTTTTAAAGGCCCCATTAACAGAGCAGCCTTCTAAAACCAGTCCTGCTGATCCGCACCTTGGTGGGACCTTCTGCTGCTTGGACACAGGTCCCCATGCACCTCCGGAGAAAGCCCCCACTCCTGTAGTGGTGGTTCCATGCCACTTGCTTCTACGGGTCTAGAGGAATGTCCCCACACCTATGCTGCTGTGGCCGGAGAGCCAGGCATCCCAGGCTTTACCGCAGTGGTGAGCTGCTGCAGTGGGTGCTGATGGTGCAGCTGGATGAAACAGTCCAGTGAGAATCATACGCAGTCCTCGATGTTTAAAAGCCAATGAATATGATCAAACACAGCAGTCACCTGGAAGGCTCTGCCCACGCTGTGCCAGCACTGGGACAGTGCTCTGGGACTGTTTCAGTTCACTAGTGAGCATGTAGCCACATGGACCAGTTACAGGTGTCTCAAAAGTCCTCCTCATGTTTTGTGTATAGAGATTTATCCAGCGCATCCTTATGGCTGACCACTTTTTAAAGCCCCAATTGTCAGTATCAGTGTGGTACAATAAAGGCATAGCAGGTCCCACAGACTATATGGGGCCAAGCAGGAGAGGAGTAACTAAGCCCTGTTCCCTCCCAGGACTATAAAACCCACTTAACTACAGAACCCGCTGAGAAATTGATCTTATATAGTATGCACAGACAGCAGGGGCCTGAAAGCAGCCCACAGGAGCTGCAAGTGGAGCTGCATTTTCTTCGGTGTAAGGCAAACTAAAACTACAGACCTGCATTTGAAACTGATTGCAAATACAACCTGTTGCTGTCTCAGATGGAAAGCCCTGGCTGTGCTGCAGCAGCAATGACTCAGCCATCATGCTTGGAGGTGAACCGTATTGGAGGTCCCCTCTGGGATTTTCTTCCCAGTTCCCTTCCAGCTTCATGGAGATCAGAGCCCTTAAGTCATCAGTTGGTGGCTTTAAAATTCCCAGGCAAGCCTCAGTGGGAGAAACATGTGGGTTGAGATCATGGTGCCCTCCCAACTTAAGGAGGATGGGAGCATGCACTCAGGTGGCTGTGCTGGACTGCTCATGCCATGGGACAGCAGTAGCATCTTTTTTTCTTGCTTATGGCCAACAATACATTCCAACAGACAGAAGAGGAAGAGGCTTCCAGAAGTATGCTGGAAGAGATAGTGGAAATATTTCAGTCAAGCTTCTCAGGGTTTTAAATAAATTAGACTTATCAAACATTGTGGTTTGGTTTGCGTTTTTGGTGTTTTATTTTCATTTTTGGCAAAAACTTCTGGCAAGGAGCACAGAGCTGTGACCGTATTGCAATTCTTGCTATGGTCTGTATTAAAGGAAAAGGATGTGGGAGGTCTTGGAATAGAGAAGGGCTGGGGGAAAGAGATATGCCCTGTTTCTGAGCCCAGAGTCTGGGATTTGAGGTGGAAAAATGGTAATGTGTAGACAGATTATAGCGGGCCAAAGTGTTGGACCATTTCCAGAATTGAGCTCAGAGAGAAAAGCAAGGATAAGTCAAGGATCCTTAAGCAAGGATCTCAGCACCTCTGATGTACCACCAGGATATCAGCAGGTTACCTCCTGTCTGCAGCTCACATATGCATGTGAGATCACTTCCTTCTACTTCAGTTCATCATGCTGAGGATAACAGCTCTGAGACAGGCACTTTCCCTACAGCAAGTGGATTTGGGCAACTCATGTGCAGGTGAGTCCTGAGGATGTGCCTCCAGCAGGCATGGGACCATACAGAAAGAGAAATAGGCAGAAAACATAATTTTGGAGCACAGGGTACGAGATACTGGGCAAAATGTGAGCAGCCCCATGGGAAAGGGCAACTGCTCAGAGTAGGTTTGGTCCTGCCTCTAAACCCTGGTGTGCAGCTCACATTGATCCTAGCTGCTTTCCTCCATTCTGTGTGCCCCTGCCAGCAGGGGGAAAGATCATACTGGAAGTCATATGTCAGAAGAGGGAAATAAAATAAACACTAGTCTATGTAGGACAGGCAAGCAGAGCAGAGAACAAAAGGATAGAAAAGGAGCAGAGAACAAAAAACGGATAGAAACATGATATTGAAGAGAAAATAGGAAGGACTGCAGGAGCAAAAGGGATATTGCAAACTGCTGGAGAAGATTAGCATGTGTGCAATGGTACATAAAAATTCAAACTACACACACTTCTGTTTGCAGGAACAGTCTCTGATAGTCTTTCACATATTTGTGAAATTTGTGAATTTCTTCCACTCCAGAATCAGTCTGTGCATTTCCATATGCAGAGATCCCTTCTGCTGGCTGTAGGTGGGGGTTAATATGCTTCATTTCCAGCACCTTGGGCTCCATGAAGTCTTCTGAGAGGAGAGGAGAGAAGATGATAAAGGATAGATGATAGTGGCAGGGACTGAAGAGACTCACACTGGAGATAAGAAATGACAAAGGAACAGAAAAAAATGGAGAAAGAATTTGTCTGAAATCCGGTCAGATCTTGGGTCATGCTATATGGATCTCTGTGGGTGCTGGGTAGCATATAAATTTGGATATGAGAAATACCGATAAGAAATGCAGTGACCAATCTCCCTCAGTCCTGTGGCCTGGGAAAGGGATGAAGCATCTCCTGTGCCTATAAAGCAGTTTGATCTGGACCCGCTGTGTTCATGCTCCCATTCGATTGCCTCAGACAGGTAAGACAATAGTTCACCTTCCCATCACAACTCCAGGCTCCACCAGTGATCCCAGTCAGCTGTTGTGAGGCTTCGCTGGCACAGATTTCTGTGCACAAGGGAAAGAAATTTGGCCTGTGACTTGTGGATAGCATAGTTTGGAGTGGGGGTGAGGAGGTGGCAGGTTTTACTCTTTGCTTTGCTGTTGGTTTGTAGCCAGATGGCCATTGCTCCTCTGAGAAACTCTCTCCTTTCCATTGAAGCCTCATCTGGATGGGTTATATTGACAGGAAGCCCATGACAAATCATTCCAGGGTGAAATTTTGAAAATCACTACAGAGAAGTAGGATTTTGCATTCACCTTCAGAAGAGATTTCCATTGTTGCAGTGAGACATCATCCCAGCCCCCTCTATCCTTCATTTTCAGAGGCTGCGGTAGCTCAGCTGCTGGTGTGGGGGCCAGATCTGTTGCACAGGGCAATTCGGGGGCAGATACAACCACCAGCTGTGGATCTGCAGACTGGGAGCACTGTCCCAGGGCAATGGGGTTGCTGTCAGCTGGCCCAGGGCACCACTGAAGCAGCTCTGCACCCAAGCATGTCCCCTGATGTTGAGCAGCCCAGACAGGAACAAAGAGAAGAAGTCTTGCACATAAATCTGGAGCAAATCATCCCCAGGCAGCTCCTGCCAGCGCAGCGGTTACAACAAGAGGGACTTGCTCAGGTCTTCTTCAGGTGGGGGTAGCCGTGCCCCTCCTGAAACAGGCTCATACTGCTTGTAGGGACTTCATCGCACTTTCTCGGTGGGTCTTAAATTACCTCACCAGAGGTAAAACCACCCGGCTGTCTGAAGCCCTTGGGAAAATATGACCTTTGGCCTTTCTTTCTTAATTTCCTCTCTCTGCATGCTGGAGATAACCATGCTTATCTGCCTTTGCTGAACACGTTGAGATTTGCAGAAGAGAAGCACTGGGTACGTGACTAACGGTGGCATCATCCTCATCATCCCTTTGCTGAACCCCATCAGGCTGAGGTTGCTGAGAGTCAACTTTGCACCAATTTAACTACCTACGCAGGGAAGAGTTGCAGCCATTGCGGTCTCCCTAAGCTGCGGAGGTGCCACTAAAAAAACTTATTCAAGTGATTCAAGCCCTCCAGCAAGGTTTTCAAAGAAAAGTCCAAGCTACCAGAAGAAGTGGATACAAACTGAGCACAGAAGGGAGGACAGGGAGAAGTTAACATTTCACAGGCATGATCTACAGCCATGAAATGTGATCACGACTGGGAAATGTGGGTTTATATTTTTTTCTAAATTAAAATAAAAACAAGGCCAGAGCTTCAGCAAAATATGGAACCAGGGAGTTCTGTTTTAGCTTTGCAGCAAAGTTCAAGTTTGCCGTTAATACTAATTAAATCTTTTGCTGTTGTACGAGGAAAAGTATCAGCTAAGAGACTGTCTCTGCCTCCAGAGATTTTGATGTGGTTAATTTCTGGAAAGGAGAATTTGGGACTTGGATTTTGCAGTGCTTCACTCCACTATCCTGGCCTGAAATAAATACAAAAGCCTGTGCCAAGAAGTAACAACAAAAAAAAATATTTTTTTGTGGGTTTCTGCTGCAAAGCTGAGATGAGGATAGACGGATTGATTTGAGGCAAGTGGTGGTGAGTCTCCATGGTGCAGGACCAGCACAGGGCACAGACACTATGGAGGACAGGGGAGTGAGCATTGCCCTCATTACCTTACAGCAGATGCCATCCAGAAAGAGGTAAAAAGGTGCCGGTGCTGACACGGCAGAGTGCTTTTGCAATACGCCTGTTTAAATAAAATCATTTATTGGATGCAGTTCTTAGTTTACTTGAGCTAAGACGGAGACTGGAGGGAGGATAAAATTCAGAACGAGAAGGAGTTAATGCATTTAAAGGGCTAAAACCTGCACCACTGGGATAAAAGCAAACTTAGTCAGTGACTTCATTGCAACTCAGCAGTAAATCCAGAGTCACTATTTTCTGTGGAGTGCAGATGTCTGAATACCATCCCTGGATGGGAATAAAAGGAAATGCTGTTTACTGTGAACAAAACGTATTATGAACAAACCCCGACACACCCTAAACCAACTTTCTTTTGAAAGCAAGCAAGGGTTTCATTAAAAGCAAAATTTGTGAAAAGAGATTTACAGGATATGTGGGAACTTGCTTGAATGATTAAAAATTAATTATAGCAAGGAGGAGGATGTAGAAACATGTTATGTTAGGATGCCACTGTATGGCCCAGACAAATCTGTTTCTGAGATTGTAAATTCAGCCCCTTTTCTCCTCTTCTCTTCTTTATATCTGATTCTCCACTGGAGCAGATGCACTTATACGTTTGAAAAGCACAGATGATTCAATGATGCAATGCTCCCCGTTAAAGTTGTATCATCTCCCCTGTCGCCCATCTCATTCATACTGTCACAGAGCAAAATGCTGGGCTTGCTGCATTTAAGAAGAGGAAAACAGCTCCCATCGATTTCTTGAAGCTTCTCAGGTTAGAAAAGACTTTAACACCTGTCAAGTCTGCAGCCTCACAGATGTCAAGCAAAGCCACCAAGGAGATGGTGGAAGCGTTGCAAAAACAGGCTGCTAGTTTCAGAGCCCCAGGACAGGGAATTGACCCCACTCTCCACCCACCCATGTGCCCAGAACTCCTGCCTGCAAGAGGTTTTCATCCAGGCACTCGCATCCCACCTTCTGCTGAAGTGGAGGGTGCTGGGAGCAGCCCTGTCCATCCCTCTGGCAAGCCCGTGCTCTTGGCAAGACCTTGTGAGGTATCACAAGGCCCAGCCGTGCTACAGTAGTGTAAGGAGTGTCCCTGAGGGGAGGCAACCAACTATCAGCTCTTTGTGTCTCCTCTTGGTCTTCCCTTTAATTTTGGTCTGCTGGTGTTTTGTTTTGCTTTTCTTGGGGGAAGTTGTGGGACAAAGAGGAAGCACGGCTGCTGAAGCGGGGGAAGTGGGGCTTGCTTTTCACGTATTTGCTTTGTGTGTACTCCCTGAGGAGCATAAACCTAACAGCACAGGCTTCTTCAGGGACTACTGTGGCTGTGCTGAGTTTTCCCCATTTTGGGTATCCAGTGCACAGCACCCAATACGTGCCTGCCTGTTTAGCAACAAAAGCAGCAGCAGTAGGAGCATGCTTTGGAGAATGGCATCTAGGCTGAGCTGTAGTTGTTGATGCTGTCCTTACTCTTCTAGCTCCCCACATGTGGCTGGCGAAAATACACAAGTCTGGTCGCCCAATGCCTGCTGATGCTGATGGCTCTGGCAACACTTTGAAATGAGGCCAGAAGGCAGGAGAGAGTGGCAGCTAAGAGCAACTCTCTTCTCCCCACTATCCTTTCTTTTTTTTCCCATTAATTTGTTTTGCATTCTTTTTTTTTCTTCATCATGTGCAAACAAAGGTTTGTCCCATACAAGTCCAGGACACCTTCCTTGACCTTACTGTTCCCAGAGGGAAAGACAATAAAAACACTGAAAGTTAAAAATCGGTTTGATTCAAGGCCCTGACTTCCAACTGCCTGAGAACAAGGAACTGTTTTGTTGCTTGTGTATGTTTCGGTGGTCTTACCCCATTTTTATCTTGCCCAGAGAGCTACATATAGATTTAGGCAGACATAAATCAGTGATGGAGAAGGACTTGGTCTTCATCCCATCATCCTCTGACAGTCCCTTAGCTCTGTTACAATACTATTCTTATACAAGACAGATATTTTCTGCTCTATCCTCTTCTATTTTATCTGACCTTTATCATCCTCAATAACATTACTATTAGCCGGAGTGTTTGCAACGATCACTGCAGTACATGTCTGAGGCTTAGCAGATGTACAGTAGAGCTGCAAGACTTTTCTCCTGCAATTTCTTTCCCATTAATTTCCAACTATTTCGTTTTCTCCAGCCCCAGAGCTGTTTATCCTTGCTGTGAGCTCCTCAGCAGGCTGATTCACCCCTTGGGTTGTGCCAGCTTGTGTGAGGGAGCCTAGCGCTCGCCAGCTGGCAGCCCCTCCAGAGGCAGATGAGCTGGCCTGGAGAAGGACTGAGGTCAGGCTGGCTGGAAGAGCTGCTTGGTTACCATTTCTCCAGGGTTTTCTCCAGTTGTGGGTCTGTGTGAAAACTTGGAGAGAATTTAAAGCACCTCTGCAAGAAATCCAAGAGAGAGAGGATGGTTTGATGTGAAAACTTTGATTTGGGAGAGCTAAATTCAGGCCCTTCCAGCACCATTTAGCCCCTTTGTGCTTCATTTCTTGCTCTTCTCCAGGGATAATACAACTTGTAGGAATTAAAGTTGGTGCTCGATTTGGCATAGAGGCTGTGTAAGTCCCCAAAGACAGTCTAGTGCTGGTCAAAGTCATAGTCTGTGGCATGTTGGAAAGGTTTGTCAAACACAAGTCTCCTGCTGACTTCAGTTGCAAGATTTCTGCTTACCTAGGGAAGGTACAGCAATGGACCCATTTCTTTTTACCTCCGCACTCCTTCCAGGCCTTCCCCCTGCCTTATGTTCACACTCCACTCCAGTTTTATAGCGGTAGGTGGTAAGGCTGAAGTCAGAATCAAACACAACTTGTTTGACAGATTTTCTTATTGTTGGCGTTTTTTGGGGGGAGATAGAAGTCTTGCCTGGAAGCAAATATAGGACAGTGAAAATCACATTACCCAACATGGAACTTACCCAGCTGTTACACAAGACAGAAAAAGAATCAGTCAATGAAAGTATTTTGCTCCTGCCAAGGCACGGGAGTGTGAATCCCTGAAGAAGTGGGTGAGGATGTGATGACCCCATGGAGGAGATGCCCTCCCTCTGCCCATGCAGAGAAGTCCCCCCTGCAGAGCTCTGTTAGATGCTGTGAGCACTCTTTGAGCCTTTTCCCTCTTTTCTGCACATTTTCTCTCCTAGAAGCTCCTTCTGTCTGTGTAATTCACCTTTCACACCTCTTGCTTTTTCCACTCACCCTGTTCCTCAGCTCAGCACCCACCCACCTCCCCTTTGCAAAATACGGTCTCTTCTGCACTCGGAGTAAAGCCAGCCTGTGGAGAAGACAGCAGAGATCACCTTTAAGATCTTGGCTTTCATGTGACAGTTCAATGGCAAGAGAGCCAGAGGCTATACAAGGACTTGGAGAGAGGCAGCTTGTTTTTCTCCTCCAGCATATGTCTGTGTGGGAAGGAGGGCGCTGATCCACAGTCTGCTCGTGGTTTCGTCTGCTCCAGGCAGGGTTCGCAGCTGCGCCGGGGACTTCTGGCCCAAACTGTGTCTCCAAAGAGGCTGACGCGGGTACGGTGGCAGATCCTGCCATTGTTTCATTCCCAGTCCGTGTGGGACAGCAGCCAACCCATCCTCTGATCTTGCTGGGGACTCCCACCCTTCTCCAAATACGCAGACGAGCATGGCATCCCAATCCTGCATCCCAAGTCCTGCATGGCATCCCAAGGCCAGTGCATTTGGCAGACCGAGCCTGGAGCGCCTGGGCTGACAGAGGAGCAGAGCTGGGAGGGGCCCCCCGGGGTGCAGTAAGAGCAATGGGTGCTTTCCCTCCTGGGGTCAGGGCATTGGTGCTGGGAACAGGAGCTTGTTGGAAATGTTAACCTGGGCTTACTTATCCCCAGACCAATCTACATCTCTGCATGACAGTGTCCCTCAAGATCACCCCAACAATGTTATAGCTGAGTTTAGACAAGAAAAATCTGGAGGGATCGCAGCCTCACACTGCAGCGGGGGACACACCAAATTCTTTACTATGTCTGCAGAAGACAGGACACGCAGTGATCAGATGAAATTATAGATAAGTTTTAGTTTAGGCATTTCTAAAGGTGAAGATAAGCCTGGTAATAGGTTGCCTGGGGAGGTGGAGGACTTTCCATCATTAGAGGCTTTGTGAGCAGGTTGGGCAAATCCCCATCAGGGATGGCTTGGGAGAGGATCCAGCCCATGGGCAAGGCCATGCAGTAGCCAAAATCCCAAGGCCTGTTCCAGCCCCGCTTTTTATGATTTTATGTGCAGCCTGACTGGAGAGCTCTCAGGGCATGCTGGAATGTCTGTGGATGCTGAAAGGCTTTCTGTTTTGGAGCAGGTCTCTCCAGCAGTGTGATGAGTGGTGCATTTTTTAACATGCATTTTTAAATGAGTATGCAAGTCAGACTCCCAGGGTACGAATTTTTAAAATCTGAAATCCCCAATGAGATGAACTGTTGTTTCTGTACTTAGGTAATAGACTGGTAGCAAAACAGAAACTTGTCTGGCACTGCAAAAACACTGGTGACTGGGATAAATCATTTATAACTGCTTCACATTTGTTGAATTCACTGCCAGTGACTGGGCACAGTGTGGAACTCTCAAACGCAGGCGGCACTGGAAAATTTTCCATTATTTTGTCACTTTTTTTGTTTTTCCACATAGCTGAGGTGCTGTTCTGCAGATTGCTCACGGTCACCATATGTGCTGTCCCGCACATGCAAACAACATGGTGCTAAGCATGTGTGGACCAGGGCTGTTTCTCATCACAGATGGCTTCACCTGAAAGCACAGTCCACAGGCAATCCAGTGACAGGGTGGGGAGTCCAGATGCCCGTGCTCACTCTGGGCAGCTCTTGCTGCTCTGTGCACCCTGTTGCTTCAGTTCCTTTACTGGATGGCAATGCAAACTTTCCAACATTGAGTAATACCAGAATACGTCTTATCTAGGAGGGTTGCGGTTAGAGATAATTTTCCTCAAGTATTCACACACACTCCACTGTACAGCTGGGATGTTTGGAGAGGGTAAAAAGAAAAGCTCACAAACACAACTGAGTCAACATTTGTTTTTTGAATGCTAAGGAACGTCTGCAGGGCAATGCTCCTGCTTTGTGCTCTGCAGCTCCGGCTCTGCAGAAGGACTTCTCTTTTCCCTGGTTGTTATCGTGAGCAGCACCTCCAGGACAGCAGCTTGCCCTGAAGGCCAACACCAAGGGCACCAAACTTCTCTGATGGCATAGAGAAATACCTTTGGGGACCAGCCTGAGTGAAGCTGATGGTTTCAGTTCAGCAAAGGGCTGGTGGTGTTAATTTTGAAGCATTGCATGGGCAATCCCTGGGAAAGCATTAGCATTCCTACTGGAGTGAAATATTTCAAAAATGTATATGATCAACTGAAAGCTCTGGAGATAAAAATACATGAACTTAATGTTTGAGCTTTTATGGTACAGGACACTTTTGAGCTTTCCTTGACAAGTTGGAAACTACAGGGTTTGGTAAGAAAAACCTGAGATCCTCATACATGTACTTGACTCTTTTCCCTTAAAATCAGCATCTGCTATCACGAGTCTTGCCCTGAAACTTGTAGCTGTGGCATGTAGGCAATGAGGTGTCCCTCAGCCCAGGAATCTCCAGGGTGGCAAGTTGCAGATTGCTACAGCCAGGCCTGCAATGACTTGTGGGCAGCATCACCCTGGGCTGGTGGACCACAGGGATGTGCCAGCCTTTAAACCAGCCGACAACACAAATGCTGTGAATGCTGATGGCTGGAGGTGGAATGTAATCAAACCCTTCAATTACACCTCAGAGATTTAATCAGCTCCCTGACAAATGCTGTCTGGGCATCCCGTGGTACTACACAAACACAGTAATTACTGCTGTGCGCCATTTCACAATAAAATATAATCTACCTGGATTAGAAAACACCATTCTGCTGTCAGCTGTCTGCAGCCCCTCGATAGGCACCCGTGTGGGCAAGGTGTCTCTTTGAGAGTGCCATTGCTGCACTCGAACAACACAGTTTCTGTTCTGCAGTATTAAGTCATTTCTCTCTTGTTTATGAGATTAGGAAGTGTTGGGAGCAGATTTCTGGATAAAGCTCTGGCTGAACTGAGCCCTTATACACCAGAGGATCTGATTTGAAGGGGAGAAAAAAGGAACCATACAAATAGCCAACGCACAAAACCAAAAACAAGAGCTGACTAAGGCAGTTTTTGCTGCGCATAGCCCTGGAAACACAGATGTGTTTCAATGAGTGCGATTTGAGAGGGGATGAACTCATCTGGAAGCCTTGTTTGTTCCTTTCTGCTCCCCCACCCACTGGCCACCCCCAGGAAAACAGCGGCTGCCACTGCTCCGGCCCTGCAAGTGCTCCTTCTTAAATGCTTCCTTTCCTTTCCTTTCTTCATGCCCAGGGGCTGTCTGAAGAACGTAAGCCTTTTGGTTGCTGCCTGTGCCTCTGAGGCTGGTGGGATAGGGATGCTGAGATGCCACAACCCCAGCCGGCTCAAGTCACCCCCAAGCAACCGGGAGGCACCCGGTTGTGGATCTTGTGCGGTTGAGGGTGGCTAGAGAAAGGGGTAGATCCAGGTCCAGGAGCAAGGTCGTCTCCCCCCTTTCTCCTCCTGCATCCACAGCTGAGCATCACTTTGATAGAGAAGCAAGGAAAGATGGCGAAGGGTACCATACACTTCTCCAGCGGCTCAGAGCCCTCGTCTGCTGACATATCTTGGAAATCTCTCCTCCTTCATCAGATGCAGTGAAGGTGGATCAATATTCTGGGGTTTTTTTGGTGTTGGGGGAGAAATAGGACATAGATGGAGCCACAGGCGGCACGATGGCTTGTGCATCACTTCCTTAGGAAACCAGGCTAAAAATACAAAGCGGAGTAAACACGAAGTAAGTGTGACACACTGAGGAAGTAAAGACAGAATAGGAGAAGTACCTAAAATAAAAGCAATCTGGAAATAATAAGGGCAGAAGTGATGAGATTCAGCACAGAAAGAAGTCCGTTTTCTTTAGGCAGACGGAAATCTGGTGCTGCATTAGGAAGGTGCCTGCTGCTGCAGTCGGAGTGGGTATCGCGGACATGGCACATCAGCACTGCAAACCCAGGGGACCTTGGATTGTCTTGGGCTCCGTATGAGGACAGAAGGCCAAATACTTTCCTCCTCTCACCCTACAGCTCATCTGTGAAATTAGGAGCTGCTCCACAAAAATTGTCCCACTGCCAGTGCGGGGATGCCTGGGTCACCCTGTGGGAGGATGGCAGGCAGGGTTTCATTTTACCACTGGAAGCATTTCATGCACACTGTCACTAAACAGAACACATTTTTATTTTTGTTTCCTTTTACTGGGAACAGGCAAGATTCATTCCACTCGCTGAACCTGGAGAGTGGTCCGTTCACTGCCCTTGTGTTACCTTCACACAAGGTCAACATCTAGGTGCAGCCAGACACGTGAGGACTAAATGGGTCAGAAAAAGGGGAAAAACATCTAAATGCACCTACGGATTTATTCGTGACAATGGATTTCATTATTACATTATCTCCCTGACTCCCCACCCCCCTCCTCCACAAAATGGGCAATCGCATCTCAGATCTCGACAGTAATCGCTCTGCCACGCTGACAAACACAGCAAAGAAACGGCGTTAGCTGAGAGCCAAGAAAGCTTTGCAAACATTGCTGATTAGCCAGATCTCCCAGCTTGTGAGCAGAGGGCGAGTTCAACTGGAGGTGATGGGGAAATATCCCAGAAAAAAAAAAAAAAGAAAAAAAAAAAAAGATTAGGCATTATAATATGTTTTTTGTTGTGCTCTTGTTTGAGACACAATGTCTCTGCTTGCCTTGATGGGATTCACCAAGTATAATCTTCACGTTTGCACAAAGGACTTTGACTTTGCTTGTTTGAAACAGCAAACGGTGCAGACATGCACAGGAGTGATGGAGGCTCAGCTCTGGGCTTCAAGTGCGGGTCTCTGCCAGCTTGAGGCACACGCTTCTCCTGGATGGGCAGCACCTCCCGCACTTCCAGCTGCTTTTATGTCCTCATGGAGCACAACACATTAATGCCAACAAATTGGTGCCTTTACAAAAGAAGCCCTAAAACTGACTGTGGCCACGTGCAGGTCTGGTGCAGCCGTGTCACTGGCACCCCATCCCACCACGGTGCCTGAGGCCAGACTCCCCAGGGAGGCACCACGGCACCGGCCCTCACTCCACCAAAGAGCTTACATCTAAGGAGCTTACATCGCCATGTGATGCTGCACCAGGAGCAGCGGTTTAAGTTAAAAAGAAGGCACTGTGCAGGGCCCAGAGACTTCCTGAGCTTCAGTGAGGTCATTTTGTTGTCAGTTTCCACTCGGTGATTGTTATTTCCCCATCCCATCCCTTGCACCCTGATTTTTTAACACTCCATTGCATCCCTCTGACTTCTGTTCCCTTGATCCCCCCTGTTCGTTCACCTCTGGTGCCTGGGACTTCCTGAAGTACTATGTTCTATGCTGCAAAAAGAGCTAAAAATAGTGAATGTGGGCAGAGACCCCATCCACAGCTCCCTGGACCCCAACAGCTGATGGCTGTGGGGGGATTTAACTTCTTGCATAAGTGACACAACTGTCTTTGGCCATATGTGAGTCCCTCCCATCACCTCCTGCCATCTCATACCACCTCCTCTGGGCAGCCCTGCCTGCCAGCACAGCAGACTCGCTTGTGCCCCATGCAGCACCTCCTCTTAGGTGCCTCTCTAAGCAATGGTATGAAAATGGCAATTACCAAGCTTATGGTGCTGGGCACTTCAGAAAACCCTTATCAGGGCTATGGGGAAGAGTCTGTTTCTTTGTGAAGATACCTGCTATTATGGGTATCTGGTCAAACTACAAATCCATCCTAAAGTGTATTCCACCATAGGAAGCCAGTATAACTGAACTGGGAAAAGGCTGATTTCCAGCTGACTTAATAATAACTATCCTTTCAGAAATAATGAATAATTGCTAAAATTTTTCACTGGTGGACCAAGTCAGTAAAACTGGCTTGCTCAGGAAGTATGTTGGGGACTAAGGGTTTATGATGACATGTCACCTCTTTTTTGAATAAAATTATTTTCCAAAGAAAATTCAGGTTTTCAGCTAAATAGAAGCTTTCACAGAAAGTGCCTGCTTAAAAATATTTATTTTTTTCCTTAAAAACCCAATGCCTGAAAATAATATTCTGATACAAAGCCTAATGATTTTCATTTGGAAATGAGGACTCGATACATTAAAGTTGTTTCAATTTGATTTTCAAATGGCCCTTGGTTTTCTCTATAACCTGAGCTTCCAAGAAGCACTTCCAGGTATGTTGTGGTGCAGTGACAGGAAAAGCTTTGACGCCTCCTAGGTGTTGTAGCCCAAGGGAGGCAACTGAGAAGACAGTAAGAGCTTGACGCATACGATCTCCCACTAATCTAAAAACTTTCAGTTTTCATCCACAAATTCCACTCACCAACTAATTTTTGAACTTTCTCCCTATTTTTCACTCCTTCCTAAGATTTCCAGGGACCTAAATCATGTAGTGGAAATGAGCCTAAGTCAGTAACACCCAAGATATGTTACTCTTCAGTTGTTCAGAAGTTCAAGTGGAATGAGCTGTTGGTCTTCTTTTCTTGCACCGTCAACAGGTAACTGAGGAATAGCTCAGCAATTTCAGACCAAAAGTTTAATGGCTCTGTCTCCAGTCATTTTCTGGTGCTTCACATCAGAATCCACCTGTTTTGAACAACGAAAAATAGGACTGGCTTGCTCTGGCTAACGGATGTTGTCTTTTCTTCACCAGTATTTTGAAGATCAATTTGACTTCCTTGACTTCTTTGCTTTTTTTCTGCCTCAGGCTGTCAGTATTAGTGGTTATTAGCGGCAGGACAGGAGGAGGGCTGGATCCCTGCCTGCCCTGGCAATGTCATTACTATGTCCTTTTTCTCCACCCCTCAGTGTCTGTTGGTTCATGTCCCATGGGGAGCTCAATCCCAGCAAACCATGCCATGTTCTTGTTATGAACTGTGTCCTCAGCCATGGATAGCAGCTGATGACAGTTTTCGTTCATTCTCCTACAGATCAAAACTTCCCAGACTTCTGTCAGATAACCGAATGACAAAAGAGGAAAGTTGCTGAACCTGTGCTACCGCCTTCCCAAATTATTTCCAAGCAGGGTGTGCTGTCCAAAGGGAGAAGAGAAGTGGGTAATGTGCTGGTGGAAGCAGCCCTTGAGTTGCTCTCTCTTGGCCTCTGTTGAACATCTTAATTTCTGGGGCTCCAGGAAAGGTGCCTCTCTGGTGCTGGGAGCTGGTGGGACTAAGCTGGCTCTTCTTGAGAGGTTCGTTTGCATCCCTTCCAATTCGATGCATTCTTGATCTCTGCTGGAGTACATGTGCATGTAGAAAGTGACAATCCTGCATGGCTGAGGGGTTCATAAGAGCAATTTCAGGGGAGAAACACCAGCTGCTTTCCCTGTTGTGGTGACCAGAGGCTGAAGCAGGGAGATACGGGAGCAATCCCGCTCCTTCTCAAATGGTTGAGATAGTTAAAACAGCCCCTTATTCTACCATGAAGACATTTATATTTCTAAACTTAGACAGTGGGAGGAGGCTGAAGGGACAGCAGGTCTGTTGCAGCCAAGCACAGCCATGGATCAGGGCAGAAGGCAGATGAGGAGGGGAGCAGATGAAGGACGGGTTTAGCTGTTTTCCAGCTCATGCCAATGTGACAGCACACTCTGTTTCAGGGGTCTGCCTGGTGAAAGGGCTGATCACCTGCAAGGGGCTGTGGCCCTTGACGACAACCTCACTTGCCAAAGCAGGGTGGTTAATGATCCTCAATGGCAAAGCGATGGAGTCCCAGCACCTGAGCACACTTGTGATATTTTTGGGTGATCCCAAATCTCTGTCAGGCCCAGGATTGCCATGAGACAACCTTGTCCTAAAACATTACATTCATTTGGAAGAGAACGTCAAAAAGGGAGATGGATTTCTCCCATGACATGTTGAAGATTTTGATGATGCCACGGCCACTGCTATTCAGCTGAGTAAAACCATTACTTTTTTGGTGCTTCTCTGTGTGTCTCTGTCCTCCACTGGTCTTGGCACATGAAGTGACCTTCTGAGGATCGGCACACACTCATTTTCCACATAGCACCCAACATGAGAGGATCCATGCCTGTGACAAATACTCTGATAAAAATAACTCTCACGTCTGCTGCAGATTGGAAGTAACAAGAATTTTATTTCAGGTCTTTAAATATAATGCTGCCCACAACGTTAAGAATGCAGAAGACTGTTTCATGAATTTATCCTCTACTCCTTCTAAAAAATGTTCTTCTACACATCATATTCCCCTTTGAAACAAATGGTCAGCAGCAATGAGATTTTTTACTGAAGCAGCAAAACTCCACACAAGGTCAGAACAATATCTGTGTTATTTATTCCAGCTTGAGTTATGATCTGCCTACTGCATACAACTTTTTCTGTGTTTCCCATTGATGCAAATCAAAAGCCTCTATTGTCTTTTTGCTGATTTTGTGCTTCACTCACTCATTACACCAGGATTCATTTATTCTTTTTTATACATGTGTATATTTCAATGTCACAAAAGAACCCATTTTGGGGTGAAAGATCTCATACTGTTTGTGGCTGCGGGCTCCAGTTTGTGCAGTCCTGTACTGTGCAGTAAGTGTATTTCAGTGGAAAATAAATTACTCCATCACATCCATGAAATGGAAGTAGCAGGTCTGGAAGGTTTATTAGTCCATAGGCTTTTAAAAACATCTAATCCTTGACCATAGACTGAAAACCGGGGAGAGGGAGCAGCAGGGCCTCAGCAGGCACTGTGAGGAGTGGCGGCAATGAGAGAGGTTGAAGCAAAGCCCCATCTGAGACAGGGGACATGGTGTGTCTGAGCCCATGCAGCACTGGCAGTCACTGTGCTGCAGCTGATGCAGGTTCCATCACATGCAAGACTTATTTTCTTTGCTTCGTATCCCTCTCCACCCAGGAGATCCCAGGCAGCCTAAGAGAGGAGCAGAGAGGCAGCAGGACCCTGGGGGCAGATTGCAGTGATGCAGGGATAGTGCAGGAGGCATAGCGCTGAGCCCAGCAGCTTCTGCTCAGGCGCAGGCAATGGGGCACATCTCTACTGACAGGGTGCTACAACACACCAACCACTGTTGCTTCAGCTAGCAAAGCCTTAAGGGAGAAATTTCCCAAGGCATGACAGTGACGGGGCTGCCTAACTCCCATTGGAAGTAAACTGATCCTTCAGGCACCAGGAGGTCTGTGGTAGTTTCTTGAGGTTTTTTAGGGGATTAATTTCCTAATTATGTAATTTTCTATTATGTGATTTCAGCAAGACTCTGGCCTTGTACTCAAAGTGAAGGCAGGCTCACACTCAATAGGATGAGTTGATGTAAATCTGTGCTTTGGTTCCATATGTCCCGGCCTGCTTCAAATCTCTTGTGTCTTAAACAAGTCGAATGACGGAGTGTTTTATATGAAGCATGACTCAGTACTGCAGGTCTGTCTCAGAGAAACCTTGTCAGAGCAGTCCAGAGCACCTGTAATGCCAAAGAGCAGAAGCAGCAGTGGGTTTACATCATCAAAGCACTAAGGGCCATCATCTGTAGGTGCTTACCAGTCTCATCTACCCCCGCAGGGAATCCTTTTAATTTACCATCCCCTCATCCCTAAGTACAGACCTTCTGACTTTCTGTCCCCCAGCCTCTACTTGACGATACAGACTGTGTAAGTAATACTACTTGTTGCCTGTTATTTATTTCAAATGGCCCAGAAATCCATCAAATGGCCTAAGTATCTATCTGCATTTCCAGCAGAACAAAAAAAAAAATACTTCCCACTGGTAACATTAATCAGTTTCCAATTGTCTGGTAACAGTATAGTTACAGACAAAGATTTTTGGAAACTATTAGAGACATAAATACTATGAGAATAGGTAGTGTTACGGGAAATTTTCACTTTTTACATACAGATGGAAGAACAAATGCTACTAGCAATAGTGGCATCTAGGTATTCCTGGCAGTGAGAGACAGCAGGGTTTTTTTAATGACATTAATGACCAAATCAACCAAAGGCAATGCTACGTTAGCCTTTTTCTTGCTAAATAATCACTAAAATCTTAGTCCATAAATGTATACTTGGACACAGTAAAAACAAAAAGGCCTTGTTTGAACTACATGTGAAAGTAAATAAAAATAAAGGTAACAGAAAATTTGCAATTTCAAAAGAGCAAATTAATTTCAAAGGAACTAATGAAGTTAGCTCAAGGACTCGAACATCAATGAAGCGTAAAATTTCTTTACGTAAAAGGTGCAAGACAATTCACCGGAGCACAGAAAACAGGTGTTACAGATAGAAAGAATAAAGGGGAAATTACAAGAAAAAAAGTTGATACAGACCTTGCAGAGGTTGTTAAAACAAATAAGCAAGTTCTTCAAATGAAGCGACAATTGAAAGAAATGGACCTGTGTGCAATGTATATTAAAGGTGCATAATGAAATGAATACTTTACTGCAGTTTAAAGAAGGATAATGTTGAATATAGGAGGAAAAAAGGTAACACAGGAATGTGAGAACAGAAATGATCATACCTAATCTACAAAAAAGCTTTAGAAACCTAGTAGGTACTCAAAATCTATGGTGCATTCTCTATATCTAAAGGCAGGAAGAGGCAGCATATGAAACTGCAGGGGCAGAGCAAAGGAGCGCTGTAAATTAGTCAAGCTGGGAGTAAAAGCAAATGCAATACCTACACTCCAAAGGGGAAAGCAAAGCAATAAAGGCAACTGCAATCTGCTTGCTTCACGGCAACAGTGTATTAGGCAGGAGAATTAACTGCATTGGAAAGAATTACTTTAAAAACGGACATAGATGGAAAATGGATTAAAAATCATTAGAATTTGTAAAAGTCATGTCAGATGAACTTGATATCTTTCTCTGATGCAATTATTTTTTACACAGGGATCTGCAGTATCTCTACAGTTTGGTATGCTGTCACAAGAGAATACATTATCTGAACTGGGGGAAAAAAGGGGGGAGAGCTGATGAAAGAGGAGATGGCAGAGGGTAGTCCTGTAAGACACAACATCTGCAGGGAGGAAGGTCATTAGGAGGCTTCCTCATAGAGAAGCCTTTGAACTGTTCTTACTGAATATTGCATTAATAATCTCAAAAAAAACTGAAGGAAAGTGTTGTGATGAGGTACCCCTATGTCACAATGTCAGAGGGGAGTGTTGATCAATAGGAGAAGACGAGTATCATTCAGGGGGATTTAAATCAACATGAGAACAGGAGCAAAAGAGACAGAAAGGTCCTACACTCAGAGAAAGGAAGGATCTCTGCAGACTTCTACAAATTTCTCTGAATCAGCTGAAAATCATATACTAGGAGAAAAACATAGGTGTATTAATCAAGTGGAATAGGTCATAAACATAACAAGGCTATGAACAAGAGAAGTAAGACTAGAATGCTACTGTTAGGGCACTTCCAGTAGAAAGGGAGAGGTATTAACACCATCAGGGAAACACATAGACTTCTAGCAAGTCATGTTCAAGAAAATGAAACCAACTAAGTGGAGGTGTAGAGGAAGGCTGCTGGGAAGCAAAAGGGAATGGAGACCCTTTTTTATGAGATGAGATCAAAACCATGACCTTATTCAGCTGGACCAGCAGTACAAAAGCTCTCTATAGATTCATTTGGGGTAAACATCGGATGGGGGCAAAAAGATCTGCTGAATTTAAAAGAGAACATTGGCATAAGAACAAATGGGAATAAAGTAGCGACAAAGCTGGAAATGAGGTTTCTGCTCAGAGGCATGAAGTTTTGGAACAGCCTTCCAGGAGAAGGACTGAGTTCAAAAACACAACTGCTTTCAAGATTGAGTTAGTCCAGTCTCTGAAGAAGTTTATCTAACATGGCTGCTCCTGATGGCAGGGACATGGCAGAGGTTAGATTTGGTGAGCCAGAAACCCTACGCTGCTACTGCAGAACTTGTTGGCAATGCAACAGTTACAGCAATAACAGCTCTGTTTCGGCAAAGCATAGCTGTGCCCCTCTAGCAATGGGGCACACATGTAAAGAGCTTTATTGAGTGTATGTGTCAACACAGCAAATGTGCTCCTCTGTCTGTCATCTCTGACCTTGAGCAGCAGGGTGATTTTAACTTTAGGTTTCTTGCAAAAAGATTCTTGTGAAAATTTATTTCCAATAATTGCCAAAAACATTTGCAAAAAGCATTGTCAAGAGCTGGCTGAGTGGTTCTTCCCCAAAATTCAGGTCACTGGAAATGTCATTTTAAAGGCGAGACAGAAGTATAATCAGAAGTAAGAAAGGATTGCAAGCATCACTAATACAGATTTAGCTGGGCAGGTAAATTACAGCACAGGCATTTTACAACTGGAAGACGCAATGTTGCAGGCTGGGGGGCCTTGTTCACAGAAGCAGGGAAGGGACTTTATAAATAGGGGCACAGCACTCCTCTTTGCATGCCTCTACTAAGAGAACTACTGCTGAGAGCAGTTCAGAAAAGAAACAGCTCTGCTACTTGGGCTATACACACCTTGTTAATACAATTTAAAGCATCAACCATGTGTAACAGCAATGTTTGATTCAGATTAAAGACACATAAGCAAAACCCAAGTTGATGCCTAAGTCTTGTCAGCTGAGCAGATCTCCAGACTCTACTGAGTTCACCAGTTCAGTTACCTTTTGACTTGGGAATCTGCTGCTCACATGCTGGTGGCAAGCAGCTGCTGAGATACTGAGTATAGCTGAGGCATCACAGAGCACCAGAAAAGATAGGCAAGTAGAGACCTAAAGGAAGAGTGTTGCCTTCTGGAGTAGCTCGTAGTGGTTGGCTGGGGTGTGGCTACTCAGAGCACCTCAGTTGTCTGTGTGGGACACTGACTTGAACCCTCATCTCCACCAACTACAACAGGAACCTAGAGAACCACCTTGTATATAAAATCAAAGAATCATAGAATGGTTTGGGCTGGAAGGGACCTTTAAAGATCATCTAGTCCAGCATCCCTTGCAATGAACAGTGACATCAGGTTGCTCAGAGCCTACTCCAACCTGACCTTGAATGTTTCCAGGGATGGGGCATTTACCACCTCTCTGGGCAACCTGTGCCAGTGTTTCACCACCTTCAGTGTAAAAAATTTCTCCTTATATCTAGTCTGAATCTACCCTCTTTTAGTTTAAAACCATTACTCCTTGTCCAATCGCAACAGGCCCTGCTAAAAAGATTGCTGCCATCTCTCTTATAGGCTCCCTTTAAGTACTGGAAAGCTGCAATAAGGTCTCCCTGTAGCCTTCTCTTCTCGAGGCTGAACAACCCCAACTCTCTCAGCCTGTCCTCGTTGGAGAGGTGCTCCAGCCCTCTGATCATTTTCATGGCCCTCGTCTGGACCCGCTCCAACAGGTCCATGTCTTTCTTGTGCTGAGGACTCCAGAGCTGGACACAGCACTGCAGGTGGAGCCTCACCAGAGTGGAGTACAGGGGGAGAATCACCTCCCTCAACCTTAAGTTAGAAGGAGTCTAACTGTCTTCACTTAAATTGAATTGTCCAATAATCTGGATCGGACACCTACCCAAAATATCACTGTGCAGAGCAGAGGAGGACAGATACTTGCCCACGGGATCTGGAGAGAGAAATCAAGCTTCATATAGCCAGAAGATGACTCTTAATAAAGAAGGTTAGGCCTGTTAAGATATGTTTGGTAATATTCAGAGGTGGATTGAGCCCACAGATTAAAGAGGTTTAAATGCAAACAGAAGTCAAAATCATGATATTCCTAGCAGTCAGTTTCCACCATACCTAACTCAGTGGTCCCAGCTGTTGCAATTTTATCATGATTATTCCTGAATTCCACTTTCATAAGCCCTAGCTCCCTGAGTCTTGGGAAACAGCTCCTGAGAGCGTCAGCTTCTGTTTTTAACAGTTACGGGGGAAAAGCTTGAACGTGTGACTTGAGCATATGCCAAAGATTTAGAAACAAAAAGTAAATAAAATTAATGCCAAATTTTAATGCTTGTTTTTATAAAAAAGCTAAAACACTCTCTATTTTAAAGCTAATCTCATGACTTTGGAGGCCTGGCTCATTATTCCTGAAAGCTTGATATTGGCAACACTGTTAACTCAGACACTCTTTCAAGAGGATTTGCGGAAATAGACTGAAAGAGCTACAGTGTTCTGGAATAATGGGTCCCTGAGGAAAACCCAAGGAATGCTTATACTCTGTAGAAAAGCTGGTAAATGGATAATGCTTGATCTCCTTCTTTCCAGATTAAAATAACAGAGGAGAGACAACAAACACTGTCAGGAAGAAGATGTGCCTGGACATGTGAGATTCAGAGTGCAAGTAAATAGGACAGCTGTCTTTGGAGCAGTTCAGCATACTGATGCCACACAAGCAGAGAGGTAGCATCGGTGGTTGCTGGTCTCCCAAGGAAGTGGGCATTGATGAGGAGGTGTGTGGAGCTGGGACACAGGCAGAAAGCCTTTGGCAATGGAGCACCATTCCTTGTTTAACCTGCAAGACTGGGTTTGACACATTCAGAGGCATGGCAGGGACCACCAGACATGTAGAAAGTAGTGTTCCTGTCAGTCTCCACTTTCCCTTTCCTTTGCCAGGCAGCTCTGTGGATCTCAAGGTGCTTATGAAGACCATATGCCTTCAGAAGAGATTTCTGCCTTGGGTGTGTTATCACAAGAACTCCACAGAGACCGTACAAACCTTTGACGTAAATTCTTTTCCAGCGCAGATGAGAGTACTAGGACCTGTCATGGGCTGAAGGACATATTCAGCCTATTGGGACATATGGAGCTGCAGCATTTGGCCAAGGAATGGCTCCCTCTCAGGGCTTCTTTTAAGCCTAATGCCCCTTTATGTAGCTTGTCCCTACCAACCACTTTCTTCTTTCTGAAAGCCCACATACCAGATGCTGCTTGCCATCTGCCAACCAGCTGTGGAGCATATGGAGCCACAGAGCAGGAGGGAGGCTCCAGCCCTGCGCTGCAAATGCAAGAGACACAGCCCCTCTGAGAGAGACAGTGCGGAGGGAGACAACAGCATGAGTCTCGCGCTGAGTGCATGGGTCTGGTCTAGTCATTGAAGGGTAGGAAGGTGGATGCTTGCTCCAGACCTGGAGCTGACTACTGCAAATGGGGAGAGGATCAGGAGACCATCTCCAACTCACACAAGTATCCTGAGTTGCTTACTATCGATCAGATGGGGAAAAGAGCTTGGATTTGTTGCTTGGCGCGGCACATAGCAATAAGCCTTCTCAACATGTCTGCACAGAGGACGAACCTGACACTTCTGAGTTTGTAACTGAGCACTAAATGGAAAACAGAGTCTGAAGAACGGGGTTTTTTTCCACTGGTTTTTGTGGGGGAGAAAACTGTAAAATTTTGCTCAAAAGCAGTTTTGTGCCTACAAACGGGATTTATTTTTATGAGATTTATTTTTAATTCCATCCAGCTGTTTATTTATAAAATAATTCAGGACTTACATCCAAACAGACATCAAAGAAACCTTCTGGGAGTAGCACTGTCAGTAGCAAAGGGTTTTAATGATCCACGAGGCGAATGAATGGGTTTGAAGAGTGTCAGAGTGCCTTGAGGGAGTGCATGCATGGATCCAATTAGGAACCCGTTCCGAGGTCACTCAGACATGGCAGGAAAGATGCCTCCTTTGGGAGCAGGATGCCAACTATTACGCACAGTGTGATGTGGGGTATTGCTGAGCACACACGCTTCCCCAAAGACAGTACCAGGAGAAATTCTGTCTTAGAGTGCCACATAAGCTACCCACCATGGCAATTACCTTGAGTCGCTCCCAACCCTTGGAGGAGGTGCATATCCTGGGCAGGGCGCACAGGGAGCAGCTGCTGCCCCACGAGGGTGAAGTACCCATTCTGGTACTCCATGTCCTGGACATGGGGAGCGTGCTGCTGCCAGAGTCCCATGCTAACGCAGAGCCAGGGCTGTGATCTGCTGGGGGAAGCTGGAAGGGGACAGATACTCCCAAGTCTTTCCCATGATAAGGACACGCAAACTGCAAATCCCACCTCTCCTTGTAGGAGGTGACATCTGCTGCTGTCCCCGAGCTGAAGATAAATGGACAAATCCTACTAGCCTTGTGCAAATTTAATGGGACAAGTCAGCGTAAACTAAGTCTTAGTTTTTCACACGGTGTCTACTCCAGTTTAACAACATACAATTAAAAAGATCCTTTATCAAATTTGTGAAAATCTGCTTGTAAGAGCCTCGTTTATTGACATCAGATTGAGTAAAAAGGTTCACTCTGTTGTTTGAGTCACAGGCTTCCATTCAGGTTTGTGCCTCTGAGACTAAGACTTCAATTTTTGCTGCAAAGTCACAGCTCAGCATTAAGGATCATCTCGGTCCTCCAGCACTGAGCCCCATGGTACGGAGTAGGCGTGTTACAGGAATGGACCAGATTGAGCATGGATGGGATCCCCTTTTCTGTGAGATGCAGGAAGAGGAGGCATCATTTGAAAGAGAAACAGGGGACACCCCAAGCTGGAGCAAAACCCCTTGGGTTTTCCTCTGAATACTTGCCTGCTCCAGGGCAGTGCCAAGCAGCACAGGGCAGCATGGCCAAATGTGACAGCTTCCAGGATGGGCTGACCACTGTCAGGGGATGAGGACCTTCCTTGCACCACATCCCAACAGGCATGGCCAAGGATCTAGCTCCTGCTGGCTCATCTTGGCTGCATGGTGCTGCAGGAGGGTAGCCAAGCCAGCCAGGTCTTTGCAGATAACCTGGCTGACCCTGAACCTGACAGGGAAACACACAGTTTGGGAGAACTTACCACTTTTGAAATGGGGCTGCTGGCAGGCCTGCGTGCTGCAGTGCTGAGAGCAGCAGCAGGAAGTGTGGTTGCATGTGAAAACAAGCAGATTTGAAACAGTATTCACTCCAAGGGATTACACAAATAATACCCCAGTGACAATGGAGCTATTTACTCAGTTGACACTATGAAGAAAGCATCTCCTTTTATCTACTTATGGTGGTTAGTGGGTTCGTCTCTCTACAGCCTCTATTGCTACTTGCTGCTTCCCTTGATGCTTCTCTCTGGTACTTTTGTTCCAGCTTTCTTTAAAAAGCTGGTTGTTTGAGGAGGGTCTAGGCTTCATGCCAGAGAATGGCAGCTGCAAAGGCACAAAATGAGCAGTCTCACAGATGCCCAAGTCTGTGTGTATTGGCTGCCCATGACCTACTGGCCAATGAAAGGGCTCTCCTTCAGCCCTCCCTACACCTAGGTGAATTTACCACTAAGAATTGGTAATATGGGAAGAGCTGGTGGTATCTTCCCATTAACAGTTGTCTCCCCCCTGCTCTGGTGCCTGCGATGACCACCCCAGCTAAGACGCTTGCTCAGAACACTTCTGAAACATCTGCTTCTACAGTGAAAGAAACGGCATTGCGCAAGGCCGTGCAAAGGGGGATGCATTCATGTCCTCAGCATACGGGGCATAGGTGGGAGTGTTTGAGCATACTGTAGGAATGGGACTGAGGTGCCAGGTTGCAGCTGAGCAGCATGCTTGCAGCAACTTGGATCCCTGCAAGTGACGCTTCCCTTGGCTGCAGTGCAGACCCATAACCACCCCCTGCTCTGCTGGGCCCAGCCAGCTGCCGGTCACCCGAGCTGGCTGTCTGGGAGCAGGACCCTATGCCAGGGCTGAGGCATGGCTGGCTGCAGGGGGGATGAGGATCCCATGAGCCTCCTATTCAGCCTCCTGTGAGACGTGAGAGCAAAACTGAGGGTGGATCTTCCTCGAAGGACTGAAGTGTCCAGGGCACAGCCTTCTCCACATCTTCAGAAGGAGATATTTCTGCTCAGTTTTTTTGCACACGTCTATACTTGTCCCTCCCCCACAGGTCTCACATATTGCCCATGGTACCTCACTAAGGCAGGACATGTAATGGCATACAAGAGATTGTGGCAATGGTTTAGGCTTCAAAATTCACACTTGGGGTACCACTGATCAGTCCATAGCTCTGCCACAAGCACCTTGTGACTGAGTCTATAGAGGAGCTATCTGACTGTTCACGGCATCCAAGCTGTGAAAGCCCTTACAAAAGCCACCAGACCAGAGCACCTCCCTTTCTTCAGGGGTGGCACAAGGTAGACAGATCTGTCAGTCCTTAGGTTAGGTGGTATAAATTATCCCATGATCTTTCCAAAATATGGACACCACTGAACTGTGCAGACACTGTGACCATGTCTGGCCAACCTCAAAGGTCCACACAAGGTAAATAACCCCAGACTACTGACTGGTTGGTGTGCCCCAGTTTGCATTTATATTCCCTGGATGAAACTGTGCTATTCACAGAGAAAGAGCTAGTTCAGTGTCATGCAGCTTGGATGGGATAAGCAGCAAAGAAGGACTGTTAAGATGTGATCCACTGCAACGCTTGCCAATTCAAAGCCACCAAAATAGCTGTAAGGCAATGGAAGCTATTGGTCACTACAGGTCTAGGCAGTATGTATAGGATCTATTACACCAAATTTAAGCCATCTAAAAATTGAAGGTCAAGGCTAGACTAGCAATTTTGGGTTCCTCTACAGACAATTTGTGGTTATCTTCAGAGAGCACCTTAGGTAGGCTCTGAGACATCTAGGCTGAATTGTCCTTTCAAGGTGCCTTTCTCCATTGCCTAGAGCGGGAGCCTAAAAGAAATTTTAGGCCAGACTGCTAATTTTTAAATAGCTAAAGGTAGATAATACAAGTTCCAGTGACTTTCAGCAGTGTCTGGTAGAGCTCAATGAAAGGTAAGAAGTTCAGCTGTCCACTTACTGAACCACATAGTGTCTCTTGTGCAGTTAATTTTGTCTGTCTGAGGTTAAAGACAACCTCTTTGTAATTGGCTTTCTTGTTGCAATCATCTCCCATTATCTTAAAAGGCCTATTTCTGGGAGATTTTTTTATGCTTTATTGTTGATTTTAATTTAAGCCAAAGGAAAAAGAAACAGTTAGCAAGCATCAAAATTAAAAAGGGAGAACATTATGGTTGTTCCACCAAACTTATATGAAGTCAAGGCAGATTTTGCTAAAGTGTCTTCTGGTCCTTCTGCACTGCTGAAAGGATTCATTGAGTGCTCTGTGACAAGTAATGACCTCCCCTTACCCGCTCGCTCGTTTAGGGTCCTGGAGCCAGTTATAGGTTGTATTAGGGAGCTGTAAATGCAAAGAAGTGCTGCTCTTTCAGCTACTAGAGACAAAAAAAAAAAAAAGGATCTTATGACTTCCTGCCAATAGAAAGACACATGTGTTTTCTATCTGCTGATAAAGAACCCAGTGATACCGAGTTTTGCTGGAGTAACGTCTGTGTTTTTTAATGGATACATAAAACCTTTCCTTCATGAACCGAGATTCATTTCACATCCACTATGTAATTCCACCAGTCTGCAGAGAGTTCTGTGGCTTACTAAATATTTCTCATATACGTTTCAATTCCAAAAGACAGATCAAGAAATGAAAAATCTCTGCTCCCCAACCCACTATTCAGCTAACCACTGGTAGTTAGGGGAGCAGTGGGTATGCAGGAGGAAAGAAGCAAGTGCCTATGCAGCGTGGAGACACAGAGCAGCAAATGGAGACTCCTCATAGAGCTGAACTGAAAAAGCATGGGTAAAAAGGAATGAAAGAGTGGGACCCTGGCTGGATAGAGATGGTAAAAGGGAATGACAGAGTGGGACCCTGGCTGGATAAAGTTGTTAAAAGGGAATGAAAGAGCGGGACCCTGGCTGGATAGAGATGTTAAAAGGGAATGAAAGAGTGGGACCCTGGCTGAACAGAGAGAGAAGAAAATCCTTGTCCATAATGATGGAGTGACTTGAGGTAGAGAGAAGGAGCTGAGACCCACCCTGTTCTTGTGCACACCTAGAGTTATCCCACTAAAGACAACTGGAGGTGGCTCATGAAGAAGAGGATGGATTATTTAGAAGAGAGCAGCTTAAAGAAAAGTGAATAGGTATGTATGCTTGGCAGGAATTTAAGTTGGAGCCATCGCTGGGGTAGAGTCATTACAAACTGGGATAAGAGATGGAGACTGATACGAGAAATCCATTCTCCAAATGGGAGTGACTGACCAGAAGTGGTGATATGATGAGGATATGACTAATAACGTGAGATGGGTCCAAACCACAGACCTTAGGCCTAGATTCAGAGCTTGATCTTTATAAGTGCAGTGGCAGCAAGAGCCAGCTTATACAAGGGCAGGACTGAACTGTGAAGGCTGCATACAAACGAGGTCTTACAGAGTTTCAACCCAGAGATTTGGGATTGGCTTCTCTTTACTGAAAATGACATTTATTAAAATAAATGGTGGCTGAATCTCCAAAAGCTTGAGGTTGAAGTCTGTTCCCACTGCTTGTATGTTTACCTTGAACAAAGCTGAATACCTGAATTTGAAGCCCAGCTTAAGAAATCCCAGAGGAAAAGAAAACAGTAAGAATGAGAAATATGCAGGAAGCACAGCTTCTTTGACAGAAACAGGCTCTTTCATCATGAATCCCATCCAAAATCCCAATATGCAAAGTCAAGTGGATATGGGCAAAGACTCTTCTAAATGAAGTTAATCTCAGGGTCAGTACCTAAAATGGTGGAAGAGTGGAGGAAGAGGCACCCCATTTTAGCTAAAGGTTTTATCCTTTAATACCTACCTTACATTATATATTGTCAGAGTCAGATAAGGGAAGAACATCCCCTATGGCTGCTTACATATATTGAGTTACAGCTCATTGTGTGGAGGAGAGTTGCTGCTAGCCTACAGCAGTTTCAGGCTATTCATACTGCAGTGGTGAATGAATTAGGTGGTCTTTTCCTGTGACTTGTTAACCCTTAGAGACATATTGTCATGAAGAAACAGGAGACACTATTTAGTTAAGTAGTGGATACAGTTTTAATTAAAGAGAGGCCCATACTGAGAGGTCCAATCAAGATCTGAGCCTCCTTGAAGCTCAAAGAAATTGGATAATCTGGAATTTCACTTTGAAAGCAACCCCCTACATTTCATTGAGTATCTATAAAGAACGGCTGCCTTCTGTGTAACCAGGCAGAGATTGATACATCTCATTGCTCATTACTTTTATTGCCGACTTCATAGCTTTTGATTGCACAATGCAAAAGTGATAACAACACTGCAGGGCAGCAGAATGACTCACCAGGCATTGCTGCTTGCTGTTAGCCAAGTCCTTTCTATTTACCTAGGTGCTTATGCAGCCTTCATCTCCATGGTGTTTGAGTGCTTCACAAACAAATAAAACTCAGTCTCTGTCCCTGCTCCCTCTGTAGACACAGCTTGAGTGTCAGGCTGCCTCGCAGCAGTGTGGGTACCCATGGAATGAGGTGGGACCCACCGCCGTGTCCCAAGGTGCTGAGACTTTTATACCACAAGGAGTGTCCTGTCCCCATCAGACCCTTGCCAGCTGTGAGATGGAGACTGGGAATACAGTCCCCCCAGCAGAGAGGTAAACAGGGAATTCATATGGTGCCTGTTGGTGGCACTCACAAACATAAATAGCCTATCTCCATACAGTTTTCTTAAGACTAATAAAACTTGATGTGCTTGAAAAATTCTTTCCTTGGCACAGATTTTGCAAAGGGGAATGAAGCCAAACTTAGCTCCTGGGTCACTGGCCATTAGGTATGCCTTGCACCTCATCCAGGGCAATGATGGAGAAAGCAGTTCATTTTCAGCTTTGTTCTGTGTGGAGGTGTTATCAGGAGCATGGGTGTACAGGTCAAAATGAGGGTGGCAGCAAACAGGTTTACCCGCACACTGCCCTTTGGGAAGTGGCAGGAAACAGCTGCCTGCTAAGTATAGAAAACAAGGATGAGTTCTCTCTAGACAGCCTCTCACAAAGTGCATGTTCACCACCATGCCCTTGGGATGCTGGAGGCCAACAATGCCACCAATCTGCAGTCACAGGAGAGGACAGTTCCTCTTGAACCTGGGCCCACGCAAACCCTGACAGCCCAAGTGAAGAGAGGGTCATGAATGCTCATCCCTTTAACCTTAGCTTACAAAATCAACACAAAACCTAAACTGTAGTTTTCAGGCAGTTTGGGGTAGCAGATTTGAATCCCCACTTCAGCCACATTCAAGTATGCATAATTGCAGCTGGACTTGAATCAGGGAATAGTTGCACAGAGGCTGCTCTGTCATTTTGCTTTTAAGGCAGGCCAGTGTTGAGGACTGATTCAACACTGAGCGTGCCTACAGTCCTAGGAGCATTTGGTCCAGGGCTGAGCTCGAGCACTGCAGGGACCAGCCTAGGTTTGCAATGCAGGCTTCCCCAATGGCCACATCAGGGTCTGAGACTCCAGATCACATCTACATTGGATGAAATGATGGTCTGAAACTCCTGATGAGAGACCTACACATGCCACCAGGGCTGGTTCAGACAGCACGAGTGCCAACCTGCTTCCTCTCCTCACACTCCTGCACATCTTCTGCACACAGGGACCATGATCACTCCAGGATGTGGCCCACAGCAGGTCTGGAGTGGGACCAGAGACACCACACTTCCTGGAGAGCACCCCACAGCAGGGATGTCAGAGGGGTAGTAGTAGTTCAAATGTTTAACTCAAGCTTGTGCTATTTTAAGATGATTTCCCAGAGGGCCCCATCTGCAGTTGAAAAGGACTCACCCTACTATTTGTTTATTTTTTTATGAAAGGCATATTTTATGCTTCATTTAAAAATAGATAATATCTCTATATTGGTAAGATCTTCATACCTATGTGGCAAGGATTAATGTGAGTTTCTAACCAAATTTTATACTCCCAAGTATCTGTCCTGTCATTGTACAGGGACAGAGATTCATGTCTGGCCACATCTTATCTGGCTCTGTGATGGACTGGAGCCATCTCATGAGGCTGGTCTCAGCATGAGGTCCCATGTGAGTCCTTGCAGAGGAGAGTGGGCAACAAGAGTCAGTTGTGTCAGCTGTGCAGGATCCCATAGACCTGCGCAAAGACCAATGTCACCCGATATTGCTGCTGCTGCTGAGTCACGGCGGTTTCCTTCCTACTCTAGACTTCAAAGGAAAATGTGGCTTCTTAACTTGCAAAAAGAAGATGATACTGAGATGTCCATGTCCTCTGCAGAGAGGCAATAGGCTACCCTAAATTATAAAGCACAGGGAAGAAAAGTTTTGGTTTGTTTTTATGAGAAAATAGAGTTTGAGGTTATGGGAATTCCATAAGGGACAATGTCTCACAGTAGTAAAAGATTATAAAACTGAATTACAGTTCAAACCAGTGTTACATTATGCACAGAGACACGTAGACTGTAAGGCTTAACAATACAACAAAGCCGCCAACACTAGAGCAAGGCAAAGGGCCTCCTTTTAAAATTCAGTTTAATAGTGCCTGACACAGAGTGAGTAATAATGTTAGGCAACACAGAATGGACCATAAAACACTGCTATATGCAATAGCTATTATCCTATGTGCTAATCTTCGTATCACATTATTTCCTCAAATAATCATAATATTGGGCCAACAGCCTCTTCATTCTAGCTCATTATTTCTCTAGCTTGCTTTCCTCACAAGGAACAGGGCTCGCACTAGCAATGCCCTCAGGGTCCACAAGCAAAGTCACTCGCTTGGTGTACCCAGAACAGAGAAAGTCTTTTTCTGGGTCCATGTCTTCAGTTGCCTGTGTTTTTTCCTTCATGCAATTAGAAGACAGCAGGAAAGATTTTCATGGAATAGAGTAAAGAAATCCCTTATCACCACAAGTCTTTCAGGCACTGACTACTCTTCTGGTTTGTCCCATTACATGTCTTTTCTCCTTATTCTCACTTCTCATCAGTCAGGTTCTTATGTTTGGGTCTCTCCGTGCAGTCTCTGCTCTAACATTGTACAGCATGTTCCTGCTGAGAACTATCAGCTTTGACTTTCTACAAATAAAAAAACCTCTTGTCATTATTTTGTCACACTTTCAGCTTCTCCTAAATAACTAATTCACAACAATAAACCTCCTGGTTGCCATCAGAGGCAGGCTGCCAAGCAGTTTAGACACAATCTTGTGTTATGTTGTTTTTAGAAAGGTTTCCCAAAACCCAGTGAGAATAGACTTGGGGTTTGTGACTTAAAGTAAAACATTTGCTTAATTTTATATTGAAAATGTTACTACCCAGAGCTGGAAATGCGAACGTAATGCTTTGAGGCTCCTATGCCAGCACAAACAAACTTGTCGCGCAGCTCATACACAAATCCAAATGTCTTTTTGCCTAGGTGGAGTAAGTTAAAATAAATAAGTTCACCTCATTCTTTCTTTGCATCTCCCCACCTACCCATGTGTGTCCCCTACTGTCTGGCCTTACATTTCAATTCCTGGCACCGGGTCTGGGGTATTTTGGGGTGATTTGTACAGCACCTAGTACAATGGGAGGAGAAAGTAAACAACAGTGAAGTTGCCATTTGAGATCATGACAGGCACAAGTGTCTTCCCTGTGGCCTATGTCAGGGCAAATGCATCATTTCTGTTGCATAGAAAACAAAGCCCTGGATGGTGATCAGACGAAAGGACTAGGCATAACTCTGATAAGGCAGAGGGAGGAGGGGGGCTCAGGGTGGGATCTGAGCAGCCTGACATCCCAGCCTGTGCTGAAGGAACCAAAATGGTTTTGAGCAACGTCAGCAGCAGAGTGCAAGCTGCGGTTGGCAAAACTTCATTTCAGTGGCCTCAGAGGGTACAAAACCACCCCTCAAATTTTCCTATGCCCTTGTTTACAACTTCCATCACAACACTGTCCCACCAACCAAGAGAGAATGGTTTTAGTACAATTTTTCTTCCACATGCGTATTAACCAATACATTGACTCATAGATGCCTGTTCCATCTGTCTGATGATACAACTCCATGGGTCTTTGCAGATTTCATGCAATAAATGTGGCAGCCATTAACTTTCCTTCCTGTTCGGCACTTGAGAAGATAAAAATCCCTTCTTTCTGCTGTAAATTTCTGCTATAAATCCACAGATGCAATTGCACACAATCTAATTTCTGGCTCCTGGGCCCACATTCATCCTTGTCCAACTATTCCTCTTGACTGAGCTGATTGGATTATAGACAAGGGCAGGCTCTCTAAATGCAAGGTCATGTAGCTTAAATTAAATCTAAAGGAGCTACAGTAATATATATAATAGAACTTCGACATCTTTACTATTAAAGAAGTGGGGAAAAGGTGCTCAGCTGGCTCTACTCTGGCATCATTTGGCCTTGAGAAGTTTAAGGTGGCTTGGTCCTCATTTGGAAACCCTTAGGGACCTGGTTCCCAGAACCATTCATACTCTAATTGCTCACAGAACCCAGGTTTCTGGAGCCATTTGATGTTCCTGAAGGTACTATGTAACCTGTGGGTGACTTGCTGTCCCCACCACTGCCTGCAAACAGCCAAGTGGGAGGAAACAGGATGGACACCTGGGCAAGCAATAATGCTGCTTCCTCTAAGTCACACTGCAATTCACTGTGCACCATGTCTGGGCTGCAGTGTACAGCATAGTGCAGGGTATCCCCCTGGATGAAAAATGAGTAAACTTGGACCAAAATCCAGATGCTTCTTTCACACAAAGATGTCCTTGCCTACTGCAAAACAGGTTTAAAACCTACGATATTTTAAAAGGCTTGTTAGCCTGGTGTACCATGCAGTTATTTTATCCCATAAAACAAAGCAGCTTGCGATTTTCTGGCTATTGTCTTTTTTTTTTTTTTTTAGAATAAATGGATGATGGAGTTACACAATATGTGACACACACTGCTTATTTACCAGGAACATAAAAGGCCCCTATTTTCCAACACACAGCGCTGGGAACTGAAGAAGCTTCTGTGCTCAGAGTTCGCAGCCTTGGTCCAGTCAGCCATCAGCCCAAAAGCGCTTCCTTATGAGTGCTTCTCTGGCTCCTCCTCACTGCATTGTTTGCCCTCCTCATCGGTATTTCTGCTCCTTCTCACCCCCCTGCATCCAGCCTTATCTAACAAAGCATTTTCACTTGGACCCTGTCAACATTGTCCCTGTTAACAGGCACTAGAAATGAAAAAATGAGATTTCATTCATGGGAATTAGAATGAGAAAAAAGTGATTTAGCAGAACTAGAACAGGGCTTCAACCGAAAGGTCGACCTGTTGAAGCAACGAGAACCGGGCAAGTGGTATGGAAAGGGTAGCTAAGCTGCATTTTTCTAATCTGATCTAGCCAAAGAGCCAGGAGAAGCAGCCTGTCAAGCAGAACGAATGCTGAATGCTCATGCATTTCTGAAATGTAGTGTCATCAGCTTACAGCTCAAAACCAGAACGGTTCTGGGTATTTAACTAGAAGCAACTAAAATTCTAAAGCTGGATGTGAAATTCTGCTTTTAGGTATGAACTCAGGCAGAACTAGAGCTGGCCTGTTGCACAAAGACTAGAGTAAGAGCTATAACTGCCTCATTGCTAAAATAAACTGCATTAGCTCTGGACCCCCAGCAGCCTTGCCAGGCACTCTGGCTCAATCCCCACCACTGTGCTGCACGCAGCCTGTTTTGGACAACAGTTGCCACTATTTAACTACACAGAGTGACTCCACTCATAGTTGGGGGGTTATCCAGCAGATGAACGAGAGCAACCTGAGAGTTAAGTCCTAGGAATAAGCCAGGACCTTGTCTTTCTGAATCCAGCTCTTCCTGCAAAAGCCCAAGTGCAGAGAAAGCTGCATTGCCTCTAACAATTTGAGAAAGGCGAGCAGCAGCAGAGAAGCTGGAGTTAAAAACTGGGGCCCCTCTCTCAAGTATTTGAGCTGAAGTAGAAACAATTTAAGCACATGTTACCAGATGGGAGACAGGATGCTGCAGCAGAGCCCCGTGGAGGTCGGGGGCACTGGTCTTGTTTGGTGGCACCCCCGGGAGGCTTGGGTCTTGTTGGAGCTCTTTGTGGGGAGACAGAGCCATACTGGGCAGCAACACAGTGTCCTGGCATTTCACCGGCCACCTGGGCCCATGCAGGTCCAGCACGTACAAATGCACTGATGCTGGAGTGATGGTGTCCAAAGCAGAAAGGGGGAGGGCAAACAGAGAATATGTGGGAGGAAGGAAAACACCAAACACAAGGAAAGAGCAAAATGAAAAACAGAATGGAGGAAGAGTGGAGAAGAGCTGACACACACACAGAAACAAGGGAAACATGATACTGAAAACTAACAAAAGATACACAGAAAACCTGCCTTACAGGTGCCTTTTCTTCCCTTTCACCTGCACACGTCATTTGACCCCTGTTGTGGGTTAAGCTTAAGATTATAAAGTCACAAAACTTGAAGAAGAACATGGCTGAATTTTCGTGACAAACTCCAGTCAGTCACATCAACAAAAATCCTGAGCAAAATAATTTCATTTGATCCATGCGTAAAGGCCAGCCTGACTGAGAACCTAGGTCAGGCCAAGGACACAGACATGATGCCAAAAGAAGCAACAGATTCAACCCAAGTGGTTCATGCACAAGGTGGCTTTTTTAAATTATTATTTATATGCTTTATGGGATAAAATGATGTGTGCATCTTGGGAACAGTTGATGGCTGCTGATGCATTGCTTAATGCTACGTCCCCACCACCACATCTTGCCAGCTCCAGCTCAACTCCCACCACTTAGATGCAACTTAAACCAGCATCAAAGTCCTTTCCCCAGACAAGCTCTGTATGCCTGGGCAGATAGGTTCTGAAGGGTCCAATTTTTGGGAATGCTGAATGTTCATTCAAAATATGTCATTTATCACACACCAAATTCATCCATGTGACCTCTGGGAGCATTTGTTTGCAGGAGTTTGACTGCTGGTGTCCATGTGAACACAGTATGACAGAGGTGCCCCTGCTCTGCACACCGTGGCTAATCTTTATGTCCGCATAATGCTCTGATGATGGCTCTGTCCATGAAGCTAACCTTCACAGGAATTGCAGGGAAGAGAGGGGTGAGTGCAAGGACCAGCAGAAACTCGATGGAGCTGGGCCAGACCAGGTCCTAGAGAAACCGTGAGGAAGCCCAGGTCCCAGTGCAGCCTCAGGAGAAGAGGTTGGGGGTCAAGGGAGGGTTAGGGACCCTCAGGAGGGGTGTGGGCATAAGCCTGCCCTGAGCAGATGCTGCTGGGGTCAGGGCTGGCTGAGTTCCCCAGCTGCAGGGACTTGGTGGCCATGGGAAGGATGACTCTCAGCCCCCAGGAAGGGGTGACGGTCTCAGTACAAAGAACAAGTGCAGAGATTGTGTTCTATAGCAAACAAAAAAAATAGATTTGAAGAGAGGAAATACAACTCTAAATGCTCTGCCCTGTGACAGAAGCATGGGGAGAGTCAAAACAACCTGGTGGGAAGGGCCAGAGGTCCCAGTCCCACCCAGGGGTTACGGTTAGGGACCGGACCCTGCTAACAGGATGTGAAAAGAAAACATGGCAACACCAGAGGAGCGGCAGGAAAACCAACCTGTAACAGCCCAGAACAAGATCTCAGTGTCTGTGTTTGCAGCACAGGCAATATCTTGAAGCATGACCACCTAAACCAAGGAAAACAAGACAGACCCAACGGAGAGACACAGGAGGGTTTGTTGCCACTTGTTTAACTTCCACAAGGAGCGTAGATGTACTTCCTCCCCCCTTGCACAGCTGGGGGCCAAGCACTGAAGGACTGAGCTCCCCAAGCTCTCCACATACCGTGCAGGCTGCCTGTGCCCTTGTGGGTCTGGGCCATTCCCCACCGCAATCCAGCAGCCCCAGCCACCAGCCTGGCACAGGCATCTGGCACATGCAGTGCCTATGATTTGATGAAATGCAGTTCAACTCCTCTGAGCCCTTCCCCACTGGGATTGTCCTGATGGAAACAGCGTCAGAAACATTCCCATTTGCAGCCCTAAAACCTTGATCATCTGCAAAACAAATAGTTCGCTCTCTTGCACCAAACCGTCCCCCTCGTGTTGCAGCTCCTCCTTTTTCTGTTGTCCCCCAGCACACACACATCTTGATTCAGGTTAAGGCTGGTGGGAAATGACAAATCCTTTCCACATAAATCTTAACAATGGCTTGAGTTCGTTGAGAAACAGTGGTGATTTATGGAGGATTAGCAGATCAGAGTTGAGGAATGTAAAGAGGTTTAGGCTAACTAAGTGGAACGCTTAGAGCTGGGTCACGGAGAATTTGATGCAGGCTCAGGACTCTTAAATGGTGTGCAATAAATAGCAGAAGATAGAAGCGTGCATTTCAAATGCCCCTTGCAGCACGTGAGGTTGTTTTCCTGTGTCACAATCTGGAGAAAAAACTTAAGGAGCTTTCTGTGTGATGCTGGTCCTTGGTTCCTAAAGGCTAGCATAAACATAACACTGAAGGTGCATTTATTTTTGGTGTATTTTTATTGTTTGCAATTATACATTTCCAGCAGATGGATAGTATGATTGAAAAGGTAATAAAGTCAGAAGGCAGTGAGTCTCTATAAGATGTTAAAGGTAATGCAGTCAAGAAAGGGTTAATAGGTTTTTTCTACGGGAGAAGAAACTGACCTAAAAAAGGAACAAATAAAAAAAGTGTCTTTTTTCAGTCAGGATGGGAAAGTGAGGAACAACCACCTTGTGCCTTGCTTCGATTTTTTTTCTCATTTGCTTTGTGGTTCTTGTGATTTTTACAGTGCACTACGTTGTAAGCAAGCACATGACACTTCCTGAAGCTTAGAGCTTAATTTCAAATCCCCAGGCTCATAAATGAGCAGCTCCTCGCTGGGCTTGTCAACAGCTGCCCTCTCCTTTTGGCTCAGCCCAAAACTTCCAGGCACATCACTGGCCTCATGCATCACCCGCACATCACCCCCCACACAGAAGGCCTGCCCTACCCCTGTGCGTGACGGGAGAGAACAAGCAGTGAATATCAGCCAGGCAATCAAATGCTGAGGTTCAGCAGGCCAGGTGAATAATTACAAATAGGCCAGCTTGAGTAAAAGTGTTTGGAATGACGCAAGTTGGTGCAAAATACTATTCATGTCAGAAGCCCTGGCAGAGCCAGTGGTCTCACTGCAATTATTCATGTGAACTACATTACACAGAACTAGACCCTACTTATTGCATAACATTCATATATTTTGCTGCCCTGTATTAGAATAACCTATTTATCCAACTAGTGATGAATTTCTTATGTGTTTTGCAATAAAACTTCAGAGCACTGCCAGACAGTTCTCTTCCTGAATTACCCTCTCTATTTTTCGTAAGGCTGAAATTTCCTTTAATTTCACCAACTGCAAGACAAGAAGAAGAGCAATTAAGTTCAACCATATAAACTTTTTAATGTGGTTTTAGGGGATTCTTTAATGTTCGTATGTTAGCAGATAAGCCATGCATCCACCCATCCACTTAATTACAGGACTAGTACCTCCAGTCACCCTGTTTTTTAATTTAATTTGCTGCCCAGTTAGAATCTGGAAAAACCTTTGCCATAATAAGCCTACTGCCTGCAACTTCTTAACTATAAACTTCCAAAATGAGCAGTTCTTTACCACTGTGAGACACTGTGAGCAGATTTATTTTACAGCACTTCATCCTTCATCCTCATCTAGAAGGCAAGAAATAGCACTTCTGTATCCTGAGCTCTAAGCTGGGGTAGATGCACAGAGGGTTAAACAATTACCTGTCACCTGCATTAAATGCAATCAGTAGTTTCAAAAGTGACCAGCAGTTCTCACCTGACTTTGTTTCCAGGTGCACAACCCAAGACCCTTTCAGAGGACCTGTTTCTCAAGGCTGGGGTGTGACCAAAGAGCTCTGGACATCTCAACCTGTGCACCTTGCTCCTGATTCACACTTGTTTGAAAAGATCAAGCAAACCCAAGACAGGCATGGAGGAGCTAAGCAGAGAAACCCACCTTCCTGGAAAAAGCTCCCCTTGCCTACCCAGGGCAGCACTTCTCTTCTCAGCCCCTCTGATTTTTAATCACAAATAGTTCAGGCCAGGGATATTTCAAGTCATCCTTCAGTGACAGAGCAAAATGTATTTGCATAATAATCTTCAAATCACCATGGACTTTGACTGAGCAAGTTTCCTAAGTGGATGTTAGCAAAAGCTTGAGCTTGGTGTAATGGGGTGAGACATTCATCACCGAGATGTGAAGGTTAGTCGCTGCAGCGCAGCTATTTGTGTCAACTGAAAGACAACAACAATCAGGAGGATATTAAAAAAGAAACAGATCTAATTAACACGTGGTTCCTGTGTTCACCTATAAGGTCACTTCAGGAATCATCAGGGGTCTCTTATCTGACCCCAAGGTGGCAAACGCAACTTGTTAAAATGCATTTCACTTTACCAAAAAGAATATTAATAAAGCATCAGTCATTAAAGAGCGATGGGGCTTAAATGTGGTGTCTTAAAGAAGCTGATGGACTCTCAGCAATGATACCCCATACAGAAAGCTGAATTTCCACCAGCACAAGGGGAATTTCTGCCATTTGACACCAGTGTCAGTAGAGTCAGAGCAAAGATGAGAAATTGGTCTCTGGCTATTTGGCTGCCAAAGACCAGTGCTGTGAGGCAGTCACTGAGTGCTTTTGTCCCCTCTGCACCAGCAGCTCCCAGGGCACAAATGCAAAACTGATTTAATGAAATGCAAAACCCATATGGGGAAATTTATATGGCTTAGTTCTTCAGACCTCAAGACTGTACTGCCAGTGACACCCGTATAAACCTCGAAGCGGGCGTCACCAAAGCTTGTACTTGGCCTGTTGGGACAGGGAGAAGCGCAGGGAGGATTAAACACAGAACTGGATCCAGCAAGCAGTAACGTAAACCTCAGTTTAGCCGTAGAGTGGATGAGGTGGGAAGTGCTGCAAGCGGTATGACACGTCTTTGTAACAAACCGCAGCTGGTGTCACTGCTGGAACACACAGAAGGGCTTGGAGGAGGGATCCTCATACCCTCATGGAGCCATGCTCCAGCCAGCAACCACCTTGCTCTTGGGGTCTCGGATGGGAGAGGAGAAAGTCCTTTATAAGTTTTGGGCATGGCCCTGGAGGCATTGCAACCCAGACTGAGCAAAGAGGTGTTTTGCATTAGGAAAGGCACATGGTAATAATACTCTGAACACAGGGAGAGCTGTCCTAATCCCAGCGCTGCTGCTGATGCTGGCAAATCATGTCACCTCATGGGGTGTTTCCACCCAAAAGCTCATCCTGCCAGGGCCCGACTGGCAGGAGCCAAAGCCGTTTGTATACCCGGTGCGTGGGTTAATTTCCACTCGCCATAAACACTTTCACTTTCAGGCTTTTCCAACCATTGAGCATGTCATATTTTTGTATTTTTCTCTTTTCCTCCAGGCTGTGAAAGGGGCAGTGTTAATACCACCCTACAGACATGATTTTGAGGCACACCTAAGCCAAGACTCATATTTCATGGGTATTCCGAAGCTCAACATCTACAGAAGACTTATGCAAGGTCCTATAGGAAATACGTGGTGAGACACAGACGGGAACTTTGAACAGCACAAGCCAAGCCCTAGGGCAGTGTAATGACCAGCCAAACGACTGCTCAGTATGCTGACTCTCTTCTGACAGATACAACTGTTGCAAGGCTTAAATAATCAATATCTGTAAAGACACTCGGATGGAAGTTTCTCTAGATGTAGATAGTTCCAAATTGATCCCACACTTGCTTGTCAGGGCAAGGACTATGGTAAGATGAGTGTGTTTGAACTGCATTTAATGACCAGAGCCTTGGCTCCGACTTGGGATCAGGGTCCTACTGCAATGTAAATACAGAAGAGTAATGATTACCAGGAGAAGGGTTCTTGAAAGGCTCCATCCCTCACAGCAGAGATGTTTGACAGTCAGTGACTCAATGTTCTGTCTTTCATAACCATAATGACTCACAGCCCCAGGATGGAGAATGAGTGCAAGACAGTGAGTGCTATTGTTCAGAGCCCATCAAAATAAGCAAGGTCATTTTCAGCATTTAAAAGAAAATGACAGCCCATTGGATTTATTTGTTGGGGAGTAAATGCACAGAAAAAAAAATAAAAAGAGGGATGAGTAAATCTTCAAAGATTAAAGTTCACAAGGAGATGTAAACTCAAATTTTATAACCACAAGCAAGAGAGAGGAAGGAGTTTGACTTTGATATCATTTGCTCAGCCATAAATCAAGATTAACCCCATGTGGATTTATAATGGGGTAAGTCTGGCATAAAACAAGAAAAGGATCAGGCTTCGAGTGCTAAGTGCATCTGGGTACCTTCTGCATTGCCTGACACTATGAGGATCAGAGAGACTGTTCCTCACTACTGTGCAGCCTTACAACTCAGTGACACATCTTAGGATAAGTAAATTATCTCTGAACATGTAGGAAGGATGGCTTAAACCCAGGAGGTAACTAGCATCAGCTGTAACACTCCCTGAAGTATGTCCCAAACAAGCTCCTCGAATCAGATGTCAAGGTTACAGTTTGAGATGGCTGATGTAATGCAGCTTGGAATTTGTATCTAAAAACAGTGTGATGTTTTTTAATGTAATGACATACCAGATCTAGATGAGATGTTCTGGAGATACATCTTCCACTGTCATCAAATGATGTAAAGCCACAGATTTCCTATTTATCCTAGCTGAGGACACGGACACTGGCCTCCACCAGACCACAAGCAGCTCAAGGACTTAACTGTTACAAGGTCAACAAACTGGAGCACTATGCTGATTTCTGAACAAGGTGGACTGTGATTTTAATGTGCTCCTAAAATGGAAACCCACTTGGCTAAGTGGTCTGATTTCTCAGAAGTGCTGAATATCTACCAGGACAGTAGGTACTCGGTACTCACTGCACCTGAAAACCAGTCAAATGATGCCATCAGGCAGAAGAACGTCTTCAGTGGGATTGTTTCTGGAGTTCTTGTGTGATGGGCAAGATTTCTGAAGGTCAGTGGTAGCTTCCACAAAAAAAGAGTTTTATGCATGGATGCCACACACAAATTAATCTCATCCCTCTCTTTCGCAATGTTTCTGCATCCCATTTGGTTTCTGTCTTTAACAGGGTAAGTTACACCAGAAGGGGTAAATGTTCCATCTTGGCTGATAGACCACTGGACAACGTTTATATCCTTCCTAAGAGGACATGTGATACTCCCTCCCCAGCAGAGAAGCATTTTGGCCAGTAGCATCACCAGATCAGTTTCCTAGATCACAGGAAGGACTTTCCTCCATGTTGGTGTCATGTGACCTGATCCTGATAGCCTTGCTCAGGCAGAATGCCACTGCGGGATACTCCACAGCGTTGGGGCTCATCAGAAGAAAGGGAATGCTTTGGAGCGAGGTGACAAGCGCTGAGGGGCGAATGTTGGGTAGAGCTTTCCAGTCTGGCTGGGAGAGCAAACACAGCCCAGCACACACAGAGGAATTTGTGATTCTGTGAGAGGCAGCTCCCACCCAGACCCCAGCCACTGGAGAAGGCTTGTTTGTCCTCCTGCTTGCAGAGGGGGCACTCTGATACCTCAGAGAGAAGGCCAAAAAAAATTGTGAAAGGTAGCCTGCACGGTCATTGATTAAGCACAATGCCTTTTAGTGTCCCCTGGTGCTACATGTAGGACAACAAACCCTGTGCACCACCCTTGGGAAGAGGAAATAGCACCTACAAACTTTAAACACGGAGAAGAATAAGGGGCAAGTTCGACATTTAATTCCTGGTGGTAGGCACTACCTAGGCAAATATTTGTAAAAGATAGCTCTGACTCTTTGAACAAGGAAGGGAAGCAGAGGGGCAGGGACCTGCTCAAGGTCAGACAGACAATCTGTGGCAGATCCAGAGACCTTTGGGTCCCAACCCAGCCCCCACACTCTAGACAGCACTGTGTCTCTCCAAGAACCAGTAGCTTCATGCCTTGCTTTGCCTGTGTTACGTTTTCTTTCTTCTCTGTGCTTGGGCCTTGCTTTGAAAACCTGAATGTTCTCCCAATTTCCTGAATCATGTTTCTAATTTCCTTTTATTGTTGCGAGCAGTGCTTTTGGGTGCAGTTGCTTGGGTCACTGAGTCCAAAGCAGCTGAGATCTGGGAACAATGTCAACCTTCAAAACATTTAATCAGCAAGTCTTCCCTCTTGCCAATCGAAAACGCCATAAAGCTGATATGGTTCTTTGCTACAGACAACTTGAAGTCCTTGATTTCCACCACAGACTGGCATACAAATAATCGTTTCATGAAGGCCAGAAGTTGCTTCTCCATAACATATGGAATAGGACACCGGGATTTCTGAGACATAGTGCCATACCTGTAGAGTATAAGGAGTAGGACACATTAATACCTGGCATATTGTTGACTTAAGTTTCTCATGCATCAGAAGAGACAGTGAAGCTAACTAACTTTTGGATGAAGGAGAAAGCCAGACATACTTTTCCAGTGGATGAGTTCTGGTTACAGGTCTAATATGACTTGACACAATGTTTGCTGAAAGTTGTGGGGTTTTCTAGTGACTTCTCTGGGCTTTGGACAGACACACAGTTTGGAAGGATCAAAATGGCACCAGCCTGATACAGACATTTCAAAACCCCACTGGGGAAGTTTTACTTCTGTTTCTTATAGTGTTTCCATAGTGGGACCCAGGTGCTCCAGTAACAGTACAGAAACCTCATCAAATCCCACATCAAGCCTTGCTTATCTAAATACGAAAACCAGCTCCTGCTCTGTGATACTTTCTGATCTACATATTACCTGAAGCCTGCAGATAATTTGGAAAGATGCACTTAGCTCTGCTCACCGTCCGCCCACTCTCATCTGCCCACTCCCTGATACGCCGGAGCAATGATCAGCAGAGGGAGAGAGGAAGGAGAGATCCGTTCTGCAGAGAGGAGCTCCCACAAACTGCTCTTTGACTGTAAAAAATAAATGCTGCTTAGCACAATCCTCCTTGTCCCAGGTTTTCCTTAAAGCCCTCTTGTTTTGTGATCTGACATGCAGAACACCAGCCACGCTGAGGCAGCTGATAATTGTACCCATGTTGCTCGTACATAGCCTTACATCAACCTTGGGGATCTACTCGATCCCTGGTTCGTTTGCTTTGTCTCCTGCTTAACCTAGGAGGCTCTTTGGGGCTCAAAGCATCTCTCTGCTTGCTGGGCTCCTTCCCTGTGCACCAGCAAGGGAGGGTTGAGATAAGGTCTCTGCATGCCATGTTGTTATGCTCCAGAGCCTGGCCAAGCAGCCAAACATGGTTCCTGCACCCATGCTGGTGCTACCTGGAGCTGCCAGATATGTTTCTCACACATGGTGCACAGGCCCCCAACATGTTCCACTACTGCAAACACAATAGCAGTAACAAACAACAGTGACAAGTGCATTTCTTCCCAAAACTTAGGTTAGATTTGGTCTCTTCATATTTAGAGCTTTAAGCTGCAGACATCTTTGCCTCTTCCAACTGTCTTCCACTTGAAATCAATAAAAAAAATCAATCAACTTAACGTTTCCAGGGTGAAAATTCAACGCATGGCAGGGTTCTGGTTTTTTGAAGTGAGAGGGTCCAGTGTTGGGATGGAAAGGCCTCATGGAGGTGGAAAGCTTTGCAGCCCTTCCCAAAGGCTATCAGGCTCTGAATTAATTTGGAGAGGTTTGTTAGTGAGACTGCTCTGCCGATAACCTCAACAGCCATGCCAGTGCCATGCTGAGGTGCGTTTTGGCACACAGCAGCAGCCTGCATTACACAGGTCTGCCAGCAGCTAACGGGCACCACCCAAAAGGAGGATGGATATTTCGCTGGTGGCCTGCTTGGGCCATCAGCCACCTGGAATGAACCATAAAGCCATTGCTGGTAAGGTATGTAGGTGATCCAACACGGGCAGAATAGTAAATAATGAGACCATTATACAAAGCAATCAGGATCCATTCAAATAAAATATGCTTTAATAAAGCTTGATTTGTATCTGCTGGTATACAGAGCAAAGCTCAGCTGATTTAAGGCCAGAGCTGAGGAGCATCTCCCCAAAATAAGTAGTGAGAGGGCTTAAATGACCTTTGGATATTTAAACAAGAGAGTGATGATTACAACAAGGAAGGTGATTTTACTTCATACGGATTTGATGAGATCAGTACCATAAAATTGTATTCAAGTTAAATGTCAGCATTTTTAAAGGGCTTTTGAAAAAATTGTAGAGGTGACAGAAAATACTCACACAAATGATGTGAGGGTAAGGAGAAATTCCTGCAATGAGAATTATGTGAGTCTTGTGCGGTTCAGTTTATCAGGAAGAAACTGAGAGGCAGCTGTGACTGGAGTGGGTAAGGACCCTCGCGGAGAGAAACGGGGGATGTCAGCTGGCTGTTGCGCTCAGCAGGAAAAGACATGGAAAGCTGGAATCCTCTACTCAGATGAAGGAAAAGGGAATCAAAACACGAGATGTAAGTAACTGGCCTCAAAACGGAGGTAGCGAGGAGATTGCTCAGCAGCATGGGACACACAACAGACCAGACTATTTAAAAAAACACTAGACAAGATTTAATACCAATTAGCTGACCTTCACCTCCAAACCCGACATCAGTGATTGCTCCATGCAGCAACAGACACTGCTGCAGTCTGCAGGAGGTGAGGAGAGGGCACAGAGCAGGGTCTGGACAGGGTCTGCAGAAGAGCAGACCCACATCTGAGACCCACATCGTCAGTCCTCCTCATCTTGCAAATGCAAATGGCAAAGCTCAGGAAGAAATTAGCAATGCCTTTTTTTTTTTTTGTCCTTGCAGAACAGTAATGAACATATTTTATATCAAGTAGCTGAAGGTGTTGCTTACCTGGCAAGGGGCTGCATTTCTCATGCAGTGGTGGGAAGGGGTCCTGAGCAGCGAGGGCACAAGAGGGGTTTTCTTCTGCCTGCGATGATGCGGAGCACAGGACCACAGCTTCTCCAGCACGCCCTGTGCTGCTTTTCTGGATCACTTTCAGCACAGGTTCATATTAATGAACCTCTGAAGTAATTGTTGGGCAGAAATCAGCACGTGAGCGTAGATGGGGCTGTTAGTGTGACTCAAGTGGTACAAACACGAGCATGGGGACCCTTCACTGGAGAAAAACTAGATGCCTCAGCTGACTCTGAGCTGGCACCCTGCATCTCAGACAGGAGTTATAACCCAAGGGTAAAAGCAGCATCAACAATAGCTTGGGGAGGTTTTCTTCCAATTAAGGAAAGATTTTGCTGTGCACTCCTGTGTATAACTTCATACAATCAACCTGGGAGACGCCTAAGCTCTCAAACAAGAATTGTTTCCCATGTTTGCTGTGCAATAAACACTGATGAAAAACCCAGCGTAGGCCAGTAAAGTCTGAAACAGCTAAATTGAGGCAGATTCTTCCTGCCAGTACAATCAAGCAAGGAAGCCCTTGTTTGCCTGAAGCTGATGGCAGTATATGTTTTGCTGTGGGAGTTTAGAAGGACAACAGTTAAAGAAGCATCTAAAGGTTGATAGGACTCAGAGTTCACAAACTCGGAGCAGCGCAAATGACACCCTTTCCATTTCTCCCAAGCTGTCGGTGAGGACAGCAACTGCCTCCCCCCTCACACGCAGCAATTTTGGGGCTCCAGGTCCAAACTTCCAGCACACAAGTTTGTAACCAGGTTCTCTTGCTCCAGCTGAAAATGTCTCTTCCCTTGCCCTGCTCCATCTGAGGAGCTGGGCAGAGTTCAGCACTGACCCTCCACTGCACATGGTTGAATTTCATCTTTATAAGTGGGATATTTGGGGCTGAGAAGACAACAGGGTCACTGCCCAGCCCTCACTGGTAACAGCAGGCCATCAAGTCTGAACCTGTACAGGAATGACACAGATGGTTGAAGGACAAGTTAGCCCTGCTTCCCACAAGAAAACAATGTTTTCCTTCAAAGATCATCACACATGTGTGCCAGTTAGGTCAAGAAGTGGTAACATTCATCAGAACTAATGCAACCAGCTTGGATAAGAATGTTAAATGGTCATCCTGCACCATACAAAGTCCCTATATGGGCAGAACCTAGCTGTCCACACCTCTGCCTCCCTGCCCCAGCTCTGTCCTGCAGAATTGGGTCTACTCTAGTTAAATTGTCTGGTAAAATCACAGACCTTTCCTTCATATTCCTTAAAAAAATCTGCCTCCAGCACATGCTGATCCCCATTGTGTCTTCTACCTCATTCCTAGGCATTAAATGACCATATTTACCTTGGCATGTGGTTCCCTTTTCCTCTGCTGTTGGGCTTCAATTCCTTGTGCCTGGTCCAGAGTAGGATCCCTGCTGGATCTCCTCCTTCCTCGTGAACCCAGAGCCAGCTGGTATTCAGGGGGCAGCACAAATTTTGCTGTTGTAACTCACAGGAAATTCCAATCAGAGAGGGTCATGGTCAATATTAACCACAGACAATATTGCAGACTAGGATTTGTATGCATTTTCCTTATGTGAGCCACCTGCAGATGGAGATGGGCTTCTCACACTCTAAGCCCTGGAAGTGAACATATGGCTGAATGATCACAAAATAGATTCAAGTTTTTTCCTTCAACCTAGAGGGATTTTTATCTAAATTTAGCTGGGGTCATCTGCACTGGGACCTCGCCTAAACTAGATGATGTTGGCACTGGTGGTTTCTACTTGGTCTGTTCCCCAAGATCAGAACTTCCAGGGGCAGAAAGCAGGGACAGATTTAATAGGTAGGCTTAGGAGATTTCAGCTTTCTTAATAGATTACATCAGTGATGTGGTCCTATTTGTATCTCCCTGCTTGCCTCCAGTTCCTTGACACCACCTGTTAGACTTAAGAAGCAAGATGGGAGCTGTGGTGAGCTACCAGGGGAACATGAGATGGGTGACCACGGGGTGGTCTTGCACCTTTCCCCAGACAAAGTCCCACTCTGTGGACGCTTCCTTGCCAAGTGACTCGGTGTGGGGAGTTGTCCTGTCATCCCATGGGTATGGGGACTCACCTCTTCCCTCTCACTAGGGCTGTCTCCAGGCTGACGTGCAGTTTACTGATGTCTAGATCTCAGTGAAACGAGACCCTTGCACCCTTCACCCTGTGCCTTCAGCAACTAAAACCAGGGACAGAATGGGTGGGTGTTAGAGAGAGGTAAGTATGGCAACAGCGTAGTGATATCTGAAATGAAAGCACTTGGTTCTTTCTTGTTTCATACTCACCACTAAGCACCAGCAGAACTGGTAAAATGAATGTCTCTTCCAGTGCTGTCCTTGGCCTAGCTGCCTCTATATGATCCACTATTTATGGCAAACAGGCACATGCCACTCTGGCTGGAGTGGAGACAAGGACCGTTGTGTGAGGAAAGGAGTGAGAGCCTGCTTGCATGGTGCCTTCTTTACCGGAGGGATTTGGGGTTTTGGAGGAGCACAAGGTGAAAAGCCTCCTGTTTGGGACAGTGTACCAGTGTGAGGCAATGAGTCAGTCAATGCAATCCATATGCTTTCACAGCTGAATGGCTCCTGCCCTGGGCCCAGGGATGCAAGCTTGGCCCTTCATCTTGGTTTGTGCTGATGGTCACCACATGCAGTTGCACCACAGAGGCTGGACTGGACAGTCCAAAGTGGATGGACAGGATGGTAATCACTCTTCTCTTCAGGTGCCAGCATGTCTCCACCACATTAGCTCATTAGCCTGGTAGGCCTGAGATATCCCTTTGACAGATCATGAATTGGTATAAACAAACTACTGTCTGAGAAGGTTTAGAAATAAGCTTTTCTCACAGTAGATTCTTCCTAACAGGGTTTCTTACACCTTCTTCTGAAGTAGGTTAAGTTGGTGCTTCATTGTTGTTCCCTCAAAATCACAAAGTGGGAGAGTGTAAGTATTCATGCCGATGACAAGAGTGGCTATCCAAAATGGGTGATGCTAATGACCTACAGTCCTTTCTCACCTTTCTTACCTTTGCAACTGCTTGGGCTACATTTAGCAAACTGCCATACCAGCGACTGCTGCCTCTTGACTACTGTCACCCCACCTCTGTCCTGAAGGATTAGCAGAGAGCAGAGTGGGGACGGAAGACCCAAGGGCACCACGGTCATCCAAGTCTGTAGGATGAAGCACCCATCCAAGCACCCTCAGAAGGGGATCAAAGGGGATCCTCCAAAGACATGTTTATTGCGCTTCCCCCCACAGCTGCTGGACCACTCTGAGTTCATGCTGCAGGGTGGAAGAACACATCAACCTCAAACCATATTCCAAACATTCCAACACTTAAATAGTTCTAAATGCAATAGTAACAGCTAGGCACCGAGAACCCGATCCTTTGTGATGATTTAGCTGAAGGCATACCAGACATGTAACAGGATCTCTAACTGCAGTCTGCAAAAACATTGGCACTGCATGCTCAGATCTTCAGTTTATGTTCTCAGGTTGCCACAATATGATACACTTTTTTTTTTCAGCAGTGCAGAGATAAACCCTGTTTGTGGGAGCTGTTTTTCCTTTTTAGCTATGCACACTGGTGATGCAGCCAAGCAGGAATGCATAGGGCTGCAGGCAGTCTTAATTTCTTGAGCCAAACCTGAACTCTATAAAATCTGACTTGGACCAGCAGTGTTTATATAGGACAGCATGTGGTCCTTCTGCTCTGGCATGTGAGGTAAGCATCAAGACTTCTCAGCTCTGTAGAGAGGAAATAGGAAATACTTTAAATGTATGCATCTTTACTTTCATTTCCTTTATTTTTTGGATTATTATGTGTAGCCACAGATTTTTACATTTGTTACAGCCTGCTACTTCTAGCAGAGACCCAGGCTTTCAACATTCTCAAAAAGTTTCTTGAAGTATTTTGGTTTCTTAATGGTTGTCTCTTCCTGCAGGTGAAATTTCAGCACATATCTGCAATGGCTTCACATGGTCTCAGAACTGCATCTTACCTTCTGTCCGTGACTCATGTAGTGCTAGGGTAAATACCTTAAGGTCAACACAGTTAATTACTTTTGGTGGAACTGGGATCAATATCTGTCCTTCATGTGCACTTCCCACTCTCTGTTGAAGAATTCTTTATGGGCTGCCAGGGTCTCTTCGCTGGTGGGCTGGCTTTAAAATGTTTCTCTTCTTGGTAATAAACTGCCTTTTCCAATGTTTCCTCTGGTAATACCTAGATTTTGTAGGCCACCTTCATAGGTGGTCTAATTTAGGCCAGATGCGCACACTTGTTAACGTGTCCGTGACAATATATAAAAGCTCTACATTTACAAATGCCTAATAGGGTATTTCAATAGTAAAAATTAAAAAGAAAAAAAAAAAAAAGAAAAGTAAAATAAAGCTCTGGTCTATAAGTGCATGCAACACCAGTAAAAGATTAACTCTGAACAAGGTGGTTTTTGATGACTGCTGAAACCAGCATCAGGTCTTAGGTGCAACAAACTAGTGGCAAGTCACACTGATAGTAAATAGCCTGAAACATGGATGCCCAGTTCAGTGCTGTAGAAACTCAGAGAAGCTTTGAGATCCAGGCTCAACAAATCACTCCAGGTTTGGCTATCGTATACACCGGGATAATGCCTCAGGAAACCTACAGAAATAGAGCAATGCATTTTTGTCAATCCCATTTGAAGCATTCCAGTTGTAATCTTAAATTCCTTTCCAGACAAGCCATTGCTGACCACAAGAAAATACTTGCTGCAGTTGCTGAAAATATTCGGCAGTCTTGCCGAGTCTGCATCCTTTTGAGACGATGGACCAAATCTGGCCTCGTCTTCAGTAAGGAGAGAGACTGTGAATGCTGGCTAGTAAGCTCAACTTTGCATACCTGTTGAGCTTAGCTACCTGAAGAGACTGCTCCAGTCCAAGTGACAGTAGGTATGATATCGAATCAACTGCAAATTGCAGCAAGGCTTTGTTCTCAGCTCTATTGATGTAAATCTGGACTATCTCTACAATTCCCAGACTGACTGCTATGAATGGGATTAGATTCTGTAAGGTTTGAATGGTCATGGATTGCCTCAGACAAAATGGAAATAATTTAAAACATCTGTAAATGCTTATCTGCTTTCTCAAAATATGCCCACCATGTATTAAGCAGGAAAATGCTTCTTTTGTAGTATTTGCAGGGCATAGGAACCCAGGAAGGTCTCTACCTCCTTTCATGTTAATTTGTGACATTCGATTTAGCAGACTGGACTTACTTGCTGTGCTGTGCCACATAATCCATCTCCACTCCTTACCCATCAGATGTAGCAGCCATACTCTGGCAATCTCTCAACGAAGGAACACACAGATAGAGCTGATCATGCTACAAGGAAACCTCATGATCTGTACACTCTCATCAGATGTGACGGAGGACTGCAGCAGACTTTCAAAGGCATCCAGCTGGTTCCCGAAGGACCATTCCGGATGGCAGAACTATCCCACCTGGTGCACAACTTCAGCGAAAGTGTCTTCATGGTGGCACAGGAGGTGAGGTGAACAGCTGTTCATGAAATGCATGAAATTCATCAAGTAGCAAATACTTCCCAAGCTGTAATCACCTAAGCCCCCAACACACATGCATGGGAGGTGAAGGCTGACACCCTGTGATACCAGAACTCAGACATTCCCCAAAACTGTCTTAAAGTCTTGGAAAATTTTAGTCACCTTTCATGACATAAAGGTTATGGTGAACGTTCTTGAAAGAAGCCAGAAGAAGGGCAGAACATGGGGTCCCAACCCACTTTAACATTTTAATGATTTCCTCTTAAAGGACAGAGAGACTGAAAAACAAACCTAAGTAAGAATATCCTGGGGTTTGCAATATTTTAAATTCCTGAAAACTTTGCCAATTAATTACTTATTTCTAAAGCCAGGAAATAAATCACCAGCCTTAAACTCACCCTTTCTGACCTAATCCCATCTCAAATGGGGTAGTCTAAACTTATATCTGGAACAAAGCAAGTAACTGGTTTACAACTAGACTGTTCTTTTTCTTGCCACTGCTCTATCAGTACTTGTGGGGATCTAGAAGCAAAACCAGAATAAAACTATGAACTTAACTCAGGTTTCTCAGCTAAACAGAACAAAAGGATGAAAACATCACCTGACTGGCTACTCAACAGGGGCCCCCTGCAGCCAAACTCCATGAGATCTCAGTGTATTCTTTTTCCTTAGACTGGTCTTCAGCTGCCGTAGATTGGTGTAGCACTATCTTAATTTACCCCAGATGGAGATCTCCCTTTTTTCCCCCCTTTCTCCCTTCCCTTCACCACAGAATTTAACCAAGTCCAGACTCTAAGAGCCTCTGGCACCATTCCTCTAAGCCTGCAGAATTTACAGTATTCAGAAGCTGCGGTAAACAGAGTCTGAAGATAGTGATGTTCAGTGCTGATCCAGCAAGGATTCACAATATAGCAGGAGCCTTATGACAAAACCATGTGAGCAGAAGCAGATGACTGTAACAGCACTGCATTGCTATACTATTTTCTCACATTCAAGCTATGATTTGTAAAATACCTGGCTGCCCAGATGGCTCACAGAACCAAAAATACTCAAAAATACAATTTCTGGATTTTAAATGTAACTATGAATTTTCTACATTACTTTTCCCTTTTTCTGTTCTCTGCACATTGTACTCAATTGCACTAATAATATATATATCTTTTATTTTACCCTTCATGCTTCCATGTCCTTTCAGTAGTTTACTGTACATACGGTAAACGCTGGTTTTTTAAGCAATACTCTGTCAAATTAAGCTTGATATCACTCCCTCAACTTCAGTGATTTTGCTGTCTGTGAGCAGAGATGGTGTAGGGAAGTAGTAGAATAATGTCAATATTTTGTACTCTTTTGGTCCCCCTACTTCCATAATCCTATATATTATTCAAACTACACTACCAAAGGGCTACAATGCCCCATGTCCTCCTAACGCCTGAGCAAACGCCTGAAGTCCAACCTCTTTTGTGATGCTCCTTTTCGCACGTTTTAGCACAGAGCTGTAAATTTAAGCAGGGCTGTGGACTAACACTGATTTAATAATGATAACACTTCATGGCCCTCACAATGCTCTGCATTTCCAAAGGACTGTTTAGGCAATAATTAACTCAGCTCAGCATCAGAGTAAAGCAGGTGGGTTAGTGTTTACTGTGACTACCCGACAGAAGGGGAAAACACAGCAGTGAGGCTGAGTGAGCTGTGGCAGCACTCCCTGCTCCCGCTCCCACATGCAGGTTCTGGTCCTTCTGCACCCCTGAGCCGAGCCGTGCTTCAGCAGCGCTCCCTGGGAAGCAAGCAGGGCAAGCAGCCCCAGCAAAGCCCTGCAAGGATGCAGCTCTCCATTGCCACCCAATGCAACCCAATGCAACTGGTGCATGACATGGTGTTGGGCTACTTGTCTCTTCTATGTGTCCATCCTCCAGAAGACAAGGAAGGAGATCGTCCTCACTGAAAAGGAAAAGAAAAGCCACCGGATAGAGAAGGGATCCTTTCTGTCAAGGTGCTGGTATATAAAATATTATGACAAGATATATGTTGCTATCTTTTATTGATGAAATTACAGGTTGGGTTGATAAAGGCTGTAGCGCTCATCTAAGAAATTCTCAGGAAGCATCAGAATCCCTTATGCATGGCACTGTGACTCACAGGCTCAAACAATGTGAAAAGCAGCACAGCGTGTGGTTGAATATGGGATAAATGTAAACAATCACAAGTTTCAAATGTGAGTGTAACCCAGGAAACAGCTTCAAACAGGATCCCATGAGTCTTCTTCATAACCTGTTATTTAACATTTTTGACTATGACATGGAAAGAAAAGTTATTTAATAAAGTTGATAGCATAACTACAGGCATAATAGCAACTAATGAGGACAGTACATCACTGATGGAGAAATTATCTAACAACAAAAACAATTGGGTTTATATACAAGCTGGGGGATGCTATGGAAAACAATGACTAAGGACACGCATGGATAAGTAAAAACTCGCAGCCAAAAGCAAATGAAGCCAAAGTGATTGAACGAACACAGAAATGCTGAGTAGGAGTCCAGAGGTTATAGTGACTCTGGCATGATTGTTCAGCTTCGGTGACAACATTTTAAGAGCAATTTCAAAAAATCGGATAGAGTTCAGAGGAAAGCTCTGGGTCTAGAAACACAGTGGAAGACACGAAAAGTTCAATCTTTTGAATACAGAAAACCAGATTAAATTGATGATACCTTGAAGGTTCTTCCCATGCAGGAACTGGAACAAGAAAGGGTCCTCTACTCTCATGGACAAACCTACAAAACAATCCAATGTCTATCAACTGACGTTTGACCCATTCAGATTAGAAAGGTGAATTTTAACAATAAAAGGATTAATCACCAGAACAGCTCATTAATTGCTAGGGAGAATTATCTATCAAAGGAAAATTTAAAATCAGGGCTCATGGGGGTTTTTTTTAAAAGTCATGCTCTAGTTCTGGTTGATTCATGGGAGTCACAGCTTTAGATTCTGGCTTCAGTGAGTGACCAGAACTTGTAATAATGCCTGTGTTATGCAGGAGATGAGACACCTGATATAATTTCTAATCTTTACAGTCTTTTAACTGAGAAACCCAGCAGATGACTGTTCTCCAATTATGTGAGCACTGGGGTTTGTAGGTGTATCCTGCACCGCAGCTATATCCCAGGGTAAGACTTGGCTGATAAGTAACAACTCTCTTCCTTCCCAAAGCACTTAAAGGAATGAAAAGTGAGAAATTTGGAGGATTCAGTGAACTAACTTGGGCTTTTTAGGGTAAAGATCCATTTTAAAAGTGGGATAAATTTCTTCTTCGACTATCTAAAAGTTTGCAGTGAGATTCAGTTGCAGATTGAGACACCTTTATGAGGGTGTCTGCCACATAAGGTGCACATGTAAGCTGGGTGTCTAAGTTCCTCCATATCCCATTGAGATCTAGAGTCTTGATTCACATGGGCAGGTATTTGAGATGTCCCAGGGTATTCTCCCTATCCTCCAGCTGCTTCTTTGAAGGTCTCAGGTCTGCCTCCTATCTGTGTGGATATCTTGATATTGTAAATCATCTCATATGACACTATATGTCATGTGTAGGCAACCAAATCTCACCCCCGCCAATGGTGCCTACAGACTGATTCAGGTTACCTTAAAGTAGATATCGGTATGTGCCCACCTGAATCTCTCTCCAGGCTCCATTTATTGCACTGATTAGATCTCCCCTGATTACATTGAGTTTGGATGCCCAACTCATATGTAGTCAATATCTAAAAGTAGGTGTCTGAATCTGCAGCTGTACCCCAACCTCAAGGTTTGGTTTGGTTTGTTTGATTGCCCACCATAAACATCTTGTGCCATGTGATGTGTCCTTGACTGTCCTGCTTGCCTTCTAGCCATCACTCATTAGGGCACTCCTGTCCACCAGCCTCATGCAGATGTCTCACACCCCCAAGAGTCTCAAATGGCACAGAAAGCTGTTTTCAGGTAACCTAATCTCGACTTAGTACTCAGTGTAAGGTAGTTGTCTAGGTTCTCTGGCCCACAGATGAAGAACAAGAAGTACATTCAGAAGGTGATCAATCCATCTGTTTTAGGCAGCTTTTTTAGGATTACTTGCTTTACAGCACACCAGCCTCACAATGTGCTATTGGTTTAATCTAATCTTGAACACCACATGCAAAACCTTCTGTACAACTGTATTTTGCTCACTTCCTATCCACGTCTTCTTGTCCAAGAACCTGCCTCACATTGACAGAACAATTTCCTGTAGTCCAGCAATTGGCCAGATCATTCAAATATGAGTTGACATTTGCAACTTTTTTTTTCCCCTTCAGTGGAATGGGAATAAATTGCTGAGTGCATGCAAATGGCTCCACGCATCTTATAAAGGAGGTATGGAAAAGGGAAACTATTCAACAAAAGGCAAGCATTTGGGGAAATATCCATTTCTGTGGTTAAACCAAAGCCCACACTCAAAAGCAACAAAGTACAAGAAATAATCCTTCAGCAAAACAAAATGAAAACAGGAACCCTTTGGTTGGATCCTTCGTCTCATGATAGGCCTTTGAGCAGAGACTGCTCCACTTGCATCCGAGTTCTGATCGGCGTTGGCTTGACATGGGGAGAGGGCAGGATACATGGCAATGCTACACTGGCCCAGGAGCCAACCAGCTCAGCTAGTCATCATCCAGACCCCCCAGCCAGGTCTGGGCTGGGCGTGCTGAGCAGACTCACCGCCGAAGCCTTCATTAGCTCATTTCAGAGCGCAGACTTGCTCTGTGCCTTCAGTCCTGGCCCTAGCAGACGGAAATAGTGCTGAGAGCAGTTCCATGGCCCCCTGCCAAGAGTTATATCATTCAGTTCTTTTTAATAGGAAATGTATGTCTTTCTTCATTTGCTTGCTGGCATCCAAGCTTTTAGAGCTCCCTATTTCATTTGTAAGCTTTCTCTTCAACTTTAAAAATTAGATATTCTCTTAAAAGACAGTCCTTGATAATAATGCAAGATCACTTGGCTCCAGAAGCTGGAGTTTTAAGACAGCAGATACTACAAGATTAACCAGTAAAATATTGAGCTCTGCCTGCCAGGCAGCTGCTGGTGTCAATGCAGAGGAGGGATGAAGAGAAGTGGGCCCATGGTCATAAACCCAGACATGGGCTCATGGGCAAACTGCCAATCTCCTGTCTTCTTTTACCTTCCGAACTAATGATAAGTTGAACCTATTTTGAATTTATACATTTCTAAAGATCTTGCATGCTAGCAGCTTTCCATTAGAAATGGCAATATTTGCTCCGGTTTTCTAAACTATTATGTGCATATCTAAGTACCTGAAACACATACACATATTTATGAAAGAGAAATGAAATTTCCCTCCTTCTCAGTTGGTTGAGACTAGTTTTTCATAATTAGCAAAACAAGGTCTTGATAAACTACAAAATGCAGTGATCAGAACTCTGATAATCTGCATGCTAAAGTGGCACACAAAGCTATAAATACAGAACAGGAAAAAATCGTGATCTCAGCAAGGCAACTGCCAGTAGGTGAACTAATCAAGCAGACACATTATTAACATCACTTCTGCAATCCCATCTGAATGCTGGTAGAAATAGGAAAGGCCATTATCAGATTGATATCATCTCAGGCCTTGCAAGTACACTTCTAGGGGAAAACAAGCCAGAAGGGTCTGCCGAGCTTAATGGCTCTTTGTTCAGGAGTTTTCCTCATTGTTCAGACAAACTGCTTTCTAAATTATGGAGGTTAAAAGTGGGTGATTCTGCTAACACAGCTCTGAGGAGCCTTACAAACATGTGCCTAGACTCCACTTGCAATGCACTCAACCAGCAGCGTAAGGCACAGCATAAAGATTTTATTGGCACAAATACTTGATGCCACGTACCACAAATGGCAGAGCAATGTTCATAAGTCTGTGGAAACTCTTGGTTCAGACAATAATCAAATTGCATAAAGCACCATAAAAAAGGCCAGTACCACCCTATACCCCTCAACTCTAACACGCATTTTGTGCATCTTCCATCCAAAAAGAAAATCTCTCCAGCTACTCAGTTGGAGAGAGCAATATTAATATCAAACATCCCTTACAGACCCTTCTGTGTTAAGTTAAATCTTTGTTTCCATAAGTACGACTGCACAGCACTAAAAATGAGAAAAAATATACAATTAATGAATTTTCAACACCTCTAAAAATCATGTAAATTAAGTTTTCTGGAGCTATAAACATCATGGCTTTAAGGTCTGCTATGTCTGAACTTGTCAGTCAAAGATAGCAGTGGCCCCTGAAGAAGGCTGAGAATTTATCTTTTCCAGTCATATAAAATTCCCTTTTTTTATCCTGCATGGTCACACAATAATGGGACCTCAACCTCAGTTTTGGTCCAGGACTCGATATTGTCTAGCCTACATTTCTATGGGTAATTATATGGGGTGGGTGGGAAGGGAATTTCCCAACAGGGGGGAAGAAGAGAAGCAGTTTTGTGGCAGGTTGATCTCACTTCAAGGACCATCGGCTGCTGGCAGCCTCAGGGAGGTTTTGGAGCGAGAGAAGCGCCCTTAGGAGATGGATTAGTGTGGCTGAGCACAGCAGAGGTAGTCAAAGGTGCACAATCAATTTCTCAGGATCACTGCCACGGATTTGGTGTGTACATACGTGGGTATTTACGTGTGTGTGCGTAATGTAATACATTCACATTGTTGATTAAAGGATCATTGCCATCTAGCCAAATATTTCATAATTTTTTATGGTCTGCTTAGCCTTGGATCGGCTGATACATTGAAACGTACCAGTAAGTGCTGTCTAATAGATTGCAGACCTTTGTGAAAAACCACTATCAGTGTTTCAGCAGCGCACTGTACATGTGTCAGAGAAGTGCACTGTCAGCAGGATAGCGGCTGGGCGTCTATCCACATTTTCCTTACTTTTAAAAGAGCCGGTGACCTTCCAGAGGCCTTGATCAAAATGGGATGAATAAAATCTAGGTTAGGCATTGTAGTTCTCGGTGCAGCTTCTTTCATTGTGCATAAAATGGTCTGTATGTCCGGTTGTGGGCATGGAGACTAAGTTTGAGCACTTTTTGGGCCCTTAGCGTGAATTCATCCACACAGTCTGCTGCTGTGCTGCCAAGAGCAAACTGCACCTTGTGTGACAAGCTTCCAGAAAAGGATCTGGAAAGCTACAAAACAAACAAGTAAAAAATAAAATACACCTCCAAAGCACAAAACTCAGCCCACATATCCATATTGCTTTTCTCATTTGGTTCTTGCTCTCTTCACTCTCCTACAGCCTCGTTGTGCAAAGGTATGGGCAGAATGTGTCTGCTGCTACGTTTTGGGTGTGTTTAGAGCCAATGTGCTTACACAAGATATAAAAAGCACTGGGTGCAGGAGGGGAAGAGGCAAGAAGTAGAACAAGAACAAGGCTGAGGAGATGCAAAGTAAGCTTAGAGGGGCTCTAGATATCTGGCAGAGGGTGCTTCTTCCCAGCACTGGGAATTTGGTCAGTCAACAGCTACCAAAACCATGGTATCAGCATTATCAAAGAACAAGGCATGCTGTGGGGGGATGGAAAAGGGACCATGAAACACTCCTTTTGCATCTGAAGTCCCCCAGAATTGGTGGAAATCCTTTTACTGATTTCACTGACCTTTGGATCATTCATCCACTGAGAAGCACAAGCACACTGAAGTTGGAACAGAGGCTGCAAGATCCCTAATTAAGTTCAGTTTGATACATTGCTGTGCCAGAATGGACCACCCAGCTCTACCAGGACTAGCTGAGCTTCTCAAAGTGGTCCATGTATTTTCCCAAAGGGTAACGGCTCAGGGATCACTAGCGACCAGAAAGGCTGATTGCCATTAAATATCCTGCACCTTGGCATAGTAACTGGTTCTAGCTACCATTGGTCAGTTAGGAGGTATCAGACCTTAAATCTCTTGCTTCTTACTCCCATATCTTGCATCTGGGATCTGTCTCATGTTTGTTCTCACAGAGCCAGCAGCTCTGCTTGTATTTCTGCCTGAGAAGGAGGCACAACCACTCACCCTGTCACAGTAACTTGGCTTGACCTGCTGCTGAGCCTGTCAAATGTCTAGATGGTGACCCAGCAGCGAAAATCCAAACAGCAGACCTGATTGCTTCCTCCATTGTACTCCCTTGCTTCTTCTGGTGGCTTCCCTCCTGCCCTGTGCATGCCAGGCATGCATGAGCTATCTGCTGTCCCAGTGCGTGGGCCAGGGCCAAGCTGGAAACACATCACCTTGCAGGCACCACATGCAGTGATCCTTGCTCAGAGGCATCCTCCCAGTCCCAGCACTGTGGCCTTCCGTCAACGTCTGGTTTGAAGCAACAGGCAGGGTCGCGGTGGCACCGCACAGAGCACTTCATATTCCCATCAATGTCTTCTGAGGTGTATGAATTCCTTGGTGGCTGCATGGAGGAGCAGAAGCAGTGGGAATGGTCTGCCAATGACAAAAAGTGATGTATTGCAGCCAAAACTGAAGAGATTCCTAGACTTTTTAAGGAGGCAGGTCATGCTCAAAGACTGCCTGGGATAAGGGGGTCCCTGGCTTTGGAGGAGCTCAGTGTATTGCTGAAATACAGATAAGTGCAGTCTTCAGACCTTGTTAACAAGTTGGAAGCACAGGAGCAGGCAGAGTCCTTAGCACACTGTTGGGCTTACGTTGCACTTTCACCAGTAGGTCTCAAGGCCTGTCAGGACAGTAACCCCCACTACCAGACAGGGAAACTGAGGCAGGGACAGCAGCAGCTCACAGCCCCGCAACAGGCTGGCAAGTACAAGGAGGGCAAGCAGCGGGCTGCCACACTCAAGCCTTCTGCAAGGAGGAATGGTAGCAATAATAGGCAAGCCTAGTCTGTCCCATCCTAAAGGGAAAGCATCCTCTTGGGCTTTACTCCTGTGTCTAGCACTACAGATTAAAAGAGATCCTCCTTGCTCACTGCATCCCAGCACAGAAAGGAAATATTCCTTTCACAAAGCTGTGAGCTCAAGAGTCTGCAACAATAAAATGTAAAAGAGTTGCTGGCAGAAACAGCACGAGCTGCCCAGGATCTCTGAGATATCAGGATTACCTGAAGCCACCCAAGGAAAAGCTCAAGGTACTACCAAAATGAAATCACCCATCAGGGTATGGTGCCAGTCACACACACAGCTGCACAGAAGGCTTATTTAGAAACCATGAGTCAGGATGCAGATATTGTACCATTCAGTTTTGTTTGGTGTCCTTTAAAGCACTCTCTATAAGGATATGGCTGGAAGAAAACAAAGAGGGGAAGATCAGAGATAAAATGAGTCTTTTGGAGCAGGAGAGGATAAATCACAGGTAGCTTGGTCAGTAAGGAGTGGTCTAGAGCACAGGTTCCCAAGTGCTCTTTCCCATATATTGCCAAAGCCAATGGTTCCTGTGCACTGGTGGGCCAGGTATCACTCCAAAATGGGTTATGTACTTCCAGTAGTATCACTACCACATGCTGGGCTTTGCTGCGCTGGTTAGGTAATGTACCACTCTTGCATCTCAAGCAGCAAAGGAAGTTTGTTGAAATAAAGAAGATGGACATTTTTCAAAGGAATTTATTGGCACAACGGCTAAGCAGCCTGTGGAACTTAGAGATAGCATTATGTCAACAAACTTAGCAGAATTAAAAATCACAAAGCCATTTTACTGATAAATGCACCACCTGCAATTAGCAGAACAACTGCAATTACTAACAAGCACAAACAGCCTCCACTTCAGGATATTGCAGCCAAGCTCAGGTAGACTTGCAAAGAACATTATTTCTTTTCCTGCAGAAGTGGCTAAGACATTATAAAATTATTTTCATAAAATCATAGAATCATTAAGGTTGGAAAAGACTTCTAAGATCATCAAGTCCAACTGTCAACCCAACACCATCACACCCACTAAACCATGCCCCAAAGTGCCACAGCTACACGTTTTTTAAACACCTCCAAAGATGGTGACTCCACCACTTCTCTGGGCAGCTCATTCAAATGTTTGAATTGTGTCCCAAACCAGGACAAAAGATGAACATCTCAAATATATATACGCATCTGAACAACTCATTCAGACTATCTTAATGGAAAAATTTGAGTCGAGGCACTCTCAAAAGTTATTTCTTTAATATTGATCATAATTACGTTTATGTGCTGAAACATATCAGCATTAAGTGCATCTTTCCTCCAAATGGTGGAGAGCTTTGATGCGACTGTACTAAATAATATTGAAGATGTTTCACAGATTGGACTAAAAGAAGAAAATTTTACTGGACTATACACCTTGGCAAATCAGCTTGGAAAAGGGTGTCCAAACTCAACTTAGACCCCAATATTTAGGATGCTTGGAGTGTGATTCCTCTTCTTAGCTTGAGTTGAATGCAACAAATATCTGTTTACATCAGAGCTACCTGTCCAGACCCCATTAAACTTTGTACATCTAGGTCTCTCCAAAAGGCAATGTATCTGACCCACCTGGGTGAGCTGCACCATCCAACTGTCTGTTTCTCCCCACTGATGTGCAAGAGCTGCGCTACCTGTCTATAATGCAGATGTCACCTCTGTCAGTGTCTAAAGTTAGGTGGGGTGTCCCCTCTGGCCCTATTCTAGCACTCAGTGATTAGCTACGGTTTGTCCACCACCAGCTGAACATCTTGAAAGCCAAACAATACATTTCAAATCAACATCTCATTTGAAATGGAAAATCCAACTTTCTAATTCCAAGCATATTTCAATAACCATTTGAACATGTCCTGTCCCAGCCTCATCAGAGCCTGCCGCCACCCAGCCTCTGCCCCTGCCTCACTCCTTCACTCTTCCATCCTTCTTCAGGTGTCTTCTCCTTGCTTCCCCATCCACAGGCTCCCACAATTGCCCCTTCCCCAGCCTTAACCATTACATGGGCACACACTCCCCAATCTGCCCCTCTTGGGTATTACGACCTCCTACTACCTAGCCCAGTGCTTGAACACACTAGGACTGGCCTCTCCCAGTGTTGGGGTATGGGGCACACAAGGTGTCCTCCCTGACTCACTGTGTTGGTGCATGCCTTTCCTTGCTTAGGCACTAGTCCCTGCTACCCATCCTGTACACAGGACACAAATATGGTACTCGAGGGCAAAACAGGACATTATAATGTGAAAACCACAAAGGAGAAATCAAGAGGTATTTTTGCCACTGCCTTCTGCAAGGCAGGGTTGGGCATGTCAAACTTAATCTGTTTTAACTCTGTTTTCTTGGAATGTTGTTTTTCAGTCAATTCTATATTCTGGCTGTAAGCCTATGGCAACAGATCTGGAGAGATGACTGGGGTACGTGTTCCTGCAGAGGACAGTGATGCCAGGAATCCCTCCATCTTGCAGAGTTTATTTCAGTCTCTGTCTGACAGAGAGAGTGCTGCTTGTTCTTTTTCAGTAAAAGACACCCAGAGGTAAGCTAGCCTTTCCTGACAGCACGCTCACCTTCCTCCCCCACGCTCCCCCTCACCCCTGCCAAACTGGATGAACTGGATACCTTCCCAAGATACACCCCAACTTTTAAAGCACTGTACTGCTGACATGGTCTAATTCATGTCTCTCTCCAGCTCCTCCATGTACAATGACACAAACTCTTGTTGAGTTCCAGGACGGGCACCATGCAGTGGTCTGAGGTGCCACACGACCTGGGAAGGCAGTCTGTGTGCCACTGGGAGCAGCCAGGCAGACCCGGGCAGACATTTCTCTCCAGAGGATGAGCTGGCAGAACAGCTGAAGGCAACACTGCCCTGGCTGCAGGCTCGTGTGGTCCCTGCAGGAAGCCCATTCAATCAATCATGTTACATTTCTATACTCACAATTTCCACCAGGATGAGTGATTTAGGAGAGGCTGTCAGCAGAAGATGGGGTCTGGAAATCACTGTAGCAGCAAGGGTGGACCACATACTTTCAATATGGGTTTGGTGCCCTTGACTGGGAGATGATAGTTGGTTTCCACTGACGTAGGAACAAACTGACTCCTAAACAAACTCAAATAGGCAGATCATAGGGTGCAAAGATGAGCTGCTCCACAGCATCCACCTCTCCTCCCACCACGGAGTCGTGAGAGCCCTCCTTTGCCCTCATCCTTGGAGACCCTTGTCCCCTTTACCCAAAACTCCCCAAGCACAGGACTGCAGCACCTGGATTTATGAGGCCCTGCACAAGATTCATTCTCTGGACACTCAAATATACAAGAGAAATTTTTGATCACACAGCCTGAATGTCAACTTACTCAACTGAAGTGTAAAAAAACTGGGTCATATTTTGAGGAGAATAGGATGTGTGTGTAAATAATAGCTCTCAAAATTCCATTTATTTTTTTAGCTTTCACTATATTTGATCTGTGATAGTCCAGCACCCAGTCTGACCTTTAAAACAAACAAGTAGATGTACTTTTTCACCCAACACATAATTAAATTGTGGGACTCGGTGGCATGAAATGTTGCTGAGGCCAATAGTTTAGACAAGTTCATAAAGGACAGATCTACCAAGAGCTGCTGAAAGTAATATTCTGGATGTAACTTCCAGGCCAGGAAGATCTCAGCCTGCCAACTGTGAGAAGATTTAGTTCTTTCCTTGGACTCCTGTTACTGACCAGATGGAACCTGGACTGAGCTGGGTGGACTTTTGCTCTGGCTGCAAAAGGCAGTCCTTCGCTCTCTGCATGGCCTCTTTGTCATAAACGTAAACCTTTTTTTCTCCAGTGCACCTTATGCTGTAGAGCCGGACTTTAAGGTCAGATGTTTGCTTGTTCTGGAGGGGTATTTGTTTGCTTGGGTTTTGGTTGCTTTTGTTTTGAAGGGTGATGTGGTTAAATAAAAAGAGGTGCAGGTTGGACTCTTGCATTATTCATCAGAGTTAGGCAATCCCAAACAAAAACCAGGTTGGCATTAGTGGGAGTTTCATGTGTTACTTGTTCCTCAAGGAGATCTGCTCCAGCAGCGCTAATTGGTAGCCTCAACACCAGGAGTATGTGTCTCCGTCTCCAACTTTCCCAGGGACACAGTAGTCACTTGTGGCTGCTGCAGCCACCATCCAGCATGCACCCACCTCCTCCGTGGGCTCAAAGGGGGGATGCAGGAGTAGTAGGAGTAGTGAGGCAGCTAACCCATGCACAGCATGAAAGCCTGTGCCAGGTTGCAAGAAAAAGGAGAGGAAAGTGATGGATGAATGAAATTTGAATAGGAAATGGGACACATTAAGTTGGAGTTTCTCCTCACATACACAGCAAGACTTGCAGGGACATAGAGTGGACAGTGATAGCTCAGTAGAGAGCCCGTGAAGCCAGTGGAGATGGGCTCAGCTATTCCTGTGTTGCGATGATGTGTGATGCACGCTAGGGCTGACTCATCCTCATGCAACTTTGGTGGATCCCCTTTGTTGTCAGGGCAGCAGCATCAGCACAAAACAAGGAATCACACAGCAGTGATTTTGGGAGCCAGGGAGCTGCGTTTCCACAAGAATCAGCCTCTGTTTGCCATGGTCCTTGCTGTGAAGAAAAAATAAGGCTATGGCATGAATTGAACTTTTAAACCCAGGCCGCTCAAGTGGGTTTGAAATTACGACCTTCTTTACTTAATTAAAAATGAAAGGCTCTTTACAGCATTAAGCTACCCTTTGATACAGTTAAAATTGTAAGAAGGGAGACAAACCAGAATCTTAGCTCGGGTTTGGAGATGTAGTTGTTTCGCCTCAGTGGAGCACAAGTTGTTTACAAAATTGATGTTTACAATAGGAACAAAGCACCCTCAGATAAAGCAAGAAAACCCCGTTTACCTGTGGGGAGAACTGGTAACAGGATGCCTGAGTTAAAATCCCTAGTTCAGCAGGGCATACTGAAATGAGTTATTTTGTGCTGCTTTCTGTTGATTTAAAATGAGATGACACAGAGACAGATTAGCTAAAACCACAGACATTATAAATTGCAATTTGGCCTCAAAAGCTGAAATGCTTTGATCTGTGACTCAGTTGGGTCCAAACTGAAGAGCATTTAAAGAGGGGGAAACATGTACAAGGGAAAAAGAGCTTGGACACAAACAACATTTTCTCAAATTACAGTAGCTGACCTGAGTAAGTCTTCACCATTATTTTCATCGGAGTTTAATCACGTCCACCAGGAAATGTGCACAGCAGCATCCGCACATGGAGTTTCTAAGACAAAACATGGCAGTCTCTAGTATGTTCATTAACCACAAGCCTAGAAAGCATTTGATTCTTTTAATTCATCTGATTCTTTGATGCCCAGTTTGGGGCTTATATTTGGTCTGGCCTTTCAGTGAGAAGTGCGGTAAGAGACTTTGGAGCTGATACATAAGCAATTAGTTTGATTTATTTTTTTAAATAGAATCAGAAAATCTAGGGTTTGGCAACTTTGAAAGTCCTTAAGGGTTAAGAATATACTTAAAGTTAAGTATGTGAGTCAGTGTGTGCTGAAGCAGCAGCAAAACTGCCCTGTTCTTTAGGGAAAGAGATTCTCCATCTCTCCCTCCCTCCCTTTGGAAATGTTACTGCTCCAGCCAGCCCTCCTCACTCTACCCAGCGGGTCATGGGGCAAAAACCTGGCTCATTTTCTCAGCAACATGAGTTCCCATCACTGCTCTTTACACTGTCTGATGGTCTTTTGCAGTCTCTTGCAACATTAATCTTATAAAACAGCATTTTATTTTCACCATGTGAGCAGACCTCCCTTGTGCTCCCAATTGCCTTGACATGTGTTTCACAATTGCTGCTTTTGACGATGAGAAAGGGCGAGTGACAGGTGGGTTTCCAGCTAGGGACCGAGCCTGGCCACCCCCACAAGCTGGGCTGAAGATGGAGGTGGCCCCTGAACAGCTAGAAGTCTTCCCAGGCAGCAGCTCAGCCGCTGGAGCAGGGGCCATGCTGGAGGACAACCTGCATCTTTCCCATGTATCTATGCAAGCCAGCGGAAGGCCTTGCTACATCCTGATGTTGGAGGGCATCCAACAGAGCCTCTCTGGAGCATGGCAGAGAAGAGATTTCAGATTAGTTTTGCCAGGATCTGGGGACAGGTAGTTTAAAGTCAGAGGATTTTCCTACTTCCGAGTGTGTAAACAAAATGTATCTCTAGTCTTTCTCCCGTTGGCCTCATTACTGCCTAGCAAGCATTAGCACAGCCATGTGAAGAACCCCTTCAGTTCCGTCTGTGCTCGTCTTTCCTTTATGGGAGGTGCAGTCATACCTGTACTTGTTTGTACTGCTTTTCAGAGGCTTACCAGTACAGTGTTGTAAATACTACCTTTCATCCCAAGAAATGTCCTTCCAGATGGGAAGGGAGCCCTGGACTTGCTGAGATTATCCTAGACTGGAGGCAAGGAGACTTTCGGCTGACGTCTCTGGTGGTGGCATTTGGTGATCCAATGGTCTAGTCCCATGTCTGCCGTGGCACTGACTGATTTGCTGCACACCTTAACTCACTTGGTTGCTCTGCCTCAGATTCCCTTTGGCAAAAAATCAGCAGTCGTATATCCCAGGACAATCGCACTGTTTAATGAGACAGCAGCCCCTGTCTTGCTCTTCTTTCTTTAATTGCTCCTACTGAAGACAGACCCGTCTCCAGAGTAGGACGAGCAGAATTTAATGCACTATTTGCACAGACCTGCAGTGTGAAATGCTGCTAGGAAAAGTGTTTGGGTGGAAGAGTGAAGACAACTTACTTTCAAAAAGGCTCAATTTGGAGAGGTCAATAACTTAAATTTAGATACTGATTCAACATATTGCTGAACCAAATGCTGCTCTTTTGTGTGCAATTCCACTCTTACCACTCATGTGCTTAAAATTAAGCATATGCTTGAATACTTTGCCAGATGAGGTCTTCAGAGCTCCATTATTGCTGTATGTTTTTGCTCTAAATTCACTGTAATTGTTTCTCATTGAATAGATGCTCACTGAGTAAGATATAAAAAGAGCATGGGAACAAAGGGGCCCTCAATCTGAGACTTTGATCCACATATTATTCAAATACATAATGACTGCTTTGATTTATGGATTTATAATTCTATTGAGGCATTCCGGAGATTACCCAAAACATTCCAGCTCCAGTCGATGCTGGAGGGTGTTACCAGAGCCCCTGCCTCGAATTAGAGGGATAACATTTAGTTGCCTGTTTGCTGCTGGGATTACATCACAGATTGCAGGATAAGAGCAAGCTGCACGGCAATGCACTCACTTATATTTGGTGCTAATTGCAAAGGCTTTTTTTTCCCTGTCACCTAAGAAAAGTATCTGAAAGTACAGACTCTCTTCTACCCGCAGCAGATAGAGTTTTGGCAGTATAACAAGACAGCAAACTACATAGTGGGTGTGTTGAAAGGAGCAGATGGTAGATTGCTAGCACAAGGATTTAGCAATGCATTTAGAAAACAGATTATTTTGGAAGATAAGAAATTATGAAGTATGATTAGCCCCCTCCCCTCTACTCCCACTCCCCTCCCCAAACATATCCCCATAAAATGTTAGTTTGGCCACACACCATAAGAGTGACTCAGCTCCGATACTTAGTAAGGCTTTTGCAAGAATTCAAATAGGTGACCGCTGTGAAGAAAAAAATGCCCTTCTTTTCATTTGCATCAATACCAGTTTGGATTTTTAAATTCATTTCACCTTACACAGCAGACCCACCCTGTTGCTAACAGAGAGGATTACAAGTAAAGGGACCTGGCCTCCAAGAGGGACCATTCCCAGATGATGGGGACACATCACCTAGCTCAGGACCTGTTCTTGCTGTTGTCTGTTCCCCACCTACCACCACTCTTGTGGGTAGAGGTGTTTCTTAGTCAGTGGGAACTCAGATCTAGGATGAGGACTTACCTTCATACCTCCCTGGCTGTAAAATTTCCTTTCTCCTGTTCATTACATATTGGTTGTGTTGAGAAATTTAGGTGTGGGATAGTGTGATGGTTCTGGTGTGCAAGCAAGAGGAAAGAATAAGACTTTATTAAGTGCTAAATCTCTTCATGTGATCCATATAGTCTGGCTTCTGGGAGAAAAAGAGCAACATCAGAAATGTGGGAAGCCTGTACTGGTAGACCCTAGGGGGCCTTCTAGTTACATAAGGAATCCCCTCTTTCTTTAAAGGTGGCCTTGTCATGAGGAGAGGATAGATGAAGGGCTTCGTACAGCAAATGGGTGAAATCCCCGGCAGTGTGAGAAGAAGTAGGTTTGTGTTTCTCCCTATTGCTGGGACTCTGGAAGCTGGACTTAGGGGTTAGCCAGCGATCAGCTTGGGGAGTGATTGTGTTAACATTTCCCTCCACTTAGCTGTAGCAACAAACAGGGATTTAAGAAGGACATAAGAGGGGCTGTAGAACAATATCAGGAAAGCCCTTCAGTGTGAGACAAGGAGCAGGAGCTGGGCAGGAAACAAGAGTGCTTTTCTGGTACGGTGCTAGGAGGTCACTCTTGTTACCCACTTCTCTGCTCAACAGCTGCATCTTCTCAGTGGCTGCCATCATCAGTGCAATAACAGGGACCCAATACAAACATCAGCAGGGGAGTTTCGTGTCCTCAGTCCCTGTGGCATCTTCAAATTAGGTAATGGCAAACCACAGACACAATACAGATCCTGGCCAAAGAGTTTAATTTTAGTCTTTTCCAGTTCATCCTCCTAAGATCTCAAATTCTTGGGACACAAGGCTCAAATTCTTGGGACACAAGATTCACCTGAAGACCTAGATCATTTTGGATGTTTCAATTCATGTCATCCCAAATAAGAGGTCTAAAATAAAATCAGGCGCGTTGCATTCTGAAGCTGTCAGTTTCTTCCAACAACTATATAAAGTGCCCAGAGTAATCAGCTCAGGTATAGACTATTACTTCGTAGATATTTAAGCTGGGTGAGGTAAACACCACCCAAAGATCATGGTTAACAATAAGAAATGTTCTGTTGGTAGGAAAATCAGCCATCTGCAATTCAAAAAATAAATGTAGTGTGTTACCTGTGGACGAGAATAGTATTGAACACAGCTGTCATTTAGCAGTACACCATGACTTAAAGCCATTAGGGTGAAGAAGAGGCTGACTGATCACTGAGAGCAGATTCTCTTTGGAGATGAAAATGCCTACTTCAGCATGAAATCACACCGTGTTCAGTGTGTCATTTTCCCAGGTGCACCATCAGATTAGTTCATCTCACTTCACAACTTAAACGAATTCATCAGTGCAGTGACATTGGACGTGGTCACTCCTGGCAGTGTCCGCCTGCCTGGAGATGATGGAATTGAGAAGGCAGTCAGGAATTTTCTGGTCATCAAAGCAGCTACATCTCAGCAATTACCAGCAGCTGAGTGTTCAGATCTCATGTTTGAATTGGGAGTGGAGTATAGGATCTTACATCATGCATCAACCACTACCTCAGCATTTCAGAGTGGAGGCACATCCCTCCAGAAACCACCTGTTTTCCATTCATGCTAGGGCTGTGTCCTTTTTGCTATCCAGAATCTCAGCAGAGGTTTCTTTTGGTTTTAGATAGACTGGTAAGTCTGGATGGTCTTGATCTCACAGCAAAGCCAGGTGCCTATAATCAGGAAGGAACTGCTTTTTTGTGGATAGGACTGATCTGGTGGTGGAACAAACTCACAAGGTAACACAGTCCTCATCTTCTTTTGTGGAGTGTGAACTATAGGTACTCCTATAGATATTGTACATGTTGGAAGAACAGAATTTATCTTGCATCTGTGTTGTCTGCGGCGGATGAAAGTTGGTGGAGAACTATCAGGTCCTTGACTCAGAGATGATCAGCACTGCTTTTGAAGAAGCCAGGCTGATTTTGCTTTCAAGGAGTCAATAAAGTGGTTTTTGCTCAAGAAGTCATTGCTGAATATTAGTAATTCTGGTCACTCTCAGCTACAGTATTTTCTTTCGGCATCAGATTGTGGAGAGGCAGCTTTGAGAGAAGCCAAGTGCCTTTGCTCTATTTCACTCTCCTCAGTCTCACTGTAGCCCTGTGTAAAATGGAGAGCTGGCTTAGAAACCTCCTTTTGGAGACTTGCAATCACCAGCAACATACTGCCATTGGGCTGACTGCTGGTTGCAAACTTTCCAAATGAGCTTTTTTTTTTTTTTCCCCTTTTTTTTTCTCTCCCTCTGAAAATGCTGATCTGACACAAAGAAAACATACTTTGGGAATGGGATGATTTTGACAAGACTCTGACAGAAACCAGGCAAGTTTCCAGCACAGCTCCACTTGCCAGGTGGGTTTCCAAACCCTCCTCGCTCCTTGTTGGCTCATGCACAGCACCCCTGGCAGGCTGCCCTGCTGAATCCCAGGCACAAGGCTCATGGGCACAGCAAGTTCCCAGAGCTTCCCTCTACTGCACTGAAAGAGCCCAGCAAAGGTGACCGATCTCAGGGCTGCAGTGCTAAGAAAGCCATCCTCCTGGGTCTTCTCTCTGGGAGTCTTGGGAATGCTTGTAAATGGCTGACACACAAAATACTGTCTGAAAGTTTTCTCAGATGACACTTGGAACTTTGCCATTTCAAAGTTTTAATTGCTTTTGGAGTAAACTTTTTTTTTTTTCATCCCATCTGTGGAACTGAGCATGGAATAAAATGTAGCTCCATCTGTTCAAACTACCAATTACCTCTCACTCCATCAACAGGGAGGTGTTGCTGCACCACCTGCAAATGCTTCTGGGAGTAGACATGACCTCTCCTCAGCAGCTTCATTCTTTCTTTTTGGTAGATCTCCACAAATGATGCCACTCCCCACACATCCACCCAAAGGGCTCTCAACTGTGGGGCACCACAAAGTGTTAATCCTGTCAACCTCTCTTGTTCCTTGTGGCCATGTGGAAAGGCTGTTCAGCAAGATGGAGCTCTCTTCTCATCAGGTCTACAATGATCAAAGGTATGTCACTGTTTCATCTGGGCTGGAGGACACAAGTCATCTTCTACATGGGACCAATGCACTGCCAAGGACAACCCAAAGGGAACTCCACAGAGGTGAAATGAAGGTGATTATGGCAGCCTGGAGACATGGACTGCAGGATTACACAATCCTGTAATTCAGAGAAAATCTGCAATTCAGGATTGATTTTAGACTCCCTGCTTGTTCCTTGGTGGTTTGATTACAGCAGTGACACAGCCAGCTTTGCAGAGCCTGAGTCTGCCCAGCAGGTTGTGAAAAGGGGCAGCCCTTCTTTTCCACCCTTTTCTCACCTGGCAATCAGGTGGCTGCAATGCCCCAGTGGGTTTGATGGACACTGCAGTTAGAGCCCTGCAAGAGCCTGGCTCTGACACACAGCAGCACTTTGCTAACCAAGTATGTGAAACCCGCTGGTTCCCAAGGGGAATTTTAAGAAAACCCAAATTAAAAAAAAAAAACAAAAACAAAAACTGGTGTTTTTTAAGCCATTCTGGGCTTTTTGTGTTGAGGGAGGGGTGGATCTTGGGGATTTCGTAGGCTGCAGTGCCAAGCACAGCCAAGAAGCAGCCGGGAGCCCTTCACTGGTACAGGGCTGGGCTGGCAGCCGATCGAAAGCACTTGGTTCACTCTTTAAAGACAGACTTGAAAGGCTCCACCATAGGGGAAGAAAAACATGAGAGCAGTGGTATGAGGAGCTGGCTGAAGGGACAGAGACAGGCTGCAAGCTGGAGTTTAGCAGCTAAAGCCTATTAAATGGACAGATCAATCAATAGCCCTTCTAATGGGAGGGAGAGATCAATCTTTTCTCTTTCCCTGCATGGCTTACTGCTACCCCTGCTCCCTTGTACTCACTTCTTATAGCCAGGCAAATTCAGAAGAGCTGGACTGTGGGAGGCTGGATTTGGCCCAGAAAACTTGCCCTGGAGCAGGATCCTGCTGGGCTGTGCCGGCTGTGGCAGGGATCCTCACTCCATCCCAGTCCGGCCAGTTGGTACTCACCTACACCTGGCACAGGAGTTGGGGCTGTGCAATGGCCATGTTGCTCAGGGCAGGGAGGTGGGAAGTTAGTGACAGTCATACTGGTATAACTTGTTAAAAAGTCATACTGTTAAACAACAGGGTCAGGTACAACACCTGGTTTTGATCAGAATCAAGTAAAAGAGAGACGTCCTTATGATTTATACCCGTGGCTGAGGAGGTCAAATCTCCTGTTTCCCACAGTGAGCAATGCTTGGAAGCTGCAGAAGATGAGTCCAGAACTTCCTCAGTAATCAGATTTGGTCCCTCCTAATTGGATATTAGCTTCAGAAATGTTGCCGTGTTGCTTCAGAAATGTTCCTATCAGCATTTTGCAAGGATCCTGTACTTGTTTACGGGCAAGCAAAGAGCCCATCAGTCCCAAGAGACTGGCCTTCAGCAGTGGCCCATCCTCTGCCTACTTAATTTGGAAAGCTCCCGGGTGCAGGCCAGCATGCCTGCCTGCTCACACAGCCCCCACAGAAACGTGCAGTGCTCTAGACGTGATTTTTATTCAGAGTCATGAAAATAGTCCACCCAGTCAGACAGGCCCAGCTTTGTATTGTTAGGAGCTGGTTCCACTGGGGAATTTTTGAATTCAGATTGCCCAACTCTAGCTTGGCAGGGCTGGGTGCCAAGGTATTTGGGCACAAAACGGTCAAGTGAGGTTTCATTCTTTTTTGTAGGCAGACAATATTTTTATGCCCCGTCATGGCTGGGCAATCAAAACAGCAATTAGGTTGCATCAGCAGATGTGCTTGCTTTTAGTGACTGTCGGTCTCAACAGTGCACAAGCTATATTCTGTTTGGTACAAAGATCTTTTCATTTCCAAATAAAACTTGGACCTTTAAAGTGCTTCGTCAACCATCTGAAAAGCTGAGCAGGGGTGGCATTCGCTTTTAGCACTCTCAGCCCAGGAAACTGCAGATGTTTATATTTAGCACTCCCATAAGGTGAGCAGAAAATGGAGACCTTGCATCTGCTCAGCGAAGGCAGGCAGAGCACAGCCCATGCTGTCGCTCGCAGTCCTGGATAGGAACAACAGAGTAGATTTTATTTTCACATCAGCCAAAATAAGCCCGGCTTCCCAGGTATGCAAGGCCAGTGGGAGCCATGGCCAGCACAGCTCCACATTGTCACTCTCTGCCCTGGTGTGGCCTGGCCCAAAGTTAAGCAGAGTCACGGAATGTCCGTCTGTGACTGGGGACAGTGTATGGTGCTGCAGGAGGAGAAATCTGCCATGAGCCCCCCAGGTCAACAGAGAGAAACAGTGACTTACGCGGTCCTGAGCATTTTAAACGGAAGAGACAAACCATCTGCTGAGGGCTCCTGTCTCTGCAGGTGACTAGAGCAGATGAGCCACTAACACGTGGCACTTTGCTTTTAGATGACCAAAGTTAGGTGCAATTAATCCTACCCTCTACCTATACCTAGCATCTGCAGCCATAATTTCCCAAACATCCTGCATTCCCAAATCCACCAAGCAGCGATGAAACTTGCTAGTACCTGTCACTTCGGAAAGTCAGGTCTCATCCACGCCTGAAGCTTCACAGGAATTTTTGCAGGTTGGAGCAACTAGGGGATTAGGTACAATAATACACATGAATTTCACTCAAATTAGCCAAGATGCAGCAAGTTAGAGGCCTAGGAGAAAGATTTGTCTCCTGCTGGCTCGGGCCATTGTGGGCACAGCCACATGCCCATCCTGGCACCAAGAGAGGGCAGGAACATCCACCTAATAGCATGGGCACCGTGGGTTACAGCACACCGCCCTGGAAACATGCTGCAAGAAGACAGTGCAGGGAAAGCTCAGGGTTTGAAAAGGACACATGAGAAAACGGGGCTCCATTTTCATTTGAGCTTCTTTGGTATTAACAGAATATGAACAGAGTTTAACAGACTATTATGCATGGCAAGAGCACAAATTGGTTATCCTCAGGTTGTCTGTAGGCTGCCTGCAAGGAAAATAGTTTCACCTCTCCATGTTAGGTTATTTCTAGTAATGTTTGAAGTTAAGATAAAAACCTTATTTTTTGATATTGCTCTTACTTCTGTTATATTCACTTTGCTCTTTTTTGCCCCCTCTCTGTCCCCTCAGGTCTGTACACGTGTATTTGCACTGAGGATGTAGGAAGTACATAATTCACTGGATGCTACTGGAACTGGCTCCAAAGTTAATTCTATATCTAGGGTCTGAACCAAGGCAAGCAAAGGTCACCTGAAAGTCTTTTACTAACTTCAGAAGAATGCTAGATACTCTGTGCATGTAAGAAAAAAAAAAAAAAAAGAGAGAAGCAAATTCTGAGCCTTCCAGCTTTTGCCCTGGCCCATCGGTTAGTCACTGCATGTGGCAGTGGCCAAAGCACCAGCTTCGTGGTGAGTGTGGGACAAGATGGAGAAAGGATTCACAAGTGCTGAGAGAGCAGGGACTATTCCACATGAGGTTATGAGGGCCCTGAGCTAGGGCTGATGGAGTGGCTGCGACGGATGAGCCCAGCGCTGAGAGCCAAAGGGCTCCCTGGGGCTTTCTCACCAAATGTGTCCCTTGCGGGTGCATTTCATCAGATGCAATTTAAAAGATATCAAGCTCTTTCTTAACTTCATTTGTCTGTATAAATAACTACTGCAGTTGACAAAGGGCTTTCCGGGATCACAAAAGGGATGGGAACTGGTACTCAGAGCTGGAAACGGGAGGACAGACTTGAGACAGTAGTGTTTCTTCCAGGCAAACTGTCTGGGCCATCCTTTAAGCCTTTGCAGCACTCTGAGTCCTCATCACCTCAGCAGGGCTGGGGCAGTCAGGCCAGGCACAGAGGGTTGGCTGATGATCTTCCACTCATTACATGGATGGAGGATTTCAGCTGCACAGCCTCCTTTCCATAGACAGGGCTTTGGGACTCATTGTTACTCAGCCTATGTTACTGTGCTATTTATGTTTATTAAAACCAACACCAATCACCTCCACTTTACCAGCCTGCTTAACCTCCTTAGTGAAGCAGGGCCACCAAGGCTCAGGGCAGTAAGTGGCTACTGAAACAGTCTCCACAGCACTGTGGCTCCTGATTTCTCCTGCCTGTACCAAGACAAGACTCTCACCAACACCAAGACTTGGGTTGTCTTTGTGCCCTGGACTCATGGCTGCAGAGTGACTATCAATGGTTGCCTCAAGCATCTATGTTTATTGAACTAAAGCCTTAGAGGCTGATCGGCCAAGAGCCCTGGGGAGACTCAACAATTTCTCTCATGGTGTACAGAGTTGGGCATCAGGACACGCCATGGAACAACGCAGGAACCATGGGGTGCCCCCAGACCATGCTGACTGCAGCGCTTGGGAGGACATGGCTACACGCACGGGACACATCCACAGGTTCAACAGGGATACTTGTACCTAGGCTAATATGGGGACCCAAAGGTCAGGATCAGACACAAGTAAACCCCGAAATACCAATGTACTGTAAGGCTTAGACACATCTTATATCACCCACAATTATAGGAAATTCCAGTGATGCTTCAGATGTCAAATTGGCTGATTTACTCTTCAGAAAGGTCCACCCCTCCCAGCTCACTGCAAAGGGAGTCCGGCGTATCTGTGGTCCTAACTTAAACACCTCTGCTCTGAACATAACTTAGGTGAGCTAAATAATGCCCAAGAATTGTTCATGCAACTGCACAAACACGCACTGAACTCCTGGGAGGAAAATGTTTGTTCATTCCTTGAGCCCTTATCTGTGCACTGCAAATGTTAAAACAGGCTGAGGAATTTGGCTCAAAAATAGTGATGGACTAGGAATGGAGATTAGCTTTGTGTGCCGAACAGGGGCTCCTGATGCAGTGGCATTTTGAAATGGGTGGCAAAAGGAGGGTATGAGCCACAGGGGAAGAAGCATTTTGCTTTTGAAAGAAAGCCTGAGCCTTTCTTAAAACATGTAAATTCAGTTTTGAATTTGCCTATGCATCTTTTCTTTTTTCCTACCTCACTCCTACGCAATGGACAAATGCAGGGGGTAAGCAGGGGAACTGTAACACCCTCTAAATACTTTGTGAGCCCATTTGTGTCCCTCACCACCCTCTATGCTTCAGCAACTGCATCAGAAGTGAACAGATGCCTATCACAGTAGCTCATAGCAAGTGCTGCCTGTTGCACATATTCAATAAAAGCAGACATTTGAAGATCCTATTCCTTTGTGGATTTTTCAAGTCAAGTTTACATCCAAGGACCTGTTTTATTTGCAACAACTAGGCAGAAACATAAATAAGAAGGACATCTCATAACAGTGTCTGTTATAAAAGTACTATTAGTCAAAGTCTCCATCTCACTTGTTGGATCCTATCCCTTTAAATGACGATTTTGCAGGATCACCAGGATGTCCTGTGAGATGCCCTTAGCTAAAAAGCATCTCTGCTGGCAATTGATTTTTCTGCTGGTGAGGGAGATCTCACAGTACAACTAAGAATACAATCAAATCAGATGGTTTCTGGAGCACGCCACTGTAGAAAGACAGATTCAAAAGTTCAGTTCTCAGCTGTGCCCGTGACCTGCGCCCTGACCTGCACCAAGTCACTTCATCTTCCCGTGCCTCCATTTCCACTCCAAACTTTTTGCATTTATCTCCACGACTTGTGAGCTGGGCAGATGAGTTTCATTGTGTTTGTACAATACATACTAAACCAGAGCTGTCAGCCTGATTTGTGCCTCTTGGCACTGACAATGTTACCAGTTCTTGGGGATTTACTGCAAGCCTGCATGTTCAGTGGCTCTCACGAAGTCACCTTTCCTGGGATGATGTGTTGAATTAATTTTTCATTTAAAAGGAACGTACATTTTTAGGCAAGCTTGAAAAGGCAAGCACTAGAAGTTCATACTTGAAAATGGAAATAGTGCAGAGGTGAGGTGGTGCTATTTTGGGTGTGCTAATTATTATTTTTAACACTTGGTGTTAGCAGCATGGCAGTAACACAAAAAAAAGCACAAATGACATCCCCACAACAGTAAAATCAGTAAGGAGTCAAAATGTTCTTGTTGCAAAGACACTAGACAAGCAAACTTCTAATTACTGTGCTTTAACAGTATGGAAACCCAGTTAATTTACCAGGGGTTGCATAATGTGTCTGCATAGTCTGTTTACAAAGGAAGATGCTGCCATTCAAATGCTGTGGGGTTGTCGGTGGGGGTTTTTCTGCACTCTGCCGCACATGATGCTGGCGGCCCGGCGCTCTTCCCTTCCTCCAAACTGCATTGCCAAGCCAAAATCTGCCTGCTCCCTATGCACTGTGCAGGGCAGCCCTCCAGGGAGTAAGAAAAGGGGCTGGCAAGGAGGAAACCTGGACTTTCTATTTTTTTGTTGTTGATTCCATGGCTGGCTCATTATGGCGTGTGATGGCCTGCTAGCCCGCCTCTAAAATGGGGATAATGAGTCATTATCCTGCCAATAACAATGTGTATCTCTATTTAATTCTCCTCCCAGCACGCTGGCTGCCAGCAGGTGATGCAGATGGCCCAGGTCGGGTGACAGGGAGCGACTGCTAAGCAGCTGGGGTGAGCGCAGGGTGCCCCCGGAAGGGTGTACAGCACCCAAAAGCCACCTCACCCATGGGCCTTTTGAGGAGGTGCTGGAGAGGGGATCACCACCCCAAGGAGCTAGGCACAGTGTGGTGCACTGGGGAGAGGTGGAAAGCCCATGGCCAGGGCTCCCGTCAGCAGCCAGATGCCTCCCATTGTATTCACTTGCATGAATAAAATACAAAAGCGGGTTTATCACATCCCAAGGTGGGAGGCAAATGACTTGCCCCAAGTTCACCCCAGGAGCCTGCAGCAAAGTGCAGCCTGCAGCCAGATTTGTGAAGGAAGAGAGAGGAGACAAGACCCTCCTGCCATCTCACTGATCTGCACAGGATGCCCTGAGACTGCAGGGGGAAAATCTTGTTGTTACTTTACAAACAACTTGATAAATTCAGTCTTGAGGTAAGCAAGATAAATTGCTCACTTCAGTAGTTACATGCTCAGATCCATCCCACCTTGGTAGTTTATGAGTTTCCCAGTTTATCTGATGCAGGGGGGATGCACAGTGCAGCTCTCCCGTGCCAGCCGCGGCTGTGCTGTGCTCCACCACGGGTACCTGCTCGGTCCCGGCACTGCCTGTATCTTGGCATCAGATCTCGCTGGGCTGGTGTGCCGCATACAAACCATTACATGCAATAACAAGTAAAGCGCTGCTTGAACCTTAGCACAAAGAAGCAAAAAACCAAAACAATAAATGCATTTTCCACAAGGGCAGAGACAGCAGCCTTTGAATAGGAATTGCTGGATCGGCTTATGACTCAGCTGGCTGCTCGCAGAGCACTTCAGCACAAGCTCAACTTGGGACGGCAGCTGAGGCTCTGCTGGCTTTGTTGAATGCAAAGCAAAATGCAGGTGGAGATGCCTGGTGAAGGGTGTGGGATATGGTCAAGGTCTGTAGCACTGGTAGAGCAGGGGGGATGTGTTGCCTGCATACCCTCCCTCCGAGTGACGGGGTCACCCTGTTGCAGGCAGCCCCTCAGGGGGAGTCCGGGTGTGAAATGGCGGGTGAAGGGCAGTCCATGCTGCGCACAGGACTCGGCATGGCATGGGGTGCAACGCAGGGCTTGAGGGATGCACTTCACCACCCGGGTCAAGCCCTGCTTGTTGGAGTGGGAGGAGGGAACAACCCAGGCGCCAAAATGTCTGTGACTCTGCTTAGATCATACTTATAATGTTTTTCTGCATACGGATCTACGTAAATAGAAAGAAACCATTCATCTCAGCTGGGAGGACTGGCAGCCTTTGGAGTCACCCTGTCCACTGATATGCAGCCACCTTATTTTTTGCCTGCTCTTTGATTTCTGCCCTCCTCCCCCCACCAGCACTGTTCCCAGGGCATCGTCTTCATGAAACGGCCTTTTGTTCATAGGTGCCCGAAGCCAATGTGTCTCTTTGACTGGCTGCTTCATTTCACGCCGACACCCTTAACTGCTGGTTTCATCTTCCTGGTAGCGATTGTCTCAGATGAAGTTTCAGTATCGTTGTTTCTCATCTGCGGCTTGAGAGTCCCATATTCACCAGCCAGAAGCCAAAACCCTTGCACTCACCTGACCTCTGCAATTACCAGCAGGACTCTTGCTCCATCGTGGTGCAGCCTCTGGCCATGGGGAAACTTTGGAGCAGGGGGCATACAGATGAGCCACGGGAGACCTAGAAATGGTGCAGTTTGTTTAAAATGTCCGGCTCTTCCTGCAGTTTCATTCAAATTCACTGCTGAGACCTCACTTGCTGTGAAGTACAGTTTTGATTGCAGTGTCATTTGAATACTGCCTGTGATGGCAGAGAGCCTGTCTTTACCTCTGGAGGGTCTACTTGTTTTCTACTTTTTTGTTGCTTAATCTAAGAGAAAAGTCGCTAGTCACTCTAGACTGCAAGTCTCCCATGGATTTCATGGGCAAGAGGCAAAATAGAAGTGCAAAGGAAAGTGTTAAACACAACTGTTTGGGAATTTCTCACCTCCTATGCATATTTATGCAGAGCTTATGCAGGTCTCTTGGTGCTGCTCAGGATATTCTGCTAGATACATGCCACCTTTGGTTTTCATTATACCGTGAACATCCGTCTAACTTCAGCCAGCAGCTTTTAATAGCTCTTCAGCAAGCCCCACATATTTGCCAATGCTTTCAGTGGTGTAAGGAGCCCACAGCATGCATTTCAACCATCCTCTTAAAAGATGAAGAGCAAAGCATGTTCTTCCGCAACAGATTGAGCAGAAAAATGGCAAGCCCGCCACATACCCGTAATGCTGTTGCACCGTGTAGGTCCGTTTTTTTATTTCAGCTATCACATTTCAGCTGCAGTGCACGGGAGTCTGGGCTGGAAACCCCCCGTCACTCCATTGCCGCACCATGGCTGTGTTCAGGTCCAAATGTGAACTTTGCAGATCAGGAAAGCACCCAACAGCTGGAGTCCGGGTGCAGTGTCCATGGGAAGCCTGGCATCAGAATAGATTACCTTAACTCCAAGCCCCCTGGAAATTTTGCAGCAATTAGACAAGACATTTAAGATAACTCAGAGGCCCAGGACCTGCTTGCATTCCTATGGGCTCTTCTCAGGCAGCTCTTTGTCCTCCCAGGGTAGGCTGCCTGGTGGAACAGAGACACCGTGCTCACCAGCTTTGCTCAGAGGCTGGAAGAGGAATAGACATTCGCCCCAGCATCGGGGAAGCCAACTGGCTCTGCTCATGGACCAGCTCCAGCACACAACTGTCCCATGTGTCAGTCCCAGCCCCCAGTGCCCACAGCCTCAGCACACAGAGACAGTGGAGACTAGGACTTGGGTACCGGGCAGCTTGCGAAGATACCAAGTAGTTTCATTGCTGCCATGATGCCCATCCAGGACTAGCACCTCCACAGCAGCCAACCAGCATCCCTTCTTGTTTCTGAATAATCTCTCACGTCCATCAGCCCTGTGGGCAAAAGGAAAACATGCTGCAGGAAGGACATGCCTCGATTTTTTTTTTTCTTTTACCAGACACCAACTATTTTGTCCAGTATTTTTCAGATTAAACGTCAGCTTCTCTGCTTTGGGGCAGATAGCTACAGGTCTGAAGACGTGATTTATTCACTTGTGCCCCTCTCTCCCACCCATAGCCAAACAAGTTGGTGATGCTTTAACAACAGCTGCACATGGCGGCTCAGAACACAACCAACAAAATGACCTGGCAGGGTCGCAAGTTGTTCACCACACCGACAAACAGTTACCAGTCACTTTCTTCTGCCTCCCCTAGCTTAGTCATACTACAGACACCGCTTATAAACCACATCCTTTTGTTGCAGTATGACTTGTCCCCACTGCTTGTGACACGTCTTCTGATTAAATTCATGCTTGCCATGTTTTACCATGGGAAGAAGTCGCTGTGGAGGTCCAGAGGATCCCCAGTCTGGAGAAGTCCAAAGCATGGAGGACGCTTTGCCCACCAGCTGCAGGAGCTTGCTCGAGGCACCAGGACCCCCTTTGCCTTTAATGAAGTGCCACCCTCATCCCATGGTGCACTTTCTGGCACTCCTTCTCCAGCGCTTTCGGCTCACACGTTACTTGCATGGTAGCACATCACTGCTAGTTTACCTAAAGGGAATCTAATGAGGCTGTCAGGGAAGTAAGAGGAGAAATTCACTTCTCATAAACTGACTAGGAAGAGACAAATTCTCTGCCTACCAACAGGAATGTGCCTATGAATAGCCCCTGTGTAAACACAGATTACATATTGCAGAATGACACCAAGCATGGTTACCACTAGTCATCTCTTCCTGAAATTCAATAGACATTGATATTTATATCCAGCCTTTGAGGTTTAGCATGCTTCAGCACAAATATACATTTATTAATACCACAATGCATCGGGTCTTATTGACTCTTATTGAGTCTCATTTCACCCACAGATACACTTTTTTCCCAGACTGTCATGCTTGAAATAAGTTAAGCCAAGAGTGAACGATCTTTCAATAGAGTAAGTAATACACTTAAGGCCACATTCAGCATTATTTTACTCACTTCTCTTGATCAAAGTGATATTTATAGAGAGGGCTACATTCTGCTCAGCAGCACATTAGTGTTAATGATATGTGACTCCACTGATTACTGCAGAGTGGCTCTAAACATATATCGACAAAACAGGGAGAAGGAATTTGGCCCAGCATTCTCAGAACAGGAGTACTATGACTGGAGTTATGCCAGGGAAGAATTTGGCCCATATTGTTTCTGAAATGAAGGAGCGAAATAATCCAAAAAAGTAAGCTGATCTGTAGTCTGTTTATAAGAAAATCCACAATTTCCAGCAATTTATAGAGCCCAGCTAGAGGAAAGTTAAGTTTCAAGAGCAATACAACACAACTAGAAGAAGTTATTTCTCCCTGTAAAAGGACATTTTAATAGAAACGAGGACAAATAAAATTCTTAAGACATGACCTTGCTGTGGAAATACAAACCTTTTATGTTTTCCAACTCAGATCATGCTCCAGTGCTGTAGAAAGGCATCGCTCTGCCTATAAAACAGTCATTTCTCTGCTTGTGCTGTCCAGCATTCTCTTGAATCTTCTTCAATATAAATGCTTCAGTGGCAATAGTAAACAGTCAGGTTTGTGTGCCTGAGGTTCAGTTATACCAGTTAGCAGAGCAAGATGAAATGACCCCTGTTATTATTAATTTATTTGCCCAAACAGGAGTCGGGCACTGCCACTTACAGCTTGGGGTCTCCAGCAGTGAAGCTGTGACTGCCAGGGCTTCACCAGCAGAGCAAGGTGCATTGCTTACACCCTTTTTTTTTCCCTTCCAGACTTACTTTCCCTTTCCCCTCTCCTGACATTATAAACAGAGCTTGTGCCTATTGCAAAGCCAGGCTGAAATAGGTCAGAGAGTCTTCAAAGGAAAATCCACATGCAGGAGTCATGCATTTCCATCCGGCAGCAGACAAACAGGCAGGCTAGAGATGACGGGAGCAGAGAGCAGTGGGCTGATGTTGGTCCAGGGAAGCTGCTGCTCCTTTTTTCTTGCTCTGCAGCACCAGATGGCTGGACCCATCCTGCTTGCTGTATTTTGGTACATCACAGCAGGCACCGCCTGGCCACGCAGGAGGGAGGGAGGCAGAAGTGCCAAGGTTAGCGGGTTGCATGGCTCCGCACAGGCACGCTGAGTCAGTCAGCCAGCTCCCTTGCAGGGGTCTTTCCTTAAGGCTGGATCTCAAAATTTGGGACCTCTCCTGTCCAAGGATGTCCCCAGCATCTGGATGGCAATGGGTGAAAGAAGAAACACACCATGCAAACAACTCTTCAGTGCTTAGCCAGTTTTGCTGGGGAAGATCCCACGTGCTAACTGCCTTCACTCACACACCTAATTGCTTCTAAGTGTGGTACCTTCTGAGAAAATCCCGCTTTCACTGACACTTTTTTTCAGGATGTAACTGTCAGAAAAATAATGAAACAGGATAAAACCATTTTTAAATCAAAATAAGCCAAGTCCATAACAGATGCAAATCTCTCAGCACTTCAGCTCTTCTTTGTGTAGAAACAAACAATAAAACTCTGCCATAATTCAGCCTGATCTTCCAACATACTTATGTTCATATCTTGGAGGCTTCAACGGGAAATGGACCTAAATTATGTGCCACATCCCAAAAGCTGCTGAGCTTTGTATTTGTTTCTTGTATTCGTATTTTGTATTTGAAAATAATGACAGTCATAACATTGCTAGTGAATACAGGAAGCTAATTTCAATGATCAGCTCCATCCTTAATGTGGCATCATGCCGTACCATGTGTTTCATTTGCAAAATAGGAACAGACAAGTTTGGCTGCTTCAGAGATTTTAGTTTTTTTCAGCCAGCCAAAGACATTTGTGTGCTCCACACTGGCCAGGCACAGAACTGAGCCAAAGCAGTGTAAAGAAACAGGCAGCAAAACCTTGGTTTCCATCTTACCTCCCCAACCAGCAGGTATCTGAGCCAGCTGCCTCCTGCTTGCCCTCTTCTGGCTGCTTGGCTTTTGAACTCTTGGCCTCATGGTATCCTGTCTGCAAAAGAAGGGCTCAAGGTGGTTTTACCCAGCCTGACCTGTATCTATTGGAGTCCCTCAGGGGTCAGTACTGGGACCAGTACTATTCATTATATTCATCAATGACTTGGATGAGGGAACAGAACGCACTGTCAGCAAGTTTGCTGATGACACAAAACTGGAAGGAGTGGCTGACACACCAGAAGGATGTGCTGCCATTCAGAGAGACCTGGACAGGCTGCAGAGCTGGGCAGGGAGAAATGTAATGAAATACAACAAGGGCAAGTGTAGAGTCTTGCATCTGGGAAAGAACAACCCCATGGACCAGTACAGGTTGGGGACTGAGCTGTTAGAGAGTAGCGCAGGGGACAGGGACCTGGGGGTCCTGGTGGACAGCAGGATGACCTTGAGCCAGCCATGTGCCCTCGTGGCCAAGAAGGCCAACGGCATCCTGGGGTGGATTAGAAGGGGGGTGGTCAGGAGGTCGAGAGAGTTTCTCCTCCCCCTCTCCTCTGCCCTGGTGAGACCCCATCTGAAATAGTGTGTCCAGTTCTGGGCCCCTCAGTTCCAGAAGGACAGGGAACTGCTTGAAAGAGTCCAGCGCAGAGCCACAAAGGTGATGAAGGGGGTGGAACATCTCCCTTATGATGGAAGGCTGAGGGAGCTGGGTGTCTCTAGCTTGGAGAAGAGGAGACTGAGGGGTGACCTCATTAATGTTTATAAATACAGAAAGGGTGAGTGTCAGGAGGATGGAGCCAGGCTCTTCTCGGTGATGGCAAATGATAGGACAAGGGGCAACGGGTGCAAGCTGGAGCACAGGAGGTTCCAGACAAACGTAAGGAAAAACTTTCACTGTGAGGGTGACAGAGCCCTGGAACAGGCTGCCCAGAGAGGTTGTGGAGTCTCCTTCTCTGGAGACATTCAAAACCCACCTGGACGCGTTCCTGTGTGATCTACTCTAGGTGGTCCTGCTGTGGCAGGGGGGTTGGACTAGATGATCTTTCGAGGTCCCTTCCAACCCCTAACATTCTGTGACCTGCATTGTTGTATTAGGCTGTGCTCTGCAGTGATGTGCGATGTAGCCGGGAGTTAAGGCAGGAGTTCCTACTTCCCAGCCAAAGGCCAGCAGCATTTCTCTGTCTTCTTGAGGAAATCTTGCCACTTGGATGTAGGCCTACGGCACTGGGGTACACTTATATCTCACAGAGATGTCCTAACCACAGCTTTGATAAAACCATGTTTAGGAAAGGGATGAAACTTTGGGCGCATTCTTCCCAGTGCTGTGGCTGGTGCCTCACGTTGCAGTCAGGCAGCCTGCACTGCAACCCAGACTTGTCCCTGCTCCATGTGTACAACCCCAAGCATCCGTGTCCTCCCCGTCAACTCCAACTCCAGTCCTGGAGGGAAGAAGTGTTTCTGTCACCAAAGATAGTCCTGCTGCTGTCCTTAAATCTGGTCGGTAGGGCTGTCTTCAATATTAATATGAACACGTTGCAAGGGTTTACTTGTACTTCTCCTTTTGCAAGGAGCAAGACCAGGCTACCTTTATCCTGACTTTCAGATTTTCTTTCAATTAATGCATTTCCTCACTGTATCACTCCCAAAAATTGTACAAGTCAAAATACTTCCAAAGTTAACTCAAAGTATAACCTATTTTTTTTCCAGATGATCCCTCTTTACAAGCTTGCAGCATTGGCCAGTGTGGTCTCAGAAGGCTGAACTGAAGTACACAACATGTTGAAATATATTTAGCGAATTATCATGCAAATCACAGAAGAATATAAAGAGACAGAGGAGAAGAGGCTTCTTGGCTGGGTAGTGATTTAATGCTTTTTAGAGCTATCTAACTGTCAAAGAAATTTGATATTAAAAAGGCCTATTAGGTTAGGGAGCTCAGGTCTCCTGGGCCAGGCCGTAATTGTTTCTTACAATAAACATAATTTCAAGCTCTTTATCTAGTCAGGGTTTAAACGCTGCAAATGAAAAGGTGTGTACCCCCGCCCTCGAGAAAGAATTCCACAAACTATCACATCTCCCTGTCTCGTGCAATTATCTGAACACTCATTTTGCAAATTAGGATGTGTAATCCCAAGGATGGGAAGTCATTTTGTAGTGTCAAAGCGTGCGTAACATCACTCACGGCAAAAACTTTATCTGATGTCCTTCCTTCCCCTAACAATCAAATATAAATCCTGTGCAAATGATATTAAAACAGTGCAACAAAAATTATCATAATGAAGGCAGGACTGTCATTCATTTGACATAATGGCAATGGGTTGGATTTTTGGCCTGGAGAAACCACACCTATTTTCCTATGTATCCATGTTCGGTATGGCTTTATTGAATGATTCATGGACTCATGAAATCTAAGGCATGTGACATGTGTCAATCACCTCACCTAACCACACGCATAACACTTTATTGTGGCAGTCAGACAGGGAGAGTGGGTAAGGCTCCAGAGCTGGGTACTCAGGCATGACTTCTTTTCCTGCTCCTGCGCAAAACTTAAGGATCTTTTAATTTCATGCGAGATTTCTAGTCTTGCAGGAATCCAGCCAGAGCTATTGCGTGGCAGCTGCCCCCTCCCTTTCTCTCCAAGCTGCTGGAGGTCTATGAATCACAAATATATTCACTGCATAACAAGTGTGATTTTACAGCACTTGATCTTGTCAATCCAACCTTTCCAGGAAGCATCAAGCTGATGCATTAACGTCTGAACAACAAAAGCACTGCATGCTTGTGCATTAGGTGCACATCTTGGGGAAACACCATGCGGATTTACTGAGCACTCCTGTAGCACCTGCGCAGCACACTGTAGCTAGGCTGACTTTTCCGGGTCATACAGCATGGTCAATACTGTACAGTCGATCTTGCTCTTGCAATAAGAAGATCCTTATTGCTCCGTGCTCTCTCACAGATTGGTTGACCAGAGGATGGTTGTTGGGTGTGATGCTTTCTGGAAGGCAATGGAGGTGCACTGTGTCCAGCTCTCAACCTACTCTTCAGAAGAACAGAAGTCTGCCAGGCAGAAATATTGCAGCCCAGCAGGAGTCCAAAGCTGGTATCACACTGTTAAACCACGGTATAAGTGCTTGTTCTGGCGGATGAAAGCAGCTCGATGTTTGGTGAGCCATGGCTCATAGCTGATCCATTTGAACCACGCTAGTCTGAAGGGTGCATAAGGCATTAGGAGAACTTTGACCTTCCAGCAAAGGCTGTCACATCTCATCCACTCCTATTGCAAGGGCAGCGGTCCAGGCCTGGCTGCAACGTGTCTGCCAAAAACGTATCTGATGGTTTCGGGAGGCAGAGAAATTCCCACTTCCTTTGGAAGTTTGTTCCTGCCTTGTTGTTTCATCATAGTGTTTGTTTTTTAAACTTTGCAAAAGTGACAATCATTGATGATAAAAATCTGTTTAAACCAGTAACCACTTGTGCAACACTATCTCAGCAGGTCAGTAATCTCTCTGAAAGGACGAGATGGTCTCAAACCAGTATGCTCCACATCTTCAAGAAAAAAAATCTCCACCTTTCCCATACACGGAAATAACTCGCAGCCTCTCTAGGTGGCCTCAGCAGAGAGGACTGGTTGGGTTTATAGAATTAACGACCTTCTGAAAATTCCCAGGCAGGTCAAGATGCCAGGCTGCTTGTAACTCAATTACCTCTGCATTTCAGGATTCTGCTTTCCTTTACGACTCAGCAACCGGGCAAAAACTGAAAGATATGCACAGCAGCAGATGGCAGGTGAGGTACAGTCGGGTCATAAAAACTGCCAGATAATTGTGAAGGGAGCCCTGAATATTTTTTGCACTACTTTGTAAGTTTACAAGGAGAATTTTCAAAAATGTGGATATGTTCACCAAGAAGCCAGCTTGCACAAAGCGAGGTTTTACTCTGCAGAACTTATGCACATGTTTAACTCCAAATGGAACAAGCCAAGAGCTTAAAATCGAGCACACATGCACAAGCCTTTGCAGACAGCAGGACTCCACAGATGGCGTAAACTGAGCACATACGTCGTGTTTTACAGGATCAGTGCCACAGGGATCACATTTCCACTTCCAAACACTGTACCCAGAGTTCAGGTGTTTTGAAAATTCTGATGTTGTCTCTAGTCTATACACTAATTCCCTAACACTGATACTGGATAAGCACTGTATCTGTAGAGGCACACTTCTGATTTCTATTAGGCATTAAAACTCTTTATAAAAAGAAAATGCAGAGGAAAAAAATAAACTTCAGAAAAGATATCCAAGAGAATTTTTGTTGGGTGCAGGAAAGGATTTTAGGCAACTTCCATTTGCTGTATTGTTTCCAAAACCAATGAAACACTTTCAAAGTTCACGCTTCTCTTGACATTTCTCAGATACTAAAGTACTGAAAGGCAAGAGTGGGAGCCACAAAGGTACTTAAGTGCTTATGGTTTAGGTGAGGGTTGATCAACCAAATACTTCAAGCATCTGGGCATACATGTCCCGCCCCCTTTCACAAGAAGCTTGTGGCAGAACAGAGACTAGATATCAAATTTCTTGAATTTTAAACTGCCTTACAAGTCAGCCTAATTTTCACACTTGGTCAATGGAAAATTTTCCTGGTTTTATTGGGCTTTGTTAAAGGTTGGAAGTTGTCACTCAAGGTGGAAATAATTTCAGTGCAGAGGACTGGGACCCAACCAAATTTCTGAGGATGCCCAGTCATGTGTACTTGCCACTGTGGAAATAAACGAATGGATGCTATTATTGAAATCGTAAGTATTTGCCAATGTTCCAATGTCAAAGAGTAACTCAGCCAAAATCATTCCCTTACCCGTGTTTCAAGCTTGCCTGCTACCATCCTTGTTGGAGTTTTGAACCAGGTGCTTTGACAGCAAAGGATTCAAAGTGATCTTGAGCTAGAGAGTCAGCTCTCTGTTGCTAGCGGCTGTAATAACTGATCCTCTTCTGCTTCTTTTAAAACTTCCCATTTCAGACAACATTATCATGGAGCTCAGCAAGAAATAAAAAGCCCTTTGCATCATTCATGTTGTTTACTTACATTTTAGTGTTACATTCAGATCAGATGATGGAAAGTAACCTGTTTGGCTCCCCTTTGTCACTTGTTTTAACAGCAACACGGGGCAGCATGTGGGATTCAGGCACAGCATAGCAAGTACCTGCACTGGAGCAAACTGTTTTCTCATGTTGGGACGTCATTCCTACTACGCTGCTTGGAAAAAAAAAAACCTCTTCCATTTATTCTCTCCATGGCTGCCTGTGACTGTCACATTTGGACGCATTCCACACTGAATCGACTGGCAATAGTGGCATCCACAGAGCACCCGTCTGCTGAAGGCAGCTCTGCCTGAAGAAAAGATCCCTTTGGAAACGGATGGAAGGGAAAGGACGTAGGAGGATGTTGCTGTGGACGGGGTTTTACTTATGGCGGCAAAGTCTGATCTGAGAAACTTTTCAGTAGTTCTAAAAGACAGTCAGATCTAGGCTCAATTAGTCTCCTTTAAGAGATGTAAATTACGAATTGCATTGTGCCCTTTTTAGCCAGACAGTTGACTAAATTACACAACGCTTCATTTTGTAAAAATAGAAAGTATTCCCAGGCAAAGCAGATCGCAGTTCTCAAGTGGCTGATTTACAATGTTTTGTCAGGAGAAACCTTGAAAACAATGTATGTAACACCCCAAATCTTCTAGAAATTTCACAGGGTTATAGCATTCCATTTCTGTAACAAAATCAAATCCTTCTATACCATAATCTTTTAAGATAGGAATTATATAATGCACAACAGTTAATAAATAGACTTTTATTGACATTGGTGGAACTACACATTAAGGCTCATCATGCATATTTAAAAACTAAAGCTAAAGAGCACACAAACAAGGAAAACTGCAGTGATGCTACGATGTAAAAAGGAGGTTTATACCCCAGCTATCCTAGGCTGCAGATTATAGATTTGTCTCTGCCCTAATTACACACTCCATCTCTGTGCATTAGCATGGAACCTAGAAAACCTGACTCATCATTTCTAACAATCCCAGCGACCTGAGGCAAACACACACACACATGCTCGCATGCGCGCTCCAAACGTTCCCAACTTCCCCTAAAGCAAATACCTAATCCTATTCTGCCTGGCAGCAGCGCAGTCCTGTCCCTACATGTGCAAGCTGCCGCCTCAGAGCGGGCGCTTTCGCAGCAAGCACTCCATCCGTCCTCCACACAGGCAGCCCCCCACCCCGGGCACCTTCGGCCGGCAGCACCGAGCATTCTCACCTCACCACAATTAACGGATGCACGGCTTTGGGGTGGGGATACCCGGGGAGGACGGCCTGGGGCTTGGGCCGGGGCCTGGGCCGAGGCCTGGCCCCGGCAGCCAGGCAGGGTGGACGGCTGAGGCCCGCACCTCATCACACCGGTGGTGACCCCTCGCCCTGCCCCGCTCCGCGGCCCCGAACTTGGGCCCCTTGGGGACCCTCCTGGAGGTGAGCGCCCCAGAGCAGAGCCGGGGACCCGCCAGGGCGGCTGCGGGGAGCCGAGGCCCCGCGGCCCGGCCGCCCCCCACCCCTGCCCGCCGCTCCCTCACAGCCCCCGCCGGGCCGCGGCTCCCCGCTCCAGAGGCGGGGCCTCTCGCGCCTCGTTTGCATAGCGCCCGTTGAGCCACCCTATTGGTCAGGAGAAGGCACGCGCCGACGCGCCGGCCCCGCCTCTCTCCTCAACACTGCCCAGAGACGCGACCGGCCCCGCCCCTCCGCGGCGGTGACCACGCCCCTTTCTCCGCCCCCGTTCGGAGGCTGCCTGGAGATGGGAGCCGGAGAAACCCCTGCCCATTGGTCGGCGGCGGGAGGCCTCTGGGATTGGACGGGCGCAGCGCCGGTGGGCGGGGCGGCCGGCGCGGATTGGCGGAGCCCGCAGGGGTGTGCGCAGGGGGCAGCGGCCCGGAGCGGGGTGCTGGGGCCGCGGCTGGAGGATGGGGGCGGACGGCGGCGCGGGCTGCTGAGCGGCGCGGAGCCACCCTGCCGCCTGCCCCCTTCCCCGCCCGGCCAGCGCCGCGCTTCCCGCCAGCATGAACCGGCTCGGCTCCGGCCCCGTGGGCAGCGCCACCGCCGCTTCTGCCACCGGCCAGTACCGGGTGTGCGGCAATTGCCGGAAGGTGCCGAGACAGGTACTGGGGCGGGGGGGGTGGGGGCCGCTGTGGGGCGGGGGGAGCTGAGGGGGCTGCGTGAGGCGGTGAGGCAGAGACTTGTCGGGGGGATTGGGGGAGCGGGGCGGTGGGGCAGCGATTTGGGGGGGGGCAGTGGCGTGAAGAGAAGTGGGCCGTGGGGCAGCAATGGGGCGGGGGGGCGGTGAGGGGTAGTGGGGGGCTCTGGGCAGTGAGGTGGGGGCACCTGGGGCGGTGCGGGGGGCTGTATGGGGCTTGCCAGGAGGTGAGTGCCTGGGGGAGTGGGATGGGGGGCAGCGGAGGGGTGCAGGGCGGGGGGGACACAGTCCCAGGTGTGCCGGGGGGTGTAGAGGGGTGCCAGGTCCCGCACCCCCATCGCCTCCCTCCCTTTGGGATGGTTGTCACTTGCCCCTGCCCTAGGCTGCCCCCCCTGCTCCGCCACCCCCTCCCAGGGTGCGGGGGGGACGCCTGGCCACCCCGCTGGCATGGGGGTATTGAGTCGGGGCCCAGCTGCGCTTGGAAAGTTTATCCACATATTTCACCTGCAAAATTCATCACCGCAGTCTACGTGAAGTCGTTGTGCACGGGCATTCGAAATCAGAGCTTTAAAAATCTGTAAAAAGCACCCGAAAAAGCCCCCCACCCCCAATCTGGTAGACCCCATCCCTACAGTCGTCAGCCGCTCCCTCGCATGGACCCTCTGTTCCTCAGGAGGAGCAGGGTCGCTTCGACGCCTCCTCTCACCATCCCCGGAGCGGGGAGCGGGAGTTGAGGTGCTTTTTGTTTGTCCAGTGCAAATGAATTAAAATTGCTGAGCTGTGCAAATGCGCCGAGTCCGAGCGCCCAAGATGAACGCGATGCTGTTTTTTGGGTTTAATTCCATCTCTCCGGATACGTTTTGCACCAGGTTGGTTCTTGCAAATGCTAAGAAAGCCTGTAAGTCAATGAGCTCAAATATTTGCGCTCTTTGTCCAAATTCTGTTTTTCTTCCTCTGTGGGTCAGGCCAAGTGCCAATCAAAGTTGTTTTTCAAGCCTCTCTTCCCTGCAGTAGGACTGCTTTTCTCTTTCTTTCTTTTTTTTTTTTTTTTTTTTAAGGGTTTGGTTTTTGGAAAGGAGGTGTGTGTTTAGGGGAGGGGGGAGGAGAAAGCTTCAAAATTGGTCAGAGAGAGAATCAGATCTTAAAAATCATGTTTCTTGAATATTTTAATGGAAACAAAATCTTATTAAATGTGCATGCTTGGTATGTGCAGTTATTTTTTCCATAAACTCTTGGATCATATTACAGTTGATACTTGGTGCTCAGCTCTTAGCTCAGCTTGCGAGAAATGTAATGGATCAGAGAAGCACACATCAGCAGAGTCCGATTTTTAACCATTTCGTTGCAGGCTTGAATCCCTTCTTGGCTTTAACTTGCTGCTGTTACTGCTTTAAGACAAACAAGTACTTAAAAGAGAGGAGTTCTGCGGGGTTAAAGCCTGAAACAGCTTCAGACTTGACATACGTCTGAAGACATACAAATTATGTCTGTGGAGAAAGCAGGGAGGGAGCTTGCTTTGTTCTGCCAAATAATCAAAATGTTCTGTTGACAAATAAAGTGCTGCTTGGCAGCGCTTGCAGATCTAAAATTAAATTTAAATTATTGAATTTTTTGAAGCTGTAGTCTCATCCTGCTGGGTAGGACTTGTATTGTATACCTCTCGTATCAGTCGGGGGGAGGGGGGATGGACAGGACTAGATGTTTCTTTTCTGGTAACAGGAAACTTGCCAGATTAGATTTACTTTTTATTTTATTTTAATTACTATTTTTTTAAAGTAATTTAGGGAGGATGATGGTAAAACATAGATACCCAGTTGGGTCTGTTGAGGAAGGCAGCTCAGTGCTGTCCTGCTTTGTCTGTGGTTGTTTCAACTACTTTCATTGCAAAATTGCGGAAGGAAAAAAAAACCTGAGCGACAGCCTGTGAAGCCCTCTTGAAATATAGGTGTTTTGTGCTTTCAGTGGTTGTACTTGGACATCGTTCTGTCTGTGTTTAAGTCTGGACAATAAACATAGAAGTCCAAAGCTTCTGACTACATATGTAATTATTTTAAAGTTGAGATAATAAAAATCAGTGTAAATTGTAACCTTTTGCACTTCATTGGCAAGCATGCAAGTAGAAAGCAGGGGAACAAAAAAAAAAAGGCTTGGTGGAAGTGAGATGCAAATTTGACCCGAGTCTCATTGTAATCATCTTCAGATAAGTGCTGCCTCATCTGTTCTTTTGATGGTGTTGGGGTTTTTTTAATGCTCATGTGATAATATAGTGGAAAAATGATTGGCCTTAAAACATGTTGAATCTCTTCTGCCCTCCTCAGTCTTAAGTCTTTATTTGAAGCCACTTGAGTGCTCACAGTTTAGGTAGTGCTGTTGTCTGAATTATAATGGGCAAAGCAAGCTTTCTACTCAGTGGCATATAATGAAATTTGAAATAGTCTAGCAGGTTTTGATTTCTCATGGGCGAAGGTAAGTTTTTCTTTCAACAAGGAAACAGGAAAAGCTAGATGCAGCACTTCAGGTTTCAGCTAATTTCAAATTAATCAAAGTTATATTTCATTACGGAAAGTTCTATTAGGGTAGCGCTAGAAACTTGTTGAGGATCCATGGGTTAAATTTGCCTATGAGGAAGGTTTTTCATATTAAAAAGATACAATTTCCGGTTGGGTTTATTGTTATGGGACACTTTAAATAACCAGATCTACTCGCAGAACAATTGCTGCTAATCAGAAGGGCTTAGACAGTCATAGATATGACAGCTATGTCATTATTGGATTTAGAAAGAAAAAGATGACAACCAGTAATAGATGATGCTGGTTTGGATTTGGTGAGTGAGCTTGTTGAACAGGCAACCATGGCTAATGCTTTGACTCAGCTTAAAATAAATGGAAGAATGAGCAAAACGAGGTGAGTAGCTCCGGTTCGTGGGATTGATGGGCAGGCTTTATAACAAGACTGTGACATATCAGTGCGGAAAAGTGCTTAAAATGGCATGCAAGTGCTGTAGGCAAGTCTTTCCTAGAGGTGGCCGAGAGTTGCTGCCACTGCAGTAACCAGCTCTCACATTTGAAAATCCAGCATGTGGGGGAGTCCCTGGGCAGGGGAGCTCCGAGGTGTAAATCTGGAGGGGGTCTGGAGCCCAAAGGAAACCCAAGGTACTCCTGCATAAACAACATCAATAGTCCAAGCAAGTAAGAAGAGAAGATATAGGAAGGGCTCAGTATTTCTTTCGACAAATAACTGCTTCAGGAAGGCTTTTAGGAATAAGCAAAAAGTCTTCAGGGGATAGAAAAATCCTGATATGTCGGGAAATGTAGGAACAGGGAGAGTTTGCCAACTGTTCAAGCTTAGTTGCAAATTGCAAAGTATATGAAGTAAAAGCTTCTTTTACGTGTACATACAAGTCAGTAGGATAGAAAAGAAAATGAGTATAAACATGGTTCCAGGATTAAATATTTGTTTTTTGTTAGATTTCAGTGAGGGAGATACAAGGGCAATGGCAAAATGCGTGGCGGGGGAGTATGGTTTAGAAACATCCGTCACTGTTGGCAAGGTGGAAGTGAACCCAGCTTAGCTGACCCTCCTGGCTTGAGCCAGTCTCTGTGCTGGAGTGCTGGACAAAGGTAAATGAAATCCAGGGTCTGTTCTTATTTTTCATAGACCGACCCAATCAAGGTGATCCTGTGAGAGGGAAAGAGCCATCAATATGATGGACATAATTTTCAGTGCTCCTCATCTCCCCCCAGCCCCCGTGCCAGTCTCCTTTTTTTAGCCTGAGTCTCAATACTATACAAGTTACTAAAGCAAATTTTGATGGAAAAGCATAGATATATGAAAAAACCATGTATGACATGATACCACCAAAAGTAGGTCGTGCTGTACTAATGTAGCAGTCGTTCTGTTGATAAGACATCTGCTCTTCTAAAAGCTTTGGATGGACTAAAACTAGACTTCATTCATTAAACATCTGAAGTAGTGTCAAAGGTTGAACTCCCTGCTGCACTAGCAAGTCAGCTCAAATTAAACTTTGGTATTTACTAACACAAAATGTTCTAAATACCAAAAAGTTTAAGTGGGTTTGAAATGTATTTGGGTAAATTCATAACTGAAAAATTAGACGAAACTTGTAAATAGGAAATTGCAACACTTTCCACTATAGCTTCTGTATGCTTTCTTGGCTGTTACGTGTCTGCTGTTGGCCCCTGGCAGTGACAGGTTACTGGGCAATAGGGACCTTTGATCTGACAGATTTTTTCTTATTTTTCTGTTCCCGTTAATTATAGAGCAGTGATTGGGAACGGATGGGAGTGGGGACGGTGGTGGGCCATGCTGAAAGGAGAAGTCACTGTGCTGAGAGGAGACTACCAGCAGGTTTTCAAAGGATCACTTGAAACTAATCTAGTTTACACTTTCCTGATGAAAGCGTGACTGTTTCTGAAGGATGTGCACATGGCAGAAGTGGTAAATGTTGTTGGTCCAGGGGAAGAGCAGAACATTTCATAGGAAGCCGGGAGGTCTTGAGTGCTGGTATAGTTAGAAGTGAGGTGAAATCCAGCGGTATGAAATGTAAGAGTTATAGACTTGGCTATTTGTTACTCATAATTTTTAGTAAGAGAAGCTCCTTGGAAGAAGCAGGGAGAAGGATGCTAGTGGGCGGGAGGACTAGCAGTTTACTGTCACCCTGAAGAGCAGTGTTCTTGGGGAGGAGGGAAGCTGGGAAGGATGGACCCTAATTAAACAGGCGCAGAGGTGGGCTGGTTGGGTGCTGGGAGAAATGGGGTACTGGTTTTGCAGAAGGAGGCTAAAAGAGTTAGCTTTTCTAATCCAGCAGAAACAAAGGTTGAGAGGGGATGTGATCTACATCTATAAATATATCTGATAGTAAGAGCCAGTGAGGAGGAATTAGCTCAGGAGTAGATGGATGTAAAATGTTCATAAATACATTTAGACTGGAAAATTGAGGTGTCCAGAGGTGTGAGGTTCTGAAAGAGTTTGTTCTAGGTCTGATGCTGTCAAAAAAAGCACCTACTTTTAAGACAGAAAAATGTGTGAACATCATTAAATGATGCTTACAATAGCACTAACCTAGGCTCAGGGAGTTGAGGTCATATCCAAAAAAAAAAAAAAGACACACTTTCATTCACTTTATTGTTCTGTGTGGGTAGGAAAGTAGCCCAAAAGCGAACCAAAAATAGTCTAATGTCAGGTCTCATAAGCCCATGTAAACTAAAATATCTGTCACCATGAGTCATGAAGGTGCATGGAGATGCTGTTACCTGTTCTGTAGAAATCAAGAGGCTTTTCAAGGATGTCTCAGCTGTTTTGAGGCAAGTCAGCCTGGTTCAATCTATTCTGAACATAGGCAAATGAAAGTTGCTATGCCTCTGCTTGGAAAGCACCCTGGGTTTTCCACGATGCAGCATCTTTTTGTTTGGTTTTTTTTTGTTGTTTTTTTTTTTGTTGTTGTTGAGTTGCATAGTGTAGTTGGCTTTGGAAATCTGATCAACAAACTTGGCTGTCACAGAGAATCTTATTTTATAAAATCAAGTCATGTCTTCCATAGTTTGACTGCTCTTAATAATAGTCTCCTTATGCTGTAGTTGTCTTGATTTCTGGTTGCCTAGATGGCTTTAAATCTCCGATGTGCCTCTTCCTAAAGGAGTTCTCAAAGTGATTTGCAAAGTCTGTCATGAAAACCCAACCCTGTTTGTATTGGTTCTAATTTTAGCAACTTTGTTGTGTAGGACATGGTGTCTGCCTTCAGTGTTTGTGCCTTCCAGTCCCCTGGAGCACTGCCATGGTGAAACCAGCTCGGGTCACTCTTCCACTAATCCTGCATGCACAGCTAGGGGGAAGAGAAGGGTCTTTGAGGGTCCAAAATGCAAAGCTATAAACCAAGAGCAACAAACCCAACCTTTTAGAGCAATTAAGATCGTCAGCAACAGGCCCCTCACCCTCATCATTACTTCTTCTGGAAAGATTTGGTTAAAAAAGAAAAAAAACCAAACAACTTAAAGAACAGGATTATTTCCTGTGAAATAAATGCAGTGGAAATCCAGAGGTGACTGTCATTTCTCTCCTTCCCCATCCTCACGAGTCTTGCAGTAACTTGTATCTTTTCAGAGTCTGACCCTTTTAAATAATTGTTCTCCCACCCCCCTGTGCAATTATTGGCTTCATTGCCTGGAATTGGAGAGCGCTTTTACTCTTTGCATATGTATGCTGGTCCGGAGGGTTCCTGGGTTCTTCCACTTTTGCCTTAAAAGCTAGTGCAAAAAAATTCCCTTGTACCTTTCTACTCTTATGAGCTGAAAATGAGAAGGCAGAACTATTAAATTTTCATTAGACCTGTAATGAGTGGCATCAGTGAAATGAACCTCTGGTGAAGGACGCTGTTTTGCAATGAAAAGCTGAGAGAGGTGGCCTCATAGGAACCACACTCATTTAGAATAGTCACTTTTATTTAAAAAAACAAAAGCAAAACCATAGTCTTCCCTGAATTACAGGGAGGGAGCGAAGGCAAGAAAGGAAAGAAAGTGGGGAGCAGGATTTTCTTCAAAAGAAACTTTGAGGTTTAGTGTTGGGAGAGGGTTAGCCAAGTGTGGAGGTTGTCTTCTGTTAAAACTTACTGCTGCTGGTAGGAGTGGTGGGTTGCATTAGCCAAATCGCAGGCTGTGGTTTGGAGATGTGGGCTCTGTGAGCATTTGCTTTAAATTTATGCATATTACTTAATTAGTGCTTCAAATTTCACATCTCTTTACATGGTGGTGTTTTGAAATCTGAAAAAAATAATATGGTTCGTTAAACATCCTTGGTTTTTCCTCTCTCCCACATGGGAGAGGGAGCTGTTAATACTCGTTTGGTTCTTTATTTGAACCTTTTTTTCTGGCTAGGGAGATTTGAGCAAGAGAAGATAGTGATATAGTTCTCCCCTAGCTTTGCATAGCTAGGGGAGTTGGTCTGGAGATTTTATTAACAGATTTCCATTTCCAGGGACAGAGAATAAGGAGTGATCACAAGCATAGTTTGCTTGGCCAGGCTGAATACTGGCTTTTGTCTAAGTGGGTCAGGATAGACTGGGGGGAAAAGGGGCTTTTTGAGTAGAAAAGAAATTAAAATTGTCAAGAGGGAGACCTCCGTTAATGAGAAATTGCACATCATCAGCTTTGGAAAAACCTGTATGGAAATAATTTATGCTGTTTAATTTCTCTGTTCTTTGCAGGTGTTCCTGTTTGTATGCAGAGGTCCTACCCATTTTTTGTCTCTGCAACCCAGCCTGGTAGCCTGTGTGCTTTAAGTAGAAGCTATAGGGAGCATAATGCAGATGACTCAAATATCTTGTGAAATTCCATTACAGGGAGGTAGGGTTTTCTCCACAAAGCTGGTTTTTTCCTTGCTGTTTATCTGTCAGTCAGTCCATTGAATGTGTTAGGGAGAGTTCAAGGAATTTTATGGGGTTCTCCATATGCCACCCTGGGCAAACTGGTGTTACTGATAATAGAGGAGGCCACGATCAAGGGGGTATTAATTTTAAATGTCTCTCTTAACCACTAGTTTCAGTTTTTTATTATAGGATGCTTCTTGCATATCAGACATTGGATAACTATGAGTTGGGGCAAAATACCAGTGTAGATGATAGTTAATATTACATGTTTAGGATGCTGAGAAACTATTTTGTTCTTGGTAAGACCTTAACAACGATTGATTTATTCAAATAACTTCATTCTCACATCTTATTGAAATGGAAAGTAAGCTGTTTTGAAGCACAGGCTTTTTCCTCCTAGGGCATAGTGTTTGTGGCAATCAGGGACATAAATTAGTGAGGGGCTGAACAGGGTGTAAGCAATGGTGCTCAGGGTAAGAGGCAGAAGTCAGTGCTCTTAATCAAGAAAGACATCTTAATCTTTCTTGAAGTCCCTAGTTACCTGGATTAGGGTAAGATAAATAAACAGATACAACCTCCTGATTAAACACCTATTTTTTTTCTCATTAATGACACTCTCAAGGTAAGCATCTTACTTTGTTAGACTGACAATGGATTTCTAACGGACTCTGAGCTCAGCACCCAGCCTGGTGAACTTGATAACAGCATGAGGCTACCTGCCATCCTCTTCCTCAGGGGATCAGGTGGGAAAAAATAATAACAGAGAGGAATATGAAGTATTCCTGGCTTCACGTGTTTTGAGTAGGCTGGAACCGAAGTGATAAGGCTGCATCACACAAGAAGTAAGTTCCTCATGGACTTGCTCCATTTTGTGTGGTCAGCGTGTGGACCACTCTTTGGGTTGTGGTTTCAGTCTTCCAATGTGCACAAATGTTAGGTTAACATGTATGAAAGCCAGGAGAAATAGCACTCTTGAGAATTATGTGGAACCATAGGTCTCTGTTATCTATTGAAGCACAGAAGACATTTGGAAGAAAAGTAAAAGGTGACTTTAAAATCAGGTTTTCATCTATTCAGAATGAGCAATTAGCTCGTAAATACAACCAGTATGTGTCAATTGCTGCACTTTAGAATTGAAATGCATAATTGTGTATCTGTTTTAAAGTGTATTAAATTTGAACTTAGTTTTGACATGAAACTAGAGAGAATTGTAAATTCTTTTAGAGTAAATTGATGCTTTAAATGATGGATTACATTGACCCTTAGAAGGGAGGAATAGTTGCAAGGATGGCTTCTCAATGTTTTCGCACAAAAATTAACATTAAATCTGACTTGGAGGATACTTGGGAAATAAGATATGCTTCTGAGCAATTCTGCATAAGCTAAATAAAACAGAGTTATATTGATGATAGCCAAGAAGTACTAGCTGTCTTGGTGTAAGCCATTCTTGGAGCAGTATAGAGCTGCTTACTCAAAATCATCTTTTATCTGTCCCTGGGCTGTTTATTACTGCGTTGGATTTGTTCTGGCTGATACCAACAAAACAATTGAAGGCCAGCATATGTTCTCTCCTCTGTATGAATTGTGCAGTTAAAACTATTTAATAAGACAGTATCTTAACAATGTTGAACCTAATTTAATAGCATGTGCTTGTAAATATGTTTAATATCTCCTGCTTTAGCATGTGGTGAAGGGAATATAGTTACATTATTGGCTAAATGTATCTGGAGGGGTTTTGGCCATATGGTTCTAAATCTGTTTTAATGTAATTATCCCTATTAACTAAAAAAATAAAAAATGTTCCCTCTGAGTTGATTGACATTCTTCTCAGTAAAGTACCCTCGTTGCTGATTAGAGGTGTGGAAATAGTAATTTGTTCTAGCATTTAGAAATTTGATTAGACCTCTAATGAAATGGAGCGCCTACATGCTGTCTAAATATTCTACCTGGCACCAGCTGGATCTCATCCAGAGTGGAAGAACACTTGAAATGTTCCTTTACTACAATATGTTTTGTGTCTTGAAATCAACTGTGCTGCCTGCGTGCAAATACCTCTGTCTGTTCAGTGTGCAGAGTGAACCTTGACCCTCCCTGGAAATCGGCATCAGGATTTGATTATTCTGCTGAGCACTCATTGCCTTACTGCAATAATTAGCTTAGAGTTAGAAAATGAAGGCAACTGTTGATGTGGAAGCACCCATACTACTAACCATAAATTGGACTTCAGAGTGGCTGTGCACATACGTTATATATGGTATGAAGTGTACATGGGGTAGAAGCACGCTGTTAAAGTTCACAAGTGGTCACTGTTCTTGTGTAGTAATAAGTTAGTAACAACACACTATAAATGAAAATTTAAAGCACCACATTTCTCTCTCCATTATGAGCTGGCTTGTTCTGTTCCCTCCAGAGCCTGGTAGAAACACCCGTTGGGTGCTATGGCAGGTGTTCTAGCACCCATGTTTTAAGTCCTCTTTAACTCGGTTGCAGCAGTTTTCACTCAAGAGCACTACTGCTAGAAAACTCTGAATCAGGACTCTTCATTATCATCCTGCAGTGGAAACTTCAGTCCCAAGAGGTAGGAAACGCATTAAAACAACACTTTTGGAAGGGGCATGATGTGCATTAGTCAACGGTTCATTTTGACTAGTTAGCTTCTGTTTCTGAAATACAGAAGGTAAGCGGTGGTGCATCTGAACTAGAATGAGATATAGCCTTTTGTCTTTAATTCTGTTTTTCCACCATGTTTAGTATTTTTACATTTTGCAGTCTCCACTTTTAAACAAATACAGTGGAAGCATCAAACCAGAACTCCAGCTTGTTTATGTGATATTAATGCTTCAGGAGACTTCAGAGGTTTTTTTTATCTTCTGTTCCTTCCAGAAAACCCAAACAAACTGTTCAATTACATTAGTAGTTTTAAGTTTTGCGTTACTGGGGAGAGATTGGATGAAGCAGTAACATCAGGGATCATGCAGGTAGAACCTGCTTTGAGATAAGTGACTTTTATTCCAGCAATTTAAAACTTCTCGTCTCACTTCAACGCTGGTGCTTCACAAGTCATTAGAAGAAAAGGTGTGTTGGTTGAAAAGGTCAACTGTAACATAATTACAGGCTGAAGGAGCCTGCAGCCGGCGTTGAGATGGAGCTTGGTGCTTGTTACACCTGAGCAGAGGATGAGTGGAAAGAGAGCAGTCTGCAGCGAGGGAGGGTATGCTGGAGCCGTCTTTCACACATGTCTTAGAAAAGCAAAATGGGAATGGAGGTGGAAGGAAGGTCTTCCTCCATGCCCGAGCTCTTTGGGTCGCTTATGCAAAAGGTATTAGATAAAGCTGTAGTTACTTGACCTATTTATCCAACAGAAACTTGCAGTACAAGCAAAAGCAGTTTGACTATCCAGTGCTGTTGCTCTTTTGTATGGGACACTCCTTTGGGTTAAGCTGTGCCTCATGAATACTTACAGGCAGCATCCAGCCATCCAATGTGAGTAATTTGTCTTGTTTGAGAAGCTAGGTCTGTGGCGTCGGTTCTGGTTTCCCAGAAAATTTGGAATACACATTGAATGGTCTTAACTTCTGTCTGTACAGAGCTAAGCTGGGTGCAAATAAACGCTGTGAATGTGACTCTAGGAGATGGGCTTACTCTGATGCAAAGCTCTCAGTTTGGGTTTGCTGACTTCATTCAGAAGAAGGGCAAGTAGACTGGAACACAGTGGAAGGTCTCATTAAGCGATACACATTAATTACTCTTCCATAGCTACAGAAGTCTTTATTCAGGCAGAGTATTACAAAGTAAGTAGGTTTATTATTTCTGTAGTATTTGCTGGTGATTTTTTTGGTAGAGTCATGAAGTCACTAAAATGTAACCAGAAGTCCTCTTAGTAAAAGTGTAGGCAGTAATCTAAAGAAACAGTAGCGCCTGTCAGCTCTGAGGTTGGAGGTAAATCCAAAGTTCTGCCAATCTGCTGGCCTGGATGGCTGAAGAGAGCAGGAATAGCTGATTTGTCTCTGGACACCTCTCTGTATTTACATGCAATGAATCTTCTGTAACAGTTCTGAGTCTTCATTTTTGAAAATCAGCATCTCTTTTAAGCTGTGACAGGAAAACACATTTGTATTTCGCTGCCACCAGCTCAGCGACATTAAGTCCGTGTGTTTTGGAGATTGTGTCTCAGTAATGACTCACTTTGGTAAGATGTAGCTTAAGACACAAAATGTTCTTTAAAAAAAAAAAAGAAGAAGGAGGAGGAAGAAACTGCCTGACTGCAAGTATTGTTATGGTTGTTCCAGCAAATCTGTGGCTTTCAAATGTACTTCTGAGATGCAGCCTTTCCTCTGTCAGTCTCTTGCCCAAACCTCTCCCAGACTAATCAAACGTAAAGCAGTTAGTGTGTCAGCTCCTTGCTCATTGTAAAACAGTCTCCAGCCTTTGCAAACCAGACTCCTTGGAGAAATAATTTGCTTTAATTGGTGACTATGTTAGGATTTCCTATCAGGTGAAGAATAAAAAGGGCTCATCTGTGGTTTTCCATCTGTGGCCCTAACACCTATAAGATTTCTATGGATTTCTTTCAAGGAGACCGTGTAAGAAAACTTATTTCAGTAAACTCAGAAGCGTGGTGTAGATGCTACCTCCTTCTGAAAAATGCTTACAAGTCAACTAATCAAAAAAGGCTTAAACTCCTGGCTTAGACAGCAAGAAGCTTGCTCTTGGAAATTGTACCTTTAGGCTAGAGGTAAAGCGTGTTAGTCAGGGAGATTTTATTTTTCATCTGGCACGTTCTTTCTGTTTGAGTCATCAACCAAAGAAAGATGGCAAAAAAAGGCGTTTCTCTTAAAGCAAGAGGACACTGCTGCTTTTGGACATCAGAGGGGCTATCCCTTTCCAGGCAGAGCTGTGAGAATAGCATCGGCATTCCTTACATTATTTGAACTGTAACAAAGATGCTCAGTGGTCATCAATTGTACATGAGCATTCGTCTGAGAAACTTGTGCCAAGGGGTCTCCTCATTTCTTTAACAGCTTTTCAATGGATTAACTTGGAAAATTTTAAGGAAAGTCGGCCACAACTTCTGTTTGCTATGCACTAGAAACCACGTCAGCCTCATGTTTTAATATTTTTATGTCATCTTGAATTTTAATGTGAACAGCTTAACTAAAGGTCTTCATGGTGAGGAAGCATAGCCAACGTCTGCTTATATTCTTCCAGGTAGATACCATCAATCTAAACAAACATCATCTGCCCATCAAGTGAGTAGGAAGGGTACATATTTTATTGTCTTCATGTTTTAACTCTTCAGGGTTTTTTTCTTCACCATTTTCAGATCTAAATTGATGTAACTTCTGATGAAGTGCATTTAGAAAAGGGGAAGAAAATAGCATTTGCTTCCTAAAAGCGGCATTAGTAGATAATTGAAGTGTAACGTACTCAAGGTAATGAAGTAAATGGTATGATACCACCTGTGTTGAACAGACGCTGTAGGAGTGTGCTCCCCCAGGCACTAAGGAGTTCCATAATATGGACTGCATCTTTAAACTGGATTAGCACAGTCCAGTTTAGCTAAAATGTCTCCTTGTTTGGGTGATGCCAATTGCTATCTCTATTAGAAAATAGATTTCAATTTTTTTAATAGCATTTATAGAATAAGTATTCTTGAACCAATCTGCTGCAGATATATAATATAACAGCATTGGAGCAGGTATAATGGGTCAGATCAAAACTCAGTGTCCCATCTCTGGCAGTGGCCAAGGGAAGGTATCTAAGGAAGGGGACACAAGATGGAGCAAGTTCATTGTGACACTGCCTCAGCCCTGTCTCCCAGTCTCCAAGTATTTGCAACTTGAAAACTTCCTGAGCTGGAGGTGTTTTCTCCATCTTTAATAACCATTTTTGCCTTTCTCTTCTATGAGCTCGAACAATTTACTTTTAAAACACACCAACTTCAGGTGTCCACAGCATCTTAGGGCAAGGATTTCCACAGCTTAGTTGTACATTGTGGAAAAGGTTAAATATCTCTGCTTGAGCTTGTCACCTGCCGGTTCGTTCCTAATCCTTTTATTGGAGGTGGTAAAAGCACACTATGCATGGACTGTGACAGCCAGGAGGCAATCAATTAAAATATCTTGACATGCTCATGACAGCTAGCTCAGCAGCTGAGAATTGCTTTCCAAGACTCAAGCTACTGTGTTTCACAATCCTATGTGGAAAAAGATGGCAGAAAGCTAGCTGGGGGTGGGGCTCCAGTACTGAGCTGAGCACATTTCCCTCTTTTTATCTGGGTGAGAGGATTTGTTTTTCTGAATTTTGGCAAGTTACTTCCGTGACTCTTAAGACAGTTCCTGCACAGAGATTTAAAATAACTGCTATGATCATTTTGTACATAAAATGTGTGGGAAAAGCAGTTTGAAAACCCATGCTGCTGCCATCTGGTTGACTTTCCTGTGTCTCAGAATAGAATTTGGTTTTATATAGTACCTGGTAAGTGAAAGGTGCTTGGGAGCATGTTCCTGTAGCAGTGTATTCTGGGACACTATTTATTTGCTCAGTAGTAGTTTTTATCGAGCTGAAAATACTACAAGGGCACAGACTTATCAAGAGGGACTGTTGGCAGGGACACGTGATGAGTTTACTTCTGGAAGTGTGGAGCTTCTGCGATTTTACCTTTTCCTTGAGATGCAGCGAAGAAGCAGCTGTGGTACAATCCGGGTAACAAAATGCTCCTGTGCAGCAGCTGTGCTGCTCTTCTTCTAAAATTCAGACTTTCCACTTAAACTTCCTGGTTCAATGGTTTTCACCAGCTGGCTGATCAGGGGACCAGATAGAGCACACCACCTCCTGCATTTTACGAGAACAGCTACAAGAAGTGAGAGCTATAACCAGGTAATGACATTGCATGGTGAAATATTTGGTGAAAAGTAGGGGAAGTGGCTGAGAAGCAGGGCTGTATGGTCTCAGATCTCATAGCTACAGGTCAAACAGCTTTTCATATTGGAACGATCCTCAACTTTTGCCTTCTTGAATTAAACTCTTATGGTGGATTTCCACACTTTGCTCATAAAGATTTTTCAGTGTTTGGTAGTTAGTAAGTATGTAGTGTTTGACAATAGTCACGAACATTGCTTGACTAACAACACCTCAGCTGGCAAAATACCTTGTGTGGCCGGGACACAGTGCAGCCTTGTTGCTTCTCATAGCCTATCATGCAAGTAGTTGAAGCTGGGAAGGAAACAATTTTAGCGAGCTGGTGCAGAGGTCAGAGCCCAGCTTCCTCCCTGCAACTGCAGCGGGATTGAGATGCTAATCAGAGGAGGATATTGTTATTATTTTTTCTGTGAAAGTGCAAAGGTAGGACTCAATATTTGCTGTGAGCAGATCTCTTTATGATACTATTCAATCTGAATAGTTTAGCTTCATCACTTCAACTGAAAACTCAGCAGCGGCTTAAATAAAGTCTGTCTGATTTCTCAAGCAGGTTGTGCAGCTGAGCTCTATGCACCTGCCTGACTTAGGAAGTGTTAACCAAGGACTTTGTTAAAACTGCTGTTAGCCAAGGACTTCTTTAAAGCTAGCTTTAAATATTTCTGGAAGAGCAGCAGTTGTACTAGTGACTGCGGTGCAGACATAACCTTAAGAGTTTTACCCGTGGTAAAAATCTAAATCTTAATGTTTTAAGGCACACTGCGCCTGAATTGTGTCTCTCTGCTCTGTCATAATGTGATGGCAGTGCCAAAGAGGAGAGGTGAGAGAATATGACCTCAGTTCCAGTCCATGCTTAAACAATTCTCCTTCATAGTAAAATAGAAACTATTCTTTCATAGTAACCTGCAGTTAAATGCATCTTTCTTCCTGTGAAGCCTTGGTGATGATGATTTCTACTGGAATGCTGTAGCACTTGAGGATGTTCCGTCATGAATTGCAATGGAGTCTGTTAAAGGTTTTCTTTAAAATACGTTGTTGGAGTATTTTGTTGTGTAGTGCACTTTTATTAATCCAATATTTCAGACATTTACGCTCTTTTAAATACTTAAAAAAAAAAACTAAGCCACTTTCTTCACAGTAGAAGGATACCATTATGCATTTACAGTGTGGATGAATACCATTCAATTTCACTTGCTTACAAGGCATGTATTTTCAGACAAAACTTCTATTAAAAATTCGGTAGAGCGTTCTTGGGAGGCAGTTCTGCCAGATTCATGATGGATTTACACAACCCTAAGGGTATTTCTCTCCTTTTTTTTTTTTTTTTTTTTTTTTTAATATCCACCAGTTACGCTTCTCTGATTGGCAGTACGCCCAACAAATCAACTGTGGGTGTGTTTATGAATTGAAGTATTTAACCATTCAATTGCTGTGTTATAAAGAGGCTGTGCTATCAGGAGTTAATTTAGGTGTTAACTCAGGCCTGTCAAAGCAGCTGCTGTTTTATCTGTACGTTCTATCAAACGTTTGTTCTACCTGTTGGCAGTGGTTTTCTGCATGGATCGAATGGGGAAGTCGGTACGATCCGTCCGTAGGAGGACGGAGACCACATACGTGACCACAGCTGCTGCCCTTGCCCACGCTGAGCCTGCAGCCTCCCGGGCACGTGGGACCCCGCTGGCCGTGCGAAACCAGGCCTGGTTAGATGGGCTGTGCTCAGGCAGGACAAGGCAGCCCTCTGCATGGGAGGCGTCGGATTAAAGGGTATGCTGTGCTGCTTCAGAGATTCTTCGTTAGCAAGAAGCATTGGTGTCCTGGCTAGTGGTTTTGCCAATGTTCCCCAAAGTAGATAATACTCATCTGTCTCAGTACGTCAGACTTGGACTAAATCTGAAGGTGGAAGTGGGCCAAGGTATAGATGAAACAAGTCCCAACTAAACCACTGAAGTCTTCCACTGTAACTTTTGCTCTTGATATCTAATGCTGTTGAAACATAGAAAATGGTCTTCGGCCGTGCTTGTGGGATTTTGAGTCATCTTAACGATCACAAGATTGTCTGTCCTGAGGGTGTTTCTTGAGGAGCACACGAAATCCAGTGTTACTGCTGCGTGTGCGGGGAGGGGAGGAGGTAAGGTTCTCCATGGACTCCTGAGGGAAGCTCTGTTTCTCTCTCTTTTTTTTTTTTTTTTTTTTTTTTTTTTTTTTTTTTTTTTTTTTTTTTTTTTTTTTTCTGGAAGACCATTTGTTGTCTGCTGGTGCTACCTGTCTTGCCTAGCTTCAGACCACTACGTTTGACCTGGTTAGCCATGGATTCCTGTTAGTATATGGAGAAAAACCATGCCTTTCCATGGCACAGTTGATCCTACCCTGGGTTAGGCATTGCCTTTCTTTTTCAATTATAATGAGGATCCAGCTGGCTAACTCTGATTTGCGTGTCCGTTTGGTCAGTTGAGTTTCACCCTTGGTATCTGATAACAGTTGGGGCATAGGTAAGAACTCAGATTTTGAGGTTTGGCTTAAATTAAATGTGAGTGATTCTCTAGCAACAAGGAAGTAAAAGTAGTTGTTTGTCTCTCATCCTTTTCATGGGTTAATAATCGATGTTTAGGTTTGACTTGGCACCTTTAGTTGAGCGAATCTTCATGAAGATCTTTCCATTTTTCCAGTCAGGAGCCTTAGCCTTACTTTCTCAGACCTACTCTGTGCTTCAGTTACATAAAGATTAAGTTACAGATGTGTCTGTTACTTGATCTATCCAGGTGTATTCTGACAAAACTGCAAAACATAGTTCGGGCTTCTTAAATAGAGAAGTGTTTTGCAGCATTCCTGTTATTCTGGTGTATGACTTGCAGTCCTTGCCTGTCTGTCTGCTCCCAGATGCAGTTGAAGGTTGGTTTTATTTAATAGAAGTTATCTCCAGGACAGGGAGAGTGGTCTGACAGAAGTAGGACTAAAAAGGATGTAGATGCAGGCTTTCTTTATGAAAAAGGAGATAGTTACTGGCAGAAAAACCTATCTGTTTGCTTCTGAGTTCTCCTGTAGGTTGAGTGTACCAGGTACCTTTCAAAGATCAAGGAACTGCTGTTGGACTTCTGCTGCCTGGCCATCCATCTTGGGTTGGGTAGAATTGCTGCCCTTTGGTTTCTAATTAGTGTGGATTGTGTTCTTAATAGCTTTTGGAGGGATGGGAACTTGGGATAGGCTTCCTTTTATTGTGTGAAATCCAAAAGGGCTGTAACCTGTTACCAAAGCAAAAGCTCCCCATCAATTGTACTGCACTGGCTTTCTTCCCAGCTCCTTGCACCACTTCTTCAGCGGTTAGGCACAAAGATGCCAAATTCTTAATGTTAAAAGTGACTGCTTTAAGTATTTTGAAATGCTGTTCCATAAAAAAGATTTCCTACTGTTTGACTTCCTCTGCTAATTTTCGTCTTTATCGCTTAGTTTGCATTTTTGTAGTTGTACAGTCTGTTAAGAGGAAGAAACCGTTGCAAAATCACTTGAAATACCCTTAACAAATGACTGTAGGCTAGGACTTTTACTTTGTGAACTCTTCACATTTTGACATTGTTTGTTCTGAACATCACTTTTATTGCTTCTGGAGATATGTCCTGGATTTAATTATAGGAATGGGTCAGTCCTAAAGAGGAGTTCTGCACTGTCAGCAAATAAAGTGTTGTGCGTCGTTCAAATTATTCCTCTGTACATTTTCTCTTTTGTCTTTCGGCTCTTCTTTCTCTACACAAGTTGTTTCGAAAAACAGGATGCCAAGGTTTACCCTTCTAATGTCTATTCAAATTTTTGAAGTTGCAACACAAACTTAATTTGAGATGAATTGCAGATATATTCTGAATCTATAAAAGTTCCCGATTTTATCATGTTAGATGCCATAAACAGATTTTTTTCTTTAAAAAATATTGCATCAGTAAATGTTTGTCAATAAATGTCAAAATTTCACAGCTTTGATGAATATGCTTTCTTTTCTAAACTGATGTTCCTCTGACAAAGTTAGGTGGATAAATTAAAATGCAACTTGGTATACGTAGAAAAAGCCAAAATCCCTCCTGCATCCTAAGGAGGGGTTTGAATGACAGTAGAAGCTAAGGCACAATCAGTGTTCAGGTAACTTTTTTTTACCCATGCTTTCTTTTGCCTTCAGCAAGGATAGAAAGAGCAGACGGTCCAGTATGACTGTAAAATTGTGTTAGGCTTTACTGAAACCCAGATCATTTGACTGTGATCAGAGCGAGAGGAGGTAGACCCTGCTCCGAGATCCAACAACCAAAAGTGGAAGTGTGTTCAGTGAGCGATAGTGCAGGTAGGAGGAACCAGTTTGTGGGCAGGGTTTTTACCAGCAGCAGCAAATAATTCTGTCTGTACCATGTGAACTAAAAATGCAAGGCATTGTGCCTGTCAGACTGAAAACCAAAAGTGGCTTCTGCAACATCAAGTCCGTGAGACTGAACTGGTGTATTTTGATTTTGAAGAACTGTAAGATAAATCTGAGACAGGGACAAAATCGAGCCCTTTGGGGAGATTCAGCTCCAGAGAGGGAGTCCTAAACCCTGTTCGTTCTTCATTCCCAGCCAGGTGTCCCAATGACATGCTCAACTCAGATTCTTGCCGCAGATGATAGTGTATTATAAAGAGATAGACCACTAACTATAAATAACAAAGATCCTTAGAATGCTAGATGGTAGCAAAATTGCTTGTAGATTATAATATAAGAAAAGGTATAATAAATAAGAAATTCATACTAATCACCTTTCCCCCCCTGCCCCCCCCCCCCCCCCCCTCCAAAAAAAAATCCTGCTTGTTTAGGAAAAAAGAGTTTGTTCCTCAGGAGAAACTAATTTTGGGATGCCCTTGGGATTTGTATTTGAGCTAGTGCTTTTTATTATGCGGTGGCCATTTTTGTCAGAGTGGAGGCTCTGAGGCCCTTCATGGATGTTTCCCGACACTTGCACTGCTCTGGGAGTTCACAAGGAAACGAGTAGCAGCGTTGCCACGGATTGCAAAATTCCCTCTTGAGGTGTGAAATATTTCTTCCCAGTGATTTTTATTTTTTTTCCTCCAGTCACAGCATGACTACCTTGATGTCAAGTTCAGGATGAATTAGCTTTTATGCACCACATGCATAAGAAGCCCCCGTACACCTGCATCAGTGCAACCGCTTGGTTCTCACCTGTGCTTTCTGCGTTTGTGGGTATTCAAAAGTACTTCCTAAACGAGCTGTTCAATCAGCCGTGCCAGCCAGTGGCCCTGTTCTCAAATAAAACAGCCTCCTTTTACAGCTTGCTAAAAATAGCTGGTTCTTTAAAGCCTGAGGACGCAGCAGCGTATGTGATAGCAAAGAGGAAGAAGGGTTATTTCTTTTGCTTTAGGCTTTGGGAGGAAAGCTGCTGTGCTGTCTCCGTGCCAGCCGGGCTCGTGCTTGCCCTGCTTGGGCTTCATGGGTGCATTGCCAGCCGAGTGGCTCTGGCATGCCATCCTGCTGCGGCAGCCCAGCAGCTATTTGAGATGCAGGTGCCATGTCCCAGCGCCTGCGGTCTCTTGGCTCTGCAGGGAAGGTGTGCGGTCGCTGCCGCAACTGAAAATAAACCAGTGAGATGACAAGTCGCAGCTTTTTGCACTGGGGGAGGGAGGGGGATTGGGCAGAGCTCGCCCAAGGATGAAGAGATTTTTTGCAAATTCTAGACATGCAGGTGGGAAATGGTTCCACTTTGTCACTGTTAAAATTCCTGATACTTAGCTCCTAACACCATTGCAAGTGGAGCTTAAGAACAGAAAGCAGGTCACAGATAAAGCTTGCTCAGACCTGATTTTCCATGAGTTCCTGCAGCAGCTCTCCTGTGGTCTGCAGAAGTCTCGTTCTGCTGTCTGATGCCGCAGCGTGCTGCTGTAAAACCTGCTTCTAGGCTCTGGCTTGCAGTGACCCCTCTCCCAGTAACCTGTGTGGGCTCAGTTTTCTCTCTTATCTTTGAAGCTCTTCATCATCTTTTTTTCTTCCAAAGAAGCATCCCCCAATAAGGTGCTAGTCTTAATGTAAATGGAATTGGTTGCAAACCTTTTAAGATAGCTTATTCATACTCCAGCAATGCGTTTCTGGAGGAACATGAAGCAGCAAATGGCTGGTATATGTGCGTACAGCATTTTAGTTCCTGAGCAACCTATTTCTTGCTTCAGCCACTTAGCAAAGAATCCAATTTCAAATAAGATACTTGGGACCCTGGCTGACTTAGCGATAGCTAGTGTCATCTGCAAAGACTAGTTGTCCAGGAAAACGAACCTACTTTCTTGGGAAACAAGAAGCTTTGCAAGAACTTTCACCATAAAGGACCATGTATCTGCAATGTTGCTTTATGATTCCTATACATAGTTTTCGTGTTTGGGTATTGGGTAGACCTTAAATCAATGCTCTAGGTAAAGCGTGCCCAGAAGCAGTGGTTCTTATCTACAGCTCAACAAAGCCAACAATCTTTCTTAATGCTTCTAAACTTCCCATGTTTTTATTAATAGCATCCTGAGAACTTGTGCAACCAGATGATGTTTGCTCCTTTTCTTCTGACAAGCTTGTTTTAACCAGTTTTAATAAAATAAAACCTTTGGCATGAAGGCAAAATAATCCTTTGTATTGATAAGAAGGGAAGGTTAAACACTTCTAATATAGGAAAAAAAAACCAGCTCCCTGGAAGTGTGCTGTGATTAGTCTCACCAACTTGAATTATCGTGTTTGGGGTTTTGGCGGGTTTTTTGTTGTTTTGGTTGTTTGTCTGTTTTTTTTTTTTCTGGGCTTGTGTTTTTTAGAACTGCCACCACCCAAAAGGAGCTGGGTTTTGTCCTTTTTGTGGTATATTTCACACGCCTTGTTTTTTCATGTCTGACTGTCTCCTTGGCTTTCTGTCATCATTCAGCGGAATTAATTGGAGATACTTGCCTATGTTCATCCACCCAAGTACTGTTTCCTCCTTTCCTTCTCAGCAGTAGCTTATCTGCAGGGTCAAAGGAGTAATAGCAGTCACACTGAATGGGGAAACAGCGGAATGGAGCCCAGATACTGCTAGAAGCAGCATATGCATTTATTTGCCCTGGTCTGGCCTCAAGGACCAGCTTTGCAGAGCCTGAAGAAGCAGGGTATAGGTCAGAGAGCATGATGGGGGAGGCAGTGGTTCAGCTGTGGTTTAGACCTGTGCTCCAGTGAGAACTGCCGGTTTGCAGCTATCCAAGTTATCTCACTTGTGCAACCTGCTTCCTCCACATTATTCAGTATGAAATGAAGGTTTTAAACTCTAATATCCAGATAACCTTCATAAAACAAGTAAAATGCAACCTTAATAGTAATATTGGAAAGCTTTTCTTTTTTAACGTTGGCAGAAATGACTGGCTGCTAGCAAGATTGTGTATTTAAAGCTAGAAGAAGTCTTCCTGTGCCTTGTATAGCTGTGTGAGGAAGGGATTGCATGTGCAGGTACCCTTTCTTCTTACTTTAGACTGAATACATTAGATTCATAAGAATTATTTTGTGGGATTTTGGGGCTGTGACAGCAGGCAGCAATTGCAGTAAGTCGTCTCCTGGCTGCTGGGCTTCACACAGTAGATCCAGCTTATTTCTGCATCTTTTCGCAGCTAATTATTCCAGAGTCACAAATTTAATTGTCCTGCGAGAGTTTGCTTTGGAACATCTTTCCTGAATAATCACTGCTAATTTTTGCATGTTTTTTTCATAATCTAATTTAGAAAGGACAGGATGTTTTTAAGGAGCAGTACAATAGTTACGCAGCTCCAGTGGCTTCGTTTTCCTGTGTGGAAATTCGTGGTGTGCTCCTTCTGGGACTGGCGCTACTGTTTGTTCACGTGGTGGTTAAGCTTAAGCCCCCCTGGTAGAGGTATTTAAGGGTCATTTGTTACGGAAAACATCGAAGTTTTATGTTAGGGGCGTGAAATATTTAGTACACAAATCCGATACTGCTGTTGATGGATAACTTAAGAGTCACCAATGCTGCAGTGCAATTAGGGACTTGAGAAAGTGTGCAGCCCTAGTTTCCAGATAGGTGGAATATAACTGTAAAGAGGAAAAGAAGACAAGACAAGAAGCAACTGCTTTAAATTACAGCAAGGGAAATTTAGGTTAGGCATTAGGAAAACTTTCTAACAATCTGAGGAGTTAGTCACTGAAATAAATGAACCAGGGAGACAGAGGAACCTCCAGGAATGTCTTTAAGAGGAGGTTGGACCAAATCTGGTCAGGAATGATGTGGACAGTGCTGGTCCTGCCCCTGGTGAACCAGAAGAGCAGACAGCCTCCCTAGCTCCCCTTCACCTCTCTGTCTGTCAGTGGCCACGCTGTGAAAGCCTCCACAGTTTATATTAGTTCAATTTCTTATCCCTAATAAATCAAAAAAGCCCTCTGGCTCTTGTTATGCTATCAGCCAACAGCCTGTTCTATACTAAATATATCACCCTCAAGGGGCATTTCATGACTTCGAGCTGGGGTTTGCGCACCAGGGCTCGTACTATGTGTGGTGTTCTCCTCCGGGCTCAGCAGCTGAGCAAGATGGCAGTTTCACTGGATTTCTAGAACAAGCCTTTAACTGGGTCATGCTGGTTTGCGTGGACTGTGCTTTTCATGCCATTTTTTGGCACACGAAGTGCTTACGCTCTTCCCAACACTGGGGATCTCATTAGCTACTGATACTGCAGAAAACAGTGTCTTGCTTATAATTTCCCGAGTGTGGCTTTTTTCCCCCTCCACTTTCCAAACTTCCATTCAATCCAGTGAATGGCTGATTTTAGCATCATGGCAAATGTTGTGTTGCTGTTGTCTATGTATGTTCAAGCTGGTCTGTAAACCAATTAGGATTAGACTTTGTTTTTTTTTTTTTCTGTCTCATCCCTTGCCAAAATTAGTGCCATTCGTTCTCGCATAGTACAGGGGCGCAAAGCTGATCTAACAAGCATGGTGTGGTGGCTTCACCTCCTCAGTTGGCTGTAAAACACTCAGGTGGCCTTGGAAACAGAACCAAATCCAGGGCTCGAAGACCTCATCTTGAGAGATAAAGCAAGTTAATAATGCTATTGGTGACACTGACCAAGTTATGCGACTGTTTTGCAGGAAAAAAGAGTACAAGTCTCCCCACCATTGACAAGAGGACCAAGTGCCTTTATACCAGAGAACGAAGTAAGTTTGCGATTAGCTGGGCTGGATGGGTGGTAGCTTTTAAAATGGAAATACTGAAGGACAGTTTCACAATGCTGCTTGTCCCTTGGTACCCGGCTGAACTCCTTTGCAGGCAAAAGCGATGGTTTCTCTGGAGCAGCAGGCAAGAACCACTCTGCCTTTTCACACAAGTGGTGCAGTTTGACATCTATTTGGTTGCCAGCACTCCCGGAGACAGCCATGAGTGTCTTCGTGTGGGGGATGATCACTTATTACTTGTAATGCCGGGCCTAAGGAGAGGCCCAGCCACTATTGCAGCAGTATGATTATGTAGCTCTCAGAGCAGTGTCTGACCTTCACTTTGAGAGAACCTAAAAATACAACTAACTCCTTAGACCACAACTGTGGCTCTTGAGAAAATTTATGGTTGAAAGGTACAGTTTGACTTCAAACTCAAGATTTCTTCCCATGATCTACTGAAGCCTTGATTAGCAGCTTACTGCAGGAAGTAGCAGCTTTGCTATGGTGATGTTCTCCTGTGATCCCAGTCTTCACAGAGTATTATTTATTGATCAGTGTATCATTTGGGATGGCCGACTATAGGACCAGGACCTCTGTTTTATTTTGGTTTGAGTAGTTGCTAAAGGCAGATAATTCATATGCTAGAAGGATCAAAAATACATTTTGAAAGGCGAGATAGCTGCTGTTCTGAGTCTCTCTCCATTTATACACTGTCAAGGTTTGAATTTAAAAACAAACATAATGAAGCAAAAAGGAGGAGAGGTCGAAAAGAGTCTTTTAGACTTGGGGTGAGGGAAGCAGAATGAATTCCGGCCAGCCAAACTTGTGAAGAGGACTTCCCTTTCACATGAAATACGAGGTGAAATTGAGATGCCAAACTTTGTAATGACTTAATTTTTCTCATGAAGTCAATAATTGTATAAAAAGTAGAAAAATAAATGTAGTTAAAATGATAACATATTTTGAGAGAATTGTTAATTAATTTATTTCACAGCTGATACACTTGGTAAAGGTGCTAGCCAAAGGTGCAGGAGGAATCACTGAGCAGCTCTCAGAAAGTAGTAACCCCAGCGGCTACCCATTACAAGCACAGAACCTCCACCTGTATGGATAAAACAGCAATTCAGTATTGTGAACAAATGTTAAATATTGTTTGTTAAGCAAACAGCTACCTTTTTCCCCCATTCCTTGGCATGAAATAATACAGTGGATAGGAAAGATGTAGTTAAGAGATTAGTAACACACTTAATGTCTCAAAAATCTTATAACAACACTGCTTTTGTCAAAGCCTGCTTTATTGTCATAATGGAAGGAATATGGATAGAGCAATAACAACTTGGTTGTAAAGGTTCCTGTTAAAGTGCTGTAAGGCTTTACAAGGAGAATAAAAAAACATATTTGTGGATCCATGGATGGTTATAAATCAGGAGGAAGTACATATACAGTATGAAGAGGATAGTAATATAGGTGGAGATAAATCTCAGAAGCAATAAAGCAGCATATTGCTATGCTTAACACAGCAACAGTGTAGTCCTACAGGATTATATTTCAATTTTGTCAGCAGAATTTCTTCTCCATAACTTGTACTGTTACAAGGAAAACTCCTGGCAAGCTGGAGAAGATTAGAAACCTTACCAGAGACATGAAACATGATTTCCCCAAGAAAATACTAAATGACACAAAGTTCTCTTAAATATGTGGGAGATATGGTTGCTGAAGACTAAGGGGGACTCCTTAGAGTGGAGTGAAGGGTATACAGAAATAACAGATAAAATGATCTCTAATGTGTGAATAACTTTATGATGGTAAAAGCATTCTTAAGGAAAACTGAGAGGCCCACAAATTAAAACAGGGAAGAACAGTGGTGAGAAGTGAGAATGTAGTACGTTGTTCGTGCTTCTTTGTATGTAACTTCTATATAAGATTTGATGGAAAAATATTTGAGACGAGATCCATTCATCAACCCGTCATAAAGAAGGGAAACATGTTTTAAATAGAATATTTCAGCAAAAGCATTGTGTCTTCTTGGTTTTAGGCACTTTTTATCTTCATGCTAAAATGTTTTCTCATTTCATGGTGTTTGCAATAGTAGGCTGGCTGGTTTAATACTGTGCACTTTCAGAATAAATACTGGGTGTTCTAGACTTTGCTTGTAACTTCAGTGGTGAACATGTTGAGAATGGCTGTTCTTGGTGATAAACACTGAGTAATAGCACTAATACTGTGTCAGGGCTTGCAATGCAAGAGCTACTTACTCTTTTGCAGTTTCATTTCATCTTGTGCCCAAGGTTTGGATTGGTTGGAATAATTAAAGAACAGCTTTTGTTTAAAGAAAGCATTAAATTCCTATTCTAAATAATGCTTGAATGTTATGGACAAATTAACATTTGATGTCCTCTTCAATTATACAAGCACAGAAGGGGTAGGTTGCCAGGCTGTTTCTATAATTTGGTTACATAACCCAGTTCCTGTCCATTAATTTTGAAATTGGTTTTAGGGCTGAATGCTTGGGTGGTGTGTGTCTATATGGGATGACTTCCATAAAGACTTTACTTTCCATTTAGCTCTTGCTTGCTTCCCGCTCTCTGTACAGGTTTGACTTTAAGCATCTGCAAGTTTAGCCATTTTGGAAAGATCTACAGAAAAATGTTTTTGTTTTTTGTAGAAACATATTCAAATAACAGAGGTACAGTATAAAGTGCTCTTCAGCTCTCCGTATACAGGTAGCATCAGTATGTGTGTATGCGCATGCGTGCAAGCACGTATATTTACAAATATACATCCGGATCTCCAGCATCGCCTTTTAAGTTTGCACACAAGCAAACCTTTCATATTGCAGTATGTTTCTCTCCAGGGCTAGAGCTGGAGAAGATCTCTTTCTCTGTTAAGTTTGTCCATCTTATTTTTAAGGTTATGCAAGCGAATGGTTTGGATGAACGTACGAATCTTCTTGTGGAAGAATACTCTACGTCTGGTCGCCTGGACAACATCACGCAGGTCATGAGTATCCATACTCAGTACCTGGAGTCTTTCCTCCGCAGCCAGTTCTATATGCTGCGCATGGATGGGCCCCTTCCTTTGCCCTATAGGCACTACATTGCTATAATGGTATGTACCAACAGGCCATATATTTCCTCCTGCAACCTTGACTTGTGTATTTAAAAAAGAAGAAGAAACGAAGACTCCAGAAAGGAGAGAGTAGTGTGATATTTTGACGGGGGGGGATTTTTGTAGTTGATGTTCATCAGAATAAAGCGTGCCTAGCCAGAAGGTTTTCAATGAGAAGGGAGAATTGGCAACGTACATGTTTCCCTGTTTCCCATAGTGATACACTTCTCACATGCCCACTAGAGTGAGGTTTCACAGAGAACAGTTAAAACTGTGTAATCTTATTTCTGGATTTTTAAGCATCAGTGCGCAGCAGTAGGATGAGGTGCAATGGACTCAAGTCACGACAAATTTCAGGTGGACACTAGGAAAACAGTTTTTACCGTGAGGGTGTTGAGGCATTGCAACAGAGGGGCCAAGAGAGGTTGTGTGGTCTCCAAGGATGGAGATCTTGTCTGGACAAAGCCCCGAGCAACCTGATCTAAGTCAGCCCTACTGTGAGCAGGGGATTGGATCAGATCTCCTCTAGATATCTCTTCCAACATAAATTAGATTCTGTGATTCATAGTAAGGTAAAACATGTTTTTATTGGAAAATCCTCCATACTGTATAAAAACGCACTGCAATAGAAAACATGGGCTTTTGGAGTGAAATTCTGTTTTTGTTTTGTGTTAGTAACCTGTCTTCCACCTGCAGCAAAATCAGATTACCTGCTAATGTGCTGCTCTCTTCCCTCTGTGTTTGATTATTCCAGGCTGCTGCCAGACATCAGTGTTCCTACCTAATAAATATGCACGTTGATGAGTTTTTGAAGACTGGCGGGATTGCAGAGTGGTTGAACGGTTTAGAATACATTCCCCAAAGACTGAAAAATCTGAACGAAATAAACAAACTGCTTGCACACCGGCCCTGGCTAATCACAAAAGAGCACATTCAGGTACCTGTTAAGTCGTGCCCTGTAACAGCAGTAAATGTCCAGTAATAAGAACTACTAAGAACTATGCAGGTGTCTGGTTAGGCTTCATTACCCTGACTGAAAAATTCAGGGAAGTACTAGACCATTGAATAAGCCAATAAATTCTTCTGTGTGACAAAGCCAACAAGATTTACTTTTTAGGAATAACATTGACTAAAATAACCCCAGAAGAAAAGAAGTAATATGTTAGGCGTCTCTTTTTTTTAATCTAGTAAGAGTTTGTGTGCAAAAGGAGTGTGGCATTATTGGAAGAAAGGAATTGATCCCTTTTTAAAATACATTGAATTTTATGGAAAAGCTGGGGGCCAAAAGAAATTTTATATTTACACTTTTTTTTATTCTCTTTTCAGAAACTTGTCAAGACTGGGGAAAATAATTGGTCTCTTCCTGAACTGGTGCATGCTGTTGTCCTGTTGGCACATTATCACGCTTTGGCAAGTTTTGTATTTGGTAGTGGCATTAATCCAGAGAGAGATCCGGATACATCTAATGGAGTCAGGCTTATAGCAGTCAACAACTTCTGTGTCTGTGATCTTGCCAATGACAACAACATAGAAAACGCATCCCTCACAAGTAGCAACTTTGGGGTTAGTGTTGCAAGAAGATTCTTTTGCTTGCTTCTGTTTTGCATTAGAAAACTTTCTTCCATTCTTTCCTGTTTAAATTTCAGGGTAGTTTGAAAGTTTTTGTCTACTTTACTGAAATGCTTGAGTCTGCTAACTCTTATGTTCGCTCTAGCGGTTTTCAGTGTCATCTGTTGAAAACCACAGTGTAACAGTGGATGGTAGCCAGAGCAGTGTGATTTTGATAGTTAATCTGACAACCCATTGGGCAAGACTAAAACTTTGCTTTCAGCTGAAAGCTTTAAGTCCCAGTTTCTTCCGATAGTGTGTCACTGACTGGAGCATTGTGTCATCCGTGTTCCTGACATGTGGAATGAAAAAAAAGAAAAATGGAAGTCATAATAAAAATAATTTTGACTTCAAGGCCTACAGTCACAAAACAGGTCAATTCTTAAACACTTCCATGTAGATGGGAGGAAATGGCTGAAATAAAATTACTTAATTCTTCATGCTGGTGTTCCAGTCTTGAATCAACTAACAGAGAACTTAGATTATTAATTAATTAACTTAAATGCAGAAATATTTTTCTGAAAGTGGCTCTAGAATGCTTTGAAGACATGTCCCTGAAGTAATGACGATTGATGAATTAGCCTCAGCACCTTTGATGGAAGATGGGGATTATGAGCAAAGTCACTAGATACATTTTTTTGAAAATAGCACTATAATGTGAATATGTGATTAGTCAGTTCAATTGGTGTATCTTAAATTTCTGGGCTGTAAGACATGCTGGCTCAAATCACTGGGGAGTCTTATTCCTCATTTGCAGTGGGCAAAAGGCTGCTACTGACTCTGTGCTGCTTGTTAAGCAGTGAGTAGCGTGCTAGAAAACAATTACACCTATGGACAGAAGACCAGAATCCAAAGGAAAAGATGGAAGAGAAAAAACAAACGATTTATCTTATGAAAAATCTGAATGATAAGTACAGATCACAGAATGCCAAACTTTGATGTATTTCTAGTAGAGAGGCCTGTTTTGCTCACAAAAGCAAGAGAAAAGGTCAACACAAGGGTTATTTTGATCCCGTGTAGTGAAAAGAAAAAGAAAACACTGATTTGCCGTCTCAGGTTGTGTTTCTGCACGGCAGTGTTGTACTGTATCTTTTCAGAAACACATTTTGCATTACTAATAGACTGAAAAAAGATTGCTGTAATATTAAAAGTTGTTTTCTGATACACGTAGGGCACACAGGTGGCCTCTCCTGAGCCATTTACAGGGTGGAATATATATTATAAGCAACTGTGGTTTCAAACCACCTCTTCCACTGTTAATCCCACTGCAGTCGATGACTGCAATAGGTTAGAGTAACACTGCCCAGCTCCCTTCTTCGCACTGACTGAAAGCTGTTTGTCTACGCTGTATGTGACAAAATGCATTCTCCGTGAGTTTCTGTGTATGCTGCTGCCTTTTTAAAGAACGTTTGTTGTCAAGCATGAAATCTGAAGATGACACACGTTGTCTATCTTCTAATTTTGCAGAATGTCATGGTGTTTTTGCAGATTGCAGATTCTTTAAGTGAGCTGGAGGCCTTAATGGAGAGAATGAAGAGGCTACAGGAAGATAAAGAGGACGAAGAAGCCTCCCAGGAAGAAATGGCAACTCGCTTTGAAAAGGAGAAGAAGGAGAGTCTGCTAGTAATTAGTGGAGGTATTTGTGCTTTTCCAGTTCCCTTTTGTTTGTGCCTTGTAAGAACTAAACACTTGAGGCCAGTTCAGTGACTACAACTTTTTCTGTCCATTTCTTTATTCTGGTTCTTGGTCTAGTAGGAGTGTAGTAAGGGTGGTCCTGTCACTTCCTTCATCTGCTTAAGATGTCTTGGTTGGCAAATAACACCATCCTTTTTGCTACTTGAAGTTGAGCTTTTGTATATTAAAAAAAAAAAAAAAGCCTGTAGACCTCTTTAAAAAGTTGGATGTAAATTTTTCTTTCTTTATATGCTCTATATCTTCAAATTAATTCATTCATGTAAATATTCAGTAATATTTCACAAGTTTAGGTTCTACAGTGCTTAGAACTTCAATGACACTCATAAGTAACCTTCAGATATGACATTTAGTTCAGGAAATAGATTGGGATGAGACTCGGCTTCTTTACCATTTGCTGCCCACCTGGAAAGGACATTTCGAACTTACCAGTCTAAGTGATCATACTGCTGTGCCGTTCCACTGCCTGTGTTGTGATAGAGATTCTTGGCATTTTTTTTATTAGTAGGTAATGTTCAGAGTTCTGAGCTGAAAGCTTCTTTTCCAATGTTCTTCATATGCTTTGGAGGCCTTGGTCTCTGACAAACTATACAATGAAATCTGTTTCCTGTAGACAGGAAGGTGGGGTTTTTTTCCAAAGGAAATGTTTGAAGAAAGAGTACTATTAAGACAATCAGAATCTCCAACCATTTCCTCATAATAGAGGCTACTTGAAGATGATAGTTTGTGTCTTTTTAAGAAGTGACCCATAGAATGTTTCACATTTTATTGACGCTGTTCTTCGTGAGTTTAGACCTCAGTAGCTTCAGACCAAACATGTTGAAGGTATCTAAGTTGTTGTGCATTGAGCCCAAAAGGAAGGAAGAATGTGTTGTGAATCACCAGAAAGTTTGTTTTGTGGCTCTCTAGGAACCTGCAAAATCTCTGAAAGAAGAAACATCCAGCAGTGTCATGGCTGGATCTTAAGAAATGGACGTTGTCCATTCTTGCTCTGTTTTTCTTTGGTCAGACAGTATCAACAGTGCAGATATAAACTGCCACCCATTGCAGTTCCGTTATCAAATCAGGACTTCCATGAGTCTCTGCAACTTCAGGCATATAAGGAAGAGGTATTGTTTAGGACAGGTTTTTTGATGGAGTTGCTGATAGTTTTCTTGACTTTCCTCCCTCTTGGCCTTTTGCCAATTTGAGTTGAGGAGTCTGTATGTGTTGGGTATTTACCCTTTCACGAAATTCAGTCTTTGTCAGGGGAGAGGAGTGTATGTGTGCAGGGTTTTTTATTCTTCTCTGAGGATTTTCTGTAGCAGGTGCTGTGCAAGCTTCTTGCTACGCAGTTATGTTTTGATTGTTTAATGAGGCAAAGAGGAGATAAAGCACTTCTGCAATTCTTAGATTAACTGACTTTTCAAGGTGCTAACAGTGGACATATGGCAACTGTTCTGTCAATGCATGTGGAAGCGAGCCAGGATTTTAACATCAGGGTCAAATGCAGTCAGCTATGCAGTAGTCAGCTTCTGCAGAGGCAGTTACACAATCGAGCCACCTGTTTATTTCGGAGGGAAGGATTGATTCCTGATGGAGAACCTACGCTTGCTTAGTGACACATTTTGGAGCTCTTTGAAGATGCTTAGTTACTAGAGCTTCTGGCAGAATTTCAGCCTGATGTGCTGTAGAGCTCTTTGCTTTCATATAATCTTCAACTGATATTTACAAGTGGAGTGTTGCATTGCTTTCTGGTTGCTCGTACTCCGGGTTATAGAACAGAGCTGGTGTAATTCCTGTCACCAAACCTGTTCAGCATAGCAATCCCGTTGTCAAGGAACATTTTTCTGTTTCGTATCCTAGCACAATGACTTTACTAATGGGCTTCATCTTCCTGATTTTAGATACCTAGCCTCCCTCAGAAGTCAACAGAGAGAAAAGCGCACCTCCAGACAGAAGTTTAGCCCATCTCTTCCCATTTTGTAGAAGTACGTTAGGGATCTGGTGTATGCTCACATTTAGTTGGCTCAAGGAAAGGGAAGGATCCCGTACAAGCAGGCTGGGATTGAAAGGTTTCTTTTCTTCATACTGCTCTCTTCCTTTGCACAGCTTCTAAACTGCTCTCTAGTCCATTACTATTGGGAAGTCAGCATTAACTCACGTGCTTGCCTAAAGCAAAGCATTTTGCTGTTTTATTCACAGCATTTGATGATGAAATAGTTTCTACAGATGTCTCCCGCTACATTGAAGATCCTGGGTTTGGGTACAAAGACTTTGCAAGGCGAGGAGAAGACCACCTACCAACATTCAGAGCTCAGGTATCATCTCTTTAAAGTACATTCACTCAAAGAATGTTTGTATATCTCATTATAGGGCAAATAGCGTAAAGCGGTTGTAATGGGGCACGTTTGTTGCATGCTCCTTTTGTTGTCCTCATCCATTAAATAACTCACAAGCCTCCGTAAAACTACCAGAGATGAGTCTTTTACTATTTATAAATCTCAGATAAGGGAATACTTAGCTTTAGTCATACTCCAATTATTACCAGAATTAATGTTTGAAAACTGTGAAGCGTATCACTAAATCTGGAATAAAAGTGAAAGGTAGAAAAGAAAGAATTTCTTTCCTGTCCCTTCAGATGCTGTAGAAAAAAATGCACTGGAAGAACTCTTTATTCCTGTCATTTTATCAAGCGTTCTCTGTCCAATGGTTATCAATACCTAGATGTCTATACGTATTTGAGAGCGATTTGGTATCATATATCGTTCTCATATATGCACCAAGTCACTGGACTTTGAATATTGGGAAAGAAAAGGAGTTCCTAAATATGATTACTGAAGTTTTTGGCTATATTTGAATATTTTTTTTTTTAGTGCTGTTGAAAGAACAGCATGTACATTTTACCTGTACGTTGTCTTACATATTGACATCTTTTTCCATGACCAGACTGATGAACTTCATAATATATATAACAGGAGGGACATTCTAGGTGGTTCTGTTCTGGCTTATAGAGTAGATTAATCCACAGTCTAGTAATAAATTGTAAGGAATGGAAGAAACCTTAAACCAAATCAGAGAACTTAAATTATAAAAACAGTGGGTGCAGGAAAACTCCATGGTCAGAAGATGTATCTAAGACTCTAAAATAAAGAATGCATGATCACTCTCAGGAAATGTATTTAGCTATATAGCAGTCTCTGCTGATCTGGGTAATTTACTCTGCGGTCTTTATATGAGCCTGGAATAGGTAGAAATTGCCAAAAAGAATAAAGCAGAGTCAGTGCCTGTAAATCAAACGTTCTGTTTAACTACTTTAGGAGCAGTAGGCTGCCATGGAAAAAAGCTGTACAGAAGTTGAAACTGGAACTAAAATATCTCTGCTCTTAAATAAACAGGACAGCTTCTGGCCTACACTCAAAGGAGCCATCTTGATAATTTAACTTTATTAGTACGCCCTACTCTTAAGCGGTTAGATGTATATACCCACAGCCTCCCAAATGCTGTGCCATTAATGCTATTTAAATGGCAGCAGCATCCCAAAATCCTGCAATTAATCTAATCTTTACTCTGATAAAACAAGACTGCCTTTTATCTCTGTGGATTTAAATTTAGCAATAGAAAAAGGTACTCCATACACAGCAGAATGTCTTTAAACTTTTTTGTTTTCCTTTTCCATTGTTAGTATGGATGAACTGCTGTTAGAAAACAGCACTTTTCCCCTTCTGGGGCTTCTGGCTTTCAGAGGCTTTTGTGACGCCCCAGGTGTCCTGGACACCTTTACAGGGCTGGTAGGTACGGCGTATTCCTCACAAGCCTTACGGTCTTCTGGACTGTCCGCTGGAGGCCAACTGTGATGTTGTGGCGTGTTTCAGATGTCACTGATTGCCTCTGTTAGGCAGCTGAGTACTGCCCTACCTACTCATCCCCACATCCTAATCAGGGTGCCAGTCCAGTAGACGTGCTCTAAAGTGCCTGGGGGAGGACCCCTGCCCAGCAGTACCTTCTGAAAACAGCCAGACACAGGAAGGACATGGAGATGACGCCTGTAATTGTAAAGATGGCATCAGTGATTGAATGATTGAAGCCTTGCCAAGGATGTGGCAAACTAACATGTTCTGGATAACCGCAGCGTAGAGAGTGGTTGCACGCTGCTCTGAAGCAGGGTCGTTCTCTGCTGCTGATGCCATGCCACCACTCTGCAAAGATTTCCCATCTGAGATAGATGAAAGATGAAAGCAGCCTGGATTTTGTTAGTTTTTTTCAAGGATGGTTCAGCACTTTACCCAATGATTGTACATCCTGGCTGGAAGTAAATACTTCTTCTCTGCTCAGGGCTGAGCATCAAAGCCTCCAAGAGGAACAAGTTTTTAAACTTACAGGGCCATCCCACACAGAATGGCACTGGTCGGAGTGGCACAGCAGACAGTGGAAAATCACCTCAACACTTCAGGAGAAGCTTGGGGAATTTTTCTCCTGTAGGCTAATGATATCCAGCTCGGGGTGGGGTGTTGTGATATGATACTCATTGCCAGGAAGCCTGGGGAAATGGAGCAGGGTGAAGAATGCAAAATGAGAAATTTTTTAGGAGAATAAAGTTATAACTAGCAGACAACAGAAACTATTGAGCTATAGAGAAGATCAGATAGGGACTTCACTTCATTTGTACACTTGCATATTTCCTTCTCTTCCTGCAGGACTACACTTGGGAAAATCATGGGTTTTCCCTGGTAAACAGGCTTTATTCTGATATTGGGCATCTCCTTGATGAGAAGTTTCGGATGGTATATAACCTCACGTATAACACTATGGCAACACATGAAGATGTTGATACAACTACGCTAAGAAGAGCTTTATTTAACTATGTCCACTGTATGTATGGAATCAGGTATGGATGAACATCCCCTGGCTTAGGAGTGCATTTTAAACTGTGTAAACAGAATGAAAAATGAACCATGTGAAATGCAGGATTTTAGACTCTGGGTGTTAAAGTGGAGATGGTACCTCAGTCTGGAAGCTAGAGTGGGTTTACTGGCATATCAGTATAACTTTTGGTCCCAGTGGAGAAAATTATTATGAATCAGGATGGAAATTATTATAGAAATGTTTTCTCTGAAGCCAGCCTGTATCCTTTGTGAGAAAAGACAACATCCTAAAACTAAGCCTTTCAGATCCTCTGTTAGCAGGTGGTTTTCTAGCCTGTACAATAAATGCTCCAATTCCCAAACGTAAGAACATAATGCTGCAAAAGCCCATGCTTTTAAAAACTTGCACCCGTCAGAATGATTGCCTGTGTTATTTAGGTATGATGACTATGATTATGGAGAAGTTAATCAGTTACTTGAACGCAGCCTGAAGGTTTACATAAAGACAGTGACCTGCTACCCAGAGAGAACTACCAAGCGCATGTACGATAGTTACTGGCGTCAGTTCAAGCACTCGGAGAAGGTACGTATTTCAAAGCCAGACCCCCACGTTGTTTAAAAATGAAAGTGTGGCGAGACCTGAAAATGGCAGTATCTGTCAAACAAACTGGTTTTAGCCAGAGAAAAACAAATGGAATTAATTCATTGAGTGTTAGATACCAGTTTTACAAAAATACTTCTTAGTCTCTGGAAGTACTCCTTTTTTTATTGTTATTTTGAGTGACTTCTCCATAAAATTGAACTGACAACTGTAAAGGAAAAGTGGATAAACTTGGGAAAACTGTGCCAATACTTGGGATTTGGGGATCAAAAAAGACCTTAACTGATGTGTGTGTAATATATATATATATATATGTATATATAATCTTCATGGTGTTTTTCACCAATAAAAATGTCAGCATGTCTTCAGATATCCAAGTTAAATGCTTCCTGACAAGGGTTGCTTGTGAGCCTGCTAGCCTATCTGGCATGTAAACTGTTCCTTATTCTGTGCCCCTATGTAGTGGTCATGGGTGGTAGTAAAGAAAACAAAATATAATTCATAAAGAACTGGTACCATCAGGATACAAAAATGGTTTTATTTCATCCCCTCAGAAGGGAGATTGCTTAAAGCAGCAGTTGAGGCTAGTTCCTTGCAGTCCTAGGGTGTTGTCTAGTATTGGCATAATACGCAGCTGTCTCAAGAGGAACTGGAGTCGTGCAGCAGGGTACAGGGAGAAAGGACGTTGTTTCTTGCAGCAATACTTCACTAAAGGTCAGAAATTTTAACCTAAATGAATAAACAGTGTTGCATTCAGAGGTGAACTAAATGGCTGATTGAATTTTTAACAGGTTCATGTCAATCTACTTCTAATGGAAGCTCGTATGCAAGCCGAACTTCTGTACGCCCTTCGTGCCATAACTCGTCACTTAACCTGAAGCATTCGCTGGGCAGGAGTAAAGGAGTTTTTGCTGAGTATGTAAAGACCTTTCAAACTAGATACACACCAGAAGCTGTTTGTGATGTAGCATCAGGTTATTCAATTCTCTAGTGTCAAAGTTTAGCCGTGCTTCTTGACGGCTGTAATGTGCAATGACGTGTTTTATTTTCTTGATGCTTAACATTACTAATGATAACAAAAGTAACACTGAGGAGCACTACTCTGCATTGTTTCCGGCTGGATTTCTGCGCAGTGGTCAGGATCCTGAAACTGGTTTTGTTATATCCAATCCTAGCGCTTTGTTCTTTAAGCACCGGAGTGAAGTGCTTAGAGACTCCTTTTTTTCCAAGCAATCATTTTTCAGATGAGTGGAGTCCAGCAGAAGATCGGTTCTGCCTGTCCTGAGAAGGTACCACCGTATCGTGACTCGTGACAGAGACGCGAGGGCTGCGTTGCATGGGATTGCCCACTGGATTCTTCTGTGTCTCCTGGAGACTGCTTGCCAGTCACTGTCTTACTACAGCAGTTGCAGGTGATGCGAGATGTGGATGTAAACATTGAGCACACTCTAATGTGAAATTAATCATGAGAAACCCTACAGCATGCTACTGAAGTGCGAAACTCATCCGCTTTGTCGTGCCCCTTCCCATGAGAAGAGGCCTCACGATCTGCCATTTCAGCCACCCTTACTGTGTTCCAATCATGCATACCCTTGTTTTACTGACAGTCACCCTCAGCTGTCCTTACAGTATCCATGCCCATCACATGTTGCTGTTTGTTTAGTTGGCACCTATGAAGTTAATACACAGGCTGACCAAAAATAGGGTTGTGGGTTTTTTTGCACTCTCTTCTTTCTCAATGTTTTAACTAAGGAAAGTAAAGGCAGGCTAGCATATCTGTTCTTTCATATTGGATGTATAGAAATTTATTTCCCATAACTCCTTCATAGCATGAAAATTTAATATTCAAAGTTTAAAAAGTTTCTATGCATTAGTGTGAGTGAACAAAAGAAAAGTGCAATATTTAAAAAGAAAGCAAGCTTTTTTCCCTGTCATGCCACTGCTAAAGTGTCCTTCTTATATAGCCATAAAGAAATTTTAAAACCAAATTTCTTTATTGTCTAAGGCCTAGCAGTTTTGTTTTAGCTTTTACGGCTTAAGACAACCTGATACTGAGATGCCAAAGCATCCCCAAAACAAAGCATTCTTGGACAACCGGTGATACTGGGGAAGGGAAGAAATAAGCTGCCAAAAATGTCACACTTTTGTGCTGTTTTCTGTTGCTTTTGACTAATTTTTAAGAGCACAAAATGTTGATATTTATAGCTTTATTTTGTATTGCATTTAATGAACCAGTGAAGTGCCTAAAGAGATGCTTAAACTTACCCGGTAGGATGCAAGTTGTCACTGCTTCAACTTTTGTCTGTTGATTTGGACTTTTCATATTTTTTTGAGGAGGGTGACCTTTATTTCTGTTATGTACATTCAAACCGAAATGGATAGGTTTATTTTTAATGTCCCATTGGACTGTAGAAGTTAATACAGGATCCTTTTTCATTGGTGATTGCAGAATAGTTTAAAAAAATACTATCAGTCATATTTTAACACTTTTCATTGACAAAATCATGGACCAGTATGCCTCTAAAGTTAGGTTCTTTTTTCGTCCCTTTCCCTGATACCTTGCTGTGACTTCGCATGTTGGTTTTTTCGCTTTATCTGTCTGTTCCAGATTGGAAAGCTAAATGATTGTACACTTTTCTGCACTTTCAGACTGCAGATTCTGCATGTAAAAACCTTTTGAGGAAGAAATCAGTAATTTTTTTTTTTTTTAATGTAATGTTGGCTATTTAGAAAACTACCCAAAAGACAGCATCGGGCTGTCTTCTAGAGCATTGGGTAAAACATCAGATTTATTTGTCTGTATAGCTGACTGCAAAGATTTCTCAGAAGTATTGAGAAGCTCGTATGTATGAACTTAGATTAACTTTCTAAGTGGTTATGATCCTTTTTCCTTCCTCTTGTGACTGTAGTGGCCATACCTAATGGCTTTTGTGCGTAAAGCAGTTCTGCTGAGAGAAGTTTTCATGCAATACTTTTGCTTTTTCCAAGTGATGGGAACTGTACAGTACTACTTTAAATTCCTTTGCTTTGAAAAGTCAAGTAGTTCTCGAGAAGCACAGTTAAGCTCTGGAAAGGAGGTGAAACTAAATTGGGGTAACTAATATGACAGCGTAGTTTCCCTTCAGAAATGCAACGACTCTTAGAGTAGGTTGAGTTTTACGTTTGGAAACATGAGTGCCTTTACTTCTTTCCTTACAAAATATACTTGCCAGCTCAAATGCCTTCTGAGCAAAGTACATGAGCAGATTTGAAATATAGAAACCATAAATGGATTGCTTCATAAAATCTGTAGTAAACCAGTGATTTTTAATTTTTTTTAAGGTGCCATATCAAGTCACATATGGCCTGCAAGACATTCCACCATAGGAAATGTCATTGTACAACTAGTTTGCAATTTCTCTTTTTTTTTAAATATTAAATGCAAACTTGAAACTCCTGGAAATGTTTTCCACGTGGCATTTTTTTTCAAAGTATTGCATTTACAGTGTAACAGTTTGTAGCCTAGTTTTTATACTCAAATTTATGATTTTTAATAGGTGTTTGTTCAGAATAGGTGTTTAAAGCCAGACAACTCTACCATACACTTTACGCACGCTTTAGGCTCACGCTGTGCCAAATTTTAATGTGCAAGTGTTCTTGGATTTTTTTGCATCTTTAAAGCACTCATGAATGTGAATCTTCACACTTTGTTCATTAATATTGTTCTTAAGAGTACCAGAATGGTTGGAAGTGTAGGTGCTCTCCCTCTGTGTTCCTTTATTGGAATTGATATTTACCAGCATTGATGTTAGTCCACAAAATCCCAGCTGTGACCAGCATAGAAACAAAGCGTACAGTCCCCTGTCTACCGAAGAGAAAGCTTGGTAGGTACAAATTAACCAGCTAGCACAGGGAACGCTGTCAGTAGGGAGCAGAGCTTTTGAGCACGGGCAGCTTCTTATCACTGCAAAATCGCTCCAACATGTGATAAGAGTACATTCTTGCTGAAATTGCTCCGTTATTTTTGGTAACAAAGAGAAGTGAAAAAGGTGCTGATTGAAGAAAGCATTTGCATTTCCCAGAACACCCTGCCTGCAGCCAAACATCACCAGAGTGCCATCATACAGGGACAGAGACCATTTTAAACTAGTTTGTGCATCTAGCGACTAAAGCTACTGTTGTGGTATCCTATGAGAATTTTGGTGAGCTGTGGATGGATTTATTTCCATCAAGACTGAACTGAAACATATATTCTTTGTCCTAAAGCCTTCATTAAAATGAAAAGGATGTACTTTCAGCTTTAAGAGTTAAAGAATTGCCACTATTTGCTCTTCCTATGTATTAAAAAAAACTTTAAGGACAGGAAAATCAGTGATTGTAAACACTTACAAATGTAAGTCTCTGTAAATTTAGAACAGAACAAAAAGGAAAACATTTTGCTTCTCTGTTACTTTAGTGCAGAAGGTCAAAGCACCAGATTCTTCAAAAGTATTTTTGTTCATAGTGATGCTGATAGATGTGGTCATGGGATTTGGAAAAAGCAGCTGGTTGACTAATTTCAATGGGAATTTAAGCATCTAGGCACTTAGCAAAATCCTGCGAGGTGCCCGCTTGCATTTTTTAGTCAGATTTTTATAGATACTTAGTCACCTAAATTCAATAGAATGAAATCAGTTTCCATAGAGATTAAAGGAATAATGTGTAGCAGATCCATGTGATTTGCAGCGATTGTTAATGAAATGGGTTGTTTTGGGGACTTAATACAGGCTTAGAGAAATCTTTCCCAAAGCAGTTAAACTGTAAGCTGCTGCTCTTGCAGAACAGGTTCTCGATGTTTCTCATGCATGTGTGTTTTCCATGGACATAGGCATGCATTTCAGGCTCATGTTCAGAGTTTGGTCTCCCTTTTAGAAGAGCTGAATTATTTAACCTCTGCTTGCAGGAAAGATTTATTGGTGGTAGCAAGTGATGAAAAAATTGTGGCCAGAAAGAAATACTCCAAATCTTCTTGATTTCAAGTGACGTTCTTTCAGTTACTTTCCTTAGAGGTGTGGATCCTTCTCTCATAAATAAGGAGTGATGTTGCACAAAATGGAGGAAGAGGGGAGTGGATTCATTGTAAATGAACTTTCCCAGAGCTGATCTGAATGTAAAGTTGTATGAATTCGTTTGCCGCTAGCGCTTGTTCCAAGAGCTGGATGAAAAAGTCAATTTTCACTCCCTGAACTTCAGGTTTGTTCTCCCTAATGTCCCCCAGCACTATGTTTGTCTGAAGAGATACATCCAACTGCTTTTCCACATTTGGGAATTGTAAATGAAAATTTTATCTCCAAATGAAAATGAATTTAGCATTTCATACCTACTGCATAGATCACATGTGTGGGAGATGGAGAGAGCACAGTAGTGTGAGGAAACTCTAGGAGCATCTTGATCAGTGTTAACTTATCCCTTAGAGCACATTTCCTGGCATGCGGTCATGCTGCTGCTCCCCCGACACACATCAGGTCTCTCTTGCAGGCATTTAACCCTTCTGCTGCTCACCAAGGGCAAAAATTGTCGTTTTCCAACCTGCCACCACCACCACCCTGCATCAAGTGCTTCCTGTCTTCCCAGCTCACAGCCCCTGGCAGTCACGCAGGGGCAAGCTCCTAGCCTTAACCTTGTAAAACAATGCTCGCTAGCTTCCTCTATCGCTGTTTGCTGTTGAGTTCGGCGGGTCTTCCTCATGTTCAGAAACACTTAATTGCTGTATTAGGTTACTTCTGGACAGGAAAATTCTAAATCTGGTTCAAAAGGATGACACTCAGTACTTGCTTACAACGTTTAGGTAGCATTTGCCAGTAGTGTGTCAGATCCCATCTCTGGAGCTACAGTAACAATCCAGTGGATCCACTAAGGAAACGCTTTCTTTGGCAAAACTCCCCATGCTTGAGCTGTTCAGCCGTGCAGGTTTCTTTGAGGGACATCTAATGGGGGATTTGAGGTCCTCTTGTGCCAGGCAGGCTTACAGGGCCGTTGGGTCGGCAGCTCCTCGGGCGCCTTGCAGCCAGGCAGACCGCAGCCGGCCTCCGGAACAAGTGGATTTGGGTGTTTCACTTACCTGTGGGATAAATCCAAATGCACACTGTGGAGTGGCTGCTGGAGACACAGGCAGGGTTGGGTGTTCCTACGGGTACTGAGTGTCATCAGGGCTCGTGGAAAGCAGAAATCTGGACTCAGTGTTTGTTCCCGACCGTAGTTAGAGGTGGTATTAGAGATGCCAGTTAATACACTAATTGTGGGGAGCGAGCCACGCTGTCGGCATCAGAAGGTACAGACCACGGGCGCTCTTGAGGGGACACAACCAGCGCCGGAGGAGTTGGCATGTTGGTCAGTTGAAGAAACTTCACCGATGTGTCCGAGAGGTTCTTGTGTGTGTCTGCACGTAGCGAGATGGTGGGAGATGCCTCCTTCCGAGGTGTCCAGAGGGCTTCTGTAGGACAAGGGCTGGGACCCTTTCCTTACTCCACGGATGGAGCAGGTAAAGGGAACCGTTCACTTCTGCCTGAGAAAAATGTGCCACTGAGGAATCGTATTTTCTTGCCCCCATCAGCCCTTTGAAGGGAGTGTTCAGACAAAACGCATGAGTCGCCAAGCATTGTGTCTCCAGCGGAGGGGTCTAGGGGGCAGTGACAGCAGCAGGTCCAAACACGCACGGTCCAAAACTGTTTCTCATTCCCCACATCATGCTCATGTTGTGCCACCAGACCCACGCCTCTGCCCTCCAGCCCGGCTGCCACATGCCTGGGTGGCTGCAGAAGCAGCCCGCTCAGGGTGGTGGGAGATACAGCCGCTTTTAGGGGAAAAATAATAATAATTAGGCTACAGCCCTTGGACTCTGCAAGGTGATGCAGTCAGAAATCTTTTCATGACTGTGACTGGAACTGGATATAAACTGTAGCTTAAAAAAACAGGAATTTTGTAAACTTGAAATCTCTTGGTTTTACCCTTTTCTCCTTTTGCTGGAAAGCCACACGATGAATGTATATGCTTTATCTTTCTCTCCAACATAACTGAAAATCAAGACTGCCAACTCCTTGTTTTGTATTAGCCGTTTTTTTTAAAAAAAAGAAAAGTTTGTGAGCAATATATGTAGCATGCTGTGAACGTCTGTTTTGATCTTTATAGTTACTCTTTAATCCATCAGTATTAACACCAGTTCTTTTTTGTGTTCCCCTTGGTACTTCGTATGCAGTGTAAGCAGAAGCTGTGATCGGCTTTGCAGTCCTGTGCCGTGTTACTGTAACTCCTTGATTTTTTAGGAAGCACCTGACTGTGGGCCACCCTGGGGCAGGCAGCGTGCCCATACACGACTGCCACTTTTCAGTCTCTTGTACTATGTATAGTTTTGAGTAGAATAAGCTTTTTAACAGAATATTGATGCGGTTTATGAGTCACGCAGGCTGCCAGTGTCTGGTGTGTGAGAGTCTTTGTATTTATAGTTGTTGGGGTTTGGTTTTTTGTTTTGTTATTGTTTTGTTTTGTTTTTTTTTTTAAATTCATAAAGTAGCAGACTTGATAAACATAGCCACTTTAAACTGCTCTTGCTAAACAGACCCTGCTGTAGATAAAATACCACTGTAGATCCAGGGAGGCACGCCGGCAGACCTCTCTCGACCGTGGGTGAGCTGTGCCCCGAAAGGCTCGGTCCAAGCTGCACGGCCGCCCTGCGCTCGGCCGCATTCGGACCCAAATGCCAGGCAGGACGGGGTCTGGCGTGTGCTTCAGCCCCCCGTGCCCACACGCCTGCCGCTGGCTGCACCCGCGATCCGCTCGCCGGTGCACGGGGGGAAGCGTGAGTGTGGGAGGGATGGACGGAGCAGCCGCTGGACCGAAAACACGGGCACGGTGTTTCTGCAGCCGAAAGGCTTCCCAGCCTCCCTGGAGGGCAAAGCTTAGCCCTTGATTTGCTGTCTGCAGAGCCCGCCGAGTCGGGGGTGGGAAGCGGCGTGGGCTCCCCGTGGGCGGCGGTGGGTCTGTGCCCCCTTGCCCGCAGGCTGGGGGGCAGGCAGGCAGGGCAGTGCTGTGCCCGGGGGGGTGGCGGCGTGTGGCATCTCCCGCCTCTCACCCTCCGGACAGGGGTAGATTGTACCCGGCCCCAGCCCGGCAGCGGTCAGCTTCTCGCCTCCTCCTTCCACAGCCACGCAGGTGTTTCGGGATGGGGGATGAAGGACAAAGCTCTGGTCCTGCTGCTCCCTCCCACCGCCGCGAAGTAGGGAAGCGTGGTAGCTCTGTGGGTCCCGCAGTCCCCACAGCATCCTGCACATCACCTGTCCTGCTTCCCGGGCCACCACCTGCCCCGAGCGCCGGAGATGTGCCGGGGGCTCCGTGCTTTCGCAGGAGGTTTGCCTGCAAGGTGAGGCAGCTGCTAGGAGCTCACTGTGGGTTTCCACAGCAGCTTTTATCATTTTTTTTTTTCTGTTGTTGCTGGTTGGGGGGCTTTTTGTTGGGTTTTTTTTGTTTGTTTTTTTTTTTTTTTGCAGAGGACAGACTGACCTAGTGGGATGGATTCTTTTTTTTGTGTGTGTGACTTGTTAGTTTTTAAGTTACCCGACTTGAATTTATCTGAACAGACGCAGAAGGAACTTTTTTTTTTTTTGTGAGTTAAGAGACAAAAATGCATTTTTAAACAAAGGAATCATGTATTAACATTTTAACAGCAATTCATAAATCTGCACTTTTTATGAGGTTTTGAAAAATCTATTTATAGGTACGGAACAATGGGGTTTGTTTAAAACTGTATCGCATTTATACTTGCTGAAATTACTTTCATTGTTATCAGTAGGAATTTCATTGGTTAAATAAAATGGATAAAACCTGTCTTCTGTTCAAGTCATCATTTGCCACGTGCTAGGGAACACGTCTCTGGAGCAGAGCATCCTGTGTTTTGGGACGAGATCCAGTCCTGGAAGTGTCCCTCCCCTCCATGCCCTTGTCCTGGTTTTTAATCTATGTATTATTTAATATCTAGATTATTTAATGTACACATAGATAGATATAGATAATAATTCTATTTAATCTATGTGAACATAGGTCCCGAAAATGTATAGCGGTTGCCGAAGGGGATGTCTTTTAAACAGGCAGTTGTCAGCGATGAGGGGTGGGGTGATGGGCATCGTGATGTTCACTCTTGAAACGGGGCCAGTCACCTTCCCCTTAGAAATTTGTTTTGTGAAAGCCACAGGCAGTGGGATGAACCAGGAGCTGGTCTCTCTTCCGTGAAGGAAAGGTGAAGGAGAGAGGTAATGTGTGCCGGGGGTGCTGGCTCGGGGCAGTGCCAAGCGTATCTAGCCGCCAAACGGCCCTGAAGGTCCCCACGGTCCTGCCGTCTGCCCCATCCAGCCCCTGGGGAAGGGTGGCATAGTGCTGAGGGATCACCAAGGGAGTTTGTCCTGGGAGAGGTGCTCATCTCCCCTCCAAAGAGACAAAAATGGTTAACACAAGCTGTGGACCTGGGATGTTTCTGGTGTAGCTTACCCTCCAGCTGCTGGATGCTCAACCACCCTGTCCTTGCCCTGCCCTGCAATGCAAATCACCCCCCAAAAAAACCCTAAAATCCCATTTCCAGTTCTGTTAGAGATAGCATGTGCCCTGAGAAGGGCTGTGACCGAGGGCTGTCACAGTATAGCCATTACCTACTGGTGTCTTCAGCTGGTTCAGCTTCATCCTGCCCTGAAAGACATGCTTATCACAATAAAAAAAAAGTCAATCTGTAAAATGTAAAGTGTTTATTAATTTGCTTTCAGTGGGAGTTTCAAAATACTGAAAATATCTGTGATCTTGGGGCCAGGCAGAGGTTCCTGTCCACTTACAGCCCCCTGTGGCTGTTGCTCTGGGTGCTGGTGCACCTCTGGACTGGAGGGAGGGCAACTGTGTCACCAGCACCATCGTCAAAAAGATAAAAAACCTTGCAATATTCCTCAAAGCCAAGGGCTGCTGTGGAGTTCCTGCTTTACTTCCTAAAGGTCCCCCAGAACAGGCGAGCAGCAGGGCAGGACGCTGCCCTCCTCAAGCAAGCCCAGCCCTGATTTTGGTCCCTGCACCTTCACCCAGCACACGGTATGAATGCTCAGATGGGTGGCCCCAGCATGGGCAGAGGACAGCCCCGCTCCCTGGGGACCCCGAGCTTGCCCTGCACCCCATCCACACTGCTCTGGCTGGCTCCCCCCCCAGGAAAGCCAAAGCCAAAACCATTTGTGTGTGTTGGTGATTCCCCAGACCTTCGCCTTGACCTCCCTGCCCAGGCCGCTACAGCTCTGCTGCCATCCAGCCGCACGCCCGCTGCCTCCTGCTCCCGCACCGGCTCGCCCTGAAACCCAGCCCGTGGCTGGAGAAACGCGGAGACAGAAACCCAGGAGGGTGGCAGACCAGGGCCCGTGTCACCCCGAGTGGCTGCGGGGCAGTCTCCCTGCACCCCACAGGTGCCCCCCATAGGTGACCCCCATGGGATGCGCCCCGGGATCTGGGAAAGGGCCATGCCTGGGCTAAGGGTGGGTAGCCCCACACGGGGGGCATGTCCTTGGGGAGCCCTGGCTGACCCTGAGCCCCTCCCCCAGGTCCCTCCCCAGACACACAGAGCACGGGGAGACACCCTGGTGTGCCCCATGACCGGCATCAGCTGGGAGCATGGCCACCCCCAGCCACCTGGACGGAGCCGAAAAGCCAGGAGCAGCAGCAGCAGCAGCAGCAGGGCGGCCGGCAGCAGCGGTGTGCCACCGCAAGTGGAGCCCAGGTGCCCACTCATGGCTCAAACAACGCACATCATAGGGTTGGATTTCAGCTTGTACTGGGGTCTCCTTGGCCTCTTCCCAGCATCGCCTCAGGCTCCTCATGCCATGGCACTGGGAAGAAATGGTGACCAGCCCTGGACCCGTGTATAGGGCAACTAGTGGATCCTCTCTACCAAGCGTTTGCATCAATTGCTGCTGAAGTGCACCCACCAGCTCATCCCTTGATTTCAACACTGCATGCTAAACTAGCCCACGTTATAGGCCGTGTGGGAGCATGTGAACTCCCCCCAATAACTTTTAATTTGAGCATGATGAAGCAGCCTGGTGAGGCACCTGGACAGCAGAGCAGAGGCTCTGCAAATCCAAGCTAGAATTATAATGTTATAAATAACATCACTCATTACACTAATGAACTCATGTAAATATCATTGATTTTTTGGTAAGCTTTTCAGTGTACAAAAGAAGATAATCACTGGATTTGTATTTCCTGCTAAATTAAAACCTACCCTCTGCACCCTCCGCATATGCTTTTTGTCCTCAGGGTTTCTTCAGGTCCCTGGAGCAAAACTTCAACATTTGCAACCTGCAGGAAAGTGCGTTTGCAGAAAGGAAACCCTCCTTCTCCTCCTGTCTGGGGCAGGTGTTTAAAGTATCAACAGGTCCAGGGAATAACATGTTGCCAAAAGCTGGATACAGAAAATACAAAAACTGTGTGATTTCAGCCCAAACCGATGTGGTTTAGCAATCAGGACCTGTTGACTTGCCCAGGAACGAGTTGCCCAGCAGCTTGCTGCTGCAGCCTGTGACCCCACAGAAGAGGGTTTAGCTTGAGCCCAGAGCACCTCTCCCATGCTGTCCTCCTGGCCCGGTGTCTCTCGTGATGCACTGAAAGCACCAGGAGGAGAAGAGCTGGGCGGGGGAGATAGTGCTGCCTGAATACAGCCTTTTAATTTGTCTTGCTAACTTACCTAGCTAATCTCTCTTGGCTTCCTCTGCAACCGGCGTAGGGATGGAGAGAGTCCACCAGAGGGTGACATCTGCCCTGAGTCATCTCCTGGGGGAGTCTGATCCGCCTCCGCCCTCCACCTCAGGGGAAACACGGCTGGGCTGCAGCGTTTGGCTCGCAGGAGATTAAACTCCAGCTCACATCTACGATACAGCACAGTGATACTGAAAAGATCAGCTGAAAATATTTTTTTATCAGACTTAAGCTAAACTCTTGGGTTTTTTCTTTGGTTTTTTCCTGCTGAAAGAGAAAAACAAAACAAGAAAAATGCAATTTTTTTGCAAAAAAGAGGAACAGAAGCAGCTCAGCTGGAGGCATCCTTACCAGCTCTAATTAGTAGACCTGAGTGCAAATCCCCACTGCCTCAGAGATCCAGAGCCTCAGTGCTGTGTCCCCAGGAGTCCCAGCAGTGCTGACAGGGCACATTGCAGGAAGGCACCCGGTGCTGAGCACCTGCATGTGCTTACTGCTGGGAACGGGTGGTGGAGAAAGAGTGACACTTCAAATGCACTCCTGAGAGAAACAAAGGACACGTGCCGGGTTCCCAGATGCATCCCCCTCCACTAAACCTCCTTCTGATTGGGCTTGGGGATGTGATCCATAGCATTACAGGTTTGGGGGAGGGACAAAACTATCCTCCATCGCTGGAGCGCGAGCATCCGTTCCCTAGTCCTTGATGACACCCACCATCTGAGTGGTCACCCTTCCTCCTTAACTGTCTGCTGGTGGCATGATGAGCCTCAGAGATCATTTGCACCTCTCTGAACCCAGGGCAATAATCGTTATGGTTCAAACCTCTTCTGCAGCCAATGGGCTCCATGGTCTCACAGATCCTTCAGAAGGGCAGCCCCCTTGCTCCACATCAAATAACCCATCTCAGTTTTGGAGTGCTTTTTCCAAGTGCAGGCTGTCACCTGTGGTGCAAAGGTGGACAGTTACATCCCACAGATGCCTGAGAGGGAAGGGTGCACTCAGCCACCCCACAGATACGCATGTTTTCCATGAACTCAAAAAATTGTGGGCCAATTTCTTTGGGGGATGAGATGACCCCACACAGATCAGGCCAACTCGTGAGGTTTAAGGCGCACACGGCGGTTATTCCTGTTTGTTGCAGTGGGACCACACACAAATCCCTATCACCGCTCAAAGGTGGCTGCAAGCGCTGAGGGTCATTTCCAGCAGCACTGAGGAGGAGGCATCAGCCCCTGGTACCATTCCTACCCACATGGAAGGACTTAGTGACCCAAGAGCCTTTCAAGGCGCTGTGGGAAAGACCATCCCACATGTGCAATCATCTGGGTGACTCATGTCAACGGGCACCTCAAAAGTCTCCATGGGTGGGACAAGCCCCACCAGCCACCAGTCCAATGGCTTATCGTCCCCAGCTTTAGGCATCCAGCTGAGGTGCCCAGGTGAAAGCCTAGTGAGATATTTATACTGAACGGAGGGAGTCCAGTGCCTGCAGAGAAGAGATTTTAAATGCCCATACTTGAGTGGAATAAATCCATATGGCAATGTTTCCCTGAGTCATCATATCATCCTTCTGGAGCTGCCCCACTCATCTCAGCAGCTTGTTGGTGTCAGGACCAAGAAGAGACCACTTTTCAGCCATTACTGTTCACTATTTAGCTACTTGGCCACTTCCATAGAACAGTTCGGGTTGGAAGGGATCTTTAAAAGCCATCTAGTCCAACCCCCCTGCAGTCAGCAGGGACATCTTTAGCTATATCAGGTTGCTCAGAGCCCCATCCAAAATGAGCTTGAATGTTTCCAGGGATGGGGCTTCTACCACTTCTCTGGGCAGCCTGTGCCAGTGTTTCATCACCCTCATCGTAAAAAATTTCATCTTTAAATCTAGTCTGAAACGTTCCATCCACCTGCTGCTCTTCTCCCACCAGTGAGGAGCTCCCATGGTTCCTCCCCTGCCCACTAGCACTGTCATGCCTGCCTGCTGCAGATCCTGGCTTTGGAGCCATCTTCTATCAGCAGACACCAAGAGGTTTGGCAAAATCCGCAATACCACAGCAGTAAACACGCAGTGACATCTGCTCCAAATGTCCATTCTCCACCATGTTAAATTCATTGAAAACATCAAGTTATTAATAAAGATGATACTGCAGAGGAATATGAAGCCACTGCTTCAGCTTTGCAGGCAACTTTCCTGCTGGCTCAGTGGAAAATGGCTTCCACCTCCCAGGAAAATGGTCACAGTTTCAGTATTTTTTGGAAAAGAAACAGGTTTTTTTTTCACCCTTACAAATAGGAAAAAATGAGACATAAGCTAAGATGGGCCACAGCTGTAAGGGCACTCCTCTGAGATGGAGACAGCCATGTTCACATGGCAGGCCTGGCTTTAGGCAGGAGCGGGTACCAAACGTCCATGTCCAAACCTCTAATCCAGACTGTGGGCTGCTCTTGGGTGATTCTAGTCCTTGTTCCAGCCTGGACCTGAAAAATCTTTTCCACTAAAAATGGCAAACTGCCATGAAAAGAACCCTGTTTGATAAATCACCCAATTCTGACAGGATACATTTCCTTGGAGATTTTCCAACCAGCTGTAACACTAACACCGCTGGAAAGTCTGTGGGCCTTTCTGCTTGGCTGGAAACACCAGTTCTGTGGAAATCAATGGCAGATGTTACCCAGTGTGAGATCCACTCCCAAACCAACATAAGTCCAACAGCCTGGGACACCATGCAGCGAAAAGAAATTGTCCCATGCCAAACCCGTAGGATGGCAACCTTGCTAACACGCACACCCTGGACACACCTCACGCTCCTTGCTCCCAGGCCAGCCTTCCTGGCCAAACCAGTTACGCTGGTATTTATTTTCAACACCTTTTCCATTTTCTGGCACTGAGTACACTGGGGAGATAACCAGTGAACAAGCATGGCTCAGTTCCCTGCCGAACTGGAGTAGCTCCCCAGCCAGAAGGAGGTACAGAGCCGGTGATGGAGCTCCATGCAGAGCTGAGCAGCTCCGAAATGTGCAATGGCAGCAGAGATGTGACCCACAGGACCTGAGCCCCAGGCTGTGACGGACGGGCCATGCTGCCAGGGTTGCTGAGTCCCTCTCCCGTTATGGGTGCCCAGCCCCAGGGTGAATGCAGCAGAGACAAGGGTCACCTCGAGGTGCAGAGACCCCTGTGTCAAAGGACTGGGTGGTCTGGTTGAGGCAGGGACACATTTCACTAGACCAGGTTGCTCAAACCACCATCCAACCCCGACCACTTCCCATGATGGAGCACCCACAACTTCTCTGGGCAACCTGTTCCACTGTCTCACCAGTTCCTGCAGACCTGAGAGGAACACAGACTCCGTCAGAGGGGGTTCATCTGCCCAAAGAGAGGCACCTCCAATATGTAGGTGCCAACATCTGGTTTACTCATCCCAGGATCTCTATACTGTCAGCGGAGGAAAACTGCCACTTTTAGGGAGTGCTTGTTCTCCTTTTAATGAAGTTGTGATAAAACCAGTCAAGGGAACGGCATCGCACAAGAGGAAGTTTCTCCCCGTCATCTGCGAAGAATCGTCTTGATGATGTGATGTGATTTTTCTGTACCAAAACTGGCCGTCGTGCTGCACCCCAGGTGCATCTCACTGCAACTCACAAGAATAAAACAACCTCTCTCCCTCCGTCTTCTGCCACACACTCTGCCTGCAACCCCTCAGCTTTTATCTGCCTACTCTGCAGCTTAATGAATTGACTCTTTTAAAGTGCTTTGAGAGAGAAAAGGTGTTTTAAAAGCACAAAAGGGACATTAATATCAGATGCCAAGACAAAACAAAGAATAACTGTGCTGCTGGTGCTTTCTTGATTAGTCAGGGTACCCCAGGTTACATTATCTTGTTTGCAACTGTGACAGAAACGTGATACCAGCCCTTCTTTGGAAAAGTAACTTTTATTTTGTTGAAGCCGTATATTTTCAAGGATGGAGTAAAGCTCAGAAGCCATAAATCATGCCCAGATAAGAATTATCTCAAACAATAGTTAGTTTGTAGCAGGATGTTGCTTGTTCTGTGATAATTGCTCAGCGTTTGAGGCAGACTTCCCACCGCCTGCTCAGACACCCAGCGCAGAACAAAAATTCCCTGGGCTGGTTGCGGTTCTTAGCATTTGAAATTCGAGCATGTTAAGACAATTTTAAAAATACTGCTCCACATCCGCCCAAATCCTGCAGTGCTGCAGCCCGTTAGATTTCAAGGACCGTCCACTTGCGGTCAGAAGACACGGTTGCAGCATGGAGACCTGCTGGCCTGACCCGAGCTGGGCTGGGTAGCGGTGGCGAAGGAGACGTGGCGATGCAGACCTCCCTAGGTGCCCCAGCTTTGCTGCCTGTCAGCACACGAGCTCCCACGTCACTGCGACCGGCGGGTGCACTGGAGATGCCGCTGGAGCTGGGATGCGGGGACTGCTGGGTTAAGGTGTGGGGAAGCTGCTCCGCGTGCAGCACCCCTGAGAAGTGCATCGCTGGCTGTTGTACAGCCAAGGTGGGTCAGAGACAAGGCCACGCAGAAGGCACCAGACAGGCAGCTGTGGGGGGCAGCTACCTTGTCCCCAGTGCTTGGGCTGCACTTGAGAGCTGCTGCTACCACACGTGCCTTCAGAGGCTGTTGGGGACCCTGGGTCACCCTACCCCAGCATCTCCTGGGACCTCAGCTGGCTGCTTTCCTGCCTCGACGGCTGCCATGTAGCCCGAGAGGAGTGCTAGGGGTGGGACAGGGTCTCGTGAAGGAGTGGGAAACCAGCTCCACATCTGGCCCTGCAGCAGGGAAGGCACATTTGAGTAGGCAGAGATGTAAAGTTTGGCTTGGAGATCATCCACAGGCTGCTGTCTGCCTGCTGGAAGCAGCATCCTGGACCTTGACCCTTGCACCCAAAATCCCCTAACCCACAGCTCCAAGGTGAAGGAGGGACTTGTAAAACACCGCTGACTTCATCCAGCAATACCCATATCGGCACACAAAAGCTGCCTTTCCTTTCGGACAAAGCCAGCATTCCTTGCGGGTGGCCTCTCTTTCTCCACAAACCAGCCATGGCCCGTGAAGGGCGAGACAAGGAGTCATCCTCTCTTCCCCACCCATCCCACCGCCTCCCCGCTTCATCCCCATCGTTGGCATCCTCAACGATGCCATTAGCACCACTGCTGAACGGGGTGCCACCTGGTCAGGGTGTGCTGGTCTGGGGTGTGCACACACAGCCGGTTGCGTTGAACACAGCCCCCGAGCTAAGGAAACAACCCTCTGTCAGTGCCATGAACCAGCCCAATCTCCTTTACCTTCTGAATCCGTGGACCCCCAGTCCAGCTTTGCTGCAGGCAGCGTGAGGCAGAGAGGCAAAGCTGCCATGTTGAGTAATCAGGCTGTCTTCAACTCAGGACTGGCCACCACCAACGCAGCGCCGCTGGGTGCCCCGTGGGGACGGCAGCACTGGCTTGCACAGCCCTGGGACTCCTTATGGGATGCTATGGCAGATCAGGGGTCCACAACCAACCTGGCGCTGGAGGGAGGGACAGAGGTGGGGGTGAAGAGAAGTACCCATGTATATAGGACCCCCAAAGACCTACTGGAGGACAGCCAGAGCAAACACTGCTGAGACCGAGAGCATCCCCCCTGCAGGCAGCTGCACCAAGAGATCCAAAGCCCCTTGCTGAGCCAAGCCCCTGGGGAAGGGCAGCACCCCTGTGCCCTCCTCAGCAGCAGCGGGTGTCCCTGTCCCCCTCGTCTGGCTGCAAACCCCTGACGGTCCCCAGCAAAGCCCCCACACACACCCCAGCTCTGGCGTCCCAGATGTGAGTGGTCCTGGCTCACACCAGCAGGGAGAAGAGGTGAAGAGCGAACAGAGAGGACGAGTGGTGCAGAAGAGGGGCTGGGCCCCCCTCTGACATAAACGTGTCTACTTGTGCATGGGCTCACGAGGTGGGTATTTACACAGCAAAACAAGTGCTGCACCCCAGATCTCCCTCCTGCCTCTCCTCCCACTTCCCAGTCCACCGTCTCCACGGGAGACAGAGGCAACACAACTGGTTTTTCCCTCCCCCAGGTTTCCAAAATTGACTAAAGAGGGGAAACACCCAGCAAAAGTCTTTGCTGTTAGGGTTCAGGTTGAGCTGGGCCATGCTGGTTCCTGTAGCTGCGACAGCCACATGGATGTCTCTTCCTGTTGCGCGCGGCAGAGACCTCTTCCATGAGTGCTGCCAGGACCTCCCAGTGCAAGTAACTCACCACGAGTATCCTACTCCCTCTGCTTTTTCTCAGCAATTGCAGGGCTACCTTCCTTGATGTCCCTCAGGCCAGCTTCACTCCCAGCACAGTGGGACTGAGGGAGTGAAGCTGGTCACCGAGGGACCCACCTGCCCTGCCTGGGGCTGGCTCCTGCCTTGCTCTGACTCTACCTCCAGGCGGGGGCTATGAAAACACCAAATCATCCCGTGTGAAAGCAGCAAAATCCCCTCCATGTTCCCCATGCAGCTCCTCTCGCGTGGCCTGTTTCTATAATGATGTCCCTGTCACCAACCCAGACCAGCAGGAAGGGCAGAGCTGCTCTTCTTTTGCCCAGGAGGGAAACCGAGGAAGATCATTTCTCCCCAGTGAGGTGTGCTTTCAAAACAAGCTCAAAAGGATGGCTGTGGTTAGTGTTACCCATCGCCAGCCCAGGCATCATCTCACAGAGACCTTGGTCACGCAACTACTGCTGTGTGATTGGGGAGATGTCAGCTCTCAAGGGGGGCAGAGCAGGCTGGCAGCTGATTCAAAGCCAAAAGCGTGACTCCCAGGTGCTGCTGGGCTTTGGAGCAGGCACGAGGGCTGCAGGACTGCGACATTCAGGGGATCAGACCTTCAGGGAATGCCACACCTTGAAGCTTCAGGGCTTAGATCTTCAGTGGTCACCAAACAGCAAGGAAGGGATGGGGGAAGATGACCTTGGTATGGCTAAGGGAAAATGATTTCCCACCATGCAAAAGAAGGGGCAGTGGGTCTTTCTTCATAGCAAAACGCATGTGACTTCAGCAGCCTGGAAAGGCCTGAGGACTACAAGATACACCTGGTCACATCCCCTCCACCAGCAAGACCCTGGTGCAACAAGAAGTGCAACCAACAGCACAGCCTTGCCCTCATCCTGCCCTGCTCCCTGCTGTTTCCCAGCCCCAAATCCTTGCACCCTCACTTCCTTCTCCTTTCTCCAGGCCCCAGAAAACCCTCCTTAACTAAAATCTTTCCCTGATCACCACCTCCTCCCTGGCAGGGATGGGTTTCTGCAGAGCTCACTGTCAGTGCGCAGGTCTCAGTGTTATCACACCAGAAAGAAATAACCTCATACCACATTTAGCGTGCATCTCCCAGAGGAAGCATCTTGACATCTGGAAATCACAGAAACTTTGTGGCCTGCACCGATAAAACCCGAACACTTTACAACAGACAGAACTTGAGTTACAATGATGCTGGCCCCCAGCGACGTTACCTCAGCCCTCCCTGCTACTCCCCAGTTGGTTCATGATTATTAATGTCACCATAATAAATACCAGAACAAAACTGACAGCATTTGGCCACGTATCTTAAAGCATTGCCCCACTCCTCCTTCACTCCATGTCTTTGCAGCCTTGGTTTCCACCCCTATCAGTCATCAGAGGAGCCTTTAGGGACAAACCGTTTGACCATGTGACAAGCCAGGTAATAAAAGCCATGCAGAAGTGCAGCTGTGGCATCGATGACCAGCGAGAAGACTCCCCTGATCCCAGTGGTCATGTCTTTGAGGATGGCAGGAATGGCACAGACGGTGTGGTAAGGGAAAGCAGCGAGGTAAAGGACAAACGTCACGGGGATGCGCAGGATCATGCAGGTGATGGACAGCACGTCTTGAACAATTTGCAGGAAGCCCAGCAAGATGTTGACAACGACCCTCCCCACATCATAAGGGATGCTGATGAGCACCATGCTGATGGCTTTAAGGTAGGACACCACCCCGTTCCACAGGCTGTAGACTCTGTTCAGAACTGTACCACCAACCCACTTGATAACAAGCCACAGAAAATAAAACACGAATTTCACCAGCTCCACAAACACATAGATGAGGAGTTCCAGAAGTTTGATGAAAGGGGTAGCAATGATGCCAGCCACTTTTCTCACTAAGCCGCTGTCTTTGGCCTCCTGGTTGTCACTTGTTCCCACTTGCTCTCCAGAGCGAATCTGACTGACAGCTTGCAGTATTGCTTCTGTTTTCTCCTGCCTTTGGTTGTCTCCTCCACAGTTGCCCTCGAACAAGTTAACTCCTGCTAAAAGCTGCTTCTCCAGCTCTCCCACCGTGAGGTCTGCCAAGCTGTTTTCATCATTCATCTGTTTCACTAGTCCCAGGGACCATCCCTCCGGAGCATCACAGCAGGCTGCCAGCCAGAGGGTCTCTGGCACTGACAACTTGCCTTTAACTCGGACACTGGAAGGAATCGCGCCTGCAAGGAGATACAGATGATCCTTCGTGGGGCAGTGAGGGACCAGAGCTTGCTCCACTACCTTCCCAATGTCCCTGTGCCAGCTTTGGCTCAGAGATGGGCTCAGAGGGACAGCATTCGTAAGCGTGTACGTGGCCACCTGGAAATCTGCCTCATTAAGCAAGCTGGGATTGAGTAGCCCTCTCTCGTAACCGGAGCCCACGTAGTCTGAGGTCAGGGCTTGATTTGCACCAAGGTTGGCCACAGTGCCGACGATATCAGCTTCATGCACCATCTCGTGCAGGTCATTTTCTGGATCATCTATCTGAAATAGTAAAGAGAAGAGTTACTGGATGCAAATTGCCTTTCTATTATGACTGCAACCACCCGCTGTGCCTCAGACCACATCCTGCGCTCCCTCCTTATTTTTCTTGCAGCGCTTCAGATGAGTGTATGCTCTGCTTAGCTGCCCTGCCAAGCACATCGGTTTAGGCTGCAAGGGATGCTTGCAGCTCTCCAGTCTGGTCTGCAGCACAACACAGCCTCCAGAATCTCACCAGCCACCCTGCACCAAGCCTCTACCTTGTGCTTTTTTTTCTAGAAGAGATTTTTTAAGACCAATAGATGACTACATTTAGGCCCATGTTCTCACCTCCTATGGGCATGGTACCTCCAGTTCATTTAAGCACCCACCACAGGCCTTAATTCAGTCCCTCTGAACCATCAAAACTAAGCCACGAAGAAAAAAACCCTATGGTATATAAGATGCCTAAAGAAGGCATTTACCTTTCACCACTGATTAGGTAAGAAGCCAAGAATGAACTTCCCTGCCTTGAACACGGGCATGGGAGTGAGCTCCTAGGGCTCTTTCAGGGCTTGTCATCAGTAGTTGGAACCTCATGTCATTAATGATCTGAACCTCATCCTTAACAACCACAGAGCTCCTGGCATAACATGGGTGAGGATGCCATCACCGCAGATCCTCCAGGAAATGACAGAATCATGGAATGGTTTGGGGTGGAAGGGACCTTAAAGATCATATAGGTCCAACCCCCCTGCCACAGGCAGGGACACCTTCCACCAGACCAGGTTGCTCCAAGCCCCATCCAGCCTGGCCTTGAGCACTGCCAGGGAGGGGGCAGCCACAGCTTCTTTGGGAAACCTGTGCCAGTGTCTCACCACCATCACAGGAAAGAATTTCTTCCTAATCTCTAATCTAAATCTCCCCTCTTTCAGTTTGAAACCGTTCCCCCTCGCCCTATCACTACCCTCCCTGATAAAGAGTCCCCACCTTTCCTGCAGGCCCCCTTTAAGTACTGGAAGGCCACTATGAGGTCTCCCCGGATCCTTCTCTTCTCCAGGCTGAACAACCCCAACTCTCTCAGCATATGCTCGTAGGGGAGGTGCTCCAGCCCCCTGAGCATCTTCATGGCCCTCCTCTGGACCCACTTGAGCAGGTCCATGTCTTTCTTATGCTGGGGGCTCCAGAGCTGGACACAGCACTGCAGGTGGGGTCTCACCAGGGCAGAGCAGAGGGGCAGAATCACCTCTCTTGACCTGCTGGCCACACTTCTGTTGATGCAGCCCAGGATGTGATTGGCTTTCTGGGCTGTGAGTGCACATTGCCGGCTCATATTCAGTTTTTCATCCACCAGCACCCCCAAGATTGCCTCAACCCAGGTGCAGGACCTTGTACTTGGCCTTGGTGAACTTCATGGGGTTTGCACGGGTCCACCTCTCTAGCCTGCCAAGGTCCCTCTGGATGGCATCCCTTCACTCCAGTGTGTCGACTGCACCATACAGCTTGGTGTCGTCGGCAAACTTGCTGAGGGTACACTCAGTCCCACTGTCCATGTCACCAACAAAGGTGTTAAACAGCACCAGTCCCAATACTGACCCCTGAGGAACACCACTTGCCACCCGTCTCCACTCAGACATCAAGCTGTTGACCGCCACTCTTTGAGTGTGACCATCCAGCCAATTCCTGATCCACTGAGTGGTCCATCCATCAAATCCATGTCTCTCCAATTTAGAGATTTAGAGCCTAGGATATCATGCAGGACAGCGTTGAATGCTTTGCACAAGCCCAGGTGCTACCTGCCCACATCTGCCATTCCCTGTGCTGCAGAGTCAGAGGCAGCAATTGCTGCAGCAGGAATTCGTCCTGGAGTCATGCACAGAGCCATGCACAGGGAGGTGACAAGCAGTGGGAGCAGCAGCACTAAATGTCAGGGTGTGCTCAGGTCTTTCTTGGGTGGTCGCAGCTCTGTCTGCTCCTTAGTCACTCCTACTGACATTGCCTGCAGCGGCTCCGGGGGCTGTGTGCCAGATTGTCATTCTATTCCCCAAATTAGAGGGTGAGAGTGTTGGTAGAAGCTTGGGGGCGGCAGACCGTCTCTGGCAGTCGCTGCCTCCTGTAGTCTCTGTTTCAGAGGCTGTGGCCCTCAGCTGGCCCAATTAAACCTTCTGTCTTTGCTCCTGGCCTATAGACTGTTTACTGCACCATATAATTATGTAGTTTTATACCTTGAATCACCTCCGAGTCATCCTTCCCCATCCCCTGGCCATCCTGCAATGCACTTGGACAGATGTCCACTTAGGTCCTTGCAACCTCACCCAGAGTTTGCATCCTCTTAGGGCCGTGTCACCTCCTCGCAGCTCTGCAACACCTTTTGCTGAGAGCCAGGGTGAGAGGGCCAGCACCAGCGAGTGTCAGCAGCTATCCATCACCCTTGCCATAGGAACTGAGCTCTGGCTGGCTTCCTGCATCAGCCAAGCCCCTGAGGGAGCTCAGGGCTCCCTCTGCACCAAGGCTGGTCACAGTGACAATGCTGGCCATTGCAAAGGGCTGCATTAACCCCATCTCCTGCTAAGGAAGTTTCTTGAACTTCATTTTGAAGCATCTGATGCTTATTGCTTCAGGACTGGAAGGATCATAGAACCATAAAATCATGGAATGGTTTGGGTTGGGAGGGAGCTTACAGATCACCTAGTTCCAACCCCCTTGCCAAGGGGAGGGACACCTTCCACCAGACCCAGTTGCTCAAAGCCCCATCCAGCCTGGCCTTGAACACTGCCAGGGAGGGGGCAGCCACAGCTTCTCTGGGCAACCTGTGCCAGTGTCTCACCACCCTCACAGTGAAGAACTTCCTAATGTCTAATCTAAGTCTACCATCTTTCAGTTTGAAACCATTACCCCTCGTCCTGTCACTACAGTGAGTCCTATAAGCTGATGCACAAGTTGTAGCTTTTCCTAAATATACCACTTAAAAAAGACTTACCGTGTGCTGCTGCTGCCTTATTCTGCTCCTCTTGCTCAGACATCCCAAACTCACAGGCTGCAGTTGGCTGATGAGGCCAGACACTTCGCATTCCACAACATCACTGTCCTTTCCTGCCCCCACAACTCATTCTCCCTGTTCTGATGAGATGACAGTGTCGTGCCATGGGCCAAGGGATGCACCCGGTGTGTTTAACCCCGCAGTACAGGCGAGGGGGGAGCAGGTACAGGTGCGAGGCTGTGCCTCGGAGCTGCCCTCCATGCTGTGGCCCTTTTGAGCCTGGCACCCTCGCAGAGACACTCATCCCCTCTTGCTCCCATGGCAGTGCTTCTCTACCAGAAAGACACATAGACCCAAGACAGGTCAGCTCTGCCTCCTGGCAGAGATTCTCAGCGTACGTGAAGCAGACGGTATAAACTTAATTTTCTCTCCTTATAAGCTGATGCCTGCAAACCCTGAGGTGCCTATCAGGAAAATATGTCTCCAGTTACCTGTTCAGCTACAGGCTTTTGCACATACCATTGGGATTGTTTGGGTGCAATTAAAAAAGGACACGATAAAAATGTGGCCATGTGCTGTTCATGCGTAAGGCTCTGACATCACCGAGTTGTGCTTATAATAACTCATATTATGGTTTGTAATAACTCATGCATAACTGAGGTTTTCATGCCTCCTCCAGCTCAGCCCCAAAGGCAAGCTGTCTCCAGCACTGCATCTAATCTGCATTGCAAGCTACCTTTCCTCACTGCTTCAAAAAGCTTTTGTTTTGTGTCACTGCCAAAGCGTATCTGCATTCACGGAGTCAACCATGAAGCCACCTGTTCAAATAACCTGGAATAACTAAGGGCAAGATGAAAGCAGACAGGTAAACACCTCATTCATGGGATGGGGATTTAAAAATAAATTAAGCATCTGAACACCTGTATGGATGTGAGCACCTAACAATATTGACGTGTTTCACAAAGTGGGGGCTGCAGTTTCACAGAAGGGGCAGAGGGGGATTAAAATTATGGCAACACACAGCTATTAGAGCAGGCAGCTTCCATCAGTTTGGTCATTTAACAGGGTAGGACACTATTAGCTCCCACTCTTCCCCACCCTAATACCATTCCAGGCAAACTTCAACATCCCACTCCCCTCACTCTTTCCTCAGGCATGCTTATGCCTTTGATTGCAGTGGAGATACTTCATCCACCTTTAGTTACAGGTCCCAGGGAGGAGGCACAGTGCTTCTTATGCCAAAGTTTCTGTTGTAGGATGTTCCCATGTGTGGCTCTAGAAGTACCTGTTTCTCTTGACTGTCCATCAAGATAGATGGCAAGAACAGCTCAGAGGTAGCTATAGCTAGGCAATCCAAATCCCACCTCGTTCATCAGGCTGGTGGTAGTCATCAACCAAATGAAAATACAAGGTGATTCATCCAGCGCCTCATACGTTAGGACAGAAAAAGCGACTCCAGAGTTTTCCATCTCTCTCTAAGATATGGAAGGAGTCAAATCCATAGATCTTCAGACAATCAAAATGAGATGAGGTGAAAGCCACCTAAGTGACTTGCTCTCAACCCCTAGGAAATCTGTGGCAGAGCAGGTTTTCAGACCTGAGCCTGGGGGAGTCCCACCAGTACCCTGCTCATCAGCCTACCCTTCCTGCTCTCTAATTTTTCACTAATTGCTGAATTAACTCACTGTTTCCAGCTGCCAATCAGCAGTGGGTGGCCCTGACATTCCTCACACTTCTCACCCAATTACTGCCTCTGTGCTGCATTTGGCATTTGTTTCTCAGGCAGACATTCCTGAGGAGGTTGGCATGCAAGGAGTGAGACAATGCCCTCACCACTTACATCATTACCCAAAAAAAAGAATGTGACAACCCTGAGGCCCTCACCAGAGTGCAGAGAGCATTTTCAAAGTGATTTCTTTCTGCTTGTTGTGTCTCTGCATCTCCATGTGCATGCACACAGGTGTAAGCACATGCCACTGTGCAGCTGAGCCGGCTTATACCCGGCCATCCCAGTCCTGGCAAGATATTACCCAAAAAATAGGCAATATAACCTCATGGGGCTATGCTGCAGAGCAGGTGTTGGTAAGGGTTCCCTTCAGCAGCCATCTGACCTTTCCTAACCATCTGACCTAGCCTTGATAGGAACACACAAAATGGTCTTGGGTTCTGGAGTGCTGGCAGGGATGATGATAAGGTGAGGGGTGAAGAGGGATGGAGCACAGAGGGCAGGAGAGCCAGCTGGAGGGAGGTGCTGGAGAACAGAAGCTGCTCTGGAGGGTCTGCCTGCTGCTCCATGGCAGGAACAGCTTTCAAGCCTGCCTGGGCAGGTCTGATGAGTCAGACCATGAGGAGCAGGAGGAGATATGGTGGTTAGAGGTGATGAAGGGCATCAGCGGCTGAGGCAAATGGAAAAGAATCTCATCTCTGCCACTTTGCCTCGCTGCCTCCATGGCACTGACAGCAGATGTTCACTCGCCTAAGTCCTCTCTGTGCTTTAACAACTCATCACCCTTCCTCCACTCCACAACGGCAGTCTGCAAAAAGCTTCCCTCAGTTTTAAAAGGGCAAGTAGGCACCTCCCACAGCTACCTGTGAAGTGGAAGGAGAGCAGATCAAAAGGCCCTTGGGAACTCCTGCAACTCAAAACCCAGCCCAGAGAGCAGGGAGACAGTCCAAGGTGAAGACAGGGACTTAGGATCTCCTGGCTTCACTGCCTGTGACCTCGTGGCCTTAGTCTTGCATTACCCCACACAAGGAACACGAGCATGGCTGACACTCCCTTAGGAGAGGGGTGAGCTTTGACTCTGGCTACGTCCAGCACCTGGGGGCCCTGCTCCCAACACGCTGCTCTGATACTGCAGCCACTCTTGCCCTGACAAAGCACGCTTGCATGCTGCCAATCTTTCCTGAGCTCAGTGGATGGGGGTAGCTTGATGTTTCCTACAAAATTCCCCATGATCACTGCTGAAAAACCTGAGACATGGCAAAAAAAAAAAAAACAAAAAAAAGAGGAGGTAAAGTGTATGTGTTCTCTTAGGGCACCAGAAAATTTTAAGGATTTCCTTTAAATTTAACAGCCTGAAGGATTTGCTTAAACATGCCAAACGTCAGGGGAAACAAAAACCACTGAGGCTGGGGAAATTAATTTTATCCTGCACACTTCTGATCCAGCTGAAGCCTGCATGCTCCAGGACACAGCAACTCATTTCCCTACCGGAGTCTGCAACACAGGGACTTAACAAAAAGCTGCAGCATCAATCTGGTGAACCGCAAATGGATGTTTTATTCCTGGGCAGCGAAGCTAAAGAGCTCTTATCAACACTGTGATCACACTGGCAACAGAACAAACTTCAACTTGACATTGTGATGTTTAACCCTGCTGCCCACCAGCAGCGCTCCCTGCCCGTGATAGCTGGCCAGGTGGGACAGACGCATCAGCTGGTGTCAAAGATTTCCTCTCCCCTCTCAGCTTTCATTAAAAGCCCCGTCGGACAAGGAACTATTTGCTGGCTCAGTTCCAAGCACAAAAATAAATTCTGCTTGTCTTTAATATCGAAAGAAGTTCAACAAGCAGAGCTCCTGCCTGCTTTGCAAAATCCGATCCCCAGCTTCACCCCAGAGGAAATATTCTCTAGGAATATTTGCTTTACAGTGAAGGAAACGCTGACTTACCTGCGGTTCCACCAGCCAGTTCTCCTCCTTGTTTTGGGCTGGCTTTGTATACTTAAAAGCTGAATAAAGAGGGATTTTGTCCTTAGTGCTGTAGAGAGTTGCAAAGCGTGGCTCTTTGTTGTACTTCTGACAGATTTTCACATGGAACGGCTCCGTAAATCCTTCGGGTGGGACTTGTCCAGGGAAGAACATGTTACACTCGGCAAAACCAGTTTCATCTTTTCCAACAACTCTGCCCTGGGAAAAGCCTGGGAAAACCGAGACGCAAAGCAAAAACACAATTGACATCTTCATGGTCCACTCCCTGGAGCTGAGGGAAGCCCCGTCTGCCTCCGCTGGGTACGGCAAAGGACCTGTCCTCTGAGTCCATGCAGCAGGGAAGCCAGAAAGCGTCTGGAATTTGGGTGTAGCAAGCGAGGGAAATGAAACACGAAACCACAGCCGATCCCTTCGGGGAGCCAGTGCTTTCTGCAGGCAGCGCGTTGTGAAACCGACCGTGCGCCAGGCTGCGCTGACACACGCTGCAGACGCCAACTGCCCGCAGGAGATGATGCCAAGCAACCTGAAATCATCCGGGCTCGCTGGGAAGAGGAGGAGGGAAGCCTACGGCAGCGTGGGGCTAGAGCTGAGTAGCATCGGCCGTCCAGGCTGGGGCTCAGCGCCGGCGGGGGTGTGGTGTGCTGCATTGCAGCAGAGTGCCTGGCAGGAATTTTGGCTGACGCAGCCAGAAATCTTCCTGGGGCTGCCAGGGGGGATGCTGCAAAGTCAGCTGCACCATCCTGAAGAAGGTATTAACTGCCCTCTCCAGCTGCAAGCCTGGCCAAAGGAGAGAGAGAGGAAGGGAGAGGGAGAGGAAGAGGGGTGACAAGGTATTGGAACTGCTGGGAACCCACTTTGCCCCTGTCTGTCATCACTATTGCTGCCTACCACATTCTGCTAAGGTGCCTGGGAAAGGCATTCTCCTCACATCTCTCCTGGAGCTGTATGGGGCATCCAAAACCCTCCAGTATCACCTCACCTTGGCAGACCACCCCTCAGAAGAGATTTACAAGAAGCAGAAGGATGAAGACCCTCGGATCACAAACTCCTAATCAACATCCACCTCTGAATATTTTGTCCAAATCTGTAGAAATGAAGAAAAAAAAAAAAAATCTACCTAAAGGGAATGAAACTGCTCCTCTGAGTTTATGATCAGCAGAGTGACCATCTGCCCAGTGAACAGCTGCCTATGAAACGTTGGCTACTGCTGGGTAAAAGGCTGTGTTCCTTCAGTGACTGGGAAAATTAGTGCTTTCAGAACAGGGGGGATGGAAAGGAGACTACAGAGCAGTTCCTCGGAGTCAAGAAAATGCATTTTCCTACCCAGGGAGTTAGATATGATCAGCTGTACTGACAACAACTTAAAAAATCCTGGGTGCCTGCTTATCTCTATTCACTTAACAAATTGGAAACTTTTTGTTTAAAAACATGGTTTGGGACAAAATTATTTATCACAGTGCCAATAAGGCACAGGTCCCTTTTATAATGTGATTTCCAAACAAAAAACTCCAAGTACTACCAACCTACAAGTGCTTTGTGGGCAAGGTAGGAGTAGTCTATATTGTAAATCATGAAATGGGACAAAGGGTGGTTTAAGCGCCTGCCCAAAGTCAGAGGAGGAGCTTGTAAAAATGCCAGAAATAGGCTGGACTCTAAGACTATCATTCCTCTACTCAGGGATGACTTCTAGATGTATCAAGGCAAGGAAATACTTAAGCATCTCTTGGTGTGGTGTTATCAGATGGGGGAGACAAAGGCGGGCTGGACAGGCTGGGGAACGACAGGAAATGTAGTAAGTGGGCTTGGTTTCAGTCCAGGCAGATGCTTGGTCTCCCAGCCCTGACAGAAAGAGTTAGTCATGTTCAGGAAAGATGATGGAAAAGAAAGCACAGGCACAGTCTGACCTGAAGAGAGCAGCTCCAAAAGACAGGCTTAAAATTTAATTTTCCTGGATGTAAAAGGGCTCCTGGGAAATCAAGAACTGAAGCTAAACCTTAGCTATTAGATGTTTTTCTGATCCCAGGCTTGCAATTACTGGGGCAGCAGAAGAACATATTTTCATAAGCATGGTAAGCCCTGGTCCCCAGGCAAACCTAGTCCAGGCGATGCCTTTAAACACTCCTCTCCAGGACTGACATGCATTCCCGCAGGATAGGCACAGTCCCAATCCAATGAAAAAGCAGCATGAGGTGTCTCAAGATGGGCCTAACAGTGACCAGCACACTGAGCAAATCAATGACTTCCACCAGGAAACATCCTGCCTCTGTCCTGGACCTGCACATCAACCTTCTGCCTCAAAGCAGCTCCTCTGTCTCATCAGATGCACAGCCCCAAGCTCTCTTCTGAGCCTCAAGGACTTCCTATCTGCTTTTTGGGAACTCTGCATAGCTCTTTCCTTTCAGGCTGCAAGGCTGGGGTCTGCCTGCCTATTTAGCTCTCTATTTACCAGCAAAAGGATAACCCTTGACTCTGTCTGAAGAGCAAGAGCCTCAGGCTCTCATCTCCCATGAAGAGCATCGGTATGAAAGCTAGCACGGAGTTCCACTCCTCTACTCCCAATCCCATTTTTTTCTCCAAGCAAGGACCCTCTCCAGTTTCTATCTCATTTAACATAGCTGTTGCTACCCTTGAATGTGGAGCTGTGTATTTTTTTCTGTGCTTGCTAACATCACCATTACTAAAGAGACTAGTGCCATCATCATGGTGTGGCACTCACTGTGCTGAGAAGATAAAAGCCAAAGGACTGCCCTGCCCCCAGAAGATTAAACTCTCAACCAAGGGATCACAGACAGACAGAGGAGTCAAACATAGAGAGATGGAGCTGGTCAGAGGTTTTGACAACTCAGTGCTCCAGTAGCTTATCTGCTCTCACACGCTTTTATAGGCATCACGGGGAGTGATGCCTACAGGCAGTGATAGGGAGTGATGCCTATAGGGACTGATGCCAAAGGGAAAATTAAGATTGGATCCAAAACAGCCCTAAGGCTGTTGATTTGAGCAGAAGGGCTCTGGCAAAATGCACATTGGGTTGGAAGTGGGCAGCGTGAGCTGGTGGCGGCAGCATGGCCTCGCGGGAGCTGGGACTGCCTCCTCCAAACCCACCAAGGGGTGACAGTGCAACAAGCCCAGCGGTGTCAGCAGTGCAGGCAAGCACCTGATGTTTGACATGGTGCAGCAGAGGGAGCCCAGGGAAGATGCAGAGAGACAGGTGATGTCCTCAAAGGGACACATGAGAAAAGTGATCTCTCAGTGGCAGCAGAGATGTGCGGGAGGACAGGAGAGGCTGTAAGCAATAGACTGTATGGACACAGAGTTTGCAAGGCATACCAGAGATAAAGTGTGTTGGGGAAAAGAAATTAAAGACAAGACAGATCAGAGAGAGGGAAGGGCAAGAAAAGAGGTAAGGATCCAGAAAATAGTGGTGAGCAGGAGGAAAAGGAGGATACTGGGCAAAAATTAGAGTTGAGGGGGATCTGCATTCCTTAAAAACTGGGCTACTAAGGAAAGGTTAAGAACGAAAAAGAATGGAAATAAGTGTGAGGAAACACAGGAGGTGGATTGTGATGGGTCAAGTGAGGAGATGACAGCAAGCTGAGGAAAGCTGTCTCCTTCTGTGGTAAGAAAATGAGGAGAAAACATTAGGAGGAAGAGGGGGAAAGGCAAATGAAAGGAGGTTTTCTTCCACCTTCATTGACCTGACATGGATGACCAGTCCTCCTCTTCCCCAAGGGTCTCAAGCATTAAGACCTATGTCTCAAAGAAAAGAATACCTCCCTGTAAAACAAACCTGAAAAGCATGTCATCATCCAAACCCTTTAGCCACAAAGAAGCTGCTAGGCTTGTTTGCCTGCTTTCCCACACTGTGCCTCCAGCCCCTTCTCTCTGTTCACACGACTGACACTGGATTTGCTACAAATAGCAAATCTTTCTCCTCACATGCCTGACCTTTCTAGTCCAGTCTTTCAAAACATTCTTGACTCCAAATATTTTTCCAGGCCGGATCTCCTGTCTCCTACCATGACCTCTGTGTGGGACCCCAGTGCTGTATGTGACTGTCCCATTCTTCTGAGAAGGAAAAGTGTCTCCAAGGGCAAGCAGTCCCACTGGAGAGATGCCATCTGAGTAAGTGGAGATACCAAAGATTGGGCTTGGAGCATGGCAGTGCCAGCACACATGCTATGGCATGTCAGGGAGCACTGCCTCCTCACTGTCTCATGGGGAAACAGCTTCTTTTTAAAATTAGCTTAAAAACTTGGTCTGGGAAAGGAGCCCAGTGCTGAGCTAGGGAGAAAAGCAGGAGTGAAACAATTTTCCTGTTAATACTAAGAGATTCAAGGGCCAGGGGAGCAGAAGGACAATAAACTCTTCAGGGAAGAGCTTAGCAACATGCTGTTGGGATTTTGACTCCTACCTTAAACCAGATTTTAAGGTCAATCTCTGCTGCCTACTTGTTAGGTGTTCACATAGACGCCTTCACACCTTCCCCACAGTGCCCCTTGTGCTGGTGAGGAATGTCCCACCAGTGCCGCTTTGTTGCTCACCTTCTGCTGTGATGCTCACAAACAAGGGTGGGCCTGCAAGAGGCCACTAACAACCTCAAACTGCCAAGGATGCTGATCTGGCTCCTCTGCTTCCTCACTCGCCTTTCCTCCCGGCCACACTCACAGTCTCCGACCACAGCAGCCAGGGGATGCCTTGAAGTGGTGTCACAGCTAAAATCAGAAGAGAAGACGGAGAGGTTTAAAACATAAAACTACGGAGGAGATTGTCTGTGATGCACTGAGAGCGGTGAAGCACCCAAACATACAGCTTTTTGGGCAATAACATCATTAGGACAGGGACCGGTTCTGGGTTTGTACAAAAATTTGCACAGTTGGAGTCTGACAGGGACCTTATAAACCATGAAGTAAAAATGCATTGCATAAATACTGAATAAAATTAATAAAATCCAGAGGCTACGTCTTTTGGCACTTTATCACAGCCTTCAGAATCAAGAGATCTCTGTTAATCGTCAGGCTGTTTGAAACAAGCACAACGATGATCCCGTGCTTGACAGCAGAAGTAGGATAGATTTAGATTAGCAGTACAAGGCAATGTTTTTAATAGTGCAAAAGATTAACTATTGAAACAAGTTATCTAGAGATGAGCTGAAAGCTCCAACACTTACTAAATCAAGAGATTTTTTTAAGACAAGAACAACTACAATGGAACTGATGCTTCAAATGTAATGGCCTGACACACTGTCAGTTGGTCAAAGCCACAACTGTTCTTTCACACCTTAAATCTGTTTTGGATAGGAAAGTTACCCATTTGTGTGCTTTTCTTCTAGGTATTATTACTGACTTTTTATTATTTGTTATATTTTATTTTTTCCAAAGTGCAGTGTGATTCTGTCAATGCTGAGAGCTCGCCGTGCGAGGTGCTGCCTGAAAACAAGGTGTGAGACAGCTCCTGCCAGTCTGCATTGACAGGAGACTGATGAGTGGGAACAAAATTAGAGGTACAGACTTGTTAGGCTTGCATCATCTCAGAAGAAGGAATGAGAATGCCATAATCCTTGAGAAAGCTAAACCTGCTGGCAGGATCCAGAAGCTTTAATCAAGAGGCAAGATAGTGGCCGCACCCAGGACTGACTGTCTCCAGTAACACCACCGTGTTTTGGAACCAAGGAGTGGGAGGAGGATTGAGATGCTGTGCGTTAAGGGTATCTGCATAAGACCCAATAGATGGAGGTGAGGTTCCAGCTCCCTGGCTCCAGTGCCCTCCATGCCACTTGGGTTGGCATTGGAGATGCTCACATGGAGTCAGGTCATCCCAACAGCCAAAGCAGAGAAGCAGACACTGCAAGGAGGTGACTTGTATCATCCTACCTGGCCAGGAGAGGATGAGGTGGCATCCTCCAGATGTGCCTCTGTCTCTCCATCAGCTGTAAAGTGAGCTCAGGATGTCCACAGCTGGTCAGACAAACCTTGGGCAGGACCTAACGTACTCCTGCCACTGCAGGGATTTAGCCTCTGAAAAATCAAGTGTGTTGGCTGTGTGAGGGAAGAGCGAGCAGGTCCTTCTCCATGGTCCTTGCTACTGAAATGCATACTGCAACTGCTGCTACGTGTAAACGTAATATCATATTTTCCACATATGCTGCTTCTTGGCCAATATTGCCTGGGGAAAGATTCAGATGTGAAAAACACAGTCACCAGTTCCAGGATCCCAAAACTGCCATGAGTACAGGGCACGGCTGCTGCCCTTAGAGCGCACAGAATAATATCGGTGTACAACAGCCAGGACAAAGCATTTCCTCTAAAAAAACAAAAGCAGCAATGCTTTTAGTCACACTAACTGACAGCAGGGTGGAAGGAAGTACTGGCCTTAAATTAGTGCTTTAAATAAACGGGTGGCTGGTTGGGACTGCAGGTTAAATTGCAAGTGCCAAACCCAAAGCCTCTGGAGAGCAGACCTGGGAGCCTCCTGATTTTGAAAACAGCTCACAAGAAGAGAAGAGCTGGACTTTGCAGTGTCTCTACTGGGATCTGCTGTGTAACTGTGTGACTTGACTTCCTTGGGAGATGGGATTAACTTGTCTGTGGCTGCATAATGCTTGTCATATACCAGGCTGAGGAGCAGCCAGTCCCCAAACACACCAGGTGATATTCAGAGTGCACTCAGCTTCACTGTTGTAGTGTCTCATGTCTAGATCTCCTTCCACACAGTAAAACTCAAGATTTCAGGGCAGATGTTATGGCTCCTCAGAGGATGCAGCAGAGCAGAAATCACAGAAGCCAGCACATTACACAGGGATCCTCGTAAGCTGGACGGTCACTAATGGCAAAATATAAACCTTTGGCACTGCTTTCCAAAGAGAATTAAAAGCCTGCCTATCTTCAAGATCTGTAGCCACGAATCCTCTCCTGGCTGCAGGCAGTCAAGGAAAGCTAACTTTGTTCTCGCTTTCTTAGGCTCAGTATCAGTATCTAGGTTTTAGTCTTAGCCCCATCAGGAGGCAGGAAAGGTTTGGGGTCAACTGTCTCACTCCCGTAAGCGTGCTCCAGTCCCTGTCCTGCTGCCCTGGGCTGCTTGCTATTGGACTGCTATTCACAAAGTCAGAAAGTGAAACACCTTCTGCCCTTTAGTGAAAAGCACAAGAGTGAGAGACTTGTAGTCCAGCCCGGACCACGCTGTTTACAGCCCCTCTGAGCAGCAGCTCCTGTGCCCATGCCACGAATCTAAATCTCCTCTGTGCAGCACCCAGATGAACCAGAATTCCTCAGCCCTCTACCCTTCCTCCAGCACAAGGCAGTACATAACCACTCCACGTGTTTCTAACTGACCATCCTTACACCTGATGGGGAGTGCTTTGAAGCCTACCTAGAACGGATTACAGAGCTCATAGCTGGTAAAGACTGCAGGAGTTGGAGTTGCTGGAGTAGGCAGGCTCCAACACAATGAAAACTTGAAGGGAGGAGAGATGTGAATAGTTCAGAAAGCACATTCATCGCACGCCAAGCATTCTTGTGCAAGCCCTACCCCCACAGGCACCAGCTCCATTGGTGCTTCCCTCCACAGCTGCTCACTGAACCACTGTGCTGTGGTGGGACTCCCCACCACTGGGATGCAGCACCTTGCACAGGACTCCTCCCTCTATTTCTGCTTAAAATTTTACCTGCAAGGATGGCAAGACAAAGTTACTAAGGGCACGCTAAGGCAGTACTGGACAGGAGCGATGAGGTCAGGCTGCTCCACGTGTGTGTTTTTGCAGGGACAGACATGAGATGTGGCTGCTCGCGCTATGCTCGTGGCAGGCGACACGCCAAGGAGGACAGGAAAGGGAGGGAGGGGAACACAAGGTTTGGTTTCAGTTACTAATCCTCAGCAGCAATGATAAAGAAACAGGCAGAGTCTTGCCAAGACAAGGCACGTCTGCAGATGCGTTTGCAGCAGACGCCTTCTCACTGCGCCCCAAGTCTGCAGGGGAGCATGCAACGCCCTATTCAAAAGGCCTCCTGCTTCTGCAGGTAGGGCTTTGCTTACTCCTGCTGTGGAGCTTCATGTTCAGCTGGAGGAACTGGCCACCACAAATCCTGAACCAACCAACTCTGCCCATTGGGTTTTGATACTCTTAATCAGCACTAACTGCTTAAACTTCAGCTGAACACCTCCTGCCCCTCTGTCCAAACTCCAAAATAAAGATCAAAACCCAGGAAGGGAACACATTTTTCCAGGCTCATCTCATCCAGGAAGGGCTTCAGTCATCGTTACCGATCTTGTACGAGAAGCCTGCCTCATCCCTAGACTGTGTCCTACAGCATAACTCAGTGTACAAGTCTAGCTCAAATAAAGGTGGTGGTTCTGATGGTAAAATTACACAGCAAAACCCTCTGGGCTTTGTAATAAAGGAAATCAAATTTCTCAGCCCACTTTTACATGGCTTTTTATGATATCTACAGATTGCAGAGCAAAAGTCTTTGGTCCATTATCCATGGTTTTATAAAGAAGAAACCGCCCAGGACTTGGGGAAAGTGGGTTACTTTTTCAAGGTCCCCAGGCTAGTGGCAGTGCTGGGAAGAAAATACCACTTTCCTGAGTGCCAGCCATCTGGACTGACACAGATCCACATAGGCAAAAGGCTCCCCTGAGGGCTCAGCAGCTAAAGTACCATGAATTTGCAATCAAGAGCTAAGGGAAAGCCAACCTGGTTGATCCCACTTGTGGGTCAAGAGTTCATTGTTTTCCAAGCTGTTGTTCTTTGTTTTCATCTGAATTAGAGTAAACTCGCTTCTGCCCACGTCTGAAAGAAACAATGCAAGTGGTTAAAACTCTTCCAAACTGCCTCGGTACTCAGCGAACACTTTGCACAGTGTGCTAGTCAGTAACCAACGTATAGCTAAAGGTTATCATAATGGTTAAGGGAAGTCACTGCTGGCCGACACCAGCTAGAATCCTCTTAGGTAGGAAAACATGGTATATGTATATGGCAGCTTTGGAGGAGGTGGGGACTGAGCCTATGGCTGACCTTCTTTTCAATGAGTTTGAGGACTGAACTACTGAAATGTTGCTGGAAAGGAACCTGAACTGTGTTTTAATTTGGTCAGGATGACACTTAGTTGTTTTACTCCTCTTATAAACTCTTCCTTGTATGCCTGGTTTGGAGACTCAAGATAAATTAGGAGAGTCCGTGCTTTCATCGTGGCTGCTCTACTCCTTACAGACCTGTTTATAAAAATTACTTAGCTGCATCTTGAAGCTTTCAGTAACAGAAATTTTAAATCCAGAAAGATCTCATCTAATCTAACCTCATCTTTGGAATAAAACTACTTATATTGTTTTACCTTGTAAGCTCAACATCTTCTACCTGACTTGATAACAAACTAATGTAATACAGGGCAGGATGGTCTGAAATTGCCCAAGACAAGTGAGTGAATCACCTTCCAGAGGAACCTGTCACTGTCCACTGAACAGAAAAGGAGCCTTAAAGATTTGCCTAGACTACATACCTTGCTTACCTGGAGCCCTGTAAGACTAATCCTAAAGTTAAGGGAGAGCAGCACAAAAATTGAGGGCTGACTACTCAGACAGAAAATATTGATAAAGAGCTAAAACAGAGAAAAAACTTGTTGAGCAGTGTGGGTACCAGCTCCTGATGCTACTGCTAAAAGTTACAGCTGCAGCTGGCTCTTACAGAGCCAAGTGCGTCTCCACTCTGTCCTGCCTGGCAAGCTCACTTGTGGAATACTTCACTGGTTTCTTTGTTCCACATCTACACCGAGAAGACAGAAGGAAAATGAGAAGGTCCAAAGCCAGAGCCACTGTGGTGTGTGGACAGCTGGCCCTTCCTTCCACGTAACACCGGTTTTTCAGAGTCTGGGCACTGTGCTACTGAGACTCCTCCCAACGGGACTGAGTCATTGTCAGCCAGCATTAAGGAAAGGATAAAATTAGCTTAGCTATTAGTAGAAATGTTTGGCTAATAAATAAAACAGTGGGACACTTTTGCTTAACAGTGGATGCAAGCATAGACAGAGGTATGTCCTGGCTGCTCGCCTGGATGTAAATACTTCATGGTTAAAATTATTTGCTTTGTCCAAGCTCAAAAAAAATCAATTCGGTAGCAACAAGAGAGCCTCCATGGAGCTGAGCGTGCATCCAAGACTGTGAGGCCAGGAAGCGTGAACTGTGTGCGTCTCGGGGTGCCACTCGTTCCTCCAGCACTCTCCCTCCCCATGTCCCTGAGTGCCTTTCGGTTGACATCACGTCTCACATTGAAAGAGCACTGGGATCCCAGCGGAGAGCCGCATGCATGGGGAAGCAGACAGAGAAAGACACAGTAAACAGAATGTGCATTCAAAACCAGTATGTCAGACCTGCAGCACTGGTCCAGCCCGTTTAATGGCTGGCAAAGGAACTGCAGTCTGCGGTGTCTGATGAAGGTCATCACTGCATCGGGCAGGATACAGATCAGGTTCTCACCCTGTGCCTTTTCTTGCAGGGAATTCCTGCTGACTCGGGTATTTTCCCTCCATTGTGAATAGGTCACAAGGTTTCTCCCTCACTGCCAAGCTGAAGTCCACACACGCTAAATCCACTCTGGACTGGAGCACTGAAGGCATAAAGGGAGACAGCAGCCCAGAGGACGGAAGCAGAAGGCCAGAGAGATGGTGCAGTAGGAGGTGGCAGGGAAGAGATTAAGGGCCAGGAAGACTTTGTGAGCGCAGAGAAGCAGCAGCACAAGGTTTTTACTGCCCCATGGCAGCAGGGGAGGGTGTGCTGGAGAGCTAAACAGCGCGGGATGGCCTCATCGGAAAGCAGTGCCGGCTGATTCACCGGCTGAGTCACAGCCTTGCCCGGCCTCTATTCTTTTCCCAATCAAGGAAAGAGCAGTTTCCCACAAGCTTCTTTTAAGGCTGCCGTTCAGATGCTGAGCATTCCTGCACCAAGCCTCTACTCTTGACAATCCCTCGTGCCCTTCTGTGTCTGTAGCCCAGCGGGAGGCATGATCCTTCAAAGCACATGGTGTCCCGAGGGAAGAAACATGCCGCAGCCTCTCCTAAGCAGAAATGGGATTTAGTGCTGCTTGGCCCATGTGAGCTGTGCCCCGGACAGCAAAAGACCAGCACTTACAGGAAGGGAGGCAAGGGGAAAATTCAAGCTGGGAGATTTCCATTCTGGCACTGAACCTCTGCCCTGCCTGGGAAAAAAGCTCATGTTCACGGTACCGTGCTGCTTTGAAAGAGGAGATTGCACACCCTGATGCTTTACTTTAAGGCTGGGCAGAAGATAGTCCCAGAGCCTACAGCGGGAGACCCAAACATTCAGGAAAGAAAATTGCCTCAACTAAATTCTCATCTGGATGCAGAAACATGCAGTGAAAAACAATTAAGAGTAATGTTACAGACGGAAGAAAGGGGAAACAGACAGCAGTGAGTATACATCAGAACATTTAAAGAACAGAAAAATGACACAGGAAATGGAGAAAAATCCCGGCACTGGCAAGGCTAAGAGGGAGTTTTTAAAGTCCATTAGGAATGCAAGCAATCTTCATAATGCTACAGGCCGAGAAGTAGATGAGGAAAACATTAACAAGGCTCCAAACATGCACAAGGCTTTTATAAACGTTTGGGCTCCCTTCAGGACACAATGTCTTTTGCATCTTGCAATAATCTCAGAGGAGGACCAGCACTTAGGAGAGACGTGCATCCTAGAGCAGATATAGCTGAGATAACCAAAGAACGCTGGTCTCCTGGTGTGATCCACATGCAAATATAAAACTGCACTGAGAATATGTACAGGTACCATAAAGAATTTGGGATGGTAACTAAGAGGCCATGCCAGTGACACCAGCAAGGGATTTATTTTCAAGACAGATGCCTGTAATACAGCCAAACAAATTCATTCATCTGAGCTCAAAGACTACATGGAATTTTATAATCCAGAAAGCACCAACGCTGAGAAGGATTCAAAAGTCACCGTGGACACACACCTGGACTCAAGCACCCAGTGTAGCCATGTGGGTAAAAAGGCCAGTGTGATCCTCAGATCAATAAACAACCATGTAGAAAGCTGGGGGAGGGAAGTGTCTCTAGTTCACATTAGTGGAACTGATGCTGAAAGAGTTCTTGTATTTTTGATGTTGATAAATTGGATAGAGAGCAAGAAAAAGCCCTCCAAGAATCGGTGGGAGGAAGGAAACAATTCCAAGAGACTAGAAGAGCCCAGTCTGCTTCCCTTTATCCAAAGGCAGTTGCAAGACTGGATTACGAAGTATAACAAACAGGCTTTTAAAATTACCAGGGAAAGGCACAACAGGCACCCGTGGTTGGGAATAAAGCCAACTGAAATTAAAAATAAGGTGCAGTTTTAAACTGTGAGGATAATTAATCACTGGAGGAAATGATGAAGGGAAGTGGTGATTTCTCCTGCTTTTCATGTTTTCCACGCAGCACACAATACCCTTCGAAGGGCTGCCACGGCCAAATTGCTCAGCAGAGGAATAACTGAGGGTGCATCCTTGGTGCCAGTTACCGTGTGCAAAGAGATGCAAGGCTTAGCATGCCACAGGAAGAAAGAAGTCTTCGGCCTTGAGCTGTGTTGTGATTAGAGCAGCCATGTGCAGGGGGAAGACCTGGGGTTTTGTCATTGTCTGGTTGTTTACATTATCCAATGACATTTTAATGCATAATCCTGGAATCCAGGAATTCCCACTTACAGGTGAGCATCTGTACCATTGAATTTAACTGGGCTCCCTTCTACATGCATGCTGTCTTTCTTGATGAATCTTTGATTCCTTCCCTTACGCTCAGCTAGCCAGCTTCAAAAACACAGGGAGAGCGTCCCTAAATCCCAAAGCAGCCTAGAGCTGCCTGACTGATGGGGCAGCGGTTCTCCACATGCAGGGTCAGCACTGCTTGGGAAAGGGCTATAAGATGTGCCCCAGAGGGGCTGAGAGGCTGATAGTGATATCTGTGGGTGCTGGACATGCTCTGAGAATAATTACTGGGTGAAAGCTCTCTGAGCACTTGAGCTGGGGCATATATCTATTAGGGCCCCAGTGAGAGCGTGATGCTAAAGTTCTTAGACCTAACTTATGTCCAAACAAGTTCAAGATTGGGCAAAACTCTGGATGTCTAGAGATCTTTAAACCCACATGTCATAGATCTATGAAGGTTAGGTGCCTCTGCAACAAAGCCAAGTAGGGATTTTGAGGAGTCTGGACTTGGGCACCTCTGCTCCACCAATGTCCTTTTTAGTGCCCAAGTGTTCTAAGGAAACCAAGCCCTCGGCTGTAAACCACGTCTGTGGCTATTTGTTCTTCACATTGATACACACGAGTTGGGGGAAGGGAAGCACCTTGGGGTTGTGGGGAACAATTTAGGCCAAAGACACTAAGCCATTCCTTTACTATTTGAAGAATCATTGTATCTGTTCAGAGCAGGGACTGTGATAGTCTTTTAGCTCCCGTCTTCAAGCAATCCCCGAAGGGAATGCTTGCCACTTGCTCTAACCCAATAGCAGGATAAGTCTCAGTTCTTGAGGTCTTTAATCAAGACTTGATACCTTCTGCCAGACGGCTATTAAAACTGAACAGCAGGCACTGCCTTCAGGACAGGTTACTGAGCAAAACACATTCTGCTGCACCATGACAGTCAAATTAGCTTAACAGTTCCTCCTGGTCTAAAGTTCACAGATACATACTTTATGAATAACACCCACCATCACAGGATGATGCACTGATTTCAGGCTGCTGTGATCTCTAGCCCAACAATACTGAATGCCCGACTGCCCAGCTGGGAAGCCAGACTCCCCTGTGAGGTTTGATCTTGAGTCTAAACTGCTTGTAGTGAAGGAAATCATAAACCCGCTCCACAGGGTGCGGACTGAGCCTTGCAGATAAGGAAATGCAATGGTGGGTACTTGGTTACTGCCAGGTGTAGGTCTTAAGAAACTACACAGTAATTATTGTTACTATTTACCCGACCTCCGAGGGAAGCTTAACATTTACGACAAGCTGCTTAAAATATCTGGCTTCTCTGTATACCAAGAGCCAGCTTCTTCCAAGCGCTTTCTCTGACGCCTCGCTGACCCAGTGTGTAACCTACGCAATTGCTGTAGCTCTCTGGACAGCAGTATCTTTGGGGACCTCTTGTGGCCTCTCTTCTAAATTGCATCTTGGGTGAGAACGTTTCCGGGGTAATTTGTAGCTACATCAGAGAGCCTTCTACTTCACATGCCTTCATGTGGATTTGCAGAAGTTCGGTAATAAGATGTATCCAAAAGCAACATAAAACACAAGAAAGGAGCTGCATTTTAAGAAGGGGAATTTAATCTCCGAGCGATGCTCATTCATGCTTTGGCTACTTTACAGAGACAGCAACGAATATACAGCATGTAAAGGAGTTCTCTGTAAGTGGGGCAGGGGACACAACTGACAGTCAGGCTGATGTTGCTAATACATACCTCTGAACAAAGGGAATGACTAGATATTCCCTCTTCCTCCCTCTGCCACTTTTTCTATCCTTCCCCTTCATCCCTACAAGGATCGCAACCCTATCTCCTTAACCCCTTCCTTCTTCCACGGCCATTCCCTCATCCCACCTCACACTGACACCCAAGGCAAGCACTTTGAGGCCATAAAGTGCTGTTTCACATAACTAATACACCACCCTTTTCCAAGCCTCCTACCCCAAGCAAGCAGCCTCTGGGCAGGCTCCTCTGAGATACACAACTTGCAAGTCTGTTCATGAGCTAATTTGTAAGAGAAGACCTGACAGTGCCTCACACCAGTAGATTACAGTTACGGACGCAGTATGCCCCCAGGCCCTCACCCTCCATGTAACCGTCCCCTGGCCTTCCCCCAGGGCCTGTCCCGCCTCCACCGCACCGGCGGGAGCCCTGCGGCCTGCCGAGGGGAGGCCCTGCCCGGGTAGGGCCAGCGCAGGGCCGCGGCCTGGTACCACCTCAGTGCAAGGCCCTCTTCCAGGGCAACGCCGAGCCAGCAGAACGGGCGCCCCAAGTTCCGATCTGGGCTCGGCCGACCCGGGTCTGACGAGGAGCAGGAAGGCGGGAGGCGGCCGCAGGCAGCAACGCCTCCGCCTCTGTAGCCATCATGGCGGCCGCGCTCCCCACCCTCACGTGACAGTCCCGCAGCCCTCTCTATGGTAAGTCCTTCTTCGGCGCCGGCTTCCGCCGTGGTGTGTCTATGGTTCGCGCGCGGTGCCTTGTGGGCGCTTGGCGGAATGATGGTGGTGGCGTAAGGCCTGGTTGCGCAGGGCGGGAGGAGGTCGAGGTGAAGTAGCCGGGGAGGCGGCGGGCGGGTGGGCAGGCGAGCCTGGCCGGGAGTGAGGGATTGCCCGCCCGCCAGCCCGCCCGGGCTGCGGTGGGCTGCCTGGGGGGGAAGAAGGCGGCCCTGGGGCAGGGGGTGTTGGCGGGTCCCTCTGAGGGGACGAGCTGCGGCCGGGGCACGAAGGGAGCCGTGCGGGGCAGCCGGGGCGAGCTGGGGGGCGTTTCTGCGGAGAACGGCGGAGGGTGGCTGGGCCCGGCGGCGGAGGGGCGGCGGGGGGAGCCCGCTGGGCGGAGGCGGGAGCGGCGCGGTGCTGCGGCCCCGCTTCGGCTGCCGGTCTGGGCTTCGGCGGGGCCGGCGCTCCGTGGCCGAGGCAGTGCGGCTCCAGGCCGAGCCCCGACGTGGCTAGTAAGCGCTGAAGAGCTTCTCCAGGGCTGTATTTCAGAAACCTAAGAGGTCAGCGTGACCATCCCTGAGTGGTTTCGGGTTGAGTTTGGGCGCTTTAAGGCCAAACCGAATACAAACCGACTTAGGAGAAGCCGGGACAGTTTCCAGGGGGTCTGTTAAAGCTTCATGAAACTGTGCAGCCACACTGGATTTAGTTCTTCACCTGAATTCTTGAATCCTCCTATTACATATAATTAGCACAAATAGGCTCTGAGAGCAAGTGGCTTTCTTGGATCATGGGTCTGGCAGAGTCTGTGCCAAGAGGGAGCTGAAGTGTCTTGCTGAGCTCCAGCTGACTTGCACAGTGTCACTAAAAAGCGTCAGCAATCCTTGGTTAACGAGCCAAGGCTAGTTACTGGGTCACTTCTTTTTAAAGGTGTTTCTGTCTGTTAATTTTGTTTTCTGAGGAGTAGTTCAGTGACAGAACACAGTCAACCACTGGTGATGTTACTTTGAGTGACAAGTCATTTTATAATCTTGATGCTGAAGTCATGTGTTTTGTGACGTCATTAAAAGTGAAAAAATAACAAATAATGCAAGCGAGCATAAATAACTTTTATTTGTGTATCACAAAAGCATACAAAGCAATACCATGTTATTTTTTTCCTTTTTAGTGTTCTTTAATATGTTCTCTTGTCATCCTTTAACATCCAACCTTCTGGTTGGTAGAACCAGTGCCTTTACCTGTGCAGATGTCTCTCTCTTGTGTCTTACATATCTTTAGTGCGTAATTAACAGATGTGCGTGTCTTGGTGAAGCAGAAGTGAGCATAGTTTCAGATTTGAGATGGCGCTGGTTGATCATGCAGGGGTTTTTGGCATTGGTTAACCATCTTAAACTCTTGGCACAGTGGTTTGGGATTGCAGGGTCTCCAGCTCCTGTCCCGCAGTGCTGAAGGCAGTGCGTGCTGACAGGGTGCCTGCGTGGCTGAGGCTGGTCAGAGTCTATTTCACTCCTTTGCCCCAGAAGAATTGATAGTCGTGATTTGGGCATCAGCTAGCTCATTTTTTGGGACATGCTGGCAGTGTGTGAGTTCCTGCAGTTTCTAGGGGAGAGCTGGTGAAAACTTCTGCATTTGTCTGATCTTTTTTAATTGCACTTTGCTTACATAAGGGTAAAGCTGTCAGCCCTGTGCTACCGGGGAGTCATTAGCCCCAGCCCTTCAGAAGGTTTTGCTGGCCAGCTGGAGCTCTGCGCAGGTCAGTCCCAAAGGCCTGTGCTGCCCCATTAATGGAAGTGCTGTGCCTGTACTGGAGAACTGAACAGGGCCATGACGAGGGCTGGAGCGTTCCAGTTGCGTCACCTTCGTCAGTATTTAATTATCAACACTGTCCTAGGTGTGCTGTGGTCTGTATCAGCCAGCATTTCTGGTGATGATACCTAGGTAGGGTTTGGGAAGCAAGGGGACGGGTCGTTCCCAGTAGGCAGTCAGTTTTGGCTGTCATTTTTCAGGAGGCGAGAGAGTTTAGTTACAAGACTAGCACTTGCCTTAAGGATAGGAGACAGCTTCTGGCTGGTTTATTTACTTTACAAACATAGCTTCATATTCTTGTTAGAATCTGTGTATCATCTTTCAAGCACGTATTTTGAAAATTTGAATAGCTTCTGTCAATAAAAAGCTCCTTAAATTTTGAGGATCATGGACCAGGTGATAGCTGGTATTCTGTAGTGGGACTTGTCATCGCTTCTACAATTCCAGGAACAAAGTAGCTCCTGGGTGAATGTCTTTCACTGGAAGTAGTAGTAACGACTGTTTTTTATCCCTTGATTACGTAGTAGTTAAAATGACGACAGCAGCGAGGCCAACGTTTGAACCTGCGAGAGGAGGAAGAGGAAAAGGTGAAGGAGACTTAAGTCAGCTATCCAAACAATATTCCAGCAGGGACCTTCCTTCTCATACTAAAATCAAATACAGGTTAGTATTGGGTGTTTTGGTCTTATGGCAAAACAGACGGGTAGTGATTTTTTGGTTATGAGCAGTAGTCTGAAATTTTCACAGTAGAGGTTGATGTGCTCGACCCTGAGCAGAGGTTGTGCGGCAGTGCTGAACGAGTGGGCTGGAAGTGGAAGCCTCAAGAGCAGACCTAGGAGATGGAATGTATTGCAAGTCACTGGAGGGGTTTAGTTTTAGTGGTATTTATTGCTGGTGGTGGAAGTGAATCGTCAGAAGGAGGTGAACTTTGGAGACCGAGTATTTCAAGCAGTGGAGTGGAAAGAAAGTTGTCATTGGGACTGGGCCACGGAGGGCACTGTCACTTGCAGAGCAAGACAGGGTAAGAGGAGTGAAGTTGGGCATATCTTAAAAGCAGGCAAACCACATCATGTGTTTGGGAAAGGACCGCTTGGGAAGGGCGTTGTGAGGAGGTGGAGAAGTCATGGAATAGCACTTGGGCAGCAGTACGTGTTGGAAGGGCTGATGTTAAACACTGCTGCTGGTTCATGCAAGTCCTGGGAGAGGAAATTGCTTTAATCGGTGAGAAAGATAGTAGGATCTTAGGAATATTTTCTTCTGTTTGAAATGCATAATAAATCTTTGTTGTCATTTTGAAAGATTAAATGAACTCTGGAGTGAATGTGATATAGATAGCTAGGATTTAAATTAAATGTGTCAGCCTAAAAATATTCTTTTTATCTAACTAGTGTTACTCTTGTCACTGAAATTACTGTCAAGGTTTTATGTTTGCACTTTTTCGTGTAGATGTTTACACTTTCACCTCTTCCCTCCTGCCCCTTTGGTTTTTAGGACTATGCATGGCTAAGGGAGTTGGGGTGTTTTGGAGAATACCAAAATCAACAGCACAAGAAGTGCTGTCAAATGCATTTTGTTGTTATGGGAAAAATTGCTGGTGGTTTGTTTCTTTAAACAAAAGTGGGATTTGGAACATCAGTCTGTTGCTTTGAAAGAAGTCCATGGGGACAAATATGTACAGGAATAAGCGATGTATGTTTTAACAAATCCCTCCGTGGGTGTGAGAGAGAGGTGGAGGGGCTTTGAGTGTCTCCCAAGTACCTAACCCAAAGTTGTCTGTGTTAAATTGCCAGGACTGCATCACTGCAGGAAAAATTCAGTGTTTCAGTCCCATTCATGTTTGCTTGAACGATACAGCTGCAACTCCCCCCAAACCCTGTATGAGGGTTCAGGTTTTTAATTACAAAAGCAAATGAAATATTTCATCATAAAGACAGGCTGTGTGTACAATGTATTTGTAATAGCTCAAGTCTGGGTTTCTTCCAGGCTCTCTTATTTCCAGCACTGGGTTCACAGAAAGGTGAAAGGAATTGCTGCTTGGTTTTGTTCATTAGTTCTTTTCAAGATTTCCACAGAAGATTCAGCACATTTTAGGTGGAATGTAGTATGACTTAAATATAAATAGTCTGTTGCTTTTGGGCAATGTGTGTTATATAAAAGAGGGAACACCGTGTATTTGCAATGTATTTCACTAAAGCTGGTGTTCTGCCTGTTCTCCCAACTCTTTTTTTTTTTTTTTTTTTTTTTTTTTTTTTTTAAATGGTTATGGGAGATTATCTGTTGGAGAGGATGTCTATTGGAGAGGAAAAGGTTCGTGAAAAGTATGTTCTAGTCTTGATCTTACCTGTAAGCCTTAGAGACTCAGTTTGCAGCAGCAACTTTGGATGATAAAACATTGAGGGTTGTTGACCATAATGCTTGTGGATGTCTGCTAGGACACTGGGCTTGGACTGCTGGGAACAGAAGATGTAGACATAGCTACAAAAGGTAGATGTAATCATCCTGGGTTTGCAGGAATTTATGTAGGGTCTTTTAATTCATTCGTGAGCCACTGGGAGGAGCATGTGTGTGTGGCGCTGCGCGTCTGCGTGTGTGTAATGCGTGCAGAGAAGGGGGCTGGTGAAGAGCAAATGTCTACGTGGTGCCTGCTTCTGATTCTCTGTACTTGCCTGTTCACCCCAGGATTTATTGGCCTCCTTGAAAAAATTGCTCCCAGCTGCAGACCGTCAACTTCAGCTTTTCTTTCCCCCCCCGCTCATGTCCTTTTAGACAGACCACTCAGGATGCTCCTGAAGAGGTGCGTAACCGTGACTTCCGAAGGGAGCTGGAGGAGCGGGAACGGGTTGCTGCAAGAGAAAAGAACAGAGACAGACCAACCAGAGGTAAACACAAAGAAACAAAAGTATTAATACCTTTGTGCGGTGTTGCTCTTGCGCAAAACTTGGCGTTGTAAGAAGTTTGTGGGTTGCAGATGGCATGTCATGAGAGTAGCATTCAGGGTATTGGTCTGATAGTTCAGAGCTGTTGACCTGCAAGGGAATGTCCCCTGGCTTTCCTGCTGGCTTCATGCTAGCACAAATCCAGGCCAGCCAGTAGAAGAGCATGGACCATCATGCAGGGCAGCTGGTACAGTATGCTTGTAGTGAATTGGCAGCAAGTATGTACAGCTAATAAAGGGCTTTTTTTTTTTGTACTTGGACAAACAAGACAGGAAGGAGAAGGGGGATGACTCATCTGCTAGTGTTACAGCACCAGTGTAACAATAAATCCGTTTTTGAAGTATGTGATTCTGTTCAAATATAATGAAGTGATCATTAAAAGGTAAACCAAAGGTTTTTTTGAGAAATACTCAGTTTTAATATTAAGCTTGACAGAATTTAGGTACTTTAGGTTTAGATGTAAAGGTGTTGTGGGGCTTTGAAACTCACAAACAAAAGCAGATGTGGTTTGGAGCAAACTAGCCAACAGTAATGATTTGGGGTGGTCCTCAATGGGAACCCTCCAATTGGATATATAGAGTAAGGGCATTTCTCCACAGCTTTTTCTTCTGCTGTTCTTTCTTCTTGAAGTAATGACTTCAAGAAACTTCTGGAGGCCAAATTGTAAGTTTGAGGATGTTATTGCATCCTTTGAGGATACCTACAGGGCAGGAATTCTCATGGACATAAGACTGAGAAGTGAGGAAAAACTAAGCATAAGCTTGTATCTCCTGCTCTAATGCAAGACAAATTATGAAGATTTTTGCTTTCTGACATTAGATGGTGTCAAATGAAGTGACTTAGTCACTTTTTTTTTTTTTTTTTTAAATCTTATGCCATAGAACACACAACATCATCTTCTGTGTCTAAGAAGCCTCGGCTAGATCAGATTCCTGCAGCAAATCTTGATGCAGATGATCCTCTTACTGATGTATGTATCTTTTTTTTCTGTCTCGTTTCCTTTCATTGTCCTGCCTTCAGGATTTGCTGTTAATAGAATATGTACTTTTAGGTCTGCTAAAGATTTAAGACAGGTTCCAATGTATCTTCGTTTTACAGTTACTCTACTGTGGTGGAAGTCCAGAGTGGTTCAGAAGTTTCTGGTCCATGATGTTCTTGAAAAGCACAAAATCTGGGAAACTGAAAATACCACTTAGAAGTACGGGGAATGGGTGGCTTTTTAGACACAGTCAGCTGCTGGGTTAGTTAGGATTCCCCAAAGGTAGAAGTGTTGAGATACACTGTAGCTGTCTGCATGAGCAATGGGTTCTTGCTCTTGGCTCTTCTCCTCATGCTGACATCTGGGAGTTAGGTCTAAGGCTTGACAATAAGCTCAGGTTTTGTAAATCCTGTTATATTTGGTCCCAACAATGTTGGATGGAGTGTTTGGGCACACTACTATGTGTCAAGGGAGGTGATTCTCCCCCTCCATTCTGCTCTGGTGAGACCTCACCTGCAGTGCAGTATCCAGCTCTGGGGCCCCAGCGCAGGAAAGCCATGGACCTGCTCAGGTGGGTCCAGGGGAGGGCCACGAAGATGCTCAGGGGGCTGGAGCACCTACCCTGTGAGGACAGGCTGAGAGAGTTGGGGTTGTTCAACCTGGAGAAGAGAAGGCTTCGGGGAGACCTTATTGCAGCCTTCCAGTACTCAAAGGAGGCCTGCAGGAAAGGTGAGGAGGGACTCTTGATCAAGGAGGGTCATGATAGGATGATGGGTAACTGTTTCAAACTGAAAGAGGGTTGACTTAGATCGGACATAAGGAAGAAATTCTTTACTGTGAGGGTGGTGAGGCACTGGCACAGGTTGCCCAGAGAAGCTGTGGCTGCCCCCTCCCTGGCAGTGCTCAAGGCCAGGCTGGATGGGGCTTGGAGCAACCTGGTCTGGTGGAAGGTGTCCCTGCCCATGGCACGGGGATTGGAAGTAGATGACCTTTACGGTCCTTCCCAATCCAAACCATTCTGTGATTGTATGATTATAATGACTTAATGTTACAATGATTAGAGAGTGATTGGGAACAGCCATTCTCTAGAATCTGTCAGCTACATCGCGTTTGAATTATAAAAAATTAATTGCAGTCATCTAAAAAGCACAAACATCTTTTTGTCTTGACTCCACTGTACAAGAGCAAACAAACCGTTTCTATTGTATTTGCTGCTGCTGCAAGCACCCAAGTCCTTCAGAAATCAGCCAGCAGCAAATTGCAGCCTTAGCTGGGCAGACCAGGGCTGTTTTTATTAAATTAAATGAACGAGCTGCTCATTGTTTCCATTTGTTGCTATTAGGAAGATGACGAAGATGAGGACTTGGAAGACAGTGATGATGATGACACTGCAGCTCTTCTGGCTGAACTGGAAAAAATCAAGAAAGAACGAGCTGAGGAACAGGCTCGAAAGGTAAAATCTCACCCATTAAAGAGCATCTGTTGATTAAAACTGGTGTGCCTTAAGTACTTGGGATGAGTGAGAACTGGTAAACAAAGTAAGTGCCCTTCAGAACTCAAGTATGACCGATTTGCTCTCTTGTCTCATAATTGTCGTCAAGACTGTTTTGTTTAGTAGACATACTGAACATTTTACTCACTAAAACATTTTCTCCACTTTCCCAGCACTTTGTAGAGGCAGTGAGCGAAGATAATCTTGCTTTTCATGTGCAAGTTGTTCTCAAGACAGCTATCGTACCAGACTATATAGTGGCATTAGTGAGCTTCATACTATCCAGTGTAATTTCCTTTGTTAACTAACTTATGAAACAAGAAATATTATTTTTATTTATGAAATAAAAATATGTGCTTTTTATGCTTTTTCTTGTGGTTGCGAGTTTTATACAGTGGTTGCGAGTTTTATACAGTAGTTGCTCTTTCACAGCATTGGTGCTGTCTTGCCTTGGCAAGAAGCACCAGCTGTAAGACCAGAACTATTTTCATGTGATTATACACAGGCAAATTTATTTGAAAAAAGTCCCTGCAAAAATGAATAATAATATGGCAGTCTTGTCAGCACTTGGAAAGTCAGCTCACGTGTAGCCTTCATACCTCCCTGTGGTCTTTCTCTCTACAGACAGAAACACCATGTTCTGCCCTTGAAAGGGGAGGGAAGTTGCTGTAGTTAGAGATTGTTTTCCTGTGAGCGGGATCAAATCCTGTGCCATTGGCTCCCCCACCTCCTTGTGTAAGTGAGATAGTTCAGATGGAGTGCGTTAGCGAAATCCCTCGTTGATAAATGGAGTTCTGGGGACTGTCTCTGGGAATGGGCTGCGTTGTCAAACTGCTCAGCACTGAGGATGAACTGTGCTGGCTCTAACGTTGTATTGCAATAGAGTTCAGAGTCGGTGTATTTCATCTGCGCTACTGAAGTGCTTTGCCTCTGGTGGTGCAACAGAAGTGGTGGATATGTGCAGCATTCTCTCTTCTGCTTTTAGGAGGTGCTTTCTTTTTTTGAGTAGGGCTTGAATCGTTTCAGGGCTTTCAAACAATGTTGCGTGTTTCAGTTTGAGTGGTTTTGTGTGGTTTTATAAGTTAGATTCTCCAGTAGTTGAAAAAAACCAAACCAAACCCAAAAACTCAAAGCAAACAAACAAAAAACCCAACTAAACCCCCGCAAAAAACAAGCCACCTGTATAAAGTCATCTGAGATGTTTTTTAGAACGTGATAAAAAAAAAAAACCCACATACTGATCAGGAGGCTAAGCGAAGGCTGCTGTGACAACTTAATGTTTTGATTCCTCTGAACTACTCGTAACGTTTCCTGTAGCTTAACACACACGCTTATAGTTTAGTGTTTTTCATGAGTGCTCTCCAGTGGAGTCAACTGGCAGTGAACAGGGCACAGCATCTAGCAGACACCAGGGACAGCCAGGAGAGAGAGAATGATGTTTTAACTGCTGTAGGCAGCAATGTAGTGCTTCCCTCCTCTTGGCTAACGATAGAGAAATTTACCTTTAGAATCAACAAGGCCTGTAAAACCAGTGAGGTCTGCGATTTTGGAGTGATGTACTTTGGAAGGCTAACAGCTGTACCGTGCTGCCTCAGTGCAGAAGTTTTGCTGCGGAAGGCTGTTGATACTTGATTGTCCATCTGGCCTGTGAGTGGTCTTCTGCATTAAAGTGTGCCTGAAAGTGTCTCTCTTCTCTTTATTTAGGCATTTGAAGCACATCACGCAGCAGTGAAATTGTGTTCTGCAGTAATAACATGGTGAAAATTACTTAAAAACACTGGCAACAATTGTCCCATGTATTCCTCTGTGAAACGTGCTAAACTACAAGGATAGCAGTGTGTAGGAAAGAGTTCTGCTTCAGCTGTGCTTGGGTAGTGCTTAAAATGAAAGCTTAGATCCGTGTGGATTTTTCATTTTGCCTGATGGTTGAAATTATACATCTAGGTTAAACAGCATGACTCGTCACGTTTCTGTGTAGAAAACTTGCATGAGGAAAATAGTGGTAGTAAATTGCAGCACAGAGAACCAGGTGCATGCTTCTCTGTTCGTGTGTAGAAGGTGGGAATATTACTGTCTCTGAAATTCTTATTTTGTCACTAGAGGGTGCTAAAAGCTGTGAAGTATGTAGTGTAGCACTTGTTTTGCTGTCTCTTAACTGGTATTATTTTTTACCTTCATGGATGTTCTCCTTCCCCCAGAAGCAGGGTCTGTAATGTCCAATACTACGTGCATACTGAATACGTGCACGCTTGTCTGAAATGAATACGTTTGTTTCTTCCTAAAAATTAGTAAACTAAGGAAACTAAGACTATGTTGAGGGAAAAAGTAAAAACCAAGGTGGGGCGTAGCCTTGGAAGGAGCCTTTAGGGGTGAGGATCTCCTTAGGAAAGAGATCCTTATATTGGCTTTAGGGGTGCAGTCTGTTTAGATTATGCCTTGTTTTCCATGGCTTTGAAATAAGGTGTTACTGACAAAGCATTTTATAGCCATTTTATATAAATCCCTTTTCCCTTCAGATATGTGGGATTTCATATTATTATGTATGGCAAACGGTAATTTAAACCTGATTTTGTAAATAAACTGGTGTTAGTCATCCAGCTGACTTCAGGGTAACATCTCATGGAATGTCTGAATTGTCAGGTCGCTGTTAGTCCTAATGCACGTGCAGGGAGGGCTTGTCTGCTGAAACGCTGCTGCCCCTGGGAGGCAGCGTGGGTAAACCAGGGGCAAGGCAAAGGGAACAGCAGAGTGGATGCCTGTTGGCTCTTCCACGCATCGTTCTCAAATCTCTTTGTTGTTATGCAGACAGGTTAACGTGTCTCTGCATCTTCTTGGAACGTGCCAGGGTCTTAGCAAGATGAAGTGGGTAACATACAGTAATATATCCCGGATTTGTGCCATATGTAATATTTTTCCTGATACTTTAGTTATTTTGAGTTATTAAAATGCTAGTCCAATTATTTCTGAGACTTTAAATAAAGGAAACTGTATTTTTGTTAACTGTTCTCAGTCATCACTTTGCTGTCCAGTATTTAAGTTGCCATGAAAGGAGGACTGCTTCTTTTGAAACCCATCTCTGGTGAGACAGCAGTTAAATAAAAAAAAAAAAAAGATAATCTGCTTTTTTTTTCGACTCATCATGCTCTCTGTTAACTTCCCTTATGTGGTAATACCAATTTCCACAGAAATTCTCTAACTCTATGACAAATATTAGTATTAAGAGGTTCTAACTTCCTTCACACTGATATTTCCCTGTAGTCTGTGAAGCAAATAGTTTGTCAATCAAATAAGCGGTTCCTGTCAAAGCTTGTTAACTTCTCAAAATGCTTAAATTCCCTTGAATTCTGTAGAAACATTAAATAAATAGTATGAATGTTTTTAAAAACTGATTGAGCATGGGAGTCCTCCTGACTTTTCTCACACCCTCCACAGTTTTAATCTCTTGAGTTGTATCTAGTAGACACTAAGCTGATCAGGAAATTTTAGTTTTGAAAGCTATTTCTGTGGAATAATTCTACGTCTGTCTTAAACTGTACAAACACTAGGTCTGCTGTCCATGTGAACTATCCACAGATAGGTTTCATGGAAACATTTCAATATTCCAAATTCAGCATTACAGTCCTCTTGGTTTTCAATTTGCAAGCACTTCCTTAAAAGGTAAATTGAAATAATTAAAAACAAACCTCAAACCAGTGAGCAGCTGAACGAACATGTGCAGTTCCAGCAAAGCTGTTTTAACATCCCGTCGTTCTGTGCTTCTCTGAGAGCAGATTTAAAGTTTTTGGTTTGTTTTTCTTAACGGTTTTATTTCACCAAGTGTTTCTCTATAACTGAATGTATTACTTTACCAGTGGTCTAAATAGATCTTAGCTCTGTCCTGTGTTTTAGCCATGTCATGGACTTTCAAATAAAACGTTAGAAATGTTTCTAAAACATTAGGAGATGAATCTTGATAGATATTAACCTTTTCACTTAAATGTTAAGGGTCTGACTAAAACTAGAATATCAAATCAGTTATTAAGAAGGAATTTCAGGAAAGAGGCAAAAGCAGATGGCAGAGTATGTTCCTTCATTAAAAGTTTGAGACATGCTAGCAATACTTACCCTTGCCGGCAACTAACCATAATGTCTCCTCCCTTGAGGGCAAAATGACAGCAAATCTGTGTGTAGACACTGCGGTTGTGATTAGTCTGTGCTCTTATTTTTTTGAAGTTTCAGTCAGTTATTAGAATCGCTGTATTGCATAGAGTTAGTAATTTGCATAGGATCAAATAACTGTGGTGGATCTCTGCATTATTAAGTTTCTTTCCCTGCTGCTAAAGGCAGTCATAGTTTGTCATTCAAAAATTAGCATTTAAATAAGGTTATGTGATTTTATTTTTTTAATTATTTTTTTTTTGGCCTTCAATGAAACATGGGTATTTCAGGTTTTCTTTCAGCTACTCAACATCTATAAAAAGTGAGTAGGATAATTTACTTTAATACAATGGAGTCATTTCAAGAATTTCAGCACTTTCTGTGAAAGTAATCTTGCTTTGTGCCAAGGGCAGAAACTATACTTAAAAAAAAAAAAAATAACCATGGTAACAATAATGTTTTTCTTTCCTTTGCGGTCAGAAACAAATATGCCAGGGGACTGTTATTCTTACAGCAAGATAAGGAGTAATTGTTTAGTTAAGGTTGTATAGTTTTGTCAGCCTTCTTTTTTTTCCCCCAGCTGTGATGCCACATGGTGAGCTCGGTTGTAGAGTGAGGGCCTGCTGTGAGATCCAGTTCACGTAGCAGCGTCGCCATCTGCTCCCTCGGGGTATGGGACTCCCTCTGCCAGTCCGGTCTTAGTCCCCACGCCGTCACATTCCTGTTCTGTTGCCTCTGACGTGGTGGTTACAACATGGTTGATGTCTGATTCATCTCTGCAGATGGTTGGTGCAGCTCGCTGCCACTGAAAAGCGCAGCGCTGCTGCCTTGTGGCGTTGGAATCGTCTGTAGCGTGGGTTTTTACTCGAGTGGCTTAGGAGGAGTTGTGCAAATAGGCGTTATTTTAGAAAGGGTGGAGTGAATACAGATGTATTGTTTTCCCCCCTAGGCCTTTCTTCTGTTGTGGGTTTGCTGTATCCGTGGTGTTTTAGCTTAATAAGCCTTTGTTCCACCACACAAAAGAACAATGTAGGCTTTGGAGCAACTGGGGCCGCTCATTTTGTGAACAGCTGTGCTTGATCGTGCCTCAGAGGTGTGAAGCTCAGACAGCTCTGAAGGTTATGTCTGGTCTGTTTGATTTGATGCAATCCATGCTCCATCGCCTGGAGTGTCCCAGCTTTCAGCGGAAGAGTGGACAGTAGAAGATTGATGTGGAAAATTCTGAAATATAAGGAAAACCTCTTTTGGCTGGAGGTGAGCGATTCTGCAGGTCTGGCCAAAATGTATAACTTAGCTAAAGTGTAAATGTCAACTTCACACCACTGTGTGGTATACCTAGTATTTCCTCCATGTCATGTCTCTACGATACAAAACTTAGTAAATTAGCTTTTTTTTAAAAAAAACTTGAATACCTTCTTTGGGGGGTTTTAGTGAAGCTAAATAATACCAAAAATCTTCAAGACTAATTTTCGGAATTAGCTTCCTAAAATTTGTAGCAAATCTGTTGAAATGTCATCGAACCCAGAACAGTTTTGAACAACTGAACTCCATAAACAAATTGCCATGTGAGCTGGGTCTTTGTGAAGTGGCTAAAACTGGTGATGCCTCGCTCACTATATCTGGTCCCTGTTTGCTTTCGGACTCTCGTCTGTTGATCTTTAATGGGAAAGATAAGCTTACGCAGTTTCTTGCTACTTCTCGTTGTTCTGCCTCTGTGGGTCTAAAAGAAAGCAGGGTTCTGTTTGTGAACAGAGCTGAGAAGCAGCGAAGGGTCACACAAAGTACCCAGGGGCTCTGCAGCGTCTCTTGACTGTGAAGATGGAAAATCCATGTTTGAAAATGAGATTCATGGTTGTTTTCCGTAACTGTTGTCGCTATAAAACAACGTTTGACAACTTCTGTCAGCATTATGTTCATAATTGGTTTTAATAATTTAATAGGTGCAAAAGTAAAATGTAATAATTTGAAATTCCCAAGATTGCCCCTGCTACTTCTTTTAATTATAGTGCAGTTTTTGCTACCCTCCACTCCTCTGGATTTGTAGTTGACTTGAGTCAATGTAGTTTTTTGCTAGCAATTAGAAGTTATAGACAGAATTCAGTTGAACTTGAACTACCAAGTTGTTGGGCTCAATGTACAAGTTATGTATCCCAGCTTCTGTGGAGATGCAGGCAGTAGAGCCTGGAGCCTGGCTGCTCTCCTGTGTGTGTAGTTTGGCATGAGCAGAATTCTCTAGATCTCTGCTAAGGTGTGAGCTCAGGTGCCTACAAGCGGATGTCCAGATGTAGCTGCCTTAATCTGGACCTAAATCCTGCTCTTAGTCTTACGCTACTGCTTATAGGGTAACGCTTCTTAGAAGTGTTATTTCAGTTTTTATTTTATTCCCCCTCCTGCCCACACATGCACATTTTATCCCTTCAGTCTGATGATGCTTTTTTCATTATCAGAAGGCGAACTATGTCAGGCTAATTGAGGCTGAAGGTTATTAAGTGGGTTATGTAAAGCTGATAGAAGTTCGGTGGTGCCTAACACGTCTTTTAAAAGTCTTATTATAGAAAAATTAAACGTGCATCTGTGTATAAGAACACTGGAACACTGTACACATTTTTTTTTTTTAATGATTCTTAATACTGGCTTTATTTTCCTCTAGTGATTCTGACTGTTCACAATTCAAATAACTGTCTGAGTGCTTTTCACTCCTTTCCTGTTCATGCACGGTAGAGGATGCTGGAACCATCAGCTTTGTAGGAACGGTTGAGATTAAATCTAAAAGGGGGGAAGGGAGGGAAGAAGAAGTGTACTTCCCCCCAAAAGATGCTGACTGACTCCAGTGGACTTTTGACCATTGAAGAAACATTGTATGTGGAGTGCGGTGTAGTTCTGTATAGTCAATGGTGTGTGGATGCACTGTCATGCGTCATAAAAAACCAGCGTGAGACAGTTGTGTGTGCTCCAGGCGAGGGGGTGCGCGGTGCGCAGGTTCAGTCACTTCGGGTCACGGCCATGGTTCATAGCTGAGAAGTTTGAGGGCGAGACTGTGCCATGCTCTGGTGCCACCTGCAGCAGAGTTCCCCTGGAGTCCAGCTCTGGAAGGCAAAACTGCTGCGTCCGTTTGCGTGGGGGGGACTTGGAAGAAGTTCTCCCTACAGAAGCATTTTTCAACAGGGGAGTTACTGGTTTCTTACAACGCTCTTATGAGTGCTGCCTCCCCTTGAGTATAGTCCGGTGTGGATTTCTGCTTTGCACCGTTCTTATTTGCTTTTAACATTTGTCGCAGACCTCTTATTTTCTTCAAAGTCTCACTTTTAATGGGGCGTCGGAGATTAAATTTAATGATGCAGAGCCCACATCATTTTGGACAACACAGAGAACGCTTCACATGCTTGCATCCTGTTGTACATTTGCTCAATGGTCTTAAACAGAAACTGATCACTCCTCAGGAGGTACCTCAGCACCAATACTGATTTTTTTCACTCGTACCAGTATCCTAGATTTGGCTGTGTGGTTGTCTGAGGGCTGCTTGGCCTCTGGTGGGAATGAACACATGGCACAGACTGCAGTGAGTCAGGTTTCACTGCGGTTGGCTCCTCCGTGTTACGGGGAAGGAAGATGGTAAATTAAAGCTTAGCATGCTGTGCAGAAGAAGCTCCGTACATTTCTTGTCTGTAATCCACAGAGGAAAGAGATGTGTAATTTGAATTTGTGTTTCTAATATGGGGGGAAATTGCTGTTCCATATCAACTATTTTTGCTCTCTGTTTCCTTATTTACTGGGGAGATAATAACAACTGAAGTTGGAATGCAAATGTTGGATTTAGAGCTATGTTTGAGAATGAAAAACTTTAGTTTACTTGTGTTAATAACTTTTAACTCTGCAGTTTGTGTTAAAGCTCCATGGATACAGCAGCAAGGGCAAGCTTTGCCTACACACATGTTTTAATAACAGGGCTTGTCCTGAAGCTGTGCCGTGCTTTTAAGCAGTATGCCCTCTTGGGGAGCTTTTCCCATCCCAATGGAAACTAATTGCAGCTGCTTCTAAATCTTATTTGTGAGAAGCAGTGTAATGGTAGGTGTCTCTTTCATAACTAAAACTGGGGTAGATTTTGAAAGGTAAAACCTTTACTAGTGATCCTGCATCATCTGGTATTGCTATGAATGTTACGTTGGTATTGCTCTTAAGAGGGTTGGAGTGTTTTATAGGAATATTCCACATACCTGATCAGTCCAATTGAAAAACATTATAAATTGTAGATAGTTTTAGTAATATGTCACTTAGTATTGATTAAATGTTTGAAGCGAGAGAACTCTGGCTAGTATCAGCGTTCAAGTTTAGCACTTAAAGCTTGCAAACGCTGTCATCAAGAAAAACATTTCCTCTCCTGGGGTCCGATAGCAGCCCTCAGCCACGAATTTTCTGCAGTTTGGAAAAAACCCCAAACCTCATGATGCCTCTGTCTTTAGTTTATACCACTCTTAAAAGCCAGGGCTTGAGTCTCCTGCAGCACTGATGAGACTTGAGTGCATTTTTTAACTAGAGTGTCTTCAGACCACCCTTCAGCATACAGGGAGGGGGAGACCTAGTTAGTAATCCAAATTAGAGAAAATTTTTTTTTTCCCTTCTGGTACTTTGATCAAAGAGCAATCCTTGTAATACGTTTGGAAGGTTGTGGGTAAATATGTTGGTGTAAAATGAGTATTAAGTATTCGTTTTGAAGTCTGTGAATGTTTGAGTCACTAAATATATTAAAACAGCTTGGAAGCATGGGCAGTGAAGCCTACTAGTGCAGTGCTTCACTTAGGCTTGAGTTACATGTGTTTGCTAGTACAGGGAGAAAATTTTTCTGATCCTTAATATTGGAAGTCTTAAATAGTCTTATGACATCCACTGCTCAGGGTTTTTTTTAATTGGTCCCTAGGGAAGTTGTAGTTGTAAAACCCAAGCAAATTGCTGAAGATGATAGAGAAGTCTCAACGTGCTTTAAGGTTTCTTCCACCTAATGAATATTGTATAATGTATTCTCTTTACTCGTGAGGGTGAAGAAAATCTTTTAATCTGTATACAGTTTTTAATATAATAAATATGTAAATGGTAAAGCTAGAATTTAACTGAATAATTGATGTAAGTAGAGCAGATATGAGTGTTGCTAGATTGACAGTTTATTAGCAACATTAAGCTCTTTAGAGTGTCTCTGCTTCTGTCCTTATTCTGCTCATATGCAAGTGTCAAATGCTCCGAAAAGCCTGAGCTAGGAATTAAAGCTCTATCTATGCGGGTGTTCACAGCTAAATAATGTTTGTCTCTACCAACTAGGTGAGAAAAATGGCCCAGAAAATAATGTATCACTTTCTGGTTCTCAGGAACAAGAGCAAAAGGCTGAAGAGGAAAGAATTCGGATGGAGAACATTCTGAGCGGTAACCCGCTGCTGAACCTTACCGGCCCCGCACAGCCTCAGGCGAACTTCAAAGTGAAAAGGAGGTACTGGGCAGCCTGTGCTGCGATACCCGTCCTCTCCTGACTCTGTCTGGAAATGTCATCAGGGCCTCGGTTTTTACTTCCTTCCTTGGCTCTTGTCACAAGCAGAGTAATGTAGGATGGGGATACTGATGGGGTACTGATTGTCTGGTGCACTTCTCTGAAGAACTCATCCTGCTCTTTGTGTTTAAAAAAGAGAGAAAAAGAGACTGAGAATTGTGTTTGTCTGACAGTGGTCCCGTTAGTTTTTGTTTCGTTATGAACAGAGTTCCTCAGGAAATTTGACGTTATGCTCCCCTTTAAAAACTATCTGGTTTGGGGGTTTTTGTTTCTTTGTTGTGTTTTTTTTTAGTGTAACTAGAGTTAATAAAGAACAGCCTTTTTCTGAATACCATTCTTGTATTCTGTTGTGTTTATCAAAATTAGGGCCATTAGATTCAAGGTTTTTTTCTGCTCTGTTCAAATGGTCATTATTTTCTGTAAAGGTACAATAACGTTTGATCTACCGATGCTCTTCTCGCTTCTAACTCGGGAGCCCATAGGAGACGGTTTGGATTAGAAAAGTAGATCTCTCCTTCTTAAAGGTGGAAGTCTAATCCTAATGACTAGTTGTTCGTAGTACGTTTAAATAGGAGGGCCAAACTTTGTTTATATGTTTTTGTAAGTTGCACCTAATTCTCATACGAGCTTACTGAAGTTAAAAACTTTTGTTTTCAGGTGGGACGATGATGTTGTCTTCAAGAATTGTGCCAAGGGGATAGACGAAACAAAAAAGGACAAAAGATTCGTGAATGATACTCTGCGATCAGAATTTCACAAAAAATTCATGGAAAAATACATCAAGTAGTACAGTTTTATGTGCGGTGGTGCTGGAGGACTTGGAAGGTCATGGTTATTCCCTCCCTCTCCCTCAGAATTCAAGGCTGAATACTTGGTCATGAATTCCCAAATGCTTTTCCAAGATCACCAACAGCTTCCTAATTAGTCATTGCTATGTATCTGGAATTTCTGCTCCTACAATATGTTTCCCTTTTCAGTTTTAATTAAATCGGTTTGTGTTTCATGCGTGTTTTTCTGCTCACGTGCATTTACTTTTACTGGCCGCCTTGTACATGACGGAGGAGAGAAGCTGGTTTGGAACAAATACTTCTAATTGTTTAAATTGCTTTCCAGAACAACCTGTATTTGTAGTGATGGTGGTTTGTAACTTGTGTAACTTACGTAAATGTCAGTATTATCAAAGGTGGGGAATAGCTGAGTATGATAAGCAGTGTGAACTGAAAAGAGCTGTACTTTCTGTAGCAAACTGGACTTCCTCTTAATAGCTAGTTAGAAACTTGGTTAATAATCTTCCTTTTTCAATTCTTCTTACTGTGAACCAAGTTGTGGTTTGGTGGGGTAGCTCCAAGTTCTTGGCAGCCCTGCTTTCTGGGCTGGCTTGGCTCAGCACTTCTGGAGCAACACCATGTAATGCTTGGGGGGGTGTTGAGAGGGAAATGCTCTGTGGAACCGTGGGGTTTTTTTCCCTCCATAATAAACCCTTGCAGTGCTTGGTCCCTCAGCCACCAGCACGAGGCTGTGAGTCTGCGTGTGTGTAGTTCAGTAGTAATAGTGTTGTCAGAAACTTGCAAGTGAGTGTTTTTTATTAAACGAGTGATCTCTTCAACATACCGTAGTGCACTTTGTTTACTTCTCAAATGTCCATTTTAACACTTACTAGGACTGTATAAAATGTGAATGACTGAAAAAAAAAAAAACCCAACCCTCAGTTGTGAAGGAATTTCCCACCCACCCCCACCCCATCTTCTGTCATCTTGGTTGCATTTGAAATCTTGGCCAAGTGATGCACTGGATGTGAGCCTAACATTTGCAAAATGTCGTAGTTACCTCTCTGTCTAGAAGGCTGCAGTAGCAGAGCTCAGATGTGTTTTTGTAAAATTGTTGCCCTTTTCCTTCCCAACGTTAAGCTCCGTCTAGTTCACTCTTACAGACACTGTCTGATAGTAAGACTGTTATTTTCGAGCTCTTAATTTGAAAATATATCTGATTTCCTTTTTAAGAGAGTAAATATAGAGCACAATGTTTTAGATTTTTGTTGGGCACGACTGGTATCCTGTAAAAGCTTTAGCTGTATTTTCCATCCTTTCATTAAGCTGTGCATAGTGTGCTAATGCCAGCAACTAATATCCGTATTTACTTGGAAGCAAGGTTTTCAGCATGCCTAAGATCATGTGAGCCCCTACAGCTCCTGGAGGGCTGTGTGTTTGTGTTACTCGAGCTGCCTGCCTTACAATAGTAATGATTCTTGGGAAGCAGAAGAACGGGTGTAGTTTGTCATTCTCTCTTTTTGATTTAGAGCTGCTAAAATCTTGGTATGTAGGCAACGTGTTTAGGAGGGGGGAGAAAGGTAAGAGCTGCACTTAGGGTCTGGCAGCGGAGAAGCCAGCTGCTGCTTTAGGTCTGGCCTAACGGCATAGTTGTCATGGCAACAATAAAAATACATTGGTCTCGCAGTATTACCACATATGATCACTGTGCCAAAGTGAGCAAGTGAGCGTATGGTTTTGTTGGAGGGGGGGGGGACAGGGTTGGAAGGCCGGTTCAGCGCCTTGGTGGAGATCACAAGTGCATAAGCCATCGTTTGTGTGCGTGCAGTAACGTTGACTCTTTTCGGGGAGGAGGTAACGCTTTTGAGCAGTCCGATGGCCGGGGCTGGGCGAGGTCGTCTGCACCCCTGCAGGCACTTGTTCTGCACCCCTGCAGGAGCACCCCGTTCTTAAACTGCTGCGTGACGTGTAGGTGTGCTCGGTGGCTTCTGCCAGCAATTCTCTCCCTCCCTGGTCCTGGAGGAAGAGCTGTAGGGACTGTATAGCTGCGGGCTGTGTCTTTATTTGAGGTTTTTTGTTGGCACTGTTCAGCTCAACCGCAGAATTTGCAGATCCTATCTCTAACCTGCCCCCTCAAAGCTTTTGTGTTTTTGCCTCCTGCGGTGTAAGCTGACCCACAGTCTGAGGACTCGCACAATAATGATAATTAAGGAATCTCAAGCCTTAGCTCTTGGTGGCTTTTGCATCAGTAACTACTGAATTTCCTTCACCAGTGCTGGAAAACTAAAGCAGTCTGTGCTTTTTGTCAGGGAAGAGCCCCGTGCTTTCAGTATTGCTGCTGTATTGATGTTTAACTTTATACTGTGCTGCTTATACTCATCTAGGAAAAGACAAACAGGTCATTTGGTTTTTTGTAAAACTGCAGTGTGACTGTGAGTTCTTCAAAAAAAAAAAAAAAAAAAACAACCAAACCCAAAAAACCAGACTGTGATGTTGTACACCTCTGCTCCTGGCATAGGTTTTTTTTTTTCCCAGGAACCTCTGCTCAGTATGACAAATAACTTTCAACAAAGGCGGTGGAGCTGGCGAGGCAGCTGTTCCAGGAGGTGAAGTGGAGGAAGGTTAACTTTCGGCACTTCAAGGAACGCAGTGTTTTACAGTTGTTTAATCCTGTGTTTTTGTAAGCAACACCTGAACTCACTGTAACTGGTGGCTTGAAACAAAGCCGCTTGCTTTATAAACCGTTTTCCCCCATTGTTTATGGTTATCCTTGGTGTAGCGTTGGAACTGAAAACCAGGATCTATTTTCCATAGGCACGAACAGTTAAACTTCAAAGAGGTTTTTTTTTAATAGACTTGTCTTTCAAAATTTTTCTTGGAATGTGTTTTATAATTCTAAAGAGATTAATACTGTGAGGAATAAGGCTTAATGATAGTCCTGCTGCTGGAAATAATTGCACGGTGCATGTACAAGGTTCTAAAATATTTTGCATCTCTTTGTCTTCCTCAAGTAGATGGCTGAATGTTAAAGGCTTCTTATTGCAATGAGAAAAGTTATCTGCATTTTTCAGGATTTGATGTAGTCATAGGTACCACGTAGGCATCCCGTGAACGTCTGGAAGGCGGCTTTCTCCTGGTTGGTTGGCTGGTTTGTTTTTTTTTTTTAAAGTTAAAAATAAGAAAGGCCTTTTTGGTGAGTTCCAGTTCCTCTGTTCACTTGGATTGTGTTTGAAATAAAATCCGGAGGCAGAGGTGGTTTGGTACTTGCTCTGTTTGGCTTTGAGTGCCTCACGGACAGCCCAGCTGGTGCCTGGTGTGGTGACAGCCTGGTGTCTCCTTTCAGCCACACACCTATCGGTTCCCATCGAGCTGCTGAAATTTCTCTCTGCTTTTTCCTACAACTACAACTACCTTAAAGTCTTTCATGCTGGAGGCGAGATCTGAGCACAGGGTCAAACCATCAAATGGATGGGGGCTGTTGCCTTGAAGCGCTTCCCTTCAAAGGCAGATCTGTAGGAGTCAAGCCTTGAAGGGATGTGCTGATGCTCAGAAACTGCTTCAGGCTCCAGTGTTCGTTCATATCTGCAGTCATGGGTAGTTGGAGCCTGAAGCCTTAATTCTCTTCTAAGGAAAGTCAGAATCACGTGTAGGGGCTTCTCTGATTTTATTTCTTTCTCAGTGCCTAGTGCTCTGCAATATGGATTCAGGGGGGAGGGAAAGAAAATGCCCACAGAAACGTTTCCATCTGTGCAAGTCCTCCTTCCCTCTCCTGTCAACTTTTAGAATGCAATTCAGTTAGTTGATGGTCAAGAACAAAACTTCCTGCCAAATTTTGTCTTGCTTATTTGGGAGGAAAATTTTGGGATGCTTTTTCCGAAGAAATAAAGTCGATGTTTTGTTGTAAGTTCAGCTACTTTTTCCCTAGACTGCCTGACATATTGTTGTATTTAGCGATAAAAGCAAATACAGCCTCGTAGCTGTATGTGATGTCCCCCAAGATACGGTTCCGGCAGAGTGTAAATAGGCATGTTTGGAAAAGTTGTGTTTGCTAAGAAGGGCTCCTCTGAGCTCTCCTTTGGATCGGGGAAAAGCAGAAAGAAGGATAATGTTTCCATAGGTGTCCAAGTCACTCATTTTAAATAAATTAAAAAAAGAAAAAAACCCAACCAAACAGCACTCAATTCTGATGTTGTTTGATCACAGATGCATTTTACCATTGTGCTGCTTTCCTCCTTTGGCTGAGATCATACAGGTTGGCTTTTATGAATTTCAGACTTGACTTCATTTTCTTGTCAGAGGCGGGCATATCATGGGATGTGACTGAAGAAGAATGACCATGATACGGTGACTGGCAGGGAAATAAGACTGAAAATGAAATAGTGACTATGTCTAGTTTTTAAATTGCTTTAGTTCAGAGGGTTGGAGTATACCTAAGGGATGTGATAACGTGTCTATGTGTAGTGTGGGGTTTTTTTCCCCTTTGTAGTGTCTGACCAGCAGTTCAGGAGCAGAAGCATAATGTCACTGATCTTATCAAAGTGTCATCCTTCAAGTGGGAAACTGCAGCTTGGTGATTTAAAATAAAAAACCCACAGAATTCCTTGGAATGTGCCTAGTGCAGCTCTAACAGGAAAGAAGAGTCATCCAGATCTAAATCTATTATGTCTCCTAATCCAAATCCTAACTTGGCACTAAGCCTAAGAAATACCTGCTGAAGTAGAGGGAAGCAGCACTGTACAGGAGGTGGAAGAATGAAGCAGGGACATCTGATTGCTCTCTGAAATCAGTAGTAACTGGATAGGAAAAGAAGATGATTTCTGATTTGTACTATAATATAATTTTATAGATTACAATGGGGATCTGTTATGATAGGTTTTATGGAAACAGGCTGTAGAGCAGGCTGTAGAGAAGGCTTAAAATGCTCAGAAGTTTGGGTGAAGGGCAGGATGGAAACAGACTGTTCAGTCCTGCAAAAAATTGTATTTGGGAGCAGAGTAGTGAGCCCCTCTCCCCTCGGTACCTGCCCACTCCCTCACCTGCAGATCTGCCCCCCCTCCCAGCTCTTTTCTTAGAAGTACTCTTGTTAAGAAGTTGAGCTATTTCTGTATTTTTTAACTGGGTTGTTCCCAGTGGATGGGATTTCAAGCAGCTGGTCTTCCTCCAGGGGAAGAGGTTTATTTTCACTGCCCTGGGAGAACAAGTTGTAAGTTTGAGCTGGATAAGGGTGGAGGATAGATCTGCCGGTCGGTCTGCTTGCTTTCGAGTGGAGTCCCCTGGGGTTCATCCCTGTCCTTTGGGGTGGCCCAGTTGGACTCGGTGGCACAGGAGTTGTTGGGATTGGCGGGGTGCACGGATGGTAAATTCTGCTGAAGCATCACGTGCTGAACCACTGCCTGGGTGGATGGTTGAATCTTGGCGCTAAACTTTTTGAATAGTCTCATTGCAAGACAAATGAACTCTCTGAAAGAAAAGCCTGTTCTGACTGAAACCCCCATGAATCCTTCCTCTGGTGTGCATGCGTCCTGCATTGTGTGCCCCGGGTGGGAGCCCCAGACGTGCCGTCGTGGTGAGACCAGCACGGCTCAGAATTCTGTGAATGTTCTTGCTGAGTTTGTTCTGGTGCAGACCAACGGCACGAAAATGTCACGGTCCCTTTGAGGACAGGATGGCAACGGGCTTGTACAGAACCAGTCTTGTAGCCTGATTCATGACCTGGGTGCAAAGGCTGACACTCCTGTGTGCTGTTTACCAGCCCTCAAGCTTTGTGTGTGATCGTGTTGGTCTCCTCCCTCGCTCTGGAGAGGTGCTGCAGCTGGAGGCTGCTCTGAAGCCAGACAGCGATGCAGGTTGTCAACACCGGACAGAAGAGTGGAAAAAGTTGGTGTCCTCTTGGGTTTATTTGCTCTGGTGAACTGTCCCTTGCACTCAAGGACTCTGTTCAACCAACTTTCCCCATCAGAACCTACTCCCACTAACAATATATGGATTCATCACATTTCTTACTTGTTTTGGGCAGTGCAGCAAAACCAGTGAACATTGTGATTTATTTTCGAAGATGATGCTTCACTGGAACACCTTTCCAGTTTAAAACTTTTAGGGCTGAATTTATTTCACTTGGAGGCACAGGTAAGCTGATGGTAATGACTGTGAATCATGTTTTCTGAGAGCTTTAGGAATTATTCACAGGTATTGAGATCTATAGCTGTGTTATGCCCACCTCCTCTTTTAGTTTATGCTTGCTTTTCAAACATTGCCTTTTTAGAAATGTATATTCTTTTTTTCAGCACAGACAGTGAGAGAAGGAATAATTTTAGAAAATTCCAGAGCCACAGAACTAAAAAACCAGCAAATTAAAGTTGTTCTTTATGTAATACCCCTTTCTGCCATTTGTTCCAATAAGGAATAAAAGCAAGATGTAACGTAGGCGTTAGAGCAGGGGATGGTAGTCAGAACTCCTGAGTCTATTTCCAGCCACTACCCCAGGATGGTGGCCTGGTTTTCATTCCCCTTGATGGACTTACTTTGCAGAACTTGTTCTGTTTGTGGAGTCAGGCACGAAGCTGAGGGGTGAAGCAATGATTTCAGCCCTACTCTGGGATGTGAGGAAAGCAGGGCTTGGTTTTTGGCTCTGCTGCAGTTCGTGTGAATTTGCAGGAGCAGCTCAGGCATGCAAACCCTTCCAGTCCAAACCCTGGATCCAGTGGAGAGCAGGGTGCTGGCGCCCCGGCTCTGCCCGGCCCTGTTCCTGCTGAAAGGTGCACCTTTACCCCTGCAGTGCTGAACCGTGGGGAACGAGGCGAGGACCCACCTTAGAGCATCTGATAGCCTCGGTGGTCACAACAGAGAAGCAAGAGGCCTGAATTAATACTGCTCGAGGCACAGGATAGAGGGAGAAGTGCTCAGCGTTGGTCCCTCGGGTAAGTTCGTGGCTTATGCACCCATGGGTCCCTCGGTGGAGGCTGTCGGCTGCCCGTGGTCCTGCGCAGGACCTGGGCAGCCATGCCTTGTGCCAGTCCGGGCGGAGCACTGAAGGGAGATGAAGCAAATACAGCCCCTGGTGCAGAACGTTGCATCTTGCCGTAGACAGCAGCTGCACCGCACTTCAGTGGTGGGCAGTGGTCGCAGTGGGGGCACACAGCCACCCTCTGGGACGTGCCTGGGGTGGCACTAGCCTGTCTGGGCTTTTGCTTCCCAGGTCAAACTCCTGCAGGAGGACAGGACTTGGGACATGCCTTTGTCTGCTGAGCTGCCTGTTAGCTCAGCCGTAGCTGCAGAGCACGAGAGCGTGGCTGGATCTAGACTGAGGGAGTTAGGGCTTTGGCATTAAGATTTTATTCAAATTACATGTTGTCAAAGGCAACAGTTTTGGTCAATTAGCACTGATCTGTCTCAGAAACATATTTTTAATTTTACTCTTGCTTTTAGTAGAAAGCTACCAACAACTGCTGATTGCAGATGGAAGCGTTTATGGATAAAGCCTTTCCTTTTCACACTGCTGCAGCCTGCCTGGCTGGCTCCTCTTCGGCGTTTGTTGGTTTGGAGTGGGTTTGTTATTTGATTTCATCCATTTTTTTCCCCAATAGTTACTCCTTGCCAAGAATATCAAATCTGAGAACTGGGGCGAGCGTGTTGCAAGGAAATGGAGAGCTACCACGAGGCGCCTTGGTACAAGGGGAATGCGAGGAGGGAGCTGACAGAAGACCTGGAGGGTGTTTGGTCCACACTCAACTGGAGACAGACACAGTGCAGAACTGGCAGATGCAGAAAGTTAAAGAAAAAAAAAAAAAATGGTGAAATGGAGGGAAGGGAAGAGATCAGGAGGTTGGAAGGAGTGTGACAGATGAGCAGAGTAATGTAGACAGAGAGAAGGTCTTCCCACTCCTGTAAGGTGCCATAGCCAAAGAGGTGATAACTCACTAACTGGGACCAGATGGACTTGTTTGTCTGCTCTCAACATCTCAGCAGAACTTGTTTCAGCTGCCACCAAGGATGAGTTTCAGAGTCTCAGCACAGATGGTTGCTCTTTTGACAACGAATTCAGGGGTCTGTCAACAGGTTTTCCAAAGCTCTCAACATCTGCGGGGAAAATGCTGAGCAAAGTCTGAAATTGCAGTCAGTTAAGTAGCGTTTGAAATGGGAGCTGGGAGCTTTTGAAGATCTAATTTCTGTCCCAGGATGCTTGAAAACCAGTGCTCTGAGACATTAATCCTGTGACTGGCACAGCTTTGGTTTTATCCCAGCGTTACACCGCTGGCTGTGGTGGAGTTATTCTTGGTCCTTGCTGCTGTAAATGGGAGAGCAAGACCGAGATGTTTCTAAATACTTGGAATTCTTTTTTTAGTGAAATGTGTTTTCTAAGTGGAAATAACAATAAACCAAAGACTTTTTTGGAATATCCTGAGCATTGTAAGAGTCAGCCGCGTCTTTCCCTGCTGAGTGCAGGGAGTCTGGTGGGATGAGCCACCCCCGCCAGCCGCAGGGACAGTGAATAACTGAGTGTCTGAGGGCACCAGCTGCAAATCAGAGGTGGCAAGCTGGGCTCTAGAGGGACGGGTTGATGCCGAATGGCATCATTACGGGACTAACCCGGCAGCTGCTCTGGCTCAGGAAAGAGGTTTGTCAGCAAGTTGAAAACTCTCCACAAGTTTTCTTTGCCGATGCAGCAGAAACAGAGGAGACATGGGGATGGCAAGGTGGGGGCGTGAAGGACGTGGTGGGACCCACACCGGGTCTTGAGCTAAGCCAACTTCTGCCAGCAGAGGAGTGAGTCCAGGGCTTGTTTTCTACTCCTGGCTTTTAATTCGCCTTTCCTCTGTAGTGCTTAAATTTCAAAGAAAGGCAAAGCAGTGGAAATTTTTTTTTTCATCCAGTATTCAGCAGGGCAGAATATAGCTGGTCATTGTAAAGCAATATCCAGGGGGCTCAGAAAGTATGAAGATACTCCCAAGCTTTCTCTTCCTTTTTATTGTGAGCTGGGAACTAGGAAAGGCTTGTTATCTGCAGGTGCTGCCTTGTGCAAGACGACATGAATTGGCATTGGACACTGAGGCCAGAGAGAGCTTTGCTGTAGCAATTAATGCCCGTAAACCGAACAGGACACACAGAGCAGGAATGGTGGCTCCAGCTCATACCTGTCGTCTTCCATTGGGCTCTGATGCTTCATGCTGGTATTATCGTAGGCAGAGTTGGAAGGGGGAGTGAGGAGGAAACGTGACACTCACAGTTTGAGGACCCGAACTTGTCCATGGAGCCACTGCCAAGCAGAGTGCCGGTGCGGTGGACTGGTACGTCTCAGATGTGACTTGGAGCATCTGATCTTGCCTTCTTGCATCTTAATTTGGTTGGTGCTACCCTGTGCTGCCATGTAACCACAGCCCCGTCATGGTCTGCTCGTTCCTTGGTGGAGTTTCTGCATTCGGATGGGCCTCTCCAACATTGCAGTTGTCCGTTAAGGCAGTCTTCAGGTTGACTGGTGTGGAGGAGACTTCCCTGTTTGCCAGGATTATGCTGAAATCTAATCCGGTCCTCTAGAACACTTGTTAGCATCCCCTCGCTCATCCTGGTGAACATGATGTGGCATTTTACAAGTGTGCTTTCCTTTCCGTCGTGAGGCAGCTCACAAACGGAGGCCAGGACACATCCCTGACCAGGACGTCTGTAGCTCCCCAGGAGTGTGAGTGCATCGCTGGCATACATGAGTGAGCGTCAGGCAGGACAAGGGAGTTTATCATATGAGCTTAAGTCTCAGAGGGAGGATCTATACAGGGTGGGCCTGATCCTGATGGAATTTCTGGGAACCGCTGGGACGCTCGTTGGCATTGGTAGGGCAGCACTGTTGGCTTCACACCTCCGTGGAGGTTTAGGTTAATGCAGGGCTAAAATCCAGTTCCAAGAGCTAGCTTTTCCCAAAGGGTAAGCAGCCAGGGAAACTGAAATCGGATCCTGTTGTCTCTGACGAAGGGTTGAGGCTAACGATAAAAGTTCTTGGTCGTCCTCAAAAGCAAGGACTAGGTGATGGCCGTGTTGTGAAGGAATCATGGTGGCTTTGTCTGGTAGAGCAGAAAGGGGAGCTTGGGGGTCTTGCTGTTTGGTGGGTGTGTGCTCTGCCTGAGAAGCAAGAGAGGGTACCCCTCAGCGCTGGTAAGCCTGCAAAACGGGTAGGGTTTGTCTGCAGTGGTGTGGGTTCAGTCAGGTCAAACGTTGACGTACGGGCATTAGAGCATACTGGATAGGGAGTTGCTGTGGGCTGGGGTGGCTCTGCAGGTCTGCGTGAGCTGCTTTCACTCTCTCTCCATGGCTTCCAGTACAGTGGTACTGGATAGTGATGGGAAGCACTCGCAGCTCTGAAAAAACACTTTGCAGTTGTTCTTGAAGGCATCAAAAGGGGCAGCAGTTGTAATTTGTGTGCAGAATGAGGGCTTCAAATACTGCACCTCTGGGGAAGGGGGAGAGCCCCCCTCAAATATGCCTCCTATGCTGTGCTCTGCTTTGCTGAGTTTCTTTTAGGGGAGCTAAGCAGCTCTTGCAGGGCTGGAGAGCTGAGGACAGCACCCGAAAAGGGCAATGTGGAAGGAGAAGAGAAAGTACAGCTGTGCTCCTCTCCCCAAGACGTTTGAGTCATCTCTTCAGCAGAGAGGAGAGGCTGACTAAGCCACTTTCCAGGACACCCTGTACCACAGGGGACAATGCTGTGCCCTGAGGGACATGTGCTGAAGCCCTTCAGCCTGGGTACAGTGGTGGTGGGGCCACCCAGCACACTGCAACCAGCCCTACAGACCCTGGTTCCCCACCCGTTGGGAAAAGTCATTTTCAAGAAGCTGCCGTGAAGCCTTCTCGTTCGATTTCTTTTGGCTGCTTATTTACAACATTTCAAGCCGCAGTGTTTGAATTCCCCCAAGTCCCTGTGTTCATCATTATGCCAATATCTTGTTTCTTCTCAAAGCATTTTCACCCAGGGCTACCCACTGGGTTTCCATTAGCCAAAAGCTGGTCCCCACAAGGCTCCCCACCATGAACAGGACTCACCAGGGGGCAGCTGAGAGGGCTAAAGCCTGTGTGAAAACACAGCGTTGCCCCTTCTCCTCAATGCCTGGTGCATGGAAGGAGCCCAGTGCTCATGAGAACACCCCAATTTTTTTTCCTTGCTTTGAAGCTTTCGGATCCCAAAGCCAAGCCTCGGGCTCACTCGGCTGCGTCTCTTCAATCCTTTAATGCTACCCCGGTACGACACAGGATCACGGTGAAGACAAAACAACCTCGCTTGCCCATCAGGGATATCTCTTGCAAGGGCCTCTTTGTTGTTCCAGCCCAGAGGGTTCTTCCACGTTACAGGCTGTAAGACACAGCGTGACGGGTCAAGGCAAGGCCAGAGATCCGAAGAGAAAGAAATGAAAACAAGCTCCTTTAATATAAACTATATGTTTTCTTGTCCATGCTCAATTTACACGCTGCATTTTTGACTCCTTTCTGACGACAGTGTTTATCTCGTGGGGGACAATCTCATTAGCAGGGAAGGGCAGCATCAGATTTTTCTGTGCCTTGTTTAAACAGTATCATTTGCTTGTGTTTTCCTTTTAAAATGATTGAGCAAACAGCTCAAAAGCGACTGAGGCAAGGCTTACATCGCCCTGCTCCCTTTCCACGTGCCCCCAACTATTTTAAAAGTTTGAGGGGAAAAAAAAAAACATTGTGTCAACTAAAACATTTTAACTTGCTGATTCAGAAGGGTCAAAGAAAACCCATTCCAGGAGACAAAAAAAAAAAGAAGTGAGGTTTTAGCTTCTATTGAAACTGGTGGCTGGCATTTATGAAAAACGTTGGGTCATGGTAAAGCAGACTAATATTTTAATAATATTTAGGATAACCTCTGTTTACACAGAAGTCTTGTTTTAAGTGAGGATCACTTCTATTGAGTCAGTATATTTTCCAGGAATAGAACCCTTTTTTCTTTGGAAAACCAGGAGAAAAGTGCAAAAGCTGTTATTTATATAAGACTGACCAGTTTTATTACTCTTTTCAGCATCAGGGTGGCCGAGGACTGGAGGGGGAGAGAGCAGGGCAACCACTGCCCCGTTGCACTAGACCATGCCCAGCGCCAAACCTTCCCCTTACCTCCCTGCGCCAGAGCAATGCTCTTTTCCTACTCATTTCCTCTCCCCGCTTCCCTTTGATCACGGTCTGGAGCCGAGCATCCTGACCCAGGCCACTTAAACAGGAGGGAAGATTTGCTTTGTTGGCTTTTGGAAACAATAAGCTGGTTTTGGGGCCGAAGGGGCTCCTGACAGCCCTGGCGTCTCACTCGGGAGTCACTGTGGTTCTGCGAGCGGCACCCCTCTCCCCACTCAAACCCCATCCCACACCAAAGTCCCTCCATGCCCATAGGGGACAGCTCCCTCCCTCCCTCCCATGCCCCCTGTGCTGGGATGCTCTGGCTCAGTGTCACCACGGAGAGGCACAACCTCATGCAGCTGTGGCCATATTCCACGTCTGGGTCCAACCCCGAGGACCTTGATTCTGTCTTTGCTGACTTTGGGAGATCCACCACCCGTATTTTTGGCACTGTGTTTCCAGAATCACCTTGTGCATTTAGAGCATCGAAAAATGTTTAGCCAAAGCCATTAGCAGCATCACAGCGGCCAGCGAGCAAGGAAGCGCGCTAGGAGATGGTAAACTGATGGCTTGTCACCGTTAAACCAAAGGCTCCACAGTGGTGTTTCTCCTGCATCTTCCTCCTCCTCCTCCCCCAGTGCCCTCTGTGCGGGCTGGGGTCTTGGCTTCTCCCAAACCCCCAACCTCCCTCGCCTCCCGCAGCCCCTGTGGCCAGTCGCTTTGCACTGGGGCCCTGCTGCAGTCCCCACCTCCTGCTCCTCCCGAGCACGCTTCGCTGGGCCGTTTAACAGCTCGGGCACCAACAGGCACTGGTGCTTCTGGACCTGGGCACGTGTGTTTTGAGTGTGCACCACCCAGGTAACGTTCAGCACCTGCTTCCCGCCGCGTATCTAGACCAAAATGGTAAGGCTGGCCAGCGCTATGAGGTGGATGGATTGTGCCAGGCCAGCTTAGCAGGACACGACTCACCCCCAGCGTCTGTGCCGGGTGGAGACGTGTGTCTGGGACGTGGGGAGATGGCTGTGTGACCCAGCAGGAGGGGGCCAGGCACTGTGGATGCCCCCGCTCCCAGGGATTGCTGCCTCCCATGCGGTGATATCCCCATCACTAGTGCTTGGGCCAGCTCTCCTCCACCGCCCTCCTGGGCCTCACAGGCATTGTCATTAGCTTGACTGGTGGGGTTTTTTTTAAATTTTTGTTCAAGTTTCCACCGTAAGGTGAGGGATGTGCCTTAACCTGCTGGTCTGGGGTTTTCCTAGCACAAGACTGAGGAGCATTGGGTGTCTGGGGGGTGGGTCACAAGCACACGAGGGTGTTTGAGAGCATGAAGTCTGCTGGGATAGTGCTGGAGGAGCGTGTGGGGCAGAAGGCACCAGGCTGTGCTGATCGGGTGCTGTGCCTTTTGTACGTGGCCCGCGGAGCATGCCTGGAGCTGGGCTGTGGTTTCACCCTGGGCAGATGTCCTGGTTTGGGCTAAACCAGAACTAATTCTGTTTTAGTGCTTTAACTTTTCAGTTAAGTCTCCTCTAACTAACGGCACTTTCTGAAACAGCAGCCTGTTTTTCCAGACAGTGACTGCTCCTAGCAGTGATAAGGCCTGATGTTTACAGTTCGTACCAAGGAATGGGATGCAGAGAGGCCCTTGCTTATACTTGTTCTTATGGCGACCAAGGTCACTGCTAAATCTTGTACCCCATGTTGGGGTGCCGGGAGTGAAAAGTGTCACAAGCACGTAAGAGGTCACACCTGCAGGGAGGAGCGAACCAGACAGGTGACCCAAACCTGACTTACAGAGTGTTCCATCCCATATACATCATATTCAGTATAAAGCTGAGAGATCACGAGGGTCTCTCTCTCTTCTTCGATGGCCAACATCTGAGGAGGACTCTTGAATCCAGTGCCTGAGTCCAGCTCCTGATCCCATCCCTGTCTGCTGCCGAGTCCAGCCTGGGACTACCCCAGTGCCAGCCCTGTGGTGTGGTGGCGACGTATCGTCATCAGGGTGGGGGGAGTCGGGTTCGGTATTGGTTTTGTATATATTTGTACATATTGTATGTATTTAATTATTTCCTTATTCTTATCTTTTCTTTTATTGTTATTGTTTCATTAAAGCTGTTTTAGTTTTCTTTTCCAAACCATAAAGTCTCTCTCCCTTGTTCTTTCTCCTTTTCCCTTCTGGGAGGGGAGAGGGGTTAACAGAGAGCATCTGTCATTCCTTAGTGGCCGGCCCAGCCTCAAACGGTGACAGCAGAGCTGCCTGGAACTCGCCACACTGGAGAGGGCCAACAGGGAAATAATATTGTGCTGTGGGCAACTGGGGGAGTCCAGCGTTTGAGCTTACACCCTTGCCTGCTTTTTTTGGGGGGTGTAACATCCCAGGTGGGGCTGTTTTAGTGTTTGTACCCACCTGGCGGTTAGGTACCTGCCTGCTCCTGCGGTGCAGAGGTACTTCCTACGTCTGGTGTGGAGGTCTCAGGGGGACAAGGTCCCCCAGGCTGCACCTGGCATGTCGTGGCTGGGGGACACCAAGGGGTGACATTGCTGAGAGTGAAAAGGAGGGCCCCAAACCTGGGACCTCTCCATAGTCCTCCAGCTCCTCTTCAAGGATTCCTAAGAAAAGCTGAAGGGCTGATTCCCCACTCCAGCTCCCCGGTGAGCTGGGGAGGTGCTTTGGGCCAGTCTCAGGGACAGTAAGTAAGTCCACTGAAGTGGTGGGCTTGCTTCTAGCCCTGCTGGCTGCCCTGAGGAATGTAGGTGTGCGAGCAGGAGCCAGGACCAGTTTTGGAGCTTCCAGGGGACAACATGGATTTAAGGGTCTGGCTCTGAGCCCCTTCTTCCCTGAGGATGGCAGGCAGCTGCCTCTTCAGGGTGCCACAGAAGTAGGTCCCTTTGCCTTGGAGAAGTCATCAGTGATCCTTGGGTGGATTTTTTGCTGTGGAAATGTAGGTATGATGCATTTGCAACTCCCTTTTCAATTCTGCTCTGCCAGACAGCAGATCTCATTGACATGTGCCTATAGCAACGTCTCCTGGTTGAAAATGAGTGAGCTGCAACAAATTGATAGATTTGCTGGTGGATACATAAGAATGGTTGATATTATTACCATTATTATTATTATTACTACTATGACTGTTATTTATCGTTTTGGGGCAACTGTTTTTTGGTTAAGGTTGCAGCAGTGTGCAATTCAAAAACAGCATCACCCACATGGCACCTCCACAAGCCTCAGGGTGCAGCAGCCTGGGGCAAAGGGACTGAGGTCACGGCGGATCTGATTCTCTTCTCTTGCTTAAACAACTGCTTTTCTTGGCGGGCATCTGGTGGGAAGAGGCCTACAGCATCAGTAGGGAATCCTTTTTCCTGGAAAACCCATGTATGTGCCAGTGTGTCCAGGGCAGTTGGACAGTGCAGCGTGTCACTGATTCTCAGGCTGTGTGACGTGCTGCCGGTCTCCAGGGACGGTGCTGCTCCACGAGGTTCCCGCTCACCAGCTCATGACCATTGCTGCATGACACGGGAGTCAGAGGTTATTGGCAGAAAGTGTCTTTGGGTGGGCTGAGCTGTGCAGAAGTAACTCATGGCTTTGGATGCCATGGTTTCTGGGTGTCCCTGTTTGAGTTACTGCACTATACTCTTAGTTTCCATTGCTAATTCATGTTTCAGGGAGCTCGTCAAAGCCAGAGGCTCAGTGCTCCAGGTGTGTGGTGGGAGAAGCACCTTCTTGTGGGCTCTGCATCCAGGCCATGGTGAGCTGTCAAATAAGAATTTATAATTAATAATTTGTTTCAGAATAAGTTATTTTTTGCGGAGGATTGCCCAGTGATTGGGGGGGATGGACTTTGACCTCATAAGCTTTCATTTTTGATCATTTTCCTGTTGCCCTTTAAACAGTTTACTTTTTGCTCGCTGAGGCTGAGATTACTTATGATTAAGAGGATGTGGCTTACACACGGCTCTCCTCTCCCCTCCCAAATCCTCAGCAGGATCAGGCTTCCCAGGTGGGGTCAGAAGTCATGGCACCAATCCACAGCTTTCCTGGGATTTCTGGTTTGCAGCACATTTTGCACAAATCCCCTTAAAGAATTCTGGAAGGAAGCTGGGAAAGCACCCATATCTTCAGGGCACTATCCTGCTCCACTGCCCTGGGACCTGTTGACTACACCCAAGGAGGATGGAAACAGACACCCAGGTCCCTGAGGTGTAGTTGTTCAACACATTCTCACTTCACAGTAGGGAGGAAAAAACAATTCCATTTAAACAGCCTTTTGGTGGTTTCCATCTGTCTGGGTCAGGTTTCCAGCGCACCGGCTCCCTGCTGTGGATTGGTGCTTGGTCATTCACTGCCAGGTCCCCTCCCGAGCCTGGGGATGTCCTGGCCAGGATGGTCCCAGGAGGGAGCCAGGGTGTTTACAGTTGGAAACATTGGGGGGAAACATGCTCCCATGGTGTTTTCTCTAAGAGCAGCAAATCGCAGAGGTTCCTCCTGACCCTTCCTCCTAGAAAACAGATGAAAAGAGACACTTCAATGAAATCCAGGTTGCCGTGACAGGGGATGCCCCTGACAGCTTCTCCAAGGGCTTCACACTAGGCACCAGCATCAGGGAGGCAGCTCCTGTTACCAGGCCTTCCCTGGGCTGAGCTGAGCACTGCACGATCCAAGCGTGGTGCATCCCCCAGTGTCAGCGCGACAGCTTGGGCAGCTCGGCCACGTGAGAAGCCCAGCAGAAACCTTGGGTGCTGGTGCGGTGCAGGGTGGTAGCTGGGGGTGTGCTACAAGCCCTCGTGATCTCAGATTTTGTGCACGACTTGGAGGAAGTTGTTCAGCATCTCTGGGCTTCGGTTCCTGCTATGTAACATACAGATGGTAGAATAAACTGGGGGACACGCAGCTGCTCTGCTGATGGGGACAGATCCATCCCTGAAGGAGATCACTTCCGACCCTCCCGGAGCAGGCTGGGGCTGGAAATGAGATGCCGAAGAAAATGAAACGGCGATCCGGTGATTCAGCATCTCTCCACCCTTCCCTGAGTCATACTCTGACAGAAGGCAAGAATGTCCGTCCAGCCCCTGTCCTGCAAGTGGGAAAGGCCAAGCCACCGCTCTCTCCTCTCTTTTGGTGTGCTCTGCACTGCTTCACTTGGCCTGGGACCCATCCCTTGGACGGGGATGTGCTGTGTCCTCCCCTTCTGTGCTGTGTCCTCCCTTTCTGTGCTGTCTCCTCTGAAAGCAGGAGGCTGCCATTAAGTGCTCAGAACTCCTGTGGGGGTACTTGGGTTTTCCAGGGCACCATCATGCCGATGGCTCATCGTCATCATCTCTCTCCAGCATTTGAAACCAGTATGTATATGTGTATGTGTATGTATATCTGCCTGTCTGCTAGGGGACATATTACCATTATCTGTGAATTCAGGCTTTTTGCCCTATTTCATTTCATCCCGTTTCTGCTATTCCACTCCATGGGGCTGTTCGGTTCCTCCAAAATGATATGCAAATCCTTTTTTGGGATGAAAACTGTGACACGTTTATGTTACCACATACTATTTCTTGTGCCACTGGCATTGCCAGAAATACTGAATGAGCCCCAGGACTGAAATTTGAGTATCTCCAGGAGTTATCTCCCTTGTAGCCTGAGAAAACCCTTACTGAGACAGAGCACTGGGATCTCCCTTAGTTCATTTGTGTCCTGGTTTCAGCTGGAATAAAGTTAATTTTCTTCCTAATAGCTGGTACAGGGCTATGTTTTGGATACAGGATGAGAAACACATTGATAACACGCTGATGTTTTAGTTGTTGCTGAGCAGTGCTCGTGCTAAATCAAGGACTTTTCAGCTTCTCATGCTGCCCTGCCAGCAGAGGCTGGGGGTGCACAAAGAGCTGGGAGGGGACCCAGCCAGGACAGCTGACCCCAACGAGCCAAAGGAATATTCCATACCATATGACATCAGGCCCAGTATATAAACTGTGGGGAGTTGGCTGGGGAACACCGCAGCTTGGGGATTGGCTGGGCATCGGTCAGCAGGGGGTGAGCAATTTATTGTGCATCGCTTCTTTTGTATATTCTATTATTATTGTTGTTACTGTTGTTGTTCCTGTTATTTTCCCTTCCTTTTCTGTCCTATTACTCTGTCTTTATCTCAATCCATGAGTTTTACTTTTTTACCTTGAATCTCTCCCTCATCCCACTGCGGGGGAGGAGGGAGCAAGCAGCTGCGTGGTGCTTAATTAACGGCTGGGGTTAAGCCACGACAGTTTCCTCTCACCAGATATTATCTTCTCCATTTTAACTAATAATTTCATGTGGGACACCATAAAAAGAAAGGTGCTAAACGCTGGCAAGATCTGACTGCATGCTTCTTTTTTACCTAGAAAATCAATTATTCAGGAAAGCTTGCAGAATTCTCTGACAAGAATTTTGTTTGGCAGACGTACTGTAGACAAGCAGAGCTGTAGTTGCCCAGGGCAACTTTCTTGCCTTTCTTAAATTGCTATTTTCCAGCACTGCTTCTAAACCACCATAGATTAATTTCAAATACTTGCTGCTGAACTTGCAATTTCATGGCCATTTCTTCACTGACTCTGGGATGGAGCTGGTCCAGTTCCTCTGATTTGCCTGCACCCAGCTCTTTGAGATTTCCTTCCCCATTAGATGTGGTTGTTTCCATATCCTGATGTCCATCATCCATCTTCAGTTCAGCCTGAGATTCATCATCCTCTTTCTTCCCAAGCCTGACACCGAACAGCCACCTCATTTGAGGGACCTTTTTTTGATATCTTTAGACTGCCACACTCTGGGCATGCAGAAGCCACATTTTTTTCTTCTTTTCTCATTTACAACTCATGAACATTTTGGTAGTTGTTTTAATTTCCTTTGTAAGGTAGCTTGACTTTGGCAACTTTCATGTTACTCCTGCACCACCCAACCTTTAACACAGAACTCTCTTTGCTGGTTAACCCCTTTTTCCCATCCATTTCAGGCTTGTGGTTATTCCTAACATTCTTTTTTTGTGGTAATTCTTCATCCAGTTAAAGCTTTGGCCTCTCCCCTGAGAAGCTTCCTCTTTTGCCTGGGATTGCGTTCCATATTGTTGTTAAGGTGAGTTGATTTCCCTGATTAATTTCCTTAATTTCTCAAAATTCCACCTCTGAAAATGTTAGCAGCAAGCTAAGTTGTTCTTTTTAATTTAAATTGAAATACCATGAGGGCATTCAATCCATTCCTTTATGATATCCTTACTTCTTATCAAAGGCAAGCAAAAAAGTCTTCACTCTTGTTGGATTAATGATGCTTCAGTGAACAAACCAGGCTATTGCAACCAGGAGTAGCCACATCTCATCATTACTGGCAGCGTGATGGGAAGTTAAGGTCTTCATTAGAGACACCACTCCCATGCTTGCCATGCTTGTATCGTGCTTGTATCAGCCCTGTGACAACAGCACCAAAATCCCTGTGCGTACCCACATCTGACCCTAATGATCTAGAGGAAAGTGCCAGCACTACCCTCATATGGCCTTTTGATGCTCCTGTCTCCTTCCTACCACTGCTGACGCCTCCTAGGTACTTCCTAGCCAAAGCACCGGCGGACATGATTCCTCTCTCCCAGGTTAGTGCTCTCACTCAACCATGTTTCTGCAGAGCCACTATGAGGTCTGCTTACTCCTGTCCATCCCTGCTGCTGAGTCTGGGTCCTATTCATCGCTTCCCACTTGCTTCCCCAGCCCGACCCAACTATTTGCCTGGTCTTCTGCAGACTCACCCTGGAAGCTGCCATGAGAAACAGCTGGTTTGCTTGATATCAAGTCAACCCCTCTGAAAATCGTTCTATTGACTTCCCCTTTCCTTCACCAGGTCTCAGTCAAATCTCAGCTCATTAGACCTCGCTTTACTTTAGGCCCCTAATTAAGGTGTCACTTGGAATGGCTGGATTTGATGAAATAGTTGGACTCGATGATCTTAAAGGTCCAACCTAAAAGTTTCTATGATGCTATGATTCTAAGTGCCTGTAGGTACTTGGTTGGAAACTAGGCCCCATACCCAACCTCAAGGTCAAGGGTGACTCCGATCTAGATTCTGTTTCCACTCATCTTCTGGCCTCTTTTTCCTCTTCAGTGCTGTCATCTTGTGAAGTTTGTAATCCTACTAATCCACAGGAACAGGCATGTTTCAGGAGCTTTGAGGCTTACAGGTCTTGGAAGGCTGAATTCTTTGGAACCCAGGTACGACCGGGAAGTCAATAGCTACTTGATTGCTGCAACAAGCTAGTATGTGCTGCTCATTTAGGAAGAACTCCTAAAATGCTGTCAACTTCTCTCCAGTGTTTTTCAGCACCATGATTGTAAAGCTCAACAAATGACAGAAGTTTCCTGAACCATTTCATCATCTTTTCTGTACATTGATTTAGTACCATCTGAGGACCTAGCCTTGCTCCTTCTCTTCTGTTGGCTTTCTCGAGATAAGATCAGGTCCTTAGACCATCTCTGCCCCATGTCCTGAAACCTGCAGGAACGTGGTCTGCCTCCACTGCACTGGGGCTGACTACTCTGACCTTTTTCCCAAACACATGGTTCTTTTTACAGCTAAGTGGCACACTGCTAACTTGGGGCCCAAACAAACATCAATATTTGCTTCATTGGTCTGGGAAGAAGGATTTAGAAGAGACTGGAGGGGTCTGACAGAGATGTTTCACCAGCACGAGGGGGAACAGCTGCAATGCTCGTCCCGGCAATGCCCCCCACTGCCCAGCAAACAATGCACAGTCATATGTGTCCCTTCCAGTTCTCCCTCTTTCCATGATGGTCTGCTAAGGGAAACCTTCGATGCATACAGCATCCAATGGGATAGTCCCCACAACTGCTTTTGGTGATGGGTGGAGATTCCACGGTGCCTCCCTGATGGTCCCATGGGCTGGCACAGGGGACACAAGGAGCTGGTGGGGTGGGAAGGAGATTGCCAAGGGGACCCCCGGCTGCTCGTTAGTGCCTGAGCAACCCTGGGGTTGTTGCACCCTTCCATGCCACCTCTGCTGGGATCAGGAGAGACCAGCCATGGGTCACCATTTTCGCACAGGATGACAGCACGGCACTGCCGAGTGGCTCTGGGGCCTCAGAGCAGGCCCCACCGACAGATGCCTGGTGCAGGGTAGCGCTGGAGCTGCTCCTGGGGCAGGCCCCAAAACAGCATGCCCCTCCCCAGAGAGCTGGGGTGAGACTGTGCGTCCAAAAACATCTCTTCTACTCTTAGGACTTCAAGTGCATTTTTCACGTGGGAAAAATCTTGTTGCAGGTGAAAGATCCAAGGAGAAAGCCGACGTGTGTCGGATGAAGGCTGCCAAGTGCTGGGAAATGTTTGCTCTAAAGAGGTGTATGAAATTCCTAAAACCGAAATGAACCTGGTCTGCAGTAGCTGGTTTGGGTCTGAACAGGTCGACTGGGTGATGAAGCAAGGAGGCTATGGAATAAAACTAAGTTTTCAAATGCAGCCCAGTTCTTGTGAGCGCATCATCCTGTTTTCTCCATGCAGATGCAAACCCTGTGCTCGGGTTGAGATATATATAGATAGATATATATATAATTTTTTTTTTAATGTGAAAAGACCTACGTTTGAGCTGGTCTGGCCACAGCCAGTGTTCACAGGGGAATAACAGACAATTTTCTCCTTGCATGGACATGCAGCACACTCTTGAATCAAATTCTTCACCTTCAAACCCTTCTTTTGCCATCTGCGATGAACGATTTTCTCTCGTTCTTATTCTATTTTCTTGTTCCCTGTGATGAACTGAATTGTTATTCTTAGTCTTTTATTCCTATTCCTACCGTTTTTCTTATTTTCATGTTCCTATTCCAATTCCTGTTCTTTTCCTTATTCTTATTCTTATTCTTATTCTTATTCTTATTCTTATTCTTATTCTTATTCTTATTCTTATTCCTCTGTCTCTTCCTCTACTATTGCTATTGCTATTTGCTACTATTACTATCCTTCCATTACCATATCACTATTATATCATCATCACCATCACAAGCTGGAGCCACCCTTCGCACCAAAATCCAAATGTGCTGTGTGCTACACAAACACGAAACGTCCATGACCCCCATCCCAGAGCCTTCCCAGTTTGAGTGCCGAGGAGGATCAGCAGGGGTGAGTGGCTCCTGCGCTGCTCCACTGCACGGGCTGCCCCCTTGCTGCGGGCTGGCTTTGCCCAGGAGTTGGCACGTGGCCGCTGGAGACCGACACTGGGGGGCCAGTGGATGGTGGATGGGGACAGGGACAAGGGAGGCTGGTGGTGCAGCCCCAGCCAGGGTCGGGTGAGGCTGCAGGGCCCCGCAGGCAGGAGAAGAGCCAGTGCACACACAGCCATCTGGGTAACACGATAAGGAGCTCATGGCGTCTGAAAATAAAGGCTCATCCAGCTAAAAAAAGCCCTGTGGTGGGGGTGAGGCACTATTAACACCTAAGTGAAAGGGCTTTTACTTCTGTGCCAGATTTAGGCTTGAGGAACTGGTATGATTTAATTTTAAAAGCAGAGGTGCACCAAGCTGGTGTGCAGGTAGTATTAGTATTTAGCATTAGTACTAGTGTTAGTATTATGTTGTTATTTACAGCTCGAGACAGTGCTTTTGGGCCACCACACATGGCCCCACCAGGCGAGGCACTGTAGAAGCACCCAAATGAGGGCAGCCCCTTCCTCCTGGCTGTTCAGTCTTAAAACTGAACAGGGAAATGTGGGGAAACGGTGGCACTGGAGGACCTGAGCACCTGGGCTTTCTCTGCCTGTTTCTGGCAGGGTTGAGTCAGAAAAAGATGTGGGAGGCAGCAGGGTGAGAGGGATGGAGCAGAGAGGCAGGGTGGGATGAGCTCCGTGAGGATGAGCCTGCCAGCCTGCAGCGGCAACACGGGTGAGCAGGTTGGGGGACGAGGATGTGTCCTACAGTGGAACAAGCCATGAAGGAGGGATGTGTCCCTGCAGAGGAGCAGGGCATGGATGGGGAGAGCCCATGGCAGCCCCCTCTGCTCACCCCACTCCTCGCTGAGGGGGTAGACGGGTTACTGCTGCCCCCTGGCATCACGCCCACCCCTGACCTGGCTTTGTGCAAGTGGTGGCTTTGGCTCTCTCGCCCGCTTCAGCCCCAAACCCACAACACCACGGGCTCCCTGCAGGTGCAGGGCGAGCGTGTCCTGTCTGCAGGCCCTTCTCCAGCCCTTGTGGCCAGACCCACAAGCCCTGGGGGTTCCCCACCCCTGCATCCTGCTTCACCCAGCAGCAAAGAGGGGAGAGGCTTCCCATGGCCAGGGTCTGCACCTGGATGATGGACTGATCCTGCTCCTTCGACAGTCCCAGGGCAGCTGGTTCAAGTGCTCTATGTTCCCTGTGGAGTCAACAGGTCCCACTGCTGCTCTGATGGGCTCAGGGCATAGACAGCATCAGGGCAAAGACATGGTGGCCACTGGTTCTCCAATAAGAGCAGAAAACCACTGGATTTGGTGCTTGGCCTGCTCGTTTCTGGGTGTGCTGTGAATTCAGGTGGAATTCATCACCTGGGCAGCAACTTTTTTTTGCACACCAAATCACAATGCGACTATTAGAGCAAGTCTACCAGAAAGGGTCTTAGAAACACTCTGAATGACCACGCCAAGGGAGGGTATCTCCATCTCGTCACGCCCTGTGATGCCCTTCTCCCTCCCAGTGCTTCCTCCCAGCAGGATTTCTCCTGCCCAGGTTGAGCAAGTCCCAAACCGGGGGCTGGTGGGGGGGATTGCTGCTGCTGCCACCGTTCCCTGCCCTCACCCCAAGCCCAGCTGTCCTGTGGGAAGCTTCACATGCCTGGAGGGTCACCAGCTGCCCACTCCGCTTCTGCAGGGGCCCACGAGTGCTCCCAGGGCACGCGGGCACTGGGGGGAGGCTGTGAACAGGGAATCAAAGAGGCCACCGAGCAGCCAGGGAAGCCACCACAATGGCCAGGTGTGGCTATGACCTCCTTGGAGAGGTGGCGGCACTGCCATCCTCCAACTTTCAGCTTGCTGATAGCTCCGTCGCTGCCTCTCCCTGGGCTACCTGGGAAAACTCAAGTTCTCCTCCAACACTGAGCTTTGCCATGGGTCCTCCGCCCCCCACAAGATGGAGCGGCCAATATGGACCTGGGTCTCATCTCTCATTGCTGCCCTGCTCTGCATCAAAGGGGAGGGTGCTGGCAAAGGCCTGAGGCCCAGGCTGCAGCAGGGCCACGCAGGGTTACTCTGGAAAATATGCACGCTGATATTTTATTCATCTAAAGCTGAAGTGGTCGGTATGAAAGAAAATACCTTTTGGTCTTTCATACCTCCAGTCAATGAATTCCTGGGCCTTTTATAGCTCAGGAATGCCGGGCGCTCTCGGTTGGTTTTACAAGGCTGCGAAGCCGCAGCTTAAGGTCTGGATGAACATTAATCACGGCGGGGACGATGACAGCTGCCCGTGTTTTACCCAGCTTTCAGGCGGGTATCACACTTCGGCACACTGCGCCCTGTTTGCCCCATTTGCTTTGGTCTGCGGAGAGGGGGGGGTTATTACCTTCAGGCTGGTGGGACCACTGGATCCACTGCTTTTAGTGCTGGGATTCGAGGCGGGCCCATGCCTAGCGCGTTGGTGCAGTGCCAGCACAGGATGCAGCTCAGCACCGGCCTCAGGCACATGCCTGCCCTTCGCTTTCCCCCCCAGGCTGCTATTTGAACAGCACTCTCACACCACAGGGGCAAGGAGGTTTCCCAAATGTCCATGACCTCTGTAATAAGACAGTTGGTCTCTCTAGCCCCCCCATCACTGCAGGCTGACGGCTGGGAAGGGCAGCCCAGCACAGACCTCACCAGGCACCACCAGCCCACTGGGGCTCTCCCACCCCCATGCTGTCCGCCTTCTGGGTGAGCAGCTCATCTGCCACAGCATACCCAAAAACCTGGCTAAGGGCAGTCCAGGAACACAGTGGGATGCTCAGACCTAGCCTGGTTTGTTGGGTTGCATCCAGATCCCAGACTGGGGATCCCAATTGGCAAGCAGACACCTGGCAGCATCCTCCCTGACAGCGACAGATGTCGGCACTTGACACACGTTTCACTCCAGCCCCAAGAGGTATTTAATGATGTAAGAAATCACAGCTTTTCCCCAAGAATGCCCCTCACCACTGTTGGTACACTTGCTCCTCTACAATGCAGGGAGGACAGAGCCCTGAGTATGGTTACAAACCAGAGCAGAAGAGATGTCGCAGCTGTACAGAGCGCTGAATCCAAGTGAATCCTGAAAAGGTCTCATCATTTTGGCTGAGACTTGACTCATGATTTTTGAATGCTTCTAAACAGCAATTTTGTTAGTATTTTAGCTCTTCTGAGCTCTCTCCCTGTATGTGCAAGTAAGGAGACCACTGGCCCGTACTTACTTTTGGGAGCATGCAGCAATCAGGGATTTTAGTGTTTAAACAAATTGAGTCAAAGTTTGCTTCTTTGCATGTTTTTTCCTGAGGTTAACATGCAAAATGTACTTAACCTGGAGACAGCATTACAGTGATGTTCTTGTTTTTTGGCTGGAGCATCCACGGTAAAGACACAACCCAAAAATGGGATAAAACCGCTCCTGAACACAGCTGGCCATGAGGCTTGTCCCACCCTAACATTGGTTTGGCCTCTGATAGTTTCTTTTCTCCTGTGGCCTTGAAGAACCAAGCAAAGCTCCAGATTTTACTGTTGAATCTTGAACTGAAGAAAGTTGAAAAGCCGCGATCTCAGCAATCACTGAATTTTTGTTCTTGGTGGTGAAGAGCCAGGGCACTACAAATACTTCCAGCTGCCATGTCTTGAAGATGGAGTAATCAGACGGGTCAGGCTGACCTGTGCTCGCATGGGGAACACGAGGTGCCGGATGTGGGTAAAGCAAACCGCTGCTCGAGTTTCTGCAACACCCCTGGATCTTTGCTGACACGCTCCCACCCCAGGCAGGTTGTTTTCAACGTGTGTGCGAGGATTTGGGGAGAGGAGACTGGGACAGGCAGAAGAGAACCCATAGCACAGAGATGCCCTTAGTGGCTTTCATGCCTTTCATGCCTGCAGCTCCCTGGGACCTGATTCAGGAATTTTCTAACAGACACTTTCAAGAGCATGTGAGAGCCTGCTGAGCAAAGCTCCCTCACTCAAAGCCAGACACTTGGATAACTTTTGCTCCCCTCCCCCCATTTATTTCAGTTGCATAAGCAAACATACGAGCGGTATTTCCACGAGGCTGGAGCATTCCCCTTTCCCGCACAACAGCTTGAAATGGGATCTGATCTCTATTCCTTACTGAGGATATGATAGTAATTCAAGAATACCCAGATCTACAGGGTGTTTAGGTATCTCACTCACACTGATCCAACACCTGACAAATAAAGATGCCCCAGGCCCTCAAGAACAAACAAACGTAAAAATCAACGGGAGTACTATGCTTAGTGGGAACATCGGGCTAAAGGACCTTCAGATCTTCCCCAAAGTGTCATCAAATTTCCACCCTCATTTCCTTCAGGTGAAGATGATCTTGCTAAAATCCTGCTCTTCCTGCTTGGCAAAGCTCTCAGTCTGATCGTCTGCTCTGCAGACCCACTGGTGTCGTGCCCACACACACCTACTGGGGGCACCTGCTGTGGGGCCTTTCAATAACAGCCATACAAAACAGAGAAGATGCAGCCTTAAAGTCCCCGAGGCAGCACTTCTTAGTCTTACGTTTTGCGTGCAAAGCTCAGGGAATTGTTTAAAAAGTCCTTTCTTCTTGGGGACTGAATATATTCACACTGGAAAAGTGAGAAAATAAACATGTTTATACATTTATTATATACAATATTAAGGCACAAGTTTAAACAGCAAAGAGTAAGAAATCTTTGGCTGACCAACAATATCAATATTTGCCGTGGGTGACACATAACATTCTCCATTTTCCCCCTATGTACAAATAACCCTCCAGCTGTACAACACTGTACACCAACTTCTCTATACAACCAAAGACAATTAAAAATGACAGTATTTTACATCTAGTTACCAACGTCACCTGGAATGGCTACAGCACAGTTTCCCAAAACACAAAACAGTTCAAAGAGCTGGGAAAACCAGAACAAATGGAGTTTTGCCGCTCTGCTGAGAGGGGCTGATACATGGCAGTAGTACTCCAACCAAGTCCTGCTAGTGCTCGGGCTGGGGGGAGACCCGCTGGTCCTCCAGACCCTCCCTCCAGGAAAATTAACATCTCTTGAGTTCAGCACAATTGAGGAGAACGAACCTTTGGGTTTATTTGAGCTGTTGCCTACAACAAGAGTTGCCAACACCGCAGTCTCTAACAAACAGTTTCCTACATGTGACCACGAATCTGGGGCAGCATCAGCTGTAAACACACCTTTGGATACCAGAAACTGGAGGGACTGTGGTCTCTGTGAGGAGTAGGAGTGCTGTACTCTAGCTGATTTGGAGAAGCTGAACTGAACCACTACCAAACGTAACTGAAAGCCACATCACAGGATCACAGAATGGTGGGAGTTGGAAGGGACCTCTGGAGATCATCTGGTCCAACTCCCCCGCCAAAGCAGGTCAGCCTAGAGCAGGTCACGCAGGAACGCACCCTGATCCAACACTGTTTCTGCTGGATGCCTAGCTGCCTGCCTGCACACAACTTACTGAACAGTTCCATCGAAAGAAATAATACAGCTGGTAATAAAATGCTTAGGGACTTCCAAGCACCTGGGTATCCTTAGTTCTTGGAGAAAAACAATGAAATTAAATATTCACTATTGTTTTACTTGTATTCCCTTGCTTTGTCTTCCTCCTGGCCTGCTCCTACCACAAACACTTGAGGAAGGGCCACGGAGGTGGGTCAGCACTGATGCCATGCGCGGGCCTGGCTTTTATGCAAACACTTACAACGTTTAAATTAACTTTAGAGGAAAAAAATAAAATTATTTTACAAGGCATATATTAAGCTGCGTAACACCTTCCAAGGGTTTTACACATTTCACAACGCAAAGCTGCTAATACTCAAACCACACAGTTCGCTTGCCCACACAACCTACCTACCACGACTTCGTTTAACAAGTGCAAAAGTCAGAAAGAGGGTGACACTGACGCGCGTCTAATTCTATGTACACGCAAAAATAAGTGCATAGATTTAACACAGCAATTTTGTTTTTAAAAATAAAAATATCAGCCAGGCAGTATTGAGCGCAAGGCTCTGGCCCCCTGAGGCTGAGGTTGCAAGGACTTAAGTTTCAGCGAAAGCAGAGCTTAAAGTGCCTGGTGTTTTCACAATCAAGGGCTCCGATTTGATACCTACAGGAAGGTACGCTTGAGCCAGCCCTGAGCACACCGTTACTTCCAGCACCCATCACTTTTCCACTCTAGGCAGCTTCACACAAAATCCCATCACCCTTTTTCCCAAAGCCAAGTTCTTAATGTCACTGCGGTGCACCACAAGGTGCAGGAACCACAAAGCCAATACAAAAATACCTCACAGAGGAAAATTTCCCTATCAGCATGTGCAACGCACGAAGCAAATGGTATGCCTCGATCAACACAGCTGGTGAGCTGGCTGTCCTACAGACAGTCACCACCTCTGACAGAAATCAGGGACTAAGCTGAAAATGAGAAACGTTCCATCCTGGGTAAAACAAGGTGAAAAGAAACTGCAGCTCAGCACAGAAAACTGCTCATGTACTGCTTTGCAGTTAAACCCTGCCTGGCCTGATCCTACACCCCTTAATTCCCAGTCCCACGTCAGCTTGAACGGCAGCTCTGTGTGCTCAGGGAAGGTAGGATTTGGCTGCAGACATCAAAAATAATGAAAAATCCTGTTCTTACCACAAACACACTGATTCTTCCACTACTATGAACCACTGCATGGTAAGAGGCATCTTCTAATCTCACATGCAAACTCATCTTAACTGCACTGAAAACCCACCCACGCAACCCCTCTGAACGAGCTCTGTAGTGTACAGCCCTTCGTGGAGCTGCCGGGATCCTCCCCCGACTTCCCCTCCCGAAACCTTCCCATCGTTACAAAAGGGATTGCTTCAGCAGAGTCCTCCTCCCCCCTTCTACGTTCATCCTCCATGGGAATTCCAGCCAACAACTGCTCCTACCAAAAAAAGAAGTCTCAGCAAGCTCTGAGGTTGCAAGACACGAATATTTGCACTGTAAATCCAGCTCCAAGAGCAACACTTGCCCAGCCAGGAAAGAGGCACCTGACCCGCCTGCCCAGGAAAACCACACCACACCACTTCAAACAAATACTTACAAGAACCCGCCGTGTACACCTACGGACCAGCTATTCACTGAAATTAAGCAGCAAATACTTTTGAGAAATGAATTGATACCGAGGAAGATGCAAGTTTCTCCTGGGTTATTCAGAAACTCCCCCTGGCCTCAAAAGAGCTGGGATTTTGCTCCCTGTCCTGGCTGCAGAGTGGCAGGAAAACAGTGGCAGTGTGCACCCAGTCTGTAACTTCACTTGCTACCTTCTCTTCACACCAGAAAATGCAGTTTCCTTTTCCCTCAACGATCCCTTCTCGCACCACCTTCTGTTTTCAATGCCCTTTTCTGCTCAGAAAATCCCAGGCATTCATTTCATCGCTCCTCTTCAGCGCTCTTTACTTCTCGCCTGGTTCAAAGTCTCAACATAGCAGACTCAAGCTTCGTTTTGGGCACAAACTTTGTGTATCTTTCTTCAAGCTCTCAGGGTTAGTTTTTAAGGTTGGCACACCGAGGACCACGTTGGACCTGGCTGTATGCACAGCAAACCCCAGAGATGCTGTCCTCTGCTCAGATGAGGACTTCCATCATGTCCGTATCTGGAAACTCGGGCTTGTGGAGCAAGCTGCTCACTCGGCCTTTGCTGTCGGGCGGCTTCCCATGGCTGGAGTTCTCTGCAATGGAAAGAAGGGAAGGTTGGTCTTCAGCTCAAATTCAACAGACCATTGTTTGAAGACAACATAAACCCATTTCCTCTGGGGTGATGGTGGGGCACGTCTTAACTGTATGTCCTACCTACTGACAGCCAAATTTCATCAGGAGGCTGAGAACATGTCATGCTGAATTTCCTGCACAACGACAGCAGGTGTGTCAGCGTGCACAGACCCCAAGGGCAGGCACAAAGATGGTATTTAAGAGGTACAGACCAAAGCACCTCTTTAGCTGTCACCCTAGAGAGAAACAGGCATTTGCGAAAGGTCTACGTCACTTCACCAAGTTACTACTTGTCATCTGACCCACAGTAGCTCTCCACATGTATACTCCTGTTCTGCATCAGATAGAAAATTTAGGAGTTTAAAACATTATGAAGGCAGTAAACAAATAATCAGGTAGGTGGTTTAATCTAAAATGTATTACTTTGCCAGTGGGATGGGCTCAGAGAACATATGTGGCCAATTATCACAATGTATGATAGATATTGTTAGGTGTTTATCTTTGTTGCTGTAGTTCTCAACAGTCAGGGAGAAGGAGGACTGTAATGTCTTACAAGCTGGAAAAGCTTGAAAGGCTATTTTAAGAGTATCTGGAAATAAATTTCAATCTGGATTCCCCAAAACACAGTAATCCAGAGTTTCAAGGAATTTAGGATATTCAGCCCTATTAGTGACACGTCATGTTTTTGGAGGGAAGGCTTGCTTTTGAGATGAGATGAATGTGTAGGAAACAGGCTTTTTCAAAATAATGTGTGTAAAACAAATGTCTCCCTTGATAGGGCTGCCAAGCAGCAATTTCCACCTTTCAAAAATAATTAAAATTGTATTTTTTTTACCCCCACCCCCACAATCTCCACTTTGTCCTTACTATTTCCCCCCAGGTTTCCTTTAAAAATTAGGGAGAAAATGGTGTTTTCACTAACCATGGTTTACATTGAAAAAAAAGAGGAGGGTCTGAGTACATGAGCAGGTGTGGAGTGTTTTCAAGGTGTGAAACTCTGTAATTTTATCTTTGGCATCATGAATAATTGCATTTGTTGGAAACTCTGCCTGCCACAGGCGAGCGGAGCTTAAAAAAGCTGCCGAGCACGCAGCTCTGCAATGCCAGACCGGGCAGCCTTGGCAACGTCTCTCCCTACGATTTTAGTTTCCCTGAAGAAACCTCCCCACTGCCTTACAAATTGTGAAGGCGTCACTCCTCCCTCCATCAATCCTGGGGCGTCTCTGGGGATCTGCTGTCAGCCCTGGGGGTGCTGGCATTCCATACTGATGCGGGGATCTGGCAGAGCTCACCCAGTTTCTCAGCAGCCACCCGTGTCCCTGGGGGCCGCGGGGCTGGGCTGTGTGATGGGGTGGTACCCAGCCGCCCCCGGCCGGGGAAAGAGGCGGCTGCGGGCCAGAAGAGCTCAATGCTTTTGTCCGTCTGGGTGCTGCTGTCTTTGCTGCCCGTCTTCGCGTGGGAGGCCGCTGGCCCTGGGATGGGCATGCAGGACAAGGAGGGCAGTGGAGGAGGCAGTGAGGGGCCTGATGGGTGGTCGTGGTGCTCCTTCCCCAAGAGCAGCCCTGAAAACACACGGAGGTGAGTCACATCCCAGCTGGAACGTAAGTGCTGTCCCTGCGTCCCACCCCAGAGTTCCAAGGCGCTGGTCTGGATTTGTCTCCAGCCGTTTGGCTTGGCTTTGCTTTTCCCCTTGATGCTGCCTGTTGCTCTTCTGCTGACATCCATATGGTACTTTCCTAGAAAACAGCCTTTTAAAAGCAGCTGCCCTTTCCTGCATCCCCTTCTGCACGCCCATCCCAGCGGTACCTGTGCCTGGCACAGCCTTGTCTGCCTCCACACCCCCATCCTACACGGCCCCAAAGCACAGGCAGTCCTGCACTCATATTTCCATTTAGCTGCCACATCTCGTTGTGCACTCCTACCCAAAGGGATGCTCACCATCCTGAGTAACTTTAACAAGGCTTTTTTTCTAGCCCAAATTTGCTATTTACTCCCACAAAGTTGCAAACATCATCTGCTTGTGTCTGGGAGGATTTCTCCCAAATATGGTTTTCTATAATCAGTGCAGAACGATTTAACATGATTAAAAATATAATTAAGATAGAATGTGAGGTTAAAGACTAATTTTTGACTTCAGCACAAGGACACACGTTCTGCCCATGGAAAGTGCTCTGGAAAGGAGCCATGGAGGCAACGTGTGCCATGGCCGAGGCACTTTCGCTAAGCTCAAGCAGAAGGATCTAAGAGTACCTGGAAATAAATTTCCAAATGAGCCAAAGCTTAACCAAAAACTGAGCTTACCTATACTTCCCTTCCAGATCTTCTCTTCCTTTTTCTCCTCAGCTATCTGATTGCTGGTCAGTGAGGTCTGGCGCGAATGCACGCCTGTAGCAGCAGCGATGGAGGGGACGGACCGTGCAGGTCGCAGGCTGGCACTGTCGGCTTTTCCAGGGTCTTTCCGTGATCGTTGCTGAAGGACCTTGATCATGGCATCCTTCTCAATTATTTTGGCATGGAGATTTTTTATTCTGCCAAAATAGGAATGCTCTGCTTACAGGAATGGAAAAAGCATTTATATGGGTAGATCTCCCCACTCTGGGGCAGCAGGACGGGTCCCCGGGATGTGCCCTGCTGCTCTGTCCCCTCCGGTTTTGAGCGACTCAGACAAGACAGCTCCCACCAGTTCCTCTGAGGATAACCACACACTTCAAAACCGGCAGCTTTTCCAGCTGTTAAGCCAAAACTGGGAACTCTTTTCTGTAAGATTAACTGAACCCATCTGTTGCTGCAGCTTTACCAACCCAGCAGGAGCAATGAGGGCAGTATCTTGACCTGGCTGCAGATTGCTACCTTCACCGGAAAACACACAGGCAATTTCCACCCTGGTAATACATCAGGGCCAAATCTGGAAACCCTCCTTTGGCAGGCTGAGTTAACCTCATGATTCGGGTCTGCCATCAGCTGGAGTAAAGACCTGTTGAAGCAAGTGGAACAGTTCCCTTTGGTTTCTCTAATAGGTGCACTGGGCTCTTGCTTCTCCCTCACTGCTGCAGAAATGATCAGCACACAGTGTGCAGAGCTGAGCAAAGCTTGCTACTTCTCTCACACAAACCCTGACGACTGTCACATCACAAAAAAAAATAGGATTATCTGAGACTTTTCTCCAGGAATGACTAACACCAAATCATACCAAAGGGCTACATTAAAAAAAAACAATCGTACATGTATTGTACATGTACAATACGACAGCCAGATGACTACAGCTTGACTGTGATGCACAATATATAGTCCAATGCAGCTGCACTTTGTGAAGCACTGAAAGCTAAAATGCTGCATCTGGAAAACCTACACGTACAAGGGAGACAGATAGTAGCTTCATGTTGGCATTAGTTTTCATAATCAGATGTCTAATTTGCAATGAAAACACAAGATCCTAATCTATCTTTAATGAAGCCAATGGCAAAACTCCATTACTTCACTGGAAGCAGGTTTAGCTTGCATCTGTGAGTGGAAAACAAAAACTAAACCCAGTAAAAATAATCATTGCTATTTTCCACAAGCAACAAATACATTTTTTTATAAAAGTGTCTGCAGACCAGTGTTTTTGTGGGGAAGCCAACACTGCAGAACAGATTTTAAATAGTTTTTCAGTAAAAACCTAGAGGAATGCACAAACTTTCTCAAGGGATTTTTACTGATCAAAAGGCCACTTTTCACCAGGAAAACAGTCTGGATTAAAAATACTGCCCAGGTCTAATGCTCATTGAACTACACAGCCACATGTCCACTTGTGTGCTGAAAACGGAGAAGTATCTGCAACAATGAATGTTAGTCTTGCCGACTGCCTGTGCCCAAAAGAGTTTATTTTATACCTTCTACTACTTGTAAATGCATCTTTTTTAGCGGTGCTAAATTTTGCAGGTTTGTTCCTAAACCCCAATGTGACCATCACACAACTTGGATGTGGGAAACTTAGTGTATCTAGAAAGCAATAAGCAGGCAAGGAGTGAAGAGCAAGGCAAAGAGAAGCCCTCGCGCTGCTGATTGTGTAGGAGTGGGATTACAACTTCAGCTTTTATGACCAGACACTCTTGTTTCCAGAGGGGCATTTTAACGAGATTAAACAAGCATTCAGCTTCCTCGCATGCCAACCTACTTTTATAGTGGAACATAGCCTCTGGTTTGTAAGAAGGTCATTTTTGGCACAGAGAAGGTTTAACAGGGAGGTAGGGAGGAAGTTATCTAACGACAGCAACTCTTTAATCCCTGTTTTAGTGCTGAAGAGCAAAACTAAGTCAAAGTGAAGCTAAGCTCATCCTTTCCAGGCACGCATGAAGGAACAGAAGGGCATCCTGGTTTATCCGAACCCAGCCCAAACACCACCACAAGCAGGTACGGCACGACGGCCCCTTACGTGTACTCCATGTCCTGGCAGCGCCGGTTGGCTTGCATGATCTCCTCCTCCTCCTGCCAGCCCCGCACCTCCAGCGCGCTCTCGCCGTAGCTGCCGTTGCGGGAGTGACTCGGGGCTGAGGCGTCCCTGGCAAAGCGGTTCAGCATGGTGAGTCGGGCTCCTGAGGCCACGACGGTGGCTCTTGCAAGTGAGATGGGCACTTGCAAAGAAAACCCCAAACCCACATTCAAAGAGCAAGCTAGCGATGGTTGCCTGTCAAACAGATGGCTGTCTGGCATTGGATCATCTTGCTGCAGGCTGCTCTTGGCTTGGGTTTAGTCATTAACACCATTAATTAACTGTGCTGATGGAACAGAGAGCATGCTGAAATCGTGGGTGACCCCCACGGGGCTAACAATCAACCTGAAGGACAGGGTCAGACATCAGAGGGACTCACTCACGGGGGAAAAGGTCCCAAGTCAACAAGATTACATCGCAAACAAGAAACAAAATTGTACACTTTGGAAGGTGAAAAATAGCACAGAATTGCTGCCTAGACTAGTGTGCAAAAGAAAAGGATCATTCTGAGTCATGCACTTAACCTCATTTCAAAGTGAAATCTCATTTTAAGATGTTTTCAGGGGATTTGGCTTCTAAGAAACTGGGGCGAGAAGTTAATTATCCTGTCCTCCTCATCGCTGGAAAGGCTCACTGCAGTGCCTTTTGTGCTTCCGGGCACCACACTTTGACACTGACAAACTGGAGACAGTCCAGACAAATGCAACATGAACAGGAAGGAGTTTACACTAGAACACGTGAGGAATGGCTGAAGGAAGTAAGGCAGTTCAGGCCAGAGAAGATATAACAGGGCATATCTGTCTTGCAATATTTGCAAGGCTGTTACAATGTCGACAATGATCTGTTGTTCATCATGTATTCCTGGAAAGGACAAGAATCAACTGAGGTAATTTGCAGTAAAGAGGTTTATCTCAGCTATCAGAAGAACCTTTCTAATTTGAAGCTTAATGAAGCTGTGAAAGAGGAGACTTGGGCCAAAAAATTTCCCTCACTACAGGGTTTTAAAACTAGGTTAAACAACCAGGTTGCAGACCATGGGATGGATGCAGCCATATACCAACAGTCCCTGCTTGCTCTATCAGTGAGGCAGGGGGGAGTTGCCTTTCCTATCCTGTGTAATTTGTCAGCCCAGGATTTTGCTGCAGAGGCCATGGTTTGAGTCTGGTGCCTGGATTCGGTAAACTTTTGGACTTGGTCAGAAGGGTAAATCCTGTCTTAACCAGCCATTGTATCTCACTGGCATGACACCACAGAGAGATGCACTAACCCTGGCGGTGCAACTCAGCAGGGAAAGGCAAGCGAAATCCAGACTTAAGAAAATATCCATTCCTTATTATTCCCCCATGCTTTCCGCGGTGAGGAGAGCTGCCCGCTTGCAGCAAGGCCACCTTACCTCTCTGTGGCAGCTGTGGCCACGGCATTCATGGCAAAGTGCCTGATCGTACTCTCCTCCAAGTACTTCTGCTCCCACTTGGTCATGTCGGCTTCCAGGGCCAGGATTCTCTCCTCCTTCTCCCGCACCAGCTCCATCAGGGCTGGGGCATTGTGCTCCGGGAGGCTGCTCGCCTGGTAGCTGCCCTGCCTCTGCCGGTGGAAACGACAACAGATAGTCACCCTCTGCCAAGTACGGGAGCTGCTGACCCATTTTTCCCCCCACTTCTCTGGAGCATGAGAAGACATCTTCATGTCTTTTGACAGGAGCAGGTGGAAACCCCAGGCTAAACACCTTAGGTTGCAGGAGGGCAGGCCATGCTGACAGAAGTAGGGATCTGGCTGCCCCCTGGATGTGCAGGGATTTCATGGGATACCCCAAGCCAAGGAAAAAGGCGGGAAAAAAAGCTGGTAGGAAAAAGAAGCAACAAAGCTTTAAAAGATATTCTTCTTGCTGGGACTTCATCACATGTCTGGGCAGTGCTTGGTACGGACACACAGCTATTACCAGAGGGTTTATATATAAAAGCAGAAAAAAAAGCGACGTGTAACCCATTTAAAACAGCAGCTGGGAAAATGCCCCAGACATGGATTTACACCTGTCTCTTCTGGCACATTAGTTCTCACGTGCCCTCAGGACATGTCTTCTGTGGTGCAGCAGGTAACTCTCTGACCGGAGGGGCAGAAGATCCCCAGGCACTGCGGGGTGGCTCCCATGGGATGCTAACCAGCAGCAATGGGTGCGGAACCCTTTGCATCTACATTGTGAGGAAAGCACTTACCCAGGCAGGATCTATCCCACCCAGTTACAGGCACTTAATCAAAGCACCTAAGAGGCATGGGCAGCTGCCCCGAGCTCCTCTCACTGCTGGTGGAGAGTGGAGGAGGATGGATATCCAGTCCTCGGCCCAGCACAGGCTGGGTGGGATGAGCACACACTGAGGGGAGAGGCGCGAAGCTCTGGGAGAACTCAGTAGAAGTAAGTGTTTTTTTTCAATAAAAAATGCAAGAGATTCGTTCACTCCACAGTGCACAGTATTGTGTTAAAGGGGAAACCGTGTCTCGGCAACACTGGGTTCTCATCCGTGCTACACCACGAACTTCCACTGGCAAAGCTGTACCATCACACCGCAGCAAGGGCTGCAGCAACCATTTCCATTCTCCAGGCCACATTTCCTCCTTCTAGAAACTTCTCTCCTGCTTTATCTGGGAAACTAGAGATATCAGGGGAGGGCTGCAGCCTCTGCCATTGGTGAGGTAACGATGCGTTTGGAAGCTGGTTTCTGGAAATGTAATATGGAACAGCCCTTATGAGCAATGGCTGCAGCTCTGCTCCTGCAAAAAACAGCACTTAAACTTGAAATATTGCCAAATCTCTGGCAGGAAGGTAGTATTTTGAAAGCACAGTCCTGGTCTGTAAATGGCATCTTGGGACATCACCGGTGCCTGTTGTCTCCTGAGACAAAACCTCTGCCAGCCCTGCATACTCAGCCTGCAAGGCTCAGTCCAAGGGATTTTTTTTTGGTCCTGGCTCATGCGTCAGTGATAACAAAGATTTGCCATTTGGACTCGGTTACCTACAAGCCAGGAACAGCAGAGATTCTGGCTTGCTGTCTCCTTGTGTGCTGCATCTCTTCTGCTGACTCTGGTAAAATGGAGAAAAAAGCTCTTTTTTTCTCTGTGATGACAAAATGTTTCAGTAGATACAACTTCGGTAACTCAGAGAAGACAGGTTTGAAGTAAAAAGTTGGGGCATTTTCACGCAACATGATTGATTGAAGTGTTGTGGCTCATAAAACAGAAAGTATAAATAACAATAGTAAAAAATACCCCAAAGTCTCCTCTCAAAGCTGATAGGCGAGACATGAAGTTAGAGTCTCTTTCTTTTTAAAACTTACTAGAGAGAACTGGTGCAGGCATTTGAGAACTATGGCAACTCAAATCCCAATTGCCAATTACAGTGCCAAAAAACAAAATTTAAAAATGAAGCAATCTATTAAGTTACAGAGGAATTTTATGCCAAAACGAGCAGACGTAGCCTGAACTCCCAAGACAAGGACTTCAGTGACAGTCCGTCCCAGTTACTTAATATATTGATTTGCCCCTATATTGCAGCTCAGAGAACAAAACCTTTCCTAGTTCTAGTTTTATCTTCACTTGAATTTGAATTTTCTCGCATGTTCTTTCATTTACACCAGCATTGGCATGTCATATCCCACGAAATTTCTTTGTTAAATTGGAGGAGAGCAGGCTAAGGGGCAACTGAGAAGATCTACTGGAAGAAGACAGGAACAGCAAGCCCATGGTGGACAGGGCAAGAAAGACTTAATGCACTTATATGGCAACAAGGAGCCAAGATGGATGGGAAGGGTCTCCAGGGAGCAGCAGTGAGAGTGCTGTTGAAGGGATGCTGGGCGACCTGCCCTGCCCTGGGGCTGCCAGTGAGAAGGTGATGCTCTCAGGTCTGGCCACCTGGCGACTCTGCAAACCACTGACACTGCCTGCAGAGCTATTTCCCAATCGCATCCTGCTGGCAGGCTCAGCCCCTCTCTTTCTGGCAGCACAAGCTCTGTGTAACAGCTGCTTTGGTCTCCACTGGCTCAGAAATAAGGAAAGGTTATTGCAGTAGATGCTTGTGCTGACAAGAGATATGAGTGAGTCCTTCAAGACTTACAAGAGCATCACGCTTTGCTTATGCTGCTGTTTTTTCCCCAGGTGGTGGTTTGATACACTTAGTACATCTGCTTGCTCTCCTCTGGAGCCAATGGCCATGTATTTGGCACTCGGTGCCAGCTGCAGCCTGGAAATCCTCCCTTCAAGCTCCTTGTGCCTTTTTTTTTTTTCTTTTCAAAGATGACTGGACTTTGGGACTTGGGGATGGAGAAGGAATAACAAAGGAAAACTGTGCATAAAACACAAGCATAACACTATCTCTCTAAGGGCACAGGGCTGCCAAAAAACAAGGGGACATACATAGAAATGCAAATCTACGCTTCTAGCCCATTCTGGACTGGACTGATATTTAAATTATTTATTGTCTGAAGATGACACCATTTGTCTCCAGATCTGTCATGGGTAGAGGCTTCTGTGAACCACGTATATCAGCTCTGCCCAGAACAATTATAGCCCAAGCTCTTGCCCCCACCAAATCCCACCTTGCTTTTCCAGTGAAAGATCAGCCAGAATCTGTGGGCTAAATCTCATGCCCATGTGTACCACACCTTTCCTCTCCTCCTTCAGTGTGGGGCTGATCTTGCACAATCTATGATTACTGGAGAGAAATGTGGAAGGATGTTTTCCCCCAGCAGGTGTGGGGGGACATGTGGGGGCAGAGCCTGTCCTTGGGCAGGGGAGCCAGGGCCTCGCAGGAGGCAGGGCTTGGCTGTGTCCAGCAGCCTCACTGCGGAGGTCCCCCATCCTCCGCTGAAGATCAGCAGTTAGAACCACAGAGTGGTTTGGGTTGAAAGGGACTTTCAAAGATCATCTAAGTCCAACCCCTCCATCATGGGCAGGGACATCTTCCACTAGATCAGGTGGCTCAAGGTCCCATCCAACTTGACCTCGAACACTTCCAATGAGGGGGCATCCACAACCCCATCCAAAGGAAAGGCTTAAGGCGAAAGCCCAATGACCTGAACCCAAAAGCAAGGCGGCACCCGGCAGGGCTGCAAGTGACTGTCCCTCTTGAAAAGCAACACCCAAGGCGCTGTGCTGGGGTCCCACACAGACCACCCTGTCCTCACCTGCTGCATCCGCAGCGAGTCCAGCTCCCGCTCCAGGCGCGTGCGCAGCCGCCGCTCCATCTGCTCCCTCTTCTCGCAGGCCGCCTGCAGCTGCGTCAGTGCCTGCTGCAGCTTCTCCACCTTCTCCACATAGGCCTGCTTCCTGCGCAGCTGCGGAAGACAGAGGGTCAGCAGTGCTGGGGGGGCACCGTACCCCCACCCTGAGCCACGGGGACCCCCACGCACTTGCAGGCATGCATTGGGCTCAAGCATGGCTTTGGCCGTTTGCTTTGGAGAGTTTCTCCAGGGCAAAGATGGTATCCCTTTCAGAGGGAACGCTGCCCAGACCTTCCACCCCTTGGGGATCCACTAGCCATCAAACTCCCTGGCCACTTCTAAGCAAGAGCCGTCACGTTGGTGGATACTCTTTGGGCAAGCACATCAGGCTGGCCTCAGCAAAGAGGAATGCCCACGGGTTTTATTGACCGGGAACACTCGGCACATGGTCTGCACCCAGACAAAGTCTCTTTTTTTTCAACCCCACATATCTGTCCAACATAGGAGGAACAAGAGGAGTGCCAGCAGCCAGAAGCACTCCACCTGCTCTGTCCTGCTCAAGGGCTTGGCCATGCCGATGTATTGATCTGCTGGCAGCTAAAGCCAGGCCCTCCTTATGTATATAACAATTACTGAAGGCCTAAACATGACAGGAGGATTTTGCAATACCAGGTTTTATGCCCAGAGATTGCTCAAGCAGCATACCCCAAAAGGAATTTGCAAGTGGACTGCAGATGTTCAAGGTGCTTAGTGGCTACCTCCACTTCTTCTGGCCTCCTACCATGCCAGCAGGCATTCAGCAACACCACAGGGTACTGGGATCAGGGTGCACAGCAGGAGCTGGCCCTCAGGGAGAGGAGACCGCAGACACTGGACATGTTTGGCATCAGCTGTGCTGGGCACTGGGACAGGCAGCAAAGCCTGTGCTGAAAACTGACCCCCAGCCAAAATCTGGCACCAAGAAGGGGCAAGCTCACGGGGGCCAGGCACACCTGGGTGTGCACGAGCCATCCTCGTCCCTGGGGAGTGTAGACACTGACCCAAAAACTCACCCATAGGGCTGCGGCAGCGGGGTCTGCCTGCTCACTCCATGGGCTGCAGTCCTAACCTTGGGAAACCCACTTCCCTTCTTCTCCCCCAACCTTTTATCATGAACTTTCTCTTCATCAGCATGAATAAATTTACCTTTCTAAAGATATCTGCCTTGTAGTAGAGAAAGCAACAGTGCACACTGTTTCTTGAAACTTCTCTTCCGTCACCCTAAATCCATCCATGTCACAGATGAAGTGAGCTACAGGCTTGTTCACAGCAAAAGCAAAGCTTGGCCTGAACAAACCTCCCCAGCCAGAGCGAACAACTGGCAGCATGACCTCCCTAGCCCTGCTGTAATCCGGGCTAACGCTTACAGCTGGGGCTTTCCATGAAAATTAATGAGATTATAATCCCTACAAGTCTCTGGCAGCAGCACAAAGATCGCATTCCTCAGGATCTTACGACTTGGCAAGACAGGCACAGTGGTGACTTCTTGCTGAATGTGCTGTTTTGGCAGTAGGAAGGTGCCTGTGCCACCTCCCAGCCACACCAGTGTGGATCAGAGAGGGGAAGGGGGCTCCCCTGGGGTCTCTCCTTGGCAGCAAATCTCATCTGCTCTCCCACCCCCTCCCAGATGCTGGAGGGTCCATCCGTATCACAGCAGCCAAATTTTGGCTTTGCAGCAGCCCTCTAAGCCCCAGGGTTCACATGCTTGCACATGAGTCCACCACCTTAGAAAACAATTTTGTTGGAGACATGCAATGAGACAGTTCCCACATTCATGAATTTATAGGGAGGTTCTTGAGCCAATTCTGACTTTTCTATCCTGCCTGTGGATTCACAAGCAAAAAATTTACCCACACGTTTAAAAAACAAAGTACAAAATGTTGCTATTCAAATTAATGGGCTCGTCAGTGCAGTATGAATCCGTAAGGGAGGGGGACTGAATCAGCAATAGATGATATTAAGCTCCACTACCTCAAAGGCACACAGGCGTAAATGAAAAAAAAGCTGGATGGCACCTGGAGAGGTACCAGTCCATCCTCCCGCTGCAAGGTGGGATCAACTCTACCTAAAACCTGGCACACGTCTGCGTGATCTGTTTACAAAACCCTCCAGGGGTAGGGACTCCAAATCCCACCCCTGCAAACTACTTCACGGCTTATTTTCCTTTACTGCCAGAAAACTTTTACCCTAATGCTTAATCTGGCTTTCTCTTATGCAATTTAAGCAAATTACTTCTTGTGCTGTTTCCAAACTGTGATCTACTAGAGCAAGAAGCATTTAATGAAACAATTCACATATTCACAAGATCAGCAAACTTGCCTGAACACTGCCCTTGTCCTAGGGATTAGGACAATAAAAATGAAGAACTTCCAAGACTAAAAGAGGATGATCCAAGCAAATAAATCTGAGTAAAGATGAGTGGGTCTTGGAAAAATACCTGCACTAGGAACATAACTCCAGTTTTATCTACAGAATATCTGTTCTATAGATATGAGACTTGAGTTAAAGACTGCAGGAGATGGAGCATCCACTATCACCCTAAGTAGGCTGCTTCAGTGTTAATTACTCTAACTCTATTTCTGGCCTGAATTGCTCAGCTTCAGCCTCCAAACACTGCATCTCATTATTTCTTCTTACGTTAAAGAGCAACATTTAATCTAGCTGACAGCAATCCCTTCTGCACGTTCATATGCATGGACTGGAGCTCAGCAACCTCTTCACTGTAAATGTTCACAGCGAAGAACAGCTTCTGTTCTTTCTGGGCCCGAAACAAATTCTACAGCTGTTTTCTGAACTTTCTCCAATTATTCAGTCTTCTACCCAAAGCAGGGACCAGACACACAATTCCAGAAACAGGCTCCTAAATGACATGTGGTGATAATACCACCTACATATTTTTGAATTAAATCCTTCTACTAGCAGGCGCTCAGGATAATGTAGATTTACATAATATGCCATCTTATGTTAATTCAACTTAGTAGCTATTGCTTATTTCTCAAGCCTTGATTTAAAAAGCTTTTAAACTTAATTACATTCTCGTGGTAGAAGAAATCTGGGTGGATTTTCATTTGAGTGATTTTGTGTTTCCTTCAATATACTCTAAATTATAGTAAAAATCCCAGGTTTAAGATGAAGGTTCAAAACTTCAACATCTGCTGCCTATGTGTCAAACTGAGCTCCAGAAACACTGGAGACTGTTAAAACGGTGCTCTGACTTAGTGATGAAACAGGCCAAAAGCAAGGGGAGGAGAGCACAGGAGCTTGGGCACACGCCAGCAGCCACAGATTAACTGCACTTCACCTGAGCTGCATGACACTGCCTTGAACAATTGAAACACAGCAGCTGGCACAAAATTAATTTGAACTCCCCCTAGAATAAAAAAAGCAGTTAAACACTACCAGGTTAATGTGGGTTTGCTCAGGCTGAGGGCTCTGACATACAAACTCCAGCTAATACTGTTGCATCATTCAGATGTTGTCGCCCCTGAGGTCTACCATGCCCTGTGCAAGAGATTACCACCTCTGTAACGACTACCATGCCCTGAGCAGGAGTTTAGCAGCTCTCCAGATGGGAATATTTGCCCTCTCCTCAGCCCCACCAGTCCACAATCCAGGATCCTAGGTCCAAACCCCAGCAGGGGCACATTTCTGTTGGATGACTAGACTAGAAACTGGCAACTGCAAAGCTCTTAGAAACAGAGTCCTAAGGCTGCAAACATATTTACTACAACCCAGCAGGCACACGGTAGCTTCTTACACCACCTGCCTGGAAATCTGTGTTTATGCTTCTGCTGCCTTCACTGGTGTGTATTCAGCAAGTCAGTGCTACCTGCCAATGGCACGCTGACAGTCTGTGGAGCAGCCAGGAGCTAAACCTATTTCCATCCCCTGCGTGATGCCACAACTGCAGGAGCAGGTGTTGCCCACCTAAAAACGTTCCTTTATTCAGCCGCTTCATAATGAAGCGCAAACAGAAAACCTCTGGTTTCCTTCAAGGCAAACAGTGTCAAGTGAATTATGTACAGATTAAAGGTACGCTAGCTCCTGCAGCTATCCCAAAGGGACAGCCCCAAATACACTGAGATGGTGAGCAGGCTTTAGTCTAACTAACAAAGGAGCAGTTAAACTTAGTTTGATCCTCTTCTGCTGAGCGTATCCACCAGAGGGAATGCAGTTTTTAAAGTGTTTCTAAATAGGAAGTCAGAATGGTCTAGTGGTCAGCAACAAAACAGCAGTGCCTTCAGCACTTACATATAGTACCTGAAACCTTCCAGACTCTAAGTAACCATTAGTTAGCCTAACAGGGGGTCTGTCATGCTGGATACCCTGATAAAAAACATTCAAGTATCACTGAGGAAAAATTCACCTTTCATCTTTCCAAGACAATGAACTGCACTTGTCACTTGCAGGTACTTGAGAAAAGACCTTTCCTGCTCCCCACAAGACCTTTGGCATCCTGCACCCAGAGGGCTCCTGTGGATTCATCCCCAGGCCAGCCCTGAGGAGGGTGCAGGTGGGAAATAAGGCACTGAAAGGGAACAGACAGGCCCAAGATCATGCCAGCGGTCTGTGCCAGAGCCCAAATCTCTAAAAAGCCTGCTAGGGTAGAGGTTCACCAAGGGACTTCCCCTCACCAATGACCTACCCACTCAGATAATAGAGATTAAGTTTCTTTTTCTTTTAGTCCCCACAAAACTTCCTCCCTCTCTGTTGGTCCCATGGACAGAGGTTTTATGGCCAAAAAGGCCTGTTTTAACAGTTATGCCTGATCTGCCAGAATGCATAGACTTTCAGCTAGTTATTAAGTTCACATCTCCTGATTGAAGGTCCTTAAGGAACACAATAATTTGAGACTTAGAGACCTCCAATAATGGAGAACTGACAACATCACTCTTACTTACAGTTAAAACTGAGCATTAGTTCTGCTCTGAATTTGTCCAGCTTCAGCTTCCAGATACTAGATATTGTTCTGTAGTTGTGTGTCACTTTGAAGAGCCCTCTGTTCCTGGGATTTCTCTTCCCATCTGGATCCTTATTTTCACCATCAGGTTTATAGGACCATTGTTTAAAGATCTCTTGGGAGTTTTGCACAGATGGAATTTCTTGGGTCTCATGGCATGGTAAGTTTTTTTCAGCTCTCAAATAAAACCTGTAGCTCTTTGTACCTCTAAATCCTGGATGATCTGCTTCCAGCCAGATCAGCCAGATCATTTAAGATCACTGTTTAGATGTGAAGTTACCGAGCCCTACACTGCTGTGTTGCCGTGCACATCTCAAAAGCCTCCTGGCATTCTTTGGGGAGAAATGGGATGCACAAATACCACATGTTTGTATCGCAGTCCCAAGTTAGTGAGTAGTCGGCTTTTCATTTGATATTTCTGCTAAGTCCTACCATTACCTCAGCCACCAGCTAGTTGAGTTTGGTGTTGCTCCTGGCTACATGTGGAAGGCCCTGCTCTGAAAACATCTATGGTTGTTGTCTCCTTGGCTTGCTTGTTTGGCTCAGTATTGTACACCTAGTGCAAGGGGAGCAGGAAGACCTTCCACACCACGGCTAGAAGAGATTCAGGACTTGGATGGAGAAAGCCCTAACCATAAGCCACAGCTACGCTCAGAGCACAGAAACTTTGCCCATGCCTCACCTCCTCTTCCAGTTTGATGACCTTGGCTTGCGCGTTGTTTAGGGCCTGGTCGAGGATTTCGATGTGCCTCCGCTGGTCCTCATTGGCAGAGCGCACAGCTGCCAACTCCATCTCCAGCTTCTCCTTCTCCTTCAAGTGCTCTTTGTCTGGAAGAAAGACAAGAACAAGACCCACTCCAGGAGGACAGCTCTCAGGCTTTGGGCCACGCATAAGAAGTAAGCTGCCACCTCCCTACGAAAGCAAAAATTACGTGAAGCAGCAGCAAGTGGGGCCACTACAACACAGTGCTGAGACACAGCTGCCAAGGAGCTTCTACTGCCAAGGAGCTTCTCCTGCCAAGGCTCAGCCCCTCAATGCCCAGCCTTACGCAAGTGCCAGCAGCAGAGATGAGTGGCAGCTTGGGCTGTGTTGGCACTAGCAGAGTTTGTGGACCCGAGCACTGCCTCGTAATTGTCCATTCTGCTGAACTACTAGCACGTTCCACAGCAAAATTTTGGCTCGCACCAGCTACTCCTTTCCCATACAATGTGCAGACCCTGCCTGAGAACAGCTTACATCAAGGACTGTTTACAGCTGACAGCTTGGATGCTGTTGCCCTGCCCTAATGGGCAAGAAACCTCAGGCCATGGATGTGGGATGTGCCTGGTCCATTTTATTTGCAAGCACGGAGATCATGACTGTAATGGGTTTGCACGGCAAGCTCTTGGTAGCAGGGGGGCTACAGTGGTGGCTTCTGTGAGAAGCTGCTAGAAACTTCCCCTGTATCTGACAAAGCCAATACCAGCCAGTTCCACAATGGACCTGCCACTGGCCAAGCCCATCAATGACGGTGGCAGCATCTCTGGGATAACGTATTTGAGAAAGGGAACAAGTTACTGTGCAGGAGCAATTGCAGCTGGAGAGAGGAGTGAGAATATGTGAGAGAAACAACTCTGGAGACACCAAGGTCAGTGAGGGAGGAGGAGGAGGTGCTCCAGGCATCGGAGCAGAGATTCCCCTGCAGCCTATGGTGAAGACCATGGTGAGGCAGGCTGTCCCTCTGCAGCCCATGGAGGTCCATGGTGGAGTAGAAGTCTGCCTGCAGTCTGTGGAGGACCCCACACTTGAGCAGGTGGATGCTCGAAGGGGGCTGTGAGCCTGTGGGAAGCCTGCACCGGAGCAGGCTCCTGCTAGGACCTGTGGACCCATGGAGACAGAGGAGCCCACGCTGGAGCAGGTTTGTTGGCAGGACTTGTGACCCTGTGGGGGAGCCATACTGGAGCAGTCTGTTCCTGAGGGACTGCACCTGTGGAAGGGACCCACGCTGGAGCAGGGGAAGAGTGGGAGGAGTCCTGCCCCTGAGGAGGAAGGAGCGGCAGAGACGTGTGATGAACTGACCACAACCCCATTCTCTATACCCCTCCGCCACTTGGGGGGAGGAGGCAGAGAAATTTGGAATAAAGTTAAGCCCGGGAAGAAGGGAGGTGTGAGGTGAAGGTGATTTTAAGATTTGGTTGTATTTCTCATTACCCTTCTCTGATTTGATTGGTTACAAATTAAACTAATTTCCCCAAGGTGAGTCTGTTTTGCCTGTGATGGTTAATTGCTGAGTGATCTCCCTGTCCTTATCTTGACTCACGAGCCTGTCATTATATTTTCTCTCCTCTGTTCAGCTGAGGAGGGGAGTAACAGAGCAGCTTTGGTGGGCACCTGGCATCCAGCCAGGGTCAACCCATCACAGTGAGATACAGAACACCTGAGGAAGCCAAATAATAAACACCGATCTGCACTGGACAGCCTGAAAACAAAAAGAGGGGAAAGCAGTAAGGAAGAATAAGATAGGAGGCACCTGACTGGGCTTTCTCTGGCCGTGCAGAGAAAAGGAAGCCATGGGAGGCATTTCAGTCCTGCAGGGCGCTGGGTGACTTTCCAGTCCTGTATGATCTAAGGGTCCAGTTACCAGTGGTCCCCTCCTGTAACCACCTTAATGCATCAGGAGCGAGAATAACACATGTAGATAACCTCTGTTCTAAAAAATCATCCCTTTTTGGATAAGATTTAAAACGACATTAAAAAGAAAAACTGGCTAAATTACGTCAGCTTTGCTCACATCTTTTTCTTTGGCAACAAAATACATAAATATAAATCCATGGGCCCTAATGGGATGCACCCACGGGTGCTGAGAGAGCTGGCAGAAGTCGTTGCTAGACCGCTCTCCATCATCTTGGGTAAGTCGTGGGGAACAGGTGAGGTGCCTGAGGACTGGAGGAAAGCAAATGTCACTCCAGTCTTCAAAAAGGGCAAGAAGGAGGACCTAGGCAACTACAGATCAGCCAGCCTCACCTCCATCCCTGGAAAAGTGATGGAACAACGTATCCTCGGTGCTGTCTCTAGGCATATCAAGGATAAGAGGGTCATTAGGAGCAGTCAACATGGCTTCACCAGGGGGAAGTCATGTTTGACCAACCTGATGGCCTTTTATGAAGACATAACCAGCTGGATAGATGACGGTAGTGCAGTGGCTGTGGTTTATCTTGGTTTCAGTAAAACATTTGACACCGTCTCCCACAGCGCCCTCACAGCTAAACTGAGGAGGGGTAGTCTGGGTGATTGGGTAGTGAGGTGGATTGTGAATTGGTTGAAGGAAAGAAGTCAGAGAGTTGTGGTCAATGGGACAGAGTCTAGTTGGAGGCTTGTATCTAGTGGAGTCCCCCAGGGGTTGGTACTGGGACCAGTACTATTCAATACAGTCATCAATGACCTGGACGAGGGAACAGAGTGCACTGTCAGCAAGTTTGCTGATGACACAAAACTGGGAGGAGTGGCTGACACACCACAAGGCTATGCTGCCATTCAGAGAGACCTGGACAGGCTGCAGAGCTGGGCAGGGAGAAATTTGACAAAACACAACAAGGGCAAGTGTAGAGTCTTGCATCTGGGAAAGAACAACCCCATGGACCAGTACAGGTTGGGGACTGAGCTGTTAGTGAGTAGCGTAGGGGCAAGGGACCTGGGGGTCCTGGTGGACAGCAGGATGACCATGAGCCAGCCATGTGCCCTCATGGCCAAGAAGGCCAATGGCATCCTGGGGTGGATTAGAAGGGGGGTGGTCAGGAGGTCGAGAGAGTTTCTCCTCCCCCTCTCCTCTGGCCTGGTGAGACCCCATCTGGAATAGTGTGTCCAGTTCTGGGCCCCTCAGTTCCAGAAGGACAGGGAACTGCTTGAGAGAGTCCAGCGCAGAGCCACAAAGACGTTGAAGGGGGTGGAACATCTCCCTTATGATGGAAGGCTGAGGGAGCTGGGTCTCTTTAGCTTGGAGAAGAGGAGAATGAGGGGTGACCTCATTAATGTTTATAAATACAGAAAGGGCGAGTGTCAGGAGGATGGAGCCAGGCTCTTCTCAGTGATGGCCAACGACAGGACAAGGGGCAACGGGTGCAAGCTGGAGCACAGGAGGTTCCACATTAACATAAGGAAAAACTTTTTCACTGTGAGGGTGACAGAGCCCTGGAACAGGCTGCCCAGAGAGGTTGTGGAGTCTCCTTCTCTGGAGACATTCAAAACCCATCTGCACGCATTCTGTATGATCTAGTCTAGGTGGCCCTGCTCTGGCAGGGGGGTTGGACTAGATGATCTTTCGAGGTCCCTTCCAACCCCTAACATTCTGTGACTTTGTGAAATGCAGGCCCACCACTGACTTAGCTAGCAAGCTGCCTGGGGAAATGCTTGGCTCCATCTACCTCTGCCCAGACAGCGCTAAGAAGCCGTTTCAGGGAACACGAGCATCACGCGCCTGTCACTGGATCCCTGATGTTGGATCGCAAACAGTTAATGACTGGAGTGAGCAGGGGATGGAGGTTTCATTCAGTGAAATCTGAGATTTCAAAATCTGGCCTTCATTCTGAATGACAACAATAATAGAGCACTTGGAAAGCCTCCACGAAGGAAAATTTCCACCAAAAATTAATTTGGCATCAATTAAACATTGTTTTGATTTTTGACTTTTTAAACACAGCATTACAGAATGTATTATTTTTTGACTGAAGTGAAAAGCTGCTCCAAAAACATCGAAACATGGAAAATCTGTCCCTAAGATCCAGCCTGTCCCACCCAAGCATGACCACTCAAGCTGGAAGCCCCATGATCCACCTCCCCCTGAGGAGGGTCAGGAAACTTCACATGGCCAAAGCCAGACCATTTCAGACCTGAACTACCCCCCTGAAGGGCCTTATTCTTCCTTAATTACAGGTGGGAAAAGAACAGGTTTAATTTACACACTCTTGGTAGGTGCCTGCCACGAGGCGAGATGCATACAAGCTGGGCCATGTGGAACAAGGCACAAGTGGACAAGGTGAGCCCAAACCCATCTAGCCATCTTCCCATTTATCCTAAAAGCAGGAATTCAGCACCTCACAAAAAGAAACTCTGGCACCAACACCAGCACACTGGCCTCTGCGAAGCCCATGGACAAAGCCCAGCAAGTGCTGTGCACACTGTGCCACTGACTGCCACCACAAGCCGTCTTGGTATGATGTGGCCTTAATCGTCCCACGTTGGCAAGGAATTTTATATTGGTCATGCAGACCTCTTCTTTCACACAAATACATTACTTCGATCAGATTGACCAGAAGGAACATTAATATCTATTGTACAAAAGAAAATCTGGGCAAATTATCAAGCAGCTAATTTCATTAAAGGGTGAGGAAGCTGGAAGATGAACGCTATTTCAGCTCTAGCACCCCACCATTTCATGCTGGGACCACACTTACTCTGCCTCTGATCTGAAACCCATGTTTCATGTTACACATGAAGACAGCACATAGGAAAACAGGACTTGGGACCTTCACTTTCAGCTTTCGTCCGGGGAACTCGAAGCACTCTGCTTGCCCTGCTGCATTATGTTTTCTAGCCCCTCCCAAAGGAGGACAACGTTATGCTGTACACAGAATAACTGCTGAACTCACTAGAAAGCTGGCAAGAAAAATTTACTTAGCAGCTCTTAACACTTCTCTACATCAGCTTCTCCCTGCAAAATGCTGGAAGCACATTTTAGAAGTACTTTCCTACATTACATCAAGTTTTAGTAAAGAATGACTTTGTTGAACATACCTTAAATTCTCTTCAAGTACATACAAGGTATCCTTAAAGTCTAACAACACTGTTTTACTGTGCTACCCTTGCACACACCTTTTGCCCAGGCACGTGTTTTTTACCTAACAGCCTCCAGCTAATAACTCTTTCTATTCTCTGGTGGGTCACTGCCACATCCCATTACTGAACAGTTCCCAAGAGGTTTCTCTGCTGCAGCTTACAAGTTGTAATCGCACGGCTTTCCACCCACCGTCTGCAAGTACCTCATCACACTGAGGACAATACATCTATACTCTGGCTGGGTAGAAGAAAGAGGAGATAAAGCAAAGAGCCTGCTTCAATGCTTCACAAACAGGCTTTTTGAGTTGTCAAGCTGGGTAAGTACACCAAGAGTAGACCAGCCTTGTCCCTGCTTTGAAGTAGAAACAGACAAAGATACACTCAATGTGTGCCACCTCTTCCCTACACTCAGATGTGACCCTCAGCTTTTCACACATTATATCTAAGTATCACAGTATTCGACCAATTTAATGACCATCTCAATACATCTCCTTGCTGTGGTATTGCAGAACGGTAACACAGACATACTTTAAAGACACTCCTTGTTCCTACAGAATGATCACTGCCGGCAGAAGAAAATATATCAAATTATGGTAAAAAGAGCCCAATTTGGCTGCAGGACATTTGCTGAAAACAAGACTGGCTCCCATACCATGTCCCTTGTGGCACTGCCAACAGTTTCTCTTATGCAGGTTTGCACTTCCCAGTGATGGCTCTTTGCTCACAGCTGCTAATTCCACAGATGCTCTCCAGTGACCATGCCTTTCTTGAGTGAAACCTGTGGGACTTATTTAGCCTTTCATCAGTCTTGCAACTCCCGACATGGCAAGCATGTGGAGGAGCTCTGATGTCCACCATCCATGGGCAGGGGTGTATGACGCAGCAGCTGCTGCTGGTCACCCTTGGACCAGCTGATTCACCAGGATGGGGCAGCATAGTTGTCTTTTCTGCTCATCCAGCTCAAGCTGGGACTTGCCCAGCTCTGGTGGCCTGATCTTCCCAGAAGGGTGCTAGGGCCATGACGCAGGAGCTGAAGAGCAGGACGGGTGCCTTGTGCTCTGCCACTCTGCTCGGAGTGACCAGCAGAACGAACATGAAATGAGGACAGGACCTTGTTGCCTGCTCCAAAGACCTTTCAGCAGCTGGTTCCCACCCCGTAAGAACAAGCAGAATACATGAACAAACAGAGCCCATTCACTGCATGCAGCCAGCCAGGACGAGGTTTTCCACAGCTTTACTAAATTCTTTGCACATTAAACAGTGCCAGGTTGCCAGGTCCAGACATTGACATTTCCCTCCAGAGGAGCAGCAAAGCCACCATACATCCATCTGTCTGTCTGTGCCTCTGCCCACGCCTCGCTGCAGCCCCCTGCAGCTGTGGTTTGACGCTGACTAGGCTGGGCCAAGGCAGGCCTGGAGCAGCAATGCAGAACTGGGAAATGAAGCATTTCTTTCCATCCCCACTGGCAGGTCTCCATAAGAAAAAAAAAAAAAAAAAGAAAGAAAAGATACAAACGCCAAGAGAACTCATTGCAATCTTCTCCTCCTGCAGTTTCACTCACAAACGGCAGGCTTCCGACAGCTCTCCAGAGTTTGGGCCATGCCAGCACCAAGAAAAGGCTGGGAAGCTGCAGGAGGTCATGCTTGAGTCCCTGAGTCCATTTTCTCATGTGGTCATCGACAGGGATTCTGTGTTGGAATTAAAAATTATGATCAATCGTAATGTACTTAAAAAAATGGCTCATGGTCACTGACCTAAGCAGGGATGTAGAAAGGTTTGCCACTCTGTTGTCGAAGGAAGTGACCAAATCTCCATTGAAACTTGTGATGTCTTTCCTTACCCTATGAAGTATCGTGGGCAGCTTAAACTTGGTCTGATCTACATCCTGGCCATTTCCATTTGCATGTCATGAAGTACAAGTCAGGGGAGAATTTGTCCTTCACATGTTGAAAACCGAAATCAGATTTCCCATACCCTTTCCCTTCGGAGGGCAGGGGGAAGTCAAGCAAAACAAACGCATTTTTCTATACAACACTGTTTCTTCAGGATGCTGCTCCCTGCACAGGTGCCCTTGGCTCTGGGTACCGGAGGGCAGCAGCTTCCCCATCTCCCCACGTGCAGCTTACAGCTGTGAAACAAGAGGGCAGAAAGCTCCCTCTCAATCACCCCTGAAACTTCTGCCTCTGCCCTGATTATTTCCCGTATGAATACCGAACGGCTTTTAGTCCGCCCCAAAATCCACTCTCAGAAACATCTATTGTGGTCATTTTCTTTGGTTGGATTAATTTGATGGGAATATTTCTGTGTCTGGGATATCTGGTACACAGATATATGCACAAGCCATACACGGCACATCCACTGCACATTCCCGTGAAGCACGAGGCTGTACCAACACACTGCCCAAACCGTCTGCGCATCCCCACTAACGGCTGCAGAGCCATGTGGACGGGCACAGACCCCGATCTGCCTCAGACACCTCAAAAAACAGCCCCTTGGAGGAACCGCTGCTCTGACAGAGTGTCTCTAAGCCCAGAAATCCAAGAAAAACAGACAAAATTCTCAGACTCCACCAAAACAAATTTTTCCTGTGATATGCTGTATCATAAGCTTTCTCTCTGCCTTATGCCCTTGAAACCATCCTCAGTCTTCCTGCTTCTCCCTTTCCACAGCATCTCTCAACCTCCTCCTGCCTGGCTCTTGTCTCACCTGTATGGGCCCACATGCCTTCATCTGTCACTGCTTCATGTTTTTCCTTAAAAGAACCTTTTTCACTGACAAAACATCACATAATTATCATGAAACTAATTTGCTGCAAGTTCTCTCCTACCCATGATACAACAGTAACATTTTTCTTAGGCACAAATGCCTAGCACTTAATACTTTGAGGCATGCAGCCTGGCTTTGCCTATTTTTATTACAAAGAATAAGAGTTTTTGTCACCTCCAATCTCCATCTCAGGGTGCATGACTGCTCTGCACTGTTGCACTGCTAATGGAAAGCTCTGTGAGGAACTGAGAAATGATCCCTGCACATCCTGCCTTGCCAGACTTCTTTTTCAGGGAGTTTCTCCTATTACTGGAGTTTTACCACAGTATTAATTCTATGTTTGCAGTATTACCAAGGATGAGCATTAAGAAAACCTCTAGATCCTTTCCTTCATCTCATTATGAGACTGGCTTAAAAATGGTAACTTTTAGGAACCTGCTGCTGAGTCTTTTCATATAACTTGGGTTGGGGATGTTTAAGTGTCATGTTTTCAGCCTGTTTTCCATAAATATAGGGACTAGAAAACTGCTTTTGCTTTCCTACTGAAAACTAAGATTTGCATTTACTAATCTGACTTAATAAGCTCCTACTCTTAGGGAAAAACAAACACGAGTTTCATGACAAAATTGCAACAGCTGATGGGAGCGTATTTAGGCACCATTTTTCCCTCCTCCTCTAATAATGACTATTGCAGTCTCAGCAGACAACTGTACACACAGCAGCTAAAACAAGCTGCATCCCATCTCCTCAGTTTTCTGCCTGAGCATCTCATCAAAAGACATGAGAGGGTACAGACTGTGCTTGCAAAACTCCCAGGTTGGCAGTGGGGTGCAACCCTTGCTCTGCCCCAGGGGAAGAGTCACAAACACCAGTGCATAAATGCAGTCAGCAACAGAGGATTTCCAAGGAAAACCTTTTATGGGCTTTCAGAGGGGTGTTATAGGCTGCTATCCTCATATCGAGGTCATTACTGTGCATGCCCCAGCAGCCCACAGAACATGACTGGAGGACCTGCTTTACATGTGCCCATTTTTCTATTCTTGGAAGCACTCTGCATTGCATTAGTAACATTTAGCTCTCTGGCCTAGCCAGGAGACACTCCAAGCATCCAGCCCATCTTATGAGATAGGATCCGAAAAGCTATATTTGTTTGTAAGCTGTGAATTGATAGCAGTAATATGCTGAGTGCACAGGCAAAGTTTCATTGCTAGATATTTATCAGTAGAAGCACTGAGCATGTTTACGTGCTGGAAAATGACTCAAATTGAGTCCATCCTGGGGATTTAATTCCCCCGGTAGCTACCAGTACATGGGAACATGGCCAGGCTGCCTCTAGACGAAAACAGCGGACCCCAGTTTGCAATTTGCGCTGTGCAACTTACCCCATTTGAACTCTTCCCAAGGATGACAAGACTTACATAGCAATGCTATTTTCTTAACAGATCATCCCCCTGGGTTCGCAGCAGTATCCACATGTCCTTGTGGCATCTGCTAATATGGCAAAGCTAACAGATCATTAGATTCTCTTCTGGTTTGTGCACGCAGGCACAATTATCAGTGAAGTTGCTGTGCTGGCATCGTTACTGCTGGTGGGAGCTAGGAGAAGGCTCTCCTGCATTTGGAGCAGCTGGTGGACGCTGCAGGGCTGGCAGCAAGGCATGCTGAGCAGTATCAAACACGGCACTGCTAATAGAGGCGGCCGGTTCTCCACCTAAGGATTTGCAGTTGCAGCTCATCTTCCAAGGAAACACTTGGTGCAATAAATAAATAAAACAGAGGGATCAGTTGTACACAGCATTTAGCTTCAATAGGATTTAATCCCGCAAGGTACTGCACAGCTCCCAGGCGGTCAAGCCCTCCTGGAAGCGTGCTGAAGATGCTCAGGATGCACGAGAAGCCACGTGCTGTCTTGTACCAGCTGCTTGGGTTTTGGTTTGGCTGGTCACACGGAGCCGTCAGCACATGGCAGGGAAATGCTGCGGCACTGTGCTCAGTCATTACAGGAACCTAAAACTTGACAGGAAAGGATGTTTTTCATAGCAGTAGAAGTTGTAAAATCTTTTTCTCTTCCATCCTTTGTGAAAAGGAGGGTCCAGTTCTGTTCTGCCTCCCAGACAGTCAACCCCTGTCATTGACAGTGAGTCAGCAGAGGTTGCTCTGGACTTACCCTAGCCAAGAAAAGAATCTGGCTTCTCTAAGAAGCGTGCGTCTCCAGAGGTGAACCCCGCAAGCAACACTTCACAATTTCAGATAAATATTTATCAAAAGTAAGCTAGGTTGTGTTATCCACTGCCTGGTTCTGGTGCTCAGATAGAAAAAATAATAGCCTAAACAATCCAGTCTGCAGCTTAAATAAGAGTATGTGATGAATTAGCTGAGTAAAACCAAGCCATAAGGACAATAACAATTCATAGCAAGGTATTCATCTCCACTCCAGCACATACGTATGTGTGCGTATACATATATGCACCTTCAGAACAGATTAGCACAGTACTCACTCTGGGCAACATAAAGGCCCTCTGTTGACTTATCCTCATGCCCATCGAAGTCTCTGCTGGCTAGCTGCCTATTGGCCGTCTCCAGTCGTTCTGCAAAAAACAGGAAATACTTTAAGTATAAATATATGTATATAAAATTGTAGGCCAACAAGAAAATAAGATGCATGCCAGCAGAGCAGTATAAATAGACTCTCTGAAGGAGGGCATTAAAATGGAGGCTGACACATACATAAAAGATGAGGCCTTTGACCTCTTCCATGAAGCTGTGTCGTTCAGATTTACAGAAACTGGGGGAAAAGCCTCTGCCATTCATGGCTGACGTGCCCAGGCAGTTTATCTCTCGCTGTCCAAAATGCACAAGGCATTTGCAATCTGAATTACCCAGCTTTGCAAGGGGATGGGTGCCTTGCTGCAGCAGAGCGCTGCCTCTGGTGCAGCGAGACGCCCTGTGGGAAGGCAGCCCCCAGCCCAGCGACACCAATCCTTGGGGATGCCCTGGGAAAGGAGCTTTCTGCAGCAGGGACAGCTTCCCCTGGCAAGGTTCTGCCTTCAGGTGCCTCCCTCCTCCAGAAAGACCATGCGACCTTCCTTGCACCATTGCAAAAAGCATAAGCCAGCTTGCCGAAGGCATCTCACTGCATGAGAAGTATACCCCCAATTTTATGTTTTTAATACAAAAATATTGATACTTGCTACTGGTTCGTGAAGGTACTGAACTTTGAGATTTATGGGTTGTACAGCATTGCTCTATACTGTAACTTGCTCTTCAGCTCGTTAGAGCTGGATGAGACTTCAAGACTGGTGGCCTTGCTGTCAAATCAGTATTTGCAAGTGCTAAACACAAAGGCACCATCTGAAGCTGACTCTCGTATTTTGCCAGCAGGTTTTCTTGCCAGCAGGGGCGTGACAGCAGTTTTGTCTTACGCCAATGAGCAGGGCTCGATTCCTCAAGACATTAATCTAAAATGTGTGAAGCTACTCCTCTAAAGCCTGCTGTTATGGGGCTTGTGAGAAGTGAAACACCATGCCAACCACGGAAAAAAAACCCACACAAGTTAAGTGTAACGTACCACGGAGATCCCTGTTGAAGTCATGAAGTCTCCTAATTTCTCCTTCGAGTTTGTTTCTCATTGCTTTGTCCAGAGACTCCCTCTTAGTGGTGGTCTTGACCAAGCCCTCATAAGCTTCTGAAATCCTCTGAATCTCTATTTCAAACTGAAAGGAGAGAGAGCTCCTGTTAAAGCCCAGCAGGAACATGTCCCGTCCCAGTGTCTGCCTAGTGCATTTCGATGGGGTGCAGGGGTCGAGGCAATGCTCATGCCGAGCGTCACGCCAGCCACCAGCTCTACAATGACCAATCTCCCCAGCGGAGGATGGTGTGAAGCCCTGTCAGTGCTGGAAGTTCCCAAACTGATCCAAAACTTAGCTCTGAGCTCTGCATGCCATCAAAAGTGTTTTAGGCTCAGCTCTGACATACCAGTTTCGAACTACTGTGGTCCACTCCTTTCTGTCCTTGACTGAAGACTGTTCTACACAAGAAGCAACTCTCTATAGCAGACCAAACCAATTGTTTCGGGTTGTCAATCTTCTTAACCCCACCTCCTTGAAATCTGTCAAACTGCAGGCAGGCAGAGGAAGCCCTTAGCAGTGAACTTGCATCTTAAGACCTGAGCCCAAAAGACTGACAGGAGGATAGTCCCAGGCAGAGTTTTGCTGTTCAGGTCAATCCATCAAACTCTTTTAATACGTTAATGTTGTGTTAAGTGTTACAGCTTTGCTGAAATCATTGCTGCAGGAATGATCAACACCAACTCGGGAATCTGCTCCTGCATGCCTGGCCCTTGTGTTTGTGGAAGAAAGCTTGATAATGTGCACAGGCTGGAAAACCAGGAGATATATATATAGCCTCGCACATACCTTTCTAAATCTGGCGCTTTTGTAGCCTCTTGAATCGTGGACGGGACGAATTTGCAATTTGTGAAGCCAGGGTGCGAGCCCACTTCCACTTGCTGTGGAGGTAGGTCCCTCCCCGGGGCTCGTTAAGCTTTAGGTGTAATTTGCCAGCTGCAGCACTTGCAGAATAAAAGCGCCAGAGACACTGGAGCTCTCACTCCGCTGTCTGTGTAGGAACCTACAGCCAGGCCGCAGCAGCACGGACCTGCACTTCCCACAACGCCAGGGCCACTCTGCCTGGATGTGGCCCACGGGCACACAGCACCTCCAAGCCACGCACTGAGGAAAGCCTGGCAGACCTGTGATGGGGAAACCTGGTTACCTTCCCTGATTTCTACTTTCAGTTTGTTCAGGCACAAAAGCTGAAACAAGTGGTGATGTGCAAAGCCCACAGTGGGGCCCCCGTGACACCAGCAGCTTTGGATTAGTACCTTGCTGGGTATCGCATCACCTGTCACATTGGCGGTGATTTAACAGCTCGCAGGTATTTCACATGCACACAAGATCCATTTGTAGATTAGTTTTGAGCTGACAATTCTCCAGAGCTCCAGTTGAGTATGACCTGTTGAACCAGCCATATCCCACACTATCACCTTCCTTCCTGGGTGAACTACAAACTTTGCAGATTATTCTCACTTTCCATTTTGCTTTCTTAAAGCAGGAGCTCCAGGAAGCCCTGTTACGTTTTCCCTAACCATATAGAGAAAAGCAGGTCCTTCTTCCCCACCCTACTAATGCATGGCCAGACACCAAGTATGTTCCCATCATGAGGACAGCACACTCTGAGGAACGCCACATAAATCCAAACCTGTTTGAAATTCAGACTGAACCTTACTGTGGTTCAAAAAAAGTCAATGAGTTTTATTTTTTCTCATATGCATGGCAACGCAAGCTTGTACAAAGCCTCATCAAAAAGTCTGAACTTTTTTTGAGAAAATCACCTCCAGTGCTCCGTGCAGTTCTGGACCCCACAATTTAAGAAGGTTGTGAAGGTCCTTGAATGTGTCCGAGGAGGACAACAAAGCTGGCGAAAGGTCTGAATGGAATGGTCTATGAGGAGTGGCCAACAACTTTGGGCTTGTCTAGTTTGGAGAAAAGGAGGCTGAGGGGCGACCTCATTGCTCTCTACAGCTTCCTGAGGAGGGGAAGTGCTGATCTCTTCTCCCTGGTATCCAGTGACAGGACACATGGGAATGGTTCAAAGCTGCACCCGGGGAGGTTCTGACTGAACATTAAGAAGCATTTCTTTACCAAGAGTGTGGTCAAACAGTTTCCTAGAGAGGTGGTCGATGCCCCAACCCTGTCAGTGTTTAAGAGGCCTTTGAACAATGCCCTTAATAACATGCTTTAACTTGGTCAGCCCCGAGTTGGTCAGGTGGTTGGACTAGCTGATCATTGTAGGTCCCTTCCAACTGAAACAGTCTGTTCTATTCTATGACTATGACCTACAATCAAAAATCTGTTTCATGTGAATTTTCCAGAATCAAAATGACATGTCAATTAGTTACTCCAATAACAGCACAGTTTCAACTACTTTATTCTGTTTCAGCTTTTTCTTTAGATCATGTGCCCTCCACTAGCAAAATGTTGTATGACATGTAGCCTGTCATGATTTACTTATTCATATAGATTGCAGCGGCTTATGTAGCCTTGATCCTGCTTGATCTGCCAGCAGTATTTGCTTCTATTGATCACAGGCTATTTGACTGCCTTGAGCAGCTTGTAGGTCTCCTTGGTTCTGTCCACAAGCAAAAGTTTTCTCTTCCTCTAAGTAGTTCAGAGGCTACATGCAAGCTATCTTGCATTGCTCTCCTTGACCATTTAAGAAAATTGAGCTTCTCTCTCCTTGAAAGGAAAGTTTGGCTTAGCAAAAATAATTTTTAAAGCACTTTCCTGAATCCTCAACTAGATGATCCCAACCGGACACCATGCTCAGTTGGGTGCCCCGACATCCTGTGCCTCCCCTCTGCTGGGGGAGCCACTATCTTCAGGAGAAAAGGCCTGCTCCAGAGAGCTCCTACCACAGCAAAGCAGATTTGCCAACCCAGCAGGGAGTTTCCACAGCCTGACAGTCCTGCCCAACACTGCTGGTTACCACAAGGGCTCTGCTCTGCCCCATTATCTGCTGTGATTTCCCAAAACACATCACCACACAAGTCTCCTGCAGCCCTGGAGGCAAAGACCTGCTGCAGGAAAACGCAAGAACCTCCATCAGCACTGAACAAAATTAAAGGTGAGCAGAAGAACAGCCATAAATTGTGCTGGTATTTCTCAGCAGCTCTGGGATTTCCTTCCCCTTCTTTAAGGAGGGGAAACAGTTCAGCCTCTTCTCTGCTTGGTAGCTCCTAGAGCCAACTCACTCAACCCACACACACAGCACGGGGAAGAGCCAGTCCAGCCTGGCAATTAAACTTCAGCCAGGTAACACTGCCCAACAAAAAACAAAGAAAAAAAAAAAGATAAAACAACACTTTGCTTTCGCAAAAAAAGCTCAAAACTAAATGTGCACAACCCTTCTTCCCCCCAACTCTTTTTAGGTAATAAAACCAGACAACTCGTCAAACAGCACAGGGATTAATCACCACCTTGTACCTCTCTGCAAAAAGTCTGTTCAGACATGACTGAGAACTTGACAACCCTCAGGGCTCATCTGTTCATACGAACGCCCAGGGAGCCCTCCACGTCAAGCTGATTTTCTATAATTTCTTCTCCTATTCTGCAATGACTAAAAGTGATGGGAATAAAATTGTTATGCACGGACAAACAAGAACTACTCCTCATGACCCTTCCACTTCCAGCAAAAGAGGAGTTTTCACACTCAAAGTATACAATCTAACTCACTGTCACGTTTTCAGAGGGTGGTGTTCGGCTGAAACTGTGGGAACAGAGAAGGACCTGCCCTGTCCTTGTATTCAAACGCAGAAAAAACAGCATGGGAGGGATACTGTGTGTTAAGGCCCTGGTTCAGGACATTTTCCTGAAGAAAGAATGCACTTGAGCATGTGTGTTGCTTTAATACTCTGCTTACATTCCCCTAAAGTCAATGGGACTCGAGTCCACACTTTGTTGTCTGAAGTGAGACTTCAGCCCATGCTTGAATACCTTTCTGTTGGTGTCTGATGCAATCGACTGGTTGGGCATCCAAGATAAAGAAAGAGCCGTTTCCAAGAGTGTAAAAGGAAATTGGAATATTTTTAGGGCATCACACTCAAATACATTTTACTGAACAACGCAGCTTTTGTAAAATTAATAGCTGGAATATTTCTTTTTGCCCACGAAGGCCACAGGGAAGTCAGCGTTAAAAGCTTTGCAGACGTCCTCACAAATAGTTAACACCGCTACAAAAATTTCTCAACTAAGTTTAGGAAATTCTGTGAATAAACTCAACCCATCTGGTTGCACAGGAGGAGGCTGAAAAGACAACAGCAGCTACAAAACAACAGGTCTTTTTTCTAACCTGTTTGAACAGATTGTCACGGATTTTTCCCAAAACTGAGGCTGGGACATGGTCTCTCAGAGCTGCTTCTTCTCCTGTGACGGGTGTCTCCAAAAAAAAAAAATTGAGCTCCTATTTAGACACCTAAATTCACAGAGAAAAGATCTGCAGCCTAAGCCCATTTGTGCATAAGCAATGGGAAGACACAAACAAAATATCAGGGTGGAATCCTAAACAATTCATTTGGTCTGGGCCCTTGGGACCCAGCGCCAGCAGATCTGGGGAGCATCTCTGCTTTGCCTTCAGTGAACTCTCATTTTTAAGCAACTTCTACTTTGATTTGACTTTTCATCTTGTCACCCCAGGCAGTATGCAAGACATGGCCCTTCTCCACTGAAAATGCCAGCTTGCATACAGAAAAGAGGGTGCAGGAACTCTTTGCAAAAGGGATTTTCACTAAAATTTTTACCAAATGGTTGTTTCAGATAAAGGGGCAGTGCTTTTTGAACCAACATGTTCAAAGGTGGGTATCTAACAACAGGTCCTAGAAACCCATAGGGCAGTCACTGAAAGCTGCCCAGACAACCAAGTTAATGCATTGCCAAGTCATGGGCAACGCCACCGACAGCTGGGGTTCCAAAGAGCATGGAGTGCCATGCAAACATATTGTGGTGGACAGTACCGCTCAGGACAGATGTGGCCGTGCTCGTCAAATGCTTCTCACCCGCAGCTCTACTGCCTGTACAGAAGGTGCAGGACCCAACAGCAGACTGCCCATGGGAGACTTCCAAGGAAAGCTCCGGTGAGGCCAGCACAGAAGGATGGAAGGGGGATGTCCCCAACTGAGAGACATGTGATGGGCTGCCCACTTTGCCTTAAAGGCAGGAGAGCCCGTGGGCCATGGGGCACAGGATCACACTTGTGGGAGACCACCACGGAGAGGCAATGGTTAGAGACGGCCACTGGTGCATCCTCACTGCAGTGACGTGACTATGAAGAACAGCTTGGGGGACCCAAAAGCAGGACCACCAAGATGGCTGCCCTGCCCAGACCCCATCCCCACCTCTCCACGTACCTTCTGCAGCTTGTCTGCCTTCTCGTAGTACCCCTCCAGCTCCTGCCGCAGCATGTGGTTCTCCTCGGAGAGCATCTCTACCATCTGCTGCGCCCGCTCCACGATGGCGAAAGCATCGGGAGTCAGCTGCTGGCCCGACGGCGGTGGTGTCGGCGTCTGGGCAGCAGCAGGCGCCGGCAGTGGGGGCAAGGTGCCCGGGAGCAGAGGGCCGGCGGCGGCGGTGGCCTGTGAGGACATGGGGCTGTGCTGCTGGGCTGGCGGCGGCGGGAAGGGCGGTTGGCATTGTCGGCTGCGGGGAAGCACACATGGGGGAGGCGTTAGAGCCGCGTGCCCTCAAAACGCGTGCAGGAGCTTTCGCCTAATGACTGCACGGTTTATTAATAGCGTTATAACTGTACAGTTGTGATTCCGGTCCTTAGTCACTCCTAAATACCAACAATCATAGCAGGGACTGGGGAAATTGTCTCCTTGCCTGCTCTTGACAGTGATGCATACATCTGGCGTGAACGGATAAAGGACGCATTGACTCGAAAACTGCATTTTTGCCTAGGTGCACAGCTAATATTTCAGCAGCCAGCCAGCCTCTCCCTGCCCCCGCTTGCCACAAACCCCACCACTGAGAAGCGTAAGCCGGCGGGCTCGAAGGAAACACAAGGGACGCATTACTCACCCTTCGAACACCGCTCCCTGCCTGGAGCGAGACCGTCTGATCAGCCGAATTGGGAGGCGAAAGGAAGTGATGTGAGCGAAGCAGCGTCCCCGAGCGGCTTTAGCAAGTGGCAAAGGGAAGGGCTGCTGTGGAGCTGCTGGAGGCAGAGCCCCGGTCAATCACGGCAAGCCACGAAAGCCATCTTCCCGCACGAGACCTCATTGTGTCACTCCCCGACTAACGGCATCCATCACCCACCAGGCTTGTGTCGGGGAAGGCTAAGAAGCGAGCTGGCGGCAGACCTGCTTGTGGGCTAGGCTTTCTGATGGCGGGCAGCTCTTTAATCCGCCCGAGTCACAATTTGCAATGGCTGGAGGATAACCCAGGAGGACGTCTTAGCAGCGAGGATAATCCTGCAGGCTGGTGGCCAGGCAGGACCAGAGCCCCTCACTTCCGTCCTGCATTTCATCCCCGCGAGCTCAAGAAGAGATACCGCCCCTGTTTCAAAAGGGGGAAATTCAGGCAGGGAGCAACTCAATGCTTGTCTGCACCAGATCCATCTCCATCCCTTCATCCACCGCACAGGCAGCCTTGGAGCCTTGGCCAGGGCGAGTGGCGCCACACAGAGCCTCGCTGTGCACAGGCTGAGCCACTCCTCGGCCCAGATGCCAAAGTTATGAAATTTCTACACCACGCTTGTCTAAGAGACTCAACCAACACCACGGGGGACATCTATGTCAGAGCCCAGTGTGGCTGGAAAATAAGCTGGCTGCTGGACCCCACCTGAAGTCTGCAATCAAGCACCTTCTGAGAGTTGTATTTTAGCTTAACCACAAGCTATTAGGCTTGCTGTAGCTTTTATTTCTGTACCCTGTACGAGGCAGGAGACCTAACGAAGAGATGTATTTACCCCACTTGGCCTCAAAAGATCCATGAATGCTATTTTTTAGACAGAAGACTTTGTGCTCTATAAATACATAATAAATATGATTACCGTTGTCTTCAGCACCTCAAAGCAGCATTTTCAAAACCTAAGAAAGGCCTGATCCTACTGACAATTGCCCATCCCTGCCTTCAACTGCAGCAGAACAAGATGAAAAGTGAAGTCGGTTTTAAAGCCCTACCCTAAAAGTGAACAAGATTGTCCCCACCAAGCCACATGACAGCGTGAAAAGCCATCGATTCAGCTGTATCTTCTGTCCAAACTAGAGAGAAATCAAATGGGGCCCTGCAGCCCCCCAGAAGTGGTGAACATACAGCCCCGCACTCCCATCCCAGCTCTCACGCTCTGCCCAATGCATCTGCTGTGGCACAGAAAGGTATTGAAATGGAGCAAAGACCAGCAACGAGGTCACTCCCAAGCACGAGCACACTGCTACCCTGCCCAGCAGCACAGACCCTGGTCCAGGTTCAGCGTCCTTAGGAGGAAGATCCCAGCCAAGCTTCCTGCAGTCAGCAATGGGAAAGCCTGTGCTGAGCTCACACTGGCCTCAAGACAGCTTCTACCTACACAGCACAGACATACCCTAGGGCTGTGTCTCCCCTGGTAAACATCCATGGAGGCAGCTCAGGAGCACAGGAAAGGGGCCATTCCCCCTGGGCAGCTCCCAGGGCCAGCAGGGTTTGCTCTCAGCCCCAGGAATGTTACCTCTCCCACAGAAGTGTGGCCTAATGACTAAGGAGCTAAAGATCTACTGACAGTCGATAAAACTTTCCAAAGGACAGGAAGGCAGGGAGATGCTGTAAGATGCCTTACATATGGCAAATAAAACATACAGTAATTCATACAATCATAGAGTGGTTTGGGTTGGAAGAGACCTTTAAAGATCATCTAGTCGAAGCCCTCTGCCATAAGCATGAACATCTTTCACTACACCAGGTTGCTCAAAAGCCCCATCTAACCCGACCTTGAACACTTCCAGGGAGGGGGCATCCACAGCTTCTCTGGGAAACCTGTCCCAGTGTGTCACCACCCTCATCGTAAAAAACTGTATTCCATATATCCAATCTAAATCTACTGTCTTTTAGTTTAAAACTGTTGCCCCTTGTCCTACCACCACAGACCCTGGTAAAAGTCTCTCTCTCTTTCTTGTAGGCCCCTTTAAGTACTGAAAGGTCATGATAAGGTCTCCTCAGAGACTTCTCCCCGCTGAACAACCCCACTCTCAGCTTCTCACAGGAGAGGTGTTCCAGCCCTCTGGCCATTTTCGTGGCCCTTCTCTGGACTCACTCAAGCAGGTCCGTGTCTTTCTTGTCCTGGGGGCCCCAGAGCTGGACACAGCACTGCACGTGGGGTCTCACCAAGAGCAGAGGGGGATAATCACCTCCCTCAACCTGCTGGCCACACTTCTTTTGATGCAGCCCAGGATACAGTTGGCTTTCCGGGCTGCAAGCAGACATTGCTGGCGCTTGTTCAATTTCCTGTCCACCAGTAACTCCAAGTCCTTCTTCACAGGGCTGCTCTCAATCCATTCATCCTTCAGCCTGCACTGATATTGGGGATTGCCCCAACCCAGGTGCAGGATCTTGCACTTGGCTTTGTTGAACTTCATGAGGTTTGCACAAGCCCACCTCTCCAGCCTATCAAGGTCCCTCTGGATGGCATCCCTTCCCTCAAGCAAATCACCTGCACTGTACAGCTTGGTGCCATCTGCAAACTTGCTCAGGGTGCACTGAACCCCACTGTCTACTGTCACTGATGAAGACATTAAACAGTATAGGTCCCAGTAAGGACCCTTGAGAGACTACTCATTACTGGTTTCCAGTTGGACATTGAGCCATTGACTGTAACTCTTTGGAAGTGGTCAACCAGCTGAGTTCTTATCCATCTAACAGACCATCCATCAAATCCATATTTTTCCAATTTAAAGGCAAGGATGTTGTGGGGGACCATACCAAAGGCCTTACAGAAGCCTAGCCAGATGACATTCGTAGCTCTTTCCTTATCCACTGATGCAGTCACTCGACCATAGAAGGTCACTGGATTAGTCAGGCTTGATTTGCCCTTGGTGAAGTCATGTTGGTTGTCTCTAATCACCTCTCTATCTTCCAAATGTTTTGACATAGCTCCCAGGAAGAAGAGAGCAAAGTTTTGTCTGTCACAGCTAGTGAAGGTTCTGCCCATGCTGGCCCCACACCTTAGGCCAGAAGATGACAGTAATGGTCTCTGTGTGGAGTTGCTCAGCAAATCGCAAGGACAGCAAGCCATTGACACAGCTCACACACCATCACCACAGTGCCCCCTTCTTTTGGTGCCCCAGTGTGTAAATCCCAACAAGGGACCTCATGCCCATCATGGGACTGGAATATTCTTTTGCTTGAAAACCCGAACAATAAAGAACATCGTGAGCAGTGGAGCAACAGATGTCATTCAGGATGCAAAAGATGCTCCACAAGTGCATATAAACACAGTCAAATACATGGTGCCTCCTCAGCACTACTGACAGCCAGTCTGCGCTTGCGCATTTTACCACAGCGATTAACTGAGCTAAGTGTGAGGTTTGTTTGTCTTTACCAAAACAAAGGCCACAGCTGATCTAAACAAGTAAATGCCTGGCTGTCTGGACACAGTTATACCACTACAAAGAAACGGATTTGCTACAGGTGCAGATTTTCCCATTTCTTTATGGGAATAGCTTAGAGTAAAATAATTATATTGATCTCTGAATCTAAACCAGTGGAGAAATAGCAATTACTAATGGGTTTCATGGCAAGCTTTTGGTAGCAGGGGCGCTACCGTGGTGGCTTCTGCAAGAAATTGCTAGAAACCTCCCCTCTGTTCGATAAAGCCAATGCCAGGAAGCTCCGAGATGAACCCACCGCTGGCCAAGGGCAAGCCAATCAGCAACAGTGGTGGCACATCTGGGATAACGTATTTAAGAAAGGGAACAAGTTACTGTGCAGGAGCAATTGCAGCTGGAGAGAGGAGTGAGAATATGTGAGAGAAACAACTCTTGAGATACCCAGGTCAGTGAAGGAGGAGGAGGTGGTGCTCCAGGTGCCAGAGCAGAGATTCCCCTGCAGCCTATGGTGAAGACCATGGTGAGGCAGGCTGTCCCTCTGCAGCCCATGGAGGTCCATGGCGGAGTAGAAGTCTGCCTGCAGTCTGTGGAGGACCCCACACTCGAGCAGGCAGATGCCCAAAGGAGGCTGTGACCCCACGGGAAGCCCTGGAGCAGGCTCCTGCCAGGACCTGTGGACCCGTCGAGACAGAGGAGCCCACGCTGGAGCAGGTTTGCTGGTAGGACTTGTGACCCCGTGGGGGACCCACGCTGGAGCAGTCTATTCCTGAGGGACTGCACCTGTGGAAGGGACCCACGCTGGAGCAATTCATAAAGAACCGCAGCCCGTGGGAAGGACTCACATTGGAGAAGTTCATGGAGGACTGTCTCCTGTGGGAAGGACCCCACACTGGAGCAGGGGAAGAGTGTGAGGAGTCCTGCCCCTGAGAAGGAAGGAGCGGCAGAGACAACATGTGATGAACGGACCACAACTCCCATTCCCCGTCCCCCTGCGCCGCTCAGGGGGAGGAGGCAGAGAAATCAGGAGTGAAGTTGAGCCTGGAAAGGAGGGAGGGGTGGAGGGAAGGCGTTAAGATTTATTTAAGGTTTATTTCTCATTATCCTATTCTGATTTGATTGAAAATAAACTAATTTCCCCAAGGTGAGTCTGTTTTGCCTGTGACAGTAATTGGCAAGTGACATCCCTGTCCTAATCTCGACCCACGAGCCTTTCAATGTATTTTCTCTCACCTGTTCAGCTGAGGAGGGGAGTGACAGAACAGCTTTGGTGGGCACCTGGGGTCCATCAGCTACCGTCAACCCACCACAGAATTTTTCTTTTTCTTAATGAAATAGTACATTATTTAGTCATGGATACACCCTTTAAACACTTGCAGGAACTCCTGACACTACTTTCAGTAAATCTCAATCTCCCATCAATTTAACCTTTTCACATGTACTTCAGTCTGCCTAGCTTTATACCACAGAGGGAGGAGAGCTCCCTAGGACTTCCATTTTCTTGAACTACAAACCATTTGTTGAGCTACTAAAGATACACCCTGTAGCAGCAGCCAGGCACCAGAGTCTCAATAATCAGGGCCACAGGAGACATTCTCCAAAGTGTTTTCGAGCTTGGAAACTAAACCAGCAAAACCAATATTACATCTCTTGAAGTGCATCTGTTCAACATAACGAACACATTTCTAACTTGCCTTTTACTTGCTTAATCTGTCCCAATTTAATTATGAGTAAGCCTACTGCAAAATCTCAAAGTGTATATGCAATAAAATCAACACAGCAATTCATACTAACAAATCAACATTTGTAGAAATAGGAGAGTTATAACATCAGCTTAGTTCACATCCAACCACTCACATAAAGCTCCAAAGAAATGAAGCAATCAGGATTATCCTGAGCTCTTTCGGACTTAGTAAAGAATGACATTCTCAAAATGCTTCTACTGTATTTTAAATGTTGATCTTACTCCGCATTAGAGTAGGTTAAAGTCTTTCAGCCAAACATGTTTTCATCGAAAATCGTCGTTCTTAAAAGCATGAAACTGTGAAACATTACGAGTTTTGGATATCTCTGCAACACTGCAGCCACACTTCTACTGAAAACATATTTTTTGTTGACATTGTTGTAGAAGTAGGGCTCCTATACACTTATGCAATGCAAAGAAGAAAAAAAAGAAACAAAAAAAAGAAACCAGGTTTTCGAACAGAGAGGACTAGGCAGGCAGTGAGCCTTTTGATGGCTACCATGCTAGGGTCACCAGACTGTACTCTCTCTTTTAAGTGAGGTACAGCTTGCAATATATGTAATAGCTTGCTATATACAGCAAGCAATACAGTGTCTTCAGCAAAATCCTTGACCATAGCCCTCATTTTCATGAGAAGGCCCATAGAATTTAGCAAGGCCACCCGAGCCCCAAATTTCAGCATGATCTTAATACACCTCTTATACTGGAACCCCTGGGAGCAAGAATGACCAACACAGAGGAATTTGGGGGTGAATTTGTAGCTGTATGTAGGAGAACAAACCCCTGAAAGGCCAATTAATAATGAAGTCCACTAGCTGTGGACCACCAGGAAATCATAAATACAGAATAGGTATTGCTCGATAAAGCAGGGCAGTATAAGGAAATAATTAAATGAAAATGCCTATAAATGTTCTGGAAAGGAAAGTTCACCACTGCCCTGCTACAGGTACAATGCAGCTCTTCTCTACATACGGATGAAGAGTGGCCAGTTGAAGAAACACTGTTTCCAACATACCATAGCATTTACATCCATAATTAAAATGCCCTCCACTAACCTATTTAGCCCATCTTTCTCTGAAAGCTCTGCCTTCCTTTGACTCTAGGGCAGACTGGCCTACTTCATCTCTCAAAGACTCTCCCAATAGACTTCATCTCATCTACCGTGGATGCTCCATCTGAGTCAGCAAAGAGAAAGAGCCATTTCTGGGGTGTGGATCTTTGAAGCTGCCTTACGCTTTTACCTTACAATGAGAGTAAAAAGCACGTGGAAGGTGCTTATTCCTGCCCACTGAGCAGGAGCCTTGATCCTGGATACTAAGCTCAGACCCAGGTGCCTACTTGACTTCAAGTATGATTTCCACAGTCATGAAGCAGACTTCAAATGCTATTTTTTGTAGCTGTGAATAACACAGAGGAATCCGTGTTGTCACTGCGTGGGAAAAAGGCAGGATCCTGGGAAAGTCAGTAAGCCCCGTCTGATGGTCGTGGTGCATGGAAACACAGTTATAGACCCATCATTAAATGCTGATACAGCCAGAAATGGGAGAAGACTTTCCACAGCCAAGACATGTCCTCATGGTATCCTCTGGTTTATCAGAATCAGCAACAGTTGCAGCACCTTGACACAAAGGTTTCTTTTAAAAACCATTTTGCAGACTTGGACTGACATCTCTATTTTGTTAGCGATGTTTGTCACTAATGGAAAGACCTGGCCAGCTTCTTTGGGGGTTATCACATCAAGATTTGTAGGGCAAAATTATCACCTGAAAAGACACATGCCATATGAAACATATCCTCCGTAGTTAAAAGAGGGACAGGATATTGTATTTCTTCACAGGGATCCACACTCAGAATAAGTACTCCTTCTAAAGCCCAGATGACTTTCAACAAAGGAAAAAGTGCCTTGCTTAACCTCTGCACTCCTAGAGGAACCGATCAGGATAACAACACAGAAGGGTAAGAAGAAAGGACACGGCATTGGGTGATGCACCCAAGCTGTGGGAACGGCTTGAGTTCTTTCATTCATTTTAATGAAAGGCAGATTAGACCAGGAAAGCGGATACAAAGCTCTTCTGCAGGGTGGCCAGCATCCACATCAGCTGGAAGCACAGCCCCCAACCCACACTCATACTTGGGCTATCCTCACAGAGAAACACCAGCACAAGTCAGCTTGGGCATGACAACCCTTGGCTCAGCCACACTGCCAGCAGGCCCGCCTGCCTGGGGTGAATCTGGGAGGAGAAGGAGCTCCTTGTAGTCCCCTCAGCGGCCACAGACATGTGGTTGAATGAGTAAATATCAACAGGTTGTCCGAAAACAGCAGTAACGTGGCAGGGGGGTTAATACACAAATAACCAGAGAAGCCACAGACTATTCCGGCAGTCAAATATAGGCTTCTACATCCAGGCAGGGTGGAGCTTTATGAGGTACATAAAAATTAGGATATCTGTAAAAACAGCTCAGATTCATTCTTAGTTGAATGCCGTCTTTTAAAATGCATGGATTAAATCAGAATTAAAACATGCCTGCATGATTGACTTCTGCATATAACCACAAATGAAGTCCCCCCAACAAGCAGTGGTGTTTCCAGTTCAAGGCTTCATTTGCATTATACACGCTTTTCATTAATGGTGCAGAGAAAGAAATCATTCTGGATAAAAGACACCAGGATCTGACAAGGGCCACTGGGAGCAATGAAGAGGATTCATTGCACTGAGTGATCTGGACCACTGCTTAAGTAGGGCACGAAGAAACAATATGGACTCGAGCAGGTCCAAGTTCATCCACCCAGGAATAAATCCAGTAAGCTACAGTAAAAGGGTGGGAAATCCTATCCTAAGCTGTGACTACCCTCACATGCCTGACCAGATAACAAGCTGGATGGGGAGCTCCTGGGGTGCCAACATCTGAAACAGCAAGTGTTAATGAGCTATGTAAACGAGGAACCAGTCCCACTGCAGAGGTGAGAGTATATCCGATTAGCCTCTGGTTCAGCTGGTACTGCAATGGTGTTGAGGTCAGCTTTTCACACTGAAAAAAGGCATTTTTGACAACACTGAAATAATTACAGGGCTCCAGCTTACCTGTTAAATGCATTAAAGGACCAACAGCACAGGGCTACTCACTGTATCTGACAAAGATATTGCAAAATCCCAATGGGTAACTAGAAAATACAGGCTAAAACTAAGATGCAGATCTGTGCCAGAGACAGCAATTAGCTAGTGGAACAAATCTGTAAAGGCTGTGATGGATTCTCCAGATGGAGAGCATTATAATCACCAGGACTGAATATTTCACAAACTGGAATTAAGTCATGGCATTGTGTTAAAGACTAAATTAGATTATTTCCAAGCCCGTTTACCTGACGAGCTGTGACTCTCTGAACATGCACCTAAGGAAAGTTAGCAAAGCCACCATTCAGGAACAGCCGCACATCTAGGAAAGGAAAGGTTTTCTAAAGATTATTACACTTGGCCACTTAAAGCATTCAGAAGTCATGAGTCAGGGCCCCAAGCATCATACAACTGGCTTAAAAATACTGATATTTTAAAACAGGAACAAATATCGGTTCCTTTTTATTTGCCTTCTAGTTTTTTGGCCTTTTAAGCTTCAGGGTTCAAGCTCTGCTCTGCAATCATGATGTCCATAAACCAGAGGTCACTAAGTCTAATTTATATAAATGCTGAGATTACTGCAGCATCATAGACTCTAGGAGGTCTTCAGGACAATACCAAATATCCTGAGGTTTACCGTAAAGTTGTGAGATTTCATCATGATGATTATAAAGGCAACGTTCCCTTTAAAACCAGACACGTGCCCAAAAAAAGCCAAACCAAAACAGCAAGTTAAACAGCAGCTGCAGTTATCCTATATCCTTCAACAGCTCCCTGCCAGCATTTGTGAGTTTCCAGCCAGATTTCCCTTGTCACAGGATGGGGGCTGAGGGGGGGATCAGTAACCCTACAGGCCTTTTTCATCCCTGGTATCTGTGGGTGCTTCCTCTGGACTGATGCAGCTCTGTGCTTCTCTCCTCTGTTTTCTGGAAGGCAGAAGCCTTTTGCACAGTCTCTGTTCAGAGGATGCCACGATGGACAGGCTAGGGAACAGATACAGCCAGGATAGAGGGAAGCAGATATATGATATACGGGATATATGAGATTCCCATCTGACCATGGGCAAAGCTCTGCTTCCATTAGCTTGTTTCCCAGGCCCTCCCTACAAGACAAAAGCTGGAATTTCCCACCTCGCTTGCTCCTCCAACATAAAAAAAACAGTCTCTCCAAACCCTACTCTCCCATTAACCTTATGAAACGGGGTAGTCCCCTTACTTGACCTCTCTTCTCAAGGTCCTCCATCCCAGCCAGGTGGCTGGTTGTGAGCCTCCCCAAAGCCCAGGTAAGGTGGGAAGCTGTGAGCAAGAGCAGAGGCACAGGAAGGTTTGCGCCTGGGAGCAACCCAGCAGTGTAACACAGACCTCAGCTCTCCTCCAGCAGGGCTCGGGCTGCCGCCCAGACAAGTCCTCTAGCAGAGACTGGGCTGACATCCCTGGACAGGTAACCTGCTTAACCCTCTCCAGAGAGAGAAGTATTTGGGGCAGAGGCCATTTTGTGAAATTGGATTTGAACCATGCTCATTCCAGATCTGGGCAAGCCCATGCTGTCACGTAGGGATGCCACAGAGCACAGCTGCTGCAGACTGCGAAATGGCAAGTGATGAGCACCCTGGGATTACTGACACTTCCTAAAGGCTTTTGTCAACCCAAATTTTCCCAGGTAGCAGGGCTGTAAGGGGATCCTGCAGCCCGTGGGGCCAGTTATAATCTGGTGTATGGCACAGCAGAAGAAACCAAACCAGTTCACACCAATTAAGAACAAGTCTGGGTAATGCCGACAGTGAATATTTCGGTGTCCAAGCAAAGCGACATGTCAACAGTCCTGTATTGAAAAATATCACAGAAAAGAAAACAAGATGAGGACGAAGACCACTGCTTGCCAACACCTCCTTGCGCAACGTTGCCACAGCTGCTGCGCAAAGCAACGGCACAAGTCTGCAAGTGAGCAACTGTCCTGCTAGTGCTAATTACTGCCTAAAATGTAGCTGTCAGGAACACATAGGCAGGAAACATCCCCCAAGATCCAGGCACCGTGTGAAAGGAGCCGAGAAGGACCTGAAAATCCCCGTCTTCACACCAGGACCCAGAACTGCCTTAGAGAAAGCACAAGAGAGGCCACACGCCTTAGACCAAACCTAGTTTTGGTGAAACACCCCCCAGCTACGCCAACCTCCAAATCTACCCCTGGAAACGCACATTGGAGTAGCCAGCTGAATATATGCAGACCAAGAGGTATTCAGGTCCTTGCTGAGCTGCAAGAAAGACACCACCCAAGATTTTTTAGTAAGTCTGCAACCTGCAACAGCTCTGCTCTGCCACGCTGCCAGTCCTCTGCTGCACAATACATCCCCCTGGCGCCCCTGAACCTGCCAGGAGAGACATTTCTCCAGCATCATGCAAAGAAAACAGCACACAGGGGTCGCAGGCATCCCCTCTGCAGTGTGATCTGGGGGTTAAACCATGCTGCCCTACCAGGAATGTGCAGTAACCACTATCCTGAGCAGAGGAAGTTTATCCCCACAGCTGCTGGGGTGATCCAGCAGTGTCTTGGCATAAAGCTAGGGTGGCTGGCCTGCACTCCTGGTGTGGAAAGCTGCACTGAAAGCAAGTCTTTTCTCAGCATTAACCTTGCGGATCAGGCACCTGGACAGGTTTTGAAACTGGTCCCAAAGCATTTCCCACTTGTCACTGGTGCTGTTCCTGGTTAGCTGCAGCAGTGCATGCAGTGCCCAGGCCTGCTCGCTCACACGGACTCAGCAGAACAGACTCTGTGGGTATTGAATCAGCATTTTCCAAGAGTAACTAAAAAACTCAAATCAGATCCTTTTCTGTGGGGATGAATCTGCTTGGTGCCGAAGAAGTTTGTCAGCACCACAAATGGCTGGTGGCTGAGCCAGTCCCAGCTCAAACCCATTGCCCTCAAGTTCGTATAGCTGGTTCTTAGCATAAACAGAGATTTTTGCCAAGCTCTTAAAAATATCTTCTCGCACCAAAAAAATTGCACAAACTCCTCACAGTGGCAGGCTGGTAATCAAAACACAAGTGTAACTGGAGGAAGGCCAGCGGCACACAGCGCGGGCCCTCCGCTTGTCACAACTGCTTTGCAACATCCATCAAAGCCACGCTCCCAGTTCCTCCCTGTCTTGACACGAAACCCATCACTTTCGCAAACACAGACAGGCAGAGCATTCACCCTCTGATATCACGCCTTACGAATTTCGGAAAGGAAGAGCCAGGTCAGCTGCGCCATCTTTTCTCTGTGCCTGCGCTGTGGCAAAGTAAGCGCGTGCAACTGAAGTCAACGCCGACAAAACCTGTGGGGATTTTGGGGTCAGGAAAACGCCTAATGAGGTAGCTCGCAACATGAAAGCCACCCACAATCACACCAGACAACACCAGCCTTCCAAATCTATCAAAATGCTGTCCAGTAGATCAACAAGACAGGGATGACACAGAGAAACACTTGTATTTAGGTACAGCAAGGAAAAGGGAGCCCCCAACGCACGGGCTCACCTCTGAAGGCAGCAAACCTGCCTGGGTGCTGGGCAGGACCTGCACCGCTCACAGGGATCAGCTTGCAATGAGTAAACGCTCCGGATTATTTTTAATGCGCTTGGAATAAACCCGTGCTTGCGAGGAGGCCTGGCACGAGGGGCCCCGTACCGTGAAAGCCCTGCACGAGCTCTGTTGGGAAGATTTAAGTAGGGCATAAGCAGCGTATATGCTTTATACAGCCCTCTTCGAGATGCAGGTGCCTCCACCAGCTGTCCTGCACGGGCCTGGGAGCACGATGTCCCCACCATGTGCCTGAGGCCGAAGCTCACAGGGGCCACATCTACGCAAGGCCCAAGCCCCTCAGAAGCTGGTTCCTCCAGCCAGGGCAAGATCAGGTCCCTCCAGCAAACTCACCCCCCCCTTGACGGCCATTACCTGCTGACCCCATACTCCGGGGGCGGCTGGTAGCGGACGAGGGCGACCTCCGCCCGGGCGGGCTGGGGGGCGGTGTAGGAGGCCTTGAGGACATCCTGCGCCGGCTGCTCGCCGTAGAAGAGCCCGTGCTCCTGCGCCTTGCTGCCGGGGGCTGCCGCCTTGCCTTTGTAGGGGTACTCGGGTGGCGGGCCCCGTGGGTCTGCGGCCTTGCCAGGCAATGGGGCCGCCTTGAAGCCCTTCCCGCCCCCCGGGGCCGGGGGATGCTGCTTGGCCCCGTTCCTCTCCAGCGAGAGCTGCATGATCCTCTCACTCAGCGAGCGGACGTGGCCCTGCTTCAGCTCCTTCAGCGCCTCATCCTTATGCGCCTGCCCACTGTTGGCCCGGTTCACCGTTGGCCTCCCCTCCGTCCTGGACTTCTGGGTGGATGCACCATAAAAACCCGGCGTGGCGGCAGTGGCCGGTGGCTGCGGCGGCTGGCCTCGGAAAAACTGAGACTGGGCCTTGGCCTCCTCGTAGGTGGGGAGCTCCTCGGTGCCGTGCGGGGGCTGCGGGGCCCGGGGCTGCTTCTCCATCGCAGCACCGTCCCCTTGGTGCTCCTGCCCCTGAGGTTCCTGCCGCCCTGACGGCTGGACCATTGGCGGGTCTTCGGGCGTGAGGTTTTCTGCGGAAGAGAGAGTGCTGGCAGTGCTGTTGGAGGGGCCGGCGCTGCCCGTCGCCTGGTGCTGTATGGCCAGCAGGTTCATGTTCTCGCTGGGGTTGCCATACCTCAGCCGCTCCTGGATCAGGCGCTGCAGGACGGTGCCGGCTGCCACCTCCTCCGCCCCTCGCATCTCCGCCTCCGGGACCCGGCGGAAGCTGGGTGGGCGCAGGGTGCACAGGGCCTCCTCAGCTGGGCAGGGAGACAGAGAGGCAGCCATTAGCTCTGCTGCCTAGGAGGTCCGATTCTCCCCCCCCGCCCCCTCATTTTCCCCTCCTACACCCCATAGCTGTGATCCCATGCCCAAGGTGCATCCCAGGGGCAGTGGCCTGCCAGGGTTCCCCTGGGAGCAGAGGGGGCACAGCTGGAAGCCACCAAAGGAAGAAGGACACTGCTCCCTGCTTGTCCCCCAAAATCATATTACCCTCCCCTCCATAATACTCCATGCGCCCCATACTCACAGCCCTGAACCCCCTCTCAAGTCAATGGAGGGCCAGGCAATGTCACAGGGACATTTACTTGTTCTGGTTTGGCTGGGATAGAATCACACAGCCCAGCCATGCCAGCCAGGCTCAAGCCGCCAGGGCAGCTGACCTGAGTTAGCTACATGTGTAGCCCATACCATGATGTTACGTTCGTTATAAAGGGAGGAGGTTTACTGAGGAGAGGGAGCTCCTGTGAGGTTATTCCTACCGGGGTTCCTTCTGCTCCTACTGAGGACTACTCTTACAACAGCATGTTCATTTGGCTAAGTATTTTCTGTTTGTACTGGTGGTGGTTTCATTAAATTTGTCGCACTTCCACCTACGGGTCCTCTCTCCTCTTTCCTGATGCCTGTACCTGACTGGTAAGGGTTCCTCAGGTGACAGAGCAACTGTTATGTTTAGCCCTGGGTACAGGCTAAATGTAGACATTGGTCTTTTCTAAAATACAAACGAAGAAAGATTTCAGTTGGAAGTGACCTACAATGATCATCTAGTCCAACTGCCTGGCCAATTCAGGGCTGACCAAAAGTTAAAGCATGTTATTAAGGGCATTGACCAAATGCCTCTTAAACACTGACAGGGTTGGGGTGTCAACCACCTCTCTAGGAAGCCTGTTCCAGTGTTTGACCTCCCCCTTGGAGATGCCTGACACAGCTTACAGAGGCAGCCTGTATGACAATACTAAATGAGATGCTACATTTTTGATGGCCAAGGTCAACTGAGTCAAACCCCCTCTTAAGTGCACCACTTGCCACCACAAAATAAAATGCAGGATGTGTCACAGAAAAACCGTGAAACTACGCTGAAAATAAGAGAGTCCTAAAAGTGTAATTAAAGAATAATCTATGCTCTGGCATCCTCCCCTAAAACTACAATTTACCTTCTGGACAATAACACTATTTCTAAGGGGGTCAATAGTAATAAATTTTCCTGGATGAGCACAAGGAAGGCATTATGATCATACACGTAACACCAGCATTTTAAAAACAACACAGATGGATTAGCCACACAACCCTCCACAGGCTACTGAAGTCACTCAGAGGCAATGACACCATTTTCGCACTATATATGCAGGGGAGCTTTCCTGGAGCTACACATCTAATGGTATATAACCACGGCTGGGAGGTTGGAATTCCTCCCACACTCATCCCAAAAGCGGTACAAGACGTCTGTCTGAACGGTGTCTGAGCCCAGAAGGGTGCTCCTGAAAGATCCCAGTGCAGGCAAAAGTGAGAACAAGCCCACAGCTCTGGACAGCGTCCTCCAGTGTCCCTAGGCAAGAAGGAGGTGCTTTTCAGTTCAGTTTTTTGAGGTCATTCTTGGCAACTTTCTCTCTCTCTCCTGCCATTTACAATTCTCGGAGGGGTTCATCAGAAGGGCATTTGTTTTTTGGCATTTGAAAGCAGTTAAAAAGCAAACTTTCTCTTGAGGTCTGGTATTTCCCTGAGGTTTCATCAGTCGCTGCACATGCTGTGGGATAACTTATATACAACCCAGATGCCAGAGGGTAAGACAAGCCTTTGACACTTAACTATGAGAATAAGTCATTTCCACTAACATTCCTGTGGCAAAGCCTTAAAGATGATTGTGGGGCTCGAGGGGGTGAGAAGATTCCCAGGCTGTTTCGCTCCATGACTGCCCTATGAGATACACCTCTCCTGCTTTCCCTAAGACAATGTTATCTGCCTGCTAGCCTGACTCGCTGGGGTTGCAGCCTGGCCACCAGCTTTCAGAGGGTCTGTCAGCTCCCCATGCCAGTGTTTGAGCCAGCAGGATGCAGACATGCATCTCCATCTACCTGTCTGCACAACAGCCAAGTGTCCATCTACTTTACATGTCCCTGCAGTTACAGCAAACTCTTACTGCTTTATTCATGTTATCACAGTGTGCAGAAGCCTCACCATACTGAACATTTTTGCAGACGTGCAATTAAGAGTCTCCCTAACACACCAGAAAGCTCACCGTCTAGGCTGTTACTAAGCCTGAGGAAAGCGGATAAAGCCAATGTCACATGGTCAAGGCAGCTCTTTATCATACATCAGAAGGATTTTCACCCCTGTGCTAGTCATCTGTCAGCATCCTTATATTCAGGAGATGTACTTTAGTCGCCTATTACTGAGGTCCAGAAGGACTGACCACAGTGAGCCTTCCACGGGGTGCCTGCAGTCCTGCTCCATCAGCAAAAAGCTATTGACCTTGGTCCAGCTGTGCAGTGAAGGGCAGCCACGACCTGAAGGACACGCAGAAATGCTGCATCCTCCACAAGCACAGGTGATAAACAATGGTGGGTTATAACACTCAAGGCAAAGGTAACTTTCCTTCGACTCTACCGAGGACAAGAAGCTGGGCTTCAACTCTGTAAATACTATTTGTAAATGCAAAAATTTCAAACTCTGTAAATCCCTATTGTCTAAATAGCTCAATTTATGCTTCAGGAGAAACCTGGAAGTAAATGTGGTGTGTTCCTATGGAAGTGTGGCCACACACTTACCAGCTTTTTCTTTGGCACTGACCGCTTCAGCTGTTAGCGAAGGAACTTCATGCCTGCCAGCAAACAACTGGTGATCCTGGTAAAGAAAGCCGGTGTCTTCCAGCACCTGGACTGGGCTGGTAGGCTTGTAACAAACAGATGTGGAGCCTGTAAGAAAAAAGAAAGGGATGTCAGTAAAGAAACAGCTTGAATGACAATATCTAAAGCGATGACTTACAACAGAAGTCCAAAAAAATTTTTTGAGCATGGCTAGGTGCCTGAGAAGCCCTGCTGAGGCCACCAAGCGAACCTCCTCATCATCCAAATAACACATTAGGTCTGAAGAACAAGAGGCAGCCACCAAGTCGTCAGTGCCATTCCATGCACCAAGCCACCCTGGCCTTCGAGGTCCCCAGTCCAGGTACAAAGCAAGGCTTATAAGAGCTAACAGTGACAACTGACAAGCTCACAAATCAAGGCACGACCCCAGGACATGAAGCCAACAGAACCAGTGTAAAACTGAAAGAGGGAGTGGGTAAAAAGGAAAGGTGAGGACCCAGCCACACATTCAATAGGGCTAAAGTCTGGGAAAGGCTTTACCACAAAACCTGCTCATGAATAATAGCTCAGCAACACAGAAAATTGCTGAGACATAAAATACAGCCAACACTATCAAGGGAGAGAGTTTATAAATCACTTTGTCCAGATGTTCTTAATATGGTAAGGAGAGGATGTAGCTGGAAGGCCACGAGAATGTGTCTGGCAGACCAACTGCACAGGAGCCGCATGCCTGAGCTTCAGCATCCCACAGACATCGACGGCTGGACTAGTCTCCCAGTCCCTTTGACAATCAGTGAACAAGAACAAGCTCTCCTGGCAAGCAACATGCCTCATCCTAAATCTGCTCTCAGGGATGGCTTTCTCTGGTGGTGCTTGTTTTAACAAGCTCACACAAAACGCATCACAGCAGCGTTAAGCCAAGAATGACATTGACTTAACCCCACAATTTAAGACAGGAATGACATTGTCTTGTGGGGTCATGCCAGACTGGACAGGGTCCAAGTGAGGTCCGTGAAGATGATCAAAGGGCTGCAGAACCTGGCCTGTGAGGAAAGGCTGGAGGAGTTAGGTCTTTTTCCCCTGGAGAAGAGAAGGCTGGGGGGTACACCTCATCACAGTGTTCCAGTACTTATCAGGCAGCTACAAAGGGGACAGAGAGTCTCTCGTCACAAAGAGCTACATGCAGAAGACAAGGGGCAACAGGTACAAGTTGCACTAAGAGGGATTTTATCTTGACATAAGAAAGATATTTTTTACAGTGAAAACAATAATTCACTGGAACCTCCTCAGGGACATGGTAGAGTCCCCATCACTGGAGGTTTTCCACATGCGATTGAACAACCTGGGCTGTTCTATGACTCTATGATTTTCCACTTCCTATTTACTTTTCTGAGCACTACCTCACTTTTGTAAAGAAAGGCTCTTTAAGGTCCCAGCCTTGGAGGTAAGTATCTCCTAGCCCCGAGTAGCCTGGTGCAGCAGGGACACAGAGGAATCACTCTCCAATTACACCACCAGTTGCCATAAATTTTACACTAAGGAAACAGTCATCGACCTCCAGCACTGGCCACTGCTGAGGGACTGGCTTGAGAAGGAGGTGGAGGGCTCAAAGTGGCACCAGTGAGGCACCAATCCACCCCGCTCGAGCAGGAAGCCCACGAGCACAGGGACCTGCAGCACCCTGCTCTGCAGGGAAAAAACATCAGCCACGGATGACAGGGACTTATTAACCCTGACTGCTTGGTTTGTGCTCAGCTAACTGTGTGCTCACTGGCATATATTACACAGGGAAGTTGCTTTGCTCTCCTCCTTATGTACAGGTCATTGCTAATCCCACGCCCCTGCATGGAGCAGGGCAGCAGAGGGGTAGTGGGGGGCAGGACTCAGCCCCTCTTCTCTACAGGCATGAAGATACTATTTTCTTCTGTGCCCAGAGAAGAGGAAATAGGCATTTCTGCAAAATGTTAATGAATTCATCACTTCACCATTCACATTATGCATGAATGTTTATGGCAGCTATCTATATTTAGAGAGCAAGAGGGAAACATTGCTCACTTGAGTAGACCTAAGCCAAATATGTTTGTGAAAATGAGCATGGTAGACTGGTCTGGAATTCGTGCTGATGCTGATATAGACCCAAGAAAAATCTCAAGAACCCCAATTTCCAACATTATTACCCTATTCTGGTACAGAATAGCATTAAAGACACCCTTCACTGCTCCTCCACACACACAGTCCTGCCTTGGAATTCGGAATCATGTAGGAAACAAGGGAGTTTTGAGCCCGGGCTTGTTCTGTGAATAAAAAGTGGATTGGGATGAAACAACGAAAATCGACACACCCAAGGACAATGCACGGTTTCAAGCATTACAGGCAACCTGAACGGGCAGCGGCTACCAGCTTGGCCTTATCACTCACCAAACACTTTAAAAGAAAGAAACTGCTAGTAAGAGTGCACACTCGCCTTCTGAATTTTGAGTCTGTAGGCACCCTTGGGTGGTGGTTTAAAATTTTCAGAGATGCAAAATGGAGAATAAAGACTTGTTTTTTCTGCAACAAGAGCAGAAATTCTCACCCAACTACTTGTCTTTGGTGGCCACAGCAAAGCAATATTCTACAAAAATCAGGACTGGTAAATGTCGGCATCTGCCAAACTGCTCAGTTTCTCGTCTCTGTTATATCAGAGTCAAAACCAAGTGGCTCCAACCCAGGCAGAAATCACTGCACTTTGCTGTACCCATGTTGATGTTTTATCACCGTAAAATGATGTAATAATGGTTTATGATGTTAAAAGTGATGTAATGATATTTTATGTTCATTCTCAGTAGGTTTTAATTAAACATCAGCTATAACTGGCATAGAAAGCCAGTTTATGTGTAAAACAGATAACGGTTGTCGAAAGATCAGTGCTTGGCATGCGGCCACAATCCAGATCACGGGCAATAAGGCACCACTTGAAAGCTTAGTGAAGCCTCAGGAGCCGTTTGGAGCAAGGAACGAGCCTTTTTTCTTTCCCCTTTGCTGTCACTGGAGCCTCCCAAATCCCACCTCCCCTCTCTGGAGGGAAAGAGTTTGCTACACCCAGGTCTGTTGGGGTGCAAGGTGCCCATCCGATGCTCAGACACTTGCTCCTTCCCCAGACCTCCCCATTCTTCTACAGTGCTCACCAAAAAATGCAATTTTCATCCCTATAACTGAATCGTGGTGCCAGCGTAGTGGTGCCTGGGGGCCACGGGTAAGCAGCCAGTTGAGGGCAACCTAGGATGGAGACCATCACCCCCACAAGGACATGTCCTCGAGGAAGGGCTTTCTACTCCCATCTAGCCCAAACGCCCGAAGCCACAAACCATGGCTGCTGCCCTGTGCTTTGCCACTGCCAAGAAGAGCCGACCCCATCACCTCTGTAACTGCCTGCAGGCTGCTGCCAGCCGTTCCTTCCCCCTCCCAAAGCCAGCCCAGCCCCCTCGGCCCAGCATGTCAGGATACAGCCCAGTCCATAGATGTCACATCTTCAACTACCATACGTCCAGTGTATTTTACAGCCAAACCTGTAAGACATGACCACATTTCTGGCCCGGTTCAGTCCTTCCTGAACTGGACAGCTGCTCCAGGTCTTCATTGCCGCATCTCCACTGACTCTCCCACATTTAAGTGACTGCCTTACCCAAATTCATTTGTTTTCCTTAAGATAAACATGCATTGCACCGTACAGAAGCAGACATATTATCCTGGAGGGTTACTACACAGCAGTGCAACTCATTTGAAGATTCAGAACTATTTCAGTGAATCATTTGCTAAGATTAACACCAGACAGTCAGCAAAGACCCAGAGACAGAGAAGCAACGCTTAAATATTTCCTGTTTCTGATGTGGTTTCAGTCTGGTTTTAAAAAGGATCTAAAGCAAAACCTCATAGGAAGCTCATTGCTGCGACATTACAGGAAAGCCATGTTTTTAGAGCAATAACAGCATCCCCAAGAAGCAAATTTCCTCCTCACAAAAATAGCCAGAGAAGATGGTTTTCTTACAGCCAAACTGTACTACTACTCGTGTCTTCAGTAAAACACCAGAAAATGCCCATTGTGCAATGATGGTTTGCTGCTATTTAGAGGCAACACCTCGAGGCAGTGCCTGGGTGATGAGTTTCTGCATCACACCCTGCTGCCCGCCCGAGTACTGCTCTGTGGCTGCCTGCAGCACAGCCCGCACTGCCAGCACATACAGCTCCTCCTCTGCCACTCAAAAGCCACCCAGCCAAACAAAAACAAAGAGTTGTCCTCCAAAAAATCCTCTTCCAATTTGTACCATACTGACCGAGCAGTTTGAAAGAGACGGAAGCATTTCAAATACCATCCAAACCAATCAACTGAAATTAAAAAGTAAGTAAGACGGCTTTACACTTTCCTATAAACTCTACTGTGGTTTGTAAGGGAGGTCCAAAAATGACAAAACAAAAATGACATCGTTTCCAAGCCCACATCTGTCCTTCTGTGTCATAGCCAAGCCAGAAAGGAGTATAAATACCTTATTCCACATTTAAAACATTTTCTCTGCCCTGTCACTGCATAAAAATCTCAGGTCAACAAGAAAGGAAAATAATTATTTAAGGAAACTAACAAAAGGACGGTCAAAGCGCTCCAGGGTCCCAGGGGCTGCCCACAGGCTGTGCCAAGAATTCCCCAGGGTGGACTCATCAGTCCCTCTAACAGGTTGCACGGACCCTCCGTCGAGGCTGGACACCTCTCCATGTGCAGCCCGGCCTGTGAACCTTACTCTCTCTCCTCATCAGTCCAGTTTTGAGAGGGGGGGATTACCACACCCCAGCCACACAACTGTGCTTCTCTCCCAAGGCTGGGAGGCAGATTTGAGTTTCCTTCAGCTCAGAAAAAATTAACTTGCTTGTCCCATTTCTTGGTTGACCTACAAGAAGGAGACACCACTTCTAACAGCATTGCAAAGAATGCTCTTGGTACCACCGGCAGCTCTCCTCCGGTGGTGCTGGGACTCCTTTGCAGTCCCAGCTCCGACGAAGCCAGGGGCTCAGACACGCGTTGGTGACTGCTTCCCCACCAGCAGCTCCCCAGTTGATGCGCAGGTTTTCTAGGTCACTTCTGGGGTGGGAACCTCACATCCGCTGCCAGCACGCCTGAGCCCCGTGAGGACTGAACCAGCATCACTAATACAATTTTCAAGGGAGCACAGCAACATCTTGCAGGACAGAAATCCAACCCACACAACACACGCCAGATGTGAGCAAACAGCACCTCTCATTTCCCACATGAAAGCCAGGGATCTACCACATCTAAGCTGGGAGAAGCCTCACCCCTGTGCGTGGCAGGGTTCACCAGACCAATCACCCCCCCTCCGCAGCTCCCCGCTCTGAGGAAAGAAATCCTCATCCCAGTATTAGCGCCGGCATCCACATCGTGCTATTCCTTTGCTCAGGAAGAGCTGCTGGAGTCTCCCAGCTTGGGTACCATCACTTCACTCTCCAAAAAGTGCCGCGTCCAAGAAAGCACTCACAAGACTAATGAGAAAAGGAGACAGAGGCAGCCAAATCCCATCTCTCCCAAGGAATTGTGCTAACACATCCAAATTTAACTGCCTACAAGGATGAACACTTTCTGTGAAACTTCTGCCTCATGCACTTATTTTCATATACGCTTCCCCTCAGCAAAAAAACAAAGCGGACGAGCGAAAAAGCTACGAGCAAAGCAAAGCAAAGGTGCCTTGAAAGCGGCTCCAGAACCTGGCATGAGATCAGATGGATACTGGAAAGAGTGGAGCCAAGTCTGCCTGCCCGGGAGATCCCCCACGGATGCCCGCACCTCCCCGCCTTCCTGATGGAAATCAGGTGCGCGGGCGTGTGGGGGCAAACGGTGCCCAACACAGCTCTTTCATCTCAGATGGTTACAAGTTTTATAATGTAGAATAATCAGCTGGTTTTTTTCCCCTGTCCCAGGCTCACCCCCAGAGGAGAGGCAGGATGCAGGCAGGGTGTCTCCATCAGAGGTCCAGGAGCCGAGCAGCCACCTGGGCATCAGCCTGACGAAGGAAGGGATGCATGTTCCTTAGGTGGCTGTGCTAGGCTTTGCACAAATATGTGCATTTTTAAGGCCTCTATATATTATAAGCTATCAATTTGCCTCTGCAGCTATAACACTGAGTCTACAATACACAGCCAGCCTAAATTTATTCAAAAAATTGAATCAATAATTGAAATTTCCTCTTTGATCACGGTGCCAGTGGCACAATGACGACTCATGTCAGCGTTGCTGCTCTGAGATAAAAGGGTATAAGTATTATTCAGAGCTGAAAGTAAGGGAAGAAACGCTCTGTGAAAGAGTGAAATGCAAAGGCTGACACGGAGCTCGTGAGAGAGACAACACTTCTGCTACAGCTGTGCCGCTTGTCAGCGCAGCAAAGGGTCTGCAGACATTTTCAGTACACCATAAATTCTGATTTCCAAGCCATAAAAAACCCTCCAAGATAAAAATTCATCATGCAAATTCTTAGGAAAGGAATTTTTTTTTTCCACTGGGGAAGAAAAAAAACCATAAATCAACCAGCTACAACATACAGAGAAGACACTCACAAAGCAGGAGTTTAAGCTATGATTAACTGTACTTACTGCCTTTAAAAACGATCACGTTACAGAAAAGCATTGGCACGATCCATGTCACTTGGATATTTAAGCCCTTCCATTAATTAACCAGCAGTGAAATAGGACCTAGGACTGTGGATTATTCAGTGTAATTCCTTGTTACTTTGAGCAACTATATCATAAAATTCCCTTCTTGAACTGAATAAACAGCATCTGAAGAACAGGACTTTTTTTCTGCCCCATTCAGAGGATGTTTCAGGATCCTCTTCCTCAGATATACACAAATATTCTTCTCGGTTCCCACTCGCAGTCACTGACATTGCTCTTTATCCATCTATTTTTTTTGCCAGTGGTGTCCTTTAGGTTAAATAGCTTTCTCCCTGAGTCATTCCCACAAACTTGCAGCGTACAAAGGAGCCTGGGATAAGGACAGAACAAAAATAGTACAAAGACTGTACAGTACTCTCTAACTGAAAATGCAGGCATTGAACTCTATAGTATGGATCTTCAGATTTCTAGAGCTTTTCCTTTTTTTTTTTTTTTTTTTTTAAAACACAGGCAACAAACCATAGGGTAAGGATCCGCAGTTCTTCATTCGATCTGTGTGAAGAACTGCTCATGATAACCCTACACTGAGCAGAGCCTTTGCATTATTATCTTAAGTGCTATGTTTAAAGGAAAAATAAATTAAACCTTCTTCCCACCAGAATATATATTAAAATTATAAGCTTTCCGTTATTAAATCATTACATGCAATTTATATTCAGCCACTTTTAAAATGCAGAAATTTAATAAAAGTATTATACACAGAAGTGCTAACAAGATAATTGCCTTTAGTTCCTGCTCCCAGACGGCTGAGCTCAGATTTAGAACAAGGAAAATCACAGTAACAGACGACGGTGTGGAGCCATCGCCTCAAAAATGGCCCCAAAATGATGCACATTGCAGGCAGGGGCACATGACCCAGGGAACGAGACATGTCACTGGCAGGGACCACCTGCCCACCCCAGGTAGCCATCCTGGGGCGGGGAGGAGTCCTTCCAAGAAGTGTCTCCCCATCTCCGCGGAATGCAGGAGCCCAGACCAGCTCCCTGGGGGGGACCCAGGTGCCTCCCGCCCTCCAGACACCTCGGTTAATCTATGTGTCATCCCCCAGCACTGCAAGGACTTCACCGAAATATCTGCTCACAACACACACATCGCGGAGGGAGGGCAGAGGAGTAACAGGTTTTTTAATTACTTCAGTTGGTTTAGGCCTTAAATGGTGACTGAATTTCACTAAAAACGTTTTAATTCATTAAATTATTCATGAAATTAAAATAATAAAATAAAGCCATTATTTTCCAGCCTTGACCACTGGAGTTACTGCTGTCCAAAGCACACTTATGTTTGGGCTAACTAATACGGTCACAGCAGATAATCACAAGCATTGCTCCATTATTTACCCCAGGCTATGCCTTCCTACGGTGTAGCATCCCCTTACCGATCACCCCAATCCTTGAAAGACACTGCCTCAATGCGTGCTGGCCATCATCGTCTGGCTTGTGCAAGAACTACACACAACAACTGCAAGACGCGATAGAGACATGCGTGGGGAAAGGCACGGCCACACACTGCGGTGGGGCATGCCGGGGCTGGGCAAGGCCAGAGAGAGCCAGCAAATGCCGCAGGACCTGCCGCCGCACATGGGACGCATCTTACTGCAAGGCAAAACTCTGCTCTCGCAAGTGCTGGTCCAAACCCAGAGCGATTTCACCAGCTTCTACAGATTTACTCCAGATTTACACCCACAGCACCAACCCACCTACTGAAAAAGTCACTTAAAGACCAAAAAAGGAACAGATACATTTCCTATAACGCAATATTTTAATAGGAAAGTTGCTCTAACATTTTTTTTATAGAGGTGATGTTGTTCTTGTTGCAATTACTACTATTTTCTATCTACTTCCATATATTTCTACTTCTGTCCTGAGCCGAAGGCAGGCTGTTCCATTTAAAAAATCAGGACACAAATGGGAACCAGATTACATCTATCCCAAAGCTGCCAAAAAGCAATTGCTGTATGAAACCAAAAATCCTCCTGGGATTTTTCCCAAATCCGCAAAATATTCCCGAGCCCTAAAGTTTCCACTGGGACTATTACATTAGCAGATAGTCTCTGTGTGAAAACTCGAGTATGCAGCCGTCCTCCTAATGGTTTCCAGGACAAGGAGGCTGCGCAAGGCACGTACTCCCACCTTAGCAGCAAATAACATTTATACCAGATCTGGCCTTTAAAGCGAGTTATGTGCCTGTCAGCGTTAAAAAAAAAATGGCACTGGGGACCATCAGGCTTTCATTTCCCGAAGGAAAGCTGCAATGGTCAGCAGTAATATCTCCATGTTGTCCTGAAACCTCGACGTGCATCCTGAGCCCAGCTGAGCCTGAGCCCCCCGGCAGCCCTGCGCACATCCCTCCCAGGGCTGCTGCTGGGATCCCTACAAACCCCCTTCAGTGTCTCTTAGCTGGAGAAACGCAGTGTCTTTAGCTCTGTGCCAGCATTTTCTTGCAGAGGAGCTCTTGCAAGGAGCACCAGAGCTATCTCCGTGCATCAGTCCCTCCATCCGGGATGCCGATGTGCGGAGGGTTCAGTCCAGATCACTGTGGGGGGCCGGGACCCCAGGAACTGCCCCTAAGTGTGTCCACAACGTCGCAGGAGCATGGAAATGAAAAGTAAGTGAGAGCAGCCACCGAACCTGCGGGCATCGAGGCTTCAGCGAGGCGTGACATGCTTGTTTGGGTCGAAGCTGCACTCCTCCAGCAGCCCAGCGCTTTGCAAAAGAACAGGGAAAGCAAAGCTCCCCCTGCCAAACGCTGGCAGAGACCAAAGGGGAGCGATGGGCATCAGGACAGAGGAGGAGGAGGAAGACGGACATGCAGGTGGTGAGAGGGCTCCTGCTGGCCCCATACAGCCTGGGGAAACTGGGAGACCCAGCCCCATCAACGCTGAGGGGCACATCCCTCCCTCTTTAATAACCTAAAACCAGCCCCCCAAATTCATCCCCTCACACCATGCTCCAGTTGGGACTGGGGATGAGGAAGGCTGGGCAAGACGTGGCCCCTCCACGCAGGGCCACGGCATGCACCCAGCACAAGCCCGGAGAGGGTTTTATTATGGGCTCTCACCACTCAAGCATTTCTTAATAAGGTATTTACAGGGCCCTTTTATGAGCTTTTCTGGCCATTTGCAATGACCACATATATATATAAATATATATATACACTATATATGCACACATATAAAAATATAAATATATATATGCAATATATTTTGTATTTATATGTAATATATATGTGGTAATATATATAAATATATAAACATATTCTCTATGTATATATTTTATATAACTCTCTATATATGTAAAAACATCTATACACCTAATATATATATATAAATATATCTCTGTGCACACCTGTGAGCAGGAGCAGCACTGCCAGCTGCGCACAGGAAAAACCAGGGGACTCCTCATCTTCACGGCCACCCCTCTCTCAGAAAGCTCTTTTAGACTTACTTTCATACAAAAAAAGACAACCCCCCAGCTCAGTGGATGCCCGGTGAGGGCCTTGCAGACACCTCAGCAGGCAGATCTCGGTCTCCGGCAGGCGTGCGGCAGCCCACCGCTCCCTGCTCCCGGGATGTTCCCACAGCACCAGGAAAGAGGAAAGAAAAAAAAAAAAACCCCACACCAAACCCCCTTTTTCCATCGAAAGAGGAAAAAGACCAAGCAGCGACCTTCCTGTATTTAAAACTATGAATCACAAAACCTGGCAGGAGGATTCCAGTTCAATTCACGCGGTTTTTTTTTTTTTTTTCTTTAAACAGGAGTTTATCTTTGTTTGCCCCGCAGGGGTAGGAAGGTTAAATATAAAAGTTCGCTGCCACCATCCCCCTACAACAACAACAACAACGTGAGAAAACGCTCCCCCGGCGTGGGAGGCCCTTCCTGCACTTCACCCTGCCCGGTGCTCTGCCCGCCGTCCTCGCCCCGTCCTCGGCGGAGGAGCGGGATGGGGTGAGATGGGGTGAGGTGGGGTGGGAGCCGCCGCCACCCCCGGGGGGCCCCTCCGAGGCCTCCCCTCCAGCGGGTCGCAGGGCTGGGGACGGGCGGTGACCGCCCGGCGCGGAGGGACCCACGGGGCCGCTGCGATCGCTGCTGCGGAAACACGAGCGGCCGCTGCGGGTCCCGCTGGAAACGTTCCCCCGGCCGCTCGCCCCGCTCTTCCCCCGGCGCGCCGGCGGCGGCTGCTCCTCAGCGCCCGACACGCTCCTCCGCCAAAAACAACCTGCGAACACCCCGGGCTGACCGGCGGCTGCTCCGGCGCCAAGCCCGGGCTCGCACACCCGGGGCTGGGTTTGCCTTTCCGGAGCGGAGAAAATTCGCAGAAGTACCCGGGGAGGGCTCAGGGCGCGGAGAACCACGGAGCTGCCCTCGGCCGGGCGAGCCGGGCTGCTCGGCCCTAACGGGGCAGCGCGGCGGGGGAAGGAGAAACTCGCTCCCGCCCCGGGGGCAGGAGCCGGCTGAGGGCTGCCCGGGCCTCCCCGCAGCCCCTCCGCTGGGGGCAGCGGGGCTCAGCCCCGCGGGTGGGGGGGGAGCCGCGGGGCACCTCCGCGGGGAACAGCGAGCCCAGCCCGGCCCGGCTCCCCACGCAGCGCCCGCTCCACGCACGGGTGGGTGTGAGCAGGGACAGCCGGCACCGGCACTCCCGCGCTCCTCGGTGCGCTCCCCGGCACACACGTGGACAAAGGCACACGCACCCCCGCGCACACGCAGGTTCGCACCGACCCGCGCTTGTGCGGGGACACACGGGCACGCCTCGCACACCGCGGCCGCCTCCCCGCCGCCCTTACCTCCGGCTCCGCGCCCCGCCGCCCCCGGCAGCACCTTGGCCATCCGCGCCGCTCCCCGCCGCCCCCGGGCGCGCACCACCGGCCGCCGCGGGGCGGGGCGGGGCGGGGCCAAGGGGCGGGGCGAAGCGCTGGGGCGGGACGGGGGTGTGGCCAGGGGCGGGGCGGGGCCAGGCGGGCCCCGCACCCCCCCGAAGGAAGGGGGCGTCCGGAGGTGGCATCGCCACAAGTGCCGCCCGCCCAAAGCTACGGGCCGGCGGGTTCGGGGAGAGCCCGGGGCCCCCAGGCTGGGCCGCGGGCTCTGCTGGAGCTTCGCAGCCCCAAACGGAGCCGCCGAAGGCAGCTGGGTGCTCCCGGGGTGAGCCTGTGTGGCAGCACCGCCTCCCCACCTCATGCTTGGGGCCTAAACCCCACCCTAGGTGCCAACACAGGCTCGCAGAATCCCACCCCAAGCCTTGCAGGACAGCTGACAGGAGTTAGCCCCTGCCTTAACCCCAAGCATCCTCCCCATCTCCCAGGGCTCCAGCTGCTTCCCCTGTCCCTGGAGGAGCGGGTGGCTGCCGGGGAGAGACTGGGCTGTACCTAGCTGCTGCAGAGCTGGGGCAGCACACCCCCCCCCCCCCCCCCCCCCCCCGGTTCTTAAATGCAGCTCCTTTCCCCTGCTGCCCACCTGCTTTATCACACATTTTCACACGAGCAGCGGATGCACGCACCCCTCAACGTCAAGGGATTTACAGCTGATGCCGAACACGAGTGCTGCCACAACAGGAACACAGGATATTTCTCAGCTCAGGGTTTCTCTGCGATTCAGCACAGTAGCTCTACAGGATGTGTTTTCGTCAGGGCTGGAGTGAGCCACTGCTTCTTCTCCCCAGCCCACCCCAGCCCATCTCAGGAGTTTGCTCTGTGCTTTGTTCCCATCCTTGTGGCCGTGTGGGCACAGGCTGGGTTGGGCAGTCCCTCTGCACCCTTTTCCCAGCACTGCCCCGCAGGGCAGACCTCTTTTCAGATGACTGGTGCTGCCAGCACACTGCTTGGGTTTCCCTATCTCATTGCTCCAACCTCCTGTGGTCCAGCAAGCTGCCCAGTAACGCCAGGATTATCCACTTGATTTGTACTCATCTCTTCCAGCTCTTAAGACATGGACAAACTTTTCAGCCCCCAAAGGGACTGACGGCAGCTTCTGCCTCCTAAATACTGCACCAAAGGGATAAAAGCAGGTAGAAATGCAGCAACAGGCTGAAGACAAATACACCCAGTGTCACCGCAGCCCTGTAAAGAGGCTCTGGCAAGATGGGAGCTGGCCCGGGGCCACCACCGTAGGGCTGGATGGATGCAGTGGGGACTCCCTGCAGCTCCAGATGCTGGGAGCACACTGTGAATCACAGAAGTCTGAGGCATTGCTTTTTTGAATCACAAAACCCAGCTTTGCTCAGAGTTTGGGTTTTGCCTAGGTGCAAGACACGGGGAAACTATAGGATAACGGAAACAGGCAAAGAAGGAGAAAATATTGGTGAGGAAACCGGGTTCCTTGGTTCCCACATCCACTTATCTCCCATGGCAGCAGTTACCCCAGAATGATGTTTCCCACGTGAGCCGAGCATCCACAGAGGTGCCCTTCCCTCGGTGTCGGCGTGCAAGGCGAGGTGACAGTCGGATGCTGCCCCTGTGGGTGCCTTTCTGAAGCTCTAAAACTAAGGCAGCTATTAGCTGCCTCCCTGAGGTCACTTAATACAGGCTGGGATTACGCTCAAGCCGGAGAGAAAAGAATTGCAAATACGCTGCTATTTGAAGGGAAGGCAGGGGGAGCCATCGCATCCTTGGCCTCCTCAGGGGAAAAATCACAGGCTGCTGCTTAGGGTACCAGACTTGGACAAGGCAGGGATGTTCATTTCCCTTGTCTCCTGCGGATGCCCTGAGTATCTTGGAGCAAGTCAGACCCATATTAAGGTTTTTAAATGCCTAAATCTCTGCCATATCATGGGGAACCTTGATGATAGGTATAGACACCTCGGTCCCCTGGAGGCACTGGCCTTCAGGTTTTCGAATTGTGCATCTGCCCTCTTCTACCTCCCCCAAAGATAAATGTTAGCTTTGCTTATAGACACAGGTGAACCATAAACCTGCTCAGCTGTAAGTGAAAGTGACATTTTGCTCTCACCTTGTTAGGTGTCTGCTCACAGCGGCGGATGAAATTGGATGAGGGCGCTGCTCACCCGGCCCAGTTCAAAATGGAAATTCCAGTGCTGTATTTTGTCGTGCTCCAACTTTATCATTTGGTTGGGCAGAACGGGACACATTACTATTTTGGTTCTTCTGCTTCATGGGGGACTGGGCCATTCCAGTGCAATCTGGCTGTACTACCCCCAGCCAAGCAGATCCAGCCTGCCAAAGGGCTTATTTTATTTCTGATTTGGGCCTCACGGTCTATGCTCCCCTTTTACCCACTGCTGTGCCATGACCAGTGATGATTTAGGCGCTAGAAGAACAAATACATCAAGAAAAAGGAATATCTGCTGTCTTGTCTTTCAGTGCCTCACGAGGACCTCATGAACCATGCTGTTATGTTTCCAAGGAAAACAGCCTTTTTTTCTGCCTAGGTAAAAGTGTTTTTTCTTTTTCCCTCACATTCTTCATTTTCTAGGGCATGTTTCCAAGTGATTTTCAAAGTCTTTTTCCTGTTCAACTCTATTTTGACTTGATAAACTGAGGATGGCAGATGGGAGAGGGAGTTCTCTAATCCCTCTGTGGTTTGACACACCTGATAAACGCTGGGGAGCTATGTCTGCACAGGAGGGGAAGGCAATAGCCACTCAAGGTTCTCCTCTTTGCAGCTCCAATAATTATATATATATATACGTATTTTAATATATATTAAAAATATATGTATTAATACATTGTTCCCTCAATGAATTTTGGAACTGGTTCGGTATTATTTATATTTATATTTATATTTATATTTATATTTATATTTATATTTATATTTATATTTATATTTATATTTATATTTTTTATATTTATGAGGTTTATGTTATTGCTCCAGTGAATCTGGAGAAGGAAAGAAGTTCATCTTTCCATCCCTTTTGGTCTTAACCTGCTCAGCTGGGACAAAGTGCCGCCACAACTCCAGTTGTCAGGTCAGTGCAGCAGAGCTGACAGCGCCGTCTCGCTTCACTGCCTCCCTCCCGCTTCTCCCTGGTAACTAGAGATCCAGGAGGCACGCGTGACCCGCAGGCTGGAAGCACATGCCTGTTGTACCCTGCTGTGGAAAATAAGCACCTCTCATGGATTTCGCAAGCATTTCAGCGAGCTGCATGGGAAGGGCAAAGCGTTTCCAGGTACCTCCCTGGCTTGGCCATTAACAGCCCCTGGATCACTCAGCATCCCTGCGCCATCCCGAATTCCCGACGGCTGGGGACCTCTGAGCAGTTGCTACTGCCAGACCCAGGGCAGGACCACCGAGGCCCTACAGAAGGGACGCAGCCAGCCCAACCCGCGAGTGCACCCGGGTGTTGATGCTCATCGCATTTGCACCCACCCATGCGTGTAATCCCACGGATTCCTAATGCTGCAAGCAAACAAATAATTGTCCCGCTCTGCCTGACACTGCAGCAACCCCAAATGCCTGCACGCAGTTTCAGTTCTTGCTGTCGCTGCTGCTTTTAACGACGGCCGATGGGCAGATGCAGAGTTACAGCCCCGTTAACGTCACCGCTGGGGACAACAGCACGGATAACTGCTGTGTGATGTTGAGACCACAGCAAGAGCTGAATCAAGAAACCAGAATACACTGCATAGAAGGCTTCACCCAGGTAAGTTTAGTAAATAAAAGCCACAAAGCCTTTGACATGAAAGATGACCTTACCATTGTCTCAGATGGAGACAATCCTACCTCTTCTTGATAGTCAGAGGTTTCACCTGCCCTGCAGAGACCCTTCTACCCATCCTCAGCATCCCCAAAGCATCTCTGACTACTGGGCAGAGGCAAATCCACTTGCAGCGGTGGAGCAGCACTTTCTAAACCACCTCTGCAGAAAGTTTTTAAGCAATCTTGCTACCAGGCAGCCAGTGAGCTCAGTGGTTTGGAGAGCCCCGAAGAAACCCCTCTTGCTAAATTAATAGCCACTGTTACGATTTCCATAGTGACAACTGTGCGTATTTATCAGGTCCCCTCTGATATGCACTTAACAGGCAGCATTGTATTTGGAGGCAGCAGAATTTCTCCGCACATCTGTTTTTCCAGTTCTGCCAAAGAGCTTTCATTTTTCTCTAATAACTTGACCTGTTTAGTTTCTGGCAGAAGACGGCTAAGCAGAGCACTCACTCTCTGGATTCACTCCAGTACGGGATGAGGTCAGGACAACAAAGAAAAAGAAACAGCTGGATGGCTACAAAGCAGCGGGAACAAACAGGACGGGAACCAGGGCTTTTTCTTTCCTTCCCTTTCTACTTATCCAATGGGATTTCATTCCTGGGCGTATTTATTCCCCAGGCAGATGGTATCACAAAAGCAGTGTTTCCTGCAAGCCGCCGTTGTGGGGAGCAGCAGGCTGACTGTACCCCGGGTGCAGGTATAAATAGCACAGCCAGCTAATCCCTCCTCTGGTCGACTGTCGGGAAACGTGACGCACAGGTTCTAGGGGTTTCCACTGAAATATTGCATCTCCTACACAAGCATTTTCATCTTGATTTTGACAAGGTGGGGTTCATACCCCCTACTCCCACTTTTTTTTTTTTCCATTTCATCACATTCTCATTAGCCTGCCCAAGGCTTTCTGGGGGCTTTCACCTTGCAGTTTTCAACCAGTCTTCTTGATTTTTTCTAATATTCAGCTAAATCATCTTAAAGCAGCACGGAGAAAAATTGCCAGTGGGGCAGGAAGGAGGTGTAAAAGAGGGGAGGGATGAGGGAGTGGAAGACAGGGATAAGACGTGCAAGCACAGGAGAGAGACAGCGAAGCAGTCTGCACATGTTCCCCTGTTTGAGAGAGTTTCTCTCTCCCTGACCTCACTTTCTCCAGGGCCAGAAATTCCACCTCCAGACTTGCCAAGGAGACAATGCAGCATTCCTCTGCTGGGCCACAAAGCAAGTGTGAAATGTTCTGTTTTAATCATTTACAGAACAAAAGGAACACAACAGTCACCGTCTGATTCATATCTGCTGAATCCAGCAGCCAAAGCTGTGGGAGAGGAGAGACAGATGAAGAAAAGAAAGGAGGAGGAGGAGGTGTGAGTTTGGTTTGTTTGTTTGTTTGTTTTTTTCTTCTGGTTAGTTGCTGTGGACCTAAGGAAGGAGAAGAAGGACCACATTGGATTATACCAAAGTTTAAGAGCCCCTGGTGTCCTTTCTCTGATGTGGCCTCTGATAGATGACTGCAGAGAAAATACAAGGAACAGTACAAGTACAAATGCTGTTTCCTCTGGTGGTTGATCCCATTTCCCTTCCTGAGCCAGAGGTTGTAGCTGCACCACCAGGTTTGACAGCCTTTCATAGACTTTTCTTCCATGATGTTTTCTAATCACATTTTGAGTCCATTCATACTTTTGGCATCCTGGACATTCCAGGGCAGAGAGTTGCACAAAGTAATTGTGCTCTGTGTGAAGACATACTTCCTTTGGGTTGTTTTAAGCCTTTCCTTATTTCACAGAATCTCAAACTGGTTGAGGTCAGAAGGGGCATCTGGAGGTCATCTGGTCCAACCCCCCTTCTCAAGTAGGGCCACCTGGAGATGGTTGCCTGGGATCATGCCCAGATGGCTTTTGAGTATCTGCAAGGATGGAGACTCCACAGCCTCCCTGGGCAACCTGTGCCCATGCTCAGTGTAAAAAAATGTTTCCTGATGTTCAGAGGGAACCTCCTGTGTTTCAGTTTGTGCCCATTGCCTCTGGTCCTGGCACTGGGTGCCACTGAAAAGAGCCTGATTATGACCTCTTTACAACATCCCTACAGGCATTTATAGACATTGATGAGATCTCCTTGACCCTTCTCCACGCTGATGAGACTCAGCTGTCTCAGCCTTTCCTCATGAAAGAGATGCTCCAGTCCCTTCATTATCCTTGTGGCCTTTGCTGGACTATCTCCAGTATGTCCATGACTCTCTTGCGCTTATTTACTCCTATGCCATTCATAATTCTTGTACTTCTACTGTATCCTCCTTCAAGCATCTCCTTTCCACATCATGGAGTTGTAGTTTACTCTGTGTCTGCTTCCATAGAAGCTGCTGTGTCTCTTGGTCACCTTTGCCTCCCTTGCCTCGTACCTTTCCAGGGAACCTCAGAAATGTGCTCACTGCCCAAGGTATGGGTGAAACATGCGCTGACTTACACAGTAGCAGACCACAGAGAGATTTCCAAAGGTTGGGCATGGCAAGCAGAGCACCAATCTCTAAGACGAGAGAAAGAACAGTTAGGAAGTGATTTCACAGCCATTGTTAATTCCATCCTTGGAAGCACTGGAATGACCAAAGGCTTTACAAACATGTAGAAAAGGAGATGATGAGTAATAGCCAGCACAGACTCAGCAAGAATAGAGCTGGTTAGACTCATCTAATATTCTGAAATGAGGTAATAAACCTCGTAGATGAGGGGGGAGGTGCAGATGCCATATATGTTGGCATATAAGTAAAGCTTATGATACTGTGATATATATGGTATCACTATAAGCAAGAGAGGGACAGCTGAACTAGAAGAAAGTATGAAAAGACCAGGATGCATAACTGATCAAAACCTTTCTTGGAGGTTAGTTACTCATGGCATGAGGTGATGCAAAAACCCTTTTGTAAATCTGGCACTGATCAACATTTCCACAAATGACTCAAAACCCAAGCACAGCTTTTTATGCTTGCAGTTGACAGCAGGCTGGATCAAGCTGCCAGAAAGCTGGACGCAGGACTAGAGGTCAAGGCAGATTTGATGAGCAGGAAAAAAAGATGTGATCCAGTGATCCACCATTGGGTTCCTCCTCCACCCTTGCACAGAGGACCAGAAACTCTCAGTCTGGCCCATGGAAGGTCTTTTCCCTGCTTATGCCTGCCTTCAGCAGCACAATGCTTAATTGGCTTAAATCACAGAAATGTAATTAGACACCAGGAAAACCCTTCCAGTGCAGTGAAGCACTACGGTGGGCTGCCTGGGAAGGCTGCTAGGTCAGATTGGTCTTCCACGTGGGGTGATGGGTGAACAGGAGGCACTAGCCCTGCCTTTGGGCAAGAGGGAGGCCTAGCTGACCTCTTCAAGTCCCGTTCAGACCTGTCTTTTTGTGATTTTTATGGTGATGATGCTTTGTTATGATATTGATGTTTTATTTCAGGATGTTGTTATTATAATGCTGCTTTGTTCGTTGCTCTTCTACTAATAATTCCTGCTGTTCAGGTGGCTGGTTTGACCAGGGCTGAGTATTTTTGACCTGGTATTCTCAGGCCCTGGTTACACAATCACTTCAACACAGTATAAATCCAAGCTGCTACTGGGATGGTCTTGGCCTCTCCCCCTCCAACAAGTGCTTGCTCTTACCCCCTCACTTGCCTGGCACTGCAGACCATGCAGCTGCGCATGACTCAGGTCAGGAGACAGATCCAGCTGAAAACTCACCAGCCGGGAAGGAGGCAAGAGAAGAGATCAGTTTTCCATTACTTGTTCTGCTATCTCACATCCTTTGTCTGTCTCGTCTACCTTGGATGGAGCAATCACGTCTTGTGCTGTGTTTGGAAAGCAGAGTGGAAATGTAAGGTGATACAAGCACTGAGTTTGAATAATCTTTTCCAGACCAAGGGATGTCTAATACTGCTGTGCAGAGGAGAGCAGTGTCCGAGGAGCTCCTGCTGACCCTTAGCTGGGAGTGGGGCTATGCACAAGGCCTGGGAGATGCCAACCACCACCTCAGGCAGCAACACATCACAGTGGCTGGCACAGACTATTTCCCCATTAACATGAGAAGGATGCCAGGAAGCTGATTGTCCCATGTTACAGACCTGGTCCCTGCCCCTCCAAGGTCCTGCCCCTTGAGCAGGAGTCACCACAAGCCTAATTTTGCACATCTAAAACATCTGTCTAGCTGCTAATGCATTTCTTTGCTACTCAGCTAAAACCAACCAAATCTTGTTATTTGGGAGAGAGAGCTTGTTCTTTGTCACTGAACACATTTGCTAAGACTTGGAGGGTTTGCCAAGGTTAGGAGAAATGGGCATGTGTCACTGAGGGAAGGCACTGGTCAAGGGATAAGATGAGGGAGATCAAGAAGACAAGGAGCTGGTGGAAGCTGTCTCACAGAAAATGCATTTTAAAGTTACTTGACTTGTTTTAACAGCAATTGGGTAATGAATGAGGCAGCCAAGGGAAGGCTCTTGGCTTTATTCCTGTTCCCTGTTAGACACTCCTCTGGGTGAAGGCATGTCAGAGCAGTCTCTATCCTGACACCAAGTGGAGAGCGCTCACAAGGACTCCTTTAAAATACGATCAAGTGTATGAGATTGCCAGTGAGGACAGCTGCTGGCCCCAACACCCCTTTGAGCACCAGCGAAGCATCATGCAGTTTATAAGCATTTTTGCCTTCACAGGAATTTTTTCAAGATCCTGGCCTTTAGCAGCAGAGGTTTACAGCAGAGATAGCTACACATGATAAAAATCACTGTTCTGGGCTTCTGCAGTTTTACCCTCCTAACCCCAAGTTTCCACCAGTGCTGTATGTGGTGAGCAGGTGGGTGCAGGTGGACCGTCCTTAGAGAGGACAAGGCGGGTTTTAAGAGTGGCGGGGAAGTCACAGAATCATAGACTGGTTGAGGTCAGCAGGAACCTCTGGAGGTGTGCTGGTTTTGGCTGGGAGAGAACTAATTTTGTTCACAGTAGCTAGTATGGGGTGATGTTTTGGGTTTGTGCTGAAAACAGTGTTGATAACACAGGGATGTTTTCGTTCCTGCTGAGCAGCGCTTACAGAGAGCCAGGGCCTTTTCTGCTCCGCACACCACCCCACCAGCGAGTGGGCTGGGGGTGCACAAGGAGCTGGGAGGGGACACAGCTGGGACAGCTGACCCCAACTGACCAAAGCGATATCCCGTACCATAGGATGTCATCCTCAGCATATAACCATTACGCGTGATGGAGCCCTGCTTTCCTGGAGATGGCCGAACACCTGCCTGCCGATGGGAAGCAGTGAATGAATTCCCTGATTTACTTTGCTTGTGCATGCAGCTTTTACTTTACCTATTAAACTGTCTTTATCTCAACACACAATTTTTCTCACTTTTATCCTTCCGATTCTCCGTCCCGCTGTGGGGGAGTAAGCGAGCAGCTACATGGGGCTTAGTTGCCGGATGGGGTTAAACCAGAACAGGATGTCATCTGATTCAACCCCCCTGCTTGAGCAGGGCCTCCTAGATCTGGTTGCCCAGAGCCATGTCCAGACAGCTTTTGAATATCTCCAAGGATAGACATTTCGTTGCCCTGAAGGTGAAGTGGAGGATGTCTTTTCCTTGGGAGGAAGGGCCAGTGCTCGGTCGTGTAAGGCGATGGGCATTGCAGTGTGCCAGGGTGGTCCCATGTTGCTGCTGAAGAGCAAGGCAGGGTGCACAGACCTGAGCCTGGCGTCTCTCCCAACACATCTAATTTGCACTTTCCCACATGCTCCATCACCTACCTTCCCCCATTTTCTCAGGAGGGGTTGGGGGCTTGATTTCCTGCTTCCCTGCATGTCAGACCTCCTGCAGAAGCTTCCCAGCATGCAGCTCAGGTCCTTGCCCCCACCTTATCTTTGAGCACCTCTAACTCCTCCTGAGCAATGCATCTTTTTTGACCTTGGCCCTAGGATTAAGGGGAGATCACTGCCAGATACAGCTTCCATGGATTCAGCCTCTGAAGCCTTCAGCTTCCCATGGCCATTTGAGGTTGTTTTCTCCCTGGGTGTCTTACTCTTCACTCTTACTTCACACATCTCTACTTCTGCCTCCCAGGGGGAAAAAAAGCCCACATCATGTTGTAAAGCACCAGAAAGTCACAGAAGCTCCAGTACTGGCTGTGGGCTAAGCCTCAAACCCCCAGCTAAGAAGCAGCAGAATCTGAGAGCGCGCTGCACAAGAAAGGTGACAGCTTCTCTCCAAGGTTAAAAAAAAATCTGCATCAATTTACCACAGAAAGGTACTAAATACATCTAGTGTCAAGCTGTCCCATCCCTCTGATGGATGACGTTAAAAAAGCAGCACAGAAAAGGAGGCACCGGTGATGACAAATGTATGCAGTGGAAACCATTCAGCAGCTGCCCTGTGTTTTAAGTCATCTCCTAATTACTCTACATAGGAAAAAAGGAAGAGGAAAATGTATCACACATGGACTTACCCAGCTGATCCAGAGCAAAGAGGGCTGGGGCACCTTCGGAGAGCTCATTGTCTGAGGGAAGAAGAACAAATGCTTGGAAAGGTCAGCTGGAGAGGGAGGTGTGGAGAGCTGGGGTGACAACGCCGTTTTAATCACACTGCAGATAAGCCCCTGCTCAGATTGCTTCCAGTTCATCCCTGGCAGCCTTTATATGTGTGTTTCTTTTAATCCAGCTGTTATTGAAAAACCCTGGAGTCAGTTCAAGAAGGAGACTTGGCAGGATGAACCCTTATCCCTCTCCAGCACTGCCAAAGAGCAAGACCTCTGCTGCCCCGTCTCAGCCCACGCTGGGATCCCTGGCCAAGCTCCCCTTTTCAGCTGTGCCACAGCTCTCTGCTCCCTTTCCCAGCTCACCAGGGTCTCAGGGCATGGCCAGAAGCATCTTGCCCACAGCAAAGCTTTCCCGTGTGCTATAGTCTCCTCCAACAACAGCAGCTGGGGTGGGTTTAACCAGAGGGAGCAGGAAAATGCTTCAGTTGTGATTTTTCAGAGGCTGAGCAATCACTTGAGTCATCTGATCATAATATTGCTGTAACTCAGTGCCTGTGACAGGTTAGACCATGAGCTCTGGAAACTCCTGAGATGATGGCATCACTCAGGATGGGAGATTACATTGCTCAGGTGGGAGATTATTTTGGATCCCAAGTTCAGTCCCACCACAAGCCCACTCATCCTCGCCTGCTCTTAGCTACGGGTCACAGCGCGCAGGGATCCCTCACTGCCAGAAGGACCTGCAGCCACAAAGGAACATGTGGCCAAGTGCTAAATGCCATTTGTGCCTTGGAGTTGGTGGTATTTCTTTAGTTTCAAACATTTCTTTCAATGTCAAAATGCTGCTAAATTGCAGAAACTCAATGCAATTAAAAACAAACTGCAGAGAGTGTTTCTTTTCCTCTTGGCTTTTGGGTTTTTTTCCTTTCAAGTTCATGGCATTTGTCCGATGCATCGGTTAAATTAAAAAAACTTTTGTTCTGGAATCTTTGAACTGCTCCTATAGGGTTCAGGGGTGATGTTTAAGAAGGGCAGGTGCTTGACACCATGCAGTAATCCATACCTGTGACATTTCTAAGAGATCTTGCCCCCCACTATAAAAAGCTGTTAGGCCCATCAGCTAGAAAAAGCTGTGAGCCACTAGTTTAGGATAGAAACAGTTTGCACACAAAACCAAAGGCTAATGTATATCTACATTTAACTGTTCTGGATTTTTATAAACTCCTGACAGCAGGGACTGCTCTCCTCTGCATTACACACCCAAGGCCAGTGGGATCCCAAACCCAACAGTACAAACCTCTAAATAGCAACACAGACCAAGCATGTGGCAAAGATTTTAGAAAAATAACAGAAGCAGAGATTGTCCTAACAGGTGAAAAGGATGGACTGCAGCAAGCATCCCTGTGCTGGTCCCTTGGAGCAGCCCTGGGCTGGGTACCTGCAGAAGCAGCAGATGTGCTATCATAAGGATGCCACCCAGTGGTGCACGGCTGGGGAGACTGAACCCAGGGCTGCTGGGTTCAAAAGCATAAGCTTCCTTATCTAACTCAACTCTCGTGGAAAAAGAGGCGATGCCGCAGCTCGGACTGTCCCCTTCCCCTTCCCCAGGCATCTGGGCTATCAGCGGGAAGCCAAGGGAAACAGATGGAGATAAGCAAAGTATTTTACCGAAGCAAAATGCTTCCGTTCCCAAGGCGCTGTCATCTGGAAGGCTGTGGGTTTATTTTGGTTTTAGTCCGGGGCACAGCGTGTCCCAGCCAAACAAGGAGCTTTGCCCAAGGAGGGGCAGCTTTTGCTGGCCCAGGGGACGGAGACCTCTGGTGATGAAGATGAGCTGGGGCTGAGCAGGGAGTACATGTGGCTGCTTCTGCCAAATGTTCCAATGGGGATTAAAAAGCAAACTACATCAGCTGTTGGAAATTAGGTAGAGATGAATCAACAGAGGAAACAGTTCTGCTGGCCATTTCCCATTGTATCTGTCCTGAGAGCTTTCCTGAAATCAGCAATTTCTGGAGAGCGATGGACCCCAGCCTCAGGCTGAGAGAGCTTGTGTTTCGCTACAGTGGGCCAAAACCTTGAATGATCCTGCACAGGGAGCCCCAGCCAGGGCAGCCCTCCTGTCACTGCTGGGACAGCGTGTCTCCCTGGAGCCATCCTAAATTGTCCTACACAAATACGATTGAAAAGAAAAAAGGGTATTTTACTAGCTCTCCTCCTCACTCCTCCCCAACCACCGTCATCTACAGAGTCCTGCTTGTGGAGAATGAGGGGGGTCACATGTAGCACAAGCGGCATATTAACTTGCCAAAAGGTGGATGTTGGGTTTTTTTTTTTGGCAAGGGTCTACTCCAGAGAAGGAAGACAAGCCACAGATCAACTGCTTGTGTCAGTGTGCCAGCTCCTGGCAAGACACTGCAGCTTGGATCAGACCCTTCATACTGAGTACTGCCTTGCTCTGGGCATAGCTCAGCAAAAGCCCTGGGACCACTGCAAGCTCAGTGAAGTGGAGCAGCGTATCAGGAAGGCTCCCAGCACGTTCATTAGGTGGATTAAAAACCAGCAATCATGTCCTACCTCCTTTCACACTGGCAAAGGGATGCATTCCACCATGAGACAACCAGTTGCTTTCATCCAGCTTCCAGTTTTCACCAGGGTCCATCTCTGTTCTGCAGCATCAAAGATCTGCTTGCAATGCCTCCTGCCGCTCTCTCTGGGGAATGACCAGAAGATACTCTGAGTGCCTGTCGTGGTCCGCACCATGGCCAGCTGCTGAGAAGCTTCCCTCAGCCGAGGAAAATGTCTTCTCAATATTTCAGGAAAAAAAGGAAAAGAAAAAATGCATGGCTCACAGGGGACTATTGGACCAAGGAGTAGCTGACTCTGCCAGGCCTTGACTTATCACATCGACAATTCTCCCTGCTGTGTCAAAAGGCCACAGATGCTTGGACCTCTTCCATTTTCTGTTGTCAGTCTGACCCATGCTGAGAAATTCCTGATCCCTCACAATATTTACAGGGATGGAGTTTTATTCCTGAGCAGGGTGACGTGCCACCAGGTTGTCCATTGGGGATGAGTGTCTTGGCTTTACATGACTGCGCCCTGGGGTCCCGGCTGGTGAGGGGAGCTGGGAGGGGTGCTGGCCCTTGATCCCACATCCCAGCCCCTCCATAGACAGGAATTACAGGCTGGAGTTATCAGTTACACACTACAAGCCAATGCTACCACTGGCCCCTTGGCTCTTGCAGGTGCCCCAGCTCTCGAGCAGTGGCTGTGAGCCACCAGGGAAGGATGGAGACTATTGAGCCGTTAAAGCTGGAGCTCCTAGCCCCAAAACCCCCCTTTCTGGTGTAGACAATGAATTATTTTCCTGTCTATCTGCCATTCAGTTCTACCTATAAGTTTGCTGTAGCTGGGACTCCATAGGAGCATGTGGAGGCATTTTCCTTCCCTGACCACTTGGAGCTGTTCGTCCCTGGCAGGGTAAGCACACAGGGGCATTTCATCCATCCCTAAATTTTCAGGATTACATGGATTTGGGAAGGAATAGAGTCCTTCAAGTGTCAACAACCTCTAATTTATCAAGGAAGCACACACCAATGTTGGGATGCAACAAAAAGTTACTGCAGAGCTTTTTTGCCTTTGCAGGAAGATGCTGAAGAGGAGGTGACAACAGGGAGTGTCCCTAACTATGTCTGAGACAAACACAGACCCCAGGTGGCACTGATGGAGGTGGTTTCATGGTGAGGTGAGTCCTCTGGGACCCACCATGCTGGAAGACGTGCATCTCTACTCAGCTCCTTATTTTCATTGTCATCATTTGTAGGAATTTGTTGTAATCTAATGCTGCCAGGGCCCTGAATCCAGGGCGCTCCTAGGAGGGATGGGCAGGCAGTGATGGAGGGGCACCGTCACACCAGCACTGTTTCCTTAGGAAACCAGGCAACAAAAGAGACGGACAGCCTGTCCCCACGGGGAAGCGATGCATGGCCAAGTTGCACCATTGCATTTCCCAAGCACTGGCACATCCCAGCCACCATCCCATTGGGGGAAGATGCTGGAGTTGGGGTGGCTGTGAGATGGGGCAGCAGCCCCACTTCTTCGTATCGCCCCTGTGCCTCCCAGCCTGAGCCCCTGCCCCAGCACACTGCTGGGTCTCACCAGTGTGAATCATGGCTGTGCCGGTGCTTCCCTCGCCGGCCAGACATGCGAGAGGTCATTTCACATGGTCTCTTGCTCAACACTTCAATTAAGTAGAATTAAATACTTGTACATATGCTTTCGCTGAGCAGAAAACTGGACTGGTCACTGCTGCATGCAGGTGGAGCTTGACTTCAGTTTTTTGATGTAGTAAATTCACCTGAAGGGCAACTAATAGGTACTGAGACTCTGGGTAAATTTGTGTTGAATATGTAATGAGTTCTAGCTGAAAGAGAAGAAAAAAGTTCTGAGAAAAGCTGCGAGGCTCCATTTTGATATTTTTAAAATGAAACATTTTTTGTTGTTCTTTCGAATGATGTTTTTAGTTTGAAAGTGACCTAGTTTGCTTTTTCTTTTCTTTTCTCTTCTTTTTCTAAGTTACAGAAAACACTAAATATTCTGAAACCAGAACGTCTCATGCAATCTTATGAAAAGAAATCAAAGAAGAAAAGAAACATCCTCCTTTAGGAGGTGACCCAAACAAAAAGGATTTTCATTTTTTCCGTTCAGCCACTGAAATGAAAAACCTATTATTTGTACAGCTCCACTACATCTTGTCAAAGTCTACTGCTGGCAATTTATTCTTTCCACCTGCCAAGGGAGAGGTTTGTCTGTGAGTTCAATAAAAGTATAAAAGAGAAAGAATGAAAAGGCAATTTATCAACAGTATAGGACACAAAATGGCTTTTCCACATTCACTCGTTTCTCTGAAAGAAGAAAAAGCAAACCTCCAGGCCTCAGCTCTTTGCCCCCTGTACCCCTCTGTTCAGAATCATGTAGACATGAAAGTGTATAGACACAAGTCCTGAGCTCCCGTTACACAGAAGTTTAAACGTAAAACTTCTGACTTCACCAATGTGTAAGGTCCAACCAATAGCAGAGAAAGCAAAAGCCAAAATGTATTTGAGACAGTAATACTGGCAATGAGAAACACCTAAAAGATCATAAACCTCACTCATTGCTGTAGCTTTGGGGCATGCATCCCCTCCCTTCACAGCAGAGCTTAGTGCCAGCAGAGGCTGGTGGTGTCACATCCTCGAGGCCAGCATCACAGGATCAGGGATGGGTTTGTCATCTCTGTCTCACCACAGCGTATTCATCGTGCCCACCCTCTGCTGTGGCTGCCTAGCAGGATGGGATGCGAGGGAAAGGCATGGGCACAAACACGGGCCAGGGCCCACTAGCTGCATTAATATTCATGCAATAGACTTCTTGCTAAAATGCAAAGCTGAAGAAAGAAACATTGCCACTCAGCCTGATGTCTCGCGAGGGCTGGGATTTATACTCCAGCTGCTTGAAGCTCTCAGCCTTGCTGCAGTCAATAGTCAACACCTATTACCTCCATCTTTTAAGAAAAAGACAAATCAAATGTCAGATTTTCCGAAGTGCCTGCACTCAGGTCCTATGTTCAGACTTCAGTTAGGGCAGGGGAAGCTCATTTTACACACCTATAGCTTCCACCAGTCCTCTAAGAAAAAACAAGATTAGAAAAGGCTTGATTCACATTCCTGCTATATGTCATATCCTGATACAATATAAAAAAATAACAGGGGCTGAAAGACCCCTTTCACTTCACAGCTTTCACTATACCTCAATAACACCCACATGGATCACAAAACACTGTCCCTTTTTGGCCTAACCTGCAAATCTCTTCCAAACTGCAAAATAATAATAGCATCATAATGGAATGGCCATTTCAGCAATATTTTACAGCCCCTCTAATCTGTAAGAAGTGGCTGTCAGAGGACAAGCCCTAGTTAAGCTCCTCTTCTGGAGCATTTCCAGTTTAAGACAACCTGCCACACAGCCTCTCTGGGCACTCAGCAGCTGCATGGGGATTTTTTTTTTTTAGTACCATAAACTGTGGAATTCACACAGTTAGAACAGCAGGAAAATAAAAGTTATTGAACTGAGACTAAACCAAACAGACAAGAGATTAAAGCGTCAAACCCCAAATGCTCTAGCACACATGGGCTTGATCTGGAGGGCAAGAAGAAGCCAGCAGCGTTTGCCCAAGCACTGCCCTCAAAGTTGGCTCCATCCACATGGCTCACCAAAACCAGGCACTGCTGAGCAGAGACGCAGACGCTGTACAAAGGATGCCTCATTTCTCTGAGCTATCATACCTCCTTCCATATGGTTCAACTTCAGAGCTCTAGCTGCATCCACCTGCTTGACTGGGGGTAAAAATCAGTGGCATCTCCCAGAAAGCACAGACTCAGCTACTTCTCTCCTCCGTGAGGAATGAAGGAGGGCAGAGCTTCTTGAGATGCTCAGTCCAACCCAACCAGGGCATTGCTAGGGCTGGTGATAGCCACACACCACCTTAACAGTACACGGGAGCCCTTTGCACTTAATGACTGGGGAGCCTGGTAGATGGAGCAGCAGGGAGGACACCAAGGAGAGTGGGGTTGGGTATCGGTTTGGCAAGGAAGGGTGGAACAGGGGAGAGAGATCTCTGTTTCTGCTCACGTTGCAAACCCTACAGTGGGGCTAGCCATTGCTAGCGTGTTTTCCAGCAGGAGAGGGCACCGACCCTAACCTGTGCCTCCAAGAAATTTGTGGGTTTTGGGACTGACATTCAGCACACCAAAAGGATGAGGTAGGCAGCCAAGGCAGGACTGAGGCTGAGGCAAGACGCAGGAACTAACAAAGGGAGCTTGGTCTAGCTAGAGAAAAGCAAGGGAAGCTCGGGCAGACTGTGGGAGAAGGTCTTGGATAGCAGTATTGCAGCAGCCATGCATGGCATTAAATGCTACGAGACAGATCCTGTTCCCTGGGATGTTTCCCAGTGCCCTCCAAAAATACTAGGAGAGCAACACAGCCTTCCTCTCATCAGTCAGGATGTGCAGCCCCACAGTCACCAAAATGGTATATACATCCTTACGGTGCCTGTTCCAGCCCAGTGCTCACCAAAATGGCATATACGTCCTTATGGCGCCTACACAGTAACCCAGATTCTTCCTACTCCCAATGAGTCCAGAGAAGTAAAAGCATCTGCTGACCCTCAGTTTTGCTCAGAGCAAAACTTTTGTATGTCAAAAAGGCCACATATGCCAAACGTGGGAGCAGTGCTGAGGTGAAGTCACATTGCTTGGGCAAGTAGCAGCTGCTCTTGGTCAGGTATCGCTGCCCTGCAAAGGCATCGCTTTTCTGCACCCACCTCTCCGCAGCTATTCTTCTGCCCAAGGGCAAGGCCAGAGGAATGAGAAAGGTCTGACTGAGCCTTAGAGAGCCAAGCAGTGCAGGATCAGGCCTTGGAGAGAAACATCACAAACCCATGTAACTGGAGCATGACGGCCATAGCAAAGGGCACAAGGTGATAAACTGCTTCCCCTGTATGGTAGAGCTCAGCCTGATGGCTGCCTTTAATCACCCACTGCTGTTCTTTACTGCCTTGGATGTGCTCTCCCTTAATTAGCCCAAAAGGTGACTAACGAACTATTTGTTAATGTCATCATTCAAAAAGCTCTATTTGTAGCTGGTCTAAAAGAGTTTTTTTTAAAAGCAGTGAGTTTCAGCCAACTGGCCCAGAGCATGATCGCAAGTTAATTACATGATCTCATGGCAGTTATCTCAAACTAATACATTATTAATCTGATCTTACGACAGCTAAAGGAGAAGCTCAGAGACAAGAAGCACTTGAAGGCTCCACAGTCCCCAGGACAGGAGCCCTTTTTATAAAAGCTGTGGGTTTACACACAGCAGGCACATGTCAGGACAAGCTGCAAGTTGCATTGCTCCCCTCACCCTGACGAACAAAAACATTCAGGAGCCAGGAAACACACAATCTCCTCCAAAGGGAGCCTTCCCAAAAGAGCAGCCGCTGTCCCCCTGACTCGGTTCAGGGCTGCAAGGACAGCCAGACTGGGAAGGGGCTCAAGGGCAGGCTCCCAGCATTGCTCAGGGACACCAAGGTGTTTCTGATAAGCCTTCTGTATGACAAAGCCCTTTTGGAGGTTCTGTCCCAATGTGGTCTCACGGGAGATATTGGCAGGTGAGTAGTTTCAGGTTATCTGCACTGATGGGGACAAGCACTAGAAGCTTCTCTATATCCTCTATATCCCTTAGGATATAAAGGTAGGAAGCAAATCAATAAATACATCCCTATTTACATGTTATGATTTTATTTGAATAGCTCATCCCTAGCTAGGGACACACATCTACACAGATACCCAGGCACGGGAATAAAAGCTTGAAAAGCTTTTAAAATACTAGTTTCAATTTCAGCCAAGCTCTTACTTTCAGTCCTGAACAAGGGTGCCCCCCGGAACAGTCCTGAAGGAATTCACAAGCTTCTTGCAGCCATCCCGCAGGCACGGCAGCACACCAGGAGCCACCTTGCAGCTCTACAGGACCACCGCTCTGACGAAAAAGTACAGGCGACGATGGATGCACATGTCAACCCAGATTTGGGGTGGTTTTAAGGTCTGTAAGGTTCTCCAAGTTACCATGTGAAATAAAATTTCTCTGTCTTACTTCTCTGGTTTTCTTCCGAAATCAGCAAAATGAATTGCAACTCAACAATTCAAATGTTAAAGCAAAGCCTGTGTTTCCCTTTGTGTCTCTTGCACAGCCGTCTGTGCTAAAGCAGCGATACCAAACACCACCACACCTCATTTCTGCCAGTTATCTTTGCAGGCAATTAGCTGCCAGGTTATTTCAGCCATAACAATCACTTATCTATTTAAGAGAGGATAATTTCTCTGTGCTGTTCCCATGACCTCTCAGAAAGCGCACAACTGCCTTTTTTTTTTTGCATTCATAGTAGACGTTCCCATTCCAACTTGAGTTTGGTCAAGAACTTTCAAAAACTGATAAAATAGAAATGGTAAACCTTACCTGACAAAACACCTGAGATTTTTCTTGTGACAAAAAGCATCGGTGCCTCCGTACTGCAAGACCAAAGCTTTCTCAGGGAGCCGTTTGTCCTGCGTTGGGTAAGGGCTCCACGAAAACTATGCAGCCATTGCCTGGACTTGCTTTGGTTTGGGTAGGTAAATCACGGGAATTCAGCTGCTCTTGTGTGTTCAAAGAGCTTCAGAGTGCTCCACACCACCTATCGGCGTTATGGTTCCCGCAAGTATGCGAGGTATGTGCTTGTCTTCCTGAGTCATATAATTATCTTTGGGAAAGTAACCTGTGGAAGCACAGCAGAGGCAAAACCCAAACAACTGGCACTGTAAATCCCTTGACAGTCAGCAGTAGCCCTGAAAGGAGATCACCTCAAACAGAGGCTTTGCTAATTCACACGTCCCAAATGTCAAAGCTGGTGGAGAAGCTGGGCTGCCCACTTTTGTTCCTGCCTTCCTCGGCAGTTTGCAGCAGCACATATGGGGAGTGCCAAGGAGAAGGAGCAGCACGGTTTTGAAAGCAGCTGCAGCGCTGGAAGAGCTGATCTGAATCTTGGTGCGTTGCACAGGTTACGAGGTGGCCTCTGGCCAGGAGAAAAGGTAGGATGAAAAAGTCCCTGATGACTGTTGTTAATGGAGGCTGAGTCATTGGTGATACGGGCTGAAAAAATGATGTGATGCGGTGGTGTCTGGGCTAGTTATATCTTGATAAGGATGGCGGATGTCTTCCTAGGCTTTCCGTTGAGTCAGAAGCACCTGGGGAAAGGTGACACCAGGAAAGGGATTTCTGCCATGATCAAATTCTACCTCAGGCATTCTCAGAAAAGGAACAGATACCACAAGAGAACAGGATGCAACATAGGTCAGCTTCCCAGAGAACCCCCTTGTGCCAAGCATAAGGAAGGAGAGAAGGCTGAGAATGGAGCGGAAACAGTGAAGGTGGCCTTGATTACACCATCTTCTCACAAGGAAGAATAGAGTCTTACCATGGAGCAAATGGCCCCAGCTGATGTGCACACCCTGCAATGTTTTTTCAGAGTTACCAGGTTTCCCAGATAACAAGGACATCTCAGAAGTGAAGCTCCAATTCATGCATGAATCAAGCAGCATGAGCTATGCTTGAGCGTAGGCAGCCCACGCACCTGAGCCAGATGAGAATGGATATTGGTTTTTGCTCTGTCTCCCAAAAGACCAGCTCAATCCGTCATCTCTCTCGTCAGCTTACGGTACTTGGGACGTGATTCAAAATTATGAGCTGAGCTGCAAAGTACCTCCAGCCACCAGGTTAGACAGAAAACCTCATACCTGGAAGGCAAATAGCTCCCATTCACAGGACCAGGAGGCCTTCAAGTATCCATGTGCACTGAATGCAAAGAGAAATGTGCTGTGCAGCCTTTGAGCAAGTTCTGACCAGTAACCTTTGTGCTTTCCAGCTGGGGCTCAGCTTTATCTTCCCATCCTGGCTTTAGCCAGCATTGCCTAATGCCTACGACAGTATCTGGCTGTGCTTGGCACCTTCGTGCACCGTGAGCAGCTTGGGACACTGCCAGGTATGAAGTGGTTTGCAAGCTCCCCATGCATTTAGGGAGCCAGTGGGTCCAGGAGCAGCAGACATCAGCCGTGGAGCAAAGACCCTCAAAGACCCTGCGTTCCCACACTTCTTCCAGAGGCATGTCTCAGCTCTGACCACAAAGGAAAAAGCATCCAAGCTACTACCAAGAGGCATTTTGGGGACTGCCAGCACGGCGCCAGCTGGTGCCAGCTGTGGTGGCAGCCGGTGTGTGGGGCAGTGAAAGATTCAGACTGTGGTGAGGAACTGAGAGGAGCCCTGGGTGTGCTGGGATGTCCCAAGGCCATCCCCACACCCAGGCTCACCCATCACAACTGCAAAGCAGCAAGAGCAGCCCTGGCAGTGTCAAAGCTCTCCCACCAAGCCCCTGGGGTGCTGGTGACCCAGGACACACCCCGAGGATGAGGATGCCCCATGGCTTCGACTCCGTAGTGGGAGACACTTGGGAAAACCACTCCACTTGGACAGAAGGTAACCAATGTCAGGGATGTATCCCTGACAGTATTCAAGGCCAGGCTGGATGGGGCTTTGAGCAACCTGGTCTAGTGGAAAGTGTCCCTGCCCATGGCAGGGGGATTGGAACTAGATGGTCTTTAAAGTCCCTTTCAACACCAACCATTCTGTGATTCTATGTGCAATGGAGGATTTGGATCAAGCTTGTTTTTTAAAAAAAAATCCTACATACCAGGCTTGTAATTACAGCAACACCAAGTCCTCATGGCTTTTCCAGGCCTGCTGACAGGGTGCACACTCTTACCCTCCTCCTGGCGTGTCTGTGCGGGACTGCGGTCACCCTGCCGTGGCACAGGCTCATTCGCTCCTGCACAAACATCCTGGGGAGCCAAAACCGCCTTCAGAAAGGTAAGCAGCCGGCGCCGTGTAACTCACGGTGCTCCACAGCTCCTACACTGTGAGTCATGAGCTCCACAGCAGATTTACAGCCAGTGGCACCGATCTGCCTTGGAGACAAATGGAGCGGATGGTTGCAGCCCAAGCCAAGCTCCCGGGTGAGACGGGGCGAGGCAGTGATCAGCAGTCATCGCACAGTGCTGAATCTGCTGCAGAAGGGTTTACCCACAAAGGGGGTGTCTCTCATCTCTTCCTACCCTGTGCTGGGGACAGTGGGTGGTGCCGGATGTCACCAACCTCTTGTCCCTTCTCCAATCACATCACCTGAGCCTAGCACCTGGGTGCCTATGTCAAAAGTCCCAATCCTCACGGCTCGTCCTGCTCACCATTTTTTCTGAACTGGTGAGGGAAGGATCTTTGCACTATGGCCTGTCTTCTGTTAAACATCTGCCCAGCTGCAAGCACTGTGCTCCCCCAAAAGAGCAGGGCAAACGGAGACAGAGGGTCACACCAGGCAATGGGATGAGAAAGGCCGTCCCACTGCAGTTGGCAAATCCTTTCTAAAACCAGATATTTTTTCCTAGGAAAGCTTTTCTGTACCCCACCTCTCAGGGCAGTTCAGGGAGGAGCTGGGTGGGAGGTTGTCTGTGTCCCAAACACTGGTGGGGTGCTGCACCACTGCCTCTCGAGCAGCAGCGGAGCCTCGTGGCTGAGGTGTGGTTTGTCCCTGTCCCTATGCCCTGAGCACTGCCCCGTGTACACCACGGTCTCCTATTCAGTAACACCGCTGGGTTGCCTGCGCCGAGTGCGAGAGAGGAGGGAGGGGTGGTTGGTAGTCCCAGGCCAGCCGCAGGCAGCGGGGAATCTCAGGTTACTCGTGGGGCAGGCAGAGACGGGCAGCAGCCATACCGACACCACAGCCATAATCATAATAATTTTTTCCCTGGGGAAGGACAACAGCAGGCTGAGGAAGCTTCTTTGCTCAAAAACCCAAGTACATCATTCAATGCAACTGAGGCTCAGGCAGGATCTCTGCTGGCAAATGGGAAACACTTTAGCTTTTTGTTTAAGTCTTGGCATTTTTCAGAGGACTGGGTTAGACATAAAATATTTACAGTCTCTCTTCAGAGGAAGCTGCTTTTGGGGATGTCATTCTGTGCTAAACAAAACCAGAACTCTGCACAGAAAAATAAAGAGGTAATCCAACTGGCCTCTTGTTGAATGTCTTCCCCAGGATCAGAGAGCAGAAAAGGGGTTGGTAAGGTGGTGGTGGTGGTGGTGATGACTGTGGGAGGAGGTACATGGTAAAATCAGACCTCAGTGGCCCATGTGAAGGATGCCTTGCCCTTCCCTCCTCATCTGGCTGCATACAGGGAATACGGCATTCTGCATCTGGTCTGGCTCCTAATCTGTCCTCCTTCAGTTTAGGGTTAACCCAGCACTTTTTCTGGCTGTAGCTCACCTACACACGGCTCTGACCTCCCCCAGTCCTGTATTTCACCATCCAAAGGCAAGCCCATGCTTGCTTCTGGCTCAGCCGGCACCCAGCATGTCTCTCTCTGGGCTGTGGGAGTGAGGCCACCAGACACCCCAGCCCCAGCTCCATCAGTGAAAGACACTGGAGCTCAGGCGGTGCTGGTGCAGGGATCTTGGGTCCTGGCTGACCACCTAGCTGGCCTTATGGAAACTTGTTGGACAGATGCACAGACAGATGCTTATTGATGGTTTCATATGGGTGGAAGAGGGAAGACTCAAGTCTTGCTTGGGTAGGCCGGGATATTTAAAAAGCAGACCAAGTCGGACCTCAAATTAACAGTAAGCCACAGGCTTGCTCATGTCTACCACATAAAATGGAGTGTGAAAGCCCTGCTGTGGGTGGGGAGAAGCGAAACAAATCTTCCTCCTCCTTTCTCCAAGAGAAATGTCTCCTTTTCCCCAAGAGTCCAGTGCCTGTTTATGATGGTGTGGTCTCTGACTCCAGGGTCAGTCATGGCACAGACACCTAATGCCTTGGTGCTGGTATCAAAGAAATGCAGCTGTCAACTACTTTCTCCTGATTTTCTCCTGGCTGCTCGCCCTTCCCTGCGAACTGTGCAGTAAGATGCTGCAGTCATCTCCCTCCCCACATCATCTGCAGGTCCCTCCTCTAATTGCAGGAGGACCTGGATGCATCCAGGGCTCAGCCCTGCCTGACGCAGGGTCCTCTCTGCCCACTGGCATGGGGGAAGCTGAGGCTACTCACTGGGCATGAGGATGGCACAATTATAAGTGACCACCCCTAATTACACTGAGCAAGGGTTTTGCCACCAGTCTCAGATGTGGCACGGTGGAGGGTGAGTCCCTGTCACCAAGTCCCTGCCTTACCCTCTTCAGTTCTTGTGAAAAATTAGAGAAGACCTTGGTTTTGTTTCACATCGGAACAAACCCAAAAGCTGAAACTTCTAAATATCTCATAAAAGGGAAATGACAGTTTCTAGCCAGGTCTGTTTGCTGCTTAAGAAAACAGAACTGTCTGCACCATAAAGGTATCAGCATTGCAGTGGCATTTGTTCCAGCTGAAATGTGAAGCGTGCCAGCTCTTCCTTTCACGTTACTGCTTGAGTATTCTTTGGACTTGCATTTTGTAGCAATAAGGGGCTTTTGATTTGTGCATGCTATTTAAACTGTCAGCGAGGAACCAAAGTAACAATTATCTACCCCATGGTCTGGTGATTCACGAGAGACTCTGACGAACACAGTGATGCCGTGTAACCGGTATGAGCTATCAGTGAGGAACAACCATAAAGTACATCTGCTCAGGTCAATTACGGAAGAACAGTGTCTAACAGGATGTGTCCAACTGCATCCTGGAGACTGAGACACCGGGTGATTACCTTGAGGTAATACATAGCCGATTATTACTTCCACATGCATATTACTGAAAGAATCATCAGCAATCCAACGTTAGTGGGTAGCACTTCTCAAACGGAAACAGCTCCCAGTGTAGGGCAAAGAGAGACCTCCTCAGGCCAGCAATGTTCTCCCTGTTGACTTCAAGAACTGACGGACCAGACCCCCCAGTTGCAACAAAGTGAGTGGATGGGGATAGCTCTATCTTTTTCCTGTATGATACACAGTAACTGCCCTACACTTCTTAATAACCAAGAAGACAACTCCTTTAAAACTGACATGTTTGTGATGCTGCCAATTAGAAAAACCTTCCTGTGGCTTTATCAGACAGTTCACCATAACAGTCAGTCCTACACATGTTGGCCACTATGATTCTCTAATCAGAGATATCATAGATATGAACTCTTTTCGGAGGGTCATTTAGGGTTTTATGGCTACCACTTATAAATGAAGAATAAGCTTTAAATTCTATGGAATACAATGATTTTTGCCTGACTCCCTCTCCCTCAAAGAAAGTAACTGCTCACAAGCCCTTTTCTGTTCTTACTTCAATCCACATGCTGGAAGCACTCCTGGTAGGTCTGAGCAAATTGGAGGCACCTTCTTGTAGAGCATGGCAATCCCACGGCTCTTCCCCAAAAGATGGTGTGACAGTTGCTGCCCTTTCACTTTTCCCTCTTCCAGTAGCCACTTACCCCAAGCTCCCCATCAAAAATGATGGCACTCCTTGATTCCCTCTGTATGTCGGTCCCTTCTCTCCCCACCAAGAAGATAGGGTCCCCTGCAAACCCACCTTCTACTCTCCTGTGGAGACAATGAACAACATCGGCTGTACAGCTTGGGCTATCTGAAAAGCCAAGAATTAGGCTTTTCCACCAAGATTTTTTCATGAAGGATGAAACACTGCATATGTGCCCTGTATAGGAACAGAAGGAGACTAAATCTACCTCTTTTCACCCAGGAGCAAGCTACAACAGCTCATTCTTTCCTGTCTGTGCCTTGGGCTGTGCTGGTGGGGTTTCCACTGCTTTTTTTTTCCCAGGTGCCCCAGCCTGCACACCAGCCTCCACAGTTTTCCGAAGGGCTGTCATTTGTGTCAGCAGTGGCCAGGACACATGGAGGCCTCAGGGCTGCCCCCTGCCCGTGGAAGAGCCTCATCACCTAATGCTTGCACACAAGGGGGCCAACAGCACTCCTGTGCCCACCCTGCTGCCTCCTAACTGCCAGGGAAATTGATATTTCCCTGGAAAATACCAATTAATCCTTTTTTTTTTTTTCCCCTTCATTTTGGGAATGTACCACTTTCAACAAAACTTTGCCAGGAAAAGTTTCTTAGGCTGGAATTTTTAATCCACGTGTGGAAAAGCCACCTGGGAGGCACCGGCAGCTAACAGTTAGGGCAGGGCAATGGTGGGACCTCAGATGGCCTGTTTCAAATGTGGATCTCAGATCTGAACTTCCCACATCCTTAATTAACCCTTTGGTTACGATCTCAGGCTCTAACTTTTTTCTCAACAAATCAATAAATAAAAAAATATAAAGATGAGGTTTCATCCTCCTGCAAAGTTGGAGAAAAAGGATAAAGCTAGAAAAGTGCTTCTTTCCAGCCATGGCTCAGTCTGTTTTACTCCCAAGGAGTGTTCTCCACATTTCCCATGATGCCTGCATGGCCTGAGCCAAGGTTGCACCACCCATGCTGCGGCTGCTCGCTGCATTTTGGCTCTGGGCGACAAGAAGGGCTCGAGGCTACAGTGGGTGTTTAACAGCCTGCGGCCAGACCGAAATGCAGAGGTGATGGTTGTCCTGTGCTAACTTGACTCAAACCTTCTGCCCACCCATATCTTGCCCAGGCAGCAAGACATCATGCACGGCTGTGACGGCTTTTCCCTAATTGCACCAAACAAGTCCATCCTCACAAATGACAATGTCCCACCAACACACTCTCATGTCAAAATTCCCATTTCTCTCAACTCATACTGCTCACCAGTTCTTCTGAACTGGTGGGTGAAAGGTCTTCACACTGGGGCCTGTCTTCTGTTAAACATAGACTCATAGAGTCATAGAATGGTTTGGGCTGGAAGGGACCTTAAAGATCATTTAGTTCCAACCCCCCTGCCATGGGCAGCGACACCTTCCACCAGACCAGGTTGCTCCAAGCCCCATCCAGCCTGGCCTTGAGCACTGCCAGGGAGGGGGCAGCCACAGCTTCTCTGGGCAACCTGTGCCAGTGTCTCACCACCCTCACAGGAAAGAATTTCTTCATAATATCTAATCTAATCTAAACATCTGCCCAGCTGCAAGCACTGTGCTCCCCCAAAAGAGCGGGGCAAACGGAGACAGAGGGTCACACCAGGCAATGGGATGAGAAAGGCCATCCCACTGCAGTTGGCAAATTCTTTCTGAAAACAGACACTTTTTCCTAGGAAAGACTTTCTGGGCCCCACCTCTCAGGGCAGTTCAGGGAGGAGCTGGGTGGGAGCTTGTCTGTGTCCGAAACACTGGTGGGGTGCTGCACCACTGCCTCTCGGGGGCAGGAAGGGAAGGACGGGGGTGGATGGGAAGATGGCGGGGGGGGGGGGGTGGGGGGGCTGCCACCCCTTCCAGCATTTTTGTGAATTGAGCCCTTTGTTTCCCTTGTTTTCCTTTACCAGCACCCAAAGTGGAAACAGTCATCTCCAGCCCCATCCCACATTTTGTTTTGAACAGGACTTTCTCTTCTTTCCTTTGCGGTCTTAATGACAAAAACAACAACAACAAAAAAAAGTAACATCCATTTAAATCCACACCAGAGTGGGTTTTCTTTCCTCCTCCGATTTGTCAGTTCAGCAGCCAAACCAAACACAGCCATCCCCACGCCTGCTCTCCAGTCACCACTGGATCAATAAATAACACTGTTCCATTTCCAGCTTACCTTGAGAGGTCTCTCCTTACACTGTCGGCCATATCCAGCTCTCCTGCTGCGAGTTTGCCGAGCCCCAGCGCCTCCTTCCCCCCAGCTGTGGTGTCGCTCCACCTGCACAGCGATGGTTCATGGGTCTGTGTCATGAAAATGGGCATCGGGCGGCATTGCTTGGGACAGGATTCAAATCTACGTGGTGGTGGAGTTATTCCTGGCTCACGTCGGCATGTGTGGGCGCAGGACTCGGTGTAGGGAGCTAACATGAGCCTTTGACATCACTGGTTAAATTTAGTGGATTAGCACAGTCCTAAAATGGTCTGGAGGAAAGCTACTGCTGGGCTGACAGGAGAGAGACAGCACCCTGCAACCGCCTCCCACCCAAGCACAGGGCAGGGGTTTGAGTCAGGGGGTTCTGCACCAGCCCCACTGCTATGCCACACCACCCCTTCAAAAATAACCCCCCAGCAAGGTGGGCTGTGCTTTTCTGGGGCACAAAAGCAGATGGCCTCCCTGGTCTTGCCCGTGGCAGAGCCAATAGGACCCCTCCTGAAATCGCACAGCCCCGTGGAGCCACTGGTCCTGCTCTGCTGGTCAGGGTGGAAGGTTGTGGGGGTTGTGGAGTAACGGAGTTGCCTTCCAAGTGGCGGTGATGTGGGAGGGAAGGTGATATTGAGCAAGTCCCAGCCCACGGACTCCCCCAACGGACTCCTGCAGCCACGTCCTCTCCTCAGGGGATACTGCAGCTCTCACCAACCAGCCCAGCCCTGAGAGGAGCTTACCTCCAAAGAAAAGGAATGGGAAACAGTCACAAAAGAGGCAGCTCCCCCCAAAAGATGAAGAGGAAAGTCTAAAATCCAAGAACAGCCTCTGAATCCCAAGTGTCTCATTTGTAGAGGCGAGTGGAAGCTGTAGCTGTGTAATTGCAATTCAGGTTGGTTTTGGCAACCTCAGTACTTATAGAAGATGGCTTCTACAGTTTATGGTGTCTTTCATGGATGCTTTATTTTTTTCTCTTGATTCTTTGTTGATTCTTGCAAAGCCCTCTCCGATCTTCGTGTGAAGAACATCCCAGAAAGATATTGTGATAACACCTTTGAATTTTCACATCCTTCAGTACGGAGATTGTGGGACACCCACGTTTGACATGACCAGAAACAGCAGCTCTCTGTTTCTGAGCATACCATTTTGCACAAGCAACTGCCTTGTTTTGCTGCAGTCATGTGGCACCTGAATAATGGAAACTGGAGCATTTCAGGTGTGAGGAGAGAGCCATCTGTTTGCTTTCCTGAAGGAGTAGCTCTGCAGCCACCAAACAACTGGTGAAACAGCAGCCACAGGAAGCAACTAATTCCAAGCCAGACTGGGAGAAACAAGACAACCCTTAATTGCTTTCTCAGTGTTTGTCCCTAGCCTGTGCTAATACCAAAAGGCAGTGGAGCCGAGCAGGCTGATGGCCCTCAAGTCCAGCCTCTTGTTCCTGACATTAATGATGCCTGAGAGTACACTAATGTAACATGGCCAACAAGTTGTAGAGCTTATTATTAGTATAATGAAATTTTCTTCAGATCTTAATCAAATATATTGGATACACGGAAGGGCTGCTGAGAGCATTTCCAAATTTCTCTGTCTCAAGGAAAATCATCACCATAGCTTCAGCCTGTGAAGCTCCTCTGTGGAGGAGGCTCCTCTGTGGGATGTGGGAGGCTCAAGTTCAGGGTATTGCCTCCACAGCTGAGCCCAGATAGGCCCTTATCATCACTGCTCAAGGGAATAATATGCTCACTACATCAGAGGGTGATGTGTTTCTCAAAAATCTGGAACAGTTGCCATTGCAAAATTCAAATAATATTCACAAAAAGCCCATGTTTCACTCTTGGGGTACAAACACCTGACATCTTCTTTTGTAATTTTTTTTCCAGCATTGCTACTTGTGCATCTAGACATTAATTTACCTATTTCACAACCACCTTTCACTGTGCATCATCCCTCAGGGTTTTCACAGTCTGTGACTGCTGAGGACATTTGCTGCAGTTTGACTCTCCAGCTAACAAGCAAGACGTGGTGTTGTTTGCAGATCAGTCATTCTTCTGCCCTCTTTTGTTCCTCCTTTGATTAATGTGTTCTCTTTGATGCCACTCATGCTCAGGGACACGTGGCAAAGTGCCTTTATCTTCCCACCTCCCGCTGCAGTCACTGAAGGTTGTCAGCCATTTCCACTGGCCCAATTACCTCTGCAGAAGAGGACCTGATTCTGCCTCACAGCTTTCATGTTGAAGTGCTTGAACATAATGAGCTCAAAGGTGATTAGTGTGCACCCAAGCACTCGTTGTGAAGAACCATGGAGGTTATTTACATAAAAATCACTCATTATGTTATATTAGAACCAGAAGATGTCTGGAACAGAGCTCCTGGGTCATCATACTCCACTGCTGTCTGCCACAAGGAATCACACGATGAGATTGTGCTAAACCAACCAAGGTATATCTCACAGCTAGTTTCATCCTCTATACCCATTTTTCCTATCAGAAGGATGTTCTTACCTTCTGATGGTTAAGACCTTCTTCTCACTTCCAGTCTAAATACATTCAATGGTCAGTTTATGTCCATTTGTTCTTAAGCCTATATTCTCTTCTCATTTAAATAGTTCAGTCCCATATCCTTTTCTAACCCAGGAATTTATTTTTAAAAGAGCAGTCGTAACCCATATAATACAGCATTGAGCTTCATTATATGTTTTGGCTGGTATATACTGTCCCCCTAAGGCTGTGACATGCAAACATTCATCTGCTTACTTTTATTCTAGCATGTAGGCCTATTAAAATTAAAGGGACTAGTCAGAGATAAATGAAGCATAACTTTGCAGGAAAACTGGTTGTGTAATTAACTGCATCTATGTGTATTCTGCATCTAAAAAGTCTGTGCTGCTTTTCAAAAGGATTATAATATGTATTTTCTGTCAATAAAAACAAATATCCTTTAATTTGTCTTCTTTCATTATGAAATTACAGATCTCTACAACAAAATAATACAATTATGTAGATTTAAAAAATGTTACAAGCGTATCTACAGCTGTAGCACTGTTTCAATAATCTTGTGTTAAGAGTAATACAAAAGCAAATGCAAAACCCTTCATCCAGGAGAACCCTTCATCCAGCAAGATGTAGAAGAGGGCAAAGGATACGCAGCTTTAATGACGACAGTTCCTTATTGATCAATATGCAGCACTCTTTCATTTCTGATTGCTATATATGGATTTTACATGCAATTTAATAATAAAAAGCTGGAAAAATTTGTCCAAATGAACACCACATCACCCATAAAAGTAGAGCATACACCATTTTTACCTACACATGGATTAGCATGTAGCTAACAAAAATGCATTTATTGGGTGGGAGGGCAACCAACACCTCCCACCAGCTTCACTTACACAGCACCTGGGCACAAAACGAAGTTGTTATGCCACATGCCAATGAACTTTTGATACAGAAATACCTTTTTTTAGATAAAACTGCTTTGCTATTTTTGCCAACATAAATTTCTAACTCTGAGTGCACAAGCACAGACAGCCTGTTGTAACTAGCAGTACGAATTACACATGGCACAGCATGGAACTTCTGCTCCCATCGACCAACCCAGTGCTTTCAGTGCAGAAAATTAGTCTGTCTTGTGCAACCATCCTGAGCTTTTTGCTCTTTTAACCTGCATGCTGGAACATAAAGTGAGCATCAGCAGCTCCTTCCATGTCAGTCCATTTGAAATCTCTCTATGTGTACATGTATGCATACACATATACACATACATATATATATATGCAGGGCTAGACAGCCAGCTCCTAGGTAGACACCTTGGCTCAGGTGTCAGCCCTGTGAAGCTGCATCCAACACCGCGTGAATAGTCTAATCGAACAGTGTTTGAAGTCCCAATCTCAGAGGCTACTCTGGGAGTCACACTCCTTATTTTGCCTGAGATCAGAGAACTTGTGGGGTTTTATTTGTTTGTCACACACATAAGTCAGCTTTGGGCTAACCAACCCTACGCTTTCGCCCAGCGCTTTCAGCAGTGCACCTGCAACTACCAAATCAGTCCCAGGTTCTCCACCTGATAGCAAACCCCTGCATTTCTAGCTCATAAAATAGTTTCTGTATTCCCAAAAGGGCTTTTTTCTTATTGTTAAGTGGGTTTTCTTTTCAACAGTGACCTGGCTTAACAGAAGGCAGCAAGCATTTGCAGAGGATGATTCAGCCAACCAGCCTCGCAGCTCTCCTAAAACAGATGAATCTCCCTCCAGAGGTGCCCATTCTTCTCCGACGATGACAGAGAAAGCCTAAAGCAGATACTTGTCTATCCAATTTCTGAATGTCCTAAACAGGGGAAATGATTCCTACCCAAAATGGATCTACAACTGCAGACTACTTGCAAAGCTTTCTAATCTGAAAGGGGCAAATGGATGAAATTAGCTTCACCTGATTTAAGCTACAAAATTCATCCCACATGAACAGAGGTGCCTGCTCTCAGGATGAGATGAATCACACCAAATCCCTGACTTGGTATGGGCCGATTCACCCTCAAAAGCTGCATCTTTCTCACTTCACTGATACCGGCATCAGATGACCAGTTTAGGTGAGCCATAGCTGGTAGAAGTCCACTCCCTGCAGTCCCTGTGCTCCAGGAGGGCAGGAGCTGGGACACCTACAGTCAGCTTTGGTTTATATTTCTTGCATTTAAAAGTTGGGATCTCCTAAATTCTTTCAGATTCTTAAAATTGAAGTAGATTTTAATCCTGTGCCTACTGACATATTTGCAAAGCTAAATTAGGCATGTGCATGACCCTGCTGTGCCTGCTAGGTGAAGCATGCTGATGAGCTACGAGGGTTTCCCCAGGAGGAGATGGCGTTCTGCAAACTTCATTTTCTTCTGGTGTTTTAGATGCTCTGTGTTTTCCCTTTGGGTACTTCCTCAGTCTGTTTTTACTGCTAGTGTGTTCAGGCAGACTGACGTGTTGGTGAGCATTGCAGAGGGATGCTCTGTGTGGTAGCTGCATCTGCACAAGGTATCAGCCAGCTCCAGAGAGAAATGCTTCCCTGCAGACTGGTGGGATAGAAAAAAATATGTTCCTTTGCCTGCCATTAAACAAAAATACCACATTTCAGTTGAGTCATTCACAAAGCTCTAAAGAAACAAGTAGGAGACTGTGGCTATTCTCTGGACTGCAATTAGCAGGTGATTTTAATAAAGTCATCAGATGATGATGGATCTGGTGGAAGACAGCACTTCTTCCTGTAGCATAGCTGGGTCTCTATCTCTCTCTCTCGTACACACACACACACACGCATTTTATCCTCTTTCTCCATTCTCCAATTCTTTTCCTTGCCCTTTGCAGTGATTTCAGTTTCAGTTCAGAGACACTTCACACTTTCTCAGCTTCAGAGTCGATTTTTTTTCTTTACAGCTCCGTGACTACAGGGACCGTATCATTTTTTCCTGCCACTCTACTTTGGAACCTGATTAAGGGCTGCTTCAAACACAGGAGCTGCAGCTTTGTAGCTCTGCTGCAAAGAGATGACGTCCTCCTGAGAGATCGCGCAGGCGAGCACCCTGCTTTGAGCGCAGCCTCCTGCACCTGCCGGCTGGGACCTGCATGCAGATGTCCTCGTACAGCCACGCTTGTCAGAGGTCTGCATACCCAGGGTTGCGCCAGTTTAATTAAACCACTGCAATGCTGCATGTTTAAGCAGATACAACTTTCAGTTTAGTACTGGACCTTCAACATGACACAGGTGGGTCCATACCCGGTTTAACAGAGTCAAAACCAGTTTTGACTTATAAAATTTAGGGTAAATATCATGGGCCTCATTCTCTTCTGGTTTACTCTGGTAGTGACAACACAGGTGTTACTCCATTAACTTCAGTCACGCCTCTTCTAAACCTGATGAGAAAGGGAGGAGGACTCACACATGCTTTGTTTCTTGCCTGATTGAAGTTAGCAAAATTGGTTTGTGTTTTGATTTCCTAGAACTCATAAAAACAAAGAGGGCAGCTGGTGAGTTAGGCAAATTGTTCGGGAATGGTGTTGAACATGAAGAATAATTTTGTATTATTTATGATATTCATTGCGTTCTGGAGAATCTGAGACGGAAAGCTAAAGAAATCAGCCTGAATTCCTCTACCCCGCTGCTTGACGGGGAGAAGAAAAATTCCTACTGACCAGAAATGGGCATGAAGAAAACATTTTTTTTTATTAAATGTCTGTACACTTGCTGCTTTTGGAAGTAGAAAACATTTTACCTTAATTGCTCATACGTGCAAAAAAACCACGAGCAGAAAGCCAACACAGCATGTTCTAATACAAAATGAAATATGACCTTTTAAGGAACCTTAAGCTTAGGAAAAGTAAATGTTAAATCTTTATATAATTCAAAGTATATTGGCTAAATTAGACACTGGATTCAAACCTGTCCTGAAAAAATACATCCTCACATTCAGCTTTTGGCTTTATTTATTCTCTGTGGTTAAAAAAAAAAAAAGGCTTTTGAAATTTTACTGTTACTGACTGATTTACTGCATGGGAAACCTGCTGTGGGAAGCAAAGCGGCTGTTGTGCCCATGCACGCACGCAGCTCCAACAGCCGAACTGCTCAAGGGCTCGATCCAGGCAGGAGTGAGGGTCCCTAGAAGTTAGATGCTGCTGGACCCGGCTCTTGTCCTGGGACTGCCAGGGCAGAGCCATGCATGGGCCTTCAGGCCGTGGATAAAATGCAAGGGGAAATATTGCAAGGTGACATTCATCTTTTGTTCCTCACCACCTCTGCAAGTTAGCTGTTTGCTGTAAAAGTAGGTTTGTTCAATAAAAATGTAAATTATTTGATATTGATGCTTGAAGATCCCGTAGGTTTCCTTGTTGCACAAATTGTTATGCTGCAATGTTATCAGGGACTGAAAACATTGAGTCAAACCCAGTTTTATCCTGTTAAAACTCCCACTCACTCTTATTTTGAAATGAATTTACTTATTTTGAAAGGAATTCTTTTGAAAAGAATTTGGAAACAAAGCACACAAGTGCAAGTATCGCCTTTGCATGAAGTATATGTGTTTAATAGCCCCGTCACATTGATTTAAAGAACTTCCGATCCAACAGGCTATGGTAAGATACTAAGAACCAAAATAAATTTGGATATTGAGAGATCTCTTATTGATATATTAATAGAGACAGGCACTCCTTGGCCTTGACAGTTCTTCCCACCCTCAAATAAACAAACTCATGCAATACTTTTCCCTTCACTCCTGCTTAAAAATAATTTCCAGAAAGTTTTCTTACTGTTTAAGAGCATGTCAGCTGTTCATGTGCCAGTATCTAAACTTACAGTCACATATGGCTCAGTTCTCCTATAACCACCTTGTGGATAAGAGCTGGGGAAAGAGCTTGGCCCAGCTTGTGGATAAAACACAGGGAGATTGTCAAATACAGGAAACAGCTACTGCAAAAACAGCAGAGGTGGACAAATACGGGATGCCAGCATCAGGCAAACCATCGATAAATGAAATGGCCAACTTGGTAGCCTCCTAATATTTGAAATATAAACAGGCAATCCTCAAAATACCACCATTTGAAATGTGTGACATGATCTTTCTAGCTCCCTAGGCTCATCAACTGAATAGCAATGCTTATAGTACATAAAATTCCAACCACAGTAGGAGCATTATTTAGAGCCATATTTGCCCAGCCAAATGCTGTCCTTTCAATGTGGAAACAGTTTGGACAGAAACTCACTGGTGTCCAGCAAGGCTGGACTGAAAATGTACAAACTCTGCAAAAAAAGCTTAGTCCTAATTCATCATTGCAAATTATGTCTTTTGGGAGCCAAATCTGCACAGCAGCCACTGCCTGAGCACAGTCCTTCAAGTAACCATGGTGGGGAGACAGCAAGAATATAATCACTGTCTTGAATTGCACAAACTGAGCCCAGAGCAAGGCCTGGAGCGTTTCCTCCATTTCCAGCCTATGTGTCAGTGTGTTTTAAGGTATTCATCTGTTCCTATGCCGCACTGCATCAACATTAGGGTTCATTTTCCAAACTATCAGTGCCACTGCCATTTTCCTTACCAAGATTACCTCGGTATCAAGATTAACAACAGAATGGGCTCAGAAAAAGGTTCAATGTAATGTGTTTTTAGTAATCTAAAGTTCATATTATGTATCAAAAATACTCCTAGGAGGAAATGAAACTTTATTTCTTAAAGAACCATTCAAAATCTCTTGAATTTTGAGAGACAATAAAAACAATCCTGTAAACGGAGAAGCGACCTTGAAAAGGAACCCAGAATTCAAATGCATGTGTCTGCAGAGTCAGACATGGCCTATTCATGCCTCACATTTTAAGGCAGTACTGAGGGGCTTGCCCCTGGACACCAGAATGTGAATTTAAATATCATAATTCCTGATGCTGTTCTACACTAGGCACACAAAGTCCTCCACTGTCCTAATTAAGAGAATGATGATTCCCCATTTTAAAAATAAACCCAAATGTTTTCCTCTCTCTAATGCAAGAGAGAGTTGGAGCAAGACTCTATTGGCAGCCTTGAGATTCCAGTGAGATTTCTGAAAATCATTTTTATGGTATGAGGTTATTCCCTTAGCTAGAGAGAGCAGCTGGTTGGGCAGCTCCAGGCTTGGCTCCCTGTGGCTGCTTCGTCCCCCTGTTCATGGGCATGGTGTGCTCATGAGCCAACCAGACTCTGTGAAAGAAGCATTTCAGAAAAGTAAATGGTCATTTCTTATCTGCACCACTGCTTCTTTTCTTTCTTTTTTTTTTTTTTTTTTTTTTTTTTCTCAGAGAGACAAGCCGCAGGGAAATGCTATTCCTGTACACAGTGCTGTCACAGGATTGCTCTCCCCATCACTGGTGGGCTTGGGCTGCCCAAGGTCATGTTCTGCATGTTCAGCTGTAGGCTCGATTTCACTATGAAAACTGTATTTTTGGGGACATGATATAAACAGTTGGTGGAAGGAAAGCCATTTTTTACTATTTTTAGACTAAACATGCATAAAGACCCTGAAAAGTCAGCCGAGGAGAAGGCATGACGTCTTCAGGACTCTTCTTTTCATCAACACAACAATTGGATGCTCTCAGAGGCTGCTGCTTGTTCCTTCCTGAGTTTTTCCTCATCCCATGCAGGCCAACCTGGTAGGTGATCAGTCACCTGTGATGCCTTCTTCTGCCCACGCCACAGCCCTGCCTTCCCCGCCTGCCTGCCCCCACCAGGCCCGAAAGCAGGGCTGGCAGCAAAGTGCCACCCTGTGGTGGTCCCTGCTGTGATGTCCCGATGAGATGATGTGAAGTCTGATGAGATGCCTGCTCTCACGCCTGCTGAGATGCAGTCGTGGGATGCCTGCAGTGATGCCTGCTGTGCTACCTTCTGGGGTGATACCTGGTGGGATGCCTGCTGTTCTACCTTCTACATTTAGTCATCTTTCAAGACAAGTGAGATCAAGCATTTAAATGTCTGTAATTTTTTTCTTTCACCAGAATGCATGTGTCTGTGTGTGTGCAGATATGCAAATATATTTAAATATTTGTTTTTACAGGCTCTGTCTTGCTCTGGAAGGAATGGTCCCAGATGGCCCAGGCTCCAAAGCCACACTTCCAGCCAGCCCTCACCAAGGCTTTCAGTTTCCCCTGAATGCTGGCAGAGAAAGAGCAGCTATTAGCTCTTAGACCCTCCCCTGCAACCACCAGCGACGCTCTTCGCAGCCAGCAGCCCTGACACAGGCACACTAACAACAGGTTCAGACCATAAGCACGTTCAGCAGTTCTTCAGCAGCTACAAGCTTTCTGGGAAGACTTTGCAGTGCCTGGCAATGCCCCCTATGCCCCTGAGGACCTCCAGGCAGCTCTGTCAAGGGAAAGGCTTCCCTGTGCTCAATGCCAGCCTGGGCAGAGCAACCCATCCCATACCCCAAATGAACCCTCCTACTCACCAGGAACCACATGGAGAAAGTTGCATCTTGCTCAGCTCCCCCAGGGCTCCCCTGGACCCCTTGGCCATCAGAAAGGAGCTCCTGTGCAGGCAGCACTGCTCGTGCCTGCTGAACCCACGCTGCAGGGGGTGGAAGAGCATTTTGTGCACATGAGCACAAAATCACTCAGATGCAGAGGCTGCATACGCAGTGAACGGTCACAGTGTCACACACATCGAGGGCCTCTGTCTCTGCTGTTAGCTCCACTTTCACCTCCCCTGACTTATAGCTCAGATACCTCTATGAGATATGTGGCAACCCTCTTGTTTATATTCCTGGAAAGTCTTTCTTCTCCAGGACACCTTCAATTCTGGTTTCCAATGTTATGAAATATCCAAATGCAGACTTCTTCCATGTATGATTTCAGAATATATTACCTGTCCAATACCTATTTAATATAGATTCTTGGCCATTAAGGTTATTACTACATCGCTCTAAAATTGCGCTGGCAGCAATGCAGAACTGCTGTGAGAAACTGTGGAATCAGATTTAGGTGAATTACTTTAAGAGAAATTCTACAGTTGTATTTTTCTTCTCCAGCAGGGACATGTATTAGGAATTACCTTTAAAATCTCAGATTACATGGGTGAAATTGGTCTATATGCAATGTCTTCTATTTTTAATGAACTGTGATCATCTCAAAGCAATAAAAAAGTTAACATGGATTGCTATGTACCCTTTGCAATGTAACTAACAACTCTGTCAGCAAGTTCTATGCTGGAACTTTTATGTATATCTGTAATTTTAAAAATATGAGAATTTCTGTAAAATAGTTAAGGCAAGGCAAGTTTTATTAGATGAAGAAATACTAAAAATAGTCATGCACTTCTTCATTCAGCCTGGTATTGAACCAAATGTTTTCTCAAAATACTGAGTGATGGCAGATACCCTCTGAACAACCTTACTGCCCCTTAGCTTGGCTCTCTTCCCTGGGCTGCATGCGGGTGCCAAACATTTGCTCTGATTGATATAAATCTCTCCTTGCCATTCAGGGTCTACAGGTTTAAAACACTGTTTCCCACAGCATTCTCCTAGAGAAATTGACTGCTCTTGGCTTGGATGGGCATACGTATTGCTGGGTGAAAAATTGGTCGGATGGCCAAGTCCAGAGAGTTGTGGTCAATGGAGTTGAATCCAGTTGGCTGCTGGTCACGAGCAGTGTCCCCCAGGGCTCAGTACTGGGGCCACTCCTGTTTAACATCTTTATCAATGATTTGGACAAGGGGATGGAGTGCACCCTTAGTAAGTTTGCAGATGACACCAAGGTGGGTGGAAGTGTCGACCTGCTTGAGGGTAGGGAAGCTCTACAGAGGGATCTAGACAGGCTGGATCCCCGGGCCAAGGCCAATTCCATGAGTTTCAATAAGGCCAAGTGCTGGGTCCTGCACTTCGGCCACAACAACCCCCAGCAGCGCTACAGGCCTGGGGAGGAGTGGCTGGAGAGCTGCCAGGCACAGAGGGACCTGCGGGTGCTGGTCAACAGTCGGCTGAACACGAGCCAGCAGTGTGCTCAGGTGGCCAAGAAGGCCAATGTCATCCTGGCCTCTATCAGGAACAGTGTTGTCAGCAGGAGCAGGGAGGTGATCATTCCCCTGTACTCGGCACTGGTGAGGCCGCACCTCGAGTACTGTGTGCAGTTTTGGGCCCCTCTCTACAAGAAGGACATTGAGGTGCTGGAGAGGGTACAGAGGTGGGCTACCAAGCTAGTAAAGGATTTGGAGCATGTCTCATGAGGAACGGTTGAGGGATCTGGGGCTGTTTAACCTGGAGAAGAGAAGGCTGAGGAGAGATCTTACACTCTCTACAACTACCTGAAAGGAGGTTGTAGTGTGGCGGGGGTCAGTCTCTTCTCCCTAGTAATGAGAGATAGAACAAGGGGAAATGGCCTTAAGCTGTACCAGGGGAGGTTCGGGGTGGATATTAGGAAGAATTTGTTTACTGAAAGGGTTGTCAGGCGTTGGAACAGCCTGCTCAGGGGGGTGGTGGAGTCACCATCCCTGGAGGTGTTTAAGAGACAGGTAGATGTTGTACTTAGGGACATGGTTTAGTGGTGTTGATAGAGCTAGGACAAAGGTTGGACTCGATGATCTTGAAGGTCTCTTCCAACCAAAACTGTTCTATGATTCTATGGTGCATGCAAGGAACCAGGGGATGCATTTCTCCCAGACCACAGCTGTGACACTTTGAGTCTTGAAACAATGGAGTAGACAAAAGTACACACATCCAGGTGTTTCCAAAATATAAGTGAATTTAAGCTCAGACTCACCTAAAGATGCACTTGAAGCAGCTGAGTCCTAGGATCCCTATGCAGTCACTCCATGAGCTGAACATCACCAAAGACAGGCTCAGCCCTTGTAAGATCTGGTTTCCTTCCTGAAGCTGCGTGGTCTTCTTCACTGTCTAACAGTGGAGCCTACAGCAGCCACACGTCTCAAGCAATTTGTTGGGCATGGGAGGAGAAAGACATCCACTGATACAGAACCAGGCAGTGTATCTCTACATCCAATTTCCTCATAGAAAAAAGAAAGACTAAACCTTTAAAGCTTTTGTACATATATTTTCTGGGGAAAAAAAAAAAAACCCTCACAGAGCGGGTAAGCACTGAACATGCTCGGGCTCCTAGAGTGCAAAAAGGAAAAGAAGAAATCTCATATATCTGTCCCTGTGCTGAATCCTGCAGTGATGTATAGCAGCTGGGGAACTTCAATGCCCATGGCCATTTCTGGCTGATGTTACTGTCAGGATAAAGAACAGAATGGGTGTATAAGGTACGTGAGATTATCCACTGTATGACATTTAAGACACTCTCATTGTTTAAGGTGATATGCTCTCAGTTTATTAGAAATTACTTCTCCATGCTCAGTAGCAGTAGTGGGAGTTGTTTGTGGACTAAAAGAAGAAAATGTCTTCACATTTCTCCATCAGCATTGAAAGCGGTGGCACGTAATTTATAGAGTGGGTGGCCTGGGGGGTCTGATTCCCGATTAGGGCTCTATTCCTGGCTCCCACAACTTCCAGATGAGTAATTTCTCATGACTCTGCTTATCCATCTGTGCTTCTCCACACCTATTCACACCTCAGCTGGCAGCACCCTGACAACTGTTAGCTGACAATTATTTTGACAATAGCCAACACTAGGTCGATTAAAATGTAAATACATTTTCTGAATTAAAAAAACACTTGAAAAGATGCAGAGACCAGTGTTAGCATGAGAAATCATGCTCAGTGTACTGCTGGTCCTGAGCATATGCTCTTAAAATAAAATCATTACCTTACTATTGCTCATCCTTTTTATAAATGCTGTGCAGTCAATTAGTTAACATTTAAATCTATTTAAACTTCTTGATGAAAACTACTCTTTAAAGTGGAGTACATCCTGAGTGCTGGTTAAATATGCAAAGGACAAAGTGTGTATTTTCTACTGTGAGCTCACATTAAGTTTGCATTATTTGAAATATAGGATAAGTCTGTGAGTGTCAACTAGTTGCAACACAGTAATGTTCATACGTGGCTTTCATCACAAGTGCTTCACATTTTGTGAATTACAGAGAGATGAATAATGAAATGCTGCATTTTAGTGAGTCATTATCTGTATCTGACAGTTACAGAAAGTGAAACATAGAAAGCTAGACCATACATGTGACCAAGTCATGGGAACTAAGTGCAATTTAAGCTGTTTCTTGACGATGGAAGTATTTACACTCTTACAGCAAGACTAGGTATTTTGTTGAATCTCTGTCTAAGCGACTAAATATAGCACCAGAGACAAAGCTGCGGTTTTGTACCAGGCTCCCAAGCACAGCTTTGTGTGCCTTCCCTGGGTCACGCCAGTCCAGAGGACAAGACCAGGTTCACCCATTCGACCACCTCAGCTTGAATCATGGGGGACGAGGGACTCCCCTGAATGTATTTTCCTTTAAGGTAGATAACATCTGTCAAATAAACTTATTTGATTTAAAGACAGCTCATAGTGGAGGACTGATCATGACCCATAGCAATTTTTTTCCAGAAATCAAATATATTATTAAGGGATTTATTTAATGATTAATAATGACCTCTCCCCTCAATCCATCTAGATTTGACTTCAGCCATTGGATTTTTCTGTGACTTTGTCTGATACACTGGGAAGTCCATAATCAAATTTGTTCTTCAAATAAACAACTATAGGTATCAAACTGACTCTCAATCTTCACTTTGTTAAGCTAAGTAGATGAGCTCATTAAGAGTCTCAAGACAAAGGCACTTTTCCCAATATTTCATTAAATCTGTGACTCAGCCCTGAGCTGTCCCAGTGTTAAATGGCTACAGAAACCCTCACAGCTCAAGAATTATCACAACACTGCCAAATGAGAAGGTACAATAACTCATCTACTCCTACTTGGTGTTTTCCCACCTGCCTGCATTTCCCCTGGTAGCATTAGGCTTTTCCATAGCACGAGAGGAAAATTCAACTCCACTCAGTGGGGTCTTGCAAGCCTCCAAGAAGGCAGGCTGCAGAGCCTCTCTGGGTGGCTGAGTGGGCGTTCTCGTGGGGAAAAAGCTTCTCCTTATGCCCATCCAAACCTCTCATATTTTAGCTTGTGCCCGTTGCTTCTCATCCTCCTGCCCTGCACCACCATGCAGAGCCCGGCCATCACTCCTCTATGCCCTCCCCAAATGCACTGGGGCTGCCCTTGGGTCCCCCTAAAACCACACGCTTTTGGGTAGGAGCAAAGTCCCATGCTGTATAACCAGGCTCACCAGATGAGTCACTACGTCCTGCTCTTCAGTGAGAATTTGGCCATGGCTGGAGGTAATTTGGGCCGTCCGGCATTCACAGGCTGTCCTCCCTCCTCTTTTACCCATTTCCTGAAGTTTGGGTCAGCTGCGAGTGTTACCAGTAAGGACTTTGCCATCTTCCAGTTCAGTGATGATCTGATTCGTCTGAAACAGTCCAAGTAGAAATTCAGCCTCAGACTGCCCTAATAAGGAAGGCAGACACTGCAATAATAGTGACAGTGTTAGCAAAGCCTTACCTCATGATGCTGGAATTAGGGTGGGCCACCAACCTAGCCTTCTGCATTGATGGTGTCTTTACCGGCATCAGTCACCAGGAGTGATGTGAACTGTGGAATAACATATTTAAATTTGGAGTGATTTAGCGATAAACTGGTTTTGATGAGCTGCTAATGCATTATTACATTTTATACACTATGAGTCATACAACGTCTGATGCCACTTCCTGTACCTTGCACAATCCCTGCATGCTGTTAGAGGCTTTGACAAAAATAATTCGGTTTATGGCTATAACCAAGGTGGGAACCTGTACTGGAGTTGGCCATTGACATCCCCATGCACAGAAGTCAAACCAGATGGGCAGATTTCAAAAATGAGGCCAATGATGAATGATGAGTCACTTCAAATCAAATGGTGTGACCCAATTATATTTGGCTTCTGCAGTGCTGACAAACCTTTTTTAATAATTGAGGTGGGGAGAAAAACAGTAAAGAAAGACAGATTTATTGTTGATGTGTCAATAACATAGTGGCAAACTTCTCCTGTTCCTAATACACTGATAAAACGTACAGTACCACCTAAATAATTGTCTAATTGTCTAAGCATCTGCATATTTTTGAAGACCAAGAAACATTTTAATGTGTACCTAATCCACCCTCAAAAGGAGATAGAATTGATTTCTGATCCATTGATGAATGGAAAAAGCTAATTAGTTTTACAGTATTCTCTCATGTCAGCTGCTTCAGGTGACCCATCTGAAAGACCTCACACGCAGCCCCTTCTGGCTTCAGGCTCTGCAGTGCCAAAGTGCCAGCAGGACACACGGTGACCCCAGGGGACAGGCACTTGGTACTGGTTCTGGTACTGCACCAGGGTCAAGTCTACCTGTTCAAACCTCCTACATCACTTCGCATATCACCATGCCTCTGGGACCTACCTGAAGAAAAGGTTAAGAACTTTCCAGCAACCAGTTTGCAGAGGAAGTTTGTCTCTGACTTGGTCTTCCTACTTGCCCAGGAGGACAGTGTCTCTGGCCAGGTAGTCCTGGGGGTAACACTCCCTGCTCTCTGCTCTGGCCCCTGGCACATGCCCCTTCCTACCCTTTACATTGATAGTCTCAGATGCCTTTTGTTTTATTATTCAAGCAATATTATGATTAGATCCGCATATAAATTTCACAGCACCCACGTCCCTCCCCAGGAGACATGGAGGTGGTGGTGCAGTGTTCCACTTCCACACATCTCCTCATGCTTGAGGTTTTTCCACTTTTTTAAACACAGCTTTTTCCTGTGAAACGGGAAGAATTTATGAAGTCTGACTGACCTGGTTTTCTGCAAACTTTTTTTCATACAAGATGACAGCTGGAAAATGAGATCTGTATAACAGGGATGAAAATATCTGCCTAAATGGATCGTGCTGAATAAACTGGTGACTAAGCTCCAGGACAACTCCTTCCAGGATCAAACGAGCCAAGGTAGTGGAGGCTGAGACCCCTGTGATGGCAACATTCCCACGCTGGGGAGCAAACGTAGCATGTTCATTTTAGCTCTGTTCTGGCAGGGAAATAAAACAAATATACTTCATTAGAAGAAGTGTAGCAGGATGTGGTGTCCCCAGAGCTGCTGTCCCTGCACCTACTGCGCTTCCACCCTACTCCCTCCACAGCCTCTTCAAGTCTACCCTAAAAAATAAAGAAATGACTCTGCCTTGCACAAATATGCCTTATATTCAACTTTCAACCAGCTACTCCAAATACCAGTCACAGTCTAGCCATGGGATCAAAGCCTCCAGTGCAGGTTGCAGGGCAGAATGCAGCCCCCCTCTCTTGCAATCATGCCAGTACCAGTATCCAAACTAACCGCTTTAAGGTTTCTGATCTCTGAGCTGTCAACACTCACTTTCTTCCCTGTCTCCCCTCCCCAAGGGCTAGAAGTCAGGCTGCATCTTCTTCAAATGCAGTACAAACAGATGCCTGAGTAAATAAAAGGCAGTAAGCCCAGCTGTGCATCAAAATTCACATGCTGCTGTCTTGCCTGTGGGAATGCCACCCGGTGCTCGGGCATTTGTAATCTGAACAAAAACACGTGGAGTAAACACATTGAGCTGTGCACTGATTTTGCAAACATTAGTTTGCTGCTCATCTTCCAAGACAAGATGAGGACCAGTCACCAGTACGATACCAAATCTATCAAACATAATAGTCAGAAACCTCCCAGTTCGGGGTTTTGGTTTGTTGTTTTATTCTTTTTTTTTTTTTTTTTTTTTTGTAAAACCCATTTTTTTGGGGTACCTAGTCCTTAAAAAGAGTAGATTGCTTCCAGAGTGAGTCTATAAAGGATGCTGCGGGGTGCATGCTCTAGCGTGCCCAACAGCAGCTTCTTGAGGTGGCAGCAGTCATTTTGGCCACTCTGACCCTGGAAATGGAGGCTCTGCAGACATACACACCTTGTTAAAACATGCACCTGCTTGAGCAGGTCCAGAGAAGGGCCATGAAGAGGATCAGGGGCTGGAACACCTCCCCTATGAGGACAGGCTGAGAGAGTTGGAGTTGTTCAGCCTGGAGAAGAGAAGGCTCTGGGAAGACCTTATAGAGGCCTTCCAGTGCTTAAAGGGGGCCTGCAGGAAAGGTGGGGAGGGACTCTTCATCGGGGAGGGTGGTGATAGGATGAGGAGTAACGGTTTCAAACTGAAAGAGGGGAGATTTAGATTAGATATTAGGAAGAAGTTCTTCATTGTGAGGGTGGTGAGGCACTGGCACAGGTTGCCCAGAGAAGCTGTGGCTGCCCCCTCCCTGGCAGTGCTCAAGGCCAGGCTGGATGGGGCTTGGAGCAACCTGGTCTGGTGGAAGGTGTCCCTGCCTGTGGCAGGGGGGGGTGGAACTGGATGGTTTTCAAGGTCCTTTCTAACACAAACCATTTTATGATTCTATGGTAAAAAGCAGCTAACAACCCCAAGTAAGCCCAGGTCTAGGAGGAGTTGAACCTAGGAAACAAGCTCGGTAATGAGCACCAGCAAAGCTGAGAGAATGTCAATGCAGCAGCTGTGGGTGATGGACCAGCGCAAGCCCCTGCCAGCGCTGGCTCCGCAGGTAGGTCCCTGCGGCTGGGACAGCACCAAGCTCTGTGCCCAGGCCTGCCGTCTCGGCTGTCCTCTAGTCACGGCTGTTACTGTTCAAGGAGACCTAGGTGTCGTACAGCTGTGAAAAATCCACGGGGCACTTCACAGAGCCTCACGCCCACCGTGCAGAAGGAAGGGAGCAGCCACGCAGCCAGCGTTGAACCACCCATCGGCATCACTGCCGAGAAGCTTGCAAGCTTTGCAGCCACCTCCCACCCAGTGGGAGCTAATGGCAAGTTCAGAGAAGAGTGGGCAAGTGAGTGAAGACTAACATCACAGCTCCAGCTCAAAAGACCAAGCTGTCAAACGTGGTAATTCAATGAAAAAATGTTTCAAGATCACTCCAGTTATGTTCTCACTGGGGGATGCCTGCAGATGGCCAGTGCTGTGTTCCCTGAGGACAAGGAGCTCATAGCTGGAAAAAAACCAGCTCTCCAGCCTGCATATTCCATCCTGATGGAGGCATGGAAGAGGTGCCAGCAGCTAGCAGAAGATGGCTTGAAGATGCAGCCAGGTCCACCACACTCCAGCAACTCTCTGCAGCTGAGCACTTCATTGGAGACCATCTCCAGTGCAGATAAAGCCACAAACCCTGGGCTGGGCAACTTAACAGCAGAGTGCCAGATCTTGTTTTCCTTCCTTTCTTGTTTAATCTCTTTTTCCCCTTTTATTTGTTTTCCTATTTCCAAACATGTAGCAGGAGCTCAAGCTGTCAAAAAAAGATAAGGTGATCAGGACCAGTTGGGTCTCATTCATACACAAGACAGCTCTGGCCAAGCTCTGAGCATCAGGGAATTGGGGCATGAAGACACTGTCACCTGCAGATGCTGTCACCCTTGCTATGTCATTCAAAATGTGCACACAAGCCAGTGACCTCCCCAGCAGGCAGCAGGGCTCTGATCAACCGGTTTTGGGAAGGAAAAGCATTTAGCCACGTGGACAGGAGCCGTGCTGTGCAGCTTGCTCTCAGAGGCAGGGGGAACCCCGGCTCTTTGTATCTATTAGCCCTGGTTCAGCCCAGCTGGCATCCTGGGAGCCCAGGAGAAGAGGATGAGACCCAAAATAATCACAAAATTTATCATTGCTTACTTCATGAGCAGAAGACAAGACAGAGTGAGGATGTTGTCATTGCCTTACCACCTACCGATGCCACTCGTTCACCTCTCCACATTTCCAAAATTAGCACAGAGTCTCTTCAAACCGCACAGCCAAGTCCCCACGTTACAAAGCACATGATGCACCATACCCCAGGGGTGACCAGCCCCTTCTCTACTCACAGGTGAGATGGTCCGCACCTTAAAAGCTGCATTTAACTTTGAGTTTGAGCACAGCACATAACGCAGGGCTGAACCGCAGGTCAGGTCACCATGACTGAACCTGCTGCTGCCCATCCGTTTAGCAGCGTTGCCTGCCCACGCGTGTGTTGCCCAGCCAGACGCCTGGAGCTGTCGGGAACGCTGACTTGAGTGATGGTGGTTCACAGCCCACTGCTCAGACCGGCGAAGGGCACGCACAGACAGTTGCACTGCCTTGGCAGACAGGCAGGTAGTTATTAAGCTGCAGCACCTGCCTCTGACTTGACGGCATCTCTAGCCCAGCGGTAACTGCCCCAAACAGCTTAAAACCTAACGCTGCTCTGGGGTCGTGAAGTCGAACCTCTCAGCAGTCCTGGGGAAGGCACACAAAGAGGAAGGAGTGCCCCAATACCAGCTACCTGAGGCTGCTACTCATCTGTTATGAAAATGCAGTTTAATAGCTGCGGTAGGGAGGAAGCATCTTGGGAGAGAAGATCTAAAGCAAGAGAAGACTGGTCCCTTTTTTTACCGATGTGGGTTGGGACTGCTGCTCGCTCAGGGAGGAGCACGCTGAAAGCAAACACAGCACTGGAGAGAGAAGCAGTCTGAGAGAAGAAGCTGCCTTCTTTTGTCTTTCTTTTTTTCTATTTTATTTTAAGAGCATGTGAACGGTCTTTACATACTGCTGGATGAAACAGGTGCATGAATGCAACTACTTACTATTACCTTTGGCTGTGATAAAGCACCAAGACCAGCAAACCCTGCTAAGCAAACCAAGGCACTTCTGAGAAACCTCACATGTTGGGATATTCCATATGAAACCCCACTGCGCTCTGGGCTCCTTTCAGACTATTTTAGACAGATCTGCAAGCTCTGCTCTTCTGCAGTAATGCAACAGCAGCTAGCAGCTCAGAAGATGCACTTCACTTCAGAAGACGCACTTCACTGCCCTTTGACAGATCACTGGCACTAACTTAGCAAAGGTTAAGAAAAAACACAAAAACAACTAAGTCATTAAAGAAAAAAACCAACCACTAAGTCACTAGAGATCTTTACAAACTATCTCCTCCAACATGAAATATGAACTGTCATTTCTGAGAGCTGCTGCACCTTGGTCAAGAGGAAATCCCTGAAGACCAGCAGCTCTAGCAGTTCACAGAGGGAGGAGATTTTTTTTACAGCACTTAATCTAACTGCATGAGCAAACAGCAGCACGGGGGTGGTGGTAGCGACCTATGTCTGAACAGGGCTGTGCAGGGCAACTGCATCTCATGGTGCATCAACAAATGCTGAGCAGGAAAGACTTCCACTGCTTCCCCCGGGAGCTGGATGCATCCCCAGTCAGTGAGGCTTTCACATCACTGCCCCATTGGCTGTCTTTGAAAAGCATCACCTGCACATCTGGATCCCTGCAGTGATGAGGGACATCCCTCAGGGGTCTGTACTGGGACCAGTGCTGTTCAATATCTTCAACAATGACATAGATGGTGGGATCGAGTGCACCCTTAGCAAGTTTGCAGATGGCACCAAGCTGAGCAGTGACGTTGACATGCCTGAGGGACAGGATGCTATCCAGAGGGACCTGGACAAGCTCAAGAAGTGGGCCTGTGTGAACCCCATGAGGTTCAACAAGGCCAAGCGCAAGGTCCTGCACCTGGGTTGGGGCAATCCTTGGTATCAGTACAGGCTGGGGGATGAAGGGATTGAGAGCAGCCCTGGGGAGAAGGACTTGGGGGTGCTGGTGGATGAAAAGCTGGACATGGGGAGACACACAAAAATACACAATTTCTGGTGAAATTTAGGTTTGTGAACTTACTCTCTGCTCTTCTATTAAGATTTCTCAGCTGGGAGAGCTTGTTCACTAAAAGAAATCTGGCACACAAGCTGCATGGCCAGATCTCCGATATAAACAAGCCTCTGTTTCTGCAGAAGCATTGTATTTGATATAAAAGACAAAAATTTAAGTGCACGCTAACAAAATGGATAAACAGCGATCAAATAAGCAAACTCTAGTTTTCAGAGAATCCAGTTGTATTTCACACTATTACTCAAGAAAAACAACCCAATACTAGCTGATTAGATTAGGCGGCATTTTTCAATGTGATGTGACGTCTCCAAAGGCAAGACATTCTTAGGATAGTGCCTACTTTATCAGCTAGTCCCTTGAGAGTGCAGAACAAGGAATAAGAGGTTACCAAGAACTACAGTGCTATAACACCATCTAGGGGACTTAGTCATGTCTCAGCTTGTGAGAGAGGCATGCACAACTGTCAGCCCAGCACTGGGTGAGAAGGACACCACTTTTAAACAAAATAGCACTGTTTCAGCCCCAAAATCTCCCCTTCCCTGCCTTTTCCATACAACCAATTTGTCGCACAGCTCTTAAACCCTCCTATTTTTACTCGCGCTATGTCTCTTTCACCCTTTTTTCAGTTTTCATCTAGTTTTACCATGTATTGTGCTACTCTGGTCTTCATTTTCCCTGCCTGTTGCCATCAATGAGTACTGATTATGTATAAACCTAAGTACGTACAATAGAAAGTCAAATACTTTAAGAGGGATTAGACTGGATAGACACAATTTAAAAAAAAAATAATCATTTTAAAAAGCCAGTAAACCCATGAATGCAGAACAATTTGCTACAAGAAAAAGCAAAATCAAACCTGACTTTGGAAAATGAATGTTCAGCTTCTGTTCGCATCAAGATTAGCATTGAGGAGCACAGTGCATTTCCCTCTACTTTCTGTACATCCCAGACTTTAGAGAGTGCAATTGCAGCCAAAGTCCCCAGCTCATATGAGGCCTGGACACTCTGGGTCTCACTACTTCTGAAAGAAGTAGAATCATAGAACAGTTTGGTTTCGAAGGGACCTTAAAGATCATCTAGTTCCAACCCCCCTGCCATGGGCAGGGACACCTCTCACCAGACCAGGTTTCTCCAAGCCCCATCCAGCCTGGCCTTGAGCACTGCCAGGGAGGGGGCAGCCACCGCTTCTCCGGGCAACCTGTGCCAGTGCCTCACCACCCTCAGCGTGAAAAAATTCTTCCTCACATCCAATCTAAATCAACTGTCTTTCATTTTAATATCACTGCCTCTTCTCCTGTGACTACAGGCCTTGGTAAAAAGTCTCTCTCCATCTTTCTCATAAGCCCCCTTTAAGCAATGAAAACCTCCCTGGAACCTTCTCTTCTCCAGGCTGAACAACCCCAACACCCAATCTCTCCTCATAGGAGAGGTGTTCCATTCCTCGGATCATTTCTGTGACCCTCCTCTGGACCCCATGGACTCGAGTAAGTCCATGTCTTTCTTGTCCTGGGGGCCCCAGAGCTGAACACAGTACTCCAGGTGGTGTCATGAGAGTGGAGTAGAGGGGGAGAATCACCTCCCTCGACCTGCTGGCCACACTTCTTTTGGTGCAGCCCAGGATATGGTTGGCCTTTTGGACTGTGAGTGCCCATTGCTGGCTCAGGTCCAATTTTTCACCCACCAGCATCCCCAAGTCCTTCTCCCCAGGGCTGCTCTCAATCCCTTCATCCTCCAGCCCGTACTGATACTGGGGATTGCCCCAACCCAGGTGCAGGACCTTGCACTTGGCCTTGTTGAACCTCATGAGGTTCATTTTTAGAAGTGTAACAGCTTGCATATAGACTGCAGGTAACAGCTCAGTTTCCTGCAAGGAGCGTTTAACAGTATATTCTACTTTCTGAAGAGGCAGAAAAAAATTCTCTTTCCGTATCCACAGGAAAAAGGGGAAAAAGTCAATTGGCTTAACTGGCAGCAGGAGAAATTCAAGGCTTGTTTCAGGTGTCAAGCACTGCTTGAGATGCCCTGGAGTGTCCAAAATTCTAGCACACAGATCAAAAACGGGATCCACATGCACCTCTCTGGAGCAGTAGCTGTCAATCAGGTAGGCTGTCCCTAGAGCCCCCTGTGATGATATGGGATGTCACCAGTGTGGGTAGCTGATCCAAGCACTTCTGTGGATCTTGGCTGCGTTTGAGACATGCCAGAAACATCCTGCTTGGTTTCCCTTGCTGAACCAGATCTCTCGCAAGGTGCTGTGTCAGACTGACAACCACCCGCAAATGCCTGGGATGTTCCAGGCAGTTTCCAGAAGTAAGGTGGGTTGAGCAGAGTGTTTGTGTAGGTCAGTGAAATCACTGGCAGTTGGACAAGTGTATGTGAAAAAACCCCCAAGGTCCTTCCAACCTTATTCATAATACACATCTCAGCAATATAGATAAATAAATAAGAATAGCCATGCATCATCTAATACGTTTCCATGTGCATCAATCCTAACATTAGAAATCTTTTTCACGCCTATAATACATGGAACATCATTATCTCCAGAAATTAGCATATAAGCAAAATTCAGATTTCCTTTTCTTACCCACAAAACAGCTGCACTACCAGTTTTTTCCCTACATTTCCTTCCCTTCTGTTAGGGGTACTGCTGATGGGAACAAGAATTTCTATCAAGAATCTGGAATATTCAAAACACCATAACAAAATTCTGGGGTTTGGTATGGTGGTGGGGATTCTGTTTTCAAATAAATCTCTTCAATAAAGCTGATTTGCAGCCAGAAAAATTAAGCAAAGTCTTTTGAAACTCCGAAGTTTCATCAAAAATATCAAATTCCTGGATAACAAGAGCAAGAGGTGAAAAAAAGGAAACATAGAAATGGGCTTGTGCTACAGAATTGCCACCTGCTCTGAGGAAGGAGAATTTCTCTCCAACTTTCTATTTGGAGAATTTCTTCAAAACCTTCCCACATACCACACAGCAAAAGAAGACTTATCAAAAGAAATTAAAAATGGGAAAACCAGTGGTCAGAATGATGGCAAGTCATGAAACACCAATGGGTATCTCAGCTTAGAAAGTGAGACAGGATAGTCAAAATTATCCTAAAGAGAAATTCCTTAGATGTAAAAAAGATTACACAGAATCACAGAACGGCAGGGGTTGGAAGGGACCTCTGGAGATCATCTAGTCCAACCCCCCTGCTAAAGCAGGCTCACCTTCAGCAGGTCGCACAGGATCACGTCCAGGTGGGTTTTGAATATCTCCAGGGAAGGAGACTTCACAACCTCCCTGGGCAGCCTGTTCCAGGGCTCTGCCACCCTCAGAGTAAAGAAGTTTGTCCTCATTTTGAGGTGGAACTTCCTCTGCTCTGGTTTGTGCCCATTGCCCCTTGTCCTGTCACTGGGCACCACTGAAAAGAGCCTGGCCCCATCCTCTTGACACCTGCCCTTTAGATAAATGTTGATAAGGTCCCCTCTCAGTCTTCTCTTCTCCAGGCTAAAAAGCCCCAGGTCTCTTAGACTTTCCGTGTAGGACAGATGCTCCAGTCCCCTCACCATCTTTGTAGCCCTCTGCTGGACTCTCCCCAGTAATTCCTTGTCCCTCTTGAACTGGGGGGCCCAGAACTGGACACAGGACTCCAGATGTGGCCTCATCAGGGCAGAGTAGAGGGGGAGGAGAACCTCCCTCGACCTGCTGGCCACACTCTTCTTAATGCACCCCAGGACACCATCGGCCTTCTTGGCCACAAGGGCACGTTTCTGGCTCATGGTCCACTTGCTGTCCACCAGGGCTCCCAAGTCCTTCTCTGCAGAGCTGTTTTACTTTAGGACTAAATTTAAAATTTCCTCTATTAAGTCACATATTATGTTTTTGGGGAAAAAAAAATCACAAATCAAGGTCATTGATGAGTGGCTTCCTTTAATTCCATTTACTCAGCTACTCTGGCCATGCCCTGAGGGTGTGCGAAGAAGAAAAGCATCTCAGAAACCTCAGCAAGCCCTGGAAATGTGAAGCATGAGTGGTGTCTCCCCACCCCGCCAACACTATGTCAGGAAGTCCTGCTGGGGAGCAGAGGCTGGTTACCACCCCAGTACAGCACCCCACCACAGCTCCAAAGCCGCCTTCTACTGTGAAGATGAGGCCACTAAAGCAAAGTGCCTGCAAGCTGGCCAAAGACAGCCACACAGTGTAACTACATGAACGTGGTACGGTGGCACCATTTTAAGGTATGCAGTAGAGCTCTGATTTATCACAGTCCTGCATTTTTTTTTATTTTTAAAAATACTCTGAGATATGTTCAATTGTGTGAACACAGAAGACAGGCAGTCCTGACAATTAAAGCTCACGTTACAGCTTACAACAGGAAAAAAAAAGTTAATTCAATTAAGCACATTCAAAATTTGCCCATTTGTTACGAAACACAGACAGCTTTGGAGAGGAGAAAAACAGTTGGGAAAAACTGTCACGTTATAAATTTTGTCAGGACAGGCTATTTTGACCAAGAGCATCACAACACACTGAGGCCCAGACAGTGTAATTTTTAAGGTGCTCACAAAGCAGATAAGCCATCATTTTTTAAATTTTTCTTGCAAAACATGCATGCAAAATTGCATGCCTGTTTACCTACCTTAGCAGAGTTCAAAGTTTCTAGCTGTTGTGACAGAAGAAGGGCAGCACCACCAGATGCTTTTCTACGAAATTCCTCAAGGTTGTAAAGCCAAGCAAGTAGCAGGCACCTTGAAACCAATTTTGAGTCTATCATTATGTGGTATTGATACAATTGCAGCATCCTCAGCAAACCTTAACTATAGAGGCTTGTGTCCACTTTCTGTGCAATTCCACTAAAGAATTCAGTTTTTAAACGAAAAATTTTGCTTTAAGACATCATTGATATTAATATTAATATCTTAGTTCTTATCAATTTTGTGATGACAGTATCTTCTCTAGTGAAGCATGAGAAGACATAAAAAGCCTGAAGTGAGGAAAAAAAGGAATTAATTTTCCACTATCAACATGTATCACCTGATGGAAGTTATGAATATAGCAAAAATAAGGGAAGAAATGGAAAAAAACAACTCTAAACTGACACGTAAATATGGGAAATGGACACTGAGTTAACCTTCAGGGGTCTTCTGAAGGACTATGGAAACAAGACTCAGAATCAAAAAAAACTGCACTGAAAGCAAACCCCAAGAGCCCTGCAAATCTCTGTCACAGGAGGCAAAGGCCTGTAAATGTTTATTGTCATGTTAAAATATATCAGAGAAATGGGGATGATCTGAAGTGTTCAACACAAAACTCAAATTCCAGCTGCAATGAGCAGCACATCGTTACACTGCACTGATTTTTTCATTACCCCAAACATATCGAGCCTGCTGCAATGTAACAGCAGCTTTTGAGTAAAAATACCACTTTGCATTTCGGCATCATCCTACAGCAAATCTCTCACGTAGCAGTGGATTACATCAGCCAATACCGCTCACAAAGCACGATGCCACAATCCCCTGAGCAGGGATTAGGGCAGGCACGGAGGGGCCATCCCATCCAAATAGCTCACACTGAAACAGGACACCAGAACATCAGCAACAGAAATCAGCCTGATGTGCTTCCTTACAAGATACTGTTTCACCCTGCAGTGATTTTTAGAGACATCTTCCTGCAAAGATCTGAACCAAAATGTCCTTCAGCTACCTGCTGATGGTAGCAACGGGCCCTACATTTTCCTCCTGCACAATACCAATATGAATAAAATCATAGTATTTCTTAAAAAAACATAGTATTTCTAAAAAAATCATAGCGTTTCTAAAGATTACCAAATAATTTGAGCAGATTTAAAGCCTATTAGAAAAGGCAAACAAACAGATGTTTGCAGTGCTGCGAGGAAGACAAGCTGGAGGAAAGGAAGGACAGTAGCAGTGAGAGAGGGAGCGCAATGCTCTGTGTGCCAGCAGCAGTGGAAAGTAACTTCATTTCTCAAGAACTGCCTTCAGACCATCTTCTCATCCCCTCTTCCCTGTGCTGGGGTAAAAGAATGGGACAAACGGTGGCAAGCATCTGCTTTTAAGGAGCAAAGAGGTTGCTGGTGGACTAATAGTGTTGGGGTGCCTGATGAATTTGGGAAGTGCTTGGTGTTCGCCAGGGAGAGATGGGTGATGCACCAGGGACCACCTTGGTGCTGTGCATCCAAATAATCCTGGTTCTTTGTTCTTAAATCTGAGCAATGCTAGGAGACAGCCAAGACGACATGTAGCTGTGAGGGTTTGGGGTTTTTTAAATTGTATTTAAATTTGTATTTAAAATTTGTATTTTAAAATTGTATTTTAAAAATACAAATAATATTTACTCCAAAAAAAGGAAAGCTTTCTTTACTATCTTTTTAGCAGGATTTCACCCTGGTTAGACTTACTAATCCCCTGAAGAAAAAAAAAATGCAAATGCTTGACAGAACCACCTCATCAGGAAGTGAAGCCAAGGAGTTGAAGCACGAAAAGAAAATTGGTTTGTCAAAAAACAGACATCTCAAAATGTTCTCTTGGCAGAGGGAAACTCCTACACATGTTCTGTGCACCCTCTCAGAGGTAATGACTACCTAAAACCGTAGGTAAGCACTTTGCACAAGTGTGCTTTTGTGTTTCCAAGTGGTGATTTAAAGCTTCAGTCTTATGAATCACTCACAGCAAAACCCATGAGGTCCCCTCCCTCCAGTGCTCAGCCACTGTCGAAATCATATCCCAGAAATGCAGGGTAATGCAATAAAAAAAGGGGTTATTCAAACTGGTTTATGATCTCTGACATCTGGTATGGTCCTTCTGGTATTTCTCTCTCAATCCTGAACCTTACAGTGAGCCTTCCTCCTCCCCCTCTCTGGCATTATGAACCCCATCTCTCCTTCAGTGTAGAAAAAGTGCAAGAAGAAAATGGAAATATGGAGAAAAGCCTAAAATTATTCATTCTTAATGAGTCCAGTGGGATTGAGGAAGTTTAGATGCAACTAGTATTGCAGTCTTCTGCTTTTCCTGTTTCTCAAAATGAATAGCAAAACTGAAAGTTCCTTATAGTTAATTGCATTTCATTAGGACAGCAGAGTACGCAGCATCAAAATGCAAAATTAATCTTACTAAACTTGTCCCAATCGGCTTAATGATTAGTATGGCATTATAATCCTTTTTTTTTTTTTTTAAAAAAAAAAAAAGATAAATTATTTTACAAAATCACAAATATCACAGAACGGCAGGGGTTGGAAGGGACCTCTGGAGATCATCTAGTCCAACCCCCCTGCTAAAGCAGGCTCACCTTCAGCAGGTCGCACAGGATCACGTCCAGGTGGGTTTTGAATATCTCCAGGGAAGGAGACTTCACAACCTCCCTGGGCAGCCTGTTCCAGGGCTCTGTCACCCTCAGAGTAAAGAAGTTTGTCCTCATTTTGAGGTGGAACTTCCTCTGCTCTGGTTTGTGCCCGTTGCCCCTTGTCCTGTCACTGGGCACCACTGAAAAGAGCCTGGCCCCATCCTCTTGACACCCACCCTTCAGATATTTATAAGTGTTGATAAGGTCCCCTCTCAGTCTTCTCGAGGCTAAAGAGCCCCAGGTCTCTCAGCCTTTCCTTGTAGGAGAGATGTTCCAGTCCCCTCACCATCTTCGTAGCCCTCTGCTGGACTCTCTCCACTAGTTCCCTGTCCCTCTTGAACTGGAGGGCCCAGAACTGGACACAGGACTCCAGATGTGGCCTCATCAGGGCAGAGTAGAGGGGGAGGAGAACCTCCCTTGACCTGCTGGCCACCCTTCTCTTGATGCACCCCAGGACACCATCGGTCTTCTTGGCCACAAGGGCATGTTGCTGGCTCATGGTCCACTTGCTGTCCACCAGGACTCCCAGGTCCTTCTCTGCAGAGCTGCTCTCCAGCAGGTCGACCCCCAGCCTGTACTGGTGCATGGGGTTATTCCTCCCCAGGTGCAGGACCCTACACGTACCCTTATTGAACCTTATTAGGTTCCTCTCCATCCAGCTCCTCAGCCTGTCCAGGTCTCGCTGAATGGCAGCACAGCCTTTTTGTGTCACCAGCAAACTTGTTGAGGGTGCACTCTGTCCCTTCATCCGGGTCGTTGATTAATATTTTAAACAAGACCAGACCCAGTACTGACCCCTGGGGAACACCATTAGTTATGGGCCTCCAACTAGACTCAGCACCACTGATCACAACTCTCTGAGCTCTGTCCTTCAGCCAGTTCTCAATCCACCTCACTGTCCAATCATCTAATCCACACTTCCTAACCTATCCGGTTGGTCAGGCATGATTTCCCCTTGGTGAATCCATGTTGACTACTCCTGATAATCTTCTTTTCCTCCACATGCTTAGTGATGTCAGCCAGGATGAGCTGTTCCATCACCTTTCCAGGGACAGAGGTGAGGCTGAGTGGCCTGTAGTTTCCCAGGTCCTCCTTCTTGCCATTTTTGAAGATTGGAGTGACATTTTCTTTCCTTCAGTCCTCTGGCACAAAATTGTTACTAAATAATTTACAAATTTTTACAAAAGAATAAACAACAATAAATTATTTTATAAAACAAAGAGAAATTATTTCACAAAATAAAAACTGTTTTATTTTTATACACATTGAAATTAACTTATTTGCAGAATTCTGTGCCCAATGCTCATAAATACCAATATCTTTGGTCAGAAAAGGATACATTACATCAACCCTGTAACGCATTTTAATAACAGCATTATTATCTCTACTATGACAATGTCAGAAAAAAAGCAGAGAACAAGACAGAGAATAAAAGAGACAGTCCCTGCCCTAATGACCTTCTAATGTCATTTACCAGTAATTTGTTTAAGCAGAGCAGAGTGGCTGGTTGCACTCATTTTGGAGTCAGGTTTGATGCTCTCCCGTGTTCAGCCCTGGTGGAAGCTCCTTTCTCAGTCTGCAAAGCCCAAGCAGCCCCCGGTTCAGCACGTCTGCAGTGGTCTTGCAGGATGCTGTCAATCCATCCGTGGAACCACAAATAACAACTGGCCACATCTGTGCTGTACGGTGCATGCCCTTCTACTCACACCAGCCCAGCAGGTTTCACCTTGTGTTTCCTCATGTGAGCTCCTTCAGGATGCAGCCTTGCTGCAGGCTCACCTACCTCATGCACCTTCTGACCAGGTCCATCATGCCACAGAGGGATGCCGATACTGCAGACACCTCCCCAACTGTGAAGGGAGCCTAGAGTGATGGAAACAAGCCCTCCAAGCAACTTTAGCTCACTTCAGCACAGATATCTAAAATAGGTCAGAAGAAGAGGGTTTAAGAGTTGCTAGGGACGGGAAGGCTCGCAGCTGGCAAGATGACAGGCAAGGAGAACCCCACTACCTGCACACCACCCACTGGACACAAGAGCACCCACCTCAGGAAACCATGACTCTGGAGATCTTTGGGTGGGTGGGTTACTTTATCACCTATAATCTTTTTATACTCTCCAGATTATATTGTATTATATAAAATAAATTAATTTTGTGCTCAGTTTTGGCATAACAGATCTGATGATTTCTGGTTTACAAACAGCTTTTTCTAATCAAGCATAAAATAAATTAAGGAAGTAGTACAACAAAAAATGGTTACAAAAGACACCTGCATCTGAGATGGTCATTTTAGGCTCCTTTTATAGTCACTGGGCAGAAACAGGCCATGATTCATCTAATCCTAAAAATAACTGGCTAGAGAAGCATGGATGAATTAAGCTAAAGGATGAGAAATACCCATTCTTTATATACATTTTTGGGCAATGTAGACAAAACACAGCATTCATTGTATATTCAATAGAGTAATGTCTTTCAAGAGTTACAAGAAAAGCAGGTCTCCTCCATATTAATACAGCTATTTTCTTTTTTTTTTTTTTTTGCAGTTAGAGGAATGTAGAGTGCATCTTTTCATAATGTCAGTGTCTAATCCAAGAGAGTGAATTAGGACTATCATTTTTATACATTAACACCATCCTAATTCATATTGTTCTTGCTTTATTTGTCTGAATCTGGCTTCTGCTGTAGCAGGGAGAAGCAGGGGAGCAGGGCAGGCTCTGTTGGCACCTTCTGCTAATACATGTGAGCATTGATTCCATTCTCCCACATGGACTGTTGCACTCTAGCTATAGATATGGGACACTAAAGAAACAATGTGCAAGAGGAACATCAAAGCCCAGCTTTACCTTGCTTTTTACTGAAAGCTATAATGCCCCAAAGCCAAGACAGTGTAAAAGCAGTGACATGAAAGAGGCAACAAAACAGATGTTCAATACACAATGCTTCAGCTAAACCAGCAAGCTCAAACAGGGGGAATCAATAAAGAGAGGAAAGAGGCTAAAACCTCTTCCCCTGCCTGTCCTCAGCTACGGACAGGCATTAATTACTACTCGTGGGATGCCAAGCTGTTTCACTCTCCCTTCTGCACTTGCAAAAGCCTGCTGAACCTAATGCCCTTACCCAATCCCATCCGCTCCTTGTACTCAAGACGTTAGCGGTACCAATCTTAGGACGCTGCTACCTGCAGCCTGGGGACTCTCCCTCCACAGGCTCCCACAGATACACTTGTAGGCACACAAGACACTGGGCTGGACCACAGTATTGTGTAGCATCATTGTGCTGCACAAAACTCCAGATCCCATACTTCATACTAACGGCGTGCAGGTTAGGGGACTGAGCTTGAGCTGTTTTCTGCTGAGTCTGAAATGCCTGAAATCTGAGATCTCTGAGCCATCTTGGTACAGTTATGGCAGGGAACATGCTCCAGCAGCAGCTCTGGCAGGTGCTAGCAGAGCGGATTTTACAATCTGACATTGGAAGTCAGTTGCTCACCTCCTGAAACCAAAATGACTCAGACCTGATAACACCCACAGCCTGTCACCGTACTCATCTCTGTGGTTGGACTTTTAAAGACAACTGAACAAGCTGAGCTCAATAATGAAAGACTGCTGTTAAAAATGACATTTTTTTTTCTTATTTTAGGTTTCAGGAAGTCTGGATGGCTTCTTGTTTGACACATGCAATCATGTGGTTAACAGAGGTGAGACACAGGCAGCCTAGATGTGTCCTTCGCTCTTTTTATAACTCTTAACATGCAAATAAAACAAACAGTTTCAAAGTACAAGATACCAGCTTGTCTTGGTTTTGGCTGGGATAGAGTTAATTTTTCTTTATGGTACAGTGCTGTGTTTCAGATTTAGGATGAGAATGTCAATAACACACTGATTTTCTAGCTGCTGAGCAGTGCTTATACTAAGTCAAGGACTTTTCAGCTTCTCATGCTGCCTTGCCAGCAAGGAGGCTGGGGGTGCACAAGAACTGGGAGGGGACCCAGCCAGGACAGCTGACCCCAGCTGGCCAAAGGGGTATTCCGTACTGTATGAAGCCATGCTGAACAATAAAACTGGGGGGAGTTGGCTGGGGGGGAGCCTGCTGCTTGGGGACTGGCTGGGCATTAGTCAGCTGGTGGTAAGCAATTGCATTGTGCATCACCTCTTCTGTATATTCTTTTAGCATTATTATTATTATTTTCCCTTCCTTTTCTGTCCTGTCAAACTGTGTTTATCACAACCCATGATTTCTACCTTTTTTCCAATTCTCTCCCACATTGCACTGGGGGGGAGGGAGCGAATGGCTGTGAGGTGTTTAGCTGCCTGCCAGGTTAAACCACAGCACAGCTAGACTGTTAGAGAACTGATAAGCAAGTAAAGTGCATTTATTGATACCCACAGAAGAAATGTGCCATATTGTTTGGCTTTTAATAGGAACCATTCAGTTTCCAAGAGCACGCATGCTCCAGCTGTCCTCACCGGTGTGACAGTGAGAAGAAAAGCAATTCTGCTACTAGTCCACAAGCAAACTAAAGTGTTTTCCAAACAAAGGAAATCAATATTTCTGTGTATCTATCCATGGACTACATTCTATTTAGAATAAAATGCTCATGCAGTAAACTGTGTGTATGGTTGTCTCTGTTTAGGAGCTTAGCACTTTAATTACACCAAAAATATTGAAGGCTAGATGAAGATTTGGCCAAAAAAACCCCCAAAACCGTTGTCAAACCTTTTGATCTCAGTCTCTTTGGGCATGTTCTAAGGAAAACAGGTTGTCAGTGAACAGCGATCTGATTATTTGCTCGTTGTCTGACCCAAGGAAGGGCAGTGGAACAAAGGATTCAGTGTTCAGGTGATTCCTGGCCTTGGGTAAGAGCCATCTGGCAATGCCTTGGCGCAGTGAGGACTGAGATAACCTACCTCATTTCTGGAAAGGAACCAGAACCAGAAGTGACAATTATATCCGTATACCTGACTGATGGGCCTCAGCTGCCGATTGTAATGTAAGCACATAAAAACCCAGAAGTGTTACAATAGCCTGACCACCTCCTGGAGAAAGAGGAGTGCCTTTTCCAACTGTGCCTTTTCCTATGCAGGCTTTGTCTCGGTTATCTGTTCTTATCTTACATTAGGACTGGATCACAGAAGGTAATACATAGCCAGGCCAGAAAACTGCTTTCAAATAAAGCCAACAGCATGAAAACCAGGTCAACTGAGATTTAGGGTGGTGTCCAAACTTTTTCCAAGGTGATCCCATGGGTCTGAATTTCACTTCTGTAATTGAATTTCACCTGTGTCTTTGACCCCTCTGTTCTAGTAGACACTGAGCATTTCAAGTCATGGATAAAATCCAAGATGCTGATCCAGAATGGTCTTTGGGACCTGGTATGGTCTACCAAAGAGCCTGTGATTCTTCTTGTTCAATATTGTCTTATTTAAAATTGGTAGTAGTTTTTGAGCTAGAAGCCCACCCTTCCTACAAAAGAAGGACACTGCGAGCAGTGAGTTCCATTAGCTAATACAGGTATTACACTTCAGGGCACTTTTATCTCCAAAGTTGGGCTAAGGATTAAGGAAAGTGTTCTTTGTAGGTCAAGTTTCTTCTGTTCACTTTAGCCCATTGTTTTGAGTTTTCACTCTGGATACCGATACATGTGAGAGCAAATTAATTCTCTATTAAACTTTGAAGAGAACAGTGAACACCATCTTCACAGATGAAGGAAATCACTTCATTTTACCCAAAATATGTAGTAGCCTGGCCAAGGATGGATGATGACGACTGCCACCAGCAGCTGACTGCATCACTGTTTGCTGGAAGAGGCAAAAGCCTGCTGTTGTGATCCAGCACCTCCTCTTCCCCATGGCCCCCGAGATCGTACGCGTTTTGCTGCGTGCAGGCATAAATACATTCTCCATTGCCAGAGCGTGTCCCTGGGGTGGCAAATGAAACATAGCTGATGATGGGTAGAACATCAGGTCATTAAAAGTCTTTGTGTGTCCCCTGAAAATCAGAACATGATGAGACATGACCAACTGACACCTCTTCTTTATACAAGGTGTATCTAAGTGGTGACGAATAGAAATCTGTCTTCTGTTCTGGGGCTACGGGCTTCTCTGGCACTTTGAGTCTCTTTGCTTCATTAGTTTGAAGGAAAATTCCCTAAGATTTTCCTAAGTACCTATGCTGACATATATTGCTCTTCAATTTGAGGTATTGAAGAAAAGCTGCATTTAAAGGCAAGGCAGAGATTATTTTACAGACCAAAATCCCACAATACGGTATCTGTAATGTTAAGTACTTTGACTATATTTTTCATCTGCTTCAAAGTTTACCTAAAATACCTTGCCCCATGTCCTTTGTAGGACATGCCACCAGAAAATAGGAGAGCAAGTGGTTTTACTGTTTTTATTCTGCAGTACCTGTCCTCAACACAGCCAAGGTTCTTATATTGTAGACCCATCTGAAATGCAGTCCACGAGGCCATGCTCACTGCAAACAAAGGCACACAACACGGTATTATTTCCTGCAGACCCTGTTCTGTTTGTGCTGTAACTTGTGCGATTGCAAAGATCAGAAATGCAAAGCACCAGGAGTACCTAAACATATTACTAAATTAATACAATGTAAACAGTGCACATGGAAAGAACAGTTTGACCTTATTTCACTTTCTGCTGCTTTAAGAACAAACACCACGTCAGTGCAGTCACTCTGGTTAGTACTGGAGCAGTCCTATTGCTGTGTCCCCTGCGATAATTTCTGTAGCCATGTAGGCAAATACAACACTTACACGTAGGGTGATACACCAAGAAAGTCTCTGGAGAGATTTCCCTTGTGCTTTGGTGAGACTTGGGTGAACAGACACCTTTGATTGAACCAGATCAAACTTACAGGGAAGTGATGTTCCCATCTCCATCGTGCCATAAGGTTCCTCTCAAAGGCAAAATGCAAGGGATGGGGATGAAGATGGTAGCATGCACTGTGCTGCCACGGTAGAATTGACAACTGCTGCCAGAGCCTCAGCTTAGCAAAGATGCATATGATTTATCCCGGCAGAGGTCACAGATCCAGGCTGCTTTAATACAGCACACTTTTCTCTTTTTTTGACTGCCATGCACTCCTTTAGTCTCTAGCATCAGCTCCTTCATACTACTGCAGTAGCTTTTTCTTTGTAGATCTCAAAGCACTTTATTAATAGGGGAAAATATCTCACAATCCCCCTAGGAAACAAGGTTAATATTAGGTCCATTTACAAACAGAGAGGTCCTTTGCCTCTCACTGCTATCAAAGTGAGGGGAAAATAAGAGCAGGGAATGGTCTGGGCAGGTCCTGACTTATTCCACTGTGGTGTTCCTAGGGGTGGAAGGAGCCAGCTCTCCCAAACCCACCAGCACCCCACCACCATTAATTACTACCATCTCTGAGCTCAGACAAGAACAGATCATAAGCTACATCTATCTATTTCGAGTACAGTTTTGTGTGAAGGAGAGTTATGAGCATGCACACAGATCTGCAGTGTAAGGCTGAGTGGAGACCCTCCCCACTGCAATTCACACGCTGGGTCACCGACTGAAGGAGGATGTTAAGTGTAGGGAAGGTATCTGTCCTAGAAACTAGCACTGCTATCTCTGGGAAAGTCAGACAAGAATGACTTCCAACGAGTCAGAAATATGTAAGACTTCAGAAAAAGATGAAATCTACTTGTGCCTCCTGGATTATTCTTTACAGGAGACTCACTGTACAGCTGGCTTCCCTTCTACGCTGCTCTTCTGTGCTTTTTGACTTGAATGTATAAGCTGCCTTAAATGCCTTAAAGGATGTTTTAAATTAATAGGTACTTGACTTGCATTCTACCTCAATCTGGCTTGGGATAAGAATGATGGCTAGGTTACTGGCTGATGATGAGGCACTTCTCACGCAAATTACGGTGAATCTGTATCCCAGAATACCAGGACACTTGAACAAAAGCCATAGTTCCCAGCACTTTCACCAGCAGAACAAAAGGACAAAAAAAGACTGTCTTATATAAACTGTAGAGACTAGTTTGAGAGCTGTTATCATAAGACAAGAGTGGAAAAAAATGTGTAACTGGCATAGAGAGGGGATCACACCTGGATCCTGTGAGTTCCCAAGGAGTTTGTCACACCCAGGGAGGCAGCAAGCAGATCCACCTTGTTGCACTGGGAAGGGCAGGAGACACAGATGAAGCTCTTTCCACTCCATTGGGCAGCTGGAATTAGTCCAAGGATCAAACGAAGTAGTTTCAAGAAGATGGTGTCCCCTTCTGCACCACCTGTGTGTAGAGAGCATGTCCATATACGCTCATGGTTTGAAGAAAACAAATTCCTGTTATTATCAACAACAAGCACATAGCAAAAATTGTGCTTTGAGGAGCCAATGTAAAGCTAGAATATGGTCCTAAGAGTCAAGATCAGGAAAGATGTCATGGCTAGTCACAGGACTTTGAAAACCCTCAGATACCTCTCCCATGTTTCATATCAGACTTCGAGGAGGATGAAGCAAATATAAATTTCTGTGACATTTTCACTAAAGCCATACATTCTTTTAGCTTAATGCTAATGCTGAGTTTTCATCATACAAACCAAGTAACCTGAGACATAATTGAACTTATTTTCTTTTAGCAGAATGGAGAAGTACCTGTAAAATTGGATGATTGGCAGCCCTGGAAATTAAATAGAGTGCCTCACTGATGTTTCTTATCCTGCTCTGGTAAAACCAGACGGGTGAGATGCCACCAAAACAAATGCATACTTTTCCTTTGATCCAGCAGTAGCATTTCAGAAGGATCAGTAAAGAATGATTTAATATAATGTAAACACCTGAGAAACAAGATGATTCCAGGAGGCACAATGTGGTCAGGCCCCTCCATGAGAACAAAGACAGTGTTCCCTTGTGGTGAGATCTTGGGCCAGATTTAGGCTCTGGACAACCAACCAGATAATTTTTGCTCTGTTATGGACTATCAGTCACCCAGGCCATATTTCTTCAGCATTTACATGTGCATAGGTATATCTAGATTGCAAGTCCAAGGGAGGACTTCAGTCTTCCTAAGAACACCCTAGCGAACTCAGTAGGGATGCATGGAGCCAGGAGATGAAGCAGGTGCTTCCAATCTAAATACAGATTTCTACAGATGTGCAAATCAGGTTTAACTTCAGTACCAAATGAAATGCCCAAGTCCTTCTGGGTCCAAGTCTTAATGGTATAGCAGTCTGCTTTGCCTGTGGGATCTTTGATGTCGAAGCATCTTGCAGCAAACTCACATATTTGCAAAATGTAGAAACTATATCCATGTTGCTCTTTCATAACAAACTTCAAACTAAAGCCTGCAGGTAAGCAAGTAAGGGAATCAACATATGCATCCATACGACACATTAAATCTGTAAATAAATAAGCACTGGTTAGGATCTCTGGTTTCACCTGAAAAGCTTGCACCAAACATGAGCTTGCAAGCAGAAAACCTCAAAACCTCCACCTTGCCAGAGACGGACCTGCCATCCAGCCTAAAAAGTGATGACCAGTAAAGGGTAATCACAGGGCAGTCATGAAATTCACTGTCCACTTCTCACTTGTCTTCTGTCAAGCAAGCCCTGCCTTAGCATATGGGCTCCAGTCTGTCTTGAAGATGAAAGGGTCAGATTCAAACTTCTAAGTGGAAGTAACAGTAGAATCACTTGAACACAAGACAGCATGTTCCCAGTCCCAAAGTTGCCTTTTATTTATGTAACTTCAGATAAACCATTTGAAATTATCCTTTTCATCCTTAAGTTTTAACCTAAGGGTCGAAGAAGGACAGTTTCATCTGAACTGATGAAATATGTTCTGTTTCTTTGCTCATTTGCACATATTTTTGTGGCAGCCTTAAAGCTGCTAGACCATTCCAGATACGCAGAAGCAGCAGAGCGTAGTACACTATGCAGAAATTGTGCTCTCCCAGCATGTTTTAAAACACTGAACCCAATCTACATCAAGAGAGATGGACATGACATATTTTCAAAAGTTTTGCTCAAATCACCAGCTTCCTAGCATATAGTGTGGTATAGACTGATAATAAGCAGGAATTTCCACAAGAGCTGAAGACGCTCTATATACTCCAAAATCACTTGTGAAATCCATGGGATACATGTACGTTGACCCAACAACACAAGCAGCACGTGGCTGGCCAATATCCCAAGCAGACAGGTATTTTTTTTGGCAGCCTGCACATACTCTAGCAGTTAACATCAGGAAAAAAAGCAAACTACTTTCTCTTCAGCCAATATAACACTCTGCCTTCTTAAAGTAGCCTTTGTAAAATAAATGAGGCCATTCATGAGCAAGCAAACAGGAGATGACATAAATGATAGAGTCTTTCTGAGATAACATAAAGCGTGTATCTAGAGATATCTGTGCTAATTTGTGGGTTTGACTTGTTGGCTGGAATAAGGATGTGGGGCCAAGATATCATCTGCCGTTGTACTCAGTGCTTTTCCGCGCAGAGCCTGTGTACCCACAAGTAACACTGCTCACATATTTAGACAAGATATGCAAGATGCAGGGGCATATGGATGCCTGGGAGGAGCAGGCAACTCACAGGGTTCAGGTCTGTCTCTGCACCCCCTAGGTAGATGTGAGCACAAGATCTGAGCTGTCAGTGCTCCCACAGAGCTCACTGCCCCCTCCAGGCCCTACGCATCTGCTAGAAAAGTGGATGGCCTCAAGGGCAGGTTATGACAGTCCAGATCCCCTTGCAGTTAAGCAGGATCAAGCAGGTGAACAAGTTATGGGAAGAGGCACAAGATGAGGGAGTGCTCTGAAGCAGTCAAGGATTGAACCTAAATTTGCAGAGAAGCAGGTGTTCAGAAAAAAGAAAGAGAGATTTCTCCACCCCCATTTCTGCTACTGTCACGGGGAACTTAATGTGCAAATATGGAGAGATTCTTCAATTTGCCGTTTTACGGACACTTGCCTCTTAGAAGCTCTTCTGTTCTTTGGGTGTGATTAGCTGTGGCTAAGGCAAGAAGATACATCACTCAGTTCTTCATTTCACTTTCCTTCTCCTTCCAGTCACTTGATAACCCCCCAGCCTGGCTATCCACAATCCCCAAAGGCCACCAAAATAGAAAATCACATAACGTACCTGATGTTACTTTTCCATGGAGTATCACAACCCACCAGACTAACCTCCCCCAGCAGCTGAGCTAGTGAGCAGTCCATTAAGAGGGAAATGAGGGCAAGATGTGCAAGATGGCCCACAGCAGAAATGTAACAGGTAAGCGCAGAGGGAGACACATCAATCACTAGAGCAATAGGAAGACAGAAAACATTTTAAACTGTAAAAAGTCTAATCAATGGCCTAAATAGCAAGTCTAGCTGTCCCACAGCCAGCTGACACTGTTGAAAGAGTCCATAGCTTAGCCAGCTGGAGAGGTCAGACAGTTGTTGAGAGCTTGTGAAGCTGTAAGACCACTGGCTATCCCTTGAGGCAATGTTGGGAAGAGAATTTTTTTTCCCACAATATGTCACAAGTCAGTAACTAGCGAGAGGAAAGTGGCCTATGCTTCTGTGCCTGATGCATCTAGGAAAGGGAGGATTGAGATTCATCCTTCTTCTGAAACACTGAAGATGAACCTTAACTTGTTCAGTGCCCTGATGGTCCTACTGATGATACCCAACCTAGCAGCTGAGTGGGTCATACATCTCGCTTGTATGTTCAGGGTAAAATAAATCCCAGATATGAGATCAAAAGGAAAGACACACAGCCCCCCCCGCCCACCAGCCCCTGCCCTGGTCAGGTCACCAGGGCTGCTAGTCAGCCTCCCGCAAGCTTTTCATCTACCACATTTCTTTTACAACCTTGGAGATGTCATTGCTTTCTCCTGCTCTCTTCTGGCTGCTGCACATAGGAAAAAGCTTATGGGGATTTTCTGTCTTGTTTCTGCAGGTTTTAGGCATGGGAACACTCTGAGGCTATGGAAAAGTCTGTGTTTGTGACCAAAAGGGTCTCCTCTTGTGTTTTGTTGTGAAGTTCCTTGCATTCCTCAAATTCTTTAGGCAATGGGGTTCAAAGTACTTTAGCAGCTTGAAAAAAAAAGAAAATCTTTGGTGACATTTGTTTATCATCTCCATCTCATACATGGAGTCAAGGCCAGGTCTGCCACTCATTCATACTACCTGCAGTGATGGTGCCCTTTGGGCATGCTCCAGACCAACCTATGCCAGTGGACCAGAAGGGACAGAAGATGCCCTAAGCTTCAGCATCTGCCCATCCAGACAGAAACATGGACCAGAATTTTCCCATCTGTCCCACCTGCCCCAATGCTGCCATCCAGTAGACAGCAGGCACAGGGTACGTCCCTGAAGCCCTATACAACATTGCTGCAAGGCCTGGGCAGGATTCATCAGCAACTTGAATGAGACAGAGTTTTGGGGTGTGCATTGGACTTTGAACCACTCCTGACAAACCAGTTGTTAATGGTATCCCACTATTGCTTCTCAGTGATCTGCAACCCACCATGAAGCAGAGCTATAATAAGAACGTGGGTCTTCCTCACTCCTTGACTCTGAGCAGGAGGACAGGTTTCCTCTCCTCTGTATCGGTAGGCACAGAAAAAAAATCGTTTACTAATAACTCATCAGCTCTTGTGGGTGACTCCTCACTTTAATAACTTTCTAATTATTCTTGTCTCTTTCTTCTAGTTCTTGTCTCCTTCCCTGGAGATATTCAAAACCCTCCTGGACATGATCCTGTGCAACCTGCTGTAGGTGAACCTGATTTAGCATAAGGGTTGGACTAGATGATCACCAGGGGTCCCTTCCAACCCCTGCCATTCTGTGATTCTGTGATTAGTAGAAACAGAAATTACTGAACTGTAATGACAAACTAAAACACAAATTCAGGCAAAAAATCTGAAAGGAAAACTAAATACCAAAACCAAAGGAATTCTATGTTCTATAAACCTAAAGTTATTTCATTAATGTGGCTTTCTGAAGACACAAGTAATTGTCTTGTGTCTTCAGAATACAGAACGTGATGTAATACAAGCACATGATATTCCAAGAATGAAAGGAAGCACCTCAGGAGGTAAAGGTGGGCATGCTGGTTCCCATTAGCTGAGAGCTTGACCTTGTATCTCTAGTTATTCATAAACTCCGAAGCAGAAAAATATCTCCTGTGAGAGATATTACCCACAAAGTGACTGCTAGAGTCAATGAAGTTCCAGGAAGCATCTTTCCCTCTAGGTTTAATACGGAAATAAAACAAAAGAAACAAAATAGACTCTTAGGTTTTTTTCGTATTAATTTGGGCTCTCCAAGTGAACATTTCAGTTGCTACCCCTGCCCTGGCTAACCTCTCCTTTTCTAGTTCTACTGATGTGAATTGCTGCCTTTCTTTTGCTCCTGATACTCAACCTGCATCTTCCTGTGCCAAGCACAGCTATCCTAGTCCTCTCCTTTTAGCAGGTTTTACGAGATATAACAGGTATTTGATTGAAAAGTGAATATTCAGTACTGAGGACAAAAAGAAAGAAAACAGTCATAATTTGTAGGATTAAGTTACCTTAATAACTTGACAAGAACTCAACAGAATCCTCACTTTTTATCTTCTGGACAAAGCATAATTTCTAGTGATTAATTTTATCCATTACTAAGGGCAGATACAAGCTGAGTGAAACCCTGTTTCCAATGACAACAGACTCAAAACTCCTACTAATGTTAAGTGGAGCCATAAGCACCTTACCTTCTGACAAGTAGCCATAGTTTTAGTTGGGCTAGTGCTTCTCTGACATTTTCCATATTCTCATATTCCACGGGGCAGTTGTATTTCACCAGAGGCGACCTTAGCCTACAAGAGGCTGGAGAGGGGGTGCATTTTCTCTCCTCTCCTACAATGATCCCAGATAAACCAGAAATTCTTCAGGTGTGAAAAAGGACTGCCTGTGCCTTCTCTTGCCTTCAGTCATCTTTCTTCCAAAGGTTTAAGAAGGTTGTATGTTGGGAAGTGTGATTAGGAGGCTTTCTCTCCCTCTTTCCCTTCATTAACCTGCTGCATGCTCTAGCTCTCTCTTGAATCACACAGAATCACAGAATCACAGAATGTTAGGGGTTGGAAGGGACCTCGAAAGATCATCTAGTCCAACCCCCCTGACACAGCAGGAGCACCTAGAGTAGATCACACAGGAACGCGTCCAGGCAGGTTTTGAATGTCTCCAGAGAAGGAGACTCCACAACCTCTCTGGGCAGCCTGTTCCAGGGCTCTGACACCCTCACAGTGAAAGTTTTTCCTTATGTTTGTCTGGAACCTCCTGTGCTCCAGCTTGCACCCGTTGCCCCTTGTCCTATCATTTGCCATCACCGAGAAGAGCCTGGCTCCATCCTCCTGACGCTCACCCTTTCTGTATTTATAAACATCAATGAGGTCACCCCTCAGTCTCCTCCAAGCTGAAGAGACCCAGCTCCCTCAGCCTTCCATCATAAGGGAGATGTTCCACCCCCTTCATCACCTTTGTGGCTCTGCGCTGGACTCTCTCAAGCAGTTCCCTGTCCTTCTGGAACTGAGGGGCCCAGAACTGGACACACTGTTCCAGATGGGGTCTCACCAGGCCAGAGGAGAGGGGGAGGAGAACCTCTCTCGACCTCCTGACCACCCCCCTTCTAATCCACCCCAGGATGCCATTGGCCTTCTTGGCCATGAGGGCACATGGCTGGCTCAAGGTCATCCTGCTGTCCACCAGGACCCCCAGGTCCCTTGCCCCTATGCTACTCTCTAACAGCTCAGTCCCCAACCTGTACTGGTCCATGGTGTTGTTCTTTCCCAGATGCAAGACTCTACACTTGCCCTTGTTGTATTTCATTACATTTCTCCCCGCCCAATTCTCCAGCTCACACACACGCTGGCTCTCATAGATATTTCCATCTTCACCCTCCTGCAGTGTTTATGCATCCTCCAGAACAAGGATGGGAAAGGGACAGAAGGTTATAAGAGAAGAGACAGAGGAGTTGGTGGTAGCCTTGCAGGGCAGAGGCAGAAACAGGCAGATAAAGGCCAGGATGCACGCAGCTGGCTGAAGTTTGTGTATGCCTGGAGTGTCTCTGGACATCAATCAAATGTGCTCTGCAAAAGTGAGGATCACTCCCAGAGGACCTAAAGTGAATTCTGCAGAAGGCAGGACCCAGGGCTTCAGACCAGCCCTATATTCACAAATAACTTGTCCACAGTACAGCGGAAACTTCTACAGCAAAAACCTCCTGTTTTTTAGCTCAGTGCTATAAATCCACAACTTCTTTTTCCCGGAATATACCAGTGAAATATATTTTTTTAATTTTTGTTACATTTTGAAATTACTTTTGTAAAATGGTAGAATACATTTAATATCTGTATTCAAGAATAAAATCTAGGTTTTTAGCAGGTTTTAATGGCAGCACAATGGAACAAAACATCACTCTGAAATAGGAGGAAGAGTAATTCAGCATCGTGCAGGCTTTAGCTGTTCTCCATAGATCCAGCGCAGAAACATTCTGCACCACAGTTACTGCAACAGACAGGGTGGTGAACCTGTGTTTTTTCATTAACATGCCTGACGGTGCTTTATCAGAGCCTGAACCCGCACAAACTCTGCTCTAATTAACTCATTTTTTTCACAACGCAGACATAATGAAGTCTTTGTGTTCATAGTCCATCTCTACAATCCTGTGAATCTCAGATAATATAGCAGTGGGAATCTTCAGGGGTACCTCATAAAATAATCTTCACCAATAAATACGAAACTCCCAGCACAGTCTCAGCCTTAAAACCTGATGAGATGCTTCGCTCCAGGCTGGGGTCTTGGACAAAATACTACCATAAAACATACTTCTCTCTTTTGTTTTCAGCCTCCACTGCTTGCTTGCATTTACCGTAGGACTACTGCAAAATCCAACCAAAATTCTCAGCAAACATCCACATTAACTTTTCTCTTCTTAGCTCTGCTTCTCCAAGGCGAGAAGCCATCAGAGCCGCAGGGCTGTGCACATTTGAGGAGCAACACGTGAATGATAGAGAAGGGAAACTAGCACTAAGCCAAGCAAAATGTAGGTTTGGGACGGGAAGGGAAATAAAAACATTCAGAACTCTGCCTTAATCTCAGGAGGCCATTCCTATTCAGAAACAGATGTGAGCATGAGCACAAACACGACTCTGAACCTATGTTTTTAATTGGGGCTAGAGTCAGCATTTCCAAGAAAATTATCTTTCTTCACAGTTAGGAATTTAAAGCATATATCCATGGTTTCCTGCAATTTGAAGCCTTTTTTTTTTTTTTTTTCTAATTTCAGTATAATTTTTCCATTTTAAATCCAACTTTGCCTTTAGGACAATTATTTTTCTATACTTCAGGTAGTCCTGTTGTGCTTGCTTCAAATAAATCAATCATCTTTAACACTGCACAAAGCTATTTGGCAGCATCACGAATGCACTAAAATATATTCACAAGCCATTAATCTGTGCTTTCTGTTTGCAATCATCTTTCTGTCTTCTGCTCCTGAACAAGATGGCCAATTTCCAGTCACAGGCACTCTTGTGATCAGGATCTCGGAGCCCATAGTACAGCACAGCTTGGGCATTGCTAGTGCTCTGGGACTGAGCTTCCCATCATCCAAAATACCTTGAGTGTCTTTCACACCAGTGGCAAATTTGAGGATGCAAATACAGAACTGTCTTCCATAATGCATACAGCCAACCCGTGGGCTGATTAACTTCAAAAGACGGTTTAATAAATAGAGAGAAATGCAAGTTTCAAATTTTGGACCATCTTTTGACAGTTACTAAAAGAATATTAAAATATTGAGTGGTACTGATGTAAAGTCCAACTTTAACTCTCCAAAATTTAAACCCATGCAATTATAATTCCAAGGACCCAAAATCACTGAAGGACTTTAGAGAAGTATTTACTCCTCAAGAGAAAATTTTCCAATTAAAAGGACCTTGTAGGTTCAGGATGTTTCCTGAACACACCGAGCGCCTTACTGCCAGCAGTGCCAAATCCCTGCAGCTCTCAGAGCACTCCTGAAAAACAGTCTTTGTCTTATTCCTCTCAGATATCTTTTGGAGTGAGACTCTCGGGAATAGCCACCACTGTGTCAAATTCAGGCTTAAGTAATTAGCTAAAGATTATAAAGCAAAACATCTGCAGACCGTGGAGCAGACATATATACTCTGGCCTCAAGTCTTGTTTTTAAACTGACCATACAGAAGAAAGTACAGAATTATACAGAACATAATTGTTAAACTGAGTTGGTCACAAGCGACACCCGAGTTATTCAAATAATGACTTTTTTTACTGATTAGAAATAGGCTTTTATACTTGGATCCTGATTTATCTTTAGTTAAATACCACTTAAATCCATGTTAATTCATTGTGTTCTCGTCAACAGATTTCAGATTGAGTCAGCTCTGTGCTGCCTACAAAGAAATGTTTACACATTTAAAACAAATACCATTTTATATGACTGTTGGATAGACAGCTGTGCAAGTGAGTTTAGGCAGGCGTAACTCACTTCTTAACAGTCCCCAAACAAGCTTGAGCAAATGGTATCCAACGTTTGGCAGAAAAATATTTCCACCAGTTTCCCCAACCCAGAGTTCAATCACATCTGGAAAACCAGCAAAAAAAGTTTCCCCTCTCAGGCACAAGCAAACAAGCAGTCAATTTAGAAAAGTTAGATATGATGGGGACACCTCAATCACCTGATGGGGGGGCGGGGACACGAGGACTGTAGCACTTACCCCATCCTGGATGGGCAGGAAGTTTCAGAAATGCTGAAATTCCTCTGTGCTATGCACCAAGCAGTACAGAAGATCAGAAAAGAGAGGTGAGCCATCGCCTGTGCTGCAGTCGGTGTTAACAAATGCTTCGGGAAAAGAGCTTTGGGCCCTTTGTCCTTTGTTGCTCAGTTGAAGACAACAACGAACAAGCACAAAAAAAGCAGTTTAAAAGGTCGCTGCAGCACTACGTGCCGAATACCAAAGCAAACAAAAATCTCAATTTAATTTTGAAATTTAAAGCGGGGTGGGGGGTTGGAGGGGGGAGAATACAGCCACATTCAAATTCTCTGTAGGTCAAGAGAAAGTTTGGGTTTTGGTTTTGTTTGAAAGGACATTTTTTCAGCAGACATCCAACTTCAATAAATGCTCCTTTTCATACGGAAAATAACCCAGCACAGCGTCTCCTACAAAAATATTTTTCTCCTGGCACAACCAGGTTTCGTTTCTAACCTCAGACAGTCTGACTACTTTGAGAACAATCAGCCACTTCTCTTGATTAAACAAACATGAAAAGAAATTAATTCTCTTTAAAAAGCAGTTTTCTACAGCTTTCACAACACAGACGATGAAATAAAAAAAAAAAAAGGGTCATTTTGTGCTACTTCTTTAATTTTATTGTCAATCTAAATAATTAATACAAAGTTACTTTATTCTATGAAGATTAAGAGACTTTACAGTATAAAACTCCCTGAGATACAATATGTAACTTAAAGGATCACATAATTCTCTATTCCATTTACACCATAATCAAAAAGTAATATTATTTCTTCTTATAAAAAACAGAAGATAATGATTTTCCTTTCTCTCCCTCCACCCCAATATTTTAAGGCACGGAATAAAATACTTTTTCAAAATGTACTCAAAAAGACTTTTCTACTTAAAATAGAAAATAACTTTGCTTATTTTTTACAGATGGATTATATACATCACCTGCAATACCTTGTGGAGTCTGGTACCAAGTCTACAACCCAGTTTGCTCAGGCAAACTTTTCATTCATCATTGAACTTGAACTCTACAGAGCGAATTACAAAAGCCAGTCCTTAGCTTATAATGGCACACTAACCATTAGCTGGTGCAGCGGATGAGCCGAAACCCAAAGTGGATTTCTAGAGATGCTGTATTACTGACTTCAGCAGCTGTAGACCAGGGCGGAATTTCCTCCCAAATCTAAAGGGAAAAGCGTGCAACGCTCACACAAGAACGATGACTCTAGAAAAGGCTTCTTTTCTCCCAACACCAAACGCTCTGCAATAATTATCACAGACAGCAGCTTTCATTATACAATTGAAAATACTCAATGCATAACTTACAAATGCAGCCCAACTGTGATTACCTTATTCAAACACGCTGCTTTAATTATTGCATAGCTCTTTTCTGAATTTTACAAAACCGTAGTTCATCAAAGATTTCTACTGCTTTTCTTAGAGACGCTGAGAAAAAGAGTATCATTTGCAATCTTCAAAATTCCCATGCTCCTGCAGCCTGATGTTCTGCCTACGGCGTTACTAACGGCTACACAGAAGAACTGTGTGCCTGGAAACTTTCAGAAAACACTAAAAAATTTAGAAGGACTGAGAAAACTGCACTGGTTTCAGCACACTGATAAAAAGTGGTGCCATCTTAAGTATTAGTCAACCACTTTTAAGATCGGGTTTTTGTACACATTTTCAGGAACTGTGATAAAAACTGAACAGAAAAAAAAAAGGCTAATTCAAAGGGAGACAGATTCCATCATCATGACATGTAGCTATTACTGTTAATGCTGTACTTAAATTAGATTTTTAAAATTATCAAAACCAGTTTTATGGGAGTAGTAACCACTGGCAGAGAAACAGATAAGCATGTCATGAAGAACAGGCTTTTGCTTTAAACAATCACTTAAGACCCGTTCAAGCACAACTGCAGTGTCAGGGACCATCCCTACTACACACCGCACTGCATTGGCTGTCTTCTCTCACAATAAAACTTCTACAGCAACTCTGGCACTAACAACAGAAAGGTTCACAGAGGACATTCAGCCATCCTTCCTTGCACAAAAGCAGAAGGGAATAAACATAGGAGCCTGCAAGATCTGAACTGGTAATTCTGTGCAAATTATTAATGGCCTTCATTATTATTAGATTTTTTTCAATAATCCTTGGTAACATGCTTGCCTAATCATGGGGAACCCCTAACTTAAAATACATTCCAGTAGGCTGACAGCTCATAAATCTTAAAAGCCCCTACCTGACATCCCTTACTGCTCAAATCAAATCTAATCCTTTTCTAACCTAAATAGGACTCACAAATGCCAGTAAACTCACCTGTTCTGATGCCCATCTTTTATTTACAACTGACTTTCTTCTTTCCCCACCTGTTCTGTGCCCACGATTTTATTCCAAGTGAAGTCTCTGAGTAACTCCATGGATTATCCAGCTCCTTAAATAGCAGCTGGACGAATCCCTTAATCATTCGTGCAGGCCTGTTGTGGGTTATCGCTTTTTGCCACCAAACCTTACATTTGCAAAGGGCAGGGAGGGCCCAGCTTCCTGAGGATTCAGGTTCCTTCTGGATTTCACCAAGCAATATTACACACAACCAAAAAGTAACCATACACTGACTGCTGGGAAGACTCCAGCAAAATGGCAGAGTCTGAAAGGGAATAACTACTGCAAATGTTCCCGGTGGGCACTGAGAGATGGAAGTTTTATCTTAGGAAGCTATTTATTGATTAAAAAACTGAGCTGGAAAACACCCTCAAAACCAAAGGAAAAAAATAGTAAATATTTCCCTTTTCATATTCTTTCCTCCCACAATCTGTATTTTACCAACAGCTTAGATCTTCTTCTCTACAGCACTTTTCTTTTTGAAAGGCAGTGATTTGGGACTTGAGTTTGGGGAGGGCATGGGGTCAGCAATTATTATTTTATACACAGCAAAGCAGCATTCCAAGTAGTGTGTCACCCGGCAGAATTTTTAAAAACTACACAACAGGACTGTCTAATGATACTAGAGAAAAAAAGTTAGCCTTTTTGTGTACATATTCAATATAGTAATAAAACCCCTGTAGTTCTGAGCCTTTCCCTGCTTTTTCCTATATGGCAGTAATTTTGCAGAGAAAAACATGCAGATTCCTGTAAACATTTTCTAATTCCTGAATAAAGAGAGGGTGGAAATGTTCCAATTTTTTTCTACAGTCTGTCTTTTCCTGTACTTAAAGTTCTTCTCCTCTTTCATACAGGATAAATGTGCCTATGGTTTCAGTAGGCAGAGGAAGAAATACTCTACATCATCTCAGCTCTTTGCTCCGCTCGGATCCAGTCATTCCCCTCCGTACACTTTTTCCTAAATGGAATGATTATTTGGCTCAAAGCATTATCAGTTGGCTGCTGCAATTTCAAACATTGCTGAAAAGTGCTACTGTATCATTACATTCTTATGTTCAACACTTGCGGCTCAGAATTTGTCTGCAAATAGCTTTCACACACACAATAATCACTGTTAAAAATATTAAATTTCATCTTTGGAGTACAGAAAGCCAGCACTGATCATGCATCCCCTGTAAGCAGAAGAAAGCAGGAAGCTGTCATAGCCGACAAAATTGGTTTCAGCTGTACAGCTGAAGAACTTGGCGTCAGTTATTCATGTTGAGCTGTGCACAACTGTAAAGGCTTCAGATCTGCATGACTTCCAGAAATTTAACTTTGCTCTTCAAGAAACATCTTGCCTGATATTTCTTTGTACTTTCATAATTTTGCACTTTAATAAGAATCTGCCTTTTGTAGGCTTTCACAGCTTGTTTACCTGTACCTCTGTGCTTCTCTCACTGATGACAGCCTTCTGTGTGCTACCTCGGTTAACGATCTCTGAGAGACCCATGCTCCCCTATGCCTTGACACAGCCCGCTGCTGGCACAGGCTGGCCAGGCAAGCTTCACCCGCCAGGAACATCAGCTTTCAAACCAGCTGGCCAGATTTCGTACAGTCTTGATTTGGTTCCCTGCTGCCCTCACGGCTTCGCAAACCTTGCAGAAATGCTCATCCCAGAAAGAGGTGACGTGGACCTCATACTTCTTCCTCCAGGCAAAATACCTCCTGTAGTTGGGTTTGTTTTTATCGAGGAATTTCAGGTAGGTGGCCAGCAGCCGGGGGCTGGGGAAGTCGTCCACATGGATGAAGGAGTCAGGGGGGATGAAGCGCTCGTAGTTGGCCCTGCGGGGTCCGAGGACAACGGGCACGGCGCTGGCGGCGAAGGCGTTTCTCCAGAGCTTCTCGGTGATGTAGTCGGTGTGCTGGGAGTTCTCGAAGGCCAGGTAGAACTTGTAGGCCGAGACGGTCTCCACCACGCTGCCCTCGGCCAGCGCCAGCCCCCGCGCCCCGTAGACGTCGATGGCGAGATGCTCCTGCAGCTGGCGGTAGTAGCGCACCCGGGCATGCTCCTCGTTCCAGTTGCTGATGACCCAGGCCACCAGCCGCGTCTTGCGGGGCAGGACGAAGGGCCGGGGCGCCGGCGGGGCGTACAGGTACCCGTAGGGCACGAAGACATCCGAGTCCCGACGGTAGGACATGGTCCAGTTGAAGAGGCCTGCGAGCCCCCGCAGGCCGGGCGAGTGCGAGGGCGACTCGAAGTTCATCCACACCCAGAGCTGCCGCGGGGGCCGCGGGGGGGGCCCGCGGGGCAGCCCCTCGGCGCCGTGCAGCGCAAGGTCGCGGTGGTGGAAGAGCACGGCCTGCGCCTCGCCGTAGCGGCTCCGGTCGGCGCTGAGGCGGCAGCCCGTGATGTTGTAGCGCCGCCGGCAGTCGGCCATGCGCCGCGGGCGGCCGAACGGCTCCCACCACAGCAGCACGTTCACCACGCCGCCGCCCCGGCCCCCCGCCGCAGCCCGCGGCGCCACCGCCGGCTCCGGCAGGCGGGCGTAGAGGGCGAGGGCGGCGGCGGCGCCCAGCAGCCCGGCCGCCAGCGCCCACCGCCGCCCGCGCATCCGCCGGCGCCACCGCCGCGGGCAGACGGGCCGCCCGGCGGGGCATCGGCGCGGGGCCGGCTCCATCCAGGCCGCCGGCTGCCGCCGCTCTGCGCTCCGCGGCCGCCGCGGGACAGCCGCGGGGCCGGGGCCGACCAGCGCATGCTGCGGCCGGGGCTGCTGCTGCCGCCGCCGCCTCTCAGCGCCCACCCCCTGCCCCGGCGGCGGGGAGGTGCCGGTGCCACCGCCCCTCCTGGCCATGCCGGCCCGTCCTCCCCGGGCGGCCGGCGGCCCCGCCGCCTCTCGGCCCCGCGGCCGCCCGCCCATCGCCGCGGCCCGCCCCTGGGCGCCGGCCTGCCCCGCCCGCCCTGGACCGTCGGCGCCTCGCCCGCGGGAGAGCGGTTCGGGCTCCGGCGGGGCTCTCAGGCCTCGTCCCCTGCCCTCCGTGCGGCAGGTGCCGCCATGGCAGCCCCGGGGGTCGCTGCGGGCAGCGTGTGGGCAGTGGCAGCCGCGGGGTCGCCGAGGTGGCTGCAGGCAGCTTGTGGGCAATGGCAGGGAACAGGAGGCCAAGGAGTCCATGGAGGCCAGCGGGGCCTGTGGGAAAAGGCTCGACGCATCCAAGCTCACCCTGCAGAGGAAGGAGACCCTGCTGCACGCAGGCTCCTCCAGCAAGACCAGCCGGCATCTCCCCCTCCTCGGCTGGCAGGCAGAGCTGGATAGCACGGGCAGGGGCAGGGCACGGGGTGAGGGGCTGGGGCAGGATCTGGGGTCTCCCCCAGCACTCACATCTCCAGGGTCAGCGTGGAGTGAAGGAGTCTTCCTCCACCCATGGAGAGGGTGGCAGAGGCTGAGGCTGGCATCTGTCAAGACATCACCAGACTGTGGTGCCCACCGCCTGCTGTCTGCTCCCACAGGGTCCTGCACCCCCCTTTATAGTGCAGCAGACACACCCCTCTGGGACATCATGGGAGGAGATGTTCGGGCACAGAGCACCTCATCCCTGGCCCTAGGTCCATCCCCCTGCCCAGCTCCACTGCCCAAAGGTGCCCCTGAGAGAAGGCCACTGAGTGCTCCCCTTCCAGGATGGCTAGAAGATGATGCGGAGCCTGTTCCTCAGCTCAGCACCAGGGAACCTTCACTCCCTTGCCAGGAGTCCTGGTGTCTCAGCCATCCCTGTTTCCAGCATCTTTAACCCCTTCGTACCATTTGGCTCCCTTGCGCTCCAGGCCAGATCCTTCCTCACACTCAAATTACCACTGCTGAGCAGTTACAATTAGAACTACCCCTTTGGCGGTCTCACGCCAACCCAAAACCACTCATGAAACCCAGCAGCGCCCCAAACTGCTGCCACTGCTCACGGCAGTGCCCACCACCTCCGGACCTGTCCACTTGGCCCCCTTCTCCCTGCAGGTGCTGATGTCCATCGATGAGATCCCCTGAGCCCTCTCCCAGCTGAACAGCCCCAGCCCTCTCAGCAGAGGGCTCCCTCCCTCCACCTGCTGCCCTTGCTACTCCTCGCACAGCCCAGGACACACTTGGCCACCTTTGCTGGTGGCCAGCGTGGTGCCCACCAGGACCTGCTCTGCCAGGCTGCTTTCCAGCCAGATGAAGCCAGCCTGGGCTGGTGCCTGGGCTCGTCCCTCCCCAGGGGCAGCACTTGACACTTGTTGAACTTCATGAGGTTCCGGCTGGCCCATTTCTCCAGCCCACCCATTCCCAGGTGCCCAGGTGCCAGCACATCCATGGGGGTACCAGTCACTACCCCCCACCGTTTTGTGGGTGTCAGTGGTGCCTGGCACCAGCTGGTCTATGCTGGGTTTGGTCACTGAGGGGGCTGCAGCCCAGCTGCGGGATGGGTGGATGAACCACAGCACCAGGGAGAGAGAAAACATTTATTAGCATGTCAGACGGAGGGGGACCCCAGAGGTTTCCTGGTCACAGGCCTCACAGCTGTTACAGGAACAACAGAATCCAGGAATGCGGAAGTGGATGTGGGTGTCCAGCAGTGGCATCTCAGGCAGCCTGTCAGGCAGTTCCACAGGTGGGCACAGCCCTTCTGAAGGCACTGTCCTGTCCTGCCCAGCCCCAGGGCCTCCTGGGAACGTGCCCTGCGCATGGGCATCTTCTGCTGGGGACTGGCCTCTGCTGGGGTGCTCCTTGCCCAGCCCCACAGGGCTGCTTCTCTTCACCTCCATCGGGCTTCTTCTGTCCAACATCTCCGTGGGGCTGCTCCTTTCCGGTAGCCCACTCCCGGCCGCCTCAAGGCCACCCGCCCCACCTTGCCTCTGGGCCAGCGAGTGGTCCTGGAGTGGCTGGGTCACCTCCTCAATGGCCGGGGTGTCTTGGGGGAGTGCCATGGCGAGCTCCCCCATGGGCACGTCCATGGCTTCAGGGCTGGAGGGGAGTGCTGCCAGCTCCACCATTGCACTGGGCTGGGCCTCCGGGAAGAAGTCCAGGGAGGACTGGGAGGTGGGGTGATCATCAAGGCGGGGCAGGGAGGCCAGCAGGGCCTGTGCCATGATGGGCTGCTGGAAGGAGCAGAGGGAGCCATGGGATGAGGAGGTGATCCTCAACAGGGAGCTCATGGAGTCCAGGGAGGAGCGGAGGGAACCACGGGGAGAGGAGCTGCTGCTCAACAGGGAGCCCAGGGAGTCCATGGAGGCCAGCGGGGCCTGTGCCATGATGGGCTGCTGGAAGGAGCAGAGGGAGCCATGGGATGAGGAGGTGATCCTCAACAGGGAGCTCATGGAGTCCAGGGAGGAGCGGAGGGAACCACAGGGAGAGGAGCTGCTGCTCAACAGGGAGCCCAGGGAGTCCATGGAGGCCAGTGGGGCCCGCGGGGACAGGCGCTCCCTGCTCGGTACCTCTATGCTGTCCCTGCAGAGGAAGGAGAAAGAAGAGACCTTGCTGCACCCCAGCCCATCCAGTGGGACCCGCTGGCAGCTCCTCCTCCTCAGCGGGTGGGCAGGGCTGGGCAGCGTGGGCAGGGGCAGGGTGAGGGGCTGGGGCAGGATCAGGGTCTCCCCCAGTACTCACATCTCCTGGGTGAGTGTGCAGTTCCGCACTCCTTCCTCCACCCAGGGAGGAGCAGCTGGCAGCCCCCAGCACAGCCCCGGTTCAGGGCTGCTGTGGAGTGTTGGCTGTTTGCAGGGTGCTTGGTGCTGGGGCCACTCATCACTCTGCTCATCCTCCTCGGCTGTGCCCGTGCTCCTCCAGCACTGTGGCTTCTTCCACCAGCTCTGCAGGACCCCCAGATGATGGGTGAGATGGCAGCAGCTCTTGGCCCCACACCAAAGCCCACCACACACCACCCAACGGCACCCCACCCCACGCCACACCACAGGATGCATCCCCACCCTACGCCAATGTAACGGGTCTGCATGGCAAGGTTTTGGTAGCGGGGGGGTTACAGGGGTGGCTTCTGTACAAAGCTGCTAGAAGTTTCCCTAGGTCAGATATAGCCAATGCCAGCCGGCTTTAAGACGGACCCGCCGCTGGCCAAGGCCGAGCCCATCAGCGACAGCGTTTTTCGCCTCTGTGATAACGTATTTAAGAGAGTGAACAAGTTGTCGCGCAGCAGTAATTGCAGCGAGTGAGAGGAGTGAGAATATGTGAGAGAAACATCCTGCAGACATGTAGGTCAGTGAAGAAGGAGGGGGAGGAGATGCTCCAGGTGCCAGAGCAGCGATTCCCCTGCGGCCTATGGTGAAGACCATGGTGAGGCAGGCTGTCCCCCTGCAGCCCGCGGGCGGTGGAGCAGATGACTGCCTACACCCCGTGGAGGGTCCCCACGCCAGAGTAGGTGGATACCTGAAGGAAGCTGTGACCCCGTGGGAAGCCTGCACCGGAGCAGGCTCCTGGCAGGACCTGTGGCCCGTGGAGAGAGAGAAGCCCACAGTGGAGCAGGTTTGCTGCCAGAGACCCCATGAGGGGGGCTCACGCTGGAGCAGTCGGTTCCTGAAAGACTGCACACCATGGAGGAGACCCACGCTGGAGCAGTTCATGAAGGGCTGAACCCGTGGGAAGACTCGCGTTGGAGAAGTCATGGAGGACTTTCTCCCGTGAGGGGGACCCCGCATTGGAGCAGGGGAAACGTGTGAGGAGTCCTCCCCCTGAGGAGGAAGGAGGGGCAGAAAACAACAGTGTGATGAACTGACCCCAACCCCCATTCCTTGTTTTCCCCCTGTGCCGCTGGGGGGGAGGAAGGAGGAAAATCGGGATCAAAGTTATACCCGGGAAAGGAAGGAGGGGTGGGGGGAAGGTGTTTTAAGATTTGGGTTTATTTCTCATTACTCCTCTCTGAGTTAATTGGTAATAAATCACATTTCCCTTCAGTTGAGTCTGTTTTGCCCGTGACGGTAAAAGCTGAGTGATCTCCCTGTCCTTATCTCAACCCCACAAGCCTGTTGTTATTTTTTTTTCTCTCCTCTCTCCTGTCCAGTTAAGGAGGGGGAGTGATAGAGTGGCTTTGGTGGGCACCTGGCATTTTAGCCAGGGTCAACCCACCACTGCCACACCGCAGTGCCGTGCGGTGCTGTGTGGTGTGGTGCAGCAGTCACCTACCTGGACGTGCCCCCTGGCCCGCAGTACGTCATACTCCAGGCTGAACTTCATCATGCGTACCAGGAACCAAACCTGCTCAGCTGCAGGGCGGACATTAGACTGCCCCATGGCACCAGTGCAGCTGCGTTGGTCAGAGTCACCAGCACAGGCCTGCAATGTGGATCCCCAGTGACGGGACCCCAAAGCTGCTGGGGTGGCAGAGGCTGAGGCTGCAGTCTGCTGAGACGGCGCCAGACTGTGGTGCCTGTTGCCTGCTGTCTGTTACCATGGGGTCCTGCACTCCCCTTTTATAGTCTGGCAGGCATGCCCCCACTTTGTGACATCATTGGTCAGACAGAACCATGGTGACACCAGAGGGCAGGCAGAGCTGGTACGGGCAGAGGTGAGGGGCTCAGGAGGGACTGGGACGTGCCCCTGGAAATCAGTGGTGGCAGCTGGTAGAAGGCCACGATCTGCAGGACAGGGGACCCTGGGGGTGCTTCAGAGCGGAGCGAGAAAGAGGAGGGAGATAAGGACAAGTAAGGGCCGGGGACACCCGGCCTCCCTGCACTGCCCGGGGTCACCCTCAGTCCCCACCCTTTCTCCCCACCTTTGGCTGCGCCTGTCCTTGCCGGACTGGGGGCGAGATGGGGCTGGGGATGCTCCTGCCACTGCCTGGACCTGACTGAGCCTCGGGGCCTCACTGGGACCCCCGTGAGCAGTGCCGGCACAGGGCTGGGGACTCAGCCAGAGCTGATGTAGTCGTTAGGTCCAGGCCGAGGTCTGATCAGTACCTGTGGGCATGTAAACTATCTAACAAGCAGAGATGGGTTGGGGGTCAACGCTCCACCAGTTACTACACTGAACGTCAGGATGGTGTTGAAAAACAGGAACAGCTTGGGAATTGTTGAAAGACAGTTAACGGCTCAGGAAGCTTGGGCAGCGGTGCAAATCTCAACAAATAACAATTTTCCAACAGTGTGATATAAGCTTTAGCTGATGGAAGACGCGGTGGACACCCAAGTCCCTGGTGCCAAATAAAGAAATGCCAGCTCTTACATACATCAAGGGTTAGGGAGTTTCATTGCCGATTTCAGAGACAATGGGTTCCCGAGACGATGGCGTAAGCTTCCTCTACGTATCTTAGATGTTGCATGTGTGCAAACAAGATCACAGAGCAACCTGTTGGTGCCTGGTGGGAGGGGAGGTGTGAGGTCTCTCAGCCTCCAGGGGTAACCTTGAGAGGGCTCCCTGCCCGAGGGGAGTGCTGCCCCCCAAGCCCCGTGGGTCTTCCAAGCAGTGGCCGGGGAGCAGGCGGGGAGTGGGGAGGGAAGGGTGCCGGGGGAGCAGCATCAACAGTGCTACGCAGGGTGGGAGTGGACGCTGTACCCGGCCCGTTTGGTGGGCTCCTGCAGCGTTTTGCTGAGGTTTTGGGCTTTCACTCGTGCTGGGCAGCGAGGACGGGCGCCCGTCTGCGGGCTGCCTGCCCCCATGGCACCAGCTGCTGCGTTGGCCCTGTGGTCCCACCCGCTTTGACTCTGAACCTCAAAGCATGCCCTGCCGTGCCATGCTGTTCTCACACGGGGATCCCTGGGGAGGGACGCTGCTGCTGGGTCCCCCCTGAAGGATGGTGGCTGCCAGGGGCTGGGCTGTGCGGGCACCGATGGAGGCCGGGACCGGCCTGCCCTGCCCTGCCCTGCCCGAGGTGGGCAGCAGCTCCAGAGCTCCTGCCAGGCCCCGCACCCCTTCCCATGGGGAGCCCCGCAAGTTCGTCATTGAAGGCGTCAAGGGCCAGACCCCTCCATCTCTTCCAGGTGCCATCCTGGCCCCAGGCAGTGCCCGAAGGGATGGGGCAGGGGTTCCTTGCTTCCTCAGGACCCTCACCATCAGAAGCTGGAGCGGCATCCTGGGGTGCTGCAGCACCCCCAGACCCTGGCTGGGCAGGTCAGCGGAGGCCCGTGGGGACGCAGGAGGGGGTGGGAGGCGTCCAGCACTGCTGGGAGCAGTGGCCAAAGCTCGGGACGCTGCAGAGTTTCATGGGTGGTTTTGGAGTGACGTGAGACCCCCAAGCGGCACCGATAAGCGGGGGACTGGGATGGCTCCAGCAGCAGGGCCCTGCCAGTCAGCGGTGGCCACATAGAGGTATCTCTGTGTGTCTATATACATCTTTATATATCCGTGTGTTTATACCCTCATCCACACAGAGAAAGGCTCTGCCTAGCCTTCCCTCCAGACCTTCAGATGGGGCTGCAAGGACCATGCCTGTCCCCAGGCAGAGAAGGGCCCCCAAGGGTCCCACAGCTCTTTGCTGCCCACCCCATGCACATCCCCAGCCCACACTGGCTGGTGCCAGTGCCAGTGCCGCAGCCCTTCCCGGGGCAGTGAGGCCCCAGCCTCACCCCAGCCCCCAGGCAGGAGAGGGAGGACACACGCTCCAGGGTGTGTTTGCATTTTACTGGATTGCTCTGGAGCGGGGTGCAATGGGAGGATGTGGACGCATGGCCTGGCACAGCAGCCCAGGGGGCCGGGATGCCTCACCCCTGGTGCTGTTCCAGAATCACAGACTAGTTGAGGTGGGAAGGAATCTCTGGGCTCCGTCTGGTCCCAACTCCGTGCTCAAGCAGGACCTCCCAGAGCTGGTGGCCCAGGCCCGTGCCTAGATCACAGAATCACAGAATTGCAGAATGGTAGGGGTTGGAAGGGACCTCGAAAGATCATCTAGTCCAACCCCCCTGCCAGAGCAGGAGCACCTAGAGTAGAGCACACAGGAACGCATCCAGGCGGGCTTTGAATGTCTCCAGAGAAGGAGACTCCACAACGCCTCTGGGCAGCTTGTTCCAGTGCTATGTCACCCTCACAGCAAAAAAGTTTTTCCTTATGTGAATGTGGAACCTCCTGTGCTCCAGCTTGCACTCGTTGCCCCTTGTCCTGTCGTTGGCCATCACCGAGAAAAGCCCGGCTCCATCCTCCTGATGCTCGCCCTTTCCGTATTTATAAACATTAATGAGGTCACCCCTCAGTCTCCTCTTCTCCAGGCTAAAGAGACCCAGCTCCCTCAGCCTTCCATCATAAGGGAGATGTTCCACCCCCTTCAACGTCTTTGTGGCTCTGCGCTGGACTCTCTCAAGCAGTTCCCTGTCCTTCTGGAACTGAGGGGCCCAGAACTGGACACACTGTTTCAGATGGGGTCTCACCAGGCCAGAGGAGAGGGGGAGGAGAAACTCTCTCGACCTCCTGACCAACCCCTTCTAATCCACCCCAGGATGCCGTTGGCCTTCTTGGCCATGAGGGCACATGGCTGGCTCAAGGTCATCCTGCTGTCCACCAGGACCCCCAGGTCCCTGTCCCCTGCGCTTCTCTCTAACAGCTGTCCCCAACCTGTACTGGTCCATGGGGTTGTTCTTTCCCAGATGCAAGACTCTACACTTGCCCTTGTTGTATTTCATTACATTTCTCCCTGCCCAACTCTGCAGCCTGTCCAGGTCTCTCTGAATGGCAGCACATCCTTCTGGTGTGTCAGCCACTCCTCCCAGTTTTGTGTCATCAGCAAACTTGCTGACAGTGCACTCTGTTCCCTCGTCCAGGTCATTGATGACTGTATTGAATAGTACTGGTCCCAGTATCAGCCGCTGTGGGCCTCCACTAGGTACAAGATAGATACTAGATACTAGACTCTGTCCCATTGACCACAACTCTCTGACGCCTTTCGTTCAACCAATTCACAATCCACCTCACTACCCGATCATCCAGACCACCCCTCCTCAGTTTAGCCGCGAGGATGCTGTGGGAGATGGTGTCAAATGTTTTACTGAAATCAAGATAAACCACAGCCACTGCACTACCGTCATCTATCCAGCTGGTTATGTCTTCATAAAAGGCCATCAGGTTGGTCAAACATGACTTCCCCTTGGTGAATCCATGTTGACTGCTCCTAATGACCCTCTTATCCTTGATATGCCTAGAGACAGCACCGAGGATAAGTTGTTCCATCACTTTTCCAGGGGTGGAGGTGAGGCTGACCGGTCTGTAGTTACCCAGGCCCTCCTTCTTGCCCTTTTTGAAGACTAGAGTGACATTTGCTTTCCTCCAGTCCTCAGGCACCTCACCTGTTCCCCACGACTTACCCAAGATGATGGAGAGCGGTCTAGCAACGACTTCTGCCAGCTCCCTCAGCACCCGTGGGTGCATCGCATCAGGGCCGACGGATTTATGTATGTCCAGCTTGCTTAATTGATCCCTAACCCAGTCCTCATCAACCAAGTCAAACTCCTCCTTTATCCTGACTTCCTCTGGGGCCTCAGGGGTCTGGGACTCCTGAGGACAGTCTCCATTCAGTAACTCCACCTTCTTCATATCCTCTGTCCCCTCAGATGGAGATGCCACCACCTCCCCGGGCAACTTGTGCCAGGGCTGAGGCACCCTCCCAGTGAAAAGTGTTTCCTGATGTTCAGAGGGACCCAGCTGTGCCCCAGTGTGTGCCTGTGGCCCCTGGTCCTGGCACCAGGCACTACTGGAAGAGCCTGGCTCTGGCCTCTTGGCCCCTTCCCTGCAGGTGCTGATGTCCGTGGATGAGATCCCCCTGATCCCTCTCCTCTCCCAGCTGAACAGCCCCAGCCCTCTCAGCGAAGGGCTCCCTCCCTGCACCTGCTGCCCTCGCTCCTCCTCGCGCAGCCCAGGACACCCTTGGCCACCTTTGCTGGTGGCCAGCGTGGTGCCCACCAGGACCTGCTCTGCCAGGCTGCTTTCCAGCCAGATGAAGCCAGCCTGGGCTGGTGCCTGGGCTCGTTCCTCCCCAGGGGCAGCACTTGACACTTGTTGAACTTCATGAGGTTCCGGCTGGCCCATTTCTCCAGCCCACCCAGGTGCCCAGGTGCCAAATTCTTGGGAGGGGATATAGCCAGGACAGCTGACCCAAACTGACCAAGGGGATATTCTGTACTATCTGACATCTGCTCAGCAATATTAGCTAGGGGGAAAGAGGAGGCAGTGGCGGGTATTCGTTTTTACGTTTGTCATCCAGAGCAACCACTACACGCACTGAAGCCCTACTTCCCGGGAGGCGGCTGGACATCATCTGCTGCTGAGAAGCAGAGAATAAAAATCTTTCTTTTCCTTTGCTTCTGCTCTTGGCCTTTGCTTTTGCTTTATTAAACTGTCCTTATCTTGACCCACGTGCCTGTTGTTCTACTTTCTTTCCCCTGTCCATCTGAGGGGAAGAGCGATAGAGCAGCTTTGGTGGGCACCTGTCATCCAGTCAGGGTCAACCCACCACTGTCTTTTTTGGTGCCCATCGTGGGGCACAATAAGGATGCTGAGGGTGGCAGTGGCAGTGCTGGAGGCCAGGCAGCTCTTGGGAGGGTCTTGGCCAGGGCCGAGGAAGGGGCTGCTGGGGACCCCAGAACTCCAGCAAGGGCCAGGCACCATCCCGGGGATGGGCTGACACCCCACAGGAGGTGGGGCAGGGCCGGGTGCCTGGAGAGCAGCAGTGGCTGCGGGAAAGGCCCTGGAGGCCAAGCCCGGGCTGTGCTAGCAAGGGCGCGGGCAGCACCCCAGGGAAGGGCTTCCTCGGTGCTGCCGGGCCCAGGGGAGGCCGTGCCTGGGCACCGGGTGCGGGATGGGGCTGCCCGGGTGCAGGCAGAGATGGGCACCGTGGAGCGAGGCCAGCGGAGGCCTCAGGTGGTCGGGAGCTGGAGCGCCGGCGGCACGGGCAGAGGCCGAGGGCACAGGCTCCGCTCGGCCGGGCGGAGAGGGAGCACAGGGAGCTCCAGCTCTGCCTGCTGCCACGGGCCTTCCTTGCCCCCGTCTTTCTCCTGAGACGGACCAGGCACAGACGAGTACTGGGGGAAAACTGTGGCTTTTTATTGGCTTCAGAAAGCGAGCGTGGGCGAGCTGCGGCTGGCAGCACGATGTCCTCGGGCCATCTGAATGCCTGGGGCGCCGTCCGTGCGTCCATCCCTGGCGTGTCTCCTCCTGCTGCTGCCTCTGGACGCTGTGCAGGCTCAGGGCCAGGAAGCATCTCGGGGGACTCATCTGGCGCTGGCAGCGGGGTGCTGCTGCTTTCTCCGCCTCCGCCTGCGCCTCCGCATGCAGGGACACAGGAGAGCCTTGTGCAGTGCCCTGAGCAGCCTCCTGAAGCGGGAGGGCCATGGCAGTGGATTCTGGGGGGGGTGCGGGAGGGCGGTGGTGAGGCCTGTGGGGGAAGGAGAGCTGGGGACCTGCCAGCAGCAGCTGCTGGGACAGGGATGCGGGAGACGATCAGGCTGCAGCTGTCGCAAAGGGGGTGTGTGCACCATCGCACCGGGATGGGCCTCTGGGAAGGAATAGTAGGAGTCCCAGGAAGATGAGCTGCTCCCTGACAGGGAGTCCATGGCATCCAGGAGGCTCAGGGTGGACAGCGAGATCAGAAGGGGGTCCAGGCAGTCAAGGGTATGCTGGGAGGACTGGGGCCTCAGGCAGGTGGTCCACAGAGGAAAGGGAGTCCAGCGGGGCCCGTGTGGACAGAGGCTCCCTGGTTGGTGCCTCTATGCTGGCCCTGCAGAGGAAGGAGAGAGAAGAGACCCCGCCGCACCAGGGACCCTCCAGCGGGACCCACCAGCAGCACCCCATCCTCGGCTGGTGGGCAGGGCTGGGCAGCGTGGGCAGGGCAGGGGGTGAGGGGCTGGGCCAGGATCTGAGGTCTCCCCCAGCACTCACACCTCCTGGGTGAGTGTGCAGTTCCACACTCCTTCCTCCACATCTCCAGGCTTTGTGTGGACTTCTCCGCTGCTCCCTCTGCCGGTGAAGAAGCTGCCAAGGGAAGAGATGGAGCGAGCGGCCGGCAGCCATTTGCAGGGGTGCTCAGTGCTGGCGCCACTCACTGCTGGGGCGTCGTGAAGGGGCGGCTTCATGTCCACAGGGCTGTGTGTCCTCTCCCAGCTATATCTACGGAGGCTCTCTTGCTTGGTCCCCGCCGGCAGTTCCAGTGGGGTGTCCTCGCCAAGAGCTGGTCCCAGCTCACCCACCGGCCTCTTGACAGTCTTGGAGGACCTGGGAGTTCTCAAGTGGTTGAGCGCCACCAGCTCTGCCATTGCACTATGCCAGGACTCCAGAAAGGAAGAGAGGGAGTCAATGGAAATGGAGCTACTCGGTGGCAGGGGGCTCGCCGAGGCGGCTGCGGGCAGCATGTGGCCAATTGGTGGCCCTGGGGGTTTTTGAGGCGGCTGTGGTCAGTGTGTGGGCAACAGCAGCCCTGGGGGCTGCAGGGATGGCTGCAGGCAGCGTGTGGGCAATGGCACACAATGGCTTGCTCCCTTGCCTGCTCGGTTGCTCATCCCTGACTCTCGGCTGCAGAGGGAATTTGTGTCTCCACGCTCGGCAAGAACCCACCTTGCCAGAGCCCAGACCCCAGCACACACAAGAAGGGTCATGGGGATGCCTTGCAGAGGGCTTCAGGGCACCTGCACCCTGTGAGCACAGGTGGCGGCATGGGGCAGAGTACCATGGGTACCTGCTCTGCCAGGCTGCTTTCCAGCCAGGTGAAGCCAGCCTGGGCTGGTGCCTGGGCTCGTTCCTCCCCAGGGGCAGCACTTGACACTTGTTGAACTTCATGAGGTTCCGGCTGGCCCATTTCTCCAGCCCACCCATTCCCAGATGCCCAGGTGCCAGCACATCCATGGGGGTACCAGTCACTACCCCCCACCGTTTTGTGGGTGTCAGTGGTGCCTGGCACCAGCTGGTCTATGCTGGGTTTGGTCACTGAGGGGGCTGCAGCCCAGCTGCGGGATGGGTGGATGAACCACAGCACCAGGGAGAGAGAAAACATTTATTAGCATGTCAGACGGAGGGGGACCCCAGAGGTTTCCTGGTCACAGGCCTCACAGCTGTTACAGGAACAACAGAATCCGGGAATGCGGAAGTGGATGTGGGTGTCCAGCAGTGGCATCTCAGGCAGCCTGTCAGGCAGTTCCACAGGTGGGCACAGCCCTTCTGAAGGCACTGTCCTGTCCTGCCCAGCCCCAGGGCCGCCTGGGAACGTGCCCTACGCATGGGCATCTTCTGCTGGGGACTGGCCTCTGCTGGGGTGCTCCTTGCCCAGCCCCACAGGGCTGCTCCTCTTCACCTCCATCGGGCTTCTTCTGTCCAACATCTCCGTGGGGCTGCTCCTTTCTGGTAGCCCACTCCCGGCCGCCTCAAGGCCACCCGCCCCACCTTGCCTCTGGGCCAGCGAGTGCTCCTGGAGTGGCTGGGTCACCTCCTCAATGGCCGGGGTGTCTTGAGGGAGTGCCATGGCGAGCTCCCCCATGGGCACGTCCATGGCTTCAGGGCTGGAGGGGAGTGCTGCCAGCTCCACCATTGCACTGGGCTGGGCCTCCGGGAAGAAGTCCAGGGAGGACTGGGAGGTGGGGTGATCATCAAGGCGGGGCAGGGAGGCCAGCAGGGCCTGTGCCATGATGGGCTGCTGGAAGGAGCAGAGGGAGCCATGGGATGAGGAGGTGATCCTCAACAGGGAGCTCATGGAGTCCAGGGAGGAGCGGAGGGAACCACGGGGAGAGGAGCTGCTGCTCAACAGGGAGCCCAGGGAGTCCATGGAGGCCAGTGGGGCCCGCGGGGACAGGCGCTCCCTGCTCGGTACCTCTATGCTGTCCCTGCAGAGGAAGGAGAAAGAAGAGACCTTGCTGCACCCCAGCCCATCCAGTGGGACCCGCTGGCAGCTCCTCCTCCTCAGCGGGTGGGCAGGGCTGGGCAGCGTGGGCAGGGGCAGGGTGAGGGGCTGGGGCAGGATCAGGGTCTCCCCCAGTACTCACATCTCCTGGGTGAGTGTGCAGTTCCGCACTCCTTCCTCCACCCAGGGAGGAGCAGCTGGCAGCCCACAGCACAGCCCCGGTTCAGGGCTGCTGTGGAGTGTTGGCTGTTTGCAGGGTGCTTGGTGCTGGGGCCACTCATCACTCTGCTCATCCTCCTCGGCTGTGCCCGTGCTCCTCCAGCACTGTGGCTTCTTCCACCAGCTCTGCAGGACCCCCAGATGATGGGTGAGATGGCAGCAGCTCTTGGCCCCACACCAAAGCCCACCACACACCACCCAAGGGCACCCCACCCCACGCCACACCACAGGATGCATCCCCACCCTACGCCAATGTAACGGGTCTGCATGGCAAGGTTTTGGTAGCGGGGGGGTTACAGGGGTGGCTTCTGTACGAAGCTGCTAGAAGTTTCCCTAGGTCAGATATAGCCAATGCCAGCCGGCTTTAAGACGGACCCGCCGCTGGCCAAGGCCGAGCCCATCAGCGACAGCGTTTTTCGCCTCTGTGATAACGTATTTAAGAGAGTGAACAAGTTGTCGCGCAGCAGTAATTGCAGCGAGTGAGAGGAGTGAGAATATGTGAGAGAAACATCCTGCAGACACGTAGGTCAGTGAAGAAGGAGGGGGAGGAGATGCTCCAGGTGCCAGAGCAGCGATTCCCCTGCGGCCTATGGTGAAGACCATGGTGAGGCAGGATATCCCCCTGCAGCCCGCGGGCGGTGGAGCAGATGACTGCCTACACCCCGTGGAGGGTCCCCACGCCAGAGTAGGTGGATACCTGAAGGAAGCTGTGACCCCGTGGGAAGCCTGCACCGGAGCAGGCTCCTGGCAGGACCTGTGGCCCGTGGAGAGAGAGAAGCCCACAGTGGAGCAGGTTTGCTGCCAGAGACCCCATGAGGGGGGCTCACGCTGGAGCAGTCGGTTCCTGAAAGACTGCACACCATGGAGGAGACCCACGCTGGAGCAGTTCATGAAGGGCTGAACCCGTGGGAAGACTCACGTTGGAGAAGTCATGGAGGACTTTCTCCCGTGAGGGGGACCCCGCATTGGAGCAGGGGAAACGTGTGAGGAGTCCTCCCCCTGAGGAGGAAGGAGGGGCAGAAAACAACAGTGTGATGAACTGACCCCAACCCCCATTCCCTGTTTTCCCCCTGTGCCGCTGGGGGGGAGGAAGGAGGAAAATCGGGATCAAAGTTACACCCGGGAAAGGAGGGAGGGGTGGGGGGAAGGTGTTTTAAGATTTGGGTTTATTTCTCATTACTCCTCTCTGAGTTAATTGGTAATAAATCACATTTCCCTTCAGTTGAGTCTGTTTTGCCCGTGACGGTAAAAGCTGAGTGATCTCCCTGTCCTTATCTCAACCCCACAAGGCTGTTGTTATTTTTTTTTCTCTCCTCTCTCCTGTCCAGTTAAGGAGGGGGAGTGATAGAGTGGCTTTGGTGGGCACCTGGCATTTTAGCCAGGGTCAACCCACCACTGCCACACCGCAGTGCCGTGCGGTGCTGTGTGGTGTGGTGCAGCAGTCACCTACCTGGACGTGCCCCCTGGCCCGCAGTACGTCATACTCCAGGCTGAACTTCATCATGCGTACCAGGAACCAAACCTGCTCAGCTGCAGGGCGGACATTAGACTGCCCCATGGCACCAGTGCAGCTGCATTGGTCAGAGTCACCAGCACAGGCCTGCAATGTGGATCCCCAGTGACGGGACCCCAAAGCTGCTGGGGTGGCAGAGGCTGAGGCTGCAGTCTGCTGAGACGGCGCCAGACTGTGGTGCCTGTTGCCTGCTGTCTGTTACCATGGGGTCCTGCACTCCCCTTTTATAGTCTGGCAGGCATGCCCCCACTTTGTGACATCATTGGTCAGACAGAACCATGGTGACACCAGAGGGCAGGCAGAGCTGGTACGGGCAGAGGTGAGGGGCTCAGGAGGGACTGGGACGTGCCCCTGGAAATCAGTGGTGGCAGCTGGTAGAAGGCCACGATCTGCAGGACAGGGGACCCTGGGGGTGCTTCAGAGCGGAGCGAGAAAGAGGAGGGAGATAAGGACAAGTAAGGGCCGGGGACACCCGGCCTCCCTGCACTGCCCGGGGTCACCCTCGGTCCCCACCCTTTCTCCCCACCTTTCGCTGCGCCTGTCCTTGCCGGACTGGGGGCGAGATGGGGCTGGGGATGCTCCTGCCACTGCCTGGACCTGACTGAGCCTCGGGGCCTCACTGGGACCCCCGTGAGCAGTGCCGGCACAGGGCTGGGGACTCAGCCAGAGCTGATGTAGTCGTTAGGTCCAGGCCGAGGTCTGATCAGTACCTGTGGGCATGTAAACTATCTAACAAGCAGAGATGGGTTGGGGGTCAACGCTCCACCAGTTACTACACTGAACGTCAGGATGGTGTTGAAAAACAGTAACAGCTTGGGAATTGTTGAAAGACAGTTAACGGCTCAGGAAGCTTGGGCAGCGGTGCAAATCTCAACAAATAACAATTTTCCAACAGTGTGATATAAGCTTTAGCTGATGGAAGACGCGGTGGACACCCAAGTCCCTGGTGCCAAATAAAGAAATGCCAGCTCTTACATACATCAAGGGTTAGGGAGTTTCATTGCCGATTTCAGAGACAATGGGTTCCCGAGACGATGGCGTAAGCTTCCTCTACGTATCTTAGATGTTGCATGTGTGCAAACAAGATCACAGAGCAACCTGTTGGTGCCTGGTGGGAGGGGAGGTGTGAGGTCTCTCAGCCTCCAGGGGTAACCTTGAGAGGGGTCCCTGCCCGAGGGGAGTGCTGCCCCCCAAGCCCCGTGGGTCTTCCAAGCAGTGGCCGGGGAGCAGGCGGGGAGTGGGGAGGGAAGGGTGCCGGGGGAGCAGCATCAACAGTGCTACGCAGGGTGGGAGTGGACGCTATACCCGGCCCGTTTGGTGGGCTCCTGCAGCGTTTTGCTGAGGTTTTGGGCTTTCACTCGTGCTGGGCAGCGAGGACGGGCGCCCGTCTGCGGGCTGCCTGCCCCCATGGCACCAGCTGCTGCGTTGGCCCTGTGGTCCCACCCGCTTTGACTCTGAACCTCAAAGCGTGCTCTGCCGTGCCGTGCTGTTCTCACACGGGGATCCCTGGGGAGGGACGCTGCTGCTGGGTCCCCCCTGAAGGATGGTGGCTGCCAGGGGCTGGGCTGTGCGGGCACCGACGGAGGCCGGGACCGGCCTGCCCTGCCCTGCCCTGCCCGAGGTGGGCAGCAGCTCCAGAGCTCCTGCCAGGCCCCGCACCCCTTCCCATGGGGAGCCCCGCAAGTTCGTCATTGAAGGCGTCAAGGGCCAGACCCCTCCATCTCTTCCAGGTGCCATCCTGGCCCCAGGCAGTGCCCGAAGGGATGGGGCAGGGGTTCCTTGCTTCCTCAGGACCCTCACCATCAGAAGCTGGAGCGGCATCCTGGGGTGCTGCAGCACCCCCAGACCCTGGCTGGGCAGGGCAGCGGAGGCCCGTGGGGACGCAGGAGGGGGTGGGAGGCGTCCAGCACTGCTGGGAGCAGTGGCCAAAGCTCGGGACGCTGCAGAGTTTCATGGGTGGTTTTGGAGTGACGTGAGACCCCCAAGCGGCACCGATAAGCGGGGGACTGGGATGGCTCCAGCAGCAGGGCCCTGCCAGTCAGCGGTGGCCACATAGAGGTATCTCTGTGTGTCTATATACATCTTTATATATCCGTGTGTTTATACCCTCATCCACACAGAGAAAGGCTCTGCCTAGCCTTCCCTCCAGACCTTCAGATGGGGCTGCAAGGACCATGCCTGTCCCCAGGGAGAGAAGGGCCCCCAAGGGTCCCACAGCTCTTTGCTGCCCACCCCATGCACACCCCCAGCCCACACTGGCTGGTGCCAGTGCCAGTGCCACAGCCCTTCCCGGGGCAGTGAGGCCCCAGCCTCACCCCAGCCCCCAGGCAGGAGAGGGAGGACACACGCTCCAGGGTGTGTTTGCATTTTACTGGATTGCTCTGGAGCGGGGTGCAATGGGAGGATGTGGGCGCATGGCCTGGCACAGCAGCCCAGGGGGCCGGGATGCCTCACCCCTGGTGCTGTTCCAGAATCACAGACTAGTTGAGGTGGGAAGGAATCTCTGGGCTCCATCTGGTCCCAACTCCGTGCTCAAGCAGGGCCTCCCAGAGCTGGTGGCCCAGGCCCATGCCTAGATCACAGAATCACAGAATTGCAGAATTGTAGGGGTTGGAAGGGACCTCGAAAGATCATCTAGTCCAAACCCCCTGCCAGAGCAGGAGCACCTAGAGTAGAGCACACAGGAACGCATCCAGGCGGGTTTTGAATGTCTCCAGAGAAGGAGACTCCACAACGCCTCTGGGCAGCTTGTTCCAATGCTATGTCACCCTCACAGCAAAAAAGTTTTTCCTTATGTGAATGTGGAACCTCCTGTGCTCCAGCTTGCACTCGTTGCCCCTTGTCCTGTCGTTGGCCATCACCGAGAAAAGCCCGGCTCCATCTTCCTGATGCTCGCCCTTTCCGTATTTATAAACATTAATGAGGTCACCCCTCAGTCTCCTCTTCTCCAGGCTAAAGAGACCCAGCTCCCTCAGCCTTCCATCATAAGGGAGATGTTCCACCCCCTTCAACGTCTTTGTGGCTCTGCGCTGGACTCTCTCAAGCAGTTCCCTGTCCTTCTGGAACTGAGGGGCCCAGAACTGGACACACTGTTTCAGATGGGGTCTCACCAGGCCAGAGGAGAGGGGGAGGAGAAACTCTCTCGACCTCCTGACCACCCCCCTTCTAATCCACCCCAGGATGCCGTTGGCCTTCTTGGCCATGAGGGCACATGGCTGGCTCAAGGTCATCCTGCTGTCCACCAGGACCCCCAGGTCCCTGTCCCCTGCGCTACTCTCTAACAGCTCAGTCCCCAACCTGTACTGGTCCATGGGGTTGTTCTTTCCCAGATGCAAGACTCTACACTTGCCCTTGTTGTATTTCATTACATTTCTCCCTGCCCAGCTCTGCAGCCTGTCCAGGTCTCTCTGAATGGCAGCACATCCTTCTGGTGTGTCAGCCACTCCTTCCAGTTTTGTGTCATCAGCAAACTTGTTGACAGTGCACTCTGTTCCCTCGTCCAGGTCATTGATGACTGTATTGAATAGTACTGGTCCCAGTATCAACCGCTGGGGGCCTCCACTAGGTACAAGATAGATACTAGATACTAGACTCTGTCCCATTGACCACAACTCTCTGACGCCTTTCGTTCAACCAATTCACAATCCACCTCACTACCCGATCATCCAGACCACCCCTCCTCAGTTTAGCCGCGAGGATGCTGTGGGAGATGGTGTCAAATGTTTTACTGAAACCAAGATAAACCTCAGCCACTGCACTACCGTCATCTATCCAGCTGGTTATGTCTTCATAAAAGGCCATCAGGTTGGTCAAACATGACTTCCCCTTGGTGAATCCATGTTGACTGCTCCTAATGACCCTCTTATCCTTGATATGCCTAGAGACAGCACCGAGGATAAGTTGTTCCATCACTTTTCCAGGGGTGGAGGTGAGGCTGACCGGTCTGTAGTTACCCAGGCCCTCCTTCTTGCCCTTTTTGAAGACTAGAGTGACATTTGCTTTCCTCCAGTCCTCAGGCACCTCACCTGTTCCCCACGACTTACCCAAGATGATGGAGAGCGGTCTAGCAACGACTTCTGCCAGCTCCCTCAGCACCCGTGGGTGCATCGCATCAGGGCCCACGGATTTATGTATGTCCAGCTTGCTTAATTGATCCCTAACCCAGTCCTCATCAACCAAGTCAAACTCCTCCTTTATCCTGACTTCCTCTGGGGCCTCAGGGGTCTGGGACTCCTGAGGACAGTCTCCATTCAGTAACTCCACCTTCTTCATATCCTCTGTCCCCTCAGATGGAGATGCCACCACCTCCCCGGGCAACTTGTGCCAGGGCTGAGGCACCCTCCCAGTGAAAAGTGTTTCCTGATGTTCAGAGGGACCCAGCTGTGCCCCAGTGTGTGCCTGTGGCCCCTGGTCCTGGCACCAGGCACTACTGGAAGAGCCTGGCTCTGGCCTCTTGGCCCCTTCCCTGCAGGTGCTGATGTCCGTGGATGAGATCCCCCTGATCCCTCTCCTCTCCCAGCTGAACAGCCCCAGCCCTCTCAGCGGAGGGCTCCCTCCCTCCACCTGCTGCCCTCGCTCCTCCTCGCGCAGCCCAGGACACCCTTGGCCACCTTTGCTGGTGGCCAGCGTGGTGCCCACCAGGACCTGCTCTGCCAGGCTGCTTTCCAGCCAGATGAAGCCAGCCTGGGCTGGTGCCTGGGCTCGTTCCTCCCCAGGGGCAGCACTTGACACTTGTTGAACTTCATGAGGTTCCGGCTGGCCCATTTCTCCAGCCCACCCAGGTGCCCAGGTGCCAAATTCTTGGGAGGGGATATAGCCAGGACAGCTGACCCAAACTGACCAAGGGGATATTCTGTACTATCTGACATCTGCTCAGCAATATTAGCTAGGGGGAAAGAGGAGGCAGTGGCAGGTATTCGTTTTTACGTTTGTCATCCAGAGCAACCACTACACGCACTGAAGCCCTACTTCCCGGGAGGCGGCTGGACATCATCTGCTGCTGAGAAGCAGAGAATAAAAATCTTTCTTTTCCTTTGCTTCTGCTCATGGCCTTTGCTTTTGCTTTATTAAACTGTCCTTATCTTGACCCACGTGCCTGTTGTTCTACTTTCTTTCCCCTGTCCATCTGAGGGGGAGAGCGATAGAGCGGCTTTGGTGGGCACCTGTCATCCAGTCAGGGTCAACCCACCACTGTCTTTTTTGGTGCCCATCGTGGGGCACAATAAGGATGCTGAGGGTGGCAGTGGCAGTGCTGGAGGCCAGGCAGCTCTTGGGAGGGTCTTGGCCAGGGCCGAGAAAGGGGCTGCTGGGGACGCCAGAACTCCAGCAAGGGCCAGGCACCATCCCGGGGATGGGCTGACACCCCACAGGAGGTGGGGCAGGGCCGGGTGCCTGGAGAGCAGCAGTGGCTGCAGGAAAGGCCCTGGAGGCCAAGCCCGGGCTGTGCTAGCAAGGGCGCGGGCAGCACCCCAGGGAAGGGCTTCCTCGGTGCTGCCGGGCCCAGGGGAGGCCATGCCTGGGCACCGGGTGCGGGATGGGGCTGCCCGGGTGCAGGCAGAGATGGGCACCATGGAGCGAGGCCAGCGGGGGCCTCAGCTGGTCGGGAGCTGGAGCGCCGGCGGCACGGGCAGAGGCCGAGGGCGCGGGCTCCGCTCGGCCGGGCGGAGAGGGAGCACAGGGAGCTCCAGCTCTGCCTGCTGCCACGGGCCTTCCTTGCCCCCGTCTTTCTCCTGAGACGGACCAGGCACAGACGAGTACTGGGGGAAAACTGTGGCTTTTTATTGGCTTCAGAAAGCGAGCGTGGGCGAGCTGCGGCTGGCAGCACGATGTCCTCGGGCCATCTGAATGCCTGGGGCGCCGTCCGTGCGTCCATCCCTGGCGTGTCTCCTCGTGCTGCTGCGTCTGGACACTGTGCAGGCTCAGGGCCAGGAAGCATCTCGGGGGACTCATCTGGCGCTGGCAGCGGGGTGCTGCTGCTTTCTCCGCCTCCGCCTGCGCCTCCGCATGCAGGGACACAGGAGAGCCTTGTGCAGTGCCCTGAGCAGCCTCCTGAAGCGGGAGGGCCATGGCAGTGGATTCTGGGGGGGGTGCGGGAGGGCGGTGGTGAGGCCTGTGGGGGAAGGAGAGCTGGGGACCTGCCAGCAGCAGCTGCTGGGACAGGGATGCGGGAGACGATCAGGCTGCAGCTGTCGCAAAGGGGGTGTGTGCACCATCGCACCGGGATGGGCCTCTGGGAAGGAATAGTAGGAGTCCCAGGAAGATGAGCTGCTCCCTGACAGGGAGTCCATGGCATCCAGGAGGCTCAGGGTGGACAGCGAGATCAGAAGGGGGTCCAGGCAGTCAAGGGTATGCTGGGAGGACTGGGGCCTCAGGCAGGTGGTCCACAGAGGAAAGGGAGTCCAGCGGGGCCCGTGTGGACAGAGGCTCCCTGGTTGGTGCCTCTATGCTGGCCCTGCAGAGGAAGGAGAGAGAAGAGACCCCGCCGCACCAGGGACCCTCCAGCGGGACCCACCAGCAGCACCCCTTCCTCGGCTGGTGGGCAGGGCTGGGCAGCGTGGGCAGGGCAGGGGGTGAGGGGCTGGGCCAGGATCTGAGGTCTCCCCCAGCACTCACACCTCCTGGGTGAGTGTGCAGTTCCACACTCCTTCCTCCACATCTCCAGGCTTTGTGTGGACTTCTCCGCTGCTCCCTCTGCCGGTGAAGAAGCTGCCAAGGGAAGAGATGGAGCGAGCGGCCGGCAGCCATTTGCAGGGGTGCTCAGTGCTGGCGCCACTCACTGCTGGGGCGTCGTGAAGGGGCGGCTTCATGTCCACAGGGCTGTGTGTCCTCTCCCAGCTATATCTACGGAGGCTCTCTTGCTTGGTCCCCGCCGGCAGTTCCAGTGGGGTGTCCTCGCCAAGAGCTGGTCCCAGCTCACCCACCGGCCTCTTGACAGTCTTGGAGGACCTGGGAGTTCTCAAGTGGTTGAGCGCCGCCAGCTCTGCCATTGCACTATGCCAGGACTCCAGAAAGGAAGAGAGGGAGTCAATGGAAATGGAGCTACTCGGTGGCAGGGGGCTCGCCGAGGCGGCTGCGGGCAGCATGTGGCCAATTGGTGGCCCTGGGGGTTTTTGAGGCGGCTGTGGTCAGTGTGTGGGCAACAGCAGCCCTGGGGGCTGCAGGGATGGCTGCAGGCAGCGTGTGGGCAATGGCACACAATGGCTTGCTCCCTTGCCTGCTCGGTTGCTCATCCCTGACTCTCGGCTGCAGAGGGAATTTGTGTCTCCACGCTCGGCAAGAACCCACCTTGCCAGAGCCCAGACCCCAGCACACACAAGAAGGGTCATGGGGATGCCTTGCAGAGGGCTTCAGGGCACCTGCACCCTGTGAGCACAGGTGGCGGCATGGGGCAGAGTACCATGGGTACCTGCTCTGCCAGGCTGCTTTCCAGCCAGGTGAAGCCAGCCTGGGCTGGTGCCTGGGCTCGTTCCTCCCCAGGGGCAGCACTTGACACTTGTTGAACTTCATGAGGTTCCGGCTGGCCCATTTCTCCAGCCCACCCATTCCCAGATGCCCAGGTGCCAGCACATCCATGGGGGTACCAGTCACTACCCCCCACCGTTTTGTGGGTGTCAGTGGTGCCTGGCACCAGCTGGTCTATGCTGGGTTTGGTCACTGAGGGGGCTGCAGCCCAGCTGCGGGATGGGTGGATGAACCACAGCACCAGGGAGAGAGAAAACATTTATTAGCATGTCAGACGGAGGGGGACCCCAGAGGTTTCCTGGTCACAGGCCTCACAGCTGTTACAGGAACAACAGAATCCAGGAATGCGGAAGTGGATGTGGGTGTCCAGCAGTGGCATCTCAGGCAGCCTGTCAGGCAGTTCCACAGGTGGGCACAGCCCTTCTGAAGGCACTGTCCTGTCCTGCCCAGCCCCAGGGCCTCCTGGGAACGTGCCCTGCGCATGGGCATCTTCTGCTGGGGACTGGTCTCTGCTGGGGTGCTCCTTGCCCAGCCCCACAGGGCTGCTCCTCTTCACCTCCATCGGGCTTCTTCTGTCCAACATCTCCGTGGGGCTGCTCCTTTCTGGTAGCCCACTCCCGGCCGCCTCAAGGCCACCCGCCCCACCTTGCCTCTGGGCCAGCGAGTGGTCCTGGAGTGGCTGGGTCACCTCCTCAATGGCCGGGGTGTCTTGGGGGAGTGCCATGGCGAGCTCCCCCATGGGCACGTCCATGGCTTCAGGGCTGGAGGGGAGTGCTGCCAGCTCCACCATTGCACTGGGCTGGGCCTCCGGGAAGAAGTCCAGGGAGGACTGGGAGGTGGGGTGATCATCAAGGCGGGGCAGGGAGGCCAGCAGGGCCTGTGCCATGATGGGCTGCTGGAAGGAGCAGAGGGAGCCATGGGATGAGGAGGTGATCCTCAACAGGGAGCTCATGGAGTCCAGGGAGGAGCGGAGGGAACCACGGGGAGAGGAGCTGCTGCTCAACAGGGAGCCCAGGGAGTCCATGGAGGCCAGTGGGGCCCGCGGGGACAGGCGCTCCCTGCTCGGTACCTCTATGCTGTCCCTGCAGAGGAAGGAGAAAGAAGAGACCTTGCTGCACCCCAGCCCATCCAGTGGGACCCGCTGGCAGCTCCTCCTCCTCAGCGGGTGGGCAGGGCTGGGCAGCGTGGGCAGGGGCAGGGTGAGGGGCTGGGGCAGGATCAGGGTCTCCCCCAGTACTCACATCTCCTGGGTGAGTGTGCAGTTCCACACTCCTTCCTCCACCCAGGGAGGAGCAGCTGGCAGCCCACAGCACAGCCCCGGTTCAGGGCTGCTGTGGAGTGTTGGCTGTTTGCAGGGTGCTTGGTGCTGGGGCCACTCATCACTCTGCTCATCCTCCTCGGCTGTGCCCGTGCTCCTCCAGCACTGTGGCTTCTTCCACCAGCTCTGCAGGACCCCCAGATGATGGGTGAGATGGCAGCAGCTCTTGGCCCCACACCAAAGCCCACCACACACCACCCAAGGGCACCCCACCCCACGCCACACCACAGGATGCATCCCCACCCTACGCCAATGTAACGGGTCTGCATGGCAAGGTTTTGGTAGCGGGGGGGTTACAGGGGTGGCTTCTGTACGAAGCTGCTAGAAGTTTCCCTAGGTCAGATATAGCCAATGCCAGCCGGCTTTAAGACGGACCCGCCGCTGGCCAAGGCCGAGCCCATCAGCGACAGCGTTTTTCGCCTCTGTGATAACGTATTTAAGAGAGTGAACAAGTTGTCGCGCAGCAGTAATTGCAGCGAGTGAGAGGAGTGAGAATATGTGAGAGAAACATCCTGCAGACACGTAGGTCAGTGAAGAAGGAGGGGGAGGAGATGCTCCAGGTGCCAGAGCAGCGATTCCCCTGCGGCCTATGGTGAAGACCATGGTGAGGCAGGATATCCCCCTGCAGCCCGCGGGCGGTGGAGCAGATGACTGCCTACACCCCGTGGAGGGTCCCCACGCCAGAGTAGGTGGATACCTGAAGGAAGCTGTGACCCCGTGGGAAGCCTGCACCGGAGCAGGCTCCTGGCAGGACCTGTGGCCCGTGGAGAGAGAGAAGCCCACGCTGGAGCAGGATTGCTGCCAGAGACCCCATGAGGGGGGCTCACGCTGGAGCAGTCGGTTCCTGAAAGACTGCACACCATGGAGGAGACCCACGCTGGAGCAGTTCATGAAGGGCTGAACCCGTGGGAAGACTCACGTTGGAGAAGTCATGGAGGACTTTCTCCCGTGAGGGGGACCCCGCATTGGAGCAGGGGAAACGTGTGAGGAGTCCTCCCCCTGAGGAGGAAGGAGGGGCAGAAAACAACAGTGTGATGAACTGACCCCAACCCCCATTCCCTGTTTTCCCCCTGTGCCGCTGGGGGGGAGGAAGGAGGAAAATCGGGATCAAAGTTACACCCGGGAAAGGAGGGAGGGGTGGGGGGAAGGTGTTTTAAGATTTGGGTTTATTTCTCATTACTCCTCTCTGAGTTAATTGGTAATAAATCACATTTCCCTTCAGTTGAGTCTGTTTTGCCCGTGATGGTAAAAGCTGAGTGATCTCCCTGTCCTTATCTCAACCCCACAAGCCTGTTGTTATTTTTTTTTCTCTCCTCTCTCCTGTCCAGTTAAGGAGCGGGAGTGATAGAGTGGCTTTGGTGGGCACCTGGCATTTTAGCCAGGGTCAACCCACCACTGCCACACCGCAGTGCCGTGCGGTGCTGTGTGGTGTGGTGCAGCAGTCACCTACCTGGACGTGCCCCCTGGCCCGCAGTACGTCATACTCCAGGCTGAACTTCATCATGCGTACCAGGAACCAAACCTGCTCAGCTGCAGGGCGGACATTAGACTGCCCCATGGCACCAGTGCAGCTGCGTTGGTCAGAGTCACCAGCACAGGCCTGCAATGTGGATCCCCAGTGACGGGACCCCAAAGCTGCTGGGGTGGCAGAGGCTGAGGCTGCAGTCTGCTGAGACGGCGCCAGACTGTGGTGCCTGTTGCCTGCTGTCTGTTACCATGGGGTCCTGCACTCCCCTTTTATAGTCTGGCAGACATGCCCCCACTTTGTGACATCATTGGTCAGACAGAACCATGGTGACACCAGAGGGCAGGCAGAGCTGGTACGGGCAGAGGTGAGGGGCTCAGGAGGGACTGGGACGTGCCCCTGGAAATCAGTGGTGGCAGCTGGTAGAAGGCCACGATCTGCAGGACAGGGGACCCTGGGGGTGCTTCAGAGCGGAGCGAGAAAGAGGAGGGAGATAAGGACAAGTAAGGGCCGGGGACACCCGGCCTCCCTGCACTGCCCGGGGTCACCCTCAGTCCCCACCCTTTCTCCCCACCTTTGGCTGCGCCTGTCCTTGCCGGACTGGGGGCGAGATGGGGCTGGGGATGCTCCTGCCACTGCCTGGACCTGACTGAGCCTCGGGGCCTCACTGGGACCCCCGTGAGCAGTGCCGGCACAGGGCTGGGGACTCAGCCAGAGCTGATGTAGTCGTTAGGTCCAGGCCGAGGTCTGATCAGTACCTGTGGGCATGTAAACTATCTAACAAGCAGAGATGGGTTGGGGGTCAACGCTCCACCAGTTACTACACTGAACGTCAGGATGGTGTTGAAAAACAGGAACAGCTTGGGAATTGTTGAAAGACAGTTAACGGCTCAGGAAGCTTGGGCAGCGGTGCAAATCTCAACAAATAACAATTTTCCAACAGTGTGATATAAGCTTTAGCTGATGGAGGACGCGGTGGACACGATTGGTGAAGAGATCCCCCAAGTCCCTGGTGCCAAATAAAGAAATGCCAGCTCTTACATACATCGAGGGTTAGGGAGTTTCATTGCCGATTTCAGAGACAATGGGTTCCCGAGATGATGGCGTAAGCTTCCTCTACATATCTTAGATGTTGCATGTGTGCAAACAAGATCACAGAGCAACCTGTTGGTGCCTGGTGGGAGGGGAGGTGTGAGGTCTCTCAGCCTCCAGGGGTAACCTTGAGAGGGGTCCCTGCCCGAGGGGAGTGCTGCCCCCCAAGCCCCGTGGGTCTTCCAAGCAGTGGCCGGGGAGCAGGCGGGGAGCGGGGAGGGAAGGGTGCCGGGGGAGCAGCATCAACAGTGCTACGCAGGGTGGGAGTGGACGCTGTACCCGGCCCGTTTGGTGGGCTCCTGCAGCGCTGTGCTGAGGTTTTGGGCTTTCACTCGTGCTGGGCAGCGAGGACGGGCGCCCGTCTGCGGGCTGCCTGCCCCCATGGCACCAGCTGCTGCGTTGGCCCTGTGGTCCCACCCGCTTTGGCTCTGAACCTCAAAGCGTGCCCTGCCGTGCCGTGCTGTTCTCACACGGGGATCCCTGGGGAGGGACGCTGCTGCTGGGTCCCCCCTGAAGGATGGTGGCTGCCAGGGGCTTGGCTGTGCGGGCACCGATGGAGGCCGGGACCGACCTGCCCTGCCCTGCCCTGCCCGAGGTGGGCAGCAGCTCCAGAGCTCCTGCCAGGCCCCGCACCCCTTCCCATGGGGAGCCCCGCAAGTTCGTCATTGAAGGCGTCAAGGGCCAGACCCCTCCATCTCTTCCAGGTGCCATCCTGGCCCCAGGCAGTGCCCGAAGGGATGGGGCAGGGGTTCCTTGCTTCCTCAGGACCCTCACCATCAGAAGCTGGAGCGGCATCCTGGGGTGCTGCAGCACCCCCAGACCCTGGCTGGGCAGGGCAGCGGAGGCCCGTGGGGACGCAGGAGGGGGTGGGAGGCATCCAGCACTGCTGGGAGCAGTGGCCAAAGCTCAGGACGCTGCAGAGTTTCATGGGTGGTTTTGGAGTGACGTGAGGCCCCCAAGCAGCACCGATAAGCGGGGGACTGGGATGGCTCCAGCAGCAGGGCCCTGCCAGTCAGCGGTGGCCACATAGAGGTATCTGTGTGTGTCTATATACATCTTTATATATCCGTGTGTTTATACACTCATCCACACAGAGAAAGGCTCTGCCTAGCCTTCCCTCCAGACCTTCAGATGGGGCTGCAAGGACCATGCCTGTCCCCAGGCAGAGAAGGGCCCCCAAGGGTCCCACAGCTCTTTGCTGCCCACCCCATGCACACCCCCAGCCCACACTGGCTGGTGCCAGTGCCAGTGCCGCAGCCCTTCCCGGGGCAGTGAGGCCCCAGCCTCACCCCAGCCCCCAGGCAGGAGAGGGAGGACACACGCTCCAGGGTGTGTTTGCATTTTACTGGATTGCTCTGGAGCGGGGTGCAATGGGAGGATGTGGACGCATGGCCTGGCACAGCAGCCCAGGGGGCCGGGATGCCTCACCCCTGGTGCTGTTCCAGAATCACAGACTAGTTGATGTGGGAAGGAATCTCTGGGCTCCGTCTGGTCCCAACTCCGTGCTCAAGCAGGACCTCCCAGAGCTGGTGGCCCAGGCCCGTGCCTAGATCACAGAATCACAGAATTGCAGAATGTTAGGGGTTAGAAGGGACCTCGAAAGATCATCTAGTCCAAACCCCCTGCCAGAGCAGGAGCACCTAGAGTAGAGCACACAGGAATGCATCCAGGCGGGTTTTGAATGTCTCCAGAGAAGGAGACTCCACAACGCCTCTGGGCAGCTTGTTCCAGTGCTATGTCACCCTCACAGCAAAAAAGTTTTTTCCTTATGTGAATGTGGAACCTCCTGTGCTCCAGCTTGCACTCGTTGCCCCTTGTGCTATCGTTGGCCATCACCGAGAAAAGCCCGGCTCCATCTTCCTGATGCTCGCCCTTTCCGTATTTATAAACATTAATGAGGTCACCCCTCAGTCTCCTCTTCTCCAGGCTAAAGAGACCCAGCTCCCTCAGCCTTCCATCATAAGGGAGATGTTCCACCCCCTTCAACGTCTTTGTGGCTCTGCGCTGGACTCTCTCAAGCAGTTCCCTGTCCTTCTGGAACTGAGGGGCCCAGAACTGGACACACTGTTTCAGATGGGGTCTCACCAGGCCAGAGGAGAGGGGGAGGAGAAACTCTCTCGACCTCCTGACCACCCCCCTTCTAATCCACCCCAGGATGCCGTTGGCCTTCTTGGCCATGAGGGCACATGGCTGGCTCAAGGTCATCCTGCTGTCCACCAGGACCCCCAGGTCCCTGTCCCCTGCGCTACTCTCTAACAGCTCAGTCCCCAACCTGTACTGGTCCATGGGGTTGTTCTTTCCCAGATGCAAGACTCTACACTTGCCCTTGTTGTATTTCATTACATTTCTCCCTGCCCAGCTCTGCAGCCTGTCCAGGTCTCTCTGAATGGCAGCACATCCTTCTGGTGTGTCAGCCACTCCTTCCAGTTTTGTGTCATCAGCAAACTTGCTGACAGTGCACTCTGTTCCCTCGTCCAGGTCATTGATGACTGTATTGAATAGTACTGGTCCCAGTATCAACCGCTGGGGGCCTCCACTAGGTACAAGATAGATACTAGATACTAGACTCTGTCCCATTGACCAAAACTCTCTGACGTCTTTCGTTCAACCAATTCACAATCCACCTCACTACCCGATCATCCAGACCACCCCTCCTCAGTTTAGCCGCGAGGATGCTGTGGGAGATGGTGTCAAATGTTTTACTGAAACCAAGATAAACCACAGCCACTGCACTACCGTCATCTATCCAGCTGGTTATGTCTTCATAAAAGGCCATCAGGTTGGTCAAACATGACTTCCCCTTGGTGAATCCATGTTGACTGCTCCTAATGACCCTCTTATCCTTGATATGCCTAGAGACAGCACCGAGGATAAGTTGTTCCATCACTTTTCCAGGGGTGGAGGTGAGGCTGACCGGTCTGTAGTTACCCAGGCCCTCCTTCTTGCCCTTTTTGAAGACTAGAGTGACATTTGCTTTCCTCCAGTCCTCAGGCACCTCACCTGTTCCCCACGACTTACCCAAGATGATGGAGAGCGGTCTAGCAACGACTTCTGCCAGCTCCCTCAGCACCCGTGGGTGCATCGCATCAGGGCCGACGGATTTATGTATGTCCAGCTTGCTTAATTGATCCCTAACCCAGTCCTCATCAACCAAGTCAAACTCCTCCTTTATCCTGACTTCCTCTGGGGCCTCAGGGGTCTGGGACTCCTGAGGACAGTCTCCATTCAGTAACTCCACCTTCTTCATATCCTCTGTCCCCTCAGATGGAGATGCCACCACCTCCCCGGGCAACTTGTGCCAGGGCTGAGGCACCCTCCCAGTGAAAAGTGTTTCCTGATGTTCAGAGGGACCCAGCTGTGCCCCAGTGTGTGCCTGTGGCCCCTGGTCCTGGCACCAGGCACTACTGGAAGAGCCTGGCTCTGGCCTCTTGGCCCCTTCCCTGCAGGTGCTGATGTCCGTGGATGAGATCCCCCTGATCCCTCTCCTCTCCCAGCTGAACAGCCCCAGCCCTCTCAGCGGAGGGCTCCCTCCCTCCACCTGCTGCCCTCGCTCCTCCTCGCGCAGCCCAGGACACCCTTGGCCACCTTTGCTGGTGGCCAGCGTGGTGCCCACCAGGACCTGCTCTGCCAGGCTGCTTTCCAGCCAGATGAAGCCAGCCTGGGCTGGTGCCTGGGCTCGTTCCTCCCCAGGGGCAGCACTTGACACTTGTTGAACTTCATGAGGTTCCGGCTGGCCCATTTCTCCAGCCCACCCAGGTGCCCAGGTGCCAAATTCTTGGGAGGGGATATAGCCAGGACAGCTGACCCAAACTGACCAAGGGGATATTCTGTACTATCTGACATCTGCTCAGCAATATTAGCTAGGGGGAAAGAGGAGGCAGTGGCGGGTATTCGTTTTTACGTTTGTCATCCAGAGCAACCACTACACGCACTGAAGCCCTACTTCCCGGGAGGCGGCTGGACATCATCTGCTGCTGAGAAGCAGAGAATAAAAATCTTTCTTTTCCTTTGCTTCTGCTCTTGGCCTTTGCTTTTGCTTTATTAAACTGTCCTTATCTTGACCCACGTGCCTGTTGTTCTACTTTCTTTCCCCTGTCCATCTGAGGGGAAGAGCGATAGAGCAGCTTTGGTGGGCACCTGTCATCCAGTCAGGGTCAACCCACCACTGTCTTTTTTGGTGCCCATCGTGGGGCACAATAAGGATGCTGAGGGTGGCAGTGGCAGTGCTGGAGGCCAGGCAGCTCTTGGGAGGGTCTTGGCCAGGGCCGAGGAAGGGGCTGCTGGGGACCCCAGAACTCCAGCAAGGGCCAGGCACCATCCCGGGGATGGGCTGACACCCCACAGGCGGTGGGGCAGGGCCGGGTGCCTGGAGAGCAGCAGTGGCTGCAGGAAAGGCCCTGGAGGCCAAGCCCGGGCTGTGCTAGCAAGGGCGCGGGCAGCACCCCAGGGAAGGGCTTCCTCGGTGCTGCCGGGCCCAGGGGAGGCCGTGCCTGGGCACCGGGTGCGGGATGGGGCTGCCCGGGTGCAGGCAGAGATGGGCACCGTGGAGCGAGGCCAGCGGAGGCCTCAGGTGGTCGGGAGCTGGAGCGCCGGCGGCACGGGCAGAGGCCGAGGGCACGGGCTCCGCTCGGCCGGGCGGAGAGGGAGCACAGGGAGCTCCAGCTCTGCCTGCTGCCACGGGCCTTCCTTGCCCCCGTCTTTCTCCTGAGACGGACCAGGCACAGACGAGTACTGGGGGAAAACTGTGGCTTTTTATTGGCTTCAGAAAGCGAGCGTGGGCGAGCTGCGGCTGGCAGCACGATGTCCTCGGGCCAGCTGAATGCCTGGGGCGCCGTCCGTGCGTCCATCCCTGGCGTGTCTCCTCCTGCTGCTGCCTCTGGACGCTGTGCAGGCTCAGGGCCAGGAAGCATCTCGGGGGACTCATCTGGCGCTGGCAGCGGGGTGCTGCTGCTTTCTCCACCTCCGCCTGCGCCTCCGCATGCAGGGACACAGGAGAGCCTTGTGCAGTGCCCTGAGCAGCCTCCTGAAGCGGGAGGGCCATGGCAGTGGATTCTGGGGGGGGTGCGGGAGGGCGGTGGTGAGGCCTGTGGGGGAAGGAGAGCTGGGGACCTGCCAGCAGCAGCTGCTGGGACAGGGATGCGGGAGACGATCAGGCTGCAGCTGTCGCAAAGGGGGTGTGTGCACCATCGCACCGGGATGGGCCTCTGGGAAGGAATAGTAGGAGTCCCAGGAAGATGAGCTGCTCCCTGACAGGGAGTCCATGGCATCCAGGAGGCTCAGGGTGGACAGCGAGATCAGAAGGGGGTCCAGGCAGTCAAGGGTATGCTGGGAGGACTGGGGCCTCAGGCAGGTGGTCCACAGAGGAAAGGGAGTCCAGCGGGGCCCGTGTGGACAGAGGCTCCCTGGTTGGTGCCTCTATGCTGGCCCTGCAGAGGAAGGAGAGAGAAGAGACCCCGCCGCACCAGGGACCCTCCAGCGGGACCCACCAGCAGCACCCCATCCTCGGCTGGTGGGCAGGGCTGGGCAGCATGGGCAGGGCAGGGGGTGAGGGGCTGGGCCAGGATCTGAGGTCTCCCCCAGCACTCACACCTCCTGGGTGAGTGTGCAGTTCCACACTCCTTCCTCCACATCTCCAGGCTTTGTGTGGACTTCTCCGCTGCTCCCTCTGCCGGTGAAGAAGCTGCCAAGGGAAGAGATGGAGCGAGCGGCCGGCAGCCATTTGCAGGGGTGCTCAGTGCTGGCGCCACTCACTGCTGGGGCGTCGTGAAGGGGCGGCTTCATGTCCACAGGGCTGTGTGTCCTCTCCCAGCTATATCTACGGAGGCTCTCTTGCTTGGTCCCCGCCGGCAGTTCCAGTGGGGTGTCCTCGCCAAGAGCTGGTCCCAGCTCACCCACCGGCCTCTTGACAGTCTTGGAGGACCTGGGAGTTCTCAAGTGGTTGAGCGCCGCCAGCTCTGCCATTGCACTATGCCAGGACTCCAGAAAGGAAGAGAGGGAGTCAATGGAAATGGAGCTACTCGGTGGCAGGGGGCTCGCCGAGGCGGCTGCGGGCAGCATGTGGCCAATTGGTGGCCCTGGGGGTTTTTGAGGCGGCTGTGGTCAGTGTGTGGGCAACAGCAGCCCTGGGGGCTGCAGGGATGGCTGCAGGCAGCGTGTGGGCAATGGCACACAATGGCTTGCTCCCTTGCCTGCTCGGTTGCTCATCCCTGACTCTCGGCTGCAGAGGGAATTTGTGTCTCCACGCTCGGCAAGAACCCACCTTGCCAGAGCCCAGACCCCAGCACACACAAGAAGGGTCATGGGGATGCCTTGCAGAGGGCTTCAGGGCACCTGCACCCTGTGAGCACAGGTGGCGGCATGGGGCAGAGTACCATGGGTACCTGCTCTGCCAGGCTGCTTTCCAGCCAGGTGAAGCCAGCCTGGGCTGGTGCCTGGGCTCGTTCCTCCCCAGGGGCAGCACTTGACACTTGTTGAACTTCATGAGGTTCCGGCTGGCCCATTTCTCCAGCCCACCCATTCCCAGATGCCCAGGTGCCAGCACATCCATGGGGGTACCAGTCACTACCCCCCACCGTTTTGTGGGTGTCAGTGGTGCCTGGCACCAGCTGGTCTATGCTGGGTTTGGTCACTGAGGGGGCTGCAGCCCAGCTGCGGGATGGGTGGATGAACCACAGCACCAGGGAGAGAGAAAACATTTATTAGCATGTCAGACGGAGGGGGACCCCAGAGGTTTCCTGGTCACAGGCCTCACAGCTGTTACAGGAACAACAGAATCCAGGAATGCGGAAGTGGATGTGGGTGTCCAGCAGTGGCATCTCAGGCAGCCTGTCAGGCAGTTCCACAGGTGGGCACAGCCCTTCTGAAGGCACTGTCCTGTCCTGCCCAGCCCCAGGGCCTCCTGGGAACGTGCCCTGCGCATGGGCATCTTCTGCTGGGGACTGGTCTCTGCTGGGGTGCTCCTTGCCCAGCCCCACAGGGCTGCTCCTCTTCACCTCCATCGGGCTTCTTCTGTCCAACATCTCCGTGGGGCTGCTCCTTTCTGGTAGCCCACTCCCGGCCGCCTCAAGGCCACCCGCCCCACCTTGCCTCTGGGCCAGCGAGTGGTCCTGGAGTGGCTGGGTCACCTCCTCAATGGCCGGGGTGTCTTGGGGGAGTGCCATGGCGAGCTCCCCCATGGGCACGTCCATGGCTTCAGGGCTGGAGGGGAGTGCTGCCAGCTCCACCATTGCACTGGGCTGGGCCTCCGGGAAGAAGTCCAGGGAGGACTGGGAGGTGGGGTGATCATCAAGGCGGGGCAGGGAGGCCAGCAGGGCCTGTGCCATGATGGGCTGCTGGAAGGAGCAGAGGGAGCCATGGGATGAGGAGGTGATCCTCAACAGGGAGCTCATGGAGTCCAGGGAGGAGCGGAGGGAACCACGGGGAGAGGAGCTGCTGCTCAACAGGGAGCCCAGGGAGTCCATGGAGGCCAGTGGGGCCCGCGGGGACAGGCGCTCCCTGCTCGGTACCTCTATGCTGTCCCTGCAGAGGAAGGAGAAAGAAGAGACCTTGCTGCACCCCAGCCCATCCAGTGGGACCCGCTGGCAGCTCCTCCTCCTCAGCGGGTGGGCAGGGCTGGGCAGCGTGGGCAGGGGCAGGGTGAGGGGCTGGGGCAGGATCAGGGTCTCCCCCAGTACTCACATCTCCTGGGTGAGTGTGCAGTTCCGCACTCCTTCCTCCACCCAGGGAGGAGCAGCTGGCAGCCCACAGCACAGCCCCGGTTCAGGGCTGCTGTGGAGTGTTGGCTGTTTGCAGGGTGCTTGGTGCTGGGGCCACTCATCACTCTGCTCATCCTCCTCGGCTGTGCCCGTGCTCCTCCAGCACTGTGGCTTCTTCCACCAGCTCTGCAGGACCCCCAGATGATGGGTGAGATGGCAGCAGCTCTTGGCCCCACACCAAAGCCCACCACACACCACCCAAGGGCACCCCACCCCACGCCACACCACAGGATGCATCCCCACCCTACGCCAATGTAACGGGTCTGCATGGCAAGGTTTTGGTAGCGGGGGGGTTACAGGGGTGGCTTCTGTACGAAGCTGCTAGAAGTTTCCCTAGGTCAGATATAGCCAATGCCAGCCGGCTTTAAGACGGACCCGCCGCTGGCCAAGGCCGAGCCCATCAGCGACAGCGTTTTTCGCCTCTGTGATAACGTATTTAAGAGAGTGAACAAGTTGTCGCGCAGCAGTAATTGCAGCGAGTGAGAGGAGTGTGAATATGTGAGAGAAACATCCTGCAGACACGTAGGTCAGTGAAGAAGGAGGGGGAGGAGATGCTCCAGGTGCCAGAGCAGCGATTCCCCTGCGGCCTATGGTGAAGACCATGGTGAGGCAGGATATCCCCCTGCAGCCCGCGGGCGGTGGAGCAGATGACTGCCTACACCCCGTGGAGGGTCCCCACGCCAGAGTAGGTGGATACCTGAAGGAAGCTGTGACCCCGTGGGAAGCCTGCACCGGAGCAGGCTCCTGGCAGGACCTGTGGCCCGTGGAGAGAGAGAAGCCCACGCTGGAGCAGGTTTGCTGCCAGAGACCCCATGAGGGGGGCTCACGCTGGAGCAGTCAGTTCCTGAAAGACTGCACACCATGGAGGAGACCCACGCTGGAGCAGTTCATGAAGGGCTGAACCCGTGGGAAGACTCACGTTGGAGAAGTCATGGAGGACTTTCTCCCGTGAGGGGGACCCCGCATTGGAGCAGGGGAAACGTGTGAGGAGTCCTCCCCCTGAGGAGGAAGGAGGGGCAGAAAACAACAGTGTGATGAACTGACCCCAACCCCCATTCCCTGTTTTCCCCCTGTGCCGCTGGGGGGGAGGAAGGAGGAAAATCGGGATCAAAGTTACACCCGGGAAAGGAGGGAGGGGTGGGGGGAAGGTGTTTTAAGATTTGGGTTTATTTCTCATTACTCCTCTCTGAGTTAATTGGTAATAAATCACATTTCCCTTCAGTTGAGTCTGTTTTGCCCGTGACGGTAAAAGCTGAGTGATCTCCCTGTCCTTATCTCAACCCCACAAGGCTGTTGTTATTTTTTTTTCTCTCCTCTCTCCTGTCCAGTTAAGGAGGGGGAGTGATAGAGTGGCTTTGGTGGGCACCTGGCATTTTAGCCAGGGTCAACCCACCACTGCCACACCGCAGTGCCGTGCGGTGCTGTGTGGTGTGGTGCAGCAGTCACCTACCTGGACGTGCCCCCTGGCCCGCAGTACGTCATACTCCAGGCTGAACTTCATCATGCGTACCAGGAACCAAACCTGCTCAGCTGCAGGGCGGACATTAGACTGCCCCATGGCACCAGTGCAGCTGCATTGGTCAGAGTCACCAGCACAGGCCTGCAATGTGGATCCCCAGTGACGGGACCCCAAAGCTGCTGGGGTGGCAGAGGCTGAGGCTGCAGTCTGCTGAGACGGCGCCAGACTGTGGTGCCTGTTGCCTGCTGTCTGTTACCATGGGGTCCTGCACTCCCCTTTTATAGTCTGGCAGACATGCCCCCACTTTGTGACATCATTGGTCAGACAGAACCATGGTGACACCAGAGGGCAGGCAGAGCTGGTACGGGCAGAGGTGAGGGGCTCAGGAGGGACTGGGACGTGCCCCTGGAAATCAGTGGTGGCAGCTGGTAGAAGGCCACGATCTGCAGGACAGGGGACCCTGGGGGTGCTTCAGAGCGGAGCGAGAAAGAGGAGGGAGATAAGGACAAGTAAGGGCCGGGGACACCCGGCCTCCCTGCACTGCCCGGGGTCACCCTCGGTCCCCACCCTTTCTCCCCACCTTTGGCTGCCCCTGTCCTTGCCGGACTGGGGGCGAGATGGGGCTGGGGATGCTCCTGCCACTGCCTGGACCTGACTGAGCCTCGGGGCCTCACTGGGACCCCCGTGAGCAGTGCCGGCACAGGGCTGGGGACTCAGCCAGAGCTGATGTAGTCGTTAGGTCCAGGCCGAGGTCTGATCAGTACCTGTGGGCATGTAAACTATCTAACAAGCAGAGATGGGTTGGGGGTCAACGCTCCACCAGTTACTACACTGAACGTCAGGATGGTGTTGAAAAACAGGAACAGCTTGGGAATTGTTGAAGACAGTTAACGGCTCAGGAAGCTTGGGCAGCGGTGCAAATCTCAACAGATAACAATTTTCCAACAGTGTGATATAAGCTTTAGCTGATGGAAGACGCAGTGGACACCCAAGTCCCTGGTGCCAAATAAAGAAATGCCAGCTCTTACATACATCAAGGGTTAGGGAGTTTCATTGCCGATTTCAGAGACAGTGGGTTCCCGAGATGATGGCGTAAGCTTCCTCTACGTATCTTAGATGTTGCATGTGTGCAAACAAGATCACAGAGCAACCTGTTGGTGCCTGGTGGGAGGGGAGGTGTGAGGTCTCTCAGCCTCCAGGGGTAACCTTGAGAGGGGTCCCTGCCCGAGGGGAGTGCTGCCCCCCAAGCCCCGTGGGTCTTCCAAGCAGTGGCCGGGGAGCAGGCGGGGAGTGGGGAGGGAAGGGTGCCGGGGGAGCAGCATCAACAGTGCTACGCAGGGTGGGAGTGGACGCTGTACCCGGCCCGTTTGGTGGGCTCCTGCAGCGTTTTGCTGAGGTTTTGGGCTTTCACTCGTGCTGGGCAGCGAGGACGGGCGCCCGTCTGCGGGCTGCCTGCCCCCATGGCACCAGCTGCTGCGTTGGCCCTGTGGTCCCACCCGCTTTGACTCTGAACCTCAAAGCGTGCCCTGCCGTGCCGTGCTGTTCTCACACGGGGATCCCTGGGGAGGGACGCTGCTGCTGGGTCCCCCCTGAAGGATGGTGGCTGCCAGGGGCTGGGCTGTGCGGGCACCGATGGAGGCCGGGACCGGCCTGCCCTGCCCTGCCCTGCCCGAGGTGGGCAGCAGCTCCAGAGCTCCTGCCAGGCCCCGCACCCCTTCCCATGGGGAGCCCCGCAAGTTCGTCATTGAAGGCGTCAAGGGCCAGACCCCTCCATCTCTTCCAGGTGCCATCCTGGCCCCAGGCAGTGCCCGAAGGGATGGGGCAGGGGTTCCTTGCTTCCTCAGGACCCTCACCATCAGAAGCTGGAGCGGCATCCTGGGGTGCTGCAGCACCCCCAGACCCTGGCTGGGCAGGGCAGCGGAGGCCCGTGGGGACGCAGGAGGGGGTGGGAGGCGTCCAGCACTGCTGGGAGCAGTGGCCAAAGCTCGGGACGCTGCAGAGTTTCATGGGTGGTTTTGGAGTGACGCGAGACCCCCAAGCGGCACCGATAAGCGGGGGACTGGGATGGCTCCAGCAGCAGGGCCCTGCCAGTCAGCGGTGGCCACATAGAGGTATCTCTGTGTGTCTATATACATCTTTATATATCCGTGTGTTTATACCCTCATCCACACAGAGAAAGGCTCTGCCTAGCCTTCCCTCCAGACCTTCAGATGGGGCTGCAAGGACCATGCCTGTCCCCAGGGAGAGAAGGGCCCCCAAGGGTCCCACAGCTCTTTGCTGCCCACCCCATGCACACCCCCAGCCCACACTGGCTGGTGCCAGTGCCAGTGCCGCAGCCCTTCCCGGGGCAGTGAGGCCCCAGCCTCACCCCAGCCCCCAGGCAGGAGAGGGAGGACACACGCTCCAGGGTGTGTTTGCATTTTACTGGATTGCTCTGGAGCGGGGTGCAATGGGAGGATGTGGGCGCATGGCCTGGCACAGCAGCCCAGGGGGCCGAGATGCCTCACCCCTGGTGCTGTTCCAGAATCACAGACTAGTTGAGGTGGGAAGGAATCTCTGGGCTCCATCTGGTCCCAACTCCGTGCTCAAGCAGGGCCTCCCAGAGCTGGTGGCCCAGGCCCGTGCCTAGATCACAGAATCACAGAATTGCAGAATGGTAGGGGTTGGAAGGGACCTCGAAAGATCATCTAGTCCAAGCCCCCTGCCAGAGCAGGAGCACCTAGAGTAGAGCACACAGGAACGCATCCAGGCGGGTTTTGAATGTCTCCAGAGAAGGAGACTCCACAACGCCTCTGGGCAGCTTGTTCCAGTGCTATGTCACCCTCACAGCAAAAAAGTTTTTCCTTATGTGAATGTGGAACCTCCTGTGCTCCAGCTTGCACTCGTTGCCCCTTGTGCTATCGTTGGCCATCACCGAGAAAAGCCCGGCTCCATCCTCCTGATGCTCGCCCTTTCCGTATTTATAAACATTAATGAGGTCACCCCTCAGTCTCCTCTTCTCCAGGCTAAAGAGACCCAGCTCCCTCAGCCTTCCATCATAAGGGAGATGTTCCACCCCCTTCAACGTCTTTGTGGCTCTGCGCTGGACTCTCTCAAGCAGTTCCCTGTCCTTCTGGAACTGAGGGGCCCAGAACTGGACACACTGTTTCAGATGGGGTCTCACCAGGCCAGAGCAGAGGGGGAGGAGAAACTCTCTCGACCTCCTGACCACCCCCCTTCTAATCCACCCCAGGATGCCGTTGGCCTTCTTGGCCATGAGGGCACATGGCTGGCTCAAGGTCATCCTGCTGTCCACCAGGACCCCCAGGTCCCTGTCCCCTGCGCTACTCTCTAACAGCTCAGTCCCCAACCTGTACTGGTCCATGGGGTTGTTCTTTCCCAGATGCAAGACTCTACACTTGCCCTTGTTGTATTTCATTACATTTCTCCCTGCCCAGCTCTGCAGCCTGTCCAGGTCTCTCTGAATGGCAGCACATCCTTCTGGTGTGTCAGCCACTCCTTCCAGTTTTGTGTCATCAGCAAACTTGCTGACAGTGCACTCTGTTCCCTCGTCCAGGTCATTGATGACTGTATTGAATAGTACTGGTCCCAGTATCAACCGCTGGGGGCCTCCACTAGGTACAAGATAGATACTAGATACTAGACTCTGTCCCATTGACCACAACTCTCTGACGCCTTTCGTTCAACCAATTCACAATCCACCTCACTACCCGATCATCCAGACCACCCCTCCTCAGTTTAGCCGCGAGGATGCTGTGGGAGATGGTGTCAAATGTTTTACTGAAATCAAGATAAACCACAGCCACTGCACTACCGTCATCTATCCAGCTGGTTATGTCTTCATAAAAGGCCATCAGGTTGGTCAAACATGACTTCCCCTTGGTGAATCCATGTTGACTGCTCCTAATGACCCTCTTATCCTTGATATGCCTAGAGACAGCACCGAGGATAAGTTGTTCCATCACTTTTCCAGGGGTGGAGGTGAGGCTGACCGGTCTGTAGTTACCCAGGCCCTCCTTCTTGCCCTTTTTGAAGACTAGAGTGACATTTGCTTTCCTCCAGTCCTCAGGCACCTCACCTGTTCCCCACGACTTACCCAAGATGATGGAGAGCGGTCTAGCAACGACTTCTGCCAGCTCCCTCAGCACCCGTGGGTGCATCGCATCAGGGCCGACGGATTTATGTATGTCCAGCTTGCTTAATTGATCCCTAACCCAGTCCTCATCAACCAAGTCAAACTCCTCCTTTATCCTGACTTCCTCTGGGGCCTCAGGGGTCTGGGACTCCTGAGGACAGTCTCCATTCAGTAACTCCACCTTCTTCATATCCTCTGTCCCCTCAGATGGAGATGCCACCACCTCCCCGGGCAACTTGTGCCAGGGCTGAGGCACCCTCCCAGTGAAAAGTGTTTCCTGATGTTCAGAGGGACCCAGCTGTGCCCCAGTGTGTGCCTGTGGCCCATGGTCCTGGCACCAGGCACTACTGGAAGAGCCTGGCTCTGGCCTCTTGGCCCCTTCCCTGCAGGTGCTGATGTCCGTGGATGAGATCCCCCTGATCCCTCTCCTCTCCCAGCTGAACAGCCCCAGCCCTCTCAGCGAAGGGCTCCCTCCCTCCACCTGCTGCCCTCGCTCCTCCTCGCGCAGCCCAGGACACCCTTGGCCACCTTTGCTGGTGGCCAGCGTGGTGCCCACCAGGACCTGCTCTGCCAGGCTGCTTTCCAGCCAGATGAAGCCAGCCTGGGCTGGTGCCTGGGCTCGTTCCTCCCCAGGGGCAGCACTTGACACTTGTTGAACTTCATGAGGTTCCGGCTGGCCCATTTCTCCAGCCCACCCAGGTGCCCAGGTGCCAAATTCTTGGGAGGGGATATAGCCAGGACAGCTGACCCAAACTGACCAAGGGGATATTCTGTACTATCTGACATCTGCTCAGCAATATTAGCTAGGGGGAAAGAGGAGGCAGTGGCGGGTATTCGTTTTTACGTTTGTCATCCAGAGCAACCACTACACGCACTGAAGCCCTACTTCCCGGGAGGCGGCTGGACATCATCTGCTGCTGAGAAGCAGAGAATAAAAATCTTTCTTTTCCTTTGCTTCTGCTCATGGCCTTTGCTTTTGCTTTATTAAACTGTCCTTATCTTGACCCACGTGCCTGTTGTTCTACTTTCTTTCCCCTGTCCATCTGAGGGGGAGAGCGATAGAGCGGCTTTGGTGGGCACCTGTCATCCAGTCAGGGTCAACCCACCACTGTCTTTTTTGGTGCCCATCGTGGGGCACAATAAGGATGCTGAGGGTGGCAGTGGCAGTGCTGGAGGCCAGGCAGCTCTTGGGAGGGTCTTGGCCAGGGCCGAGGAAGGGGCTGCTGGGGACGCCAGAACTCCAGCAAGGGCCAGGCACCATCCCGGGGATGGGCTGACACCCCACAGGAGGTGGGGCAGGGCCGGGTGCCTGGAGAGCAGCAGTGGCTGCAGGAAAGGCCCTGGAGGCCAAGCCCGGGCTGTGCTAGCAAGGGCGCGGGCAGCACCCCAGGGAAGGGCTTCCTCGGTGCTGCCGGGCCCAGGGGAGGCCATGCCTGGGCACCGGGTGCGGGATGGGGCTGCCCGGGTGCAGGCAGAGATGGGCACCGTGGAGCGAGGCCAGCGGAGGCCTCAGCTGGTCGGGAGCTGGAGCGCCGGCGGCACGGGCAGAGGCCGAGGGCGCGGGCTCCGCTCGGCCGGGCGGAGAGGGAGCACAGGGAGCTCCAGCTCTGCCTGCTGCCACGGGCCTTCCTTGCCCCCGTCTTTCTCCTGAGACGGACCAGGCACAGACGAGTACTGGGGGAAAACTGTGGCTTTTTATTGGCTTCAGAAAGCGAGCGTGGGCGAGCTGCGGCTGGCAGCACGATGTCCTCGGGCCAGCTGAATGCCTGGGGCGCCGTCCGTGCGTCCATCCCTGGCGTGTCTCCTCCTGCTGCTGCCTCTGGACGCTGTGCAGGCTCAGGGCCAGGAAGCATCTCGGGGGACTCATCTGGCGCTGGCAGCGGGGTGCTGCTGCTTTCTCCGCCTCCGCCTGCGCCTCCGCATGCAGGGACACAGGAGAGCCTTGTGCAGTGCCCTGAGCAGCCTCCTGAAGCGGGAGGGCCATGGCAGTGGATTCTGGGGGGGGTGCGGGAGGGCGGTGGTGAGGCCTGTGGGGGAAGGAGAGCTGGGGACCTGCCAGCAGCAGCTGCTGGGACAGGGATGCGGGAGACGATCAGGCTGCAGCTGTCGCAAAGGGGGTGTGTGCACCATCGCACCGGGATGGGCCTCTGGGAAGGAATAGTAGGAGTCCCAGGAAGATGAGCTGCTCCCTGACAGGGAGTCCATGGCATCCAGGAGGCTCAGGGTGGACAGCGAGATCAGAAGGGGGTCCAGGCAGTCAAGGGTATGCTGGGAGGACTGGGGCCTCAGGCAGGTGGTCCACAGAGGAAAGGGAGTCCAGCGGGGCCCGTGTGGACAGAGGCTCCCTGGTTGGTGCCTCTATGCTGGCCCTGCAGAGGAAGGAGAGAGAAGAGACCCCGCCGCACCAGGGACCCTCCAGCGGGACCCACCAGCAGCACCCCTTCCTCGGCTGGTGGGCAGGGCTGGGCAGCGTGGGCAGGGCAGGGGGTGAGGGGCTGGGCCAGGATCTGAGGTCTCCCCCAGCACTCACACCTCCTGGGTGAGTGTGCAGTTCCACACTCCTTCCTCCACATCTCCAGGCTTTGTGTGGACTTCTCCGCTGCTCCCTCTGCCGGTGAAGAAGCTGCCAAGGGAAGAGATGGAGCGAGCGGCCGGCAGCCATTTGCAGGGGTGCTCAGTGCTGGCGCCACTCACTGCTGGGGCGTCGTGAAGGGGCGGCTTCATGTCCACAGGGCTGTGTGTCCTCTCCCAGCTATATCTACGGAGGCTCTCTTGCTTGGTCCCCGCCGGCAGTTCCAGTGGGGTGTCCTCGCCAAGAGCTGGTCCCAGCTCACCCACCGGCCTCTTGACAGTCTTGGAGGACCTGGGAGTTCTCAAGTGGTTGAGCGCCGCCAGCTCTGCCATTGCACTATGCCAGGACTCCAGAAAGGAAGAGAGGGAGTCAATGGAAATGGAGCTACTCGGTGGCAGGGGGCTCGCCGAGGCGGCTGCGGGCAGCATGTGGCCAATTGGTGGCCCTGGGGGTTTTTGAGGCGGCTGTGGTCAGTGTGTGGGCAACAGCAGCCCTGGGGGCTGCAGGGATGGCTGCAGGCAGCGTGTGGGCAATGGCACACAATGGCTTGCTCCCTTGCCTGCTCGGTTGCTCATCCCTGACTCTCGGCTGCAGAGGGAATTTGTGTCTCCACGCTCGGCAAGAACCCACCTTGCCAGAGCCCAGACCCCAGCACACACAAGAAGGGTCATGGGGATGCCTTGCAGAGGGCTTCAGGGCACCTGCACCCTGTGAGCACAGGTGGCGGCATGGGGCAGAGTACCATGGGTACCTGCTCTGCCAGGCTGCTTTCCAGCCAGGTGAAGCCAGCCTGGGCTGGTGCCTGGGCTCGTTCCTCCCCAGGGGCAGCACTTGACACTTGTTGAACTTCATGAGGTTCCGGCTGGCCCATTTCTCCAGCCCACCCATTCCCAGATGCCCAGGTGCCAGCACATCCATGGGGGTACCAGTCACTACCCCCCACCGTTTTGTGGGTGTCAGTGGTGCCTGGCACCAGCTGGTCTATGCTGGGTTTGGTCACTGAGGGGGCTGCAGCCCAGCTGCGGGATGGGTGGATGAACCACAGCACCAGGGAGAGAGAAAACATTTATTAGCATGTCAGACGGAGGGGGACCCCAGAGGTTTCCTGGTCACAGGCCTCACAGCTGTTACAGGAACAACAGAATCCGGGAATGCGGAAGTGGATGTGGGTGTCCAGCAGTGGCATCTCAGGCAGCCTGTCAGGCAGTTCCACAGGTGGGCACAGCCCTTCTGAAGGCACTGTCCTGTCCTGCCCAGCCCCAGGGCCGCCTGGGAACGTGCCCTACGCATGGGCATCTTCTGCTGGGGACTGGCCTCTGCTGGGGTGCTCCTTGCCCAGCCCCACAGGGCTGCTCCTCTTCACCTCCATCGGGCTTCTTCTGTCCAACATCTCCGTGGGGCTGCTCCTTTCTGGTAGCCCACTCCCGGCCGCCTCAAGGCCACCCGCCCCACCTTGCCTCTGGGCCAGCGAGTGGTCCTGGAGTGGCTGGGTCACCTCCTCAATGGCCGGGGTGTCTTGGGGGAGTGCCATGGCGAGCTCCCCCATGGGCACGTCCATGGCTTCAGGGCTGGAGGGGAGTGCTGCCAGCTCCACCATTGCACTGGGCTGGGCCTCCGGGAAGAAGTCCAGGGAGGACTGGGAGGTGGGGTGATCATCAAGGCGGGGCAGGGAGGCCAGCAGGGCCTGTGCCATGATGGGCTGCTGGAAGGAGCAGAGGGAGCCATGGGATGAGGAGGTGATCCTCAACAGGGAGCTCATGGAGTCCAGGGAGGAGCGGAGGGAACCACGGGGAGAGGAGCTGCTGCTCAACAGGGAGCCCAGGGAGTCCATGGAGGCCAGTGGGGCCCGCGGGGACAGGCGCTCCCTGCTCGGTACCTCTATGCTGTCCCTGCAGAGGAAGGAGAAAGAAGAGACCTTGCTGCACCCCAGCCCATCCAGTGGGACCCGCTGGCAGCTCCTCCTCCTCAGCGGGTGGGCAGGGCTGGGCAGCGTGGGCAGGGGCAGGGTGAGGGGCTGGGGCAGGATCAGGGTCTCCCCCAGTACTCACATCTCCTGGGTGAGTGTGCAGTTCCGCACTCCTTCCTCCACCCAGGGAGGAGCAGCTGGCAGCCCACAGCACAGCCCCGGTTCAGGGCTGCTGTGGAGTGTTGGCTGTTTGCAGGGTGCTTGGTGCTGGGGCCACTCATCACTCTGCTCATCCTCCTCGGCTGTGCCCGTGCTCCTCCAGCACTGTGGCTTCTTCCACCAGCTCTGCAGGACCCCCAGATGATGGGTGAGATGGCAGCAGCTCTTGGCCCCACACCAAAGCCCACCACACACCACCCAACGGCACCCCACCCCACGCCACACCACAGGATGCATCCCCACCCTACGCCAATGTAACGGGTCTGCATGGCAAGGTTTTGGTAGCGGGGGGGTTACAGGGGTGGCTTCTGTACGAAGCTGCTAGAAGTTTCCCTAGGTCAGATATAGCCAATGCCAGCCGGCTTTAAGACGGACCCGCCGCTGGCCAAGGCCGAGCCCATCAGCGACAGCGTTTTTCGCCTCTGTGATAACGTATTTAAGAGAGTGAACAAGTTGTCGCGCAGCAGTAATTGCAGCGAGTGAGAGGAGTGAGAATATGTGAGAGAAACATCCTGCAGACACGTAGGTCAGTGAAGAAGGAGGGGGAGGAGATGCTCCAGGTGCCAGAGCAGCGATTCCCCTGCGGCCTATGGTGAAGACCATGGTGAGGCAGGATATCCCCCTGCAGCCCGCGGGCGGTGGAGCAGATGACTGCCTACACCCCGTGGAGGGTCCCCACGCCAGAGTAGGTGGATACCTGAAGGAAGCTGTGACCCCGTGGGAAGCCTGCACCGGAGCAGGCTCCTGGCAGGACCTGTGGCCCGTGGAGAGAGAGAAGCCCACAGTGGAGCAGGTTTGCTGCCAGAGACCCCATGAGGGGGGCTCACGCTGGAGCAGTCGGTTCCTGAAAGACTGCACACCATGGAGGAGACCCACGCTGGAGCAGTTCATGAAGGGCTGAACCCGTGGGAAGACTCACGTTGGAGAAGTCATGGAGGACTTTCTCCCGTGAGGGGGACCCCGCATTGGAGCAGGGGAAACGTGTGAGGAGTCCTCCCCCTGAGGAGGAAGGAGGGGCAGAAAACAACAGTGTGATGAACTGACCCCAACCCCCATTCCCTGTTTTCCCCCTGTGCCGCTGGGGGGGAGGAAGGAGGAAAATCGGGATCAAAGTTACACCCGGGAAAGGAGGGAGGGGTGGGGGGAAGGTGTTTTAAGATTTGGGTTTATTTCTCATTACTCCTCTCTGAGTTAATTGGTAATAAATCACATTTCCCTTCAGTTGAGTCTGTTTTGCCCGTGACGGTAAAAGCTGAGTGATCTCCCTGTCCTTATCTCAACCCCACAAGCCTGTTGTTATTTTTTTTTCTCTCCTCTCTCCTGTCCAGTTAAGGAGGGGGAGTGATAGAGTGGCTTTGGTGGGCACCTGGCATTTTAGCCAGGGTCAACCCACCACTGCCACACCGCAGTGCCGTGCGGTGCTGTGTGGTGTGGTGCAGCAGTCACCTACCTGGACGTGCCCCCTGGCCCGCAGTACGTCATACTCCAGGCTGAACTTCATCATGCGTACCAGGAACCAAACCTGCTCAGCTGCAGGGCGGACATTAGACTGCCCCATGGCACCAGTGCAGCTGCATTGGTCAGAGTCACCAGCACAGGCCTGCAATGTGGATCCCCAGTGACGGGACCCCAAAGCTGCTGGGGTGGCAGAGGCTGAGGCTGCAGTCTGCTGAGACGGCGCCAGACTGTGGTGCCTGTTGCCTGCTGTCTGTTACCATGGGGTCCTGCACTCCCCTTTTATAGTCTGGCAGACATGCCCCCACTTTGTGACATCATTGGTCAGACAGAACCATGGTGACACCAGAGGGCAGGCAGAGCTGGTACGGGCAGAGGTGAGGGGCTCAGGAGGGACTGGGACGTGCCCCTGGAAATCAGTGGTGGCAGCTGGTAGAAGGCCACGATCTGCAGGACAGGGGACCCTGGGGGTGCTTCAGAGCGGAGCGAGAAAGAGGAGGGAGATAAGGACAAGTAAGGGCCGGGGACACCCGGCCTCCCTGCACTGCCCGGGGTCACCCTCAGTCCCCACCCTTTCTCCCCACCTTTGGCTGCGCCTGTCCTTGCCGGACTGGGGGCGAGATGGGGCTGGGGATGCTCCTGCCACTGCCTGGACCTGACTGAGCCTCGGGGCCTCACTGGGACCCCCGTGAGCAGTGCCGGCACAGGGCTGGGGACTCAGCCAGAGCTGATGTAGTCGTTAGGTCCAGGCCGAGGTCTGATCAGTACCTGTGGGCATGTAAACTATCTAACAAGCAGAGATGGGTTGGGGGTCAACGCTCCACCAGTTACTACACTGAACGTCAGGATGGTGTTGAAAAACAGGAACAGCTTGGGAATTGTTGAAAGACAGTTAACGGCTCAGGAAGCTTGGGCAGCGGTGCAAATCTCAACAAATAACAATTTTCCAACAGTGTGATATAAGCTTTAGCTGATGGAGGACGCGGTGGACACGATTGGTGAAGAGATCCCCCAAGTCCCTGGTGCCAAATAAAGAAATGCCAGCTCTTACATACATCGAGGGTTAGGGAGTTTCATTGCCGATTTCAGAGACAATGGGTTCCCGAGATGATGGCGTAAGCTTCCTCTACGTATCTTAGATGTTGCATGTGTGCAAACAAGATCACAGAGCAACCTGTTGGTGCCTGGTGGGAGGGGAGGTGTGAGGTCTCTCAGCCTCCAGGGGTAACCTTGAGAGGGGTCCCTGCCCGAGGGGAGTGCTGCCCCCCAAGCCCCGTGGGTCTTCCAAGCAGTGGCCGGGGAGCAGGCGGGGAGCGGGGAGGGAAGGGTGCCGGGGGAGCAGCATCAACAGTGCTACGCAGGGTGGGAGTGGACGCTGTACCCGGCCCGTTTGGTGGGCTCCTGCAGCGCTGTGCTGAGGTTTTGGGCTTTCACTCGTGCTGGGCAGCGAGGACGGGCGCCCGTCTGCGGGCTGCCTGCCCCCATGGCACCAGCTGCTGCGTTGGCCCTGTGGTCCCACCCGCTTTGGCTCTGAACCTCAAAGCGTGCTCTGCCGTGCCGTGCTGTTCTCACACGGGGATCCCTGGGGAGGGACGCTGCTGCTGGGTCCCCCCTGAAGGATGGTGGCTGCCAGGGGCTGGGCTGTGCGGGCACCGATGGAGGCCGGGACCGACCTGCCCTGCCCTGCCCTGCCCGAGGTGGGCAGCAGCTCCAGAGCTCCTGCCAGGCCCCGCACCCCTTCCCATGGGGAGCCCCGCAAGTTCGTCATTGAAGGCGTCAAGGGCCAGACCCCTCCATCTCTTCCAGGTGCCATCCTGGCCCCAGGCAGTGCCCGAAGGGATGGGGCAGGGGTTCCTTGCTTCCTCAGGACCCTCACCATCAGAAGCTGGAGCGGCATCCTGGGGTGCTGCAGCACCCCCAGACCCTGGCTGGGCAGGGCAGCGGAGGCCCGTGGGGACGCAGGAGGGGGTGGGAGGCATCCAGCACTGCTGGGAGCAGTGGCCAAAGCTCGGGACGCTGCAGAGTTTCATGGGTGGTTTTGGAGTGACGTGAGGCCCCCAAGCGGCACCGATAAGCGGGGGACTGGGATGGCTCCAGCAGCAGGGCCCTGCCAGTCAGCGGTGGCCACATAGAGGTATCTGTGTGTGTCTATATACATCTTTATATATCCGTGTGTTTATACACTCATCCACACAGAGAAAGGCTCTGCCTAGCCTTCCCTCCAGACCTTCAGATGGGGCTGCAAGGACCATGCCTGTCCCCAGGCAGAGAAGGGCCCCCAAGGGTCCCACAGCTCTTTGCTGCCCACCCCATGCACACCCCCAGCCCACACTGGCTGGTGCCAGTGCCAGTGCCGCAGCCCTTCCCGGGGCAGTGAGGCCCCAGCCTCACCCCAGCCCCCAGGCAGGAGAGGGAGGACACACGCTCCAGGGTGTGTTTGCATTTTACTGGATTGCTCTGGAGCGGGGTGCAATGGGAGGATGTGGGCGCATGGCCTGGCACAGCAGCCCAGGGGGCCGGGATGCCTCACCCCTGGTGCTGTTCCAGAATCACAGACTAGTTGAGGTGGGAAGGAATCTCTGGGCTCCGTCTGGTCCCAACTCCGTGCTCAAGCAGGGCCTCCCAGAGCTGGTGGCCCAGGCCCGTGCCTAGATCACAGAATCACAGAATTGCAGAATTGTAGGGGTTGGAAGGGACCTCGAAAGATCATCTAGTCCAAACCCCCTGCCAGAGCAGGAGCACCTAGAGTAGAGCACACAGGAACGCATCCAGGCGGGTTTTGAATGTCTCCAGAGAAGGAGACTCCACAACGCCTCTGGGCAGCTTGTTCCAGTGCTATGTCACCCTCACAGCAAAAAAGTTTTTTCCTTATGTGAATGTGGAACCTCCTGTGCTCCAGCTTGCACTCGTTGCCCCTTGTGCTATCGTTGGCCATCACCGAGAAAAGCCCGGCTCCATCCTCCTGATGCTCGCCCTTTCCGTATTTATAAACATTAATGAGGTCACCCCTCAGTCTCCTCTTCTCCAGGCTAAAGAGACCCAGCTCCCTCAGCCTTCCATCATAAGGGAGATGTTCCACCCCCTTCAACGTCTTTGTGGCTCTGCGCTGGACTCTCTCAAGCAGTTCCCTGTCCTTCTGGAACTGAGGGGCCCAGAACTGGACACACTGTTTCAGATGGGGTCTCACCAGGCCAGAGCAGAGGGGGAGGAGAAACTCTCTCGACCTCCTGACCACCCCCCTTCTAATCCACCCCAGGATGCCGTTGGCCTTCTTGGCCATGAGGGCACATGGCTGGCTCAAGGTCATCCTGCTGTCCACCAGGACCCCCAGGTCCCTGTCCCCTGCGCTACTCTCTAACAGCTCAGTCCCCAACCTGTACTGGTCCATGGGGTTGTTCTTTCCCAGATGCAAGACTCTACACTTGCCCTTGTTGTATTTCATTACATTTCTCCCTGCCCAGCTCTGCAGCCTGTCCAGGTCTCTCTGAATGGCAGCACATCCTTCTGGTGTGTCAGCCACTCCTTCCAGTTTTGTGTCATCAGCAAACTTGCTGACAGTGCACTCTGTTCCCTCGTCCAGGTCATTGATGACTGTATTGAATAGTACTGGTCCCAGTATCAACCGCTGGGGGCCTCCACTAGGTACAAGATAGATACTAGATACTAGACTCTGTCCCATTGACCAAAACTCTCTGACGTCTTTCGTTCAACCAATTCACAATCCACCTCACTACCCGATCATCCAGACCACCCCTCCTCAGTTTAGCCGCGAGGATGCTGTGGGAGATGGTGTCAAATGTTTTACTGAAACCAAGATAAACCACAGCCACTGCACTACCGTCATCTATCCAGCTGGTTATGTCTTCATAAAAGGCCATCAGGTTGGTCAAACATGACTTCCCCTTGGTGAATCCATGTTGACTGCTCCTAATGACCCTCTTATCCTTGATATGCCTAGAGACAGCACCGAGGATAAGTTGTTCCATCACTTTTCCAGGGGTGGAGGTGAGGCTGACCGGTCTGTAGTTACCCAGGCCCTCCTTCTTGCCCTTTTTGAAGACTAGAGTGACATTTGCTTTCCTCCAGTCCTCAGGCACCTCACCTGTTCCCCACGACTTACCCAAGATGATGGAGAGCGGTCTAGCAACGACTTCTGCCAGCTCCCTCAGCACCCGTGGGTGCATCGCATCAGGGCCGACGGATTTATGTATGTCCAGCTTGCTTAATTGATCCCTAACCCAGTCCTCATCAACCAAGTCAAACTCCTCCTTTATCCTGACTTCCTCTGGGGCCTCAGGGGTCTGGGACTCCTGAGGACAGTCTCCATTCAGTAACTCCACCTTCTTCATATCCTCTGTCCCCTCAGATGGAGATGCCACCACCTCCCCGGGCAACTTGTGCCAGGGCTGAGGCACCCTCCCAGTGAAAAGTGTTTCCTGATGTTCAGAGGGACCCAGCTGTGCCCCAGTGTGTGCCTGTGGCCCATGGTCCTGGCACCAGGCACTACTGGAAGAGCCTGGCTCTGGCCTCTTGGCCCCTTCCCTGCAGGTGCTGATGTCCGTGGATGAGATCCCCCTGATCCCTCTCCTCTCCCAGCTGAACAGCCCCAGCCCTCTCAGCGAAGGGCTCCCTCCCTCCACCTGCTGCCCTCGCTCCTCCTCGCGCAGCCCAGGACACCCTTGGCCACCTTTGCTGGTGGCCAGCGTGGTGCCCACCAGGACCTGCTCTGCCAGGCTGCTTTCCAGCCAGATGAAGCCAGCCTGGGCTGGTGCCTGGGCTCGTTCCTCCCCAGGGGCAGCACTTGACACTTGTTGAACTTCATGAGGTTCCGGCTGGCCCATTTCTCCAGCCCACCCAGGTGCCCAGGTGCCAGATTCTTGGGAGGGGATATAGCCAGGACAGCTGACCCAAACTGACCAAGGGGATATTCTGTACTATCTGACATCTGCTCAGCAATATTAGCTAGGGGGAAAGAGGAGGCAGTGGCGGGTATTCGTTTTTACGTTTGTCATCCAGAGCAACCACTACACGCACTGAAGCCCTACTTCCCGGGAGGCGGCTGGACATCATCTGCTGCTGAGAAGCAGAGAATAAAAATCTTTCTTTTCCTTTGCTTCTGCTCTTGGCCTTTGCTTTTGCTTTATTAAACTGTCCTTATCTTGACCCACGTGCCTGTTGTTCTACTTTCTTTCCCCTGTCCATCTGAGGGGAAGAGCGATAGAGCAGCTTTGGTGGGCACCTGTCGTCCAGTCAGGGTCAACCCACCACTGTCTTTTTTGGTGCCCATCGTGGGGCACAATAAGGATGCTGAGGGTGGCAGTGGCAGTGCTGGAGGCCAGGCAGCTCTTGGGAGGGTCTTGGCCAGGGCCGAGGAAGGGGCTGCTGGGGACCCCAGAACTCCAGCAAGGGCCAGGCACCATCCCGGGGATGGGCTGACACCCCACAGGAGGTGGGGCAGGGCCGGGTGCCTGGAGAGCAGCAGTGGCTGCAGGAAAGGCCCTGGAGGCCAAGCCCGGGCTGTGCTAGCAAGGGCGCGGGCAGCACCCCAGGGAAGGGCTTCCTCGGTGCTGCCGGGCCCAGGGGAGGCCGTGCCTGGGCACCGGGTGCGGGATGGGGCTGCCCGGGTGCAGGCAGAGATGGGCACCGTGGAGCGAGGCCAGCGGAGGCCTCAGCTGGTCGGGAGCTGGAGCGCCGGCGGCACGGGCAGAGGCCGAGGGCGCGGGCTCCGCTCGGCCGGGCGGAGAGGGAGCACAGGGAGCTCCAGCTCTGCCTGCTGCCACGGGCCTTCCTTGCCCCCGTCTTTCTCCTGAGACGGACCAGGCACAGACGAGTACTGGGGGAAAACTGTGGCTTTTTATTGGCTTCAGAAAGCGAGCGTGGGCGAGCTGCGGCTGGCAGCACGATGTCCTCGGGCCATCTGAATGCCTGGGGCGCCGTCCGTGCGTCCATCCCTGGCGTGTCTCCTCCTGCTGCTGCCTCTGGACGCTGTGCAGGCTCAGGGCCAGGAAGCATCTCGGGGGACTCATCTGGCGCTGGCAGCGGGGTGCTGCTGCTTTCTCCGCCTCCGCCTGCACCTCCGCATGCAGGGACACAGGAGAGCCTTGTGCAGTGCCCTGAGCAGCCTCCTGAAGCGGGAGGGCCATGGCAGTGGATTCTGGGGGGGGTGCGGGAGGGCGGTGGTGAGGCCTGTGGGGGAAGGAGAGCTGGGGACCTGCCAGCAGCAGCTGCTGGGACAGGGATGCGGGAGACGATCAGGCTGCAGCTGTCGCAAAGGGGGTGTGTGCACCATCGCACCGGGATGGGCCTCTGGGAAGGAATAGTAGGAGTCCCAGGAAGATGAGCTGCTCCCTGACAGGGAGTCCATGGCATCCAGGAGGCTCAGGGTGGACAGCGAGATCAGAAGGGGGTCCAGGCAGTCAAGGGTATGCTGGGAGGACTGGGGCCTCAGGCAGGTGGTCCACAGAGGAAAGGGAGTCCAGCGGGGCCCGTGTGGACAGAGGCTCCCTGGTTGGTGCCTCTATGCTGGCCCTGCAGAGGAAGGAGAGAGAAGAGACCCCGCCGCACCAGGGACCCTCCAGCGGGACCCACCAGCAGCACCCCATCCTCGGCTGGTGGGCAGGGCTGGGCAGCGTGGGCAGGGCAGGGGGTGAGGGGCTGGGCCAGGATCTGAGGTCTCCCCCAGCACTCACACCTCCTGGGTGAGTGTGCAGTTCCACACTCCTTCCTCCACATCTCCAGGCTTTGTGTGGACTTCTCCGCTGCTCCCTCTGCCGGTGAAGAAGCTGCCAAGGGAAGAGATGGAGCGAGCGGCCGGCAGCCATTTGCAGGGGTGCTCAGTGCTGGCGCCACTCACTGCTGGGGCGTCGTGAAGGGGCGGCTTCATGTCCACAGGGCTGTGTGTCCTCTCCCAGCTATATCTACGGAGGCTCTCTTGCTTGGTCCCCGCCGGCAGTTCCAGTGGGGTGTCCTCGCCAAGAGCTGGTCCCAGCTCACCCACCGGCCTCTTGACAGTCTTGGAGGACCTGGGAGTTCTCAAGTGGTTGAGCGCCGCCAGCTCTGCCATTGCACTATGCCAGGACTCCAGAAAGGAAGAGAGGGAGTCAATGGAAATGGAGCTACTCGGTGGCAGGGGGCTCGCCGAGGCGGCTGCGGGCAGCATGTGGCCAATTGGTGGCCCTGGGGGTTTTTGAGGCGGCTGTGGTCAGTGTGTGGGCAACAGCAGCCCTGGGGGCTGCAGGGATGGCTGCAGGCAGCGTGTGGGCAATGGCACACAATGGCTTGCTCCCTTGCCTGCTCGGTTGCTCATCCCTGACTCTCGGCTGCAGAGGGAATTTGTGTCTCCACGCTCGGCAAGAACCCACCTTGCCAGAGCCCAGACCCCAGCACACACAAGAAGGGTCATGGGGATGCCTTGCAGAGGGCTTCAGGGCACCTGCACCCTGTGAGCACAGGTGGCGGCATGGGGCAGAGTACCATGGGTGGAGGAGAGCCCTGCCATGCACGCCACAAATGCCACCGCAGTCTCACGTCTCCCTGCCCTCTTGCCCAGGAGAGAGCAGAACTGCTCCGTTCCTTCCCATGCGCCTTCTCACTTATTTCTTCCAGTCCACGCCTGAAACAGCCAGAGGCAAAAGTGTTTCCCCACACCAGCTGAGCTACGGTTCACATGCTGTATTCTGTGGCCTTGCAGAGAGGTGCTTTGGAAGAGGCAGGGGAATTTTGTACAACAGCTGCAATTTAGAGAGTCATGTTGAGAGAAGGCTTGAATAAATCAATTATTTAGCAAATTAAAGAAGTGAGAGCAGCCACAGTAACTTTGAACTCATGTCAATTTCAAACAGTTTCAAGGACCTCTAAAAGGCTTAACAATTTGGGAAACTAAAAGAAAATTTATTAGAGGATTTTTTTTGTCCTTTTAAAACTTTCTTAGATGTAAATGTTTACATTAAAATTCTTAAATCTCACAGCTATTTATAAACTACAAAACCTTAAGGCTACCAGAAAACTACTTTTTTCCATCTGTTTCACAGAGCTGGTGTGAAAAAGTATACCAGATATACTCAAAACTTTTTTCCCCAAGTCGTTTGCTTCAGTGAACTAAGAGATCATTAATTCACACAGTTCAGAGACTGTTTGTACAGAACTGGAGAGTTTCCAGCTCTGACACTATGTTTTCTTATCCAACAGCCATAGACCCAAGGTCTTCTCATACAGATCTACTGAAGGCATAAAGTCTCACTGAGCATTTGGATCGCAGCATAACTTTTACATACCACATAGGTCAAAGCCCTGTGACTTGGCTCTACATTAGTAAAAAAAAAGTGATTCAAGCCTGTTTACCACCAAAAATAAAGAATAGCTTTCTGTGAGGTTGGTATTAGGTTAGTAACTCGGTCGTTGTGCATCCACAAACTTATTAATTGAACATAAAAGCACTTGCAGACTTCCATTGTCCGTATTACTCATAAAATCTCAGAAACACCAACAGCTGTGGTTATATTCAGTATCTTACTGCCTCTGCTCCAGCATACAGCATTGGCTGGAAGGGATATCTGGGGGTCACTAATCCACCCTCCCACTCAGAGGAGGACCATTGACAGCACTAGCCAAGGTGCTCACGTCAGTGCTAGCTGAACTAGCACCAAGGTGTTGAAAATATTCAAGAACAGAGACTCCACCACACTTCTGGCAACCTGTCCCGGTGCTGTGCCACCCTCTTGGAGAAGGAGTTTTCCTAATGTCCAACCCTGAACCTCCCAACCTGGAATTTGTGGTTGTTGTCCCTTGTTATACCCAAAGAGAGTGGCTCCATCATTTTCATAACTTACCTTCAGGTAGTAGCTGGCTCCCATTAAATTGTCCCATTGCCTCCTCTTCGCACGACTAAACAAGACCACCTCCTCTTACCTTGTGTGCTGCAGGGTCTCTCATCATCTTGGTAGCCTTCCACTGGACCATATTCTCAACATCCTTCTTGAACTGGGAGGCTGGAAACTGGAGATGGTATTCCAGGTGCTGCTTCACCAGTAGGGGATAATTACTTTTCTCAATCTACTGGACATACTTCTCATGGTGCCCAGCACACAGCTCAGTTTATTTTTGAGGAGAGCTCACATTCAGCTTGATATTCACATGGCCCCCAGGTCCCACCCAGCATGGTTGTTTATCAGCCAGCCAGTTCCCAGTCTGTACCACTGCGTGCAAGTTTTCTCACATGCAGCACTTGCTCTTTCTCCTTGCTGAACTTCCCAAGGTTTCTGTTGGCTCACTCCACGTTTCTCAAGGCCTCTCTGATTTGAAGTTGTACACCCCTGCTTTCTAATTTAGTATTGTCTGCAAAATAGTGTGCTAGCCAATAGCAGGAAAAAAAAAATATCTCTTATTGCAATAAACATAGGACCTCTCTTGACAAATAACACTGATTTTAATCACAAAATGGGAATCTGGGAAAATTATTTTACTGCAGTAGAAAACTGCAAACAAATGTAGAAACACAATGCTAGGGTCAAATCCTCTGAGGGCATGAGCTCTACCTAGAATCAATCCAGAACCCACCCAATACAATGAACACTACCTAAAACATGCACAATCCCTAGTCTGCCTTGATTAAGGATTCAAAGTGGTCCAAAAGCTCTACTCTTAGTAATTTTACCCATTTCTACAGGTAAACTGAGAAATTTGAGACCCATGAAAGTCGGCGGAGACCTCAATTGACTTCTGTGTAATTCTGATTTGCTCAACAAATTTGATCGTATCAGCTGCAATGGCAGTTCTTCTTTTCTTTCCGGAACTTATATTTCAGCATTTATGTATGACTTTAGAAAAGTATTTGTCTAGTCAAGTTTTCTTTTCTGTTGCTTGAAGATTTAATGCTAAGCCATTCCAGTTCCAAAGCCTAGCCAATTACGTGGATGACGCCATGCATGATCCTGCATACAGTAAAGTCAACAAAAATGTTGGCATTAGTTTAGGGTTTATGAAATGTTTCAGGACAACTCAACATGTAAGGCTTTATAAGCCAAGTAGTGGCAATTTGAAAAAAAAATCATATGCTTTCCTTGTGAAGATTATTAGCAAGAGTTGGCTAGTTACTTTTGATTTTTTACAGTCCCACAGTGAAAGTTTAGCATGACATTTGGCTGCACTGCAATGGCATTAATTTTAAGACTGTTGTCATATGGGAATAAATCTGTTGAATTATTTAGCATGAGATCAAAACAAGGCTTTCTATATTCATCAACTCACCTAGAGCTAAAGCTCCACACCGCATATTGAAGAAAGCTATTACTGAAATCCACACTAAGTTGCAATGGTATATACAGCATGGAAATCCAGTATTATAATATTTCCTATTTGTCCTATGGTGGCAAATAAGAAATAGATTAATTCAACATGAGGGGACAGTAGCCTAAAATGTTTCTAAGAGTAATAATGTCACTGTAAGTTCATTTTCGTGTTACACCTGTTACGTGTGTTGTCCACTAGTCAAAAGTCTTTATAAAATTTATATCTAGCATGATGAAACCTATTTTTAAGGCATATTTTAGAATTTTTACAAATTACAGATCCAATTATTTTCCTATTGCTATCTGTATTCAAACCCCTCACAATGTGGGAGATAGCTCAGAAATATATTTTTAGTTAGATATTCATCATAGTCATTACTGAAAGTAATGATAGGTGTGTCTTCAACTAAGTCTAGCAGTCTCCTAGAAATTTTGGCATGGTAAACTCACAAGCAAGACGTGGTGTGTTGCTGTAGAGCAAAGAATACAGGGAGTGACCTCACCATCAGGACCAGGATTAGAAGTCAAGTGTCTTCAGACTTGTGTGTAGGCAAGTCTCCTTTCAAATGTCTCTTTTGTCTTCATGAGAAGAAATACCAACCTGGCAGTGACCCACGTCAGCTCCAGTATGCCTCATTTCTGCCGTAAGACACAGCGTGTCAGTGGCATGATTGTGATCAGCTACTCTGTTGGCAGGGTTTTGTCAAGCTGTTTTGTTCACTCTGACTTGGGAAAAACTCCACAGATGCCACTGGGAAGTACAACGTGATGAAGGTTGAGTAGTGTTACCAGATGCTTGCAGACCTTCCAGAAACACACCTAGTTTTGTCTGCTTTGGAGGTAAACCATCCCAGGAGATAGCACCATGGACTGAGGACCACACAGTCTTCTTGGTCCTGTGTACACAAATTGGGGAACTGTGGTTTAACTGCTCTGTGGAAACCACAGTGAGCTCCACTGTTGCTGATAGTCAGGAATTTAAAATAAAATGCTGGCCGTTGTAATGAAGCTGTTGCAACATAAAAAATATTTTGCTTATTTGAAGGTTAAACATTTGCCATTTCTAACAGCAGCAAATGTTTTCGCTTAGAGCTTCCCAGCTGGCTTCCTCTTCTACTCTGACTCACTCTGTTTTGTCACACTTGAGAAGTATTTAAACCTAGAAAAGTCTTTGAAGTTATTTGTCAACTGTCTGGCAAACACTGTTTAAAAGGTACTGCAAGATGTGGCGGTATTTTCAGCCACAGCTATCAAGCCAGACATTCTGTCAACCAGGGAAAACCTGTGGAGTTTTTTATCCTAAGAGAAAGTGATCAGCTTCAAAGAGTAGCAGGATGCCATCTGGTACCAAAATAACACTAAGAATGACTTTGAAATCTCTTCTTCATAAATAGTCCCCTTGGTTTCAACGCAAGTTTTTGCTAAGTAAGAACCTAAATCCGGTATGAAAAAGAGTGATAAAAGTTCTGTTCTGTATAAATTGCATGCTGTATTTTAGCGTAAAGTTTAAATGCCTGTAATTTGATCACTTAGTGTTTCATATTCAGGATTATGACCTTTCTGCTTGGAAGTTTAAAATTCTGAAACACGATGAGAGATAAAAGATTCAGTTGAAGGTTGATGCCTGTCTTGTTGGATGAACAGCTTCTGGACAGACAAGCCCACGTTATTGCACATGTGGTGTTAAAATTTCTGCTTGGCTACAGTTCCACGTGTGACTGTGAGCAGGGTTGGATTAAAACTATGTAAAGTTGACATTTCCAGGTCAAGGCACAGGCATGAATAAACGTGCTGTGCACACTGTGGATGGAGTAACCTGTCCCAGAACGCTCTTCAACCTTCCATTGCAGCGTACATCTTTGCTGTTCACCAGTGTAGACCAGAAGCCAAACTGGAGCAGAAACCTTTCCTACCAAAACCACACAATCCTCAGATACTGTGATATGTGTCTGTGTACCAGCAAGTCCAAATTTGGCTCCGGGGATATTTGTTAGCAGTTATTATGGATTTCAGTCTTCCTTGGGTTTCGGAGCACTGGACTGCATCTTGCACAGCAACAGTGGCAGAAGCAGTGATGTGCAACCAGCTCTGATGCTTTCATTGCACCCTGTGACCATCCCCCAGGCCAGAGGACAAGGGTTGGTGGCAGAGCTTTTCTTCAAACATCTTTGAACCTCAACCATTGAGGTGATGTTTCAGTCCAGGAGATAAGAATAGCTCTAGTTTGAAGTAAATCTCCTAAACCATGTACAGGCTAGTTACGGGGCTCTCAATACCAATTGCTTTAATAACTTGACCCCCTCCTATTGTGCTTCATTGCTTGATGATGTAGATGTAGGCTTTCAAAATGGGTTATTAATACATGGAAGCACTGGTAATATTTGTTGTTCAAAACAGCAGTGTTTAGTTTGGAGATGTAATAATATTAAAAAAATAAGAGAAAAGGGTAGCTGAACAGTTAGACAGTTAAAAATCACTATGTTGAACTGTGAACACAGTTAATTTAAATAACCTGAAACCCCATTTAAAATAATATTATAAATATATTATCAATATAGTAATATTAATACCATTACATAATATTAAACAATGTTATTATATTTAAACAAATTGCTTGTTTTTATTCAAATGAAAGATAAGACACATAAAAATGTAATGAACATGAATGTATCAGACTAGCTAAGAATTACCCAAGCCTCATAACTGAAATAAAATATTCAGTAGAAAAGATCTAAAAGACATTTCTCCATTGTAGAAGACTGCACAAAAAGGAAGAGGGAGCAAAGGCACAAGCGAGATTCACAAATCTGCCTTTGTTGCAGCAAAACTGAGCTAATGCAGGAATCCAGGACAGACCCAGAAAGTCTTTTTGCTTGGAAAATTTTAAAAGTAGATCATGAAAAAAAAATTACAAAGAATGAGAAAGCAGGGGGAGGAGAGCAGAATAAAAATGAAGCAAAGAGCAGAACTGAGATGCAACGAGCTTAATCAAAGCCTCTATCTGAAAACCCAATGTTTTTCAAACATTATTGTGTGGTTCATGATCAAATTTGCATCTGGAAAGTGAGAATAATGTTAGCAGCTATTCCTCTAGTCCCTCAGGTGCAATTTTCAGTGCTAATATATTTTTTTATTTAGAAGCCAAATGGAAATGCTGAAGAATGTTGGCTTGGAGCAGACTAAAGGTGGGGTTTTTTCCCCTTCTCACTGATATGAAAACAAAATTTTAGTGTCAGAGGAGAGCTCCAGACAATCAAAAAACCCAAACACCTCATTTCATTCACAGATAATTGTAAAAAAAAGCAAAGGTAAACAAAGTCTAGCTTCACCAAGTTGTCACTGAGAAGACTCCTTTTTAACAATATTCAGTGCAGTTTAGATACTTCCTTAGGATCTGAGAGCCCCAGAAACAAATCCCATCTCCACCTCTTAAGATCACGCCTTAGGAAAGATGTGAATTATCAGTCTGAGGCAGAACTGGGAATAAGGAACTCTTCAAGTCTGATTTTAAATTATCCATCAGTCCTAGTTCATTTTTTTTCACTGTACAATACAATTCTGTAAAAAGACAGTAACACTTCTTTACCCCACAGATGTGCTGGAGGGATGTCTCGGAAGAATTCTGGCCATGAAAACTGTAGGGTAAGTGCCATTATTAATTTGGAAAAGAATGTGCGACTATTATTCTAGAAATATGACAAAGACTGATCATTAAGTTCGATTGTTAAACATGAAGACAGGAAATATCATGCCTACCAATCTGGTCCACCACTTCTCACTTGATGGTGAGTTGTCATCTCCCTCCCCTGTCACTCCTACTTACAGTTCTCCTGCCCAGGCTGGCCAGGCCAATGATCACTACTATGTATTTCCCGCATTCTCACAGCACTTAGGAAACAATCATGGATCCTTCTAGATACAGAACAAACACAGGTTTTGCACTGCTTGTTGAGGTGAATCTCACCTTGTCTAACCTTGTCCTAGCAGTTCTTAGTCCTCAGAGGACATCCCATAGTCATAAAAGCCAGCTCCCCGTTTTCAGCACCAGCTGTGCACTCAATGGATGACCTACAGGATCCACCCACTCCTCCAGCCCTATGCCCTCACCAGTCGGATTGAGGAGAAACCACCCGGGGAACCTATGTCTTTAACTCTCCCTACAGCAATGTAGTCAAGCTTGATACTCTCCATGTCTCTCCCCTGGCAGTACCATTGGTGTCCACGTGGAAAAGCAGCAGGGAGTAAAACTCCAAGGCCAGACAAGACCCAGCAGGCTCTCCACACGGTCCCAGATGTCAGCCCCCCAACAACCCTCCCCAGTCAGCATGTTGGGGCAGCAAACGGGAGCTTCCATCTCCCGCAGCAGGGAGTCTCCAACTGCTATCGCTCTTCACTTCCTCCTACGTGGTTCAGGCTCCGCCAGCTCAGATGCTTTGATGGAGAGAGCTTCCAGGTCCCCGTCTGCTACCAGAGCACTGAAGTTATTCTGTAGCTGCAAATGTCACTCCTGTCTCTGGTACCTCCTCCAATTACCCATTTCAAATCTCTCTTTTCTCCTGGTTTTATGCAGTACCTAGAAGGATCTATGTTTGTTTCCTAAGTGGTGTGATAAACCAACTCAAATGATCATTTGGCATTACCTCACTGTAGTCATGGTTAAGAACGAGAGCGTAGTGACCGATTATTTCAGGTTCCATGCTGCCTCTCTGGTTCTTTGACCCGATGATAAATCTTACACATAGAGAGAGGCTTATTTATGTTAACCTTTTATTAAATCAAGCTAGATATTGAATCACAAACTCTCAGCTTCTGAACTGCTCAGTTTAATGAATGGACTCAGCCTAAGGCATGTTAAGGCATCTTTTTAATTACATTCCAGCCTTCTGCTGGAACTTAGGATCACTTTGCAACAGAGAAGCCTACAAAAATGTCGAGTTTCACAGTAGAGCATATTTGTCAGCAAGAACATTTTGTAATCGTTGGATGGAGACATCTTCATCACTGGCTGAAATATGGATCAAATTTGGCTACTGCAACATCAGATTAAAAACAAGCATGAGGCTTTGAATAAAACAACAACAAAGAGGAAATAGCTCCCTATCCAGGAAGAAATTTCTCCAAAATCTTAGAAATATAGATCTACATTTCCAAAGGCAGCTAGTCACTTTGATGTTTGATTTGACACACCACAACAGGCTTAGGTCTTCACAGCACTGAAGTTCAGCAATCTGTAAAAAAACAAGATCCGCTGTAAGGATGGATGCGACGTCACACAGTGAGCACCCCAAACCGCTGGTTACCTTTAGGGGAAGGCAGTAAAAGGGAGAAGCAAAAATAAATGCATTAACTTCAGTAACACGGGTATATATTTTTTTCTTTTTCCTCTCTCGTTCTTACTTCTCCTACATTTTTTCCTTTCTTTTCTTACAGTTTCTATCTCTGCATTGCTTAATTGTGTTCTCCTCTCTCCAGTTCCTTCAGGAATTCCCAACCATTTCTTCTATGTCTCCTCTTTCATTCCCTTTGTCTGTGCTGCTTCCTTTTCCTTTCGGCAGTGTCTTTCCTTCTGGCACTAAACACTGTAGACTCATCTTCTCTCTAGAAAACCCTCTTCTTTTTTGTCTGTTTCCACAGCCTGTACCTATTCCATCTCAATTAGTATTTTACCACCTCATTTCTTCTCCAGATCCTTACACAGAAGAGGGTGTGTGAATGGAAATAGTTCGGTGAGTGTAGGAGCTGAGGCCAGATTGCTTCCAGTTTTTCTCCTGTCTTGTATCTTTTCTGTCACCCCTTCTCTCATAATACTTGCCTATTCTGCTGCAAAACGGGCAGTATAGCTGGTGAGGAGAACACCACTTGTCTCTAGCAGAAGCCCCTGGGAATGAAGGTACATCTAAATTCCCAAAGGAAGACCAACAAAGCCCATAGATTTCAGTGTTCTTGCCTCACAGATCTTAATGGAAAACAGAGGAGATCAAGATCTTTGAAAACTGCATGCCTTCACTAGAAGTCTCAGGAAGCCAACGTCTCCATACTCTGAGGCATTATGTGGTCGTATTTTCTGTGGTTTGGCTAAAATTTTCTTGGTTTAAGTACATACCACAACTGACTGCAGTTAATACCCGGCATAGGTTAGGCCTGTTCTATAAACAAAATGTTCCTAGAAGTGCTCTCTCTAGAGCAAAGGCAGTGTGGCAGAAGGCTGTACTGGTTAAACACTTGTTATACTAGCAATAACTTAATTCATGCTGTTGTTGTAACTAAGATGCCACTATCTCCAGAGCTCACAAGATCAAGATAGGAAGAAAGAGGTGCTAGTCATGCAGCTAGCTGTATTTTTAAACCACTAGCCCCCAACATCATGGGAAGGAGCTTCATTTAATGGCAAAATATGCGGAGTTCCTGTATTCTGCAAGCTGATGGCACTAACAATATTCCTCTCACAAAGCTAATGGACTCTGTTTCCATAGGGTTGGAAGCTTTTCGCTTCCACTACCAAGTTAATACATTTCACTGAAAGAGAAGGTGGGCACATTGAAAAGACTATGCTAAAATCCACCAGCTCATAAGGAACAGGTCTGCTCCACAAAAGCCGCATTCCACTGACTGTAAGGAAAGAAATACATGCCCCAGAGCACCAAGCAAATGCTAAAATGCCTGAAATGATACCTAGATCAACCTCTTTCTAGGAGGTGTGTTGGAAGAAGGGCTTTTCCAAACATTTGAATTAGTTACAGTTGGATGTTAAGAAAGGCATGTGAAGATCATTCTCTACATGAAACCAATACTCACCACCCATCAGTAGGAAACAAGCGATCATTCCACACGTTTACAAAAGGTTTCAGTATATGAAATAAGGTAACTCAACATAGCAGTCCTAAACAGGTTTCTTATGCAAAGATTTCAAGTCTGTTGGCTGCTTACTGAAGGGAGAGGTGGGTTAGCTCTGCCACAAGATGCCCAGTGGTGCTTACTAGAAGATATAGGTATTCTGATGAAAAAATAACATTGAACAAAACAGATCTGCAGTCCTGTGAGATGCCTATGAATTATAAAGTAATATTACTGTGAAATTTTAAAATTAGGTGCTACAGTGAAAGTTTTTATTATTGACTTACTTTTCATTCCCACATGCCTTGAGTAGAATTGAGGCTGTAAAAGTAAACCATTTCTGTTCTGTGACACCAGTTTCAGGCTTCCAATAGAAAAATTCTTTTTCACACTCCAAATTCCTTCCAGAGCTGCTGTTAATAATTTGTCAAAATAATACCGTTAGAACTTATTACCTCACTTTACATTAGAATTAATATAACTTTTAAAAGACAGTTCCTTTGGTCTATACAGTAATTAGAAGCAGTTAAGCAGAACACTATAATCTTCCTCCATAGTTAATGAAAGGAGACTGACATCTTCAGAGAGCAATTCAGATTGCTAAAGGTATAGGACACTCTCTACTATCTGTAGAACAATTTAGGACTGCTTGGCTCCTAACTGAAGCAGGATGCAGCTGATCTATAATGCATAAGAAACAGCAGTAATGCCATCGATGCATCCAGTGTGATTTATGGGTCATACTGGGATACCAAATGCCCTCATAAAGAGATAAGAGAACAACAACAACAAAACAAAACTAAACTAAAAAAACAACACCAACACCACCCCCAAAAAAAACCCAACCCAAACCAACCAACCAAACAAAAACCAAAACGCAAAAAACCACCCCAACACCACCAAAAAAAAAAAAAAACCAAACAAAAAAAATTTGTTTTGTGGAAAGGTTATGATTTACTAACCGTCTAATTTATGTAAAACAATAAACTTATGAATCATCTAAACTGTGTAAGTCAGTAACCATCCAACCTGACAATTGTTTATCAGAGCCCAGGCTGCTTACGGAGCATCTCTAATTCTCCAGATATATGCAGATGAAAAAGGAACTAGGTACTTGCTGAATAACCTGTACACCAACATCTCTGTGACCTTATTATACACAGCATCAGATGCTATGCTATAACATAATAAGCTATACATACTATTTATACATTGGTCTTGTTATACATCCACGTTACACGTGCCTGTAACGAACATGTTTGTAGTGTTTCTATATTATCTTTAGTGCTTTAAGCCTTTGTAACATACATTTCATTGGGGGACTCCCCAGAAATGATGACCACACATATGGTAGCATCCATTCATACTATCAAACTGAGACATTCTAGACAATTTTGATCCATTGGCAGATGGATGCAGTGAAATATAGTTGTGTTCAGCTCTTAGGAACAGTAGACGCGTGAGCAGCTCGAACAGACCAACGTTAACATCTGCAATTCAGCCACTTGTCCAGAACCCTTCACAGACAATGGGAAAAGAACAGGCACTTTTAGAGCATGACACATGCAACGGCTGGTATCTAGGACAAGTCAGAAGAACTGCGTTTTCAGCGTGCCTTTTTCCGTCTTTACTATAAACACAGCCTCCAGAAGCCGTTCGTTTGCAGGTGTGTGCTGTAACTGCCTAAGGAGCCTTATCACAGTAATGGAGTTGCAGGTTCAAGTGGTCTTTACATCTGCCAGGATACTGATTACGTCACCTAACTTAGGTACATTTTTGTATGTGAATCTAATGATTTTTAATTAATTTTGAGTGAGTTTAGACTTGGGTCTCAATCCTACACATGAGAAACCAGACTTTTTTCAAAATTTTCTAAATTTGGAAACAAAGGCAAAAATGCCCTTATTATATTTTGGAGGATGTAATAATTAGGAGATACAGTGGTGGGCTTATTCCAACAAAATGCGGCTTAATATAACCAAGGAATAGCTTTACCCCATGGGAGAGAAAGTGGGGCCACAGAATAGGAACTGTGTATTGTGGTGCCAAAGCATCATGGATTTAGGAGTAAGAGTCGGCAAACAGTTCAAGGTCCCAGTGCTATTGTTAGCTCTAAAATAAGTAGATGATTCTCTCTCTGCAGGCTACTAGTGATACAAATACTGAAATACCATGATTAGATTTGGTATTCACATTTTAAAAGAGAAAGCAAAATAATTGGTGAAAGTACATAAAAAGTCAACCCCAAATATATGTGTATATACCTTCTCCAGAAGAAAATCCTGGATACTGAAAAAGGCACTATTATATGTCCAAGAAAGCAAGGAGCTGCTGGATCATGCAAATGCAAATTATTAATCAGGCTTTCTATTTTCTAGTAGTCCAGCCACTAGAACAAACTAATGAAGGAAGCTGTGAAATAACCAGCTTTGCTCAGTGGACTCTGCAGAGGCACCTAACAGAATACAATGGCTTGGCTGATAACGGCATTAAGACCTTGTAGTCAGCTAGATAAGATGACCTATCGTTAAACATTACAAACTGCTGAAAATTAATTTTCTACAATTAGATCTTATGGCTGCAGGAGACCACCAGCATGATATAGGTTTTGTCTTTTATGAGTCACGTGGCTCCAGGCTCATTCCTGCACCAAGACTAGCAAAAGAGCTCGGACCAGGGCTAACGGTTAAGTGCACAATATTTAAAGTGTGCATTAAAAATGGTGAATCTCAGTGATCTTAGTTAAATTGTTCCAGCATGAAGTTCTCTTTTTGTTAAAAAATGCTAATTATTTCTACTCTGATCTTATCTCATTTTTACCTCCAGTTCTCAGAACTTTTAATAGTTTAGCTAGACCAAACACCTTGTTGCCTCTTAGACTTCGGTTTCCTCATTTGCCTACTGTAATCAAGTCTCTCCATAACCTTTAAGCTGCCTAAACAGGCTGATTTTCTAATTGATTTCACTGTTTTCTTGTCCTTTATTTACCATTATCATTCTTTTCAATACCAACTTCAGTTTTGAACAGCAGATGGGAAAAAAGTATTCTAAGAACTACAGCACTTCTTTCAAAGAAAAAGGTAACAGAACCTCCCTACTGCCTGGCATTTGTTTCTGTTTTATTAAACTAATAGATCATATGAAATTATCCATGTTCTCTACAGTCCTGTAATTTCAGACTAAAAAAAAAATTTAAAAAATAAATAAAGACTATATGCACCTCTTCTGTTTCTAAATGTTTGCTGGGCTATTACATACATGTTATGGGCTGTTTTTTTAAAATAATAATTTTGTCACAGTTCCTCAAAACAATTTATGTTTCATTTACCCTGACAAACACTTGCCATTTGCTGATAAGGAGGATTACCTGCAGCTGGATGTTTAATGTGGCATGCTTCTTTCCGAAAATAGAGCTCTTCTTCAAGTATTTCTTTAACTCTCCTAGATGGCTCAACATGTACAAATTTATTCCCTATTAATAAAACGTATTACAAAAAAACCCAGTTATTTTAAGTCCCCTGAATGCTAATGTGCTTTGCCGAATGTAATGTAGAAACATAGAATCACAGAATGGTTTGGGTTGGAGGGGACCTTAAAGACCATCTAGTTCCAACCTCCCTGCCATGGACAAGGACACCTCCCACCAGACCAGGTGGCTCCAAGCCCCATCCAGCCTGGCCTTGAGCACTGCCAGGGAGGGGGCAGCCAAAGCTTCTCTGGGCAACCTGTGACAGTGTCTGACCGCCCTCACAGTGAAGAATTTCTTCCTAATATTTAATCTAAATCTACCCTCTTTCAGTTTGAAATGGTTACCCCTTGCCCTACCAGTATACGTCCTTTTAAAAAGTCCCTCTCCAGCTGTCTTGCAGGCCTCCTTTATGTCATTTCATGCTGATCTACTTCTGTCTTTAACACACTTTAGGACTTATCATTTGTAAACATACAATGGTGTTCAGCCAGGCCCTGCTCCCCAACATCGAGCGGTTCCTCACAACAGGACTGTAGTGGGTAAATCTGGAAGGGGAGCACTGGTGGGCTGCAGCACGGTGGGGTGGCTTTCCCATGAGGGAGCAAAGCCACCCCAGGGCACTCGAGGAGCCATCACCACTGTGTCTCCTCTCCATGGTGAACAACCCAAGGCAGGGCCGTGCACGGAGGAGGTCTCCAAGGAGATGTCCTCGCTGAAGGAGATCTCCAAGGAGCTGACGAGGGACTAGGGCACTTCATGGTGGCAGGCGGGTCCCCGCCTGACCGGGCACTACCCGCACCCCTGCCGCGGTGGGGTGTACGGCGCCGGGGGACGCGAGGGGCCACCAAGCAAGGTGGCCGCGGGGGTCAGTGGGGAGCGGCGGGGGGAAAGGCTCGGCTGCCCCGAGGGGACACGCCAAGGGGAGCGCGGAGCGGGATGGGGAAGGGGAGCAGAGACCGCGACGGGCTGGGAGGTGGGACAGAGGGTGGGACAGAGGGTGGGTCGGGCCCCGCCGCCGGGCCGGGGCGCCGCCGGGCCGGGGCGCCGCTGCGCTCACTGGGCTGCCCGCCTCCCGCCGCTCCGCCGCGGACATCGCTGCCCGCCTCCTCGGCCGCCACCGCCGGCTGCTCCCCGCTCGCCGCCCTCATGGCCGCCGCCGCCGCCGCGCCCGGGCAGGTAGGAGCCGGGCGGGCCGGTTGCCACAGGAGCGGGGGCGGGCGGGGGCGGTCCGGCTCTGCCCCGCCGCCGGCGGGAGGAAGCGCGGCGTTGCGGCGGGCAGCGCCCAGGCTCGGCGCCCCGGCGGGGCGGGCCGCGCCGCGGGGCAGAGGCGGCGGCACCGCGCTGCGCGCCCTCCGCCGTGTTGGGGCTGCGCCCTCCTGAGGGAGGGAGCCCACCTGCTCCCAAAGCCGTGGGCCGAGGGGCAGATCGCGCCGCCATTTCCAGTCACGGTTGGGGTGTTTTACCCCTTCCACTGGCCAGGGTTAACTGCGGGGCAGGGGGAGCTCCGAGGCAGGGTGCGGCCAGTCACCATCCCCAGGGGCGAGCAGGCCACGGCCACCTCATGCTGGCTTGGAGCCCAGGATGGGCGACAGCTCTAGGTATCAATGGCTCCTCACGTGTGTCAGCCGGCGTGACCGCGCAGGGCAGTGGGCACGCACAGCACAAAAGTTGTGTGCCCCTGTGGGGTGTCGCCACTGGCCTGCCTTGCGAAAGGATGCCATGTCATCCTCGCCTGGGGCAATGGCGGGCTGATGGGAAGAGTCCAGTTTAACTGGATGGATGATGTAGATCTACTAAGACTCAAATATACTAGCTTGGTTTTAATAACCTTTCATAAAATGAGGCATCTTGAGACGCTGTTTATAGGATGGAAGTAGACTTCACTCACCACGTTCTGCCACTGTTACAGTTCTGATGAAGAAGAGCAGCTGGCCATTACAGTAGTGAAGGGATAATGCTGCAGGTGGGCACATGGGGGAAGCTGTCCTGCTCGCCTGGCCAGGAGCTTTGCCCTGTGGTGGCTTCCTTGAAATCAAGACGTTGCATACAGTAGTGAGAATTTAAAAGACACAAACCAAGCCTAGTTACACAAATGCATGATGTAATCAACGTTTGTATTTTTCTTTGACGTATTTCAAGGTGTATTCATCTTCCACAGATGTCCTGAAACCAAACTTTCAAAATAATAAGCATTAAAATCATCTTGTACCATTCATAGTTCAGAGACAGTTCTCTATTTTCTAACAGGCCTTCTAGAAAGGTGAGTGACAGAGATGCCCTCCACAGTGGCTTGATCAGAGAACCAAATGCAGGCCAACAGCCCCCAACCCTGCTGCTGTTACAAATGTGCTTCAGCTCTGCTAGTGGTGTCTGGAAGGAGCTTGGGATCACTCAGCAAGGCATCTGCACAGGACAAGGTTTGTTGTAACGAAGCAGATTGTTTTTTTTGTCACAGCTCTCATACTGGGTGACAGTACTTCAGGTCTTGCATTCAATTTTTAGTTCAATTTGACCAATACAAAGAAGCAGGTTTCTCCATTTCCAATTTATAGATGGCAAGGTTGAAGCTCGAAACCATACAGCACACCATTACCATGGGAAAATCTTTACTGTACTAAATCCCATGCAATACAGATCATCTGCTGGGCTGACAGCATTGCTGAAGTTCTACCAGCATCCTTCTAAACCACTATTGATCAAAAAAAAGATCTATCTGCTCAAAGTAATTGTTTTGAAATGTACTGGTACTTGAAAACCCTTGCTCATTAAATACTTGCATTTAGTAGTGATTTTTGTCTGAAACTTACACTTGAACCAAGTTGGGGGAAAGAAAAAAAAAAAAAGATGAGCAGTGTGCATTACTGGGCCTCTCACAGGTAGCTAAATAATTCAGAGATGCTGATTCTGCAAAAGAAGATGAAAGATTGAGAAACGCAGTCTGATACAGCTGATGTGAACAGTAACACAGGTAAATTAAACTCTCAAATCAACTCCAAAAATCATAGATTTTTCGCTTGCTAGCAGAAAGGCTGAACTGACAAACAGAAACAGCAAACTATGATGTCTCTTGTGAAAATTTATAGCATTAATTAGCATTTTTCTGCTAAGTTAAACCAAGTAGTGCTCAGTGCCAAGACCCGATAAGAACGCCTCAGACAAAGTCTTCACTGCAAACCGGTGAGATTCTAGCTGGCATGACTGCAGAGAGACGCTGCACTCAAGTGCATGCTAAAGGCCTCAGAGTCTTAAGAAACAAACCAACCAACCCACCCCCACCACCTTGAGTTTGGTTAAACGGCAGCCAAATCTCCATCAGAACTTTTGGAAGCCCAACTGGGATGTGATTGCCTAGGATTAGTAATACAAGCTATCACCAACTAAAAAGGTGACAAATAAAATGAATGGTCTTGAAATTAAGGGATTTTGAGGAAAAATGCCAGTAAAGTTTTCAAACTATGCTGATGTTGAGTTGGAATGGGGAATTCCCTTCGTGGATTCGAAAGTGGAAGGGAAACATTGTTCAGCGTGTCCTGCAGTAAATTAGCAGTAACTAATCAGACACAACAGTATGTTGGTTGGATAAACAGTATGTTTATCCTCATACAATTGTTTACTTGTTCTAACTAACGCCGTAGTTGACATTAAAACTTTATGCCATTAAAACTTTACTCCTCAACTTAATTTGCAAAAGAAAAGTAAACTGGATCTTCATAGAAAGTTATTTCCTCGAAAAGTACCAGGGGAAAAAAAAAAAAAAAAAAAAGAAACTATTTTATCATCCTATGAATAATGCTTGTGATTTATGAACAGGCAATCACATTGACAATTAAAGATATGACAGCAAAATACTTAGGGTTACATATTTTATTTTATTTTATAGTAAGCTTTACACCAGGATCACCATTTTTTCTATCACCCAAATAAGTTACATTCATTCTGAGCTTTCATGCAGTTTTAAAAAAGTTACAATTTCTCAAAAAATAATTTTCAAGTGAGCTGTAATAAACTCTGCATGACCAAGCCAGAATTCTTTCACATCAAGTAAATATTCCAGTTTTCCCTCCTGCTTTGACAGCACAGGCCAATTACAAAAGCCCCTCCAAATTTGCACTAATTAAACGGAGACTCACTGAAATTCCTGCGACTTTCTGAATACCTTGAGTAACAGCAGTAACGCTTCACAGCGCGAGCGAGACCACTGAGCTGATCTGAAGAAGCGGCATTTTGCCCGAGGAGAATACTGAAGTGTCTCGAATGAAAACCTTGTCGCAAAGGGACAGACCAGCACCCAAGAGCATGCAGAACACAAACAGGAGGCAGCCAACCTCACATCGACAAGCTTAACCGCAGCTTTTAAGGGGAGACAGCATTAATGCAGTCTTCTACTATTTCAAAAAGGTAGTGATATATGTCAGTCCTCCTAGCGATGTCGAGGGCTGTTTCGTCCAAGTTGTTTTTCAGGTCCGGTTTCACGTAGCGATTCATCAGCAAGAGTTCGAGGGTTTCTCTGCTGTTTTTGTTCCCTGCAGCGATGTGCAGGGGTGTCAGCAAACCATTGGTCTGCGCGTTGATGTCTGCGCCCTGCTGAAGTAAGAACGCGGCCACTTGCGTGTTGTTCCACTTGCAGGCGCTGTGCAGCGGCGTCCAGCCGTCCACCGTCTGCGCGTGCACGTCCGCCCCCTGCGCCACCAGCTCGTGGGCGATGTCCAGGTGCCCGCTGTAGGCCGCGCGGTGGAGGGGAGTGTACTGGTCCTCGTCACGAGCGTTCACGGGAGCCAGCTTTTCGGACAGCAGCCTCTTCACTGTGCTCAGCTACGGAAAGAAAGCAGGTCATTTAAGACTGAACTCTGCAGATAAGATGTCAGGAGTTTCCTGTTCTGAAGTTTTATGGGAGAACATTTTGCCGGTCTCAAAAAGGCTGAAGTGCAACAAGAAATTTTAAACCAAAACCAGTTATTGTTACTTTGTTACTGGGGTGGCATTTTTTTTTTGGGTGGGATGGGGTTTTGTTGTTTTGGCTTTTTTAGGGTTTTTTTGGTTTGGGTTTTTTTTAAACAGATACAACATGAACAGTCTGTTGCAAAAATACACAGCCCTAGTTCCCCCCACTTTGCTGTAAGCATTTAGCTGAAGTGCCTTAGGAGTGCCTTTGCCTTCCGCCTTCTCCCCAGTCGCTGTGAGGACACGAGTTCCTCCACAGGACTGTAGGTGGAGCTTGTGCGTGTGAGAAAGGTGGCTAATGGACATCAACGTACGCAAGGGCGGAATCAGCTACGCAAGGGCGGAATCAGCTACGTAACAGGAATCTTGGTCCTCTCTCCCTCACTTCCAAGAATAAAAAGCTTTTTTCCCCTCTATAAAAAGACAGGAAAACAGTCACCCATTATTTACATACAGAGCTTTTGAGAAAATAAAGTTTCAGGTACGCCCTCTGCACCCCAGTTAAAAGGCTAACTTGCCATGAAGGAAGAGCCTGGCATGCTCTTGTGGAAGTGTAAGAGTGCTGTTACCTGAACTTTGAGCTGCAGTCACAGCTTTTGTTCTGAAAGCTCATGGATCCAGAGAGATTTCGGGGTGTGGGGGCTACAAAGGGAGATGTTTGACATACAGTGGCTTGCAAAGCCGGATCGAGATAGATCAGAGAGATAAAGGGAAGTGCTGGTAACTTCTGTTTGTGGATGAAGCAGTAGATGTCTGCTCAAAATAACATTCTTGTCGGTGACACATATGAACAAAATAAATGTCTTACCCGATTGTTTTCAGCTGCCCAGAGTAGCAGCTTCTCTGGATGTTTTTCCATTTTTTTTTCTTGCATTTCGTACCATTCCTCACTTCTTTCTTGTTCATCGTCATCATCATCGGACTGCCCAGACCAACAGCTCTGCGTTCCTACAGGAATCAAATGCCTGTGCGTCTCCAGCAGGTCAAGTTGGTTAAAATTCTCCATAAAGTCTTCAAACTGGTCGCTGTCGTCATCATCTTCATCGAGTTGTTTGTCTTTATTCATTTTCAGTCACCGCCTGTGGGCAGCAGACACACAGCGCCATTCACCACAACCGTTACCGTCACTAACCGTCAACGAACGCGTCCGTCGCGGACGCCAGCAGCACCGCGAGCAGCAAAGCTCCAGCGCCGAGTGCCACGCGCCTCCGCCGGGACCCCCGGTTCTCGCCCGCGCAAGGCAAACCCCGAGCTGGCCCGGCCCAGAGGCGGCACCGCCCCCAGGCCCGCGGGGCGAGCCCGAGCGGGCGCTCCGCACAGCGACAAACAACCGATTTAGGGAAACAGCCCGGACTTTGGAGCAGCGTCTCTGCCCGCCCCCGCGGAGCCCGCCCCGTCCGGCGCTCCCGCCGCCCGTCCCTTCCCCGAGCGGGGCCCGGCCAGGCCAAGCCAGGCCGTGGCCTGCAGCGCCGGCCTCCCTCCCCTCCGCGGGGGCCGCACCACCCCGGGAGGGCCCCAGCGCTGCCACCGGCGGCCAGCAGGAGCCCGCCCCGCGGCTGAGGCCGGCACCCCCCGTTTCCCCGGCCCGCCCTGCCTGCGGGCTGCCCGGCCCACGCCGGCCCCGCGGTCTCCCATCCACACTCGCCACCCGCCCGGCCCCGCTTAGCTTCGCCCCCCACCCACCGCACGAGCGAACGCACCTGCCGACCCCACCAGCGGAGCGCTCCAGGGGCGGGGCTAGCCCTGGGGCGGGGCCAGCCGCCGCAGGACGCACACCCCCTACCCGCCTAACGAGTCCTTCCAGCCCGCGCCCGCCAGCGGATGTGACGCCAGCGGTCGGCCGGGATCGGCTCCTCGGCTGACTAACCGCGGCGGCCCCGCGGGAGAGGCGGTGAGCCAGCGCGCGCGCGCTTTGAGCGGGGCGGCTCTCGCGAGAGCTGCGCGCGGCCCCGCCCTCCTCGGCACCATGGGAACGGCGCGCGGCGGCAGGTGGCCGCGCTAGGCCGCGGGGTGAGGGCCGGGCCCCGGGTCCCGGGTCCCGGGCCCCGGTGGGGGGGGTCTGCGGCCCCGCCGTCGCTCTCCGTTCTGCGCAGGGCAGCGCTCCAGTGCGCTTCGTGCGCTGGCTGCTGCCCCCGCATCCCTAGAGGGGGAGCGGGCCGGTTGCTGCCGCCGTTACCGTGCGCCGGTGCTGAACCTGATGGCGGTCGTGCTCATCCCGGGGCCCCGGTGCCGCCGTGCCCAGCCGCCCTGCCTCCTGCCCAGTCCCGTTTCGTGGCCGTTCCCGCGCGGTTGCCCGTTTCTTGTGTGCTTCCGGGTGGCCTCCCCAGGGAGGGAGGCGCCAGGGGCAGCGCTGTGTTCCAGGGCGGCCGGTGCGAGGGGGCTGGCGCCGCCCCGCCGGGTAGCTACGCGTCTTGTGCGGTAGTAAATGGTTGAACTGAGCGCGACTCTCCTTATCTTGCTTTTTTTTTTGCGACCAATAATTGCCAGTGAAGGACTGGGCAACCGGTCGTTCAGCTCACTGTGCCCTTCCTGCTGATTCGTGTCTGGTTTTGTCTCTTAGGCTTCACATGGCGTCTATGAAGATAGAAACCGACTTCTGACCCGACTGACTAAGCTGTGTCCAGAGCCTTTGTGTGAGGAGTCTTGGCACGAAGATGAGTACCATCAGCTCCCAGTAAGCCCCAGCTGTCTGCAGCTCCATGCAGTTCTGTCGTATTAGACAGCAAGTCTTTTGTATGTTTGGAACGAGTTAAGAAGAACTCGGATCGTCATTTGTGTTTTCCCTTAGGTCCTTATGATGGTTGTACTTGCTTTCATGTATGTGTAGGTTGCCAGTGCCAAGTGAGAACTTGAATGTTTAAGTGTTCACCAGCTGCCCTGGTTTGGCTGGGACGGAATCCCAGCCTAGCCGTGCCAGGCAGGCCTTTTGCAGTTTGGAGTCAGCCAGGGCAGCTGACCTGAGTTAGCCACAGGTGCAGCCCAAACCATAAGGTCATGGCCCTTATAAAGGGGGAAGGTTTGCTGAGGAAGGGGAGATCCTGTGGGGTCCCTGCTGGGGTTCCTCCTGCTCCTTCCTGCTCTTGAGGACTGTTCTCTAGCCGCTGTTTATTGGGCTGAGTATAACTCTGTATCCCTTTGCTGGTGTTAGTGCAGTTTCATTAGATCTGTTCTCACTTCAACCACGGGGCTCCTCTCCTTTTCCTGGGCCCCTTCCCTGGCTGGTGAGGTGTCAGCAGGTGATAGAGTAGCTTAGCACCAGTTTAGCACCAGGTACAGGCTGAAGGCAGACAGCAGGTCTTTTCAGAGACAGAGAACATACAAAGGATTCATTAGTTATTCATAAGATACTTCAGGGAGGTGGTTGCAGCCCTTTATCCCAGTAGGCTGACTGGGATAACCGTATCTTCAAACTGGTTGGTTTGGTGAAGTGCTATCTGCAATAAAAGTAGTGAAATGTTCTGAGAACATTATAGGAATGACGTTATGATAGTGTTTTATGACACATCTGTGTATTTAATGACTTTGGACACAACAGCTTACCTTAATAAAGCCTGTTGTGAAAACTCTTTAAGTATGTTGCTCTCTGACACAAATTTTCCTGTCTCATTCAGGGATGATGAAGAGACCTTTAAAATACTTATTGCTACTGATATTCATCTTGGCTACTTGGAGAAGGATCCGGTGCGTGGAAATGATACGTTTGTAACTTTTAATGAAATTCTGGACCATGCTCAAAAGAATGAAGTAAGTGCTGCTTTTTGGAGTGAGACTGTGGAAAATAGGTTCCAACCTGCCAGAAGCTGTAAAGCTTAGTCCTGGTGCAATCTTTAGGCATATCAAATTAAATGAATAAACTAAACTATGTATTGCAGCCAGTTTCTGTTTTAGCAGCAAGGAGGGCCTATACCTTTGGGAGAGTGTTCTTGTTTAAATGATGACAGTTGCATTAACGGTGTTTTCAAATTGCCTGTGCCTGTTCCAGTGGTATTTGGAGAGGGTTTGTCAATACAAGAAGGGAAGATAATTGGGAGGGTGGGGGGTAACGATACAAAGTCTTCAGACAACTCAGAAAGTACTCAGGGGGGGAGGAAGTTAGGAACTTTTAAAGTGTGGTTTGGATTGAATGTTTCTTAGTAAAATTATTTGTAATTTTGATGAAGATGACTTTTTTTTTTTCCCCTAATGCTTTTTCAAAAGCTGAATATATACAGAAGCTGCAACTAGTACCTTCTCGAAGTGATGTGGCAGTAGCTACTGATTTCTTCCTCCTAGGTACGACAGCAATGAAAAGATACGGTCTATCTTCATGGCTGACAAAGAAAATGTTCAAGACCCTTATTCAAACAGTTCACCAATAGGGTTTTTTATTTTTCAGCACTACCAGTTTTTGTCTTCTGTAGCTTTTTGTAAAAGAATGGTTTTGGGATTGGTTTTGTTTTAATGAACAATTTAGTTAATGTTTGTTTCATGAGGAAATTAAATGCCGTGTCTGCAACTTCCAACTTGTTTGCTGTAGAAGTCCAGAGATGAGGAGATACGTGGAACTCCTTAGAAGAAATAATTTAGCAATTTACTTGAAAGTCTTTCAAGGTAATACAAAATGTTTTATTAAAATAATAGAGCTTTTTGTTACATACAGGTGGACTTTGTTTTACTAGGTGGAGACCTTTTTCATGACAACAAACCTTCCAGAAAAACAGTACACTCTTGTTTGGAGTCGCTAAGAAAATACTGCATGGGTGATCGTCCTGTTCAGTTTGAAATTTTGAGTGATCAGGCAGTTAATTTTCATAATAGCGAGTAAGTATGTTCCTGGAAATTCTGGGGTAAGGTTTGGTTTGCATATTGGGCGAACGTGCTGTGATTTTTATGATTTATATCGTCCGTGACTGGAACTTTGAAGTTTTGGGCTTGTTTGTGTGGGATAGTTTACAGGATGACTTCACCTATCATCTGTTATAATCTAAGTCTATAAAGGGCTGCACACAATTTTTTGAGAAACTTCTGACTGTGCTGTGACATTCGATACATTATGTTCAGTTTCTGTCCTGCAAGGACGATGCACGTAGCCAAACTGACGTGAATGGCCGTGGTGAAACGGGCAGCGCTTTGTGTGTGAGCAAAGGCTGCACAGCCCCGTCCACCGCTATCACCCGTACCACCCGTGTTGTGCAAGTCTTTTCCTAGGCTTGGCTTAAAAAAAAATAGGATCTTTTTGCTACCCTGTTCCCCCTGGGAAATGCCATCTGGTCCATGAGTAAGAATCTTCTTACACTGTGCAGCTTAAGCTTGTTCATAGCCACTTGGTACTCGTTTGCGCTGCTGTCATGGTATGTGATGACCTTGATTTGAAGAGGATGTTGGGAACTGTCCACAGATATTCTGATACAGTTTTTTTTTCTCTTCTTGTTCAGGTTTCCATGGGTGAATTATCAGGATGCAAATCTCAACATTTCTATTCCAATTTTTAGTATTCACGGCAATCATGATGATCCCACAGGGGTAATTATTGTCATAATTGTACTATACTGCTGTATTACAAAAATAGTGTTATAGAACTAGAGACGTGTATAGAAATAAAGTTCTTGGAGAAGAGACTAGTTTTAGTCAGTTGCATCACTCTTCATGTAAATATTTTGTGTGTCTTTAGGAATTCTGTTAATTAATGACGACAAGTTAAGCGTGACATTAAAAAAGAAAACGGAAAGAAGTTCAGGGGTCCATATGAACTATGTTTAAATTCTTAATTTACGTAGATTCCTGTCATTGAGAACAAAATCACTTTTCACGCCAAGAAACGGCAGCCTTTCAGAAAGTTTCTAACCGAAATTCTACCTGTAGAGACTGCAAGCTTTTTCCTTAAAGAAGGGGAATTTTGAAACTTTGCCTTGTGCATGTACAGTTGATATGCATCTTGCATTTTCAAGGAAGATAATCGAGTAATGATGAAATGCCAGTTTAAAAATCAACAACTAAAAGTAAGCAGGAAAAGGACATTTACAAAGCAGCAAAGTGTGTGTGTTGGATTAATAACTTTGCGTTTTGTATCAATGGCAGTGTGTCGTGGAGATGAGTGTTTTAACAACAGAAGTTTAGCTGTGGACCCACTGTTGCCTGGTTTGCTTAAGCAGATAATTTTCTATAGCAGTGTAGAGACTTCAGCTGTTTGGGTTTTTGTTTTGTTTTTCTGAATGATTTAATGTTTAATTTCATGTTGTTCAAATGAGGCAAGACTCACAAGGAAAAGGGATTTGCTTCTGTACCCATGAGTGCTAAAAAAGGAGCTAATATATGTGGTGGGGGTTTTCAGCTGCAGAAGTTACTTAAGGAAAGATATTCTGTCTCCATTTTTGAGACTGTTTCACTTGGATTTTAAGACTAAATGTTCTGTTGAAAGTTTTTACACTTGTTTTTTAATATTTTCTACAGGCAGATGCACTGTGTGCGTTGGATATTTTAAGCTGTGCAGGATTGTTGAATCACTTCGGACGTTCAGGTTCTGTGGAGAAAATAGATATTAGTCCCATCTTACTGCGTAAGGGTAGAACAAAAATTGCTCTGTATGGCTTGGGTGAGTATGAGCCTGCCGGACTGGCTAGGCAGTTCCTGCATTACTGAAGCTCAGTAGGTCTGAATTAGGTTGGAACAAACATCTAGTGCTACAACAAAGACGAAGGTCTAAGTAATGCTGAATTAAAGCGTATCAGTTCTGTGACAGTGTCAGGTTTTCTCCTCCTGCTACATTGTCACTGGCTGACAGGGTTTTTTTCTTTACTTTTTTATTTTAAAATAAATCCTTCAATAACTTTAGTTCTGTACTTTTATTGATCTTAAATGAGCACTGCGTAAGTTAGCCCTGGATAGTGCCTGTGTATCGAGTCAGGGCAGTCACACTCGTAAGTTCTCACTGTTGTGTATTAAGCTCACTTCCTCCTGTTTAAACTTACTTCCTACCTGTTAAGGCAAAACTTAAGCACTGTGTGTTCACACATTGTTTTTATTATACTTAAAAACATAAAGTGTCTGAGCAGAAACCTCATGTCTGACATGTCTGTCTGAAGTGATTCCTAAGTAACATCTGTCACAGGTCACCTCAGTTTCTTTAAAGAAACTTACGAAGAGTTTCATCTCTTAAAGGTGTTCTATGGTGGGTTTTCAACTTCAGTTTGTCCCTTTCTATCTTCTCCTCCACCTTCCCTTGTACCCTCGCTTCCTACTTAGAATGGTCACGTTTGGCTTTATGTCTAGAGAAGTTAACTATTAAAATCTTAAATTTTTCCCGTTATTTTATGTCCAGTCATGAGTGCTTAAACCCTTTTTTCCAAGCAACTCTTATAGCTGTAAGTTAAGTCCTAGTTGACTGTGACTTCATGAATTTAACAAGATACTTTAAAAGCTTGCTAGATGTTCTAAGAGTTAGTAGTGAAGGTTCTAATACCACAATATAAAAGTTTTCAAAAAGCATTTGAATTGTTTAATACCCAAAATCATTACTGCAACAACTTTCTAAAGTATGGGTGGTGTTGCATGAAAATGTTCGTGAGGAGTTTCTTTGAGCTTGTGCCTGGATTATGTACCCTCTTGACTTTCTCTGATTTAGAGAGCACTTGTTCTTGTACAAAATATGTAAACTTCATATGGGATTTTATTGAAATGCATCATGAACCTTGGGTATGGATGGTTTGGGTGGGGTTTGCTTTTTTCCTTGTTGAAAACATCAAGGAAATAATCAATGACAAACAGTTCAGAAGTACTGCAGACTTCCTGCTGCGTGGGAGAGCACAGACTTCGCAGAATTCATGGTTTATTTCTTGTAGAGAATTTTGAAGTATGTTTGAGAACTCCATCTCTGCTCAGCAGTATATCTTTTGAGACTCCATCTTCCAACAAAATACACTTCTTACTCTGTCAGCAAGAAACAAAACACCTCCTCTAATATTTTTAGTTCTGCCTATAGTCAGTTGTTTGGCACAGAAAACTGGCAAAAGGTCTCAAACCAAATGTAGTTAATGAAACTGCTTTGTAGTTGTTTAAAGGTAGATTTCATGTCAAAATGTCTTATTTTGAGAAGTCTATCTAGTAAAATAGCCAATTTATACTTTGATCTGTTCAAATTCATAATCGTGCCTCAGACTTCTTAGGCCATGACAATGAAGATCTGATCTTTCTACAAAGTTATGTTTTTCATGCTCTTTTTAAGAGAGTTGCTAATAAAAATGCTATAAAATAGTTGATTTACTGCACAAAGATGATTTAATGTTTTATTTTGTCCACTCCAGGAGCTATTCCAGATGAGAGGTTGTATCGTATGTTTGTCAATAAACAAGTAACCATGCTGAGACCGAAGGAAGATGAAGATAGTTGGTTTAACTTGTTTGTGATTCATCAAAATAGGTAACAGTATTGAACGGATTACGGTGACTTTTAAACTTCTTGCATTATTTCATAACTGCCTTGAAACAATAGGTGAGAAAGCCAGCTATGCTAGTTGGTGCTTCATGTGAGTAGTGGTTTCTTAAGATTTTCCCAAATAAAAGCATTCTTTTACAGCGCTTCTTACAGAAGAATCATAAAGGAAAAGAGTTGAAATAAATTAATTAGGAATGTTGGGAAATCTCTTCCCAAACTCTTACACTTAGGGGAGTGGAGGTTTTGCAGTGTAATATGCGCATAATTAAGTCTTGCAGGGTTGCTAGAGCTGGAAGAGCATTAAACTTCATACTGCATTTTCTACCCGTGTTTGAACCATAACTTGGCGGGTACCGTATCTTCCCTTGCGCTGCTCTGTTGTATAGTTTCTCTTGCATAGAGGGCAGGGAGGATGTGTTCTTTCTGCCCACACACTTCTCCCAGCGGTGGTGGTAGGAACACGTTTGGCGTTCTCCCCAAATCCTTTGTGGCAGTTTTTCCTGAATACAAGCGCAATCCTCGTCTGCGAGTAACCATGAGGCAGAAACCAACATAGCTGTGTACTGATCTCTGCCCGGCAGGCTGATGGAGCTCGCTCCTCCATCTCCTCTGCCTTCTGGAAAGGGATGGGGGCTGGTGTGCTCTGTGTCTTAATTCAGTGGGTTTTACCCCACCATTTAAAAAACAAACAAACAAAGCCATGAGGTGCTATAAAAGCATTCATGTGGAAAAAGTCCTGAAGTCTTGCAAGACAAGTAAGAAGAAAAGGGATTCCCGGATATAGGAGGGGAGCAGAAAAGGGTGAGCTGTGCAACTTGCTGTTTTATTTAACCACATAGTTTAAACAATTGCATAAGGAATAAAAGTGAGGAGTAATGGATGTGAAATGTATGTAAGACATTTTTACTGGAGTTTCTGTATCATTAAATCATGCTGGTGTTTTTCTCCTCCTTCAGTCCCCCATTGCCCACCCATGACTGTACACATTCTAATTATTTTCTCTTTTCTTGAACAGGAGCAAACATGGAGCTACCAACTACATTCCAGAGCAGTTTTTAGATGACTTTATTAATCTTGTTGTGTGGGGTCACGAACATGAGTGCAAAATAGCTCCATCCCAAAATGAACAGCAACGTTTCTACGTTTCTCAGCCAGGAAGTTCAGTGGTGACGTCTCTGTCTCCTGGAGAAGCTGTGAAGAAGTGTGTGATCTTTTCTTTTTGTTCTTGTTCAGCCCTTGCCTTATGTGTCTTGTGTGTTGTGGTGAGAAAGGAAAAATGCTTCTATTAAGCATGAAAGGACTTGTGTTACAGTGTGGATTAAGTTCTCTTAAGTTTATCTTCTGCTAAGCTGCCTTTCTCCTTCTAGACACATTGGTTTGCTGCACATTAAAGGAAAAAAAATGAAGATGCAGAAGATTGCTCTAGAGACAGTGCGAACTTTCCATATGGAGGATATTGTTCTAGCTGATCATCCAGATCTTTTTAACCCCGACAACCCTAAAGTAACGCAGGCAATACAAGCATTCTGCATGGAAAAGGTAACTTGTAATGCTGCCAGTATATGGATACAGTGTGTGGGCAGGGAAGGGGATCTGTGACTGGTTTTGAGACTGGAAGATAAGAAATCTCGTGTCTTGGTTCTTAGGTCTGTATCAGTCTCTTCCTGTGTTTCCTTGGAGCTAGAAATGTAGCAAAGGATAGTGGCTGTAAAGTAAAACAGTGTGAGTGATCAGCGATGTAGATGTGCTGGACTATGCTATAGCTGAAAGATAAGCCTGTCATTGTGCCTTTTTTTTTCTCGTGCATTCTTACATGAAGATACTGGTACATATATGTGGATTTTGTACATATATTTTGTACATATATTTTGGCTGGATACTGGTACATATATGTGTGTTTAGGAATGAGAGCCCATCCTATAATTATTGTTTTCATAGCTCCCCCCTGCAGCTGGATGTATTTCAAGTTACACTTGAAGGATTCAGGCATCTGTAAGAGAACAAAGTGGAACTGAATTTCTAATTCTGCTTTGCAGGTTGAATTGATGCTGGACAATGCAGAAAGGGAACGCCTGGGAAATCCACGCCAGCCAGAGAAGCCTCTCATAAGATTACGAGTAAGGAATTGTTTGGTTTGGATTGCTTTGTTTTGAAAGGTCACTGTGAAACGTTTCAAAGCAAAGTCATGCTTTTTGTCTAAAACACATGATGTCTAAAATGTCTTACTGTGTACAGGCGAATGTAAATCACCTTCGTACCATGATTCCCTTTACCTGTGGTATAACTAGTGACCTGTGGTAAAGGAGGGTATTAGTCATAAGCGTACTTCACTGCTGGTCTGAGTAGGGGCATGCAAAGTGGCTATTTACAGAGTTCTTCTTAAGTCATATTATCCTGTGTTTGTTTCTACCCTAAGTTACTGAAACTTTCCTGAAGACTAGTAAACGAAACGAGTTATGAACAAGTTAGGAATCTGGGCTGCTGTTAGCTATTCTTGTAATGTAATTATTAACTATTATTATCTGTCAGCCATTCTGCATAGTATGGTAAAGCATTGATTTTAGGTTGACTTACGTTTTACTTTAATTTTTCCTTTGAAGGGTAACAAACATATCTTGATTTGTGTGGCTTCTCTATTTCTATTTGTTTCATATTTAAATGTTTCCTTTCCTCTCTTAGGTTGATTATGCAGGCGGCTTCGAACCGTTCAGTGTCCATTGTTTTAGCCAGAAGTACATGGGTAGGGTGGCTAACCCAAAAGACATAATACACTTTTTCAGGCATCGTGAACAAAAAGAGAAAAATGGTAATTATAAAGGCAGGAATCATTGGCTTGCCTTGGTTTTCATTCTTCTTCCCTTGTTATGTTACCCAGCACTTGCAAAGGTTTGGTGTCTACCATCTAATGTGGTGCAGGAGAAGTAAAGATGTGTAGTCTCGTTTAAGTGTACATATTGCTCAAGTTTTTCTGTTCTGTTTCTGGGTTTGTCTAAAATTCTGATATTCAGCATAGAATCTTCTGATAGTTATTCATAAATAATTCCTTTTTTTCTTTGGACTCGAACCTTATTGAGTTGCTTAGAGTAATACATATAGCCCTGTACCAGACTGAGTTACTCCGTGCTTCTATGATAATTACCATGAAAGGCATTAAACATCTCACTCCTGAGACTTCTCAGAATGAGGTGGTTGGTTTTGGGCACTCCGCAGGAAGAGAGGTGGGTGTTGTGCTTTTTCCCTTTCTTTTTTAATTTTATTTCATTAGTAATTAATTTGTTTATACCTGAAATAGTAATGGAGGAGATGGGCTTGAGATGTTTGTATATTTTAAAAAAAAAAGTTTGAATGTACAACAACAATTTGTTTGCCCTAATTAATCATGTGTATGAGGTGTTCTTGGCTTGTCTGTTTCAGGTATGTCTCTATTCAAGCATTTGTGCAAACCAAATAATAGCTGTTGCTATTGTAGCTTTTCTCACTGTGCCTAGAATTTTTAATAAATGGTTAATAGATGTTGCCCAAATACTGGATTTTTAATAATTGCTAATGAAGATACAGCTTGCTCAAGAACATGCTGTGCTAAAGAACTGTTAATATTTCACATTAGTGCATTGTAAGTACTCGAATTCCATTGACGGTTTTTATTTACGCTGTCAGTTTTACAAAGTTCAAAATATCTTGCTTCGTGAATAAGAACTGCTTTTATATATATATATTTTTTTTTTTATTATGACGTATTAATCTTGCTTTGTTGTTGTTGGTTTTTTTTAAATAGTTGCGTAATCTCATTAACGTTTTTGGAATGCAAGATAGCTACCACCACATCTGTCACCGTGTTTCATCAATACCTTTGCATTTTCCTGTTTAACATGAATCTCAGCTTCACTTATATATTACTCTGCATACTATGTGGTAGCCTCAGTTGATTATCCCGTTCATTCCTCTGTTGTTCCTACCTTGCTGCTCGAGAATGGGGGACAGCCTAATGAGCTGTGAACACTTTCTACTGAAAATCAGTCAGTGTGCTTTGGAGGAAAACTTCTTCTCTAGTAACAGAGTTACTTAAAAAAACCCAAACCCTTGTGCTTTGGGTCTTTGGATTTTCTTCCATTTGCGGTCTTCTAGAGTTCAATTATAATAACCTTCAGGACATAGTATTCAACTTAAAATTACAGTTAGAAGAACACTTTGTATCTGCTAGATGTGGAGTTGTCTTGTACAATTACTGCATCCATTATGTTTACCTGTGTTTCCAGACAATAGGCTCTACAGTTAGAACAAAAACCCTTTACGTGTAAAAGGGACCGCAATTCTTAAGAGGCCTTTTACGTATTACTGTCAGTGGGGTGATAATTGAAAGCTGCAAGCGTGAGTGACAGTGCTGCTGTGCTTTTCTATTCCAGACAGTGATCTTAATTTTGGAAAACTGGTTGGCAGACCTGCTTCCGAGGGGATGACACTGAGGGTGGAAGACCTTGTAAAGCAGTATTTTCAGACAGCGGAGAAGGTATCTTTCTACCTTTTATGATTTTTTTTTTTTTTTCTTTTTAAATGGAACATAATCTTTTTATCTTTTTTTTGCATTCTTAATGGAAGTGTGCCCTGAAAAGAAGTGGATTTGTTTCCTGTATAACTGTATGTGAGTTCCTATATGAAGTATGTGTCTTTGGTTAAAAGTAGCTGTTGTATATAGGTTGTACAGGGTATGTGAACACGTGCTGGCTTGAGAGCATTACGTCAACTCTTTATGTGAACTTGCAGTATCTGCCCTGTGCTAAATGATATGTCATGTTCTTACAGGAGAAGAATGTGAGGCAGCATGCTCCAAGTGAGAAGTCACCTTTATTTACTATAGGGTCAATGTGAGACTGTACTTTACTATTACTGGCTGACTTGGAGTAACTTGTTAGTTTGCAGTATCTTTGTGTCCTCAGACATAGTGCAGTTCCACGTTGTATTTAAAGCAGAGAAGGAAGAGTGTCCCCCAATACTTTGCTTTCTCCCCACTCTTTCATTAAACCTGATTTATTTCCCTTCCCTAACACCAGGACAGTAACATCTCAGAGGTAAAAAATAATAATCAGAGAGTCAGACATCCAAATTCTTGATCTGGATGAGCAAGCATAACTTTCAGAAGCTACTTCAGGACATGCTTTAGTCATTAGAGCAAGGATTTCTGGGCTAAAGATCTGCGAAATGGTATCATCTTGCCTAACTTTAGACACTTGTTAGGTGTCAGTATTAGGATAAATCATGCCCTGGAAGGGCTGTTGCCTTCTGAACATGATAGGAACCCAGGGTGACTAGTTCAGAAGTAGGTACTTCTTCAAATGCATGCCACCCCAAAATCCCCTGGGGAGGGGCAGCAGTGTCAAAGGCAGGGCACTGTGTTATTCAGCGAAAAACAAATTTTGCTTTTAATCTCTCTTCCTCCCTTATTCTGCAAAATTGTCGCTGTTACACAATCTTCCCAACTCGTTTGTATGTTCTTGTATGAGCAGCCCAGTTCCTGGTCCCTGCATTGAGGCCTACTTCAGCAGCAAAACATCTGTAAAGACTTGAAGGAATCGGTTGATGCTCTGGGAAGGCTTGCAGTAGGGCATCAATAGCTTTTAAGTTAACACTGGTAATGAAAGAAAGGGGAGGGGGGGAGCAGCATACTGTGCCCCCAAATGATGATAGGGGTCTCAAACATTGTGTTAAGATGGCTAGCAAAGCCCAAAGCACAAGCTCTGATCTCATCCGATTAGGGAAACAAAAGAGCCCTTGGACCCTGGGGTGGCACAGGCCTGTAGCTGGATGTTCAGAAAATCTTAGACGAAAAATGTCTAACAAGTACCAGACTCTGTTCAGTTCCAGGGTTGCTGGTAAGCTGAGAGCTGGGAATTGAAATCACTGCTATTTGTCTCTTTAGCAAGCTTTTTGTTTGTGTTTTTTTTTTCCTTTGGAAGACAGCTTAATTTCTGAAAATCAACATGAATGTTCTGCATCATTAGTCAGCCACTTATCTTTTCTTTTTTTGGTAGACTTCTTATTTTCTAATAGCTGTAAAACTTACTCCTCTGCGCAGCATTATTTCAGGGAAGGTTTTATGATTCAGAACAGTTCCTGAAGGACACCTGGAAGGGTCAAAAATCATTAATAAGCATATATAATGCTTATTACTGAGAAATTAGCTGTGCCATAGTTTACAGACAAAAGAGGCTGCTAGTTAAGCATTACTGTCCATATGGGGGTTTCATTCTCAGGATGTTTCTTCTTACTGTACTAGGAAGGAGGGTAGAGAAGAGAATGGCTGCGAGACACCACCAGTAGCATCTACTACTTCTACTAATTAGGGTTTGTAGTAATATCTTAATATAGAATAGCTTGGTGAATATCATCTCACTTGATGAACATGTGAGAACTATTGGTATTTACAGAACTGCATTTCAATAGAGTACACATCTGCTTAATAACTCTGAATGCTTCATAATAAAAATTTGCCCTGCTCTGTAACTGCCATTTTTTAATGTTAGAATTTTACAGTAAAACTTAGTAATCTGTAATAATTCAGGGCCTGTTTTTAATAGTGTTTTTTTATGTCTCTGCAGGTTGATCTTTAGTTTAAAAAAGAGAGGAACTAGGAAAGAATACGATTAACCTCTCAGCAATACATTTCAGACAAATTAGATATGACTAGCAGTGTAGTTTCTTTACTGTTTATGAAACATTTTTCTTTGAGCCTGGTAAATACTCTGTTAAGTAGATATAACATGCTGGTAGCAACAGGTTGTAACTACATTATGACCAATGACATGTTTGCTTATTGCTGTGCTTTTCTCTGGCTGAAGTCTTCAATGCACACTATTGCTTTTGGAACCAACTTAATGTAGTATTTATCTGAAACAGCAGGAATATTACTTGCTTGCTTTGATGGCAGATGCTTCTTAACAAAATGTTTTCCCCATTTATAAAGAAAGTACAGCTTTCACTTCTAACTGAGAGAGGAATGGGAGAAGCAGTGCAAGAGTTCGTGGACAAAGAGGAAAAAGATGCCATAGAAGAGTTGGTGAAATTTCAACTAGAAAAAACACAGAGGTTTCTTAAGGAGCGTCGCACTGATGCGGAGGAAGAAAAGATAGATGAGGAGGTAATATTCTGTTGTTAATTCCTTAGGAGAGGTCAAGCCAGATAGTAGGAAAACCAGTGCTCAGACCTGGTTTAGTAGATTTGCCTGTGAGTGGAGCGTGTGCAACACTCACCTCTAGTAATTTTCTGGAGTTAATAAATATGGTGATGAAGTTTCGAATACATAGTTTAAAAGCTTGTATTGAAGATGGGGTTTAGGTATGCTTGTACTGATTCTCGCTTTATTTGCACATGCATGCATAGAAAAGATCCATCACCTGTATATTCAGAACTGTGTGTGTGTGTGTGTGTGTGTGTATACTATGAGAAAAATGATAGATATAATCTTTTCTTACCTTTTTCGCATTGGCTTGGGAAGAGTACAAGAAGAGGGCAAGCATAAAGGAAACTTATCCTTCAGGTGCTCTACTAGTTTCTAACTGCTTGCAGCTCAGGGTCTCCCAGAGGCAAACATGTTTTATGTCTTTCTAGTAACCCTGTCAACTCACTGAGCTTCCATGTGAGCCTGTGTATTCAGTTGCAATATTCAAGCATCATGTGACAAGTTGTTCTGCAGCTTAACTGTGCGCTGTGTAAAGAATAATTGGGGCGGCGGGGGTGGGGGGGGGTTGCACCTACTTGTTTTCTTGCCGATTGCTTTAATTCATGAGGGGCTGGGAGAGACGGTAAACAACCAGTACGTGTAGTCTTGCTGTGCCACTTTGGTGGTTTGGGTTTTTTCTGTTTGTCTTTTGGACTAATACTCTCCCTCTCACCCATCATGTCTTTTTCCATACTTGATGAACTGAGCTTTTGTAGCTGTACATGTATTGCAATGTTTGTCTCTTCTCAATATCGTTGTTTTCTATCTTCCTTCTTCATCTCTCCCCCTTCTTTTCCAGGTATTCATATTTCACTGTCCTTTATAGCCAAATTACATGTACTTTCCTTCTCTTGAACATAGTCTCTCCTGCTTTGTGTCATGTCCCAAGTTTTTTTTTTTCTCCCCAGTGATGTAGCTCCAGTTATTGATAGACTGTGAGATTCTTAAACTGTAGGTCAGCATGAAAAGACCCTAAAAAAACTGTTCAGTTCTTCTTGCACTCTTCTCTGCCTCTCACATGATCTTGACGTAATAATTGGGTGATTGAGACTTCTCACATACGGTGTTTTGACTATTATATGAAATTAGCTGTTATTTTGATGGGAACATTTTTTTAATTCAGGTGCGAAAATTCAGGGAGAGCAGAAAAAAGAATACCGAAGAGGAGGATGAGGAAGTTCGTGAGGTAACTCCTTTAAGTTTTGAACATAGGCTGAAGAGTGGCATGGTGACTTCTGCATATAATGAAGTCACTTATCAATACTTCAACGTTGTCCTTGCCAAAAAGTCCCTGTCTGCCTAGGGAGGGTTAGTAAGTCTTTTTTTAAATCTTCCCTGATATAATGTGTGCCTAAGCTACTGCTGATTTTGGCTTTTGAGATCTCTTTTCTTGTGCGAATTTGTGAACCTGAATGTTCAGTTGTTCTTGCTTTGAACTGAAGTTAGACCAGGCAGGTGACCTTCAGAGATCTGTCAGCTTAAACTATCTGTGATCTCATCACTAGTGGACATGTGCATGGGCTGTATTGAGTGATATTACTGGAACAAATTGGTATTATTGGTAAAGCTTTAGGTACTGTTGTCCTCATCAGCAATCTGAGTTTTAGATCTCCCAGAGATTCGTGTCTAGATTCATATATCTTTCCAAAGAGAATTGCCAACACTGACAGCATTGGTGCTTATTTGTCTTTGCAAGCTATGTGGGACCGGAATGAAATTTTGAGAAAAAGGACAGCAGGGATGAAATTCAGCTCTCCTAATCTGAGAGATCTTCACATGAACTAGTTGTCTTAAGCACCCACTGTCATGTGTGAAGATCAAGTCAATGGAGCCCAGAGGGTGCTTCCTCTGAGCAGACACATGTGGCTGACAGAGGATGACCTCAACCATTCACCACACTCCACTGACAGTGTATCATATTAACTAGCTCCGTTTTGTTATCAGAGCTTAGTGAACTATTTTATGTGTACACATCTAAATTAAATAGACTAAATACTGTCCCTGCTTTTTGATAGACTTCCTTGCCTTCCATATCACTGTGGATTTGGGTCTTCTAAACCTCAATGGTTTAGACCTGTATATGACAACTAGGACTTAACAATGGTCCATTTCATCATTTAAGATTCTTTTTCCTTGTAGCACTTACTGTTCCATTTCAGGCAATGACCAGGGCTAGAGCCCACAGATCTGAGGATGCAGTTCTTGTCGCAGCTTCCAGTGATGAAGAACTCATGGATACGGGGTTGAAAGGCACTGGTGATTCAGATGATGGCCTTCCTGCAACACTGAGCCAAAGAAGGGGTCGGGCAAGAGGTAGGGCAAGAGGTGCAAGAGGACAAAATTCAACAGCAAGAGGGTCATCTCGACGGGGAAGAGGTTAGAAAAACTTCACATTCTTTGTGCTGCAGTTACTGACTGGTTTTTGGTTTTTTTTTCTTTGAAAGACAGCTCTCTTCTGATGCTTCCATCAAGTGGAAATTTGTTGCTTAAGGACTCCTACTGGAAAAAAAATTCTTCACGAGTATTTCTGGTACCATATTACATACAGTTGAGTGCCTTACAAGGCTCAAGTTGTGACTTTTTCACAGGGTGATTGAAAGAAAAATATCCTGCTTCTCAGCTATGGAAATGTAGTAGATTCTTAAAAGATGCATTACTGGGAAGGTCTGTGCAGTGAAGTGCACGGATAAACCTTAGTTACTGCTGAAGGTAATGCCTTTGATCAGTGTAGAGAGGAGGTACAGATTGTCTGTAGCCTAATGCTATTTAGAAGAGACTTCATTGTTTCTTGTGAGTGAGAAAATGGGGAGCGTTTCCTAAGCGAAACAAATTAAACAGCTCCTTGGCTGTGTGTGATTGTGCACTTTACACTGATAATGGTACTTCCATTACATATAAATATATATAAATATATATATATATATATATGTTAAAGAAAAAAAAAAAAAAATGAGGTCTTGCAGTAATATACTCCTTTGAGTTGCCTCAGTAATATGCCCGAAGGTCTAAGAGCAGGATGAGTTGAAACAAAGGCAGGCAGCTTAGGACTGATTTCGTGCTTTTCAACTAGTTGTAGGAGCATGTGCTCCAACGCTGTTCTGATGCCGTCAGAGCAGGGGCGTGTGTCTGTGGAGCTTTGAACACTGGTCCCAGAGCAGTTCTGCGGGTACAGAGGACTTTGATTCGAGGACAAGAGTCAATAAGAAGAGAGGAATGTAGGTTTTTAAGTGACTTCCCTCTCAGCAATGATAGACTAAAGGGGGGGACACACGACACCCCAAAATAACCACTTCACAGATTTGCATATTGTCTATCCCTACAGGAAGCATCAGCCAAGAGTCAGCTACTAGCAGCAGAACCTACAAGCCTGTATCTGTGCCTGCCAAGAATATGTCAATCATGGATGGTAGGCCTTGGATCTGTCCATTGCTCTAACCTGCGCTCTCAAGTTGTAATGAAAGTGTTTATTTAACAACGCAGTGCCTTGACTGCCCTTATTTCTCTCAGTCCAATTCAGCTGTGAGATTCTTTTTGTCCCAATCAAGTAGAATAACTAACAGTGATAAGAGAAAGAAAAATGGAGGGGGAAAAAAAAGAAAAGTGATATCCTGCTGTCTTGAGGTAAAATTGTCAGGAACTTCTGACTAAAACTAGAAATAGGGAACGCCTTGCTGTATGCAATTCCTTAAGGAATAAGCCTAGAAGGAATGTGACTTAATAGCATCTGGTTTATGCAGAATATTCCTTAGTGGGTAAAAAGGTTGAATTTGACTGATGTTTACAAGTTAGTAAGCTTTAATGCAAGTCCATTTAGTCTTACCTTGTAGCAAGTTTTAGAAATGCCAGTTTTTACTAGGGAAGATGAAACTTATGTGTGATTGAAGCTGCATGTGTGAGAATATCCCTTCCTTGCTACAGAGGACAGGCTCTGAGGAAACAGTGTAGGTAATCTGAGTATTAAAGAAAAAAATTACTGCTCACAAATCTGTACGTGAATCCCCCACAAGATACCCAACGGTAGAGCAAGTTTTAAATTAATCCACAAATTACCTAAATTTTAAATTGGTCAGCAAATGACCTAAAATACCGCAGAGAAATCGCTTTTAGCAGATGTGTTAATGTCTAAACTGCTGGACGTACAAGAATATCAATTAGAGGAATATTCTTCTCTTCCTGTTAGCCAAAATTACTGAAGGTTTTTCAGCCAGACTGGGAAATACCTGCTGCTGCACGGAGGGTTAGATCCCTGGGTTGTCAGACTCTAGCAAAGCCTTAATCTATGTTTTGATTTGGGTCTGGGGGTTTCTGCTTGTTTGATTCACAGGGTGTTTTGCAGAGGAAAGGCACACTAGGCAGGTCTTAAAAAGAATGATGTAACGTTGTTTGCGTTTTATTGTGTGAGCACTTTAAAAATACTGTATTTGCTTTATTCTAGCCTTTAGGTCTTTGAAACCAGAGCGCTCCTTGAATTCACCTAAATCTTACTCTGAGGTAAGAAGCGTGAATGAAGTTGCGCTGCCTTTTGCTGTCTTCTGATTTGAAAAATAAATATATGGCCAGAAAATTAGCGTATAGTAGCAGATGTTCCCAGGCTATCAGTTCCAGGAGCAAGTTTCTGCGTGTTAATTTGTAGACCTTTTGTACCCTTTTTTGGTATGGTGTTTGTCTGAGAAAAACAAAGACCGTGTTTTATGTGTGACCTCAGACTAAGGTACAGAGTGTATGTACAGGAGTATTTTGGGAGTTCTGCAAGATCTGAAGAGCTGAACTTTTGCTGTGTTTGCTCATTGTACACTTCTAGCCTGGAGCCCTGTCAAGTGTGTCTTATAACTAAGTAGGTATATAGTTGGAAAAAAGCCCAGAGCTTCTGTGCTATAGTGCTGTAGTTTTATGTGCTATATCTCTAGAAGAATAAATCTGGTGAAAAAACTTTATAAGTTATATATTTTTTTCAGGATATTATAGATGATGATTCTGATCTAGAAGACATTTCTGTTGCTCCTTCTTCCAGAGTAAATCAAAGGTTGGTGTGTTTACTTCATGGGTGTCCCATGACTGCCTTACTCCTGATGGACAATCGGCAGAGTCCAGGCATCTCATCCACTGCCTGAAAGAACAGATTTTAAGAAAGTCGTAACACTGCTTAGAGAACCTATGTAAATTTTTACCTATCAATGTGGATGATCTTTCTATAACCATCAATTGATCTATTGATTGAGATAAGCTAGGTCTGAGTTTAGAATAAATCTGTTCGTTTGAGAATTTGAATCGTCCTACTTGGCTTCTTAATCTCTCTATTGGTGGTCAGATCTAAGTTGAAGGGAAGGTTATTGGAGTATGTGTAACTGAGAACGTGCTGATGCCTCTTTTTCTTCTCTTTGTATGTTTCAAGGTTGTCAACTACACCTTCAGGTAGTAAAAGAGGTTCACAAAGCCAAACATCTAAAGGAGTTGATTTTGAGTCAGATGAGGTATGGTATATAGAGGTCTTTTTTCCTTTTATTTCATGTAGGCTTTTATAACTTACTGTTTTACAGCTATTTCGATAAAGCATTTCAGAGTAAATTTTTTCGTTTTCACTAACAGGGCTAGATTATTGCAACCAGCTTTAATTAGACTATATACATAATCATCAACAATAAGGCTAGAAGGGACCTCAGGAAAATATCTAGTCCTTTCTCCCTACAATTCTTAATCAGTTAATTGTCATTCCTGGAATGTGTGGAATAGGTTATTTTGCCTGGGGAAGAAAGTAATTGTCATCTCTTCTAGTGCTGGCCATGTCCTTTCATTTGTTTATGTATTTTATTCTTGTAATCTCTTCTAGTGCTTGGCCATGTCCTTTCATTTGTTTATGTATTTTATTCTTGTAAAAAGGAAGAATCTTTTTTTGCATTTAAAATTGGCTATTTTCCAGGGTACTTACTGTTTTATTGTTACAAATTATGTACAATACACTTGAAGATAGTGTTGGGTTTTGGGTTTGTTTTGATTATTTTTTTTTTTAAAGTTTAAGTCTCTCCTTGCAGTGTATTTGAACTGCTAGGAACTGGTTTCTTCCATAATTAAACAAGTAGAACTTTATTCACAGTTTCGAACTGAGTACAGTACACATTATACTGTCAGGCACTAGCAGACTGTCAGGTATGGTCAGGATCCTCACCTTAAAAATGTCAGCAGTTGGCCACTTCACAGAAAACGTCACATTCTTGTCCCTTCTCTCCCCTATGCTATCTCTTCTTGGACCGGAAATACAAAACTGCATGTTTGCTTGAACATGCAAAAAACCCATTATTTTTGAGTCATGCAAATCTCTGTAAATTGTGTGTGATGTGTATATGGACATAACTTCATTGAGGATGTGCTGCTCATAGTGATAACATTTTCCTGGGTCACACATGAAATATAGGTTGTTCCTCGTTTCAAAGTAGCTGTTCCGATCATATTGACATAAACCCCATTTCTGTTCTCTGCACATGTGTCATTTGGGCTTTTTTAATCAATGGATAATCTCTTTCGTATCAAAACCAACAAGAACAGGTCTGTCATAGACATAGAATAATGTGACCAGGCTTTCTAGTTTAATCTGAAGGTGACTACTTTCTGTGACTCGGGATGCATGCTCGTTCTGGTAATGCATGTCTGTTTACAAACGGCAGGATGAATTTGATCCATTCAAAACCACAGCAACGTCAAGGAGAACCAAGTGACTTCTGCCTCGCTACATGAGAGAGACCGTGAAAGTTAGTGAAGAAAACGGAAGGCGGTTTACAAAGCGTTCTCTGTACGACATTTCTCTGTAAATGAGGGGTTGCCTTCAATTTTCACTTCTATGAAACGTTTTTGGTTTGGGGTTGGGTGGGGTTTTTTTGGCCATTGGCACCAAATTTGGTATAATTTGGGCGTTGCATTGCTTGGTACATTAGTGTCTCTAATATTCTGAAGAGCTGCAGGTTCTTTCTAAAATTTCTAAAAGCCTGTTTTCTTTCTGGGATGATAATGTAAATAACAGTTGTATCTTTTATAGAAAACCCCATCTCTTGGGCTTGAATTTTGCAGAGGAGTAAATTTATAGTAGTATGCAAGTATGGATATGGACATGGACTCAGTCAGCGTAATGAAACTTGTACTTGCAATTTCCTATGGGTACAGTTTTAAACTCTGAAGAGTTTGACCCAAAAATAGTTTTCAGTTCTGAAGCTGGAAATGTTCTAATACTTTCAACTCTACTAGGAGAAGTAAACCCACTATTGCACTTTTATTAAATGTCATGGTATACAGGAGTGAATTCTGCTCTGTAATTCAAGAAGTGCCAAAGACTTCAGATGGAGTCGCGTCGTCAGCTTTTACTGTCTAAATGAGGTGTAAGGGCTGGAAACCTAGAGCTTCACAGGAATGCTGCTTGAAGAATAAAGCAATTGAGGCAGTAATGGGCAGGACGTGGCCTCTTACCTTTTTCTTAGCTGACATAGGTGATGGGTTGATGTCAGCTGCCCATCAAAGCTGCTCTGTCATTTCCCCTATTCAACTGCACAGGAGAGAGAAAATATAATGAAAGGCTTGTGGGTCAAGCTAGGGCCAGGGAGAAATCGCTGTCCACCATAGCCAAAACAGACTGGACTCAGGGAAATTAGCTGAATTTATTATCAATCAAATCAGACTAGGATAATGAGAAATAAAATGAAATCTTAAAATACCTTCCCCCCACCCCTCCCTTCTTCCTGGACTCAACTTCACTCCCGATTTCCTCTCCCTCCTCCTCGTGAGTGGTGCAGGAGGACAGGGACTGGGGCTTGGGGTCAGTTCATCACATGTTGTCTCTGTCCCCCCTCCTCCTCAGGGGGAGGACTCATCACACTCACCCTGCTCCAGCATGGGTCCCTTCCACAGGTGCAGTCCCTCAGGAACAGACTGCTCCAGTGTGGATCCCCCACAGGGTCACAAGTCCTGCCAGCAAACCTGCTCCAGCGTGGGCTCCTCTCCATGGGGCCACAGGTCCTGCCAGGAGCCTGCTCCAGTGCAGGCTTCCCAGGAGGTCACAGCATCTTTCGGGCATCCACCTGCTCTGGTGTGGGGTCCTCCACAGACTGCAGGCAGATATCTGCTCTGCTATGGCCCTCCATGGGCTGCAGAGGGACAGCCTGCCTCACCATGGTCTTCACCATGGGCTGCAGGGGAATCTCTGCTCTAGTGTCTGGAGCACCTCCTTCTGCTCCTTCACTGACCTGGGTGTCTCCAGAGTTGTTTCTCTCACATATTCTCACTCCACTTTCCAGCTGAAGTTGCTCCTAAACAGTAACTTTTTTCCCGTTCTTAAACATGTTATCCCAGAGGAGCCACCACCGTCGCTGATGGGCTCGGCCTTGGCTACCGGTGGGTCCGTCTTGGAGCTGGCTGGCACTGGCTGTGTTGGACATGGGGGAAGTTTCTAGCAGCTTCTCACTGCCCCCCCCGCTACTGAAACCTTGCCATGCCAACCCAATACAACATTTTTCAGGTGTTTCCTCAGCCCACTGCTGCAGTAACCCTCCTAAAACGGGATCACTGTTTTCCAAATACTCTTCAAGTGAGGCTTTTAAAATAGTGGTGTATTTGCGGTGGGGGAACCACTCCTGGTGAAGGAGCCAAGACCTAGGCCTATTCCTCTTCTTCCTTCACCTCCGTACACCCCGCTCCCCAAAAAGTGCTGATCTAAAGCTGTGTCCATTGGAACTAGTAAGGAAGAGGTGAGAAGAATTGATCGGCTACTGCCCCAGCACGTCAGAGAAGTACTAACTACGTTGAGTAGCTTTTGCATGCCTTTGCATTTTCACTTTCTCCTTCAAGGAGAGGGGATTGGGCAGTTGTGTCTCTCTGGCTCTCGCTGAACATGACTGTTGTTACTTTGCCTGAATATATGCTCTAGCAGGGAACCTAAAAGAGCCTTTTTATTCCCTGAAGCCTTCTGTAAAAATGATCAGCCTGCAAATTTCTAGCACAGAGCTTAGTAGTAACTTACAAAGCAGTGAGGTCGCTTAAGGTGTCAGCAAATAATTTGGTAGTCTGTCTCTCTCATGAAGGGCTGTCAGCTGTAATGTTACCTATGCAATTAAAAAGTTGCTGTAAATACCCTTCAAGAGGAGGGTTTAGGTTTGTTTTTTTTAAAATAAACTATTTCTGTTAAGTGAATTGTGAATGGCTGTGGTATGGACTACACTGAATCCGAGGGACTAACATTTTTAAAACAGTGATGCTTTATGTTGCTGCCCACATGGGTTGGGTCTGGCTGGGGGGAGTTCACCTTCCCTGCAGCGGCCCAGGCAGCGCTGTGCCCTGCTTTTGCAGCTATCAGGGTGCTGACACCACGCCAGCGTGTTGGCTGCTGTGGAGCAGCGCTCCGCAGCATCAGGGCTGTCTCTCCAACGCCACTGCGAAGGCCAGCAGGCTGGGGGTGGGGAGAGGTTGGAAGGGGACACGGCCAGGACAGGTGACCCCAACTGACCACAGCAATAAAAGCTGAAAGAAAGGAGCGGAGGAGGATCGCGTTTGTTATTAAGGCATTTGTCTTCCAAAGCAGCCGCCTCATGTACTGAGGTGACTGGACGTCTCCTGCTGATGGAACACAAAGAATAAGTCTTCTATTTATGCTTTGCTTTCATGTACGGCGTCTGCTTTTTTCCTTTAAACTGCCTTTATCTTGATCCATGAGTGTTTAATCTAATTTTCTCCCTTGTCCTGCTAAGAATGGTGCGTGAGCAGCTTGGTGGGCACCTGGCAAACCCACAAAGTCAACCTGCCACACCAAATTGAGCCTGTGTTGTTACAAAGTCTTAAATTGTCTAGTTTATTGTTTCACTAAGGTCTTAAAAGGACTCTGTCTTTTAATGTTGCAGGCACATCCTAGGCAAAGATTTTTAGCAAAGTATGTAGGATTAATAGGAGTCATATCAAAGGTTCTTTCTACCTTTTTCACATTTTCTTTTTCAGTCAGCTGTCATATTCACAGCGGCTTTGTTTATAGTGTTAACGTGAAGCAGTTCTTGAATTGTCTTGTGTAGAACATAAAGATGACATCCTTCACTGCAGGGGGAAAAATGTGATCTGGTGCGTGTAGAAAGACTGTACTAGAAACAGATACTTCTCCTAATTGTTAATGGGATTTGTTATACAGGGGGGGTAAGATGCTCAGAGAATCAACGTTATTTTTCAGAGATCACACTGGTGGTTTTGAAAAGTCATTTCTCAATCATGTAACTTCCAGATCACCTGCCCCAGGGAAGCTCAAAAATTCAGTAAAGTCACAGTAGTGAAAGAAAGATTGTTCTGAGGGAAATGGCTGGGGAGGGGGTTGCATTCTCTACTGTGTATTTAAAGAGAAAGAAAAAAAGCATTATTCCTTTTTTTGAATGCTTCCAAATTGGATTTTTTAGTGTGTCTGGGTGATTTTTTTTTTTAATATTCCTTTTATAACCTTGTTTTTTCTACCAGGCCTGTTTTCTAATTTATTATAATTTTAAGAGTGCTAGTGCACTGATGGTTTTGATAACTTTTTTTGGATACCTGGATTCATGATCTGTATAGCTTTATTTCAAACGTTTTCTAAAGACTTTCCACTTTATAAATTACATCACAGATACCTTTTACAAAAACCAGGTACAGCATACCAAATCCTGACATACTTTGCTGACAGTGGTGGCTGGGGCTGGTGGACCGAGGGGGAAAGTCAGCAGGAGGCAGTGCCAAGCTGACAAATCTGCTACAGCCTGTCCTTGGGTAACCACCACGCGGAGGTGAACTGTTCAGGCAGTTCGTACTGGGGTATGTTTAAATACAGACTAAACCAGAAGAGTGATGTGAGGCAGGGAAGGGCACACGGGTGACACAGGAGCTCCCTGGAGCTTCCACTGGGCTTTTCCCTGTTGTGGGTATTTTGAGTGGGCCTGCACGGTGTGTGGTGGGACCCCCTCCTTTGGATCACAAGATGCTGAGTCCAGCTTGGAGAACGGTGGTCTTGGGCTGCATGGGAGGAGATTCCCATCCTGCCCCCAGCAGCCTGGCAGAGGTGAGGAGAGGCCTCCTGCACTCCTGGAAGCACCTGGTCTTCAAAGGCAATGGTGGCTCTAGCTACACATGCAAGGGTACCCTGCCAGAAATGAAGAATTAGATCAAAGGGAGTAAACAGACAAAACTAACCATTTTTGCTGGGATATGGATTATAGTACAGGGGAGCAGGATCTGATAGATGTGAAGGAATCAGAGCAGGAGTTTGAGTGTCAGAAGACAGAATACCCTTATGCATTGGCCAGCAGCACTGAAAAGGAGGACTTGGGAGCTGCTGGAGCAGCCCAACGAGAAGGGGGACATATGCCACCAACTGCTCTGTTCTGACCCCAAACCCACACCAGAATGCTGCCCTGTCCTGCTTTCTGCCGTTTCTCTGGGCCTTTATGTTGCATTGTGAGACTCTCTGCGTTTTCCTGGCAGTATCAGATCAGGGGCATCCTTCTGGCCAAGTGCTTCTGAGCTGGACACAGATTTCTTTCTTCTCTCAGAATGGTCACAGGTGATTGCCACCTTAGCAGCTCCAGCAGGTTTGCTGGAAATCTTCCTCTGATACAGGCAAGCTGCCAAAAGAGCTTGAATTGGACAATTTTGTGGAAGAAATAGATGCTGGCAGCAGTTTGCAGAGGAGGGCTGTGGGCTGGCCATGCCGCCTGTCCTGCTGCGTCCAACTCCTGAGCAGCGCTCAGGAGAAAGCAGCCTGAGTGGTTCACTGGGGGAGTCACAAACATCTTCTGGAAGTGTTATTTTCACCAGTGAGTGACCAGCTTATAGTATAAGCTTTCAGATAGTGGTATTTTAATTGATGGTTAAATAAAGACTTTTATGTACAAAACCTGCTCTACCTGAGGTTAGTTGACACCAGCCAAGCAGATCTGTCCCCAGCAGAGGGGCAGCATCTTACACATGCACTTGTGGAGGGGCATGTCACTCTGTGCTTGTGTAGGATTTGTGGCTTTTGGTCTCCTGATACTCATTTTAGATTTCCTACTGTGTTTTCAGGGGGAAGGCACAGGGAACACATGTGCTGCCGTCTTGTCTGTGCCTGGGTCCAACGTACAGCTGCCTGTTGCTTTGGGTACTGGACTCACTGGACTGGGACGTTCCTTCCCATCCTCTGTCCCATATAATCACCTCTTTGTAGTTACCTCTGTATTTCTACAAACCCTCGAAAGCACAGTTTCACATCAAACTTGGACCCCTTCCCTTGGCCAAGGGGAAATCCCTGCCAAAGGAAAGCTTAAGTATTTCTCTCTCTGAGGAAAAAAAAAAATATCTTTGGAAAGATACTGTAAGTACAGTAAGCCAGTTTGTTATTCATAGTTTATCTGTTACCTCCCTATTCTGTGCTAGTTAGTAACTGTCATGCTGTGAAATAAGCTGAAACTTGCCTGCCAGACCTTTAAAACTGAGCTTAAATTTGAACGGTGCTCCTGGAAGAGCACAGAGCTGCCACACACACTGCTGGTTTATAAACAGCACAGAATTTGCATGAGCTGGGCTGCTGGTGGAGGAAAAGGCTGCTGACGCCTGGAGAGATTGATTCGCTGTTCTCACAGATGTGCTTATCCTGGAGCAGCGCCCGGGGGAGCGTGACTGGGTGGAAAAGCAGCACGTCAGAGCAGAAATAATGTCATGCTGCCCAACGGCTCGGAGCTCACTCGGGGGTATAAAGCTGTCTGAAGGAGCAAAAGTAGCGGTGAGCCGAGCGGGAGAGGAGCATGCTGCGGGAGGCAAGAGCATCCACCAGCTCCGTGCTTACAGCGCCTGAGCGTGCCTGGGCTGAGCAAGGGGAGCACGGCTCTCCCGGCACCCACCCGGCGGCAGCTCGGCTCTCTCGCAAATGAGCTGTTTCCAAATTGGAGGAGCAGAGCGGCATTTCAGAGATGTTGTCCTGTTTGGTCTGGCTCTCGCTCCCCGACTTGGTTAACACCTTTGTGACCCCAGGAAAGTTACGCCTCAACAGGAGCCTAGAGAAGACTTTTGTCATCCTGAACACCTCGGGTTTCTTTTCCTGGGATAACGACAGCCTGGCTGACTGGCAGAGCTTTGTGGGCAGGAGCCGGTACGGAGCAGAGTCACAGAGCATCACGGTGAAAGCCCTGCTCATCACAGCGTACTCCTTCATCATTGTCTTCTCTCTCTTCGGCAACATCCTGGTCTGTCACGTTGTCATCAAGACCAAGCGCATGCACTCCGCCACCAGCTTGTTCATTGTGAACCTGGCTGTAGCCGATATCATGATCACACTCCTCAACACGCCTTTTACACTGGTAAGACTGGGGCAGAGGTGCCGTGAAGGCATCGACAGTTACTTCGGTGGCCTTCGGTGCACGGATGCTCTGCAGATACATGTTCAGTCCAAATTACAGTGATTGGAGTTGTCTTTGGAAAACTCCACACGTCTTTTTCTTCTCTAATTCCTGTTATCTAGTTGAAGATCTGAAATTACCCATTTGTTAGAAGTGGCCCTGACAGTAATTGAACAGTAATAACCTCACAGTGATTACTTAGTACTTTGTAGTTTCTGATCTTTTTTTTCCTTCCCTTCTCTGAAGTATTTCCAAGGGAATACTATAAACCTCTTGAAAAAAAGATTAATGCTCACCGTCTTTTTACAATCTGTGTTGAAAAGCTGTAGTTTGCTTTGAAGTCAGATAAGGCACATAGGTCAGCCCTAGCCTGTAAGGAGGGCTTAAAAGGAAAAAATGAATGTATTGACTCAATAGTTAGACTGCAGAAGGACACACTGTGACTAAAACAGAACAAACATGTTTAGTACTGCGCTGCTGTATTGTCCTGGAGGATACTGCTGGGCTGCTGAGCAGCACTAACCTACCTCTTCAGGGTTCAGAAGCCAGAAAATTATACAATTATACAAAGAACCTGCTATTTTAAAAATATCTTTTACATAACACAAGGAATTATGTGCCAGAGGTGTGTCAGATATCTATAAGCATGTGGAGGAGTGTGGGGGTGCACAAAATTAATGGTATTCTGATTTCAGGCTCGTTTTGTGAACAGTACCTGGATATTTGGGAAGGGGATGTGCCATGTCAGCAGGTTTGCACAGTACTGCTCCCTCCACGTCTCAGCCTTGACCCTCACAGCCATTGCCCTGGACAGGCACCAGGTGAGAGCTCTCTGAAGCGGACAGATGGAAAGCTTGGGAGGGCATAATTAAAATGAGAAAGGATGATCCCGTGTCCTTTCCTTCTCGGCTCTCAGATTAATGTAAGATGCATGAGGAGCTGGCAGGGTAGGGGAGCAGCTCTTGCTGTCAGATGGAAAGAATATTTTCAAACCCACAGCGAGGTGGGAGATGTCCATTGCCTTGCTATCGCTTCCAGCTGGGGAACAGGAGCTTTTCTGTGGTAGATAATCCTGTAGCTCTCAAACAAGGAGAAAGTCCAAGATCCTGATAGGAATTCATGTGGACAGCTCTCCTCTGGGGTGGTTTGTCCACCACCATGGACGCAGGGACATCCCAGTTAGCTTCTGTGGCTCTGTCTCCCTTTGCTCTGGGATGCCTCACCCCTTGTTACCCTGAATACCAGAGAGCTGCCTGTAGCACGCTGGTGTTTGTCACGAGCAGAGCTGTGGGTTGCTGTTGATAACAGGCTCAAAACTGGTGACAGTCAAGCATTGTCAGTTTGGAGTCACCCAACAACCACAGTTGACATATTCTGCTACAAAGCTTTTCATTTCCAGAAAATGACCTGGCTGTCCAGAAGCATCCCCAGGGAGCTCTGGTTAAATCACAAACTCATGGTTCTTTGGCTCACCAATACTGAAGAGATTGAGACAATTTTCTCCTCTCTCTCTCTTTTTTTTTTTTTTTTTGCTATTAAATAAATTGAACCTGGAAATTAACATGTGTGCAAGGCCCCCTGGCACCCAGTTTTTCCCACCCAGACACAAATACTTAAATGTGAGGGTAGGACTGGGATCTGACTTTACCCATTTCCATGGAGGAAAAATTCAGGCCTTTCATGTACAGCTTACAGTCAATGGGAGCTGGGTGAAGAATGTTGCATTGGGTTTGCATGGCAAGGTTTTGGTAGCAGGGGGCTACATCAGTGGCTTCTGTGAGAAGCTGCCAGAAGCTTCCCTTATGTCCAATACAGCCAGTGCCAGCTGGCTCCAAGATGGACTCACCGCTGGCCAAGGCTGAGCCCATCAGCGACAGTGGCAGCGCCTCTGGGATAACGTGTTTAAGAAAGGCAAAAAAACCCTGCGCAATGGCAACTGCAGCTGGAGAGAGGAGTGAGAATATGTGAGAGAAACAACTCTGGAGACACCAAGGTCAGTGAAGAAGGAGGGGGAGGAGGTGCTCCAGGCTGTGGAGCAGAGAGTTCCCTGCAGCCTGTGGTGAAGACCATGGTGAGGCAGGCTGTCCCCCTGCCGCCCATGGAGGTCCATGAAGGTCCATGGTGTAACAGATATCTGTCTGCACCCCATGGAGGACCCCACATCAGAGCAGATGGATGCCCGAAGGAGGCTGTGACCCCATGGGAAGTCTGTGCTGGAGGAGGCTCCTGGCAGGACCTGTGGACCCGTGGAGACAGAGGAGCCCACGCTGGAGCAGCTTTGCTGGCAGGACTTGTGACCCTGTGGGGGACCCACGCTGGAGCAGTCGGTTCCTGAAGGACTGCACCTGTGGAAGGGACCCATGCTGGAGCAGTTCATGAAGAACCGCAGCCCGTGGGAAGGACTCACATTGGAGAAGTTCATGGAGAACTGTCTCCTGTGGGAGGGACCCCACACTGGAGCAGGGGAAGAGTGTGAGAAGTCCTGCCCCTGAGGAGGAAGCAGCGGCAGAGACAATGTGTGATGAACTGATCTCAATCCCCATACCCCAACCCTCATTCCCCATCCCCCTGTGCTGCTCATTGGGAGGAGGCACAGAAATCGGGAGTGAAGTTGAGCCCGGGAAGAAGCGAGGTGTTGGGGCAAGGTGATTTTAAGATTTTGTTTAATTTCTCATTATCCTTCTCTGATTTGATTGGTAATAAATTAAACTAATTTCCCCAAGTTGAGGCTGTTTTGCCCATGACGGTAAACACTGAGTGGTCTTTCTGTCCTTATCTCAACCCACAAGTCTTTCGTTGTATTTTGTCTCCCCATCCAGCTGAGGAGGAGAGTGATAGAGTGGCTTTAGTGGGCACGTGTTGTCCAGCCATGGTCAACCCACCACGAGACTGTACTGCTTGCATGCTGAATTTCCACGTTAAGTAACAGACTTATCTGGAAGATCACATGAAAAAATGATATAATTATTTCCTGCAATGTCATGAGCCTGAATATTGGTTTATTTTGCACAGGTGATAATGCACCCTCTGAAACCTCGCATATCTACTGCAAAAGGTGTTATCTACATCTCTGTAATCTGGATCATGGCAACATGTTTTTCTCTACCGCATGCTATCTACCAAAAACTCTTTACCTTTGAATACAGGTAAGGATGTGCTTTGCTTTCCTCCATAGTCTCCCTGGAGGCCAAACTCTCGGTGGTCATAATTTGGCATCTTCTACTGAAAACCCTGAGTTTATGTTGAGGTCAGCCAAATATGGATCTAGATTATAATTTTCATCAGAGCCCTTTTGCAATGGCTGATATCCTTTCCTTGCTTCTGTTTTTAATTATTTTATCTTTATTCTGTCACACTAATCACACAAAACAGGCTATGGAGTTAGAGGATCTGGCCTGGACCCTCTATCTCTATATGCTGGTATTTTACATGATGTAGCAATCTGACCTGTTTGGGCAGACCAGAAATGAGGACAAACCTAAAACCTAACAGGTTTTAATCTACTCTTTAGTCCTGGGAAAGTGAAAAAATTTTCTTAAGCTGTTTGTTCCATAAAATGCTGCCATGAGCCTTGATATTTGGAAAGTGCTTTAATGAGGGAAAGGTCCTTAATATGTGCAGAGACTGTTTCTGTTTGCCAGAGAATAAAAACCTACTTCTGTGCAGCTGGAGATTTTGTAATTGATGAAATTCATAAAATTATCATAAGGTCATGAATGCCCACAAGAAATTATCACCACGTTGCTCACAGGCTGCTCCATGGCTCAATTCCTTGGACAGCAGATCTCCACTTAACGTATGCACGTGACACATATGCATAAAGAAGGGTCTGCCTCCAGGCTGTATGGCAGGAGCCCTCTCCACCTAACTCCTTTCTGAGGTACTTCTCCCATGGTGCCTGGCTATATGCACTCTCACCCCCTGTCCGGTATCTCCACTTGCAGTGAGGAAGTTACCCGGTGCCTGTGTCTGCCAGATTTCCCCGAGCCTGCTGACCTCTTTTGGAAGTACCTTGACTTAACAACCTTCATTTTGCTCTATGTCCTGCCCCTTCTGATCATCTCTGCTGCCTACATGACAGTGGCCAAGAAACTCTGGCTGCGCAATATCATCGGGGACGTCACCACTGAGCAGTACTTTGCCCTTCGCAAAAAGAGTAAGAAGACCATAAAGATGCTGATGCTTGTTGTCATCCTCTTTGCAGTCTGCTGGTTCCCCTTGAATTGCTATGTCGTCCTCCTCTCCAGCCAGACCATCCACACCAACAATGCCCTGTACTTCGCCTTTCACTGGTTCGCGATGAGCAGCACCTGCTACAACCCCTTCATCTACTGCTGGCTCAACGACAGCTTCCGATCGGAACTGAAAGCTTTGCTCAACATGTGCAGAAAACCTCCCAGGCCTGAAGAACAGAGGCTTCCCTCCACGGTCCCATCCTGCCGACTGGCTTGGCCAGAAAACGGCAACTGCAAGAGGTTGCAGGCCTCCCAGGTCCTTCCATCAGCCTCCAACATCCAGTCAGGAAAGGCAGACATCTCTGCAGTTGAGCCAATAGTAGCTGTGAGCTAAACGGTGGCCCTGGGAAATCTGTAAAGACCACACATAGATTTGGCTAGAGCTAAAACGGTGGGAAGCTGTAGAGCCCTGGCCTACTTAGGGACTGTGCAACCATCCGTAACAAAACCAAAACCAAGAAGGAGGTTCTGCACGAGGGGGAATGAAAGAGCTGCATGTTTGATGCAGGCTGATGATGGGGAGCCCCTAAAAGGGAGAAAGCAAACTCTTCCCAGGAAGGACCTCTCTTTGTCTTTGTCAAGTTGACTTTGGATTGGCTTGCAGGACAGGATTCTCTGCATGCATGTCTCTGTTAACTGTGTGACTAAGCGTTTTTACCACTGGGGCTGTGTGTGTGTTTTCCTGGTAATTAAACACTAAAGCAACAGTCTGATCGCATCAGGCCTCCCTCCTGCTTTTCTACGTCCCTTTGTAGTAACATGGGAATGGTCAAGATGTAGACCTTTAGGTTGCTGGATCCAGTGCAACTGGGTAGTAAAGTATCCCTTCTGAATGGGGTCTGAAAAGTCAAGATCTTTTCAGAATGAATGGACAGATATATTTCACAAATCCATTTTTTGGTGGAAATACCTTCAGAGAAGTGGAGACTAAGATGGACATTGGTAAATAGAGGAGTCTGTTACATCATAGACACTTTTTCTAAGGTAGAGTTGAAGAAAAATGGAGGCCTATTCTTTGTATAAGTAGATGGCGAACACCAACCTGTTAGCTCAGCATCTGCCACCAGTGCTAAATCACAAGGAAATTTTATTTCCTAAGATGAAGTAATGAATATTCAGGAAGCTTTTCTTCAAATACAGAACTAAACCCCAAAAATCTACTTTGGAGAATATTGTACTTACCACGCACAGTTGGAGAATGGGTAATTATACTCTACTCAGAGTTTGGAATAGGATCTTCTCATCAGAGCATCTCTGCATTATTGAGAGGTGGCAGCTAAAGTACCCCACAGTTTGACTTGTTAATTTGCCTTTGAATGTTGCTCTCTTACCCTGTAAAGCACCTGGGTACTTCTCAGATCAGACATTTGGGACATTTCATCCCAACTAAGATGTTAGCTCTCTGGAACCAGTTCATAAACGAACTGCTTTGAGACAACAGATGATATCTCTGATAGCAAGTAATAGAAGTGGAACATTTCTCTGCAAGATTGCAATCTCTGGTGATTGCACAGTTTTGGTGCATTTAAAGACAAGTGAGATGTGTCCTTCTTGGGGTGGCTAAGAAACTTCATGTGACTGCAGCTGTCTGGAGTAGTTTGCAGAACTCAATGTCCTTAGCAGAAGAAAATCTGATTTTGAATAATGAAAAAAATGAGCATTCAAAAAACTGTACATTGTATTGCACCGGAAAGCAATAACTCTCACTGTGCTGTGGAAATTAGCTTGAATGTCACACTAGGTGCCCCGATCCACATTCAACTTAGAGCAGCCAGCAGGGAAGTGGAAAAAATCTTTTTATGAATAACTATAAATGGGGAAAAGAGGTAGAAACTGTTTTTCCCAAAGTGCTGTAATAAACTTACTTTTCTGAAATAACTTTAAGCCTTGTGCAGGTCTTTCACATCTGAGTATTCATGGAGATAGAAATGCCTGTCACTCCTTGCAGCTAGCCTGTCCTTTCACAAAGTGTTATCAGTCTCTCACTTTGAATCCAGTGCTATTTTACTACCTTTTATCAAAGCCCCATGAGTCAGAGCACTTTGTATAGCTGATATGCAGAATCAAACCTTTCCTCCTGCCTGCTTTGATCCCCTAAGCCAAGTCCAATTTCTTCCCTTAACATTTGCAACATGTCAGCCCTGAAGTGGTCAAGCAGTTGGACTAGATGATTGTTGTAGGTCCCTTCCAACTGAAATTCTCCCCTCCCCTCCCCTCCCCTCCACCCCCCCCCCCCCCCCCCAAATGTGCAGAGCCTGTGAAACAAGCTCCTCAGTCCAGTGACAGCAGATCCCAATTCTTTACTAGCAAATACATCTTTGGGAATGCTGAGTACCTAAAAATCTAGTACAATGCACCTAAAAGAGGAAAGCAGTGATGGGGTATTTTTAGAACCGCAGTAACCTTGGACATATTCTGAACTGCTGTAAACCAGACCCATTCCCTGATTTCCATTGTGTGCAAGATCTGACCTATATGTTCCGTATAAGAAGATTTAAATTAACATGCCAAAGCATGTGAGAGAAGGAGGGACCTCTGCCCATTTCTGCTCTACAAGAGAGAGAGGTCTCATAGTGTTGGAAAACCCTCTTCATGAGAGTCTGGAAAGCTAGCCCATCCCTTCCAAAGTCTATTCAGTGGACATTATCCTTTCACTTTTCCCTTTGCCTCTTCCTTCCTTGTAAGTATGCAGCTCCAATTTAATGTTGGAGTCCCTCATATCCCCTTGTAGTCATCCTTATCACTTTTTAACTATTTAAACGTTTCTCCCAGATGCTAAAACATTTCCCCAGGAGAAGAAAAATGTGTGCATGCACATAAGGACAAGGGATAAATCAGCAAATTAGAAGCTACATTTGGTTCACTGGGTCAAAAGAAAAACAGTCTGTGTTTACATGCAGTTTCTAGGAGCAAGTGTTCGCTCACTGGTAGCAAAGAGGAGGGAAAAGAGCAGTGAGGAGTATGCTGAGAGGGGAGGGAGTGTGTGATGGCAGCAGGAGGAAGAAGACACTCAGAGACAGGACACAAGGGAAGGGGATGGCATGAGAAAGGACATACAGGGAGCCGACACCATCTTCTTCCCACCTTAGTTTTGTCACAGGTTTTGTGAATGTGGAACAAAACCATTTCAAAAGCTACATCTTTGTAATTTTGTATTCATGAATTCAAATCTTTCTTTACTTGGATTTCTGGAATGGCTTTACTCAACTTAAGCTAGTGATGAACAGAAGAGCTTCCCTGTTTGGATCAAAAGGAGAAGAGAACTTCCCTGTTTGGATGAAAAGGAGGAGAGTGAGAGCAGATCAAGAGACCCTTCCCAAAAGCATCCTTCCTTCACTCAGAGAAGCAAATGGTCAAGGCTACAAGTTGGGTTTACCTATAGAGCCACTTGGCTTCAAGAATGGAAAATGTTGTCTACTTGGGGGGGGGCGGGGTTTAAGTCTGCCCTCAGAGAAATGCAATGTTTCAAATCTTCATGTAGTATCCAATATTTTACAGGTTTCTTTCTCATTTGGTCACAAACAACTTGAGAAAGGAAGTCTGCCTGGAAATCTACTTCTCAAAGTTAGATTTTGCTGGTAGCTTGACCTTCTGCTCTGATCCTTCAAAGCATCTCCACTCCTGTGCATGGCCACATGCCTCTCATGACTCCCGCCAGCCCAACAGCACTGCGGCTCTATCCTGTCAGCATCACCTGCTGGCTGCGGAGTGAGCATGGGGCTGGGGGACTCAGAAAAATAAAGCGAGGTGTTTTCAAAATATGATTCTGCTCTTGTCAGTCTTATCAAAGAGGAGAGGGAAAAAAAACTCTTTTCATTTTGGATTAATGTTTTTATGCTTTAATGTCTTTTTATTTTCCTGTTACATCTTTTTTTCTTTTCTTCCAGTGAGTCTGTAGCTTAAAAGACTCAAGCACAAATACTTACTTCAACTGTGATTATTCTGTTTGTTGTCTGATGATGACTCAGTTGAGTTAGATGTTCAAAGTTTCTTTCTTGCCCATAAATCCTAGCTTTCACAGTGTTTTCAGAGTCTTGCCCAAATGGTGTTTTTGATTTGTGATACTCATCATCATCATCAAACACAAGTAGGAGTTTACACCCTCTTCCAGCCACAAGACTGATCAGACACCAAAGGGCTTAAAACTTTGAGGGCAAAAAGTCTCTTAGTTCCCCTGGCAGAGAAGGACGTGCTTCCGTGATAGCTCTTGCATCAGCTGTATTCCCATCATTCTGAGGACTCATGAGAAACCAGTATGACTGGTGTACGGACCTTGGTCCTACTGGCCTGGCTAGGTGTACTGGGAGCTTCATCTGAGGGAGCTTTTGGTGTGAGAGAGGTTGCAGGTTAATGGTTGATTGGAGCTGATGGACAGACTGGCTGCAGAGGTGAGCCTCAGGTGATGCTCTGCCTACTCAACGCTTTAATACAGCTTTGCTAAGCCAGAACCACTTGGACTGAGCCATATTTTACATCCGAAGTCTTTTTTTCTTTTTCAGTGAATGCGGTGCAGTTGATTTCAAGCACATACATATGTTATAATGGATCCTGCAGCTAGATCCTTGTGTTTAGCTTTGCCTGGGACTCGGGGCTCATGGTCTGGACTCAGTAAGATGTTCTTTCTGAAGCTGAGGGTAACATCTTAAGATTCACCATCTTTGGGTGCAGCTATCATCCTTCAAACAGCTACATATGTAGAACCTTGCTGTAACTCCAGTAGACAAAATCCCCAAATGCCAAGTCAAGTGCTCCAGGTGGGTCTGAGCAGAGCTCCTGCAGTTACAGCTCTGGATCCTGCACCGCTGCACCAGGTAGAAAACCTTTCTCCTCCAGGCTCTGCCCAATCCTGGATCTGGGCACAGAGAGGGTGTAAGAAGTGCTGAAGCTGTTTAATTTAATGACAGAGAACAGGAGGGATGGACCTGGTAAAAAGAGGCAGATTGGAGTGAGCCTTAACAGCCTGTCCAGGAATGAGCTAGTGGCCAGTGGCCAGCAGAGGTACAAGTTTTAGAGAGAATAGGACAGAAGCGTTCAAGAGAAGAACACGGTTAAAGCACTGGAAATGGTGCCCTTGAAAACCACACAGTAATACACTGTGCTACAATGTACTCAACTTGGTAGAGGGCAGTTTCTGGTGAGCATTTCCTAATCAGCTATTTTTCATTTTCTTCATATGTTATTCAGGATTTTGTAGAAATATTTTGCATTCACTAGTGCTGCTGAAATCAGTGCTCTGAGTCCACAAAGTGAAATATGATGCAAATTATTTCAAAGCCACCACGTTCTGGGCAAATTAAATTTGGCATCCAGGCTTCGTGGGTATTTTTTCATTCTACCCCAGCTCTGTTGCAGACTAGAGGGTTCTTTTAAAATGTGAATACAGCCATTGGTACAAAAACTACATTCAGATGCCACCTTGGTGAGTGTGAAAGGGTGTCCTGAGCGATGATAAAATGGGACACATGTACAGGGTGGAGATTATCTTCTTTCATTTTCCCTTTTGCGTGCACTGGCCTGCTGCAGCTGGACTTGTTGCCACCTTTTGAATTTTGGTCTTGTGCAGTGTTTCGAAACAGGTGGTTTAGTAGCTAGCCTTAGAAAAACAGATCTGCAAGAACAAGCCTGTGGGGGACTTTGGTGTGAGAAGGGACTGGTTGCTTTGGAGCATTGTTAGGATCATACGGTCAGGAAGCTTTTCTTTCCCATCTGGGAATATAATGAATCAGAGCTAAATCTGAGGTGTTATGGAAAGGGGAGGTCATTTTGTTCTATCTGACTTTCTAAGCCAGTCAGCTCTCCTTGCTCCCACCCTCATACCCACGTCTTCAGAAGCACTCCGACCTGGGTATGTGTCCAGGTGTCTTGGGCAGGCTGGCTCCTGTGTGACACAGAGCCCGAGGGATGCCAGCTACTGACTCCTCATTATGTCTTTTGGGTTCGTTTTTGTTGACAGCAGTGAACTAGATTTTGGATTTTTAAAAGTCAACAATTATTAGTGTTATCTTTTCCCTCAAAACCTTGCCCGCTTCTGCTTCCATAAATCTTAGGCAAGGTCTGCTGTTTTTTCCCCTCCTTTTCTGTCTATATAGATACAGATTGTCCTTCTCTTGGGGTGAAGGACAAGCAATGGTACAAGTGATGTGCTGTCACCTTGTGGCCATCCTCCTGTCATCCACCACAGTTCTGCTCACAGCTTTACCAGAGCATAGCTCTCTGGCCCTGGGGTAGTGTGTTCCCCAGAGTTCACCACTTTGACTGCTATCAGTCATCTTGGTTTCAGTGTAGGTCATTCTTTTAAACCTGGCTGAGTTGTTTGCTCTGGAGCTTTCACAGACGTGCCTTTGGAGCACACTGTGAACATGGCAGAGCGGTGTCTGCTGACTGACAATGAGTGTGCGAGGTGCTGAACAGCTGCTTGTTGCAGGAGACCTGCATAGCCTGAGCACAGGAGTTTTGTGGGAAAATGCATTACATTTAGAGAATGCATCATTTGGCATATGAATAAGGGAACTCAATTAAGGTCACATAGATAAAGTTAATGCTGGTATCTCCAAAACCTTCAGTGGCTGGCTCTGCAACTTTCATGATTTAAAGACTGCTGTGTTTTTTCTATTCAAAAGTGAAATTACTTGTATGGACAATACTGTTTTCTTATTTTTCTGTTTCCTTGAAAAATATCGTAAGAGGCCTATGAAAACTAACTTACAAGTTCTACGAATTCATGTATATTAATACTCTGTTTTTAACAGTGTTCCTAGTGTTTCATTAATTTTCTCCATGTAGAATTATACAGAGACCTTGAAAGGGAACAAAGAGGATGCCAGGCTGTGTTTGGCAGCTTGTGCTATTCTGAATAGCCTCCAGGGGAAAACAAATCCTTGAAGCTTTTCTTGCACTTGTTGATGTCAGATGAGGTTTATAGTTTCCAGCTTTCATTTCCTCCCTCTTTCCCTCCCTCAGTCCCTTGAGGCTCTGGCCGCTAGGCCTGTGGTCCACGGCACTGCTACTGGTATTGTGGCACTCTCTAGCATAAGTGCAGTGAAGATAAAATGTAGCCTGAGGCTAGGGCTTTGCAAACTTGCAATTAAAGCTTTTTTTAAGCATTTAAGTTGCTTTTGCAAATAAATTTGGTGGCTTCTTTTTCAGGTCCTTTGTGGAGAGCCATCTTTCACTATTTTTTCTTTCGAGGAGATTTTTCTTACTTCTTCCTACTCTCTTCTACAAAAATCAGAGCTCTTCCAACTTTCCCTTGCAGATGCCATTTTCTAAGCCTCTAAGCTTTCTAAGCTTTATCGTTATGAAAAAAACACTAAATTGCCTGTAGATCAGTTGCTTCTACTTCGGTTTTGACTGATGAAATATAAACTCTGTCTGAGATTTTCCTGTAGAAACAGGACAGAGAGGGAAGAAAGGGAAAGGGAATTTCTTGCTGACATTATTTCCTATGAATCACAGAGGCACCAGTTGACGCCAGCGCTGAGCATCCAGTGGTCACTTGGTGCTGGCCTCTCATGTGTCATTTCCGCTGTGTCATAAAAGCATATCTAGTCATGATGGAGAATGAAAGTACGACGTGTGACTCCTGCAGAACAGATCTATAACTTTGCTAGCTGAAATGCTGCAGTTACCCCCAGATGTAAATGTCAGATGGACAGGAGACCCACAAGTCCGTTCCCTGCAGCCCCACAATCCCTTGCCCTATGTCTGGCCTGAGCAGAGGAAGGGGGTAATGACTCGTCAAGACCTATAAATGATCAGTTTTGTCTGAGAAGCCAAACACAGTAACTGTGAGACTGTAAAGACAGGACAAGATCACTGGAAAATATTTATTATTGATAATAATATATAATTTATTATTATTTATTTATATAATAATTTCTTTTTATCTCTGTGACACTCTATTCACTTGGTACCTAGCATTTATACCTTCTCTAGTATACCCTGTGTTGTGGTCCAGCCGTGTTGCCTGCAGCTGCACTGTTTGGAAGTCAGGTGCAAGTAGGGCAAAGACCATGTGTTGGAGCTTGGTCGTGAGGCAGCCTTGGCAGAGCAGCAGCAAAGCTCACAGCATCTGTGACCCATTGCAAGCCATGGGTCAGAGATGTGAAGCACACTAGCCCATGGAGCCTGCATAGCTGATAGATCTGGTGTACAAACTGAAAGGCAAGAAGTCCCAGCCCTGATGTAAAATGACTATTTGGTACAGGAGGTATAATATGGTGTGATAAAGTAGTACATGGAGTAGAAGCAGTATCCTGGTTGTCAACTGTGGTGCTAGGGATACACGGGTACTTCTGATTTGGGCAGTCACTTTAGCACGTGACTCGATAGGTGTGGACTTACTGGGTGCAGATGTCTAGGAGTCCTCCTGTGGAGCTGCCGTGAAGGGATCGTTCTCTTCTGCAGAAACAGTTCCTATCACAGGCTGAACACCTGAGCTTCTTCTCAGGCAGCCTTTCTCCAAATCTTGGTCCAGTGAAAATGCAGCTGTTGCTGTGTTTTTTCACCAGCCCCTCACTTACAGATTCTTAGCAGGTAGGGAAAAATTTCTCTTAAAAAAGGCATCATGGCAGAAGAGTAGCTAAAAAATGCAAGGGAGATAAGTTAGTTGCCATCATTTCAAGCCTGAGGAAGACAGAGATACAGTAACTAAGCATTTGAATCAGCAGAAGAGTGGGTCCCGAGGAGGGCCACGAAGATGCTGAGAGGGCTGGACCACCTTCCCTATGAGGACAGGCTGAGAAAGTTGGGCTTGTTCAGCCTGGAGAAGAGAAGGCTCCGGGAAGACCTTATTGTGGCCTTTTAATACTTAAAGGGGGACTATAAGAAAGACGGAGAGAGACTCGTTACCAGGGCCTATATAGACAAGACAAAAGGCAATGGTTTGGTTTGAGAGGGTTGATTTAGATTGGACATAAGGAAGACAATTTTTTATGATGAGGGTAGTGAGACACTGGCACAGGTTGCCTGGAGAAGCTGTGGCTGCCCCCTCCCTGGCAGTGCTCAAGGTCAGGCTGGATGGGGCTTTGAGCAACCTGGTCTGGTGGAAGGTGTCCCTGCCCATGGCAGGGTGGTTGGAAGTAGAGGATATTTAAGGTCCCTTTCAACCCAAACCATTCTGTGATTCTATGTTTCTGTTTTCTGCATGCATTTTTCTTGAAAAGTGATGCCCAAAACAGAAAGTTTCAGTACTCCCTGCCCCATCTCAAGTGGAACAGGAGAGCCATCTCCCATGCCTTACACCTGGTATTCCTCCTGTAGTAGTCCAGAGCAATGGGGGGATATGGATGGGGGAGCTGGGTAGGTTTGTTGCAAAAGCATCACAGATAATTTTGCGGCTTTAAATCTCCTCCTAATGCCTAGCTGACTATTCCCCATTTAATTTCTCCCTCCTAAGTGTAGCTGTTATTTGCATTTGTCCTTCTTTAATTTCACCTACAGACAGAGCTTTAGAATAGCAGTTTCCCAGGAGACTGAGAATAACTATTATTCACTGCTTATTCATAAATCTCTTGAGTGCTGGTGAGAGAGCATGGCCAGCTCTGCTGCTGACGCAGACTGCCAGCCTTGCACCGAAGCCACTGGGCTCCAACAGTCTGCACCCACGGAGGCACCCACATCATGATATAACAGCTCTTGGAGGCTTGGCCGAGAGAGCTCATACCTTCCCACAGCCTCTGTGTCTAGTACGTCACGACTGGGTAGCTTGCTCTCTTATGTCCTCATCTTCCTTATATCACTGGGGGGGCATGAAGGTGGGATTCTCCCTTGCTTTCCCCATCCTGCACAGCCCAGCAGAAGGGCAGTCCCTGCTTCTTCCCAGGGATGACACGGTGGGCTAGAGAGCAGGTTTGGGCTGGCATTAGAGAAAGGGAAACAGGGAAATTGTTTGGCCTATTCTTTCTTCTTCTGGGAACCATGTCCTCCACAGCCCGGTCTCTGGTTTGCAGGCTTGAAGGGATTTCTGTGAGTCATAATGTGGTCAAACTTCCCACCTCTTGCCTTAGGCTCAAATCTTTTAATGATAATTAGAGAGGCAGGGATGAATCCAGTCATAACCACAATGTCCCGACCAGAAGAAAAATTGCCTTTATCTAGAAAACAAATGCATGGAGATTTCCACTTCCTTCAGATCAGTCTGTCAGCCACATCTGAAGTGTACCTTTTCTCTACAGGCTGTATCTGGTAGGCAGGGCTTTTTCGGATGAGGCAGGTATGCCTATTCAACCAAATAACTCAAGGTCTACAAAGGATTGCTGGCTCTAAGGTGTTAACTCACCTGTTTCCACAGTGTGTAGGGCTAGCTCCATCTAGAGCAGACCATAGAATCATAGAATCATTTTGGTTGGAAAAGACCTTCAAGATCATCAGGTCCAACCATCAACCTAACACTACAAAGCCCCCCACTAAGCCATGTCCCTAAGCACCACTTCTATACATCTTTTGGACTCCTCCAGGGATGGCGACTCCATTACCTCCCAGATATGTCATGGTACACAGTCCTTGACTCTGAGCCCCTATGGTCACAGGGATATCGGGATATTGAGACATAATTACTTTTTTTTGTATGCTTTTCAGTTGAAAGCACTACAATGTGACAGGTTTGCCAGAGGCCACCAGAATAGTTTTTAATAATATGAAGCTAAGGACATGTATTGTATGTCCTAAAAGCATACCATCAGAGTCTCTGAATGTGCAAAACTTCACGGGTATGTTGGAGGGACATTTGGGCGGTGGGAACCAGATCGGTATGGTCTCGTCCCTACTGTCTTTTGGGACCTGCTCTTAAAGTGAACTGTTCTCAGAAGCTTGCCCAGAATTTGTCTTGGAGAAAGCCCTAGACAGGGGTCAGGAATGAGCTAACATTTGAATAATGAGGACAGCAGGGACCAAAACCTTCAGATGGGTCCCCCTATTCGGCAGTGCAAACACTTTCCTAGATGTCAAACAGACAAGTAGCCCTCGGGCCTGTTTCTCATCCTGCAGCTCAGACTCCTGGCACAGAGGCATTGTTCTGAACTGAGCAGCATCACATAATTCTCTCATCCCAATTTGGTACAAGTAAGAGGGGAAAAACAAGCAACCCAATTCTTTTGTTGCTGGTTGAGCAATTTCACTTCTGTTACTTTAGGTACGTGAGCTTTTAAGTGCGCGAGAGCTAAAGCAATTAAAACCGGCACAAACACGGTGAGCCCAGGCTATTTTCATCCCTGAACTATGTGGGAAAGCGAGGCTCTGACTCTAGAGGACTAATTCAGCAGGCACCTGAGTTCGGTGGGAGTTCATTCATAGGCAAGGAATTTTGTTTGCATGAAGATGTTTGGTTAATCTTGATATAAAGAGTTTGTAAACACATGAGGAACTCACAACAAAAAATCTGAAGAAACAAAAGAGAGGTTGCAAATTTTACTACCTAAAAAATAGAAATCCAGTGTTATAATGTGAGTTCTGTGTCACAGTCCTTCAATGGAGGGTTGATAACGTGAAGATGTTTTGAAGCAAATGAATGCGTGAATATTTAATGATAAAAAGCTGTAATAGATTTATTCTTTTCATTACATTGTGTCACTTCAGAAATACACTTTTTTAGTATTTAATAAAGTAATTACTTTTAAAAAATATAGTAGTAATTTAGTATATTCAGTCAAATATTATATAACACTGTATTTGGAACAGGTTGCCTAAGGAAGTTGTGGATGCTCCATCCCTGGAAGTGCTCAAGACCAGGTTGGATGGAGCCTTGAGCCTCCCCCTGGTCTAGTGGGAGGTGTCCCTGCCATGGCAGGGGGGATTGGAACTAAATGGTCTTTGAGGTCCCTTCCAACCCAAACCATTCTATGATTCTATGAATATTCCGTTATGAGGAAAAAACAGCCAAATTCAAATCTAATGCTTTGATATCTTCTCTCTCAGCCTCCCAGCTGTCTGTGATGTGATTGCCTTACAATTGCAATGATGACCAGAAGATTTCTGCTTCCTCAAGCTATCTAGTATCATCTTCACTATTATCTTCCTCTAAGAGTGTGCTTTATTTAGCAAATTCTGCCTCACTCCGAAACCTGCTCTGATCTTCCCTGAAGAACCTATCAACTAGAGGAAAACTGAGAGAAATAACTAACTTTTGGACAGCTTTATCACCAGCAATTGCATTTCCAGATGTTACAGTCTCGGTACCTCATCGTTGTACTAGCTAGATCAAATAACTCTACAGGCTGCCCGTTTCCCAAACCTGATAATCTCCTGAGAGGTCACTAAGAGTTAGTCACTTCACAGGGCAATGGTAAAACAATAAAGAAACCATTTGTGTGCAAGGATAACAATCCTCAAAACACTTCAAGAAACCCCTTAGGAAAGAATAGTTAAACAAATGCCAGGATTTTATCTGCCATGTGAAAAGCATGACGTTGTAGATGATCCTGGAGGAAGCACAGACCAAGTTTCACGTTTCACCACATTACTTTAAGAAACATTCGCCCTTAGAGCAGACCAACACTCCCTAGAAGCATCCAGCTGCAGGAAGGAAAGCAAATCTGAAGGGCTGAGGTATTGTTTTAAATGGTCTGCACCCAGCCCATTTCTTTCTTTCCAGTGAATTTCTCCACTTAGGAGAGCCTCAGCACCATAACTTCCAGGGCAACTATGCTGCAGGAGAGTCATCTGGCATGGGAAGGGGTCTGCTCACCACTGCTAGCCCATACACAGTGTCCTGCCTCCACTAGACCCACAGACTTGCATTGAGCAGCTGGTAGCAAGTGGCTTAACTCTTCACAATACGTGGATTAATGCCCAGAAAGGAGATCATAGAATCATAGAATCATAGAATCATAGAATGATTTATGTTGGAAAAGACCTTTAAGAACATCAAGTCCAACCGTTAATCTAGCACTGCCAAATCCACCACTAAACCATGTCCCTAAGCACCATGTCTACGCATCTTTTAAATACCTCCAGGGTGATGATTCAACCACTTCCCTGGGCAGCCTGTTCCAAGGCTTGACAACGCTTTCAGTGAAGAAATTTTTCCCAGTATCCAATCTAAACCTCCCCTGGTGCAACTTTAGGCCAATTCTTCTTGTCCTATCGCTTGTTACTTGGGAGAAGGGACAGACCCCCACCTCACTACAACCTCCTTTCAGGTAGTTGTACAGAGAGATCAGGTCTCCCCTCAGCCTCCTCTTCTCCAGGCTAAACAACCCCAGTTCCCTCAGCCGCTCCTCATCAGACCTGTTCTCCAGACCCTTCACCAGCTTCGTTGCCCTTCTCTGGACACGCTCCAGCACCTCAATGTCCTTCTTGTAGTGAGGGGCCCAAAACTGCACACAGGATTCGAGGTGCGGCCTCACCAGTGCTGAGTACAGGGACATGATCACCTCCCTACTCCTGCTGGCCACACTATTGCTGATACAGGCCAGGATGCTGTTGGCCTTCTTGGCCACCCAGGCACACTGCTGGCTCACGTTCAGCCGGCTGTCGACCAGCACTCCCAGGTCCTTTTCTGCCGGGCAGCTTTCCAGCCACTCCTCCCCAGCCTGTAGCACTGCGTGGGGTTGTTGTGACCCAAGTGCGGGACCTGGCACTTGATATGGGTAGAAGATGTGGGTAGCATAAACCACAGTGGAAATAAAATCATTAGTCTTAGTGACTTAATTTTTTTTTATTTGCTTTTCTGTACATCTATGCCTGTGTCTGCAGCATATCATAACCCATGCTGGCTGGTTGATCTTCTGCTACCTCTAGAGCAAAATAAGCAAATAGGATATTCCTCAAAAGACAACAATGAACCTGCAGTCATGTTTCTACAGACTGATTTGCTTTGGAGCTCTCTGGACTGGTCTCAGAAGAAAATCACATAAAAGAAAAATCCACCTTTCACCTTCTATTTCATGTTTTTTCATGGTTGAAAAAATGTCTTAGCTAGTTGAATGTGTGGAATATTAAAATCAGAGAGTTTTTCTAATTCACTTATAATACATAAAACTGGCTGGCTTTATAACAATGCTGATGTATTTTGAGAAAAACCTCATGGATTAAACGTTTTGGAAAGTTTCCATACAGGGACTTATATCTGTGCTTAAAATTCAAATATGTTTTGTGCAACTGTAGGCTGCTTGAAATCTCACGTTCTGTTACAGTTCCCCATTACTTTAACACAAGGTTAGATAAATTAACATTTCTCTCATTAAGTTTCTCTGGAGTCAATATTTCTCTGATACTGATAGAAAGTCCATGTTGTGTAACATTATAATAAACAGAGCTTTTAAAAGAACAGTAACACTACAAATTGAAACTACTATTTCACTCTTAATTTTTCTTCCCATTGTGTACATGAATGACACAACTTTCAGTTAAGGGATTACATGTTAGTTTTTCATGCTGCCCTGCCTTATCTGGTTTACAGAAGCACAGTGTTCAAAAGTAGTTATTTAATATTTTCTTTCTCCTGTCTGTCAACTATGGGTAGGTATCCTTTTCAAACCCTGCTCTGAATAGAGAATTAATTTCTTCAGAGCACTTTCTTCAGAGTGCTTTTTATAGCACTCAATGACATGGAGGAAACATTTGCATATTCTGACACTTAACATTTTTTTAGAATGCTCCCATTTGATGAAGTGATGTTACCACCCCTATTTTATAAAATGAGAACTGAGACAGAGAGAGAAGAGCAAATGTATAATGTATTCAGGATGCCTGGAACCAAGAGTCTGAGAGAAACGTGGTTCAAAAACATGCACAGAAAGGAGTAAAAATTCTTTTGTCTGTCATTTTATAGATGCCTGGATATATTCTAGGAAAGGCTGGAAAAGTTGATCCATTATAAAAACCTCTTCTAACCCATCTGTCTGACAACAATGGTAGGATGATGTCCTTCATATGTAGTTAACAAGCAGGGCAAAAATGGGAAGTTTTGCCCATGAATTTGAATGTTCAGTAACAGCAGAGAAATGGTGAGATTTAGGACTCTCCCAGTACTTGGAAGGGGTCACACCTTTTCCATCTTCTTCTTCTGTAAGCGTTGTCTTCCCCCAAGTTTTGGCTTGTCATTCCAAGCTAGTTCTCCATTCCTCCAACTCTATTGCAGTCATTTTGCCCTAATCCAGCAAAGGCTGGTTTTTCACCATAGAATTTCTTTGTCTGCTTTCCCGACCTTCCTGTGCACAAGAAAAGTATAGTCTTTTCAAAAGGCTTAAAAACACAGCCCTTGCACAAAGCCCATTCCTGAGTCTGTATCAAATTTTGTCTTCAAAGTAACGGAGAGAACAATTTGAGCTTTTCAAATAGAAACGTGACAGAATATCTCCCAGGCCTCCTCCTTTATTCTTCTCCAAATGGTTGTCATCTCCCTGCAGAGGTTGCTTGTAGCAGCAGCTTAATAAAATTAACCCCAAGAGGCATGAGAACAGTCTGGGCGACCTTATATTCTTTGAATTAAAAAAGCCCTGTTTTGGGGTGGGTTTTTTTTGCAAAATACGAAGTGTCTTCAAAGGTTTCTCTCCAGCAATAGGAGCTTTAGCGGCTCCCAGATCCTGCTGTAATGCTTCCTCAGTGGAGCTTCCTCTTTAAAGAAAAGGCCATACAGTTCTTGAGCATGTGCAGAATGTGCCTAAGACTTCTGCTGCATCAGTGACAAACAGGCTCAAGGTTTCTGCAGTGAACAAGTCCTTCTGGAAGGGCACTCAAGGCCTATGCAGGGGGAATAAATTTCAGTTGCTCCTAAATAACAGACAATTGCATTACATTCCCTTTTTTTTTAATCTGCCTATAAACTGTCAGTCCCTCCCCTGCTGCACCTAATGTCCCACCTGACCTCTCCTCTAGAGAGGGCTTGTTGCTTGAACCTTGTTGGAAGAGAATACCACGGAACTGCAAATGGGGCAAATTAACTGGCAGTTTAATGACTACTGAACTGCTTACCTTCACCAAAGGGTCAAAGCGGTGACAGATAAACAGCTCAGGGAATATTTGTAACTGGCAGGTCTCTCAGGAGAGATGAGACTTGTCTCACTGTTATCTCAGACATGAGGAACTGAAGTCAAGCAGTCACTGCTGCCTCAGGCTTTCTCCTGTTTATTGTTTTCTTTCATGGATCTTTTTAGATTGTAGCGGAAGAATTAAGATGAGCTTCTAGTGACATCCTGCTGTCTCCAGCCTACTGTCACTTCAAATACGTCATTTGTGATCTGCAAGGTCATATGAAGCCCCCTGAGGAAATCTCTGACGACTTTGTCTTCATTACCTTCAGCAAACTTGCTACCAGCAATGGTCCAGCAACGTCCACCTCTTGCTTTGCTGTTACACTCTCTGAGAACCAGGAGAAGTTACTCTTCCCTGCCCTCTGAGGTGCTCAGTGCTGAATCAAAGGGCTATGAGATCATGTCTGCTTCATCATTCACTGCTCTGAACAGTCTTGACAACGTAGAGACAACGTCTGAAGCTTGGGAGGTGACTGTGGTCTACGAGGACATCAGTGGTCCTCTACCACTCAGCCTCCTGTGACAAGCCTTGAGGAAGGAGAAGGTGTATGACGAGGAAGAGAACGAGGAAAGAAACAGATCAGCATTTCAATGAAGGTATTTCAGGACATTTGATACCTTAGCCTTGAATTCAAAACTGACTCATGATTAAACCCTAAGGAACACAGCGCTGTAGCTCAGGATGACTACACGGGTTGCTAATGTCAGAGAGCCTCTGTGGCACATAAATTTTGCATTACCTTTCCCACCATCTTTTGATGCAGCTCTAAAAACATAAATATTTCGTTTGGAGTGTGGGAACAACACTCCTTCCCTTGAATGGGGGAAGCCCAGTTTTGTGGCAGTTGACTGTCTGATCCGTGAAGAGGAAGAGATGAGAACTGCTGATGTCGGCCTTTGGCAGCAGCTCTGAGATGTCAGAGCTCATCCGTGTACATAGTAATGCCGTGTGAGGAGACGTGCTTTAACAGGAAGCGGTTTGTCTAAGGGAGTATCTAAAGCTGGAAAACTTGCTGCTGCTATGGGCGTATCAAAACCCTCTGGGTTGGTAGGCAGTGTGCCTGGATTCCAGCTTTTCATCCCTCTCATGAGCCTGTGAGCCCAGGCAGGGCCTGGGAAATTCATGCTGGTATGAAAGCAGGGAGATATTCTTCCTCTGCTAGAAAAAGACCTTTCCTCCAGAGGAAGGAGGGAAATCTCTCTCTTCAGGAACTTGTCTCTAGAGAATGCTGTCTATGAAAGAGGAACTTCAGTGTGAGCAAAAGAACTCGTCCCTTTCATCTCTGCAGCTCAAACAGGCTGTTTTGTCTGTGGCAGTTGTGATGGATCTCCTTCAGAAGCAGTGAAGTGCTTGACCAGCTCTCCTGGGTCTTGGGTCAACAAGGAATTATGGGTGTTGAAAATTTTTGTGGGTTCCAAAAACAGCTAGAGTAATTTCTGGAAGTAAAATTTACCAGCAATTATCACATATAAAGGTTTAATAACATCCTCCATTTCAGGAGGTCCTTAGCGGTGACACTATTCTGGGAAAGCATGGCTATATGCTTGGTCTTTAGCTACTACTGTTTGACCTATACCTTCTATTGTTCCATAGACAGCCACTGTTGATCACTCTGAAAGACAAGATACCAGGATAGATGGATTTTCATCCTGACTGTCCTTACAATGTCTTCTGTAAGGCTTGTTTGCTGAAATAGGCTGTAAGAACTGTGGGTTGTAAAAGTGCTCATGTGAGACTCCTCTGGAAGTAGTTTCTACCTGAGGGTCCCATTGTGTCTGGAAATGGCTCAGTTAAGGGCATGTTGCTCTGCAAGACTGTGCTGGGTCCATGGTAAAAAGGGTCTTCAGTAGTGAATGAGAGGCCCCATGGGAGTGTTGTTGGCCTTGATTTTAATGCAGGTATTTCCTTCCTGCATTTCCTTCTGTTGTTCAGAAGTGCTGGCTGCACTTCTGAACAACAGCATCTTCACATTTTATTCTGTATTAGGCCATTTGACAGACCAGGGCTTTTGCTAATTGCAGACATCTAGGACATACTGCCACCACAAAGGCTTTGTCTTCCCCAGTGTTGTCCTTTCTAGGGCACGTCCATTACGTCAGCTGTCACCCTTCTGATTTCCACCAGGATTTTGCCACCTTCACCACTTAGGTGACCCTACCCCATCACCCCGTGAGGCAGAAGTCTTCTGAGCTGGGCTGCTGGCCAAACAGGTCACATAAACTCTTCAGATAGATAATTTTAAAAATTTTTTCACAAGCCAAGAAGTGGTTGTGGTGGGTTCATCTAGCAGGTCCCTTCCATAGTGTCTCTTGGTACTTAGCAGGAAACTACGCTGTTTTGTTTCCTCATCTTGGTACCACCAGAAAAAAAAAACAAACCCCAGACTTTTCCAAGCCTCCAAGTACAAAGAGTACTCCTGAATAAGAGTCTAATTCTTTGGCTCACTTCACAGATGATGTGAGGGTTACCCTGTACTCCTCCTAGCATATTTTTAACTCTTATTCCAGGAATGAATGCCAGGGACCTCAATATGAGCCTTAGTGGAGCAAGATAGTCTTAAGCACAACACAGACACTGGGAATACTTAGTATTGTTTCATCTGCTTTTGTTCTGTTTGCAACAACCCAGCTCTCGAAGCAATGTCACAGCAGCACAAAAGCACCTGTGTTAGTGATGTAGTTCACCACTCATTGAGGTGAATATAGTCTAAACTTCATTAAAAGCAGAATTACAAACTTCCTTAAGACAGATATAATACTTCACCTACCTTTTAAAATACAGTATTTCCTTTGATCCATGGGTTAGAAACAAGGCTGTTCCTGTGAGCCTTCAAAAGCAAGTCTACGGTACAAGCCTAGGGGCAGAAAAAGGTTTGACAGGCAGGTTGACAAAATCTTTTCAGTGTATATAAAGTCCAAACTATCCCTAATTTCCTTCAGTACATTAGAATATACTGCGTTTCCATGACAGCAGAAGATGTTCGGTGGAGACACCTGCTTTTCATGCACAGTGCATAGAGATTCCTTTAGCATCATTATTAGAAGAATATATGATATACTGTCTCTTTGGATCAAGATATAGTATAATTAATAGAATCCCTTACAAACATTTGGACAACTCAGATTTTGATGCCTGTGGAGTTTGATTTAAGTTGGGCAGGGAAGCAATCATATCACTATGAAGTTCAAGAGTTCAAAACAGTTAGCACAGATACAGCATCTGCAAAAGACCTCTCCAATCCTTTCCTTAGTCCCCTCTCACCTTTTTGGGCCACACAGCCAGCTTACATAATCACAAAACCATGTTTCACATTTCTGAGCAGGTAATAACGTGGTGCATTCACTTTCTTGGGGCACAAAGCTCAACAGAGCGGTTAAAGACCGATGATCCAGCTCAGCATCATCCTGTGTCCACACGGCACAGCCCCCCTGCACTCCTGCACACACCTCCATGCTTCTGCTGCTGCCCCCCTCCCCACCCAGTCCACGGGCAGGAGGGTGCTCATGGTGCTGAGCTGCACCACTCCCAGCTTCACAGCTGTCCCTTCTAGAGCACGTAGCTGTGCGTGGCTTCGATGCCATTTTCCCTTCAGGCGACCTAAAAATCAAACCAGTACCCAGCACCATAAAATCAGCTTACATCTCTTAACGGGAACTCAGTGAAGAAGCATAATGAACAATGAGCTTCCTGTGGCTTGTGCACACCACTGAGGAAGTCTGGCTGATACAGGTATGATAAGGCTAGATAACTAATTAGTCCATAGGGCACAACAGTATAATTTTGATTATTCTTGTCAGCAATATGACACTTATTACTGAAAAATATTTACATCAAGCTGTTTTCTTCTTAGAAAGTTTTAACTCAGGCAGACAGAAGTCACCGTAGACAGCAGAGAGTGGTGGTGGTTAAATCCCTCCCACCACCTCCATCTTCAGAAAACCACTGACTTCTGTCTTCACGTTCACAAAGTGCAGCCAGGACATCTTTTGTTCATAGGGTCATTAAATGGGACTCTAGGCTTGGGTCTTAAATCTATCATCGTAGCTCCTACTGAAAAAACACCCACTGCTCCCAGTGAGAAACAAAACATGGACCTAAAATATACTCTTTGTTCTGAAAGTGACTGACAACATCCAGAGGAGGAAAAGCGGCAGGTACACCACCATCTTCTACTGGAACAAACATTTTTACTCTCCCTGTGTAATGCAGTTTGCATCACAAGTTTTAAACCTCACAAGGTATCTAAGAGCCATTCAGCAGTGTTATAAGGCAAAAAGCGTGCAGAGGACCTAGTTGCAACTCTCCTGCATTTGGAGGACTATTAATACCCAAGTGATGGAGAGAGAAGAGTGAGATAAAGGACGGCACGGACCAAACCTGAATCTCAATGTTGCCATTTTGCTTTCTGGGACATTTAAAAAAGAGAGATGGATGTAGCTGTTTTTAAGAGTGTAGTGATGAGGAGGCTGAAAATGAACTTTTTTCCTTAAGACCTAAATTGGAATTTTAGCCCACCTTTTGAAAACGGTGAAATACAGCAGGAGCAGTGCCACTAAAATACAAGTAGAACTGAGCTGGGCAGTTACAGAAACACATCTTAAAACAGTAAGATACAGCTGAAAAGCTCAAATGTGCTGAGACTGTGGCCACTTTTTAGATAGTAACCCACACAATAGGCTATTTATCACGTGCTGATGTTTTCTCAACAGTTTTTAAAGGTTAAATAGATTTTGAACCAATTCATGTTGCTCTGACAATTTTATGAGAATAAAAATTAAAAGAACACAATTATAACCACTTCAAAAAGTTTGCTCAGGGTTTAGCATCAGACAACAGGTATTGCACTACAGGTTTTCAGATGGTGACATGCAACTGTTCCTGGAACCTTCAGTCACTTAGGCTGCTGTAGTTCACAAAACTGATTTTATTTAAATAAACAAGTAGAATTGATACATATTTTCTTGAGCACTTTAGAAGATGAGAGATTCACTGCAACAAGTCATATTTTTAAATACAAAAGGGGAATTAGTAAAAAGTTAGGTTCATATCCAACATGAAACATGAACATGTTGCTTTCAGGAGCTTCAAGTTTTAAAGACTAAGAACTCTATTTACATCAGACAGTTCAAACACATCCACATCACAAAATCTTAGTATTGCACTACAGTTCCTTGTTCAAAACACACAATGCACAATGTGCATCTGCATTACCCACATATAAAGGACCACCAGCACACATCAGTGCAGCCAGCCAGAAAAAAACCTAGAAAAAGCCAGAGGGGCTGGAGGTTTGCTGGGAGAAGTATGGCAGTAAAATTGAGCACTTCGGACCACCAGTATCTAACACAAGCCCTGTTTCTTGCTGGTAATACAACAGACATTAGAACTGCAGCTGTCCTATGCAGAGGTAGCATAACACTATTGCTTTACAGACTTTCTTTTAATAAGGCTTGTCTTAGCTGAAAGCCATGTGATAACTGAAGAGTTCTTGTAGCCCAAAGTACAGTATGGCAGCACTTTGGGATCCACTTGTTTAGCAACAGCTGCCAAGTTCAAGTAGGTTCACTATCTCTTTGAAATCTGCTGCAGTACATAAACAGTTCTGTGTGAAGATTACGTCTTTTCCTCCCTCATCCTCAGCTATATGGAGAATGCTAACAGTCAAGAACACACCAGCGGGTGACAGATGAACTGGAAAACAGAAGTCCTATCGAGCTATAAAAAGGTCCTACTTTGCCTAAAAAGACAACTTGGAAGGGTTGACAGGCAAAACACTTCTGTTCCATGGACAATACAGGAAAACAAGTGAGAGTAAAACATTTGCGAAAGACACACACTGCCACTGTGGTGCTTGAACCCCCACCCACCTCACCTTTTTTCTAAAATTCAAGACAAAGGTCATTTTAATGTTCATTGAAGGTAGAGGTCCTGGGCAGGGGGAATGACATCAAAGCTGAATGCTACTATCCCAAAACAGTCCAATAATAAACCAGGGCAGTTTTCTAATTTACAAATGCCCCCCCTTCTTTTGTCTGTTCCAATCTACTTCAGCATCTTTAATTAAAATGAAGTCACAGAGTGTGTGAGGAGAACAACTTTTCATCGTATTTACATCCACCTCACTTTGCCTACCAGGCGCTTGGCTCTGCTGAGGCACTCAGGTGCTACCGTAATACAAATACGACTGTATTCTCAAGTGTGGTTTGGAAAACAGCACAACTAATATTGCATTTGATACTACAAACATGTTGAAACAAATTCCACACATACAAACATTACAAAGCAACTTCTACAAACCATTAAAGAAAAGGAACCAATTCGCTGATCTTCAGTCCAAACTCCAAGGCCGATTTGTTAGTCACTAAGACCAAAACAACTGAGAAATAGAAATTAAACTAATGTTTAGCTCACATATAATTACATTTTGTAAAAACAAGTGTTAAGACATTATTAATTTACGAATACATAGAAAATTCAAAATCCCTAACATTGGCGGTACCCCCTTACAGCAAGCCTGTTTGTAGTTTCTTTTCCATCAGTGCCAAGTAACTAATCCCAGACATCAGTGTTGAGATGGCTAACCAAGACATCTCAGGCTGAACAGAGCAACCTCTGTTTTTCCTGTGAAGACACAGCCAGTATCAGCGGCCAGCCGTCACCTGGTACAGATTAACCAGACTCATTTAAAAAAACCACCCCACCCCACCCCTGCTTTTCCAGGGCAGAGAGCCCCAAGATGCCTCAATTAAACCCCAGAACGGAGATGGCCACTCGCAGCACAGCAACCCTTCAGAATGCAACGTGGCCATCTCTTTTTGTTATTTACAGGGTTATGTTTCCCATCCTGTACAGTACAGGGCTAGCTCTTTCCTGCTGTCAGCTTCAATGGCGTTCAATGCATGTCACTTATTACTCATGATAGAAATTTTTTGTTCTTGTTCTTTGTGCGGGTTTTTTTAAAATAAATAATGAAAGTCTACAACATTTTTTTTCAGGTACGTGATTGCTGATTATTATAAAACAATAGTCTGTAAACCAGTTTGGCCTCTGAGGAATTATCAGGCTATCAAGACGGTTGCATCCAAAGAGCAGCACCTTGCGTTGAGCGCAGTGAAGGCGGAGGAGAAGCCCTCCTGCAGCACGAAGCTCCTGCCTGCTGCGGCAGGGAAGCATCAGCATGAAGAATCTACAAGTCTTTGGCGAAGTTTTTTATCTTCTCTCGGACTCGTGTTGCCACTTGCGTCATGCTCTGTCAAAACTGAAGAGAAAGCAAACCTTTAGAAGTGAAAGGGCCGCCAAACCACTCGACATATTCTCATTTACAAAGGAACGGCCACCAAGGCAGTGCTGCAAGGCCGGCTGTCCTGTGCTGTGCTGGAGCTGCTGAGCAGCCTCCAGCTGCCCCCGCGCAGTCCAGACGCAGCACCCAGCAGCAGGATGCCCTGCAGCCTCTCCTGCCCTTACGGTCCAGAGTCAGCATCTACCACTGCTTTGTTAACATGGCTGCTAATTAAAACATGCTGATGCCACTACTGACAGAAGAAAAGATGATGAGCCACGGGCAAAGCTTGGCTGATGGGTGGTGAAGCCTGCAGCTGCACCCAGGCAGAAGGAGAGGGCTGCACGAGACAGAACTGGTCATGAAATGGCAGCTTCTTTCTGTAATGCATTTTAATAGAGCTTCAAGCATGAGTTTGTTCTGTTCTGGAGGAAAACAAGTCTTTGACGTGTTTCTGTGAGATGAAAACAGTCTCAAAAGTTCTGCTTTCAGATAAAAATGAGTCAGATATTCTATTAGTTTTTTCAGCTCCCTGAGCAGAGACCTTCACCCTGGGCTCTTAAATTCTCCTACCAAAACTCACCTACCTGTCATTTCAAAAAAGTGACATATTTGAGGAAAATTATTTTCTGTCACACTTAGTCCAAACTGCTGTACTGGAGCTGGCTGCCAGAAGTGCTTCTTCTAGTTTGAAAAGAATTAGGCGTGTTTGTTCTGAACTCCCCTGTTGTATAAATTGACTTCTCCAAACCTCAGCCTACCGGAACTGCTTGACCAAAGTACAGAGGAACAGTTACCCTCTGGGTGCTGCTGCTTCTTTTTTATTAAGTGCAGGGCATAGCTTTCTGAAGAGAAAGTAGATTTAATTTCTTCCTGCCTTTGAAACCGTTCTTGCCCTCAGCATTGTGCTTGTCTCCTCAGGTCAGCTGCTAAACGCTTTAAAGCATCTTCACTTCCACGAGTGAAGCACTTTGTGAAGTGGCAGCCCACAGAGTCTGAACTACTTCGTTCAGGGGACGTAGGCACTGGTGTCCTGCTGCTTCTAAGGGGACAGCTATGACAGTGGCCATGCTCACATCAAATCAGAAGAAAGCTCTTCCATCCCTTTATGCCTCTCCCTGGATATTTGGCTTCTCTAATTCTGCACTTAAGGGAATTAGAATCACATTCAAGATATGCCACATTTTTTAGCACAGAATCTAACATTACATCTCATGTAACAGTGATTGCTCAGAGCCAGTCATGTCTGGGAACTGGTGTAAATATTCAGAGAACAGCTGCACCAATCCAGATCGACTCAGACCATGTTGGCAAAAATCACTTTACAGACAATCTCCCTTTCTCTCTGCATAAGAAGGAACAGGAGCATGTTCACCGGCCCCAGTCCCATTTCCCTTCTTCTGTCATTTTCTGTTCCTCTACCAGCGGCATTTCTGAGCATCAGACTTATTTTTACACTTATCTAAGATTTCTGCCAAAGCCTGAATGAAAAGCAGAAGCATCAGTTACTACTCTTTTGAGCTAATCTCTGAAAAACAAATGTCCTGAAACCACCAGCTTTCTCACTGGAGTTTCTTCAAGCGTAACCTACTGCAGACCAATCTAGTGCTCTTCCACTGTGCAGGTGGTCTTAAGGAGTTCACGTTCAGACAGCTGAAGCCTCTTACTGCCAGAGCAGAGATGGCGGCAAGGACCACCACTTCAGTGCCTAGCCTGTGCCACTGACTTGCAACACCACAATCTTCTGGCACATATGTGAAGTTACAGTGGTTATACTGCAAACAACATAGCAAGGTCTAAGCAGATCCATTTTCTTGTAGAATATATTAAAATGGTTTTGGTAGGAATACAGGACAAGATGAAACCTGCATTTTTTATGCATGAATGAATTTTTGGTTTAATGGGTTCCTTCTCTCTCTATACCAGCACGTTTGGATGTGGTGTGGTTTTTGTGGTGTTTCTTTCCTTGATTTTTCTTTTTAAAGAAAGAGCAGGTCACCTTACCTTGTAGCTCTGTTGCATTTTTTTCCAGCTCTTCTGTAGTTGTTTCTTCAGGCTTCTCCAACACAGCTGTCCCTGGCTTCCCATCTACGGTATCTGTCTTAATAGTACCAAGGTTTACCAAAAGTTGCATGACATCAAACTTCTCAGAAACTGCAATGTTCTCCAGCACTTTGAGGCATTTAAATGATTTAAGTTCACTCACATTTTCCTCAAGAAAGAGGAGGTAAAGGCTTAAGTCATCAAAACACTTTGACTTCAGTTTCAGAACATCGAAAGTTGGCAGGACTTCATACATTTTAAGGATACCCGAATTCCACCGCCACGGAAGAAACATTGCATACACTACCAGTGGCACGATTAGAAGATAGACTATCAGGTTAATATAGCTGAGTACCTTGAAGACACCAACAGCAATAAGCTTGCACTGAACCACTTCTGGAACAGTTGTGTCATTCTTTAAGATCCCAGTTTTGATAGTGCAGAGAAACTCATCACTCAAAGAGGAGAGGCTAATGTAGTAGCCCAGGTAGAGGCATGCAATGAAAATAATTACTAATGTGAGTAAACGACAGATAATGTATTTAACTATTAAGCATTTGGAATTCTTCTTTGTCTTCAGGTACTGCTCCACAATTGGGTATTTAAAGTGGCTTTCAGATATCTCCCACAAACTGAAAGAGAGGGGAAAAAACCAAATCACATATATCAGCTGCTGCAGCATTCACTTACCTCAAACTTCAAAGAAACCTAGTACTCTAAAATAGACACAAGACAGAGTCCCTCTTATTGGGGTAAATCAAGGGCAGCTTTACTGAAGTCAATAGAAAAATAACAGAATAGCAGACAAATGAAGAATATTGACAGTCTAATACAGAAAAGCCACTTAAGAAACAAAAGAGCTCAAACATTGGAAAATGGAAAAAAAGCATGGCCCTTGCAGAAAAAAATATATTTTTGTTCTTTTCCAATACAAAACGGGTATAATAAGCAAACCCATGAGTAAAAGCAGACTTCCCAAGCACTTGTTCGATAATAGCACACTGGAAGGCTTTTTTCTGTCAAGACTTAACTCCACATTTTAAAGAACAGACCTATGTCCCCATTGCATTGCTTGTACCCCTACATGCAAAGAGAAACATGTACCCTGACCCAGGATGAAACAGAAACGGGATCTGGTTAGAACAGTGCACCTATCTGATCAGAGAGGGGGGGTTTGCTTTTGTTGGTTTTGCTGTTTTGGTTCTTATTGTGGTTTTTTTTCCTTTAAACAGAAGCTTTGCAGACCTACACCCAAAAGGACAGCTGATGACAAGTAGCAGACTTTGCTTACAGCATGCAAGCGACTGTCAAGAACCTTGAGAACTGAGGATGCAGCTATCCCTGTTTTCTTATACTGTGGTGGATAAAACTAATTAACACCTACTACAACTAATGAAATCAGGACATCTCAGGTAATTAGTAATCTGAAGAGTTCATCAAATGCTTTCCTCAAAAATATGTAAGTTATAAAGTTCCAGCTCCAAGTGCCCACAGTAATGATATCAGATAACTTCTTTTTTTAAACCAAATTCAAAGGTGTGTCCGGTCACCATTCAAATGTTTGCAACAAAGTTCTAAGAGAGTGTAGGTGTCACATCTGTTAAGAGCTTAAGGAAAAGAGCAAAGAAAGCCAAGCCCCAGCATCTTACCTTTGTGTCAAGTTCTCATTAACAGCTGGAACCAAGTCAGTAGGGGTCCTGGGGTCTCCACTGCGGATGCTGTTAGCAGCTTTGATTGCCCTGTTATAGGCTTTGTCAAGTTCTTCCATAATAAATTTCAGGTCTGAAGAAAGGTGAGGTGCTGTGGTGAAGCGCCAGAACAAAGACGGTAGATACAGCAGGATAGCAACGAGCAGAAGGATGTATGGAAAGAACTAAAGGTAGAAAAAAATTCAGATTAGGCTCCACCTGCATATAAAGTCAGTCAGCCAGTCACCATAATTCCCTATTATAAATTCCCTATAAGCCTATTAAATTCCCTATAATTTTATTTAAATGTTTCTGGCAAAACCCACTTTTGTGGTTATTGGGGATATGCAGGGAAGCAAAATCTCTTTTCAGACAGCTCCAGTAACCTTGCTGCAGAACAGAGTTCCCACGATCCCGATAACATTGCATCTTCAGAACTGCACTGCTGGAGCTCAAATTGAGAAAGGCAGCCTTAACCTGGGGAACAACAAATAGCAAAGGCAACCAAAGCAGCTATCAGAAAAGGATGACTGAAAGAAGAGGACAGCATCACATAACTCTCCCTCCCCGATGTGTCACCACTGTTCACAGCAACTAAAATGCTCCAAAAACACCAGCAAAATCTCTGCTGCTCTCCATTAGCTGTCAGGAGGTTAACGAATAGATCATTTATAGTGCTGCATCTGCCTGCAAACACACATGTCTGTTCAGAGTGCGTGACACACAGTGACCGTAAAGGATGTAAGTGTGGCTGTAATATTTAAGGGTATGTAAATATTTTCATACCCCCTCAATGGAAACCAACACACAGCATCAGAATGGTCTGGTGTTAATGCAGCGCTGGGAAGTCAGCCCTTACACAGTCCCCACTGCTTAGGGAAAGGGCTGAAGCAGGTATAAAATACAACAGCTTGAGGTCTTTCTGTCTTTCTTCTTGTCATCACAAGTATGAGTTTTTCACCACGAGATTTACTCTCTAGTTCCCTCCAGCTGCTGGAAAGATGGTACTTTCTATCTACTGTGACATTATATTCAAGGTGTACATTCAGACATAACATTATTCTTACAGAGACATGGGGTAAGATCTAGTTAGACAGTTAACAAAATGTACTGCAAATTTGGCTAATTTCTAATTCATTCCATTCAACTTTTGACAGTAAGCACACTTCACTCAAATCCAGTGTCAGTCGCTAAGAAATTTTAAATTAGTTGTGCTGAACAAATCTGAAACAGATTTAAGGCATCTGAAATGTTGCAGCTGTGCACACATGCACATTCATTGAAAAAGCCAACGGAGAATTTTAGAGGAAACTTGGACTGAAGTCATTAATTCATTGCAAATGGAACAGCTCCACTTACATTTGTAGATATTGAACAAGATGAGAGTCTGAACCTAATATTAATATGTTAAATTGTGTTTGCATTAATCTAGAGAGATTAGAGTTTTGGATGCACAAAATAAATAATCTGATGTTATTGAACATTTTATCCAGGAAAGGTACTTCTAATATCACCTACCATTAAAGAAAAATCCTGTGTTATTATTAACGCTAGGAATGCATACCACGTATGAGCACATAAATAAAAACTGACTTCTTAAAGGAACTGAATCAGCAACTGGAGACCATAATACAAACATTCTGAATGTGCTCCTTCTCTGCATAGCAGTCAGACCGGAAATTTCTGACACACAGTAAGACAAAAGCCATGAAAAGCATGAAACAGCCACGAAAACTGAGGATGCTGTCTTCAAAGGTCAGCTTTCCCTTGCAACCCTTCTTATAAATTCATACTTTAACTGTTTCTGCTCAGTAGCAACATAACTGAACTTGGCCAAAATTGCTACTTCAATCTCTAGGTAAGCCCTTGAGACAGAAAACCTCAAGACAGGCTCACCCATAAATCTGAAATGGGAACCCTGCAGGGATGGGCTAGCCCAGTAAGAAGATTGTTTCAAAAACCTAGTTAAGTTAGCAAAGCAGAGTTGACTGTAATTACAGCGCACATCCCACCAGAGGTAGCTCTTCCTCACCAGCAAGGAACAAGCATCAACCCCACACTGCTATATTGTAGCAGTGGTCTGTCCCCTCTTCACTGCAGGGGATTGACCTCAAAGGCCAGAGGGATCTAGGGAATTCCTTCGGACATCCTGGAATTGCTGAGGACTGCTAACCTGCCCAGTACTCCCACTGAATCCATACTACTTTCTGCACCATGAAACCATGCTCACTGAACGGATTGTCCCTAGACACCATCAGGAATTTCAGAGCTCCAGCCTACGCCAGCAGCCAAGACAGCCCTTGGGTGTGGGTGCTGCTCTTCTTTTTGAACTGCTAACTGCTTTTGACCACACTGAGCAAGCTCATTCTCTCAAAATCACGTCCTTACTGGCTGTAGACTCTCAGCTCTCAGCCCCACTTGCTGCACCCTTGACATGACCCTTCCCCTACGCCCAGCAGCCCGCAGAAACTGCGCAGAGCTCTGCCCTCACTACTGCATTTCTTCCCTCTTTGCACACAGCAGATAACCTCAGACCACCGGCTTTTTTCCAGGTCTATCCCTCCCAATTGAGATGTAAAGCTCTGGCATGTCCCATGTGTTTTTGTAGACATCTTGTCAACTCAAACCCAACAGCTCAAGAGTCTGCCCTTCACATTTATCACTGTGGACAATGCCACCAGGTCTCACAGGTCTAAGTCCTGGATGCCTTGGTCTACCCAAAGCTTTATGGTTCCATGTCCAGGCTCTTTACTCTTCTGAATTCTGTATTATGTAGAAATAGAAATGACATACAGCTTAAACTTCCTGAACTCCTCTAAGCTGCTGCAACATCCTTTCCATAGGCCTTAACAAATGCCAGCTTGTATAAGATGGCTGCAAAGCACTTACTTCTGTGTCATACACCTCTTGGCACCCTTCCACTGGTGCCAGGCAGGGAAAGAAACAGCAAAGAAACATCTGATTTAGTAAGAAGCACCAAAGATTCTCACATTGGTTTATACCGCTTGGCTTTACTACTCACTCATTTGAAATTTTACAGGCATCAGAGGATTTATGAATTTCCTTTATGACCCTCGAAATTGGAAATGCCACCAGCAGTATCCGATTAATCCCTGAGCTCTCCTTACCATGAGGCCTGCAAGACAGGTGGCAAGAGGCAAGACAGGTGACACATTGAAGTCACAGCCCAAAACGGCCATTGTCCCAGTCCCCATCTTTATCTTTATACCTAGAAAAAGACTCTGTGGGCACGTTCTGCACTTGTGTAGTTCATTGGTATCAGCCCTGTTGCTCTGTCCCAGACCTCCTCCAATTCCCCCCATCTCCCCTGCCTCATTACAGACTGTTGCCTTACAAAAAGCAGCCTCTGCCATCTTCCCCTGCACCTCCTCCTCACCCTGACTCCTTCACCACTGCCCCTTCACCTAGAAGCATCACACTACTGGGGCAACAGCACATCTGCCACGTGTATACTGGGCTTCCCCTTGCCAGGCTCTCACCACTCCTAAAGCTGTAGCTTATGGCAGCATGAGAAAACACTATGCAGGTCTTTTCTGAATGGTCTCAAAACCAGAGCAGCAGTGTGACCATTCGTCCAGTTCTTTTTGTTTGGAAACAAAAGCCTGTATTTGTCAGCCCTTCCACAGCACTTGATGCACGACTCCATCATTCTCGGATTCTGGCTTTTTTAAAAATGAAAGATACACTTGTTCTATCTCTTAACAGCAGGCTTAGATAACGAGCAAATTGTTTTGAACCATTAAAATTTAAGGCCTTGAACCGACAGGCAGAAGTGAAAATGCAAAGTCATCTGGCATGAGTCCTAGGTTTCAGAGAAACAGACTCAATTATCCAGCTCATCTGACTACATTTTACAGTCACACATAATGACTTCCCATTTTAAGAAGAGGACTCCGTGGTATTCATACACAGATGAGCACGTGCCATACATCTCTCTTTTATGGTTTATGTATTTACTTCCAAGGCACTTAATACACAAGGAGGAAATGCTACTTCAGTCTTGGATAGTTTGTAGTATTTAAGTAAATAGGAAGCATCACCAACCTCAAGAACCGTATGGTCAAAGACATGCCAGAGAAAGTATTTGCCTAAAAGTAAGATTCAGTTTTTCCTTTGCTGTTTAGTTACCAAGCTCCTTTGCAATGCAAGTTCACAATGTTGTGTGTAACATGGTACGAGACTGCATAACTGAAGAAAGGTCCTCTGAAAGCAGATTAGAACAGATATATATCAGAATAGCTACAATATCCTATGGTTCAAAATGCTCCTTTCAGAACCTCATTAATGAAAGTGCATTGAGGGCTACAGCACCGTACTTCAACCTGGATGCCCCAAGTCTTCATTTCAACCCAGCTGCAAGGAGGAAAGAACAGGCAAAAGCCCATTGAGTTTGGTACTCAAAAACAGAGTAGCAGAGCTTCAGCTAGGATAATCCAGGTTTCTGGAAGTTAGGCATAGGTACTGTGTGATTAATATTCAGCATGAGACCGACAAAACTAGTAGTGTATGCACCAGGGACTCAAACTAGAGTCCCCTATACGTTTTCTGCCAAGTATCGCTGAGTTCCTGAAAGCCAAAGATGATGGAAGCAGGTTCACCTGCCCTGCTTGTCCCTTAGCTTGATGACACGCTGGGTGGGACGAGCTCCAAATGAAGCTGAGCACTAGGAAGCCAAGAGGTAAACTGCCCCTCATTCTGTAGTGCCACAGTTCATTTCACTTGACAAACCTCTGAGCTCTGTATACATTACAGGCTATACCTGAAAGCCAAGAGTACTTAATGCCTGAGTAGGATACAACTGACAACTCAGCATAAGAATCCGCCAAAGCCAGTGTTAACCAGTACTGAGGAGGCACTGAAATCCAAGCCTTATCAGAGCAGAAATCTGTTCAGAGAAGGATTCCTCCCTCCAGGCTAAAAGGTGTGTGCTCAACATCAGTGCTCTGCAACAAGTAGCTGAAACAGGAACTGCAGTTAGTGCCTCTCCATCTCCCTGCCATACTCAAGAGTAACACAAGTTATCATCAAAGCAAATAATTTATGCACATCAAAGCTCTTACACTTCATAGATGTGTGCTGTTTTCTTACATCACTGACTGTAAACAGGTTGAGCAATTTTAAATCAATACTAACTACTATGAACAGTGAAGAAAAATAACCTGCACGCATGCAGTCCGAACTCCAGAGATCTCGTATCTATTTAACACACCGAACTCTTCTGAAATCATGACCATTTATTCAAGTGCTTCATCTGCTCCTCTCATGAAGATCATCTACACAAACTGAACACATATGTTCCAAAATAACTCTGTCTTACCAGAGTATGTGGATAGCTACATTCAGATAAATATTCAGAGTGACATGAACCATCTTCACTACATTTCAGTTCCCAATGCACATGCACAGCCTTTCACTGAGAAATGCACATACAGTGCTAGCACTACAAATACTAAAGTGAATTCCTAATATTCTCATGACATGATTTTTTTCACCTTTTATTAGGAGGCCAAGGAAATAAGCTTTGAAGACATCAGTCCATTTAAGTTAATTTGTTAGAAATCAGCTAACTGTTCAACCAGAATGTATGCATGAGTATAGAAGTGTTTGAGTAATATGCTCACATAACCATGTAAGACATTGGAATTATTAAACTGTCTTTTAAAGATGTATTAGCATCACACTCTCCTGAAAGTGAAAGGAAAAATCAGACTAAAACACAGAATAGTCTATTATACAACATCCCCAGCTTCAACCGTGCTAAGATACAATAAATACATAGCAAGTTAAAAGGGCATTTAAAAAACTTCTTCATAAGCTCAAACATGCTTTTATCATCCAAAGAAAATATAGCTGCCAACGGTGGTGTGACCCAAGAGGCATTTTCAAGGACCTAATCTACAGAAAGCTTGCCAAGGTCTGGATAAAGATGGCTGACTGAAGATGAGAATCACTTTAGTGGCATTTAGAAAACAAGTTTTCTAATTTTACTGCATCTTCAGTCCTTATTTCCTCTGGGCAAACACTATTAAAGTGTTTGCAAGCATTCTGACTTCTACCATACCTAATAGTGGTTAAACAGTAACTTTAAGTACAATAGCACAAAGCCATTAAGCTGCAAAGGTCTGGATTAAGATCCTTGAGAAACCTCATTGGCATACAGTACTCAGCAAAGAAGAAAGCACTGAAGTGTCTTCACTCACTGGAGACGAAAACATTTCTCAGTAAAATATAAGGTCAGGGTGAAGTGCCTGCTTCTTCAGTTCCAAATTTCTATTTGCCACCAGGAAGAGCCTAAGCAAAAGCACCAGCCCCCAAACAGACTAATGACAGCAACGACATGTTTCCAGAAGCAAAGGTATTAAGTTCTCTCTCAACAGGATGCTATTCCTGTTCGAGTTGATGAGCAGAAACGTGAGCTGTGAGTGACTCATCATTCTGGTTCAGATACTATCCTGCCACCAGACCTGAAAGTGAATCTGAAGCCATACCTGACCTGTTACTTACTTTCTCTCTTGATACAGCTTAAAACTGTATTTCTCCACTTTCAATTAGTAAGACTAATGGGACTGAAGTAGCTCTAACACTACACTGTGAAAGAATCCACATCAGGTTTCCTTGCTCTGGCAGCCCTTAATCCCTCTGGGTGGGGCTCTGTAGGTCAAACATCAGGAGTCCTCAGTCAACTAAGAAGTTGTATAAACCATGAGCAACAAGAACCAGATAACAACCATGATTATAAACATACCAACAACATAATGAAGAACCTCAGGGGTTGGGAGGGGTGTATTTACAGACAAGCAACTCAAAGAAAAACCCACAGGTCCAGGGTAAATCTTAATTCTATCACAAAAAGTGAATATTTTCAACAAGATAAGTTTCACTTCATGCATATAAAGACTTTAGACCCACTCCTTGCATGCAATGCTGTAAGCAGGTCTGGCAGCACTTGCCCTGCACTTTTACAGAGACCTGAGCCAGACAACTGACCCCTCCTGGCTGGGCCACATGTAAAGACTTCTTCTTTTGCTGTCAGTTAGATGAACCGTTTGCCTGCATTTCACACTGCTACAAATCCCTTTCTTCTGAAGAACCACCTGCACCCTTTACCTCTACTTTGCTTACCTTTATCTTCCTCCTTGATGCTTCCCAATTAATAACAAAATAGAGTAACTAAAAAAATCCCCAGAAGTCTCTTGATCATAGCCACCTCCATCGTAGCTATCCAGATTGCTAAGGGCAAGAAGGAGGACCTGAGTAACTACAGACTGGTCAGCCTCACCTCCATCCCTGGAAAAGTGATGGAACAACTTATCCTCGGTGCTGTCTCTAGGCATATCAAGGATAAGAGGGTCATTAGGAGCAGTCAACATGGCTTCACCTTTTATGAAGACATAACCAGCTGGATAGATGACGGTAGTGCAGTGGCTGTGGTTTATCTTGATTTCAGTAAAGCGTTTGATACCATCTCCCACAGCATCCTCACAGCTAAACTGAGGAGGGGTGGTCTGGGTGATTGGGTAGTGAGGTGGATTGTGAATTAGTTGAAAGAAAGAAGTCAGAGAGTTGTTGTCAATGGGACAGGCCTGTATCTAGTGGAGTCCCTCAGGGGACGGTACTGGGACCAGTACTACTCAGGGAACTGCTTGAAAGAGTCCAGTGCAGAGCCATAAAGGTAATGAAGGGGGTGGAACATCTCCCTTATGATGGAAGGCTGAGGGAGCTGGGTCTGTTTAGCTTGGAGAAGAGGAGACTGAGGGGTGACCTCATTAATGTTTATAAATATGGAAAGGGCGAGTGTCAGGAGGATGGAGCTGAGCTCTTCTCAGTGATGGCCAGTGACAGGACAAGGGGCAACGGGTGCAAGCTGGAGCACAGGAGGTTCCACATTAACATAAGGAAAAACTTTTTCCCTGTGAGGGTGACAGAGCACTGGAACAGGCTGCCCAGAGAGGTTGTGGAGTCTCCTTCTCTGGAGACATTCAAAACCCATCTGGACGCTTTCCTGTGTGACCTACTCCAGGTGGTCCTGCTCTGGCAGGGGGGTTGGACTAGATGATCTTTCGAGGTCCCTTCCAACACCTAACATTCTGTGATTCTGTGTGATTCTGTGAGTTCAGGGCTACAGAATGGTCATCACTCCATGTCCATCTGCTCCTCAACTTGCTTGGTTGCTACCACGTCTGGTGGCTACCAAGAGCCAGTAAGATGATGCTCACTGTTCTCCTGCATGTGTTTGTATAAATTTCTCTGTGCACTACAGATTAAAAAGGCTTCACAGTAGAGCCTCCTCCTCAACTACACTGCAAGGACTGCCCACTCACAGTGGCCAAAAGCTTATTTCTATTTCAGTTAAGGATCAAGCTAAGTTTTATCAAAATAAGTTGTCAGGTGGAGCACTCATCTTTACAGACAAAAAGCAAACTATCTGCACAGAGAGAGCAAATACATGACTCTTCCACCCCACATCATCACTGTCTGTCTCTCTTTATCACTCACCTTCAGAAACCAATACCTCTGTTCTGACACTTCAGATATACACAAGAAACCTCTGGAGGGAACTAGGCCTGAATGCAAAACCGTAGAAGAAAACAGAGACAACAGAAGAGTGAAACCCAACCAGACTAAGTTTCATCAATGACAAACCTGAAGATGAGTCTTGTCAGAGGACTCAATCATAAAATAGTTTTGTCAGCTTTTTCACTGACAGAGAGGAAATCTTAGCATTAAACTAAGAATATAGGCAGGACATAACATAGTCTCTTCTTTCCATTTACCCATCTGCAGACAGTTTGTTTCCTGCATTGTGCATTTGAGTACACAACTCATTTTGCTTTCTGCTAAGGGTCATCCAGTGTGAAGTATTATTCCAGGACCACTGGTAATTTCAAAACCCCTGTTCTCCAAGGAGAAAGGCCCTGGGCATGCTCTGGGAGTACACAGACCCCTAGAGAGGCAGGGAACCCAGAAAATTGCACTCCTCCTCCCCACTCCAAAACAAGTTTCCAAACTGGTAAGTTTAAGTGTTGGGAGAGATCTCCCAGAACAGAAATGACAGCAAGTAAAGGTGGCCAAGCTTCAGGTATTGCCCAAAATTGAAATATACATTTTACTGATTGAAAAAAAAAAATCCCAGAGCAAACTTGTACTCTGAAACAGGAGGGAAACGGGAAGGTTTCAGTTTTTCTGGAATGCAACCTGTTTTTGATAATCCTTTAGAGCAACCAGATGCCTCAAACAAAAGCAGGGCAAGTTGCTGCAAGTTGGCTTCTTCACCAACAAGCTACATGGTCCTACTTCCTCTCTATGCCACGTTCAGCACTGTCCTAGAAAGCAAACCTTCAACAGCTCTTCTGACAGAGCACAGAGAGTGTGCCATAAGGAAATCTATCCATTTCAATCAGGAATTGAGGCCTACAACCTCATTCCCCCAAACCTGTCATATAATACCTCCTTGAGCATTTCTTACGGAGCCTCCCAGCATGCTAATATAGTGAGATGCTGAGTGAATCAGAGTATTAGAAAGAACCTGAGATGCTTTGCAACTAGAAGCACTGTTGCCCAGAAAGCAGGAAAAAATATTTAAGTGTTGTCTTATGAAAAACTGGGCCTAAAGATCCCTGCTGTCCCTCTATGTGCATCCCTGCCCTTGCACTGTGGAGTCAAATCTTCTCTCACCTGAGCTGAGGAAGGCTCTGTGGTCTCACTAACATCACAGTGCTCCCAGAAAGGCTCTGCTCTGCACATTTTAAAAGTGGTTATCTAGACAAAATCTGCAGAGCGATGAGGTTGTACGTACCTTGCAGCGTACAGCCTGCACCAGGACACAACCCAAGCCTCGTTTGCCTGCAGAAGCGGTCAGCCCCCACGGCAAGCCACCCAGCAGTACTGACAGCAGCTGCTGGCCCTGTTTATTTGGCAAACAATAGCAAAACACCTTCAGAGGTTCCCACCACAGCGGGAACCAAAGGTCAGCATTAATAGCTGTAACACTGCTCCTTCCCTGGAAACTTGCTAAGCCTGGAAGTCAATTAACAACCAGGAGAAAGATATTAATTAATAGTGGCCTCCAAACAGCATCTGCAGCTCCCAGTGCCCAGCTCCATGGAAGGGCAGGTGACTAAGCATGGATTTAGGAGGTTAAGACAAGGCACCCAGCCTCTGCTACAAGCTCTGACTCAGCTGTTCAGACACACTTCTGGCAGCCAGTCTGCAGGGTATTTACAAGGAAACATCACATACCATTAAGCTACTATTGAGGAACTGTGGGAAGAAGGGCCCTGCATCAATTCCTGAGAAAGCACCAGTCATCAAATTAATGTGGGTTGCATCATAAAAGTATGACTACTTAAGCTATTAGTCACGGCTGGCAAACTAGGAGAGTTACAGCTACCAGCAGGTGACTATGACATAAAATTCAACGTAAAGAAATCAAGTAACAAGAACTCATTCCCTCAAGAGAAAGGGGCAGGCACACATTCAGGTTTGCAGGTGGAGTTTCCACCCACACAAGCCTCCTGATTGCGAGATGTCCCAGCAGCTTCAACTGGCCTCTGTAGAAGGTCTGGCTGAAGCGAAGTGGAGCACTGAGCAAGGAAGAGCTTAGGCTAGAAACCAACAAGTCTGGCTTTAATATTCATGAAACACAAGATCGTTTGGTCAAGGTTTTGAGTGGAGCTAACTGGAGAGGGCAGTAGTAAATCCTTACAGTTAGTGATGTGCGTCAGCAAACGAATCAGAGACAGCCCTGAACAGTCTTTCAGAGGACATACCACCAGCTGACTGGATAACAAAAGCTGAGGTACGGGATACACCAGCAAAACCCAGATATACAGGTGCTGCAGGTCCCAGACCTGAGCTCCCTCTACCACCAGGTTCTTCTCTGCTCCCAAGGGGGGTTATTTGCTGGGTCAAGTAATAAAAGGGCTGGAGAAGGCAGCACATAACACCCCAAACTTGCAGAGCTCCAACAGCATTTCTTACTTTGGCATCAGCACTGCTCGAGCAGGGCAATGCTGCCTCTCGAGTTGAGTCAGCTCCAGGCATGGGCACAGCATTACTCAGAGTTTGTAACTCCTGCCAAAGTTCGGCTCACCACTTTGAGCCAGCTCAAGTATCTTAGTACCTACTGCACTTTTTATCCATAAAATAAGTCTCTTACTGTGCATTCAGTACGCTGATGCTTTACCCAGAGCAGTGAAAGCCAGCTCACGGTTTGCAAGCGAACAGCCCGTGGAAAAGCACACTGAAGAGAGTGAAACATGTTGGTACCAGTGATGAACGGTTGGTATAAGTGATGATCTCTCCCAAAATGCTTATCTGCCATGAGTTCCTCTCCATGCAAAACTGGCCAAGTGTAATACAATAAAAACACAAAATGTTTTTACTATCCTGTTTTCCTAAAGTAAGCATTTGATACAAGCATTAGGGCAGTTGTTGTGTCTTGTATCCTGATTATTTTAAAATAGTTCCTGAAGCACTCAGCTCCAGGGCAACACAGCAACATTAACATTACTCTTGTGTCAGATAACTGGTGATATTTATTATAGTACGACAGACCCTTTATTTAAAAGCAGAAGATACCTTCTCTAGCACTACCCTCTTTGGAATTAAGGGAAAGAAAACATTCTCTATAAAAATAGAGAGTTAAGTCAAAGCCAAGGACTATAGCAGAAAAGAGGAGCAAGAAAAGCAAGGCAAAGACAGGCTTCTACATGGGGACAATTCTTTGAGAAGAAGGAGATCTGTACATACTTTGTGCAGCCACAGGGGAATGTTTTGTACATTGTTCTGGGATGGTTGCTTCTGCTGCACAGCTGCCCAGCAGTAGGAGTCCACATAAGCAGCTTGTCGCCAGGAGAAGGAGCTGGGTGCAAAACAGCTTATCTGGGCACCTGGGAAAACAAAGCAAAAGTTATCGCATCCTTGGAAGATTAAAATAAAAAGAAATCAAGTGTAGGAAGAGAAGCTCACCCTCGAGATTTCATGGTATCCAAAGCTATTAGGTTAAGCAACTGAATGAAACGCAGCAGCTCTGCAGGAAGGAGAGTCACTGAATTCCCACTGCACTCAAAGGGTTAAACTCCCATGAGACTCTCTCATGTTTCCTAAGTGTTGAGACATTATATTAGAAGCATCTGTCTTTTAGGCCTATTTTCTTAAGTTTTGGGGGGAACACAACCTCCAAGACCTGTCTCTCTCGCTTGCCTTTGACTCAGGTTGGCCAAAGGCAAACCAGCAGACATGAAGCGTGATCAGATAAGGCTGGTTTCCCGAGGAAACAGCCACCACCATGTACCATCGTGCTGCTGTGTCTCCCAAATATACAACCTACCGCTTACATGTTCAGTGAAACAAGACCTCGAACAGCATTCCTGCAGCCCAGCAGCCCTTGGAGCGATGCAAGGGCAAGTTTAGCCCAGACTGCTGCTGCTTCTTCGGCCTCTGAGATTGTGCATGAGTTTTGAGGGGTTCAAGTCACACATGTGAAAACAAGGATTTCCTCACGTAACTTCTGGCACAGCAATCGTGCCCTCCAGGCACCTCCAAAGGGCACCAGACCCCTCCTCACCAGTGCAGTGACGTGCTGTGCCCAGGATCAGTCGTACCACTGTCATCCTCACTCACTCCCAGCACCTCTTCAGCTGCTTGGGAGCTTCAAATTAAGATCAGGGCACTAACTGACAGCAAGAGCAGCTATTTAGCCAGCCTCAGCCTTAGGGTCAAATTCTGCTCTGACCGGCAACACGTACCAGTTGAGTCTTACTGCAGCATAGCTCAGAGAGGAAGAGTGGTTATTGGATGTGGAGTACCAGTGGCTCCTCGGATGAGAGCTAATAAAACAGGATGAGGGGGTTTGATTTTCTTTCTGAAGCTTTGGTAGTGAAAGTAACAAAACCCACATGTTTCCAGCAGGCTTTCCTAAATGTTGAAACAGGATAGCTGTTTCACCAAACTATTACACAAAGTGGAGATGGCTCTTCCATGAACGTCCCTCTTCCAAGAGCAACCTCCAACACTTCCTTCAACACAATACCAATATCAAAAGAGGAGGAAATATTGCTACTTTTTTTTCTTAATATATTCATCAGAATTAGGGATAATGGCATCGCTGTTTGCTTTATGAGGAAAAAGTATTTTGTATAAGATTGTATCATTCGTGCCTTTTTGCTGGATTAGCTTTTAGAGAATAAGAACGTCTTTCCTAACAGAAGCTGACCACATTTGCCTTGTAACTTATATAGCCTTTTTACAACATAGCATAGTCAAGGAGCACTATGAATAAAAGCCTTTCCTTATGAGTCACTATTATAATTATTTCTAAGGCTGTAGTATCATAAAGACATGGTTTGACCCATCACAAGCCTCCCTTTATTTATGGAATTTATGGAAAACAAATTACTGTTTATCAGACCAGAGCTCATGTGATTTAGCAAAGCTGGCACAAGACAAGCACTTGCTCTCTCCCAAAGCTTCGTGAGTTTCTGCTTTCCAGAGAATTTTCATTAGCTGTGGAAGCTCAAGAAATAATACACTGCAGAGGGGAAAAAAAAAAAAAAAAAAAAAAAAAAAAAAGAAGAAAAGAGCAGGCAATTGGAGTTGTCTACTTGTCTGTTTTCCACTGGATAGGGATCATTTGTGCTCTGCTCTTCTCACTTGACGAACCTCCTGCTGCTGGCTGTGCCCAGTGTGAAGCAGCAAACAAGTGACCCTTTCAAAGCATGAGCAATAGGAGGGTTCAGAAAGATGCTTTGTCCTATTCATGTCTGTGTATCTACAACAAGAAACACATTCCATGTGTTCATTCTCGTTAACGGGTGGGAAACCACTTAATGTGATGGAGAGTTTAAATTGGTGAGGAAAAAGGCAGCCAGCCTCCTTCTCCAAAGAGTTGTGCGCACAACTTCATACCAGAATAGCTACAGCAATGCCAGTGGTGCAGCAGAGCAGTGAACCTGGCTCTTCTGATCCCCAGAGTTTCAGCAGGGATGTTGGAACCTTTGGCAACCTGACTTAGGAGCCAAGCAGATAGAGCTCAGCATCAAGAAGCAGCTGGGGGTGCTCTGGTTATTGCACTGTTTTTTGATTAACTTATCGCAGTCTTGGTTGTAAACACTTGTTAATGTAAATTACAACTTTGCACTAACAGTGGCAATGTTAAGACTTACACAGAGAAGATGTTTTTGTGCATAATCTACACAGAACACAGATTATTAAGTGCCTCTGAAAATGGTCACTGTTTTCCATCTTTTTTTCCTTCCTTCTCCCCTCTAAAGCAGTAACAATAATAAATTTATACAGATAATTTACTTTATGTTGGGCTATTCTGGAGGAAGTGAAAAAGAAAATCTGTAGTTTTTATTAGAGGAGAAATCAGGCAAAGGGCCAAACGCTTTCCACAGACCCACTGTGTACACAGGCATGCACAGGGGTAGTTTATGAAAGGATAATAGTCCTCTGCTATCAAAGGAACAGCCTCCTGGCTTGGTGGCATGAAGCCATTCCCCATCCTTTGCTCCCACAAGTAATAGAAGGGGAAAAAGAAAAGCAGCAGCCAAGCCCATAACAACAAGGAGATAACATACACAGCAAGAAGGATGAGGAATAATATATGACCACACGCGTTAAGCAGTTGCCACAACAGTCTTTGGCCAAGTTATCATTATACTTGGCAACACACTTTTTTTGTAATCATTCCCTGGTACTAAACCAACTTTGGAGAGGGAGTGATGGGGATCTGACTTACACTTTTGCAAACATTTGAGGATAAAAAAATGCCACTTACTATGGTCGCCCTAAAGAGAGACCACCCAAAAGAGCCGCAGAAAATTAAGGCAGCAACGGGTGTGCAGCCATGCATGATAAAACGTCACTTTTACAAGTGTGCTAAGATGATCAGACAGAGCTGGTGGCTGACAGCAGGAACTCCTCGCAGGCATGCAGCTGAGTGCAGAGTACAAGCCTGAGTCACCGCCGCCAGCGCCAGCGAGCAGCAAGGCCCTGGCCGAGCTGTCACCCCACCCAGCTGAGGCATGTCTTCACCTGTGCTCTGCCAACAGGCCCCCAGCGATTTCCTCCATGCCTGTACCAGGACAACCCTTTTCTTCTGCAACTAGCTCCTCTGCACCCCTGTACAGCACTGTAAAAACCAGCACGAGGCTGCCTACAGGTGGAGGTCCTGTGCCCTTTTCATCCACTTTGCCTAAGTCTTGCAAACTCATTTGGGAAGGATCTGTCACCAGGTGTCTAAAAGATGTCCCAATCCCAGCTGAGACTTCTCAGAGTTGAGATACAAGCAGTGGACCTACTCCAGCTCCTTTTGCCCAAATAGAGGTGGAAATTTTGCTATTGATGCTAAATGAGCAGGATAGAGGTCACTTCTGTGATTCCCACCCTACCACCCCTGTAGACGTTTTCCAAAACCAGAAACTTACCGACAAAAAGAGACTCTCAGAGCCTCAAGGAAAATCTCAAATCTGAAGGAGAGTCCCTGTTCAGTACCTGACTGCTTTGCTGGGGTGCAAGGTGCGATGAGCAGAGGGCTCAGCATCCTCTGGCTGCATCTCTTACCAGAGAGAGCATAAACCCAGCAAGCTGAACTGGATTCCTCCCCAGTGGCTCAACAACCTTCTTCCGACTGAAACATCTAATCAAGAAACTACAACTAACAAAGAGTAATTCCAAGAATCAGTGTTGATCATATGCTGAACCAGGATCACGTGGTTGTAATTGACAGAATTAAACCTTCAGTAACTAATTATTTGGTTTCTAATACACTGCAATCACTGGTAAAAGATTTGCATAAGCTTGGATAAAAACCTAGCCATTAATTACTACTATAATTTCCCACAAGGCAAAATGAACTAGCCACAACACCCAAACACCTGATTCTATCTTGCAAGAATTATGCACTTTACCAGCCACTAAAGAAAACCCACAAACAACAACATCAAGGCACATGTACACAATGTACAGACTGCCAGGCACCATCCAACGCACGCCCTCCATCCCAACATTTTAAAATATGGAAAAAGATGTCCCAATGCATGCCAAAGAAGAAGCAACTGTATGTGTGAGTGTACACACATGCATTAAGAGTGGACCAGAAGGAATGACTTTATCAGATTTACAGATGCTTCTCATGGACCAAAGCAGCAGGTTGGGTGAGACAGAATAGACACTGTGTTTAAGAAGGAAGTATAAAGAGACAGAAACGGGTGCACAGGAGAAAACAGCTCCCTGAGATTCACCCTGAGGTGCACTGGAGGACCTATTCCCTAAGATTTACCTTGGCAACGGTGTAGTAGCAGAACGTAAAGCTCAGGTGATGCAACGTTTAAGTGGAGTGGCTCAGAGCAGACAGCAAGTATCTTTCCCTTTCCACAGGGCTGCCAGTTATCCTCAGAGAACTCTCAAAATCATGCAGTGGGAAAAGAGCTGGGTGTTCAGCAAGCATTGCCTTCAGAGCAACAGGTTTTTTGGTTCATGGGAAAAACCCACGAAATTCCCACCAGTGACATTTAAGGAAAACAAACAAACAAAAAGTTTCCCTTCATTTGAAGGAGAAACATCTCAAAACAGTGGTGGTGACCATCTGGCTCCACTGCTAACATTGGTGGTACCCCAAATCTCAGGCAATACCAGAGGACCATGATGCTTTTCACATTAATTCTGGGATCAAAAGCAGCCTACTATCACTTCTGTAGGAAATGTAAATCTGGCTCTGTAGAAGTTAAACAGAAGAAAATCTCCTCACCAACAGCTGAAGATGTTCACCAAAGACAATTTAGACTCGACATTAAAGTAAATGTTTTCACAAGTTTGTCCTGGCTCCCCAGGCAGGCCTGTGCCTGATGCTGGTAACTTCTGCTTTTTACCGAGCACCCCTTATATGCCAAAGGGCAGCACAGCATATGCTGCTGTTCTCTGGGGTCTGCACCTCTTCGGAAAGATGCTTTGGAGTTCACAGTTTGTCTGGCTGCTCCAGACTGATGTTATCCGCACACTTATTGACTCAGTCCTGTTATTAATGCCCCAGGTTTCAGAGCATCCTACTGAACTAAATGTAAGGTGTGCAACGTCATCTCTTAGCATACAGCCTGCTTCAGCAGCACTGGGAGAGGTTTCTCAAGCTCTCAGCCAGCAGCTGCCATAGTAATAGTCTTTGGCTTAATTACACACAACTTAACTTTAGCCCCCAGCACTGACGGAAGTCACAAGATAGGATTATTTCCCAAATGCCTCTCCAGCAATTTGTGAACATGAAGGGAGAGGGACAGCAGCAGGGCGGGCCAGTAAGAGGGCAGCAGGAGGGGAAAGAAGCCTAACTCAAGAGCTAAGACTAATTTTTTTGTGTATTTGTTGTGATATAGTCTCACAAATATTTTTTTTTCCTTTCTATACATTTGATTCTCATGACTGTTTGAGAAACATGATTAACCTGTACAGAGAGAGACAGGCTTAGCTGGACGTGCAATAAGGGATGCTGCAGATGGGCACCGCTGCCCCATGGCACCCAAAGAAGCTGTTGGGATGTGGCACCCAGAGATTCCCACTAACACCCTTCACCCTGTGTTTTCTGCTGGCCAAAGCACCTCAAACCCCACAGGCAGCCAAATAGGGGGAAGGGAACTAAAACAAACAAATCTGGGGAAAAAAACATCCCAGAAATTAGGTGGGAATTGAGCAGGGCAAGCAAGGACTGTCACCACGGGGAAAGCCCAAAGTGGTCAATGGGGACATTAACCCCCTGGTGTGTAAAGCATAGGGCAAGGCTCCACCTTCCCACCTTCGAGCACCCTCCAGCATGATAAGATGCATCAGAGAGCTTCAGAGGGAAATACAACTCTTTTAGCGCAGCAAATCTTCATTTTGACAGACTCACGCTGATGCTGTGGGTTGGTCCATGGCCAGGTGCTTCCTAACCCAGCACCCCCCCACAACTGACAAGCCAGAAGCACTACCCAGGCCTTCATGCTGATTACACCCAAGTTTCTCAGATGCCTTTACTCAACACGTGATGGTTTCTGTCTCCCAGGAAGGTTTCCAAGGTGTTTTCTTGTATTATAAAACAAACAGAGATGCTACAACAAGAGGATTAATTCATACCAGCTATGTATGAGCCATGCACAACCAACACCCAAACTGAACATGTAGCAAGGACTGCTGGTGGCCACCACGAGATTCCCTTCTCTCTCCAGCTCCCTCCCTCCCTCCTCATCTCCCTTCCCAGCCACCACCTCCCACATGAAGCTGCAATGAACGCAGCTGGCACAGGCTGCCTGCTGCACAGCGGTGCCTGAAAGTTGCTGTATCTAGAAAGTCAAACGACATCATTTGGTGACAAGCAGCTGCAGGGCTTAAGCAGGGCTGAGCAATTCCCAACTGCCTTCCTATGGGAAAAGATGCAAGTATTTAATGTCAAGTGGACAGCTCTCACATCTGCTTTTCTTTCAGCTGCAACCCAAGCCAGCTACTGATAATTTTTCCAGAACTGACTTGGAAATAAGCCTCTGTCAAAATTAAGCAGCTTGTTTTGATACCTTCTTAGCTCGATTGACTGTACCTGCTTAGGGCTGCAGTATTCTGCTTATAAGCAGTGCCTTGGTAAGAAATACCTACATTTTCAGCTAAGTAAGTGGTTTACAGTACGAAAGCCTATCTCACAATATACACATACAGAGTTTAAAAACTGGAATCTCAATCCTGGCTCAAAGTTATTCTTATTAAAAATACAGTCATGGAAAAATCACACAGATAAAATTCTATTAATTTGTGGCTCATACATTGCTGAGGGTGCCCCCATCTTTTTTTTTCCCCCCTTTATAAGAGAGATGGGTGATTTAGCTATATTTATATGGTTTCTGTTACCATACTACCTGATCATCTGTACTATATTTACCCTAAGAACTGCCAAATAATATAAGGAAATAATATCAGGCCATAACAGAAGAAATATAAGCATCCACAACTCAAGCCTCACAATCCTATTGTTATTTCCATTTTCAAGTTCCCAGTATAAAATTACGTAAAATGACATAAAATTACATGAAATTGTATAAAACAAGGTCTAGCTGTAAAGAGATAACAGGTGAAGGATTTCAAGCAGCAAAGCTTCCCAGGGCTGGCAGAGAACAGATCAATCACAGCTAAGCACTACCAGAAGCAGCTTAAAATCATCACAAACCTGCAGCTAACCATGGGTTTCTAAAATATAATCAAGAATAAACTTAGGTTAGTTCTCCTCCTGCCCCTGAAGAATGCCGAAATGCGGTGCAAGCACTAACCCTAGGAGTTTTGGCAGTGCTTGCTGGCTCAGAGCAGCAGCTGGGTTTTCCATGCCTCCGGCAGAGAAATCCTCTGCGATATCCAACTGGAATCTCATTTATTTCCTGAAACTTCTATCAAAACTAAAAGTTATTTGGCGGCTTCAGAAAACCTCCGCAGCCTTCATAAACATTTTAATCATCTTGCGCAACTAACAGCAACTGCATGTAGGAGGAAAATTGCAGTTATCTGACACCGCACTGCAACGAAACAGGAAAGCAGAGTGGGAAGGGCAGGTGACAGCTCGAGGTGCCAAGAGAATTTTAGGTGGGAAGAAAGCAATCATCCCAACAGAAATAGGAGCTGAGCTTTCATTTTCGGAAAGGGTGTCCAATTTTTGTACCTGGAGGCAGAGATATTTCCATGCTGCGACTCACATACTGCTTTCATAACCACTTCTGATTCTGAGTGGCTCTTCCTCAGACCCAAAATGGACCCTACCATTTTCTCTCAGTTTAGCCCTCCTGATCTTTTTCAAAGCACAATTACATCAGGAAGCATTTGAAAACAATCCTTGCTTTCTATTTTATCACTGGTTGAACACTAGTGCTCACAGAACCGGACATATCCAGACCCCAAGACCCTCTCTATCCCCCAAAAAGCCTTAATGGACACAGCTTCGGGATCTCCCGTAAGCAGCCAGCCTGCTAAGCCGCAAGGACTGTGCAGGAAATAGGCGACAGCTGTAAGAGCAGCGTGGCTCATACAGTATCACTTTCTGTATGGAAACCACGTGGTGTAGTTTCACTCACACCGGGGGCCTGGAGTATTTCTCACACTTATTTTCATATTTATTTTTCAAACAGAAAAGGTTGGTTTTAAACCCCATGTTTTCTTCTAACACGTTCTCAGAATTGTAAGCAAAATAATGCACACACAAGATGTAGCATGCATTTTCATGCTTTACGAATCTACTGCAGTCACAGATTCAATTTGAATTAGTTTAATACTGAAATATGTTATATATAGCACGCACAGAGGCCCAAATACTTGATTAGCAAAGATGAGGACTTCACTTATCTGAAAGAAAGGCCCCCTTTACCAAACTCTGCAATTCAGCTGCCTATTGGAGCTATATGTAAGGAAGGAAAATGAAAGAAATACTTCTGTATAGCTCATAAAAGAGACGTTGGTACACAGGCACTATTCCAAACTGTATCCAGCACTTCTTGAGGAGAAGCAGAACGAAGAAGAACTAAGGGGCCCATATATGAGCTAGTATATGGAAATGTAAGCCCTCCTTTTCACTGCTTTAAGAGGAAGAAAAGTGCACATATCAGTAGCAGGTATGAAACTAAAACCAGCATGTTAGATTACAGAAATACTGCTGTATCCACCCAGTCTCTGGATGACTAGAGCTGCCACAGGGCTTGGATATGGTCTTGGCATTCCCAGCCTGGTTGTCCTTGACTCCTCTGTGGGGTTATTGCAGGCCACAGTGCTTTGGGTCAAAATCACCTCTATTGCAATAGATGTGTAGCTAGATGTAAATACAGCAGTCTGGGGCATCTTATCTCTTAAGCAGTCTGGTATCTGATTAATGCTATTGATGACGATTTTGCATATATTCACCACTAATTCACAGTCCCATTCCAGTCTCTGCTTTCTTGACATTTGCTTGACTCAAACCTATAGATGATGTATCTCACGTATACAACACTGAATGTCAGTAAATGGGCACATGCAGTAAATCAATCTACTTCTGAATGGGCAGAAGTCCTATGATTTATTCCAGTCTCAAAACAGACAGTACTGCTTATTCACCTTTGAAATATTCATTCATATAGTGCTATTTAAATGCAGAGCAATTCTTGTAAGCATTTCTTTATTCTTCAGGGCTACAAAGATGCTGCAGCATCTCTCTTATGAGGAAAGGCTGAGAGACCTGGGACTCTTTAGCCTGGAGAAGAGAAGACTGAGAGGGGACCTTATCAACACTTACAAATATCTGAAGGGGCGGGTGTCAAGAGGATGGGACCAGGCTCTTTTCAGTGGTGCCCAGTGACAGGACAAGGGGCAACGGGCACAAACTGGAGCACAGGAAGTTACACCTCAACATGAGGAAAAACTTCTTTACTCTGAGGGTGACAGAGCCCTGGAACAGGCTGCCCAGGGAGGCTGTGGAGTCTCCTTCCCCGGAGATATTCAAAACCCACCTGGATGCAGTCCTGTGCAACCTGCTGTAGGTGAACCTGCTTCAGCAGGGGGGTTGGACTAGATGAGCTCCAGAGGTCCCTTCCAACCCCTACCATTCTGTGATTCTGTGAAGCAGATTTTATAAGTGAGCCTCCAAGTTTCAAGTCCTTGTCATTTGGATTTAAAAGTCCCCTCATCATTTCAGACTCTGATAAGGGCTGGCTACTAGGCTGCTGCACAAGCACTTCTGCAACTTGGGGATGGGGAAAAAAAGAAAAAGATGGCAAAATAATTAGGAAACTTGGCCATTCTCCTGTAAAACATAGCTTCATCTATCGAGCCACACCAGAAGTTAAACTGGAACAGTCGCAGAGGCGCAGCGGAGCAGGGGACAGCTTTGGGGAGCACTTGCACTACCCCCCAGCCTGCCCCGCATCCGAGGAATGGGTGACCAGCCCCAATGTACAACTGAGCCACCCCTTTTCCTTGGCACCTGGCCCTGCCAGCTGCGGGACGACAGCGAGGTCTTACCGCAAAACACTCCGAGCGCCGGGACCTGCAGCACACGGGCACTTTTCAGGGCACGGCCCGGCGGGTCGCTCACGCTCAAGGCCGAGCAGCACCGGGAAACAAAGAGCGGCATGGCTCCATCGCTCTCCTCACATCACACCCACCCTCAGCAGCTGAGCTGACAGGGCTCTTGCTCCTCAGGAGGTGTTAGACAGCGGTTAGGGAATGCCCCGAGGAGGAGGAGGGCACGGGGAAGCGCGGGAAGGGCCAGCCGGGATGCCCCGCACACCTGGGTCAGGTCGCACGGAGGCACCGCCGGCGCTAGGGATGCTCTCCGGGAACGCCGCGCTCCCTCCCGCGCACCCCCCGCGGCCCAAAGGCGCCTTTTGCCCTACCCCCGAGTGGAAACCCCTCCCGGCAGCCGGCGCTGAGCCCCCCACGCTGAGCTACCCGCTACCCCCGCCCCTGCCCCGCAGCTCCGCACCGCCCCGCCGAGCCCTTTGTCCACCGCAGGAGGCACCGGGGCGGGCGGCGGGGAGGGGGGAGCTGTTCTGGGAGGCCGGTTACCGATGGAGACCTCCTGGGCGAAGGCGAGGGAGATGAGGAGCAGCGGCAGCCCCACGGCGATGCAGGTGACGATCTTGTCCAGCGCCAGCTCCAGCCGCAGCCCCTTGTAGCGCGTCTCCGGCGGCTCCTTCAGCAAGAAGTCGGAGAAGACGTACTCGGTGGCGATGTGCGCGATGGCCATGGCTGGCACGGCTCGGTATGGCCCGACACGGCCCGGCTCGGCCCGCCTCGGCTCGGCTCCTCCCGGCGCGGCCCGGCCCGCCTCGGCTCGGCAGCGCCCCCGCGGCCCGGCGGGGCGGGCTGGGCTGGGCCTCCCCGCCCGGGGCGGTGCGGGGGAGGCAGGAGGTGGGGCCGGGCAGCCCTCCTGGGGGGAGCAGGGGAACCCCGGGCCGTGCCGGGCGCATTGGGGTGTCCCCAGGTTTGGGGACTGCTTGTGCTGCCGGTTGCGCCCGTCGCCTGGGGCCGGGCACCGCTGAGAAGCGCCTGGCCCCCCCTGCCCTGCGCTCCCATCCGTTGTTTGCGCACCCCGCTGAGACCCCCTTGAGCCATCTCTTCTCCGCGGTGAACTGCCCCAGCTCGGCACACACCTCCCCGCCCTCCCCTGGCAGATGCCCCAAGCCCTTCACCTGCCTAGCGCCGTGTGCTGCGCCATTTTGCACACCCGAAGTGTTTGGTCACCACCGCCGCATCTCAACTCGCATTTTGTGGGAGTCAGTGGGGTGCCTTCACCTTTAACAACCCTTAATTCATTTCCCCCCCTTACATTTTTTCAGTTGCTTTCTGAACCTCAGTAAGCTCGGAGCACCCTCCTCCCCCTCGGAGCAGGAGTCACGGAGGTGGCTGTCCACCCCGTAAGGAGCCACCTCCTGTGCTGCCCTTCGGACGTAGCGCTCCCCCAGCTCGTACTACTTCTGCCAAAAGAGACGAATTGCTCCCTTCTCCGCTCAGCTCGCCCTTTATAAAACCACTATCCTATCTGCTTTCAATTGCCCTTTCTGTTTTTCCAAGCCATAATCCAAGGAAACCGTTCCTAATATGGAAGCTGTTCTACAACACTGATTGCCTTTCTTGTTCTTTCTGTGCTGTTCTTGTGCTGCTGTGGCCTCTCCTGGATGGGACTAGGGGATGTGACTCATACTGCGTTCACAATACAGGTGCCCCAGACATTTGTTTAATGGTACTACGCTGTTTTCTGGTTTGCTCTGTTATTAATTCCTTCTGATTCCAAATAGTCAGTTGCCTTTCTGCCCCCTAAAAAGCACTGGAGCTAAAGTTGTAATTAAACGGTTAGAAATAAGATCCCATTTCTGAGATGCTTAGACAGTCTGATGCACGTAGGGCTAGGATTGCTTTTTTCCACAAGTACTACTGTAAAAGTATCAGTACTAAATTTTATCTTTTTATCACTCATTTTTCATGCTACACATACTTACAACTGTTACTCAGCTTGATCACCCTTTTTCACACCACTTACAGAAAATAGTGAAGAGCAAGGGTCCTTTCAGTGCTCCATGAGTGACTTTCAACATGAAATCTGGCCATTTTTTCCTGTCTTTTAAACAGTTATTAAACCACCATGGACCCTTCCTCTCATCCCATGGTGATTTCATTTCCTTAAGAAGCTTTAACTAAGAGACCTTTTCAAATGTCTTATAGAAATGTAAGCAGGCTATATTCATCCAGGTCTCTTATCCATACATTGAGTCCTTCGAAAATCTCACTAAGGTACCATTTTCCTTAAGAAAAAAACAAACGTATCTATTCTGCCATGATCCGTTTTGGTCCTTTGCCACTTTTCTGGGTTTTTTTCAGAACAGTTTCAGCCAGCTTGCATTGTGTGGATGTCAGAGCTGCTTATTACTCTGAAAAGTTGTTAAAGGTTGATCTTGCATTTGTCATCTTCCAAGCTTTTGGTCCTAGGACAGTTTCCAACTGCTACACAAGTTTGTAATCTAGATTTTTTCATACTCGAGGGCCTGTAGCATTCTGTGAAGAACACTCCTACCCTGGTGACTTGTTCATTTTGTGCTTTTGTTCATTTTGTGGCTTTACTTTGTTCTCACTGGTGCTTCAGGCCGACAGAGATGCTCTTCTTCAACACAGCTGGCCAAGGGGCTGCCTGCGCCAGGCAGGCAAAGGTAAACTCAATGCTTTACACTTTCTGTGATGCTTCACACTCCCCGTGGCTGACTGTGTCTCCTGAGCAAGCAGTGACGTCCTGAGGCCCTAAGGACCTTTGGAGGCTTTGTTCTTGTTTCACAGCCACCATCCAGCTGAGAAGCATGCCAGATGAAGTGAACTGTGCCAGAAGGTTCGTACAAATAACTGGATTTTTATTATCATGGTAGTCACTTTGGCTTGCTAGTTTCTATGGTCAAGAGATATTTATGGTTCTGTTTCTAAGAAGTCAGATGCATTAGCTACTCTAAAAGGAAACTACCAAATAATTTCCTTTATTAACAGTGTATGTTTAAGTGAAAGGCTTTAATTTTGTATGTATACAGAGAGCAAATGTTCTGCACAAACAGGGGTTTTGCGCAGTACAGGAGACCTCAATTTTAATGTTTACAAAACAGAAAGACAAAAGGGCTTAGAGTACCTGTTTTTGTCAGCTCAAAGGAAGATTTAGAGGAGTCTAGAAGTGTTTATTACTATGGTATAACTCCTATTTGGGCTTAATCCTGCAGTTCTACCTCACATGTGCACTCTTAAATGACCGGGGAAAACACAGAATCAAGAAATAACTGATAAACATCCAAGAAACTTCAACGGATTGGTTAACTGGACATCAATCCAGGACACCATTAAGCTACAATAAGAATGACAGGCAGTAAAGTTTCCTACATTTGAACATACTTCAAAATACAGAAATGGAAAAAATAAAATCTAAAAAACGCCAGCAACTTGAATTTACATTCAAAATCAAATTTGGAAAAGCAATTTCACAGATGTGTTTGTTCTGGAGTTCCTCTGCAAGAGCTGTAGCTGACATGAGCAGGCAAGAATGCGCATTATCGAATTGAAGATGAGCTATAAACATTCAAGTATCACTAAACATGGCCTGATTCTGCCTGTCTTCCTTGCAGAACGTGAATATCAGCCTCCTGATGGCTTCGTTACAGGTAGGGAGTGAGGTGCTAGTTGGTGCAAAGAAGAGGTACAGAATCAGGACCACAATGAGCAGCAATTACAAAGTCAACTAACTTTCTCGGAGGTTGCTCAGGGCCAGATTTTTAAAGGGATGAACAAAAGCTGTTAGAAAGGGGCAGAGCTGAACTGCATCAGGGGCAAAAATATACTGGTGGATCCCTAAATGCCTTTAAAAATCTGTCCTCAGTGCGCAGTTTCCTCATTTAACAGGGAAAAAAAAAAAAAAAAAAAGAGAGAATCGCTTAAATGTCAGTGAATTCATTGAGCCAGACTTTGGGAAACCGCAGGGATTTCCAGATTAACACCTGCTCCTTCAGAAGCCGCCACGCTTGAAACAGTCCCTGGTGGTATTTATTCCCTAGTGTGAACCCTGTTTGTGCACAGAGCGCGTGGATGCCATGCTGCCTGCTCCTTACGCCTGGGGAAATCCTGTGCAGCTTGGATGCCAAGAGGTGTGCTGCTCTGCTCGGCTGCCAAATTTGCTCTTGGGCAAAGCTCAACTGAACTCCAGAGGAGTGGAAACGGTGATGGGTGGTACATGGCTCTGGAGGTGAACCTTACAGCTCATGTTCACTCTTGTGAGCGCTGGCTACAGGGTAGGACAATCAGCGTATGTCTTGCTCCAGTTTTATTAGCAGCATGTCATAAAATCCGGTGCAGCTCTGTGAATGATGCTAAAAGTGGGGATTTACAGGGAATCTATTAGAAGTGCACTTTTGTCATGCAAAGCCATGTAAGGGATCCTGCTGCCTTGGCGGGTGACGAGGCAGAAGAAGATCAGTACTGTTGACAGTAGAACAAGTCCAATGAAAAAAAAGGCTGCGAGTACCAGGCTGGCTTCTCCACGATTCAAAATTTTGCCCCAAAAATTGCCCCCTTTGCTGTCATAATCTGTCAAAAAGAGAAGATTAATGAGAAATCTATGCATCAATCTGTAGAGTTTTAAATGATTTTTTAAAACATCCTTACCCTCTGCAGTGGTTCTATTATTTGCAGTAGTTGTATTGTATGCTCCAGTTGTGAGTCCTCCTTCTGAAGGAGCTTCCCACGCTGTGCAGAGAGAGAAAAAGCATAGTTAAGTTGAAAGCCTTAATACATACTTTTTTCTCTTCTGCAAAAGTAGAGCTGATTTTATTTAATTATTTCTACCTTGTTGATCTGAACAGAAATCATTATTAGATCAGCACAGCCATTGCTCTGGGCAGCTCCATGGGCAACATTCCCCGTTCTTTATAGGCATCTCTGTTACTTCACTACTTACTGTAGTGATAGGACAAGGTGTAACAGTTTTAAATGGAAAGAGGGAAGATTTAGATTAGATATTAGGAAAAAATTCTTTACTGTGAATAACTTAAATGACTTATCCAAGGAAGGACTATTTTGGCTGCATTTGGTGTTACATTTGTCATCCTGCTGCTACAGGGTTACAGGTATGAGGTGGGCCTGCTGGCACTGTTGCAGCCCCTGCAGATGAGTGTGGCAAGCACAGTGGGGACCCAGCAGGAGATGCTAGATCCAGATGTTTAGTGAAATTATGTGATGTGGAGAGGCCCACAAGGCACTTCTGGCTTCATTCACAAGTGGTGGAAGGGACCATCACCACTCAAAAATTTTGCCAACTTTCCTTAGCCAAAGGATCGCCTATTTCTTGGACAGGATGAACAGTCATTTTCTGGAGCACCTTGTATCTCAGCTAGTCTCTGCCAGTTCAGGAAGGAGCTTGAACAGCTCTGGGAGCCAGCTGTGATTGCAGGGAGGAACCAGCGCCATGCCAGTCTGCAGGCCCTCCCCCACACCACGTGGCAGCAAGGCTGAAAAACAGCTTTGCAGTTGTTTTCTGCACCACCTGCAGATGACTAATGGTCCACAGGCTGCCGCTGTCTTAGAAGGGCTCTTGTGAAGCCTGTTTTTAAGTTGCAGAGTGCAGCAAAGATTACTGTCTTTGCCATGTCATTAGGGCTGTTTGTCCTGTCCCTAGACGATGCTAACTGGCCATGGCAGTGATGTACCAGTGCTTCCCACCAGCGTGTAGCAGCGACATTAGCTCTCTTCCTTTCCTCCTTGCCTTCCATCCGACCTGCTGCAATACCTCCAAGTCCTAGGACATGTTTCTAATACTGCACCTGATTTGTTGATGGTGTAAGTTGTCTCCATGCCAGCATGGATGTGATCAGCTACATGGCAGTGCAGAAGCCACGTTCCAGGGTTTTCTGCCATGAGTTCAACTGTCTGGAAGGTCCCAGGAAAAAGGTCATATACGTCTCCTCTGTGGTCCTTATCTGTCTGTAGCAAGGCAAAACCAGCAGTGTGAGAGTCATGCCTCAAATACCCATCATGGGCACTGACATATTCCAGTTAGACTTTCAGCTCCTCAAGGCAGATAAAGTGCTTCTTGTTACGTGTCTCTAGTGAGCCTCATCCAGGGAAACTGAGGTCTGTGGACACCTCTCATTTAATCAATTAATTAATTAACAACAGGAGACCCTTCCTGAGGACTTCAAGTGCTGGTTGAGCACTGGTATTTATTTGAAAGAGATTTTTTAGGTAGTCCTGCCGGTAGCAAGCTGTCACGACATAAAACCATACTCCAAGCATGCATAACTCTCTCTGATTTCCTCCCTGTATCTTCCCTTCTACCCATAGGTAAACCTATGTCCTCTAATAGTGACATTTATTCATGTTTCACAACAGGCTCAGAGTAATAGAAGCTTTGCAAGGATCTCATTGATTTTGTATTTCCTTCACATGCAAAACTCCCACTGAACTCGGCATCAGCCCAGGCCTCTGAGCCCAAGCTGCAAAATCAGGCTCGAACCTGGATTTCTTTGAAGAAGTTTCCCATCACACATTTACTTTGATTAATTTTACCAACCTTGAAGATGAAGGTCTGTGCATGGAAGTGAACTGTATGTATATCCACTTCATCACCCATTCCTATCAAATACCAGTTTGTCCTATCACCTTCATTCATCGTTAGACCCAGAAGACTGTTATAAATCTTCCCGTTGATTGCTGGAAGAATGACAAAATAGGGCTGATTAATCAAACTGACCACGGTATGGGTGATGATACCCTCCGCTTCAGGCACTCTTCGCACTTTCTCTCCTGGGAGAAGGGGTGTCCAGGCAGAGAGGGGACGGCATGTGTGGCTAGGGCAAGGGCTTTCCATAGCGACCACTGCCATTGCAAGGAGACAGTCACATTTCTGTTTCAGTTTCCAAATCATCTAAGTGCACAGGAGCAACTGTTTTTCTGCCTTGAAAAGCATTGGATAGGTTTTTTACTAGTTGAGATCAAACTGAACAAACAGGATTTATGCTGAGAAGCTGCAAGGCAAAAGAGGGAATAGAATTGTTACCTAAAATAGGTACCATCTGTAGAAAGAGAAGTTTGCTTTGCCAGGGCTGTGCCTGCCCCCGTCCAGTCTATTCTGCCTGGCTCCTGGGCTGGTTGCTACTACAGCCAAAGTTTTAAAATGTCATCCTTACATTCCTACAGAACAAGCCTGCAAGGAATGCAGCTCCCAAATGACAAGAGAAGTCTGGCAGGGCAGCCTCTTTCCAAGAGTATAAGATTAAACTGTCTTGTTAGAAAAATATCTCGGCTGGGCCTCATGACATCTTTTTGTTTCCAGAGTTGCAGTTTATGAAGTTGTCATGTGGCTGGGTAATTCCAGGCTAAGTCCAATGTCTTCCTAAAAGGGCTGTGAAAAATAAACCTCTGTCCTCTTGGCTGCTGCCACCGAGTCCTACATACCATGCTTGCAGTTGCCTTCTACAAAGTTCTTAGTGGAATTAAAATCATCAGGATTCTTATGAAGGTATGTTTCAATATTTTCTTTCAAATACCAGGATTCATTTTCATCAAACACCATAAACAGAAGAGTAAATTCACGATCAATGTCTTTCCTTAGACCTCTTTCATCTAGAATTCCTTTTCTGCAAACTACAAGAGGCCCAATCAGACCACTGTACGTGTCCTGAAATAAAATAGATATATGCATTACAGATTTTCAGTTCATCCAGTTATGAAATACATAAACTACAAATTAAATAAAGATTAATTTCCATTTTCCTATAAGATGAGAAAAAATCATTACTCTGTCTGATTAGAGATATCTTTCTCTACATCCCTATGTTCATGTGCCAAAGCAATGTTTTGCCTTCACCCCAAATCCCTTCAGTTATTTTTTAAGGAGGGAATCACATTACCATGGTGTATCCCTGGGGATTTCTGTAGATTAAATTAGCCACGCATGTGCAACTGTCATCAAAGAGGATAAAGCATCTAGCTCCCTAAATCATTGCTCTGGCCTGTGGTCCTTGCATAAATGTGAAGCAGGATCCTTTCATAAATGTTATGCAAGGCAGGATGCTTTAGCCAAAGCAATGGTAGTCTTTAATGACCATGTCTTGGTTACCTTTACAAAATTCACTGTTGAATAATAAACCCAGGTGATACAGTTGGGATCTGTTTTACCAGGGCCGGATCGTTCTGGGACATTCCACCTGTAGGTGTTTATTTCCCCTGAAATAGAGAGAACAGTTTTACCAAGAGCAGCTGGGTATGAGAGGCTTTGAATAGCATGTAACTGAGATCTGCTACCCTCATCAAAAAATGATCTGCATCAAAACTATCTGTGGAAGCACACGGCAATGCGATATGGATGTGGTTCTGCCTTCCAGGAGGTCGATGAAGTACCAGTGGTTAAATGAAGGCAGATACCCTCCAGAAAAGGAGATCTGCAAATGATGCTGGCAACAATGTCATCCCACAGAGGGAAGTTTGGAGACAGGATTCTTCACCTTTCTCCTTGGGCAAAACCTGTAGCAGATCAATGCTCTTGGGTGCCAATGCTTAAGGTCAATTGAAGATGTTGTGAGCCAAGCTCCAGAAAATGTTTCTTGGACTTTCTCAGTTGAAAAGGGCACAAAGATGTGGCAGTTGCCAGCAGGATTTTGCAGACAGCGCTGCAGCAGTGTATCAGCTCTGGGCCAGGAGGGGACAGCTGAGTATGTACCAACCTGCTGCCTGGGAGCAACAGGGGGGTCCTTTCCTCTTCCAGCTAAGCCCCTGCTCCCCAGCAATTACTGCAGAATCGCTGTCCCTTCCCAAAAGCCATCACCTCTGCCATGTCCTCCTTGAGCAGAGATTCACTGACCTCTGATTTAAAAAACCAGAACCATTATCTATTTGGGTGAGGATCAGTTCTCTACACTGAACACAAACACATCTATGTTCAGATGAACTGCCTGTGCTGTGTTTCCCTGCTTTGTTTTTTTGCTGGTACTGCAGGGGAGGCTGGGAGACCAAGATGTGGTCAACACCTTGACCTTTTAAGTGGTGCAGTAATGTTGAATTAGGCAATCTCTGGCCCAAAAGTCTTCCAGGGTGACAAAAGCCAAGAACAGCTGGGGACATACTACAAGTCAGGGGAAAACAAGGAAATCCAGAACTCTTAGCCTTAGTCTTAGTACAGCCGCAACCCCACAGCTGCCAACAGCTGTGGGCATCAGGGCAAAGGAGAGCTTTCAAGCTTAAATGGTGGTGAAGTGACTGAGCCTAGTTTTGTGTCACTGATCTGTATTGATGGATCATGCAATATGGGTTTTATTGTACAGCAATAACTACAAAAAAAAAAAAAAAGAAATGGTGACTCTCAGATATCATACTGTATGAGGTGAGTCTTATGTAAATGTTGCAATATAATTTAATTTTACAGGACAAGCGCATTCTGTTCAATACAGCATGGGTTTACACACTTCAGCAGAGATCAGAAAGGCTTTCAAGACACAACAATACACCAATAGGACAGAAAACACTAACAAGAAACCCCTCAGCCTCAGAGGCATTTATGCCATGGGGACATATACCGGGGAAGAGTTTGTCATCCACCTGCATCTAACCTACACATCATCATCCCTTTTTAGAGGGCATGATGTGAGAAGAGAGCCTTGGCCGTGGTCCTTCACCACTTCCTTGCTTTTTACTCCTCACCTCAGGACGTTTGGAGGCTGTAGACAGAAAGATCTGCACTTTACTTAAAACCTGAGACCCTTCAGATGGCATCAAAGACATCTCTTTGAAGTGCAAATGAAGTCAAACCCCTGAAAAGACTGATAAACAAGAGGAAAATGGATGTTTTCTCCCTTTTTGCTGCTGGGTAAATGGAGGAATGGACAGGGAGAGGACAAAGCTGTGGCAGCTGAGAGCTGTTTTGACTCAGGCTGCTGTAGATCTGCTCTCTGCATCTCTTTACCATGCCACCCACAGTCTCTTTAGGAACTCTCTGGAGCACAATTTAGCAGGACATAAATCTGACTGATGACTGGTTCAGGATTTAGTAGAACTAGATGGGCTCTGGGAAGCTTGGGGTGAGCAGTCCAGCCTGGCATAGGAAGACAGACAGCGAGGATTTCTAGATGATGGTGGTGGGGACTGAAGTGCCCAGGAATTATTCTTGTTTTGAGGGATTTGTTTTCCATGTTAACTGCTGCTTCTTCCAAGCTCCTAAGGAAAAGACTGTCCTTAGATCTTGCTGAAGAGTCCTTTCCTTCGGCTTACTGTCAGACACAGACACCTTCCCTCTCTAACTCATCCCAAGCCTGCTCCCATGTGGACACAGGAGACATGACAGTAGTGTTCCCAGTGTTACACCTCAACTGTCAACAAAACGGCATCAACAACATCATGGAGCAAATAACTAAACAAGGGAATCGTATAAATCATCTCCTTTTTTCCCCGTGCATTAATCACAGGTATTCATTCATCAAAGTCCATCAAGGCAGATGTTGGCTCACATTTGGCCATGAATTTCTGTGTGACAGTACTGTATCAATACAGCTATTTACAGGAAAGAAATTTCAGCTTGCAAGGAGGTTTAGTACATCAGAATTTCTTTTCATTTAGCTTTGCACTGAAGCTCACAAAAACCGTGAAAAAAATTGCATGGGTGATGGAAAGCAAAGGTGTGTACATTTTGGGTTGACTATAATGCCTGGGTTTGAGTTAGACTTCCTACTGGGATATAAAACCCAACATAAAAATTGAAGTACAAAAATTTTAATAGATATTTTTCTATATGAAAAATTTCAGTGCTGTGAGGACTGTTTTCCTCACTAGAAACTGAGGCATATTTGATACACTTTTTCAAACATTTTAATTCACATAACAGCTACATTTTGCATTTTATGTGTCATCTTTGATTGCAAATGCCAGTGCTGTGTAGATTAAGAGAGAAGCAGAGTTAATATTACCAACTGCAACTCTACTACTGAGTTTCTCAGTTTTTAAAACATTGTTCGAGTGTCAGTCTGGAGGTAAACGCAGTGCTGGCTTACACTTCTCTTGCTACGATTATGGGCCTGCTTCTGCCTTTTTGGGAGGTTGTTCAGTGATACTACATTTCTGTTTCTACCCTGACAAGAACAAAGGTTCATTCTCTGCCTGAACATGTTCACTTGATCAAGAACCTACATGTATAACAACACAGAATCATATCTGAATAAACGTTGAGCATATTATACCTGGAAGAACATATGGGTATATATAAGCTTGAAAGAGGGTTTATCATTCATATGATAAATGCTTTTATATGCAGCCTTTGTAGCTCAAAGAAAGAAAAAAAAAAAAAAAGAGCAGCCTTACCAGGGAGAGTAATTGGTGTCTCAGGTTGTTCTTCACAACCCACTTCTTCTATGCCATGCGCGCTTATCGAATAAGGCCTGCTGGCTTTGTTCTTAAATACGATCAGTACAGAGTCACCAACCTCAGCATGGAGTAACGGCCCTAAATTAAAACGGAAGATGCCGGTAATTAATGCTGCCTTTCTGAACGTAACAAACTTTCAATAGCTTGGCTAGGAGAGGAGCCAAGGTCTTTCTTAAAACCTCAGGTTTTTCTATTCTTTCAGCAAAGCCGTCAAAATCAGTTTGTTAGCTCAGCTGTTGAAAATCTCCATATATATAAATATTCTTTTTTCTTTGTGGTCAATGAGAAGAATTGTTCCCTCTGGAGACAGGTCTTTGGACAGCTTTTTTTTGTTAAGGAAAACTCTTGTGGATGGTTTTTGTATCTTTCAAAATTTTATTTCTTAGGCAGATAACAGCTTTTTTTTTTTCAACCTTTTTTGCTTTTGTACTTCAAAAAAGGAAATGTCAAATATATTCCTAGAGAATGTTGACTACTTTATGACCAGTTGTTGCCCACTTCTCACCCCATAAAAAACATGAGCTGGTGTTTATTTTACCTGAGCAAGATTTTTTCTTGTCCAATTTCAGATACAAATCCAGCCCCTTAATATTGACTTAATCTGCCTACAAGACTCTCCCCCATGTTACATGCTCTGAAGTTAAGGTGAATCCTGGAATTGCCACTTTGGCATCCTTCCTGTTAGTAGTCCTTAGGAAACTCCTTATTCATGTTTGAGAATGAGTTCTCTGATTTGGAAAGCATCTTTACACTCAGGAATTATAAAAATTTGGTCTAAAATACAGATAACCAGGAATAGGCATCAGTCTTCCCTGTTTTCCATGTTAACAAAGATGGAAAAACTCTTAGGTTTTTGGAAAGCAATCCTCTCAGTTGTCAGGCTTGGTCTGTGATCTGTGAAAGCTACTTGCCCAGGATTTCCAAGTGTTCCTCCTCCTCCGTCCTCACTTTGCGCTGCGTGAAGTTACCGCTTGTGTACTCCCTGTAAACCACTTTCTTGTATTTTGAACCAATCAGATCTTCCTCTTGGCTTAGGAAAACATGCCCATAGCTGCAAAATAAAAAGGCAAAAATTAAAAGCACTAAACCTTACATATCTAGAGGCTAGTAACTGTTGTGTTATTCACAATAAATGTAGTAAGAATATACAACTTGGTCTAATGTACTGATTGATGTGAAGCCCTGGGTGCTGCAAGAGATTTTAAATGGCAAATAGTAACAGTGATAATCATAGAACCATAGAATCCTAGAACAGTTTGGGTTGGAAGGGACCTTAAAGATCATCTAGTTCCAACCCCCTGCCAACCCCTTCCACTAGACAAGGTTGCTCCAAGCCCCATCCAGCCTGGCCTTGAGCACTGCCAGGGAGGGGGCATCCACGGCTTCCCTGGGAAACCTGTGCCAGTGCCTCACCACCCTCACAGTAAAGAACTTCTTCCTCATATCTAATCTAAGTCTTCCCTCTTTCAGTTTGAAACCGTTACCCCTTGCCCTATCACTACCCTCCCTGATGAAGAGTCCCTCCCCAGCTTTTCTGCAGGCCCCCTTTAAGCACTGGAAGGTCACTATAAGGTCTCCCCAGACCCTTCTCTTCTCCAGGCTGAACAATCCCAACTCTCTCAGCCTGTCCTCATAGGGGAGGTGCTCCAGCCCCCTGGTCATCTTCGTGGCCCTCCTCTGGACCCGCTCAAGCAGGTGCATGTTTTTCTTAAGCTGGAGACCCCAGAGCTGGACACAGCACTGCAGATGAGGTCTCACCAGAGCAGAGTACAGGGGAAGAATCACCTCCCTCGACCTGCTGGCCAAATTTCTTTTGATGCAGCCCAGGATGTGATAGGCTTTCTGGGCTCTGAGCGCACATTGAATCGTAGAATCATAGAATCATAAAGATTTGAAAAGATCTCTAAGATCATCAAGTCCAACAACTAACCCAACACCACCATGCCCACTAAACCATGTCCCAAAGTGCCACATCGATATGTTTTTTTAACATGTCCAGGGATGGTGACTCCACCATTTCCCTGGGCATTGCTGGCTCACATTCAGTTTTTCATCCACCAGCACTCCCAAGTCCTTCTCCACAGGACTGCTCTTGATCCACTCATTGCCCAGCCTGTATCTGTGCTTGGGATTGCCCCGACACAGATACATCCTCACTAAATGCACACCCTTTTCAAACAGGTGAAACTGAGGATATGTTGCACTCACCATAAACTTTTGGGAACACAAATCTTTCACCAGAGCTGTCAGAGTAGAGATGAAGTTCAAGCTAAGAGTTGGTTTGGCCACTCTCCAGCTGCATCCTGGGCTCCAATAAAAGATACTGCCTGTCCCTGCAAACCTGAATCCTCTTACCATGATGGCTGCTTTCACTATCTTGGCTATTAGTGAGCCACAGGAAGATGACAACCGAAGCCCAACCTTACGAAAGCAAATGCTGCCATCTGAGATAAGAGGGGGCTGCTTTATCCTGCCCTTCTGCTGCTGTGTACTGCACAGGGCCGGATGCTTTCCCGACAGGAATATAAAGTGAGAAGATTATTTTCCCTTCTGCACCCAGAAGAGGATGCTTTTTTGTGCCCTCCAGGTTTGTGCGGTCACCCACAGTTTGCTGCTGCTCCTGCGGGATCCCAGAGGGCTGACTCGCCGGCAGAGGACACTCGCCACCAGCTGTGAGGAGAACGTTCACCCTCTTCTGAGAGCAGCTCTGTTTCCTGGCAGCTCATTTCCAAGGTGCCCCTGGCAGGGGAGTTTTGAGATTGGCTCACAGTGTACTAAATAAACCAAAAAAATCCCCAGGAATACTGCTTACTGTAGTAATATACTGTGTGTGCAACAGCAGCCTGTGACAATACTGGAGTTAATATTTTCTTTAAGCACATTTTATCACAGGTGTATTTCCTACCAACTCCACCGTACTCTTTCTCTCTACAGGGTGCAGTTTCCCAGCTACTTTTCTGAAGTTTATTTTTAAAATATGTTCCTTGTTTCTTTTTGTTTTCACCGAAGTGGTCTCAGAAGCCTCCCTATCAGTATGATCTGGAACATTTATCTTCTGCACATGCTTTTTATTGCTTAGCAGAGTGCAGTGTAGATGTGATTCACTGGCAGTGGTTACTGCGCTCTGACTATTCCAGGGGAGCCAGGGGCTACCATGCTGCTGTGAAGCAGGCTCAACACCTCCCAAATGCATCTGCACTGCTTGCAGGAGCTCATGTCTGAGACAGGTACCTGGGTTTCTTCTCTATGAAAACCAGAGCACTGGGATGGGAGACTGGGGAGAGTGAGGAAGGGAGAGGAGAGGTCTGGGGGCATCATTGTAGGGTTGAACCAGGGCTGAAACACGCACATGAATTTAGGGACTTGGAGGCCTTCTTGGGTTCAACAGTATTACAGACACTCTGAGACAAAAACATTTGAAAATGCTGCCTCTGAAATAGTCTAGTCTGAGAGGTTATCACTATAAAAATGTTTTCTGTTATATGTTTGGCAAAGAGTGCCTCCTAGAAAGTGTAAGGCTGGCTTCATGAAAGGATGCTTCAAAGTTTCCCCCCGACTGAGTGCGCCCCATGCCCACAAGTGTTTTTTGCTTTCAGTACCTTTCCTCATTGCTGCTGACATTGTAAATTTTTGGTGCTGAGCTCTTATTTGAGGCGTAGTCCCACTCCACCTCCTCTGCAGCGATGTAGTAAAGCCTCATGGCTCCATGCTGCTGTTGGGCTCGTGTGGTATTACGGCAGCTGCTGACCTCATAGAGATGTTTCATCCCACCGACAAAGTGATCGAAAGTCCTGCAAACTACTTTGAATGTGCCTGGAAAGGATAGAACATCAGATTTAGGCAATTTTAAAAACTTTAAAAAGCAGCTTGGTAAATTAGGTCCTGTGCTTTGTACATCTCTGATCTGTCCTCAAACAACCTGATCTGTGATGCTGTATGAAAAGTCAAGCAAGCAGATGCTTATATAGAATCATAAAATCATTTTAGTTGGAAAAGACCTTTAAGATCATTAAGTCCAACCATTAACCTAGCACTGCCAAGTCCATCACTAAAGCATGTCCCTAAATGCCACATCTACACATCTTTTAAATATCTCCAGGGATGGTGACTCAACCACTTCCCTGGGCAGCCTGTTCCAAGGCTTGACAACACTTTTGGTGAAGAAATTTTTCCTAATGTCCAATCCAAATCTCCTCTGGTGCAACTTGAGGCCATTTCCTCTTATCCTGTTGCTTGTTAATTGGCAGAAGGGACTGACCCCCACCTCACTACAACCTCCTTTCAGGCAGTTGCAGAGAGCGATCAGGTCTCCCCTCAGCCTCCTCTTCTCCAGGCTAAACAACCCCAGTTCCCTCAGCCGCTCCTCATCAGATCTGTTCTCCAGACCCTTCACTAGCTTCGTTGCCCTTCTCTGGACACGCTCCAGCACCTCAGTGTCTTTCTTGTAGAGAGGGGCCCAAAACTGCACACAGGATTCAAAGTGTGGCCTCACCAGTGCCGAGTACAAGGACATGATCACCTCCCTACTCCCGAAGGCCACACTATTTCTGATACAGACCAGGATCATAGAATCATAGAATCACAGAATAGTTCGGGTTGGAAGGGACCTTTAAAGGTCATCTAGTCCAACCACCTGCAGCGAGCAGAGACATCTTTAGCCACATCAGGTTGCTCACAGCCTCATCCAACCTGACCTTGAATGTTTCCAGGGATTGGGCTTCTACCACCTCTCTGGACAACATGTTGCAGTGTTTCACCACCCTCATAGTAAAAAACTTCTTATAACCCGTCCAAATCTACTGTCCTTTAGTTTAAAACCATTACTCCTTGTCATATCACAACGGGCCCCGCTAAAAATGCTATTTGCCTTCTTGGATGTTAAGGATGCTGTTGGCCTTCTTGGCCACCTGGGCACACTGCTGGCTCATGTTCAGCTGGCTGTCGACCAGCACCCCCTGGTCCTTTTCCGCTGGGCAGCTTTCCAGCCACTCATCCCCCCCGCCTGTAGCACTGCATGGGGTTGTTGTGACCCAAGTGCAGGACCTGGCACTTGGCCTTGTTGAACCTCATACAGCTGGCCTCAGCCCATCAATCCAGCCTGTCTAGATCCCTCTGTAGGGCCTTCCTTCCCTCAGGCAGATCAATGCTCCCACCCAACTTGGTGTCATCTGCAAATTTACTGAGGGTGTACTTGATCCTCTCATCCAAATCATTGATAAAGATATTAGACAGAACTGGCTCCAGTATTGAGCGCTGGGGAACCCTACTTGTGACCAGCCACCAACTGGATTGAACTCCATTCACCATCACTGTTTGTGCCTGGCCATTCAGACAAAGAGTACATCCATCCAAGCCATGAGCAGCCAGTTTCTTCAGGAGAACAGTGTCAAAGTCTTTACTAACCTTTAGATAGACAACATCCACAGCCTTTTCCTCCTCCCCTAAGTGTGTCATCTTGCCGTAGAAGGAGATCAGGTTAGTCAAGCAGGACCTGCCTTTCATAAACCCATGCTGCCTGGGCCTGATCACCTGACTGTCCTGTACATGCCACATGATGGCACTCAAGATGATCTGCTCCATAACCTTCCCTGGCACCAAAGTCAGACTGACAAGCCTGTACTTCCCCAGATCCTCCTTCTGGCCCTTCTTGTAGTTGGGTGTCATGTTTGCTAATTTCCAGTCAGCTGAGACCTCTCTGGTTAGCCTGGACTGCTGGTAAATGATGGAAAGTGGCTTGGTGAGCACTTCCACCAGTTCCCTCAGTACCCTTGTGTGGATCTCATCTGGCTCCATAGGCCTGCATGTGTCTAACTGGAGTAGCAGGTCGCTAACCAGTTCCCCTTGGGTTATGGGGGCTTCATTCTGCTCCCCATCCCTGTCTTCCAGCTCAGGGGGCTGGGTACCCAGAGAACAACTGATCTTACTACTGAAGACTGAGGCAAAGAAGGCATTAAGTACCTTAACCTTTTCCTTATTCTTTGTCACTGTGTTTCCCCCCACATCCAATAAAGGATGGAGATTTTCCTTAGCCCTCCTTTTGTTGCTAACATATTTATAGAAACATTTTTTGTTGCCATTTACAGAAGTAGAAAGACTAAGTTCTATCTGGGCTTTGGCCCTTCTAATTTTCTCCCTGCATAACCTCATGACATCCTCGTAGTCCTCCTGAGTGGCCTGCCCCTTCATCCAAAGGCCATAGACTCTCCTTTTTTTTCTTGAGTTCCAGCCAAAGCTCTCTGTTCAGCCAGGCAGATCTTCTTCCCTTATGGCTCATGTTTTGGTACACAGGGACAGCCTGCTCCCGTGACTTTAAGATTTCCTTCTTGAAGCATGTCCAGCCTTCCTGGACTACTTTGTCCTTCAGGACTGCCTCCCAAGGGACTCTACCAACCAGTCGCCTAAACAGGCCAAATTCTGCCCTCCAGAAATCCAAGGTAGCAGTTCTGCTGAACCCCCTCCTTACTCCTTCAAGAATTTAAAACTGTATCATTTTGTGATTGCTATGCCCAAGATAGCCTCCAACCATCATATCACCCACAAGTCCTTCTGTGTTCATGAACAACAGGTCCAGTGGGATGCCTTCCCTGGTTGGCTCACTCATCAGCTGTGTCAGGCAGTTATCTTCCACACACTCTGGGAACCTCCTAGCCTGTTTCCTCTCTGCTGTATTGTATTTCCAGCAGGCACCTGGTAAGTTGAAGATCCCCAAGAGAACAAGGGCTAGTGATTGTGAGACTTCTCCCAGGTGCTTTTAGAATATTTCACCTGCCTCTTCATCCTGGTTGGGTGGTCTGTAACAGACTCCTACCATGATATCTGCCTTATTGGCCTTCCCCTTGATTCTTACCTATAAACACTCAACCCTATCATCATCATCATCATCATTAAGCTCTAGACAGTCAAAACACTCCCTAACCTACAGGGCTACCCCACCACCTCTCCTTCCTTGCTTATCCCTTCTGAAGAGTTTATAGCCATCCATTGCAGCACTCCAGTTGGGCGAGTCATCCCACCAAGTTTTCATGATGGCAACAATGTCAAATTTTTCCTGCTGAACAATGGCTTTCAGCTCCTCCTTCCAACTGTTGTTGCCCATACTGCATGCATTCATATAGATGCATTCCAATTGGTCTATTGATCCCACCACCTTTTTGGCAGAAGAAGCCCTAATTCCTGTGTGAGCATTCTCAGGCACTTCTGTGGTTTCTAACACATAAATAGCACTCATGTCTTTGCTGCCACATGGATCTCCATCCCCTGCCTCCACCAAGATGTCAGACTGAAGGACCTTGCTAGCACACTGTCCCTCAAACATTGGTGCGCTGCCCCCAGGCTTATCTCTAGCAAGCCTGGTTTTATCCCTTTCCCCTTCCAAATTTAGTTTAAAGCTCTTTCAATGAGCCCTGCTAACTCCTGTGCAAAGATCCATTTCCCGCTTTGAGACAGGTGTACCCTCTGTCCTCATACCTACCCTGCAAGGGCACCGGGGAAGGTGGGGTAGTCACAGGGGAGGTGTGCCTGCTGCACCGGGCAGGAACTTGTCACTGTGGCCTCCTGTCCCTTGAATCACTGTGTTTGGCCAGATGGAGAGAGGACAGGGAATTCTCCATATCATGCATCTGCCTGTCGGGCCTGTCCCAGGAATGGCAGCGTGCGATTCTGGTAGTTCATCCATCTCTCACACTCCTTGGTGCTCCTCAACCCACTCACCTCTTCCTGGAGCTCTGTCGCTAAGCAGAGGATTTCCCCTCCCTGGGCGCGCCTCCCAGAGCTGTGCCCTCTGCTGCTGTCCTGTACGGGCGTAAGAGCAGGGCACAGCCTGCAGCCGGACACCGAGGGGGGCAGCGTGTTCCCACCGGAGCTCTGTCTGGGCAGCTGCGTCAGTCGAGGTGGGTGCAGAGCTTAGAGAGGCCATGGCTTTCTGCTGGGTGGACGCATTGCTCCCTGATCAATCTGGCAGAGCTTCAGCGACCTTCCTGCATGAACTGCTGCTCAAACTGCCACAGCATGCTCTGCTTGCCTGCCCTGGTCACTGATGCTCCCCAGGGGCTTCTTTTATAGGTTGGGGGGGGGGGATTGGCTGCCATTGCTCCTGGCCCTGCCCAGGTCCTATCCGTCACTGTTGTGCAAGCTGTGGGTTCCCAGGGCGCTCTTGGCTCCCCTGGAGCTTCCGCCAGTCCAGGAAACCCCACGATGCACCACTCCAGAGCGCTCCACTGCAGATCCTGCTGGCACCGGGGCTGCTCACCTCACAGCCTTCTGGCTTTGAACAATTAAGGGAACTGAAGAAGAAACTAGTTGATAAAATGGATACACACCAATCACCTCTTTTAGTCACTCCATGCTCTATGGTCCCAAGACGTAAGAGAATGGGGATTCAGGCCGACATTCACATGCTCAAGAGTAAACATGCCTATAAGACACTGCAGGGTTGTGGCCTTTAACTCCTACATTACAACTAAAAGCTAAATGTGAATGCAGACAAAAATGGAGATCCATAAGGCAGCAAGTGACTTTTTGCTCTGTAGGAAACTCTAGCCTGCTCCATTTTTGTTCAAAAATCTCCATAAATTACTTCTATCTATTTGAGTTAGATTAGCTTAGCCAAAGGAGCTCTGAAAAGTAATTGATTAGATGTCTGGCAGGAGGAACAAGCTTGCCAGTAAGCCTTCACCAGTGCTGCTCATACTGCAGATGTGCCCATGGGAAGCACGAGAAGACATAGGAGGAGCATGCATTGCAAACACCAATAAAGGCATAGAGAAACAGGGTGCGTGTTTCAGAGATGTTGTTTCCTCATCCCTGAGCACAGAGATGCTGTGTTAGCCTTGGGTGCATGAGACTCTCCACTAAGCCCCTGCAGTTTTCTGGTGTAATCAGGCTAATGAGGGCCTCTCAGAGACTTTGCAATATAGATACAGACACATTATACAAGAATGCCTCTAACAAACAGGAAGATGCTGCTTATAAACATTTGTTTATGTGCACCTATAGAGTATAAAAAAGTTTAACTGCAACTTTCTGACCCTTTGCTCTCCCTCCATGGAAGGCCAAACCACCATGGGCCAATTTTTTTCTAGCTCTGATGGTCAAAGGCTGGAGTGATAGCGGACCATCTTTTGGCATGTCCATTGGCAGATTTTAACGTTAGCACTCTCCTTCCCATTTACTCAAGCAGAAGCTCACCACAATGTATTCCTGCGTAGCTCCACCTGCTAGCACTCTTGTGAAGGAGGAAAGCACTTTCACAGCTGCTTTGTATGTGAGTCAGTGATGGAACCAAAATTAGAAGCACAGCTCTGTCCAGACAGGAGCTCTGTCCAGACTGGATCTCGGTCCATTTCTTGTGCTTCTAGAGCAAAAATGATGAAAAACGTAAAGCAACATGCAATTGAAGAAAATCACATGCGTTGGTGATTGTAAAGATATGATAATTCATTCAGTTTCCCTTATTGCCAGCAGAAGGTTAGCTGGCAAAAATTAACAGCCTCCTAGAATATATTGTTTAGTGTGAGTGCAGTTTCATGACAGATGGTGGAAATGTATGGGATATGCATAAGAAAAGAATCTGCTGCTTATAGACACCAGCGCCAGAGGTCTAACCTGGCACGTACACAACGCCAACAACTATTTCCATCAGGTGCTCCTGCCAAGGATGGCCCTTAGCATAGCCTTGGACAACTCTGATGACTCTGTTGATTTAAATAAAGTAGCACCAATGTAAAGAAAATAAACTTCACACTCTGTCATGAAGCTTATCTGGTGTCTCCAACAAACAATTCACTCCCTCTGAGTCTGAAGAATGTATCACTGGATTATACATGAGAATTAAAAGTCTCTTTAATGGATAAGCTTCTGAAGAAACTTCTAAAGACTAACTGTTATTGAAGTCCTAAAATACCTTAAATGATGCTGACTATCTACATAGCAGTGTATTTTATCTTTGCTAAAAATGTCTGTTATGAGTTATGGAAATTCTATGAGCATCCCGTTAGCTATCTCTGCCTGCTGCTATGCCTATCCCAACGTCATCAAAGCCTCTGTTCTTTGGTGCACATATTTGATTTATAGCACCTTCCCAGAAAAGTAGCCCAGCTTGAATTCTCGACTATCCTAGGTCCCCACTGTCTCCATGCTTTCAGGCCCCCTCATGTACAGCACTGACTATTATTTTGGCTGCCTGATTTCTGCACATGCCACACCACCAAGATAAGTTTATGAACATACCCACACGGTCTGGCTGCATCAGCGCTGTCCCTGATAAATGAGGAAACAAGGCCAGCCCGTCCCTTGTTGTCCCTCTCAGGTCAATGGTGTTTCCTTGAAAGTGAACCCCGTGCATGTCATAATGACTGCCCAGCCCGATGAGATGCCAGGAGACCTTGTCGTCCTTGCACATGGCCAGGCCTGGCAGATTACCAAACAAGTAGCCGTTGACAGCTGGAGGAGAAGGAAAGAGATCGTTGGCAGCAGGTCAATGGAAACTCATTAGAGTCTCCCACCACTTTCCCAGCAAGAGACTCATGACTCAGGAAGTCACAGCGTTAATTAAAGGAGCATTTTGGGAAGCAAAGGTAGCATTGGTTGACACCAAGTCAATATCTAAATGCTATTCCTATGAACTCTGAGCTTCCACCTTTTTGGTGAGCTTGTATAATCTTGTAATAGACCTTTACAGTGGTGTAGTACTTCTCCAAGATTTTCAGGGTGCTTCACAGACACCAGTTAAGTGTATAAATTAGGTACCTCCTTTCAGCCTAGAGAATGTATAACTGGGTCATTGAGGCCATGGAGTGGGCCATAAAGAGTCCAGGTTATAAATCCAGTTCTGATGGAACCTTTTTGTGTGATTTTGATCTTTGATTTCCACTTTTACTTCCAAAATGTATCTCTTTCTTTCACAAGGGTGTTGTAAGGCTGAACTCTCTAATCCTCAAATGCTGTCTGTGATCACTGGGTGAAAGATATTACGGCAGAACAAAACTTCAGTATGAGATACCACCTCATAACACAAGAATAAAGTAGATGGGTTCAGAAAGCCCCAAGGATTAAATCAAACAATATATATTCTCAGTGCTCTTCAGAAAACTAAAGCAAAGAGACATGATGTGATTTGCTCAAGTCTGTAATGTCAGGAAGAACTTGGAGGAAGTCCATGCTGAAGTCAGATATTTGCATCTAGAAGTGTTGTTTTAAAACATTATTTGCCATTCCCCTAGTCTTTGCATCTCCTCTCCCAGAGGTGGTGACTACCCAAATGGGAGCTGGCAGAGCAGAGTGGGTAGGCCTTCATTGTCTGAGTCAGTGCCAAGGCCAGCAGTGAAATTTAAATCACCAGTGAACATTGGCCTCTTCTGCAGTTGGTGCCTGACTCTGGCATTATGCCTTTTTATAGACCCAGTGTTGTATCTAAAAGGTACACTCTGTTCCCTTTCTCCAGGTGTAGTTGGATGTATTCATTGCTAATGTGATTGGGGTTTCAACATGCACTCCAAGGGCATCCAAATCTGGCCATAAGCTGACTGACAGCTTTCCACCTCTATCTCCAGTGCACTGCAGCTGGCTATGAATGATGACAAAATCTACCAACTCATCTTCCTAATATGATTGAAGAAAAGGTATCATTAACAGATATTCTGTATTTCATACCATGCATTTTGTTGGATTCCTTGAAACCTGCATCATTTTCATCTACTTTTGAAGGGTCTCCAGTGAATGCTTCGATATTCTTGTTGAGATACCAGCTGTCATTCTCATCGAAGATTGAAAAGAGGAGGTAATATTCTCTGTCTATTCCTTTCTGTAGCAAAGACATTAAAAAAAAAGTCTGTGCAGAATTATCCAAATAATTTTTTTTTTAACAAATCTTTTTTTGCCCCCAAAATTGCAGCTGCCTTCTTACTATGTCCTTGTACAGACAGGGATTGGCACTCTTCTATCAGACAGAAGGATAAATGAAGTGTCCGTTACTTACTTAGGGTGGAAAGATGCATTCATTGCTAATAAGTTCATGGGAAAGATGGAAAACCTAGGGACAAGTCAGAATACTGGGGAATGACAGTTGCATCTTCCTAATCATCCCCTTAGATGTTTACTGTTACTCTGAGGAATGACATTTGTTTAATCTCTTAAAACTGGGATGGGAACTGGGCAAATTGTCCCATATGAGAACCTGCCCCCGTGCACCACCCCGCCGTTCAGGACAAGCAGATGTCCAAGTTGGGCACCTGCGTCCCGTCGTGATTCAGTGCGTTCTTCCGACAGACTAGCAAAGGCCCCACGAGGCCGGAGTTGGTGTCCTTGACAGCATCAGTAGCTGAGTAGTACAGATAGGTCAGGCATGGGGGGTCACTCGCTGTTGGACCTCCATTTTCAGGCACCCTCCATTTGTATGTGAAGGTTTCACCTGGCTTAACGTGGGCTCCTGGCTTCAGATAGCCTGCAGAGTGAAAATTGAGAAGCACCAAGGTTACAGGAAGGTTTCCCCTTCCTGAATACAAGCGTTAGCTGGGAGTCAGACGTAGCTGCTGATTTCTGTGGACAAGTTCCCCCTTGCAGCCACAGCTCCAGCAACATCCCATAGTCTGGGCACTTATGCCATGGGGACATCTCACCGGAGTCCTGTGCCACAGGGACAACCAAGCTTGTACCCTGCAGAACAAGTTTAGCTGCTTTACCCAGCCACCTTCTGATGCGATCTGGGTTATCCGTATTCAATCAGACAATGCAGAACTCATCCTTGTGGTTAAATGGCTTCTTCTAATGTTTGTAGCTTACCTGTCCTATCGTGACATTCATCTGTGGCACAAACGCAGACTCTGGCTTTTCATTAAGCACCAACAAAGCAATTGCATCAGTGAGTGAGCTGCAGCTGTGGCTCTTTAGAAATTCAAAACAAAACCGATCCTGGTAATTGTTTCTTTTTTATTTTGTAGCAGTGCACTGGAACCTCTGTCAGTCTCCAGAGGGCGGTTACCATTACTTTTTTTGGAAGCTACTTTTAAAGGATTTGGGCGGTTGTCTGCTGCTGTATACAGGGTGGATGTAGCACCACTCATGTAATTTAGCCACCGCTTTGGTATTCACACAGACAGGACTTACAGAAGGGACTTGAGAGGAAAGTTGGGAAAAGGGGTCAGCCCTGCACCCTTTGTAGAAAAAAAGTGCTAAGTAACATTTCTGGTCTTTGCTATGAGGAAGATCAAATCGGAAATTTTGTTTAATGCTTAGGCATCCATTGATTGGATTTTCTCAGCACGGTCAGCTGCATCTGACAGCAGCAGACTGCACTGATCTAATACTCTTCTCTAACACTGCAAGAGAATCTTCTTGAAAACAGACACAAGTGAAAATAGCAGTGTTACATATGAGCACATACTATTTGCCACTAACCACAACACAAGTAGAGTACTGCTTCAGCAGTGTCTGATATTACTGAACTCATCCTGCAACAGTGCTCAATAAGCAGAACATCAATTTGGAGTTAAAAACCCTCGAAGACTGGCCAAGTGTCAAATGCAACATGGAAGAGTATTTCCTGAGAGCACAATTGAACAGAGATGTCTGCAGACACCTCTAGGTGTCTGTAGGTACGTTTATGTACAGTATTTTCACATGAATAGGTTACACTCGGACAACGCACAGCCTTTGAAAAATTGTTTAACTTCAGTGTGAACCTACAGCCTCTTAAGCCTCTACATGTATTCACTTGTAGATAAATATGGTAGAAATCCAAGACACAAGGGTTACAAGGAGAGAAGAAGGGGCAGAAAGATTGTCGATGAATCTGCAGTCAGGTTCCTCTCCAAAGACTCAGAGGTGTGCAGCGCACACTGCTGCTGAGCTGTAGGATTTGGTTTGATTTTGCTCCACACCAAAGCATGCAATGGGGATGGCTGCTATTACTGAGGAGTGTTAAATGAAAGCACAACAGGACTGCAAGCAGAGGGAAGCTGCACTTCCATGAGGGAACTACGTCTGACAGGGGTGGCGTTAGGATGTGTGCAGGTAACTTCAAGGCTGAACTCAAGCCAGTTGTTTTGTGATGCATTGAGCCCTGCTGGCAAATTTGTTATGTTGCAAGGTCAGCAGCTAGAGACAACAGAATTTAATAAAGCCTTTTGTATTGATTTTATTGTATAATCTTATGAGTTTTACATGTTGACTAATTCTCTTAGCACAATTCTCAAAAGAGGGATTACGTCCCATGAGTTTCTTTCTGATGTGTTGTAATGGAATCAAAACAATTTAGACAACAAGAAACCTACCTTTCTTTTCAGTGCTGCAAATGCATGAAAAAACTTTTTCAGAGACCACAATATTCTCTCTGTAGACACTATGTATTGGATTCAGCTCACCTGACTTAAGCCATTCAAATCTTAGTCCCTAACCCAAACTCTAGGCTTCTTCTGTAACTGGTGGAAACAGAAACACATCTCCAGAGGATGACTTACTGTTTCCTAAAACAGGTGTTCAAAGTAAATGGGACTTCTCACCCTCTGAAGGATTTGTTTCTTGTCACTGACTGAAAAAGGTGCCTACCAATTAAACATGACATTCAACATTTAATGATTGAACTTGGGTCATACAGATCCTGTCCTTTCACAAAATGAGAAGAAGCCTTTGGTAAATGCTCCATTTCAGCATTTATGTATTTATAAGGATTAATAAGGATTATCGCTGCTTCACATTCCAGGTTAATCAGATAAAAGCTGCCTCCGACACTGATTATCCTGACAGCGAAGCAAGGGCAATGCCCAACCTCGATTAGAGAATCAAGAGTGAAGCAACCCAGACCATGTAGATAGCTATATCCAAAGGCTCAGCAGGGGCATCATGCCAGCTCCTAAGATTCATGATTCTGGAGCACGTCCAGAGGAGGTCCACTGAGTGATATTAGATTAGAAGTAATATAAATTTGATTGTGCTTGTAATGCTCAATATGGACCTCAGCTAGTTTTAGACGCCTTGTCTGGCACGTGTCCAAGGGTAAGAACCAGCACATTGGCAGACTGGGGAGCCCCTTGGGTTGTGACATGTAGGGTAAATACAGACTAATGAAATCATCCCTTCCGTGACTTAGCGTCCACAGAAAGGGCAAACCTGCAGAGCAACAGAAGATCTTTTGTCTCAGGGATTCTGCATGTGATGATACAGCAATACAGTCAAAACTTACCATCTAAGTAGGGAGCACCTTCTGACAGCTTGCTGAAGCTTACGCCGTGGGCCATAATGCTATAGCTTCTTTTGGCTTTGTTGGCAAAAGTAACTAGCATTGTATCTCCCACTTCAGCTTTTATAACGGGGCCTTAAAAAAAGAGAGTGAGGGAAGGTATTAGAAGAACTACCCTCTAACACATTTCCATTTAAACAAGAGAGAGCTGACTGGCAGCTGCATACAAAAAATTCCCCTCTGGATCCAAGTGGATCTGCATTCAAACCTGATGTAAAGACAGGAGGGGAAATTATTCACTGTACCAAGTATTCCCAGGTGCTTCATGTCCTCTGACAAAATCTTCTTCTTACTGAATGTTGCATCAGTATATTCCACATAGCGAACTTTCCAGTATTGCCCTCCTATTCTGTCAGTCCCTTGCGTGAAATATATCGCAGATTCACTGTAGAATTAACAAATTGGACTGGTTAAATAATTGGAGGTTCAGGCAGAACCCTTCATTTTGGGTAAAGTTACTACTCCAGACACAGGAGAAATGACCCCCAAAGTTACTGGCTTGCATACACTTTTCTAGCAGACAAAAGGAGATATTACTGGTCCAAGATACGGTTATAAATTAGTTTAAAAATGGGTATTCATTGTGCATTAGACTTTCACATGTTTAACCTCAATTTATTTAGCGAGACATCTATGTCAACTTACCTCTACCTTAGGGCAAGACCTGTGCCATTCCCTGTGTACAATGTGTCTCTGATCCTCGTTAGTTTTCTTGGGAGATACTGTAGTACAATACATCTTCATCATGAATAACAGGGGGAAAAATCTACCATTATGGCACCTCTGAGATACGCCGATTGTAAGTGTGAAAACTGCCTGAGGAGTCTCGACATAGGGGAGCCATTTGTTCTAATACATAAAATATAGTCATAGCAAAAAAAAAAGTGTTCCCAGAAATTTCCGAACTAGCAATAATTCAATAAATACAAAAAGGAAAATGTCCGAAGTGAAAGGATGTAGTACTCTTGATAATACTAGTCCGTCTTCCCTGCAGGAAATGCTTCACAAAGTGATGGTACCAGTGCTGAAACAGACTTGTCTTTCCCATGGATTCTCAATGTATTGAGAATTTAAAAAGCTTTTGGGTCATTAACTCTGTTGAACTTTGCATACCTCACCAGGGCTCACTCTCTCCGTGGACTTAATGGAGCAAGATAAGCGCTTCCAGAAGGCAACTCCAAGCATCGCAGTTACGAATCTAACTTCCTGACAAGGTTGTTTAAAACCATTCTTCCCTGCCCTTTCAATTAAAATTAATAACAATGCAGAACCTAGCCCTGGTGAATCACTGGGCAAGTCTCACCCAGACTCCTGAAATTAAAGCACAACAGGAGAGGACAAGAAAACTTACCTGCCAGTGGCGTTTAAACCCTGCCCAGTGAATTTATCATAACCGTCAGGTCCGTAATTCCAGAGTACTTCTTCAGCAGCGATATAATATCTTCTCTTGTGACTGAGTGGTAAAGGCCGAGACACATTTTTTTGGCAGATCTGAACATCATATAGTGCCTCCATGCCACCTGTGAGGAGAAAGAGTCTGGAGACAGTCCTTGGCCAGCTGCAAAGTCAGCAATCTCACAGATACAAATGCACATTCAAAACTCTCTAGGAGCTACATGGATTGGAAACAATTACCAGGGTACATTTATATTTTTTAAGACCTCCTCTGCCTACACTGGGCCAGATGCTAGCACCCTTCTCTTGCAAGGTGGTACTTTATGTCACAGGTGAAACTCACTGACATCAATGACACTATTTAGTGGGCTTATTTACTCCATTCCTTAATCTGGGTAAAGGTGGTAGAATGATTTTGGGGGTCCTGAAGTGTGCAAAATGGCATCATCTCCCCTTGACTTTCATTGAAATAGAGGCTGGTTATTACCACATTGAAGATATTTGTTGTTGCTTGCCAGAATCGAGTCTGTTTTACCTGATGCAAATCCCACTGAAATCAATGTGTAAGTTCTTGAAAGTAAAAATTCTACCAGCTCACCTCTGGTATGATAATTATATGTTGCCAGCTGCCATGAGACCTAGTTTATGATATGTGCTTTCAGGCTTTCGCACCACACAAATATCACAATGTCGCCATCAAATTCCTTCATGTGAAGGTTTCTGAAAACACTGCCAATTTTTGACTAATTTCTATAAAGGAAGAAGCTATGAAGTGTTCAGCTGGCATGATTTTTCTTTACGTGTCAGTACTTATCTACAACAAAAAGTGATGATGAAGGTTCCTCTCATTGCTCATCAGAATTGTCTGGTTTACATGGAAAGCGCGATGTCAGCTCTGGTTCTAGCAAGGCTTCCTCATATGAATTACACAGCTAAGTTATTAATACTAGCTGAAGATTTGGCCCAACATGCATAATTTCCACCGGTGACTAAACTCATTCATGATGTTTATCTGCTGAAATAGTTCCAAAATGTTCATTTAGTCACAAAAAAAGTGTCAAATCCTGCTTCCCCTGGAAACATCTGTTTTATTTTCCAAGCATAATAGAGGCTGGAACTTCTGAAAGGATCAGAGAGATCTATAGCAGCATACCTCTTAAGTGCTCATTAACCTGGCACGTTATCAGCCACCTCCCAGGGTTCCCAGGAGTCATCTCCGCTGTGATGAATGTTGCTGGGAACAGACCGATGACATCTGCCCTCTGGTCTCTGTTAGTGAACGTGTGGCCATAGAAATACGCGGCGTGGATATCTATCTCACTTCCCATACCGAACAAGTGCCAGGACATGGAAGTGTCAGCACACATCTCCAAGCCGGGGAGATTGCCATAAATATAACCGTTAATAGCTAAAAACAAAAGTATGAGACTTTATGAGAGGTGAAGGAGAAGAGCCAAGTGCCTCTGACCCCGTTTCTAAGGATGATCCCTTCCTGGCCCAGAAAAGAAACTGTCTGAATGTTCACAATCAATAAGGCACTCGCAGGCTCCTTGATGAGGAGTGACATTTTGAACATACAGCTTACAGGTCTGGATGATCAAATAGCCCAAATTCTCTTGGGGCTTGGTACTGTGAAAAACTTCCTGGGTGATACCAAGATGTTGCAAAGGCCAAGTCATCACCAAAAAGGCCTGATAAAGAAGTTAACTTGTTCTGCAGCTATTCAGCATGTCTCAAATCTATTTCCTCTTATTCTGAGTCATAAATATACCATTATATGCCAAGCTTAAGCAATTTAGATTTGAAAATTATGATATCAGTCAAATCAGTCTAGTCAGCTCTCTCTTCCTCAGCTTCCACATCTGACAATATATCAGGACACTAGGAGAATGAGACTTGTATTTTGCAAAATATTTTAGCTCCTATGCTCCACGGAACAACCAAAATACAGAGAAATCTTTGAATTTAACTTCTTACACCAGATCTCCAAATGGCACAAAGTACTATTGGCCAATGGGTCTGTGAAGAGCAAGCGTGGTTATACCAGCCAGCCCACCATCCACAAGGCCCTTTGAGAAATTCTGGACTCTTCCAATACACACATCTCAACGTGCTCTGCAGCTTGCTTTTCTATTTTCACAGCTGGTCAAACAGTCACCAAATGGCTTAAATCTGTTGCCTAGGATAAAATGCTAAACAAGTGGCAGAGCTGGATGTGAAAGCCAAATCTCCTTTCTGCAAACCAGTGTGTTATGCTGTATTTAGGGACAGGCTTTTTATCAACACAGTACTTCAACATCCTGACCCATTCCTTGCTGATACAGACAAAGGAGAGACATCACAAGGAACAGAAAGTCCTGCTGAAATGAAAAGAGCCTGGTCACTACTGTAGGTTACCATTTGCTCAAGAGTCCTGCTCACCATGCATTCGGTTGCTGGTCTGGAAACCTTCATCCTCTTTGTCAACTGTGGCTGGTTCTAAGCAGAAGGTGTTTATGTTCTCATCAAGGTACCAGCTGAAGTTTTCATCTACAATGCTAAACATCAGGGCAAAAGCGTTAGCAGCACCAGTCCCTTCTATTGAGGTCTCGTCTGCAGTTCCTAAATTGCAAACGAAAAGGAAAGTGATACAAAAAGCCTTGGAGGGCATTGAATTTAAAAGTGACAATAACTTCGGAGCACTCGAGGAAATACAGTGCTCTGCCTGTGATCTGTAGGGCAGGATGAATCTCATCTAATTTTGCTCTTCTAAAACATCTTGAACCCCCTCCAACAGCCTTTGAACAGATGAGTGCCCCCAGAAGGCAGTTCATCTCATCTAAGTCAAGCTGATAGTTCAGGATCTCTTTGATTTGACATGACAATTACGGGCCAATGTCTGTGGTCCCATTTTCCCCATCTTTGGCTCACTGCACCCAAGCCTGCCCTTTAGTCGGTGTTAGCATCTGTGTGCCTACACTGTGAGCCAGGTCCAGCCATGGGCCTGATCCAGCCAGAAGACGGTAACTTGTTTTGACCAGGAATTAAGGACAGGCAAGTGGTAGCCTGCATTTCTGTTGCATTGAAGCAACCAGTAAACCATACCCTCAGAATGGCTGTCTAAGTGTGGCTCACTCTCTGTGGACTAACGGGGGTGCCTCAACAATTATCTGGGACTAGATGCTTAAATTTAAAAAGGCTGAAGGCAGGATGAATTTAATCTATTCAGACTAAGTTCAGTTATCTGAGTGACTATTTGAGGAACATCCTAAGACTATAGGAGTGGCGATACTGAGCAGTCTATTATTGACTGTTGGCAGGTTTAGTCTTCATCTAGTCCTCCAGTCTACCTCTGAACTCATAAAAACCTTCGCTTCCTCTGTCTCCTATGGGAGGGAGCCCCAGAGCCTTGTTGTCTGTCCTGTAAGGAGCCACCCAGCACCACTGGATGGAGAATTACAGCCGTAGCACCATGCAGATATCCACCTTGATGAATTCAAGTCCAAATGTGCAGATAACCTGGCCTTTCAGGCTAGGATTGTTCTGAATGTTCTATCACCTGATTTCATGTATTATCACACAGTTATTGTCTCATTTTCCTATATTCAGGCAGTTCTGCAGATTTCAGAAGCCCTCTGGGAGAATGAAAGTCTGAGACATTTTAATTGTGCAAGTTAGTCTGGAGACCAGACCTATTCTTTCCATGTTGAAGTTTTTCCTTTGAGTATAAAACCCGCTTCACTTACACATTCTGTATATAAGATCAGGGCTGATTTTGTACTGTGGGAGGTACTGGAAAGAGGTGGACGAGTTACATGTGCCCAGGGGAGAGGAGGTGACAGTTCAGCTGATAGAGGGGAGAGGGCTGGTACATGATCCCTGACAGCTCCAGCACAAAATTAGCAGGCTATAAAGTACACGGGACAGGCTGTAACCTCAGCTACTCAGCACACATGCCCGTATGGTTGTGATACACAACTTGTGAGCAAAATTAAACATATGATCCATATGGGGAAAAATTACAAAGAACATTGGGGTTTCAAATACGTAAATGGCAATGCTGAAGTCACCCTCCCAGCCCTAATTACATTTCCTGGGGAATGAGTCCTTTGCTTGTCCTGAAATTATCCCAGTTTGCAACGTTTATTTTCGGTCTTGGCCATGACTGGCTGGCCACAGAGCATGCTGCAGTCCCTCCACCAGCTGAGACAAATCTCTCTGAAGCCAAAGGGGAGCAGGAAGGGAATTGTCCCATAGCTACAATACCTACCCTGGGATGCTCCTGGAATGGCCCAGCTATTCCTTGCCCCTTTTTATGGGCTATGTAGGGATAGACTTTAGACCATCATGTTTATACCTGTAAGCAAAAATGACTGTTAAGATGCCAAGCTTGGCAGAGGGGCTTGCTTTGTCAGTGTTTCTAGCTCAGTACCTTTTTTACAAACCAGCAGTGGCCCAATTAAACCAGATGCAATATCTCTTGGTGTGTCAATGTGAGAATGGTAAATCCAAGTCAAGCAGTTTGAGTCTGCCAAAGTTGGGGAATAATCTTTCCTTACTGGCCATGTGTACGTGTAATTTCCACCAGGAACAACAAAGTCGTCCTCTTTGCTTTTACCACCGGTTCCATCAGGGTAAAGTGCTCCTAGTACATTAAAAGGAAAAAGGAAGCTTTTAGCCCCTCCTTAACAGATTTCCTTAAATAAATGTGTAATTTTTTCTATTTTGTCACAGATTTATAAAATAATAACAGCACTTACAAGCACAGAATCACTGAGAAATTGTGAAAAAAATCAGAATTCTGATAAAATGGTCCAAAAAAAAGTAGAGAATTAAAAACTATTATTTATCAGTAGGCAAAGATTTAAAAATTCATTAACAGCCCTAATTTTTTCTTGGTTCTTTAGTCTCATCAGTCATCTACGCATTTTGTCAGCTAACATTATGTATCTTCTCACAGAGAACTGAAGAGAGTAATGAATGTAGGCAAATCTGTACAGGCCTCTAACAAAAGTACACATGCATAGGTATGGGATTCTGAAAATTAAATGATGTCTGTTATAGGCCTGTAGAAAGCAAAACATTTACTTACAAGAACTCCATCCATTCAAACAGGGTAGAAGTAAAGGAAGGAACGAAGATGCTTCAGTGACTTATAATTCAGAAAAATATTTCAGAAAAGACCCACCTAACCTGTTTCAGTACTGGATTTATCCCAGGCATTAAAAGTTTGTGGCAAAAAGTCTTAAGAGACACGGATGTTCCTGGTTTTAGTCATCAGATACAATTACTGAGGGTGATCTAAAGCCCTCTGATGTCAGTGGTCAGAACAATAAATACTTGGACAAACTCTTAACCATAATATTAGCTACTCCAGGGAAAAGGGAGAGGAAAAGGCAAACCAGCTTTTACCTTCAGAGTCCTTGTCATAGAAGACCCCATGCGGATGCACAGAGTATGGGCGGGAAGCAAAGTTTTTTAGGTGTACAATAAAGACATCCTCTTCTTCTGCCTTCAGGACTGGTCCAAGGAACCCCAGCCAGGCTGCTTTAGGGATCTCCTGGGAATAAGTGTCATCTGTGAATTGCCTAAAAATAGCCTTTTTGTACACACGTCCTATCCGGTTGGCTCCTCTTGTTGCATACACACTTGCAAACCTAGTGTTGGGAAGGGAAAAATAATTTAGAGAAAAAACAACTCCTTTAAGAGTTTGATCAAATAACTGGTGCTTGCAGTGGAGATAAATAGTTCCCTGGGACATATCACATAGCTGGTGGAATAAAAGCTGAGGAGTAAACCTGAACAGCACTAGCAGGGTCCAAGCCGCTTTCTATACAGTAACAGTCATCCTACTTGCAGGCCTGGTCTTTAGCACAGCTACTACAAGTCTCCACTTGAGGACCAGCCACTCGGGCCTTTCTGTACAGTTTTAACAGCTTCTCCGTCTTTTGAAGGTTTGAAACCTCAGATCTGAAAGCATGACTGTTCAGAAGAAAAAAAAAAAGCAAATTAAGTTTTTTCAAAAACATTTAAGAGCGATTCTAATCAACTAGTTTGACAACCCGGAAGAGTAGTATGAAATTTTTTTTGCATTAAATGTATAATTTCTACATTCCAGAGTCTATGTTTAGCAACTTCAAGTGATGGAGAACCCACCACATGGTCAGTGGTTGACATATTATAGCTATTAAATACCTGCTTCCTTTGAATCCTGAATTGCACACTCCGCACCACTGGTTCCCATCAAGCTCTCTCTCAGATCAAAGAAGCCACATACCATCAAGAGCTTCTTTTCTATGCAGGCACTTGCATAAGTTTAATTAATTGATTAAATTGCCTCCTACCCCTTTTCTGGACACACCAAGTACACTGACATTATTTGTGCCACAAATCTTTCCTGAACATCTGTTCTGAAAAGCCTTTCAATATTTCTCTATCTCTTTTGAAGTCTGAACACAAGAACTTCACACAATATGCAAGTAATATTCTAGTTAAAGCCAGAGGTGCTGCCAGTCAATAGTTGTGTAAGACACCACTGGGAATTAGTTTTGCCCTTTTAACTATAACGTCATACTGGCAACCCATGTTCATCCCATCTGTTATGATATAAAATCTTTTTTTACTTCTCTCCACATTACAGCTGACAAGTATAACACACATTCTTCATGCCTAAACATCCCACACAAAGAAGGTGGAAATTTACCCCTTTGCTACACAATCAGCAGTGGACTGTATGACCAATTTCACCATAGTTGACTACTCCGTGAGTTTTTGCATTCTCGGAAGATTGTTTGAACTTTCATGCTTCCTAACAAACTCATCAAAAAGCTGAGCTAAACTTCTTCTGAAGTATTACTGGCAGAATTATAGCAATTTCATATTTATAGTGAGTTTTTCTGTCTGGCCAGTTCATCTGCTTGAACCCATTTTCTCTAGGTTCTTTTGTGCAGTGCCAGCAACACAAGTGTTGAAAGGTATGATTTGCTATAATTTCTTCACCATAAGATCCACTACTCCCACTTTTCAAGTCATCTCTGCTTGACACCATAACTCACAACATCCCTCATCTGTGGTCATTACACCTCTGGTGCCACTGTCTAAACCAGATCCCTGAAGTGATCCAGATATAAAAGCCTCCAAAAAGAATGCTTTTTAATTTGAAAAATTTGGTTTATAACAAGCCAAGAGCTATTCTGGCACAAATTAAAATGTTGCCAATGATACTTCTGTGGCAGAAACAGTTGGACAGGATGGAGGGGAAGGGACGGAAGCTTCTCAGTCTGCTTCTTTGCAGAATAATGTATGTCAGATAAATACACCCCAAAAGCATGGTTAAGGAATGAGTTGCCAAGAAGTCTGGATTTTCAGTGAATTAGCAGGTCTGTGGTAGCTGTCTGTGTGCACAGCAAGACCTGGCAAGTCACACCATGCTCACCAAGGAGAAGATACCTTCCACTGCCTGGGGGGAAGAGCTGCTGCAAAAGCCCTTACCACAGAGTAGTAGGTGGTGTCAATAGTAGTACAGTGTGAACACATGTGCTTCCTTACCTCATGGCAATGTACTCATAGGACTATGCCCTAATTTGAATTATGAATTGATTTTTAAAATTGTTTATAACAAATTTTCTCTAGAAAAAATATCAAGAAGTTTTTTTTCAGAAAGTTCTTATTTTCAGGAGATATTTTTCAGCAGAATTTTCCCCATTTTCATCACCCACCAAATATTTTAACTGAGGTGCTGCAGTGACACCGTGTTTCCCTATGATGACTGTGCCCTTATGCCCTTGGCTTTCTGGACAGACAACATTGCACGCTCTGCTGTAGCTTCACACCCCTGGGTTATGCTGTCTCTCCCACAGAAGGAGAACTGTACCCCAGAAAAATGCACTTCTTGATCAGGCTTTGTCAAATGCTTGACATGAGTCTAACTCCTTTAAGTGCATAGATCAGGGATACCGAAATCCAGTTAGGTATTGAAGTTCAAGAAATCACCCTGAGAAAACCCTGTAGGTTTATGCACCAGAGACTTTCTCAGCACCTAAAACCATGCTGTAAGATCTCTGTTGGCTAGAGCTGTGCCTGTCTCCTACTGAAACCCATCTAGGAGTCAAGAGAAGAAGTCTTTTTAGCGCCAGCTTTCTGAAAGGAGGCCACCCATTCTGAGCTGCAGAGCCCACTGTCAGTGCAATGGGTATCAGCTGCAGCCAGTCGCAAGGTATGTGGTGCTCTTCTGTGCAGGGGGCACCAAGCAAGACAAGAGTCATGGAGCCAGAAAGGAATCACAGCATGAAAAGAACAACCTGGCTTCTTGGCCTGGGTTAATCATGGGTTTTGTTTAATCATTGTCCAAAAGAAAACAACTGGTCAACTCTGGGAGATAAATCCTACATGACACTGATGCCCTTGCTGTTGTGTTACCGACACAGGATCTTTCATAGCTTACTTTCCTTCTAGATCCTTCTAGATCCAAAGGGCAGAAGAATTTCCTACCCAAAATGCCCTGATGTTTGGGAGTTTCTTGGAGTACAGACACTTCAGCTTCTCCTTCTGTCTAGGACAGGTAGAGCCCAATTCTTCTACCTGTTCAGAGATATGTATTTTCAGCATATCCTTTTGGTGGCCTTCAGTACCTGAGAACAGAGCACACTGGTTGTTGTGAGTCCCACCCTAGGTGTCCAGGCTGCCCCATTTCATCCAGCAGGACTTTTGGGTGCCCATCTCAGCCTTGCAAGTAGCTGGTAGCTCTGGGCTCCTTTCCAAGTGTTGCTGTGCTGTACATTACAGTGCTTAAAGTCCTTTGCAGAAAGGCTACCTACGCCGGAGCTAATGGTATGAGCCTAGGAACCTCATAGAAAGTATGCATGGGTGTAAGTGACTTCTCTGCACTCCCAAATGTCTGGATCATGGGCATGTGGCCACACTGTGGGGCTGGTACCTCTACCCAGTGCCACAGCGCAGCCAGTGGATGTGTCGGAGGGGGCTGGCACAGGCTCAATGCCACAACCCCTACTGCTCCATCAGTGGGACACAGAGGTTTCCCCCTGTCCCTCTTCTTTCTTTCAGTGAAAGCTTCTTCTCAGTACTCCATGAAGTCTCTGCTGCCAGTGCCATTTGTACCAGCACATCTCTCACCCCACAGTTCCTTACCACCCATCTCCGGAGTCCCTTAGAGATTTTCTCAGCTTCAGGATGGTGTTCTGCTGACCTTTCATCTCCTGTCTGACAACAGAAATACCATTCCCTGTCTTCTTTTGATGGTGTCTTCTTCCTTGGGTAACACTTCATTTTTTCAGTCACTGAGTTAAACATCCCGTTCAACTGCATCTCCTGTTTCATTCTTTCCCAGCCACTAACTTACCAATATATTATTGTAGCAGTGGCTTCCCCAAATGCTGTAATGGTTAAACATATCCAGTTCTCTGAATCTGTCTTTGCCTCTTTCTTCCAGCAGCCACAAAATGCCTATTCTACTGGGCATCCCCTGCCAAAAATGTCTCCTATCTGTCATTCCTCTCTTGTCACAAGAAGAGGAACCTTCTCCCTGCTTCTTCATGCTCCCCTGCTCACTTCAAACTACTTCATCTTCCTGGTGGCTTTGTGATACCGCTGCCTGAACCTCTTCCATGTTTCTGGTCTTGTGCAAATGTAAGAGCTGCTCTTCTAAATCTTGACTATCTCCCTCCAACTCTATTGTCAGCCTGCACTTCATGTGCAGAACGTTGTGATGATCAGCCAGTCCCACTTCTTATAAGAAAGGGGAATACTCCATCCTCTGGAGCTGTGTCCATGCAAGCTTCCTAAATTCCCTCCTTCATCTCCTCCAGTCAGGCAGTCTTGAGGTTCCAAATAGAAGTAAGCAGGCTTGTAAATCAGTGCATAAAAAGTCTTGTTCAGACTAAGAAAACCATGCAAATCCTGCCTTTATTTCTGTGCCTGATTTCATTTTGCCAGTTGACCACTCTCAGCAGTTCTTAAGCTCCGAGAAAAGTTGGCAATGCACGAGTGGGACAGGGAGTTATTAACAGGGAATTAACTCTAATTCCTTAAAATAAGTGTGTAGTGGTTTAACCCCAGCCAGCAACTAAGCACCACACAGCCACTTACTCACTCCTCCCCCCTCTCAGTGGGATGGGGAGGAGAATCAGAAAAAAAAAAGTAAAACTCATGGGTCAAGATAAGAACAGCTTAATAACTAAACTAAACTAAAATATAATAATAACAATAATAATACGCTATGATAACAATAATAATAATAATTGTAATGAAAAGAAATATAATGAAACTATTTATCGTGCCGCTATCCGTCATATTTGAGAATTCGTAGCAGTCTGGTGGAGTTCCCACTGGCTGGAAAAGGGGAAATATAAGGCCCATTTTTAAAAAGGGAAAAAAGGAAGGGGAGCTACAGGCCAGTCAGTCTCACTCTGTGCCAAACAAAATCGTGGAGTAGATCCTGCCAGAAAATATGCTAGGGCACATGGAAAATAAGGAGGTTACTGGTGACAGCCAACATGGCTTCACTAAGGGCAAATCGTGCCTGAATAATTTGGTGGCCTTCTACGTGGAGTTACAGCATTGGTGGATGAGGGAAGAACAACTGACGACATCTACCTGGACTTGTGCAAAGCATTTGACACTGTCCTGTGTGACATCCTTGTCTCTAAATTGGAGAGACACAGATTTGATGGGTAGACCAACTGGTGGATTAGGAATTGGCTGGCTGGTCACACTGAAAGAGTTGCAGTCGATGGCTCAATGTCCAAGTGGAGACCAGTGACAAGTGGCGTTCCTCAAGGGTCGGTATTGGGAACTGTGGCGGGTTAAGTGTGTCTATAATGGTTTCTTTCCTAGAATAAACTTCTGCTTCCCCTGAAGTCAATAACAAAACTTATCTCAGGCTTCATTACGGCCAGGATTTCACCTCGAATGCCTTTTTATCATTGACCCTTCCCACAATGATTATCTCCACTGGTGCAATTGGGTCATTTGGCCGCATGATGACTCAGACATTAGTTAGCATCTATGACGACAGTTTCACTGTCATTCATCTGGGTGGGATCTGCTCACAAGCAAATTGCACAAACTGTTTGATGCTGTGGTAAAAAAACCCACCCATTAGTGTTGGTGGGTACAGGACTTGACCCGAACAAAGGTAGGATTGGTGACCTAAAGAGAAAGGATGAGCTGTTACATCAAGAAAAACTTAATAACATCTACCACCAGTAGAGCAAGATTTAAGTGTCCATCATATAAACTAGTACCTAGTTAATTTAAAGGAATTATCAACTAAACTCTAATCCTGAGGGCTGAGGCACCATAGGGAGGGAAAGACTGATGTGTGTCAAGCCACAACACTTAGGTGTGCTTTTCTCTTGAAAGGCTATTGCCTATGTGACCATTAAAGGGAGCAGACAATGTCTGAGCTTACCCTCCTAATGCAGCAACACTCATGCCCCAACCCACAAAATCTCACTGAGATCTGCAGCACATCCAGCAGCACTGACAGCACCTTACACCGTGTGTCCTGTCCACCATCGTTTAATGATGTCAGCTCTTTCACCAGTTATATCAGGTGGGAGGGGATGCTGAACACCTTCCAGCTCACGTATAGTCAGTGGCCATAATTAGGATCTGTGATTTCCAAAGTCCTGTGTGCTTCAGAAAATATCAGCTTAATTTTGAAAGGGAGAACTGAGAGTGAAATGTCTTGATTTCATTCATAACCCTCCAAATTATGAGAATTAGTGTAACAGCTCGAGGCTTCAAGTAGACAAGACAGACGGCAGAGGCAAACAGCCTCATTACTTTCCTTCCATAAAAAGCGCTAATGCACAGCAAGACACTTGCTCTGTGCAAGCAGCAGGCTGGCCCTTGAGCATTGCAGCAACACAAGGCATAAAAAAAATTAGCATCCAAGCAGAACAGTTCTGTTAACACAGGGCTGCGTTTGGGTTAATCAGCTCTGACAAGAGGCAGCCTTTTCAGCTCACACCCAGGGAGGTGCTGATGCAGCTCTACGGCTCCTGGCTCAGGAGGCAGCTCACTCAGCACCAGCACAGCGGGAACTGAGCAGCGTAGCTGTGGCTGGTGCCAGAACCAGCTCACCTGATTTCCAGCCCCATGCCTCAGCTACCGAAGTCTCCCTTCTCCTCTTTACTGCTAAAAACTAAAGGCTGAGGAAAGTATTATTGACTTTGGCATAGCAACATTGAAAAATCACCTCTTCAATCTCACTATCTGATCCAGGTAACGTAACACTTTCCATTACACGCTTGCTGATTCAGCATTTTTATTAAGTAGTGAAGAATAAGTGGTTCTGATTATATCTCTGTGGGCCAGCTGGAATCAAAGGGGACATTTCTTTATATGTATGCACTGACTCTTTTAAAGATAATCAGTTTGTCTGCAACCTCTTTATCTTCACTTGCTTATCAATAAAACTGGGATAGTGCCCCATCAGGTGGGTGCTGTGAGGATGTATCACAAGGCGAGAAGTGCTAGGCTCAGCCAGCCTGAGTGTTGCTGCTTGCAGAACACAGCTGGCTCAAAATGCATTCCTGTCCCTACCTAGGAACTGATCCTTAAATTTTGTTTATGGAACATGTTTTTTTATAATATCCATAGGGCCCAACTAATTAGCTGAAAAGTAACCCTTTAGTATACTGCTTTAAATTTACATTAGAGCTTATCCTAAAGAGCTAAATAGTCAAAATAGTTATTACTAGTACACTATTTAGTCCACACGCTTATGCAGACACACTATTAGTCCAGAATATAGCACTTTATTCTGGCTCAAATCAGTACAGTTTGGAAATGGTGTAAATTAGTTACAAGAATGTCTTTATTATTCTGCACGTAGGGAGTTCACTGCAAACAGCTCCCCAGTTTTGAATGTACAGTCTACATTAAAATCCTCTGTGGGTAAACCCTTTGGAATTAACATTCTGTAATTATCACATTACAGCGATGAGTGAAGACAAAGCTATCTTCCCTCCCTGTCATGCCATGTAAAAGGCATTACATTTATGTCACAGACTTTTAAGCAAATGTGCCACTTGTCCATGGAGCACAAAGTGCAAACAGACTTAAAAATTCAATTAACAGAACAGATTCCAATCTCTCTATGGTATTGGTGTGGATTTACAAGTAGCTGCCCTTCACTTAAAGCTGAATTATTTTTAGTGAGAGGTCTTCCATTTCAGGGAGTGGAGAAAGGTATCCTCTGCTAAAAAGAGTAGGGAAGTGAGAAATACAAGTGTTTAACACAACTGAAGAACAGCCTTTCTGGCAAAGCTTGTTTTCACAGTCTGGGAACAAACTATTACCCTGAATTCCACCTATAAAGGTAACACCTGTTGACTTGGATGCTATCTGAGACCTCTAGCCATTAAATTTGTGTTGAAAAATAAAACTCTTTCTTGCCGCCTGCTTGTGGCAAAATAATTTCTTTTATGAAATCCATCTGAGAGTGATTCTGAAATTAGTGGCCACTAGACAAAAGTCCAGCATTGCTTGAGATTCCCTGAAAAATCAGAAAAGACGTTTTCATTTCTAACTCCTGGGACAGAGCATCCAGCTCCCAGTGTGCCTCCAGACCAGGTATGGACACCAGGACCTCTTCACTCTTTCACAGCTCTCACCCCAACCCCAAGCCTAGACTCAGAGCAAGGACCCCCCCAAACTATAGCTAGGCTGTCGAAGATATCAGTGAAATCTTAAAAATATTCCCATACATGTTTGAAGCCCATGCTGTAGAAAGGCACCAAGGGTCTGTGCCACCCCCCCAATGTCCAGGCCAGCTCTCCTGGTGTAGGAAGGACACACAGTGAACCCCAGCAGTACAGGCATGAAAATGGATGCCTGTTTCCGCTGGCCAAGGCACGATTCACCACAGTGCTTACCTACACACTCCAGTTTCAGCACTGTGATTGCCAGGACTTCAGTTGTTTTATGTTTAAGCAGTTGTCTAAACAGATTTCCTAAATAGAAGTCTCCATAGTTGCATACGGTGGAAGGATATATGGACCATATACTTGTATATCATTTGTAGGTACTATACACATCTGAATTTTACAATATCATACCAAGCCCCTCATTTTTATCATCTCACAGTGAGAAAAGTTACAATCTTTTGGCAGTTAAACAGACTTCTATATATTATTGCAAAGAGCTGTTCTTGATTATGGCAAAGTTGCAATTTGCCTTTGAACAACAAGTCCCAGAAATACTTGCATTTCTATGAAACACACACAGGGGATTTTGAGCCCACTACCTGACACTTTTTTCACAAATATGAGTTCCTTAATGTCACCTTCAAATACACACTATCCCCTTGCTTAATCAACCACAGTGGAAGAGAAGTCAACCAAAGTCTACTCTTGCCTTGAAACTGAAATCCTACCTATGGCAACATCATCAGAAGAAAACCAAGGAGAACGCCATCTTAAGACATTTACAGCAACATTAACCATGTTAGTCAATTTTCTTTGGAGCTGTCAATACATCTTCAACTTATCAGAGCCCCCAGTGACTTACTTGTCCTCTAAGAGGTTTTGTCCCGTGATCAGATTTTTCCCAGACGGTGCATAGTCCCAGTTCTCTTCCACAATCCCGAGGTAATAGGTTCTGGTCTTTGCATCCACCACCACAAACAGCCAGAGGAACCCGAGAGTGCGAAGGCAGCCACCATGCTGCGCAGGAGGCATTTGTAGTTGTGATTGTGAGGCTGGCAGAGGGCAGGCAGCAGCAGGATGCACCACAGAGAGCTCACCCCTCCCTCCCAGCTCTTGACAAGTTATAAATAAGGAACGGACAGAGAAAGCTCCTCCTTTTCAGCAGGTTAGGACTGGGATAGGTAGAGGGCCTGGCTATGCAGAGCAGGGCTAGGGAGGAGGTAGCTGTCATGGCAGGACCTTTGCCAATCCTTCGGTGAATGCATAAATTGCTCACTTACCTGTGCAGGCTAGAGCCAGTTGGCATTTTTTGGAAGTCTGGACGCTTTCTTGTCCTGCTTTTTCTAGACTAGGTGGTATGGCATATTGTCATATTGGGGCAGAGGTTTTTTTGGCATCCTTGTCAAAACCCTTTTTTTAAATTCTAATTTAAACTCCTTTTTCATGTCTGAGATTTCTATAGACAGCATCTTGCTGCCTTCATTGGGTTTTTTCAATGACACGACACTGGGTTATAATGCAGCATTATCAGAGAGAGAGAGAGAAAGAATTTGCCAGTACTTCTCCAGTTTCTAGGATTTTCTGACACATTTATTAAGATTTCAAGTGATCTGCATATATTCAGTTTTAGAGTGCCCAAAATGAGGCCCCTTTTACAAACATTTCTGGATATTAGAGTCCTCATAAAGTCTTTCCATTTGGACACCTAAGAATTGAGGCACAAAAAGATCACCCTTTTATTAACCTTGGTAATTAACGTGCCCACGTAGCTCTCTAGAAAATCAGTCCCTCCTTTTATACCTTAACTTCCTCTAAGAGGACATGTCTGTCACCATCTTGGCAAAATCAGGTGTAAACCTATATGAATATGACTTGATAGGGTATTCTAAAACAATTAAGAAATATTCCCAAAACTATCACCAAGGTTTTCAAAATTGTACTGCTTTCTTACTAACTTTTGACAAAAGACATGAAAAAGTTTCAGTTCTGGAATACGGCATTACTCCTGAAATTCACTGTGAGATTTAACAGTTGTGAAATTCCCCTTTTATCTCCAGAACTGTCTGACCTCTTCCCATTGAAGCTAATGGTTACTCATGGCTGGGGGTTCAAGAGGCCTCACAAATGAATTCAGTAGACACATCGTCAGTCAAGACCTAGCTTGTTCACATAGACCATGTGAATGTGGTTTCATGCGGCAGTCGCGTAACGTTCACCCTCTGGCACGTGGCCGCGACAGCTGTATCTACGGTCCACTGTACTGAACGCCTCTCTCCATCACTGTGTGCAGGTGGCTCTGAAATCGCACAGAGACTAACTCAAAAAGCAGGGGAGGTTCACAGCAGCCCAGCATCCAGGCACCGGGACCGTGGTAGGTCTCATCTAAATCAAGAGACAAGGCACACAGGCACACAGAGTATCTTACTAAAGAAGCTTTTGGCTTCTTTAGGCTATGCTTTGCATCTCTTTAGCTGCAAGGCCTGAAAGCCCAGTATACATAGGTAAGGATACAATCAGACAATTGCAAATGGTCAGCTTAACATAGCTGTAAAAGCAAGAGTCCCTCAGCTGTAAGCTTCTCTCTGATACATGCTGATGTTCTTTATCTCAAGTTAGTTAATTGATGAATAATGAGAAGGAGGAGAAGTGATAGGACAATATAGATGTTGTACAAACAGAGATCCCAATCCTCAGAAGCAGCACCCACAGATTTGCTGACAACCTTGAAGATCTTGCTTATCTCTTAATTCTTCTGCTGCAAACCACACGCTGCCCAACCGCTTGGCCTCTCATGCCAATCTATATCCTCTCTTTCGAAATACCAATACATAAAAATCATCTTCCTTGTCCACTGCTTTGTTGTGTCACTTGGTTACTCAAATGCTGCGAGCTAATAGCACCGTGATTCTAAAAGGCATAACTAGAAAGCAAAAGAAAAGACAAATGACTGCAGGACAGGCAGAGGCTTTGCCAGCTGGTGGCACAGCTATCCAACATGCAACTGTGGTGGAACCAATGGGACAGCTGGTGGGCTATGAATCTGTGAAAAGGCCAAGGTGACACTTGGAGGTTAACAGGATCCCGCTGTGATCTTTTCACAGGGCCTGGGACCATGCAGCCTCCTGCAGTGAATACTTCCATTGCCCAGAGTAGCTGTCCTGAGCACAGGCAAGCTGCAAAATTCTTCTCTTGTCACTCAAGCACCTAAGTTTACAGAACTGGATGCCTGTTACAGAAATATTCATTGTCATAAAGTAGTAAGGGTTTTGTATTTGGATAGGAAATATGTTTATTTAGAGGGTAACATGCGCTTTGAATGGGATTGTGTAGAGTTCAATTTCAGCTATTTGCATGGCATTAGAGGTATTTAAAGACCAGGTACAAGGCCAGTTTCACCCAGAGAGTTCTGCTATGACCTTCTGTCTGTTTGCTTTTTTGTAAGTAAAGAATGCTGTTATATGTTTAACATAAACCTATATATATGTGGACTCATATATCTCAAGTGCATTGAGCTAATGGGGAATAGGAAGGGGGAGTGTCCAGTTCTGAGCTGGCACCTGACTGCACTATAGTCATTTAAATAATAATAGTGTGATGTCCTACTTTTTCTATTGCTTCTCATGTGCCCAGGATTGGATCCTGGCTGCTTTGTTGCTAGAATAACTACTCAAAATTCAAATATGAACTTAAATTCTTTGTCTATTACCATAAAAATTATTTATGTAACAGGAATAATGTGTGGGCATTAGTACCCTGTATCAGCAATGTGTTGTAAGTCTGGTAAACGCCTTCGCTTGGCTTCAGCATTTACTAGATCTGGCAACTTGTGTTCCCTTTGCGTCCACACATTAACACTTAATTACCTTGTCACATCATTAAATCCAGGCACATTTACATTCCCGAGAGGTGCTGTGGGCATGACTCAGAAAAAGATGAAAGAACAGCTGTTTTGCCCTTGCATCAGGAAAATTTCTGGGAAGCTCCCCTCCAGCAGTGAGGTAATGGCATTAAGTTTGTCGCTTTGTTCAGGATCCTTTCAGCAAAAGGGTTGGATACTGGTTCCCCTGAGACTTTCTGTCCCTCTGAAGGCTAAAATTAGTGCATGGCTGGGTTTCAAAGTTTTGTAATGAGGAGCAATGTTCATAGGTCTGAAGGGCAAACATCTTGAGTACCAGTTTGTGAATGAGCCCTGAAACATCACCAATGGAGCTTTCTTTTTAAGTACATCAGGAATGATAGCGATGATTAACTTAATTTAATCCACTAAAGCTTGTGCCAAATAATGTTAGTGATTTAACTAGAATACCTAAGTTAACCTGGTGATGGCCATAAGGTCAATGAAGAGAGGCGTCGGACATTCTGCAGTTCCTTGAAATCAGGTGACATGAGTTCAAAGATGAGGACTCTATTCAGACTGCCTTCTACTGAAACCCAGCTTGCATTCTCCATTGGGCAGGTCATGAGCTGATGTTCAAGCAGATTCACTACCTGTTCCCTCTGCTTCTTCTTGATAGCAGTAGAGTCCCCATTCACAGACACTCCTTCCCAGTCCCTTTGTTATGTTGGTTTGTGTCTGCATTGCAATCCAGGTTGAGGAATCAGTCTGCCTCTTTCCAGCTGATGTTGCCACCAAACCTCTAGCTGTGCCTGTAGTGACCATCCCAAGGTGACAAAGAGTGCCTGTGGTAGAGCTGGGAACTGAGTTACACCCTCCCAAGTTTCACACCACACTTTTGGTGTTTTTTCATCAGTTTTCTCACACTCTCCAGCCATGAACACATATTAAATACAAAAGCCTCATAGTACATCTGTGAAAAACAATTTCTATTGCACTTTCTAATAATTCTGTGGGTTGCAGTAGTAGTGAGTGGAAGATAAACCTCATATTATAGTCTTGGATAGTCACACAAGGTATATCTGAACTACTTGAATCTTTTGAGTAGGTTGGAAATCTCAAAAACTATCTGCCCTCCAAGGTATTCACCACTTCTATTTGCAATTATGGATAGGACTTAGGTGGGAAAGGCTTCCTTGGCATATAGAGCACTTCCCAGGAGTACTCTAAGTCTGAGCACTGAAACTGTTGGAGACAGAAAGACAAAAAAGCTGCTGAAACTCCAAGAATAACAAGAATTTACAATCAGCGAGGATATTTGGAAGTGCAGCTGTAGCCCATAGTGCAGGCCCGCTGTGGGCCTGACTGAGGGAATGACTCAAGCTGCACCAGGATAGGTTTAGGCTAGATATTAGGAAAAAATTTTTCACCGAAAGGGTTGTCAGGCATTGGAATAGGCTGCCCAGGGAAGTGGCTGAGTCACCATCCCTTAATGCGTTTAAAGGTCATTTAGATGTGGTGCTTGGAGATATGGTTTAGGGGTGTACTTGGTAGAGTAGGGTTGACGGTTGGACTTGATGATCTCAAAGGTCTTTTCCAACCTGAATGATTCTATGACTCTGTGATTCTGTGACTCACATCTGCCCAGAAGTCTTTGTGGCAGGATAGAGACTGAACCCAGCCCTCCAGATTCCCACATAAGAGCCCGCATGGATCCCTGGTGTTGCCCTCCAGCTATTTCAGCTCAGTCCATGCAGGCAGCTCAGGGTCACAAGTGGACGTTTACCACAATGGTTGTCCAGAGATCATTACGGCAGAATAATTTTCTCTGTACATCTCTGTGCAGCCGCTGTCCTTGCAGAGCAGCTACTTTGGTACATTACCAGTTGTGAACAAATCTTGAGCCAAGGTGTGAAATGGAGAAGAGGGCTTGTGTTGTATCAGAAGCAGCACACAGATACTTTCTTTTCTATCATGGGTTTGAGCAAATCCTGTATCTGCCACACTAATGGCAAAGGATGATATCATAGCTGAATTTAGACCTTAGAGAACCATTGGAAAAAAAACATTTGAATTTGAAGATTGTAAAACAATGCAATAATGAGAAGGAAGGCATTTAACAGTGTACTGAAAGGAGCTGCAATTTTGAAGAGATTGTAATAAATTGCCAAATAGGCTGCGCAAGTGAAATGTGTTCAGCCTCAAAAGCCATTAAAGCAAAGCTAAAAAAAAAGGCAGTTTTGATCCTAATTAAGAGAAGCTTCTTGCGTGTGGTAACTCATGTAATATCTTCACTGTTAAAACGAGGCTAATACCTCAACAGAACTTCAAGGTACATTATTTATGGGTTTCTATGGTGCTGCTCATTGTAGCACCTAACAAACATGAAAGAGCTTAACTTTACGTCATCACTGTGGGGCAGAGCGTGTTTATTAACCCTATTATACAAATAAGGAAAGTAGAAAGCTAGGTAACTTCCAGGCACTCATGCAAGAAGGCAGCCGGGTCTCCTGGCTCTCCACCCAGTGCTGGAAGCAAGGTGACAGTCCTCCTGCCCCACCACTTTCCCTCTGAGCACGAGGGTGGTTGAGACCAGGGTCTCATTGGAATTTGACTGTTTGTGGGAGTAGTGCTGTGACTTGGTTGCACAGTGAAACCCTTTCATACCCACCTTTGCTGCCTGCTAGCAAGAGGGCCAGTGCCAAGGTCCACCTCAGCTCTCCCCTGAGCAGCTCTACTGCCTGCCCAGCTTCCTCTAGCCGCCCCATGGGCATCATGGGATCCTCTTCCATCACGTCTCACGGCACTGACCTACTTACTCTAGAGGAAATGTAGCCCTTTTGTTTTCCTCCTATGAGATCATTGCCCCATTTTCTCTACAGGTAAACAGGGGAGTTGTGGTAAGAAACCCCAGCACTGGAAAACTAACTGGGACTATTTAAAGCAGGTAGCAGAAAGGAAGGTATCAAGCATTGCGGGAAGAAAAGAAAGAAGTGATGTGATTGCATCTGCACAAGTGGCTTCCAAACTGTTGCAAACTCCCCTCTGCCAGGCAAGTCATGCCCAAGAGTGTTATAAACCTGCAAATTCCCAGCAGGCTTGTTACACCTTGCTTGGGGTCTGCTGATTAAATGGGAGGGAGTTGTGTGCAGTGGAGGAGCTAAAAGAAGTTACCTGCCGTCCAGACAACTTCTTCTGTCCAGTTTCTCTGCCTGAAAAGGAGAAAGTGGAGAAAATGTCATGACCTTGTGGAAGCCTGGATGATTTCCCATGGTGAAATTATGAGATTTATGAGATCTGCAGATTACTGCCAACACTTTTAGTGTCTTTCATCTGTGTCTATGAAGCTTTGCAATAAAGAGCAGCCCTACCGCTCTTCAGTGACTCTGTTGCTTCCTATTTGAAGAAGCCTATGTTACAGCCAGAGTGACATTCCTGGAATGGATACTTCTCAGGTCTGGTATTAAGGAAAATAATTTCTAGAGAATTAGAAATTCCACAGTCTATGGAAAAACCCCTCTCCCTTCCACCAACTCAGTTATCACCTTTAAGAGCTTGCTGTGGTCTTCCAAAACATCGTTTGCCTTTGTTCTATCATTCCAAGTTAGTACTGAAGCTTATATAGTGCCTACTGAGGATTTCTTCTCTCCTCTGCCCAGCTCTTGCCCAGTCTCTCCTTTCCACTGCTGGGTACAATTCTGGGAGTTGCAGAGCATCCTTGTTTTAACAGAGACATGCAGGAGACAAGATAACTGTGGTTTAAGACACCAGAGCTGGGTCAGGGCTCTTGGTATCTTTTGTTGTAAGTAAGGGCTTGTGAACACCATGGCAGGGACACAGCCTGGTAAGCTTGCACCATGCATACAAGAGTGAGCAAATTTGCCAACTCAGATGCAGACCCCTTGCCAAAAGGATTATGAAGTGAAAGGCAGCATGATGCACGTGTGGCCGCACCACTCCTGGGTCCGAGATGGAGTGTTCCTGTGCCAGTGTCCACTTATGTTTTTTGAAATTGGCACTATCCCAGACAGAGTCACCCTGGCGTTGCCTGCTCACAGTGATGCCAACATGGTGACAGCAGAGCTTCCTCTTTTCTCAGGCCAAGTTAGTATTTTGAATAAGAAACTTCATGAATCACAGTGCCTGAAATATTTCCTCCAGCTCCTGAAAGACTTTGGGCAGATCACACAGGTCCACAGTCTGCATGTTTTGGAAGTAAGAAGTGGGCATTAAAACCCAGTTTTGGGCACCTGAGAAAACAAACCCCCCCAACGGAGGAAACATCATTTCAGCTGACTAACTGTAAGCACTCAGTTAGCCTTGGCTTCTCCTCATGTGTGCTCATCTGCAAAGTGGAGATCATTATATCTGACTCCCTCTCCAGGTATTTGGAAGCTAATTTAGTTAATGCTTGTCAAGCACTTTAAGGTCTTCAGATGAAAGGAGCCGCAGATAGGCAAAGCATTGCTATTACTATTAATTATTTCTATTGTGCAAGTAGACATGAAAGCAGCAAGGGTGATGATTACTTGCTTCCTTTACAAGTAGCAAGACACAGTGCAAATACACAGACAGGGACCCTCCCTGCCCTGCAGTGCTCTTAATCTTACCAGACAGATAAACCAGACAAAGAGTTAGGAGAGGAGCACAAACTCAGAGAAAAGCAGTGCATGTAGTGACTTACCACACACGGGTTTTTTTTTTTTTTTTGCAACAGCTACTTTTAAAAAGTGCCCTGTTAGCCAAAACACACAACATCACTATTATGGGGTATTTATAAATCACTAGTCAGGCTCTCAAAAAAAGAAAAGTCTTTTACAAAAGATAGTAAATGTGAATTCTCCTTATTTGGCCTCTGATTTTTGAGCAGATCAAGCTTTGAGGTTTTTCTCTGCAGCCACAAGGACTGAAAATATTTCACTCATTAGGAAAAGCATCTTAAAGAACAAGTTGAAGTATTTGGATATATAAGACAAATTCCTGGTGGTAACAGGTTGCTGTCAATCAGCTGCTCAGGAGAAAGGAGACAAGCGTGGGCTTGGTGGCAGCTGATCCATCTTCCCCGCCAGGCACCCAGTGAGTCTCTCACAATTAGTTTTCATTCTCCCCAGGGTGCTAGGGGCTGGGTGCACACCACAGAGGAGTTTACACAGAGTGATGAGATGCTCTGCAGTAATTTGTTCCTTTATCTAACACCTGACTAGACAGGCAGACAGAGAGAGGAGTAAAAAACCAAGTGGCTCCCAGCCAGATGCTGAAACCTCTCACGCGTGACTGCGAAAGGGCTGGCGCTGGCTCAGCGGAGGGGGAGGGAAGCATGACCAAGGCCAGCAGTGTAGCAGGACAAGGGTACTCTGGGGTGAGATGCGCTGATCTGAGTCATCCCACCTTTTCTTTGGAGCATGAAGGGTCATGGAGGCAGATCCTGGGCCTGGGAGTACGAAGCTAGCCCAGCAGTTGGGGATCTGCATCCCTCACCTCCTTCAGGGACAGTTTCAGTTTGTCAGTGGAAGGAGGTTGTAGCTGGATTTGCAATGTTCTGGGTGAATCCAGCAGCCACTGAACCTTCCTCTGACTGCTGTATGAATCCAAATGGGATTTGTGTTTTTCCCAAGTAAAAGAATCCAGTTCGTTTAACATCAACAGATTTGGGACAACATCAGCTGGATTTTTTTTGCTGAGCTTATCATGGGATAAGGATGCCTGATGCAAGCTACCACCAGACATGTGCTGTTACAAAGCTATTAAACTACTCTTAAAAGAATCCCAGACTCTTTCAAAAAGCAATTCTTGCAAGGAAGAGGCAGCAGTATTTCCAGCAGGTCATAGGGAAATGCATCCTTATCTAGTAATAGCTATATACAATAATACAAACATCTTAAGAATATCAAAATAGGTTTAAAACACTGAACCAGCTGTCCTTCATGCACTGCTGCAGCTTTCCACGTCTGCATTTCATCCTTGGTCTCTCACCAAGCTCCCTCTAATGGCCACTGACACCATGTTTCGTTGCCTCCCTGTGCTGCTGGTGGGGCAAGACAGAGGCACGAAGCCCTGGCACTGCACAGGGCAAGATGTGCCTACTGGAGGAGGCTCTCCAGGTTTTATTTTTTTTAATGTGTGTGGGTTCACCTCTCACCTAGCTTTTTTATGATGCCTTCTCCACCCAGTATCTTCCCTCTTAACACTTCCCCGGGTTCCCGCCTTTCTCCCCTGCCTCTGGAAACCTGCCATCATCACAGAGTTAATGCACATCCTACCCTTAGCTCAATGTAAGCCCACACCCTAATATAAAGAATGGATTACACCACTGAGGAATGACAGCAGCATATGTCAGACAGTTTGTTCAACTTTCTAAGTCTAGCTTTTTTTATGTCTTCCTTATGCCAGCTGTGGAGGAGCTGTGGAGTCAAGCCAGCTCTGCTACAGGGACCAGGGACCAAACTCCATGGCAGCACAGTGCCACCGCTGTTAATGTGACCACGGTGCTTGGTGCAAAGGGCAGTGCAGCTGCCCCTGAGTGACACCAGCACTCTGCTGCTGTCCCTCTCTGATATATCACAGTCCTTCACAGAGCGGCTGAGGTTGGCAGGGACCTCCAGAGGTCACCTGGTCCAACCCTTCTGCTCAAGCAGGGCCACCTGGAGAAGGCTGCCCAGGACCATGCCCAGATGGCTTTTGAATAATTCCAAGGATGAAGATATTATATCTGCAAGGATAGTTCACACCTTTTCAGAAAGGACCTTTAATCATATTTCCTTTTAGTACTTAATTTTAGACAACAGGCAAAAATGCCTGCAGTCCACCTAACTCAGCATCCCCTCACCCTTAAAAAAACCTTGAAACTGCATTCCAGTGGACATAGGAGCAGAAAAGTATAAATACTTTGAAGATGGAGATTGCTTCATTTCTGGGAAAATTCTGCAATGCTGTTGCCTGTGCAAGCATAGAATCCCTTTCAGAAACCCAAGCAGTGCTAAGAAATGTCCAAAGGCACTTCCCACTTTGGGAAATACTGCTCTAATTGCCGCAGGCCCTTCTGCTGCTTAAGATATGTGGAGATTTAAAACACTGTTCTGTCCCACAGTGGGCCCAAACTAACAACAAGGGGATGGATTGTCCTTCAACCAGCCACCAGCTGGAAAAAACAGACAGACCTCAGGATCTGAAGACCAGCTATATTTCCAAAGGCTTATCCAGTTTTTCCACATATAATCAGTTTCTCCAATACAGGCAAAGTAAGTAGTAAGTACTAAGTACTTTAACTAGCAAGCAATAACATACATGTTTGGAACATTACAGCTATGCACGTACAACTAGTATTGATTTTCCTTCTTTTTTTTCTTTTGGCAGAAAACCAGATGGGGATGGTTTATGAGAGGATGGTCCCCCTTGCAATAACAAAACACTTAACGATTGCTTCTAGCCTCTCGGCTATTGCCCTCCTCTTTCATTCTGGTGGGAGTCCCTGCTCCAGGGGCCTCAGCCTTGCATGGGTATTTTTAATCTCTCAAAGGTTACCCAGCCAAGTCATGTGTCTCTCAGTTTGACCAAAAACACCAACCTGGACTACAGAAACCTTCCCTCCTGAGAACGTCAAACAGCTCTTAAAAAATGCAATGAACATTTTTGGACAAAATCCATGTTTCTTTAGTATACTCCTAATATTTTCTCTTTATTACCAAAGGCTTCCTGAGAGACCCGTGGCAGATCAGGGCAAGTTAGGAAGGAAGGAGAAGGATCACCAGGAGAAGTGACATTTTTCCTGTTTGGTCAGGTAAATAGGGGCACTTTCCAGTGGGTACTGCTTTTAGCTCCTAATTCACCTGCACACTGAGTACATACTTGGACAAAACACAGTGATGAGAAATGCCTTTCAGCCAAAACCGAAAAGAAGTGTTGCATGAAACCAGCAAAATGAAAGCACAAACCTCTAATTATTTTAATATTGGATAGTGACAGTGTTGTTCTGCGTTAGGAGCACAAACAACCCGTGGCCACAGGTCATGGTTCATTGCCATTTTAGAAAACAGTGGGGCTGGCACAGTGCTGTTCCTGGACAAAACACTCAGGTAATTAAATAAAATTAGCTTTGTGATAAATCAGTTGAACGTAAGTACACACAAGCAAGCAGAGGGTAATACTTTGCTGGATGGGCAGAGCTCGCTGGGTGTTGTTTCGGCACCATTCCCCCTTATCCCAGAAGGTGCTTCTAGCAGAGTGTTGTCTGGGCAACCTTGGGGTGCCCTGGGCTCAGGGTCACTAATAATGACAGGGTTTTATTCCCAATAGGATGTGTCTTGGTAGTGGCGCTAGTGTCACCAGAGGCAATGATGTGTGCGCTGCCATTGGAGGGGGAAACCTGTGCTCAGCAGAATGTCATCTTAGGGAGGATAAAGAGAGTCTAAGTATGTAGGAAAGGGGATTCTACACAAAAAGGAGAGACAAGGGAAAAGAAAGAGGGAAAAAAATTTGGAAAAAAGACGTGAAATAGAAGAGAAGGAAAGGCCCATCCATGTTACATTTAAGCTGTTGTCTCTGTGAAGTGCATGTCCAGCATATGGTGTATGTTAGGAACACCCATGTGTGAGGGTACGGTTCAGTGAATACACTCCCAAAGAGTGTAGAGAGCCTATTTCAGGCTTGGTCCACAACAACCTCCATTCCACTTCTTCAGACTCCTATATATTCTTAATATAAGCACCATAACCTGCACCACTCAATTATTCAATGTTGGTTTTTATGGCTATCTCAGATCTGATTCAAGACTTGAGCCTTTTTGCATTAAGCTGCTCCTCATCTTCCTTGGTGCTCTTGCCACTTGATCAGCATTTTGTTGGCTGGGGTTGTGTAGGTCTGGGGTACTCTGGATGGAGGAGAACCTGAACAACTCTGGTACTGCTGTTTCCACCTTGCTGTTTCTACCTTATCAGGGCATATGCATGCTCCTGGATACAGGCAGGCATGTTCACCTGGGTACCAGATGCAAGAGCAGAGAGAGCCACCTGGGGCTCCAGGGCAGGTTATCTGCAGTGCCCGAGCTTGTGAACCTTCTCAGAGCCAGCCCATCTCGGAAGAAGCCTCTTAACAGCGGTTTGCTTCCTGATCCTTCCTCAGGAAAAATTGACCTCCCTTTCCCTCAGTTGAAGAAAACATTAACAGCAAAGTGTGTAGGAAACAGCAACAAGAGAGATCATTTGTGTCATGGTGCCAAAGTGGAATAAATTAAATTGAGTGGAGTGTCACTGTGTACTTGAAATAAAGCTTTGACTTCAGAGGAACCACTTAAGATTTGTGCTATGATGAATGAGAGCAGAGCTGCCTGGCTTTCACACAGCCTACCAACAGCAAAAAGGGCATTTTCTCGTTAGCACACTGCAGCTGCGCTCCGAATGGGGCAGATCTATTAATAGAGTAAGCGGGCAGTCAGATATGCCCTTCAAAAACCTGCACAGGGCTGTAATTCTTCAGTTTCTAACTCACACATTGCACGACCCAGGGAAATTGTAGAGCTGGAACAGTCTTCATTTCTAGTGTGATGAACAGGATTTTTCACATATTTACATTTCCTCTCTCAGTACCCGTGCTACTATGTATAACTGCAAAATTAATAAAGAGTTTAGGGCTAAAAGGATAGAAACAAAAGGAGGACCAGAGCTGATGTACAGTAAGTCAATAGAATCAGAAGACATTGATCAGTGGAACACAAAATGCTTTCATTGCCTTCAAATGTCAATACTGCAGGGGGAAAAATAGATGTACACAATCGCATACACTCAGCTTAGCTGCTAAACACTTCACAGGCAAAACTCAGTTTTTCTAAGTGTTTTAGAGCTTTTTTTTTTATTGCTTTAGGATGAGTCTATCACCTCAGAAAAACAGGTAGGAGTCAGGCTCTCTGCTGTTAATACAGACTTTTATTGTTGTCTTCTTTTTGTCATTCCTTCTGTATGTCACAATGAGCAGTATTTAGTTCAGATCTCATCAAAAAGTGAATATAGATCCTACTCAATAATAAGAAAACCTAAAGATATTCTTGAAGCAGTGAGAGAGTTTTGTTTAATATAGCTTACCAGTATTATTAGTTTTCTGTATTTCCTGGAAGCTCTAGTCTTTGGTTAAGCACCTGAGTGCCAAGTGTTGCACAAACATAGATGAAAACACTGAACTTGTCCCAAACAGTTTAAAATCTATGTAGTAGAACAAAACACAACAGATTTCTGTAGGCAAATGGAAAAGCGCAAAGCTAATGCAATATTTTTTCTGCTCATGGTGCACTTGCTCAAAAAATTATTAAGCTTTCAGTGGAGAATGGCACTGAGATGTATTTGAAAGTAAGAGACACAATCAAGTCTCGGTGTCAAGTCTAGACACCAAATGATAAGTGATAGATGAAGTATAGTAAGCTATGGGATAGGCTTTGGAAGATGAAGAAACTTAAAAAGGTCAGTAAAAGAATGTGTAGTGCTGGAGACACAATGCAGATGAGAAACAGCAGAGATGAGCCTTACACAACACCCTGGAGGGCTACTAGCTGGGTAAAATCAGAGAAAAGCAGAATATAAATCAAGGACACTGAGCCCAAATGACAGTGTTAGCTATGTGAGGATGGGAAAGGTGCTACCTTAGAGATGTTATAGAGTAAGAGTCTATAAAAACTCCAAGTAACCAGGATATGAGATTGAGGGGGAGGGTTCATCTTAAGTACCATTATGAAATTTCCTTATTTGCTTCTCAACTCTCTACATAAGCTGGCTGATCCCTGCCAGGTGCCCCAGCTGTCAGTGCAAATTGCTGACGGTCTTCAAGTTGTTCTAAATTTAATTCTTTAAATGCTTTAAATGCCATTAGGCCTTGTGCCTTTATCCTGTCTGAAGATTGTCTGAGATTTACTTTGCTCCTTTTCCTTGGGATTGAAGCATCACCACAAAACCCATGGTTGAAATGCAATTGCCACTGATGTCAGTTGAAGTTTGGGGCACTGGGTTCAGTGGGTTCAGCTCTGTTTCCCTCCTTTTTGCCATCTGTATTTTAATGAAGGTTCTTTGCCTGAGATCACTCTATGGGCTTTTTAAAGTTTTTCACTGACTGTGACTCAGTGATGAAGACAACCTTCCCTGCATCCTCTGCCACTGGTTATTAAACATGCAGCCTGGGGACTGAAGCCACAGGCTTTGCCCCTGTGCTTTTGCAGCCGCCCTGCCATGCTGGTAGTGCTCATGGATGCGATTCATCTGACCACAGATGCCAACATCTAGATCTGAACAAGTGCTGAGATTCCTTCACCATTAATTATTTACTGTAACCCTACAGTAACTCCTAAAATAGATCTTGTAATTTTTTTCCTTAAAAGTGGCTGTTTCTCTCACTAAGAATAAATGTGGCCTGGGGTGACATCTACCTCATGGGCATCCAAAGTCATGTGAGATGAATTCCACCCTATACAACCAGTCTTTCGTAGTGAGATTAGAGAATGAAGATGAGAGTCAGCAGGATGGAGAGTGGAATATTTTGTATCTTTGCTTTCACTCATGTGCCCCTTTCATTAATGTTTTTGTGACCAAGTCATCGTTTCATCCAGATGTTGAGAACAAGGCTACAGCAGGTACCTGCTGGAGGGGGGATGTTTTCAGTCAAAAAGAGGGATCTGAGCATATTCCCAGCATTACTGGGGACAAATCTAACCTGCCAAGTAAAATATATGTTTATACATTTTAGTGTTTGAACATAATTTAATGGTTATTACCATCACATTTTCTACAAAAGAAAGTCCCATTTCCCTCAGTATGAGTCTTCTCCCGGTTTAATTTTAATGTTTCTTCATAATCTTCATTGTGTTTTTCATTTCTTGGCCCATCTCTAGTGTCTTTTCTACCTTTCTTTTCTCTGCTGCCAAAGTGAATCTTCAGTTTCCCTTCCATATTCCCACTCTCTCCTCCTTAGAATTCCATTTTTCTTTCCACATTTCCTCCCTTGGTCACACCTCTCCCTTCACTCCAGCCTTTCTGCCCTTCTCCCTCTTTTTTCCTCTGTCTTACTGAGAATTTTCTTTCCTTTCTTTCCAATTCCCCCTCTCCTTACTTCGCTCTCCCAGCAGCATGCTTTTGGAGCAAAGTCGGTGCTGAATTTTAACACCTGCAACCTGTTGTGCAGAAGACAACTTCACACCAATGGCCAGGCTGCTGTGCCACCACCTCGTGCCTCAACCACATTTTCTGCCATACACCCATTGTTCATCTTTGCATGCTTGCACCCCTGCCATCCCCTGCCTTTCCTCTTCTGCCAAACTGTGCACGGCTGAAATGGTGGCAGCAGTAAAAAGGTCTCTGCTGCTCCGATCTGTGTGTCCTGAGGGGACAGGGCATTGACCACTGGAACACTGCCTTAACATAATCAATAATGCCGAGTGACATGCCAACCTCACACTGGCCAACCAGGGATATCTTGGGGTATTTCCTCATTCTCCAGAGAGAAACAGCTATTTGTTTAATAGAGGCTATTGCCCAAAAACATCGCTGTGCCTCACTCAGACTGCCACGCTCCAGGAGAGAGGAGCTGGGAAGCCTGAAGCCGGCTGTGGGGAGCTCTGGAGCCTGGAGGCCATCTTAGCCCTGTGTAGAAGGTAAGCAAAGGTATTTACATGCTTCCCTCAGCATTAAAAAGCAAAACTTTCTAAAACCCTCTCAAAAATTAGAAGCTTGCTCTGGCCACTTTGCTTAATGAAGCTGTAGAAAGTGCTTTTGTTTGCTGAATTAATAAAGTGTTTTGAGTGCTTCTGGCAATCTAGAGTGTTTTCCTAAGCTGTAATAACACGGTCAGATCCTCTGATGTACACAGGTAGCAAAGCGGCATTGATTTTGGTGGAAGAGGCGCTCGCTAGGTCTGGTGATTGATGTAAGTTCTCCTTGTAGTTTGAAGTGGTATTGAGATAGGTCAGAGAGAATGGGCTGCAAAACCCCTGTTCTTCCAGCCAAAGCAGCGTCATGTTGCTTTGCATTGGGCGAGAATTGGGCCCTCTGGCTATGTACGAAAAATGCAGAAGAGAATTTCTAACTCTCCTACAAGACTTAGCTTTTATAGAAGGAGGCCAGGCTGTGCCTGTGCTTGTTTGCTTCTCTCTGGGGATGGGAAGTGGGTGAGGTTGAACAAACACATGGAAAAGCAAAAGCTGAAATGAGACAGGAAATTAGACAGGCAAAAGTCAGTGTAAAAAATAGCAAATGCATTGGGTATTTGAGAGAAAGATGGGTGAAATACCCAATATTCTTTCCATTTCCCTCCTCTCCCTCCCCGCTTCATCCTTTATTTGCACATGTTGGTCTGCTTAGATTTTTATCTCTTTGAGCTGGGGCTTTTTCCAGAGGCTTGCAAAATGCCCTGCCCAACTTTCAGCACTATATAAACAATAGATAATGACTGTAAACCAAGAAGCATCTCTGTTAAAAATGTTCCCTTCTGGAATAGTTTAATGCCAGTTAACTTGCTTTAAAGCTGGATTTAAAAGCATGACATGATTGCAAATTGCTCAGAAGAAAAAGCATATAAGCACAGTGCTCTTATTAAACTTGTAGCAGCAGAGAGCAATGCAAACTTTTTGCTATAGAAATGCAAACGCAGAAGAAATCTCTGTCAGTCTCAGCTACCTCACAGCAATATCCCATAAAGTCTTTCTGTTTTCCCTCTCAGTTATAGAGGCCTGAGGACATTGGTCTGTCTTCATGCCTTACCTCACCTGTTCGCTGTCTTCGTTCTGTCAACGAAACCACTTTCAGTGTGTCTCTGGCTTTCTCAAATATCTTCATACTGTCTTTCACCTGGACTTTTTGGTTGGGGAACCCAACCTTGATTGATTTCTGTACTCCTAGCCTGCTTAATACCTTCTCAACAGCAACTTCTGTCACAAAACTCTCAGGATTAGCCAATGCATATGACTAAATTGAGGGACATTTCACTGTTTACTGCCTTGGTTATTACAAAAACTGTTTGCATGTAGCAAGCGTAGACACATGCACGTGCATGGCTGCATGTATGCATGTATAACACGGGTGTGTGTACCAAAATGGTGTGTGTCCAGATCATCTTCCTTCTCTTACATTTTGTAACTTGCAAAAAGAGCAAAGCCATCTTTGTCACAAACTCTCAGCTTTCTCTGAGGACAGAAACCCACACATTAATATTTTGTATTTTTATACATTTGAAAGCCTTGAGCTGGAGCGAAGCTATAATAAGACATGATGAAGAACTTGTGATCAGTTTATGCCATATAGTTGATGGCAGTGTGAAAGTTCAACAGTCTCTGACCCAGTAGTCTGAACTTTCCAATCATCTGATGTGGAGAAATACTTGTGGATCCACTTTTGTACTGACCAGTCTTTTCTCTTTGGCTAGAGATCACAGTGTGGGTGCAGTATGAGCTGAGATTGTTCACTTTGATGAAGAGGGATCTAGTAGCAGCCTACAACAAACTTGGAAGGGAATGACAGAGGCGATGGAGTGGTGGGAGAGGATATAACGAGGAGCGACAGCCATGTTTACAGCTTGGGAGATTGAGGTTGGACATGAGGAAAGACTTTTTCACCGAGAGGTTGGGGCAGCCCTGCAACAGGTCACCCAGAGATGGTAGCCACCCTTGGGAGTTTTGAAAGCTCAGCTACATAAAGCCATGGCTGACACAGAGACCTAGTGCTGGTGGTAGTCCTGCTTTCGGCAGGAGGTCAGACTGCAGACCTGCAGAGATCCCTTTCAACCAGCACTTCATTTATGTTGATTCTTTGATTTTAAAAGAATACTGGTGTGAAATATTAAGCTTCTGTTTTACACATTATGGCAGATCTCTGAAAATGAGGTGGGATGACTTTGTGACCTGCCTTTGGCAAAAAGCCACAGGATTAGACATGCTTCCAGTTTTTTGGATATTTTAGGGTGGGTGCCAAACAGCCTTGTAGCTCACAGTTATCTACCCTTACCCACTGAATAAGCACGTCACAGGAAACAGTAATGAAAGTTTCTCCAATTCTTGCTGACAGTGTATTTTTGACTGAAACAGAGAAAATGCAGACAGTGAGGCTCCCCTGCCTGCCCCAGTGCCAAGGCAGGGTTGAACATGCATGGCATTCAGGGCTGTCATTTCCTGCTCTTCTAGACCCTCAGGAAATTTCAAATCAGCTTCCCAAGACAGTGGTCCCAGACAGCCCAATGCATCCAGCTCCCCTTCCACCCAAGGCCTTAGTCCCACCATGAAGGCTGCCAGCCAGGGTACCAGTTTGTGTGCCCATGGTTTTGTTACTGATGTTCCTGATGGACAGACAATTGTCCATTAACAACTAAAATGAAACTCTCCGTTCGTTTCATACCAGCACATGTTTAGTGCTGCCAATTTAAAATAAACTCAATTAAACACTCCAGTTTTTAACAGATCCATTTTAAATAAAATCTGTGAAGGGAACAGGCTCTGTAGAATAGGATTATCTGTGTAAGTCCTAACTGGAACTTTTCTTGCTTCAAAACTGATTCCTCTTTCATTAAAGAAGAAAACCGGTGAAATTCCATGCTCCCTGTGCTGCAGTAACCCAAACCTTCCTGTGTCTTTCCTCAGCAAAGAGCTACCATGTGCACAGGGAAGTGTTCAAAGTGTATTGGGATCACCCTGTTCCCACTGGCGGCATGTGCCATAGTCTCCAACATCCTGCTGTACTTCCCCAATGGACGAGTTCTGCAGCTCAGTGAGATAACTGATCTGGTCTGGTTTTTCCATGGCATTCTGGGAGCTGGGATACTGGTAAGAGAGAAGTGTTGCTACTGTTTCTTATGGGGTTTGTTTTGTTTTGTTTTAAATTCAGGGCTAAGAAAATGTCTGTTAACAAAAAAAAAAAAAGCCACAGAAATGTGTTTTGCATAAATACGTGAACAGCTTAACTGGGAAATTGGGTACAGGACTGAGAAAGTGCATTCAAAACTTAAGAAGACCCTAATCACAGGAATACAAGGTATTACTGAAATAAATATCAGTACTCCAAGTCAGGAGGAAGAAATAGGACTGAATTCTCACTGTGGATAAAGCTGACATGGGTGTTTATCCTCCATGAGTCAAAGCAAAGCTGAGGTCCTAAGCTCAGCTGGAGGTGGTGAGTTTTCACTATTGTCTGCATCCCCTCATTACTCCTCTAACTGATTTTATGCTCACATAATTCACAAAAAATATTAAGGGCAAAACTGAAACATGTTTCAGTAGGTGTTCATTAAAGACCTATCCAACACTCAACTAATGAGGAGCTGTAAACGGCTTAAATCCCAAATGCCCCCTGTGTTCCCACACACTGACTTACCTCCTTTTGGATTTGATCTGGTTTGTATGTGCTCTTCCATAACCAGCTCTCCATTCCACCACTCAGGAAAGATAGCTTTTATCTGAATATCCATAACGAGAAGGGAACATTCTAACAAATACTGATCTTTCCAGTTCATTAGAAAGCCTGCTCCCTTTACTCTCTTCTAATTATCCACCCAAGCGCAGATAAGAAGCCAAGCAAGTAGCATGCATATGACAAGTACTGGCTGTTATGCAGCCTAGGCAGATGGTAGACTGGCATGGAGCTGGCTACCTGCGCATCAAAAAAAAGAATGTTTATGAATAATTAACAAATCTTGTTCACAGTCAGGCTATGATGCAGCTACCACTTAAGTCCATGGAAAAGCTACAATGGATGTGGTTCAGACTCATATTTCCCAAAGCAGAAACGTGGTATGTGATCATTCAATAAATTGTTCTTCACCAGCAGCTTGCCTGCTTCTTCTTCCAGCTACCACTTGGGCCTATTACTCATGCTGAGCTTGAACGTAAGAATAAGTTTGTGGAGGGAAGCCTAAAGGAAGCAGTGGAACTACATGAGAGACCTATGGAAAATTCGTATCACTGCAAGCCCAGGAGTCATTGGCGTTCAATGAAAGGAAAGGCAGATGTTAGGCATGAGAGCGTCACAGGCTCATTGAAAACGTGCCTTCTTTTAAGGCCTCCACGCAGACTTGCCTGTGGCCAGCACTGCATACATCAAAAATGAGAACAGCAAGTGAGAGAGGAGGAAAAATTTGCATTGGGCTTCAAAACACAGCATTAGGAGTAATTATTGATCCACAAACAATGCTGATGAGTGTATGTTTTCCAGAAAACAGCATGACAAATGCCCACAGGTGAAGAGAAGGGGAAAGAAAGTGTTATCATCAGCTCCATTTTCCAGGTAGCTGGAAGCATGGAAAAATGAAGACTGGCTTCTGGGCCTCCTAGGGAACTAAGCAAGGGGCAGAATGCCCCATGACTGGAGCCTGGTCTGCATCCTGACTCCACAATGAGGACAGAACAGGCTGCAATGCGTTTCCCCATGCACCCAGCTTCTCCCCAAAGGAAAGTCGGGGAAGTCATGCCAACAGGTTGCCCAATCTTGGAGAATCCCCCTGTAACCAGGATGCAGCCTCCAGAGCCAGGACAGTGGGGGAAACCTGTGAGCCAGAAAACTTGCCTCCACCTGGGAACTCCATCTGTAGACCAATACCTAGATCATCAGAGCACTCTTTGGCTGAGCAGCCAGCCCCACCCTTTCCTCTGCTGCTTCTCTAATGGAAATTTATATGGCGTGAAAACCTCTCCATTTCCTTATTTCAAAAGTTTAGGGTGTAAAGAGAGCAAGACTGGCTCCATGTGTCATAGTAAAGTTGTTCCTGATGGAAAGGCTATGTGCAACACTGAGAAATGCCTGACTGAGCCATGGCTCACACGCAGCCTTCATTTTACTGACAACAGCCAAGTCTAGCAAATTCTTAAACCCATGTCAAAAGGCAGGTGTTTACGATCAAGCACTGCAAAAAAAGACAGCTGCCAAGCAAACCATTCATCCTGAGCCAGGGTAATAAATGCAACAAAGGTGTTCACAGATTAGATGGGAAACCTCCAAAGAGGAAAGATAGACCTGGAGGAAAGGGAGTGTTGGTTTGATGGACAGAGGTATTAGCTCGCCTCCTGAGTGCCAGACTATGGCATGCTGAGTCTGAGGCTGCCTTGGGGATCACCTGTGATTATTTAAGAGCTGACTTTTTTCTAGGAAGAGAAACATCTTTTTAACTTCAATGCTATACATCTGCAGGCCTTCAGCTGTGGTCCAGTGACCACTGCAGATGCTGAAGGATGCCTCTGTGGTGTGCATAAAATAGAGCAAATCCTTTGAAAAATATTTAGGGTACTGCAACTCTGAGCAGGTTTCATAACGCTGTCCTACACAGTCTAACAGAGATTCTCACGCTACACACATAAATTCCCCAGGCTTCATTCACCATGGACATGCTGTTCTTCCTGCCCTACATGGGACAATATCTCTCCAACATCTAGTCAGGCAGTTTTTACAGCTTTTAACTTTTTTGTTTGTTTGTCCTTGGGGTTCTCCTTCTTTCATTAACTTTATGGGGACCACAAAAGCTTTATTGCCCTCTAGCTACCAAACTAAATGCAGCTTTTCCTATCTCCAGATTGCCTCTGTAAGGTGGCATTATATCCTGAGACACAGACAGTTACTGACTTCATTTTATCAATCCAGCTCCACCTGATAATTACCATGGAGAAAGCTGATGTGAACTGGGAGTTCCCTCATAAGAGAAATCCATTTTGTAGGTTTTCCAGAAGCTTATCACAAAGAGCCCAAGTCAGATGTGTTTCAGAAGTTTAAAACCAATTTCCCAATTACAATCCAGAGCAGGATGCTTGGAAGATTTAAACTGACATAAGCCTTACGCTGGTGATGCTTCTTTTCTGAGCAGAAATTCCATTTTCTCAAAACTGACACATTTGTTCCTGAAAAAAAAAAAAAAAACAACAAAACCCTGCTGAAAAGAAGCAGTATAGCTTCAGCAAGCAGAATTACTGTACCAGAAACTTGACAGCCAGCTGTAGCTGTAATCCCACACTTCTTCCTGGGCTACTCTTCAGCAAGCTCCAACATTTAAGGAGGTGTAACTCACAGAAAAGAGGCAGAAGGTGATTTGCATTTGAGGAACAGGATGCCCCAGCATCTAGACTTTAAAACCCATCCCAGGAGAAGTACTGCATGCTAATTCAGCTTGTGCTTTTCTTACAGGTTATTTTGCCGGCATTCATGATGCTGGGTGCAGGTGGAGCAGGATGTTGCGCTAACAGATGTGGGGTAAGTAGATATTTATGTGTTGAAATGGCACTATGGAGTTTGCACAATAGCTCTTACATGGCTGCTCAGCAGGTGGAAACGTTCAATGACAAACCATCACACCACCATCAACAGCCATGTCAGGGAAATGCAGAAGAGAAGCTTGATCTACAGCGTCCCTGGGCTGGGGCTGAGAGCTCAGTTAGCCAACAAGAATGTCATGATATTGCAGCCACTGACGTGAGGGAAATCATACTCAGCCAGGGCAGATGCTGGAGCATTTAGGCACAACGCTGAGGGCAGAGGGGTGTGAAGTTGCTTCACTTCACCTCACATAAAGATATGGCTTCAGCTTCCTCCTGCTCAAGGCAATCCTAAAGATTGAGACAGCTGCCTCTTCCTTCTGCTTTCACCTGGTCCTGTTTCCTCAACACCCTTCCATGGCAATTTGCTTTTCTGCAGGTTCATCCCTGCTTACCGTAGGGACAGATAGGTCCACTACTTTGCAGGCCCGTGCTCAAAGCCTGAGCTGCTGCGGCTGGCACTAGGGAGACAGTGCTGCTTCCTGGAGGCTGGTCCCCAGGCTTTGACCTGTAGCACACATTTGCCCAAGCATTATGCACATGAAAGGTGCAAATGCAATTTGGGCTCTCTGTCATCCAGAGAAAAGCCAGAGAGACTTTTTCCCTTGATAATTAAGAATATTATAAAGCAACATGTTATACATGCATCTCCATTAATCCTCAAGCCCTAGGCACAGACTTCTGTGAGGCTATCATTATTAGCAAGAATAAAATGACTCCAAAATTATTTTTTTAGTCTGCATCCTTCCCAGAAGCAGCCTGGAATGAGAGATTCCATACAATGAAGCATGTCTCTTCTGTACTCTTCAATTAATATTTAGTTTGATCCATTACAAGACATTTTACATCTTCAAGACATTTTACTTAAGTTAATTCATTATTCATATTACATTCTACAAAAATAACATTCTTCATTAGGATGTCAGCAAGTACATCCCAAGGGACGTGTCATTACATTGATTTTACCAAATGTCACATGCATAGAGAGGATGCTATGGATGGCCAAGTAGGATAGCTGCAGAGCTGAGGTGTGAGTCTAGGCGCTCTGAATCCAGTGCCTGAGCCAGCTGCTTCTCCTGATTTTGAGTGATGTAGAAAGTGGTGGTGAAAGACAGCTGTACTGCGAGTTTTCCCATGCTCTGCTGAACGTGGTAAGTCACAAGGGGAAATCCAGCTGAACTGGGCTCAGTTCACCCAGCATTTCAGGTCTCCCTTCTCCATCCTTCTTCCCAACACTAAAAATTACAGAGTCGAGAGTCAAACTTCCCCAGACAGGCTAGCTTCACTCCCCCAGCCCACCGATGCAGGTGGTAGCACAGTGACAACTAGTAGCCCACATCTGCAAACCCCCACACTCCTCCATTTCCCTCCACCGCCCTTTCACTGTCTGAGCCATTCCTAGCAGCAGCACATGGATGACAGGTATCCTGTCTGCACCTTCGTATCACTGATCAGATACCTACAAGCTGCTCCTCCTCTTCCTTATTTGCCGCTATAAAGGAATACAATAGACATTGTTGAGAAAGTAGTTTGATTATGTGCTATGGTATTTGTGTAAAGAGAGCTAGCTGATGGCCGGGTGATGAAACTTCTCAAGCCAAACTAGAGAATAGGCTCTGTGAGGACAGTATATCTTTGAAATTGTTGTCTTCTGGAACTGTGGGAATCGCCCACCTCTTCGGTGTGGAAAGGGGTGAAGCTCTACAAGTCACTCTGTGGTTTAAAGAGAATGTGGCTCAATGTAGAGATGAGATGGCGACATGAGCAAAGAGCAAGTGACTATGAATGGCACTAAAAACATCCATTCCCCCTGCACAGCTCTTGGGGAAGAGTGATTTCCAAGCATGAAAAAAGAGGTGAGTATTGCAGGGAGATTTGAATGCTAATGATGTTTTTCTTCAGAAGAAGAAACCTCAGGGAAACATTGTCTTGGGAATAGTGGAAGGAAATGCACAGACATCCACGGCAGGGTCACTCAGATGCTCTGACTGTATAGGCTGTATACCCAAGGCAGGGTATGGTGCAAATCATCAGGCACTGGAGAGCAGAGGAGCCCTGGAACTGGTTCAAACATGCACAATGTCAGCACCCAAGGTGCTAGATCTCCTTGTGAGGAGGGTCTGGGTGGACCTGCCACGGCATCCTCAGCTCTTGGTGGCTTGTCCACCAACTTCTACCTACTGCCAGAGGAATAGCCCACACTGGAGCTACTCAGGAGTCTCTGTAACCCAAAGGTTAGTTTGTCCACCTTTCTGCTTTGGGGACCTTAGGTATAAAATTATAATTTACACTGAATACTCAGCGTTGCTTTTCATAAGAAAAAAAAAAAAAAAACAAAAAAACAAAAAACAAAACTAAAGAACTAATACTGATCAGAATTATTATTCAATCAGAACATAACCATTTTCCTCAGGGTAGGGACTCTATCCTATTATATTTTGTGCAATCCCTGTTTTAATTTTTTCAGACTGCATCACAGACTTTACACACTGCTAAAGTACCAACAACAGTAATAGTAATTACTAAATTTCTTATGCTTTTATTCACCTTATTGAGTTCTCCAGTTCACAGTGATTATGTGCTGCATTGAGTAAGTTTTTTCATTAATCCATTTTACATTGTTGCCTGCAAACATACCTAGATGGTTTCTTGCCCTTGCATTACAAAGTAATGATTTCAGAAAGTAACAGATTTAAAAAGCTTCTGGGTCTTGCAGCTTAGCATGTATATGTCTGAAAGCACCCACTGCACTGGCACGAGGAAAAAAGGACCCTTAAAATCCAGCTTCTGTCATTACGTCAGCAAACAACAGTATTTCTCTCTAAGCCTTCTAAGAGTTACTAGTAAAACAATAATAGCCATAGCAGCTTTCCAGACAAACGAACCTAGATAAGCAAAGATACTTGGATAACCAGACATATTAATTCCACAAAAAAACATCTGCAGACAAAGAAACAGAGAAGAAAGAAATGTGCGTGAAACAAGAAACAGGGCAATAAAGAGCAGCACAAGCTGGGGCAGGAGGAACTTGGTAACTTCACCAAAGCAGCTGATGCAAATGCTCAAAGAACGAATGCTAAAAGTCTTTATCAGCTCACCAGAGACTGTCTGGTTTTGTGAAGGATAAAGCAGGGAAAACATTAAAAGAAAATCAGCAAAAATGATCAGCTAAACCTTTGCAAGAGGTAGAGAACAAGCCAACACCTTGGGAAGCTAATTTTAACAAACTCAAGCATCCCAGCTTAGACCTTATGTTGCAACTGAAGACACAAATGAGGAAATAAAATATTTCAAAAATAAAGGTGATAAATAAAGATGGTACAGCTAGGGAAAATGCTGAAAGTTTGAGATGATGTGATCGTTAATAAAATTGTTGGATTTCCATAGAATATAGGACAAGCCTCCAGAAAAAAACTCCAGAAAAGTAGATATAATATGGAAATGCCACTGTGTGTCTAGAAAATGCCCAGGAGAGCCAATTTAACAGCTTCAGCAATTTCAGACTCCCCTCTCAGTGACAGTCTTTGTCTGTATAAACATGTGCACAGTAGAGGAAATTGGTGAGATGAAGCTAGCCATACAGCAAAGAGATTTCAAATGAGAAAATCATGTGTCAAAGAATAGTCATCAAAGACTGCACTGATGAGTACTACTAGTACTAGTACTAACCACTATCATAAAACATAGTAATAGCAAAAGACTATTTGACTTTTTCTATCATAATTGTCTTTGGGATGTCCATACTGCTGTGCTGTGCTAAAACTAATCGTTAACATAATTAAGATGCTTCAACCAAGATGCAGAATGCACAGTTGAAGTAAATGAGAAAATAGGTGGGGAGAAGTGGTTCAGTGTAGGCAGGAGTTCCAGACAGAGTATCTCCTTCACCACAAGGCATGGCTGGTGATCTTATTATGAAAGACAGTGCACCAGCTAAAACCCAGCACTGCTTTGGTTTGGAATAACATACTAAATTACCTACATTTTGCTGACAATGAAGCTCTGCTAAGAGGAAACTCAGCCAACAATGCAGATAAAGACGAAAAGGATGTCCAGCTTTGCAAAAAAAGACAGTTATTAATCAGTTATGATGAAATAAATCTCATGAGAAATCCCAGCAACTTCTAACTACTCAAGGATTGCTTTAGAGGCAAAAGGAAACACAAAATGAGTCAATTCACACACTGGCAGAGTGCAAGATTGCACAGCAAGCAATAATGTCATCAGCTGGCAAGTTGGAAACTGCATTCACCAGCTGGAACATGTTTGGATGGTGAATAGGTTTCAAGATTATGTCACAAATCTGCAACGTGGATGGTGGATATTCCCATTTGACTCTGTAACGCAGCACTCTGAGGAGCAACTGGCATTAGGAGAAGCCTTCTGCCTTCCTGGTGGGCTATTAGATTTCACTGGTATTTGCTGCCAACAGTGAAATGTTGCCAGAGGTATTTGGCTTCAACCCAAGTCATGGACGGGAGTGTTTCCCATGTGCTTCCCCAGCTGTGCCTCTGCCCTGATTCCAAAGCAGTCTTACTGCCCTGCTCCTAGCCCGGGTCTCCCCCTGGCTCCATCGGCCTGCTCCAGAGTTTCCTTTTCTCTTTTTCTTCTCAGCAGAGTTGTGAACAACCACAAGCAGGGACTCTTAACAAGACTAGTGGGAAGCCTGTCCCAGATGCAACACTAGTAGCACCCACCGGAGATACTTGTTTCTATATACAAACAGCACCCAGATACACTCCATCCATTGATATAGAAGACTACCCCAAAACAGAGCAAAGGTGATGTTTCTGTGGGAGTGGCCAATGTAAAATGTACAGGTGCATTACATATAATTCAAAGTCACTGCTGGCTCATTGCCACACGCAGCACAATTAGATTTCTCAACATGAGCAGTGGTAACCACATGCCATGCTGATGCAAAATGAAGGAAAGCAGCAACAAGAAAGGCTCTTTTGCATTCTTCATCAATTAGCAAAAACAACTAATGCATCTTCTATTGCTTTCATACCTGGTTTGGTAGTTGCTTGTTAGCTTCTGTTGGTACAAGGGCTGAGAAATGTGTTCTTGATGAAGAGGTGGAAATGCGAAGGCACATGATGTGGATGACATCAAGCCAGTACTGGCTTCATATTGGCTTTTTGAAAGAAGGTCACCAGATTTTTCATAATTGATTGGTCAAGTATAAAACTCTGAATAACTAAAGCTCTGGGCTTACCCACTTTCAAAAGTAAAACAAACACAGTCTGCAGTCCTTTCACATAGCTGCACCAGTCAGAAAATGTAAACTATTTTTCATTCCCACAAATACACTGTTATTAAAAGTTTCAACATCTGGTAAGAAACAGATAAAGATCATTTCCTTCTCATTCAGTGTAAGCTTTCCATGCTACTCAATGCCTCTGTGCATGCAACGTTGCAGATCTTTTCCCTTTCAGATGCTGCTGTCAGTGGTCCTGGCTGTGCTGGGATTTGCAGGAGGAGCGTACTGTGTGGTCATCTCTTCACTGGGGCTGATTGGGGGTCCTCTGTGTGACACAGGTGATGGAGAATACCTCTACCCTTTCAGGAATGACAGTCTGGAGTGAGTATGATTTACAAGCTCCTCCAACTTTGCTTTCCCTAATCTCCCCCCACCCTGCCCTCATTTTTTTTATAACAAATTTGAATTTTTCCAAAGTGAATTGATGGTCCACCTGGTCTACAAATAAATTCATAATTTCTCTGAGCCAGCATGTTCCAGCTGGTAATTTCTTTGACCAATAGAATCACAGAATCATTAGGTTGGAATAGACCGCTAAGATCATCAAGTCCAACCGTCTACCTAATACCACCGTGCCCACTAAACCATGTCTAGAAGTGCTACATCAACAAGTTTTTTAACATCTCCAAGGATGGTGACTCCACCACTTCTCTGGTTGGCTTGTTCCAATACTTAACAACACTTTGGGTGAAGAAAAGTGACCAAGGATCATCTTTGGGCAAACTGCCTGAGTTTCTTCTGTTGTGCTTGTCAGCAGCTCCTTGTGCAAGTTGCACTATGCTTTCAAAAGGCTGCTGAGCTATGGCTCCCACTAGAGTCAAAAGGAAATGTTTGATAAGTATGCCACATTAATCTGTTAAATCACCATGAGGCTACTCTACCTACTTCTGAAAAGCAAAGCAAAAATCTTTTCTAACTCTTCAACGTTAACCTTGGCAACCACGCTCTTCAAGCCAGAGCTATAGATGATGAGTGACAGGGCTGAGATACCACAGCAGGAATGGAGAATATGGAGACACATTTTAAAACCATTAGGGACTTCTCCATTTGGTTATTAGTACTGCCATAAAACAAAAGGGAGATTCTTGTGCATGCAACAAAGTACAGATGTGGCTCTCTTCCCTAGTCATCAATTGCATCTCTGCAAAGGCAGTTCTGAAAAGCATCATCAGCTTTTACCAATTATAGTAGGATTTGAGACTTTGTGCAATCAAATTCAGAAAATATAATACCAGAAAACACAGAAAGCATTCTCAAATTTTTGTTTTCTAATACATTGCCAATTATTTTTCTCTGTCACAGAGACAATTATTTGTTCAACCAGACAACATGGAGCATTTGCAAGGAACCTGAAAACATCATCCTTTGGAATATTGTCCTTTTCTCTATTCTCCTGGCCATTGGTGTGATTGAAGCTATTCTTTGTTTTATTCAAGTCATCAATGCACTTACTGGCTTCATATGTAGCACATGTATGAGGAAAAGAAAGGTTGGTATGCAGTAAAAGGTATCAGAGTGCTTTACATTCTTATCACTTCTGTTTTTCAGGATCTGGGAATGGTATACGATCAGAGAGATCTGCACAGCCCCTGAATGAGCTGCTCTGGGGAGCTGAGGCAGTATAGATGCATTTGCACGCTCTCTCTCTCTCTCCCTCACATTATAGTCAGGGACAACCCAATCCTCAGATATTTTGAAACAGCAGAGTGGTGTGATGTATTGACATACTCAGTTGCATGGTTGTGTACCTATTCAAGAAGCCTTTTTGATAAAGTGTAATGACCTCCCAGCATCTGTAAGAGAAAGAGATGAGAAGTAGAGGTGTTTTCAGTTGGTCAACGGTAGTAAAAATGTCCTTTTATGAAATAGAAGAAAACCTCTTTCAAGTTTCATTTACCAGCTTCCTTTTCACTGTTTATTTTCATTGTACAAGCTGCTTGCAGTAAGTCTGATACCCCTCTGGAATATTAATTAATCATCTCTCATTCATTGCCTTTCAGACAAATATTTCCGGAATGTGAATGACCTACAGGGAATGCCAGGGCAAACTGCGAGCTGCCGATTCACATACAATAACGATAGTGCACTGTGCTGTATTTATGTGGGGATGGCAAAGAAAGCCCTAAATGTTCAGGAGTTCCGTGGGGCAAAATGATTTTTTTATAAAGAAGTCAGGATGGAAAAAGACTAGATCATCTAGATCTGAGACTCCAGATTTTTGTCTCTCTAAATATTCCTGCTAAATCTCAGGTATTGGCAAAAACACTAATCTGGTTGGTCCTGACTGCCATACTTGTGCATAAAACACAAAGTTCACCACTTGCCATCTTGTGTATATGGGAAACAGAACCGTTGTTAATGTGTACATTTATCAGCTGCATGAAGCAAGCGCTCTCTGGCTGGATGTAAATAACCCCCCGTTCCCTCCAAATCCCACCTTGAGCTCACCTGTCTATTCCTATTAACTTGCTACCCAGGCACTCGTGCTTTTCAGCCTCCATCAGCCTCCCTCAGCCAAATACCCTTGTGCTCATTTGGTAGCTTGCTATCATGTCTGACAAAGCTCAGTGCACTTCTACATCAGTTCTTCAGGAGCATCTGAGAGACGTGGTAGCCCTGGAGGGGCATTTGCATCAACACAGACAGTAGGGTTTGGAGCAAGAGTTTAACACTGTCTGGTTTAACTAAAGGGACGAGAACCTCAGCAGCAATTTTGCCCTCACAAGACTGCATAGGAGTCTCACTAATTTCCACACAGGTCTGTAGGTCTGTTCTAGAATAGACCACGTGGACAAGCAATTAACTGGTAAAGATAAACATTAAATCAATAAAGGTAGTAATTATGTGCAGCTTAGTAACAAGTAAGAGATATAATCTGAAAGGCAACAAATTGCATCAGTCTTAGTGTTACAGCAACAGCAAACCCAACCAGGAACTGTGTAATTCCCCGTCATCACTCAAGATCAAGCCCTTGATGCTAAAGCCTGTGACTGGCAAATTTCAGAAACCGGATCACTTCAGTAACTTCCTCAAAAGTTAATTCTTGGACATGCCACTGACTTCCCTGAGTCAGCCAAAATGTAAGCTAATCTTTATCCATCCTGAAGGCATGATGCAGTTACAAAAATCTGAATATAATTAAAGTACTTCGAGTCTATTTTTCAGAGACATTTATGTTTTCTCAGTCAAATGTTGTTCATATTTCTGCATTGTAGCATGGGACAAGTTATTTGAACACAGTTATTGCAGACACACATGGTAGTTTGTGCTGTCCTGTAATGCAGCACACAAACCCCTTTATACAAAATACGGAAGAAAATGCCAGTTGTACTAAGATGAGGAGCACTTATACACTACCTTGGAGCATAGCTTCACCCCTAGAAGGAAATTTGATGATAAAACTTCTGTTAAAAAAAGCATAAGACTTGTTGAAGTTTGCAATCATGACTAGGTGCATCCAAAGCTGCCAGGTGGCTTAAAAAGCTCTTGTTCGTTGTCAGCAGTGAAGCCTGGACAGTGCTACCATATAAAGTGGACTTTATCAAAATAAAGCCAACTGATTCAACCAGGAAAAGAGTCAAGGCGGCAGCTAGAAATAAAGATATTCAGCATGTAGCCAAACAAAGAGAGATGCACCAGCAGAGGGGCTCTGTGAGCTCGTCATAGCCCCTAAATATCAGCCCTGCCCTTATTTTTTAGTTTTGTCTCCCTGACTCTCATCTCTATGATAAAGCCAGTTTGGGCTGTGCCAGCACTGGGAGAGGGAGAGGTATCCACTGGCACACTCCACCTCCAGCACAGGCAAGTAAATGCACTGTACTGCTGCCATCTGCTTGTTCCAAGCTGTCCTGCCCTGGGGATGTTTAGTGTCATGTCTGTGAGCTAATGGGGACACCCTCTGTCCTGTCAACTGTGCAATCACTGGCCTCACTGATATATTAAATATTACATATTAAATATTGTTATTCTGAAGCTGTTTTCTGGCTTGATTTGTGTGACCTAAAGGACTTGTGACTTCAAACTAGCTCTGGTAGGAAGAGACATGGAATAACACATAAAGTAGAGTTAAACTCATCCTGTCTAACTTGAACCACTGAAAAGGCATCTTTTCCGGGGTAGGCATTAAGCCACATAGTCCGTGGAGAGAGGCAGCCTTCCCCGAGCCCATACTGAAAGAGTTGTCTAAAGTAGGCAGGAGGAATTGCCTCTCCAGACAAGATTCAGTTGTCCACCCTAGACAGGAGCATCTGGTGCCATTTGAATTGCAGCAAAGCATACTGCTCAGCCTCCAGATGCCACTGAAGGTGGCAAGGATCTCCCAAGTGTCCTGTGTCATGCCTGAGAGCCACTCGCAGATCTCTAGAGTCCAAGTATCTCAGCTGGAGCTAGCAACACAAGGTGTGGGTGAGCGAAGCAAACACCCACCTCTTGCAAACACAAGGATGCTAAAAATTGACTTAATCAAGATGCCTAAAAGTGGCTAAAATTCAGTGAAATCATTCAGCTCGTGGCTTTTCAGATCCCTCAAATTACCTTTTATGCATGTCAAAGCCTGAGCTCTCAGGGCTGTCACCAAAGCCTTCTCTGTGAGCCGGCTGGCACGTTGCAACAGGGGCAGCTCCTCACACCAAGCACTGCAGAGACCTGTAAGAAAACGGCTACATAATACTAATAACAATAATTTTGGTTTGGACAGAGTTGGCTTCACTAAAAATAAAATATCATAGAATCATAGAATCACAGAATCATAGAATGGTTTGGGTTGGAAGGGACTTCAAAGATCATCTAGCTCCAACCCCCCTACCGTGACAGGGACACCTCCCACTAGGCCACGTTGCTCAAGGCTCCATCCAACCTGGTCTTGAGCACTGCCAGGGAGGGGGCAGCCACAACTTCCCTGGGCAACCTGTTCCAGTGTCTCACCACCCCCACAGTAAAGAACTTCTTCCCTATATCTAGTCTAAACCTGCCCTCTCCCCACTTCCAACCATCACCCCTTCTCCTATCACTGCAGGCCCTTGTAAATAGTCCCTCCCCACCCTTCTTGTAGGCCCCCTTCAGGTACTGGAAGGCCTCTAAAAAGTCTCCCCAGAGCCTTCTCTTCTCCGGGCTGAACAAGCCCAACTCTCTCAGCCTGTCCTCGTAGGAAAGGTGTTCCAACCCACTGACCGTCTTGGTAGCCCTTGTCTGGACTCGCTCCAACAGCTCCATGTCTTTCTTGTGTTGGGAAGAATCATGTTTCAGAGTGGGGATTACCAGAGATTTTAATTTGTGGGGGTTTTTTTTTTTCAAATTGGGAAGAATTGCTTCAGTGAAATCTCTGAACAAAGGAAAAGAGGTATTCTGTCTCTAGAATGTTTTATATACTGTACAAATGAAGAACTTAGTAAAATGAAGGAACTCACAATATTTCTCTATATCTATCTTTTATCTCCATTCATCTTCTTGCTATCTATCTATCTACCTACCTATCACTCTGTTTTCTCTGTATCTATCAATCTTAAATAATTAATGGTCAAAAACTCACACAGGCATAATGACAAAGTATTTGTTTAATTTTTATATTTATTACTCACTGTGCATTCTCACCACATAGGCTGCCATACAAGGAGTAAAAATATGTTACTTTCTAATCAAATTATCCCTCTCTCTTCTGCATTTGAAACTCATGCAGGAGATCAGCCACATGCAAATCTGTGTTTGTCGGAAGAGAAAAAATTGTTCCTGGGACTGACTTGGGATAAGAATAAAACTTTAGACCAAGGACAGCATCTGCAAAATTGTAAATGTTTGGAGACCAATGGCCCAGTATTTCAGCTGCCAGGATCAAGGAAATGATTCAAATACCTGGGCTGGAAACCACAGACTAGTTCATACCATCTCATTTTAAGAGGAACTGTCAGATCATTTTAATGCAAATAGCTCAGACGCCTCAGGCCCCAGTGCTGGGTTTTTCTTGGCGTGCAGAGCAAAGAAAACCAGTGAGAGGTGTATCCCTGCAGATCTCCCTGTGCCACGGCCTCTGCTCTACTGCCCCATCCTCAGCCCTGTGTCTCTCGTCCCATGGAGTTCCTCACAGGCAACCACTTCTTTGCAAACTTCAAAAAAATCCCAAAGAAAATTTTAAAAAAAGGCCTTTCCAGATTCTCAGAGTACTTGATTTCATTTCCTACAGAGCATCAGCTCTTTGGGCTTGTCCCTTTCCAGAGGAGTGGCAGAGGACACCCTTCAGAAACTCCCTTCCCTGCAGGTCCTCTCTCACCCCACAGCACCCCTTTCCTCCTGTGCCCACAGGCCACATCTAAAGCTCATCATCAACAGTGTAGCACATTTAGCCCAGAAAGGCAGGGCAAGGGCTTTATCGAAGGCACAGAGGCCACTGTTTTGTCCATCTTTATTTCTTCCAGTTGATTAGCTTCAAAGCTGAGTAGCTGTAAGTGCTCACTATGGTGCAGATCATTTCCACCCTAGATAGAAAACTTCCCTGGCACACAGCACTCCTCACTGTCCTCCAGGCACTCCTCTGTTTGTTTTTATCAGCCGCCCATATCAGAGTTTGTCCCATCAAGGTCAAGCAATATGGAGAGAGTAAGATACTCAGAACTATTGGAGGTTCACCAGAATATCCTGCCTGGCTGCCGCTCCAGAAGGACATGTGTCTCCCACAGGGTCTCTGTAACATCCGCTTGCACATATGGACATCTCAGAAGCTTTAGAACCTCAGTTTTCAGGTGGCATCAGCTATGTCTACATGAGCAGCCAAATCAAGCCTTGAAATATCTCCTGGGTATGGCACCACCACTCTTAAAAGCAGCCCTGAGTCCAGCAGTGTGAGATCTGCCCTTGCCCTGTCCAGCCTCACAGGACCTAAAATAGGTCAGTGAATCACATCCTAAAATTGCGTATTTCTCCCCACAGGTTATGCAGGGAGCTTGAAGTGAGCAGCGCAGCAGCTGGCACCCAAAGCTGCAGTGCTCCATCGTGAGCGGGGGGGTGAAGCTCACCTCAAACGTCTGTCCGTTAGTGAGATTTCTTTTTTTTTTTTTTTTTGGTAAAATAGACGCATTAGCTGAGAGTCATCTAGTGGCAAAAAAGCACAACAGGTTTAGTGAGGAATTGATCTTCTTGGTATATATAACCTCATGGTTTCCCGGTCCCTCTTCCATGCACTGTATATCACCCAAAACACTCTAGCTTCAGAAGAACTACGTTACACATACTTTTTCTCTAAGTCTCTTTCATCCCATTGTGTAATATTTTCACCTACATTTTGTCCTGCCACATACGCCCTCCACCCCTCTGGGTCTTTAAATGGTATTTCACTGCAGATTTTTATGCCTGCCACTTTTTTTTTCCCCAAGAGATGGTACAAAGCAGAGTTAGTCCAGATGTTGTCTGCAGATGTCAAAGAACAAATCTTGCTTTGGACATGTTGAATTTGATTGTCACCTACATGAAGGGTGCAATGTCAGGTATTTCCTCCCAGGAGTGCCTGACTGCGGAGTGGGCTGAGACCCAGCCACGTGCGTCTTAAACCCTTTTTTGTTCCTGCCTAGGAAATACGCTGCAAATGTTTGTTCCTAGGAAAAAGTTTAGTGTGTGTCTGTGTGTTTTAACATTTTTTGAAACATGCTATTTTGAGCAAGGAAGACAACGCAGAGAAACCAGTGTCTCCAATCCCACTGACAGCTGCAATTTCTACAACTTTGTAGCAGGTGCAATTAAGATGAAAGGGCATGTTTCTAACTACCACCCAGAAAAAGTAGCTTAAAAATGCACAGTGCCCCTTTTTGTACATAAATAATTCGGTCAAAGTTAAAACCCCTCTCAGTTAAGATAGTGTTTGAGTATAAGTATAAAGGAACATTTCTCCTAAGGCAGGATAATTATCTGGTTCTCAGGCTTTTTCATCTTTTTTAATATTCCCTTTTTTTAAAAAAAAACACTCCTTATAGAGTCTTCCCACCAGATCACTGTATAACTTACCAAAAACCTTATTTTCCCTTGTACAGAGAGGTGTCATAGAAAACATGGGGTTCCTGCACTCCTCCCCTCTTCTTCCCACAGCCATTGCCCATGTGCTTGTGTGTTCCTACCATGCCCTGCCATGGAACATGCTCAACCTGTGCCACTGTCATTTCAAGGCTGTCTGCAGGAGATGGCACACCGCAAGAAAACCTTCCCAAAGATCTGAGCTTTCAAACTCCTGCTCAGAGTTCTTCTGTGATGAAGAAATCTGTGATTTCCATGTGGAAAGGCACTACCAGCTCCACAGATGAATGCAAGTATCCAGGAAAGACAAACAACTGCCCTAAATAGGGCAGTTTTTACATAGTTGGTTATGAAGAGTTGTACCTGGGCAGATGAGAAAGATTCACAGGGCAACTAAAAAGATGTTGGTATGGCAACTCTATTTTAAATGTAACCAACTTAACTCTTTAACATATATATGAGGTTTTCTCAGAATTATGTCTCTTTAAAGAGATCTTCACAAAGTAGTTTTAAAAAGTCTGTATCTTTCCTGTAGTTTTATTGCATTCTAGCAACCCCTTGCTCTCCTGCCTGTTTCCAGCAGTGAAATGATAATGCACTTCTCTGAATACCAGCATGCAGCTCCTTCAATTGGTCGGTGGTAAATCTTCTTTTACTGTTTCCTAGGTTTATTTTGATGATTATTGTGGGTTTAGTTCAGTCAACTTTAAACACACAAATTCTTAGCCCTATCTTCTGCGTTAGCCTTGTGCCTACAACCTAGAGAAATACAGATTATTTTCATACCATTGCATATCAGGCAAAATATAACATTTCCCCTCCTTTAAGCCAAGCTAGTATTACCCCTCACATCAGTGCTCCATTGCTCTTAGCAACACTTATTCCTACCCTCTTATTCTCTGCTGCCCAGAAAAATAAGATTGGCTATCTTCTGAAGAAAGGGGAAGACAGAAGAATTGCCATTTGTCCTCCAAAGACAGAGACTCTGCATCCAGTTCTGAAGACTTTTGGCTTTATGGCTCTGTTTCATACCGCATCTTTCCTTGCGAAGTACAACAAATGAATACTTAGTAGTTTCTTTACAAGGCAGAACTATTTTTTCCGATTTTTTTCCTACCTTTTTCTGATTGTGGATTTAATCAAAGAATATTATCATCAAGTCATTATTCCTCTCTATCATCTAAATTAAGGAACAGAAAATGGCTCTAAATATACCAGGCTTAGTGTCTTTGAGTGCGTTTTTTATATTAACTTTAGCTACTGGAATTTGGGCTTCTTGGAAAAGCAAAAAGGACCAGCAGAACAGAAACCCGACTGAAATGGCCATAGTTGGAGGCAGGAATATAAATATTGTCATTGGATTGTTTACTGCAACAGGTAAGTTTTCTTAAAGGGCTTTTAAAAATTCTTCTTAAAATACATGCATTACAGAGATCTGGGGGACTGTTCTTTCAAAGCAAGTGATCTGCTTTAATGTCAGGGCAGATTTTACCTAAATGTGGCTTTAAAGGAGTATGGTTTCATGAATCATTTTGGGATGAATTCTTCCAAACCTCTTCACACTGAGCAGAACCTAATGTTTATGTAGATTCTTTTAAATTAAAGAGATTAATTTAGGAGTTTAGTTAAGAGTTAAAGAGTTTAATTTAAGAGTGACTGAAGAATATGACACTTTTCATTATGGAGGACTGTGGTCTTAATCTTGAACCGGTTTCTGTTATCCAGCATAACAGAAGAATTTTACTCCTGGAACAATCCAGTTCTGCATGGAATAAATTGCTACTCATGGTGAGCATCAGGCTCTCACCTAAAGAGAAAATATTTCCCCCCTGACTGCTGCCCTCCACTTCCCTTTTCTCTGCTTGCTGCCTGGCATCATCTGAATTCTGCTTCCCTGACCCGTTTTTGTGAAAGCTTCCCTAAGTGGTATTTGCCTGGCTGAGACACTTAAGCCTGTGTTGTAGGTTTGTATTCTGACTGAAGTGTCTGCTTGCATTTTGCTAATGTCTATTTTCTTAGACTGTTTAAGTGACGCTGATGAAGGATGGTCTATCAATCATGGCAGAATAAAAAAGCAATTCTGTTTGCTCAAGCAAAATTCTTCCACTGATAAAAATTAAATTAAAAACTCGAATTGCCTCTAAATGTTTAAACATTGATCTTTTCCTTGCACACACAGATGTTCATTCCTGAACCTGGGAAATTATTGAGGGTGGGATTCTAATACTGTTACCTGTGCTCAGCAGCACATCTCACTATGGGAGAAAACTCTGCAAAGAAAATAGAAGTATAATTAAATGTATGAGAAAAAGTTTTATAAGCTCTCAAAGTGTTCTACAAGACTACTTGAGAATATGTATCACAGTTCTTACCTTTCCATCTTCCATGTTTACAGCCACCTGGGTTGGAGGAGCATATATCAATGGCACAGCTGAAATTGTCTACCTGCCTTCCAAAGGACTATTGTGGGTCCAGGCACCTGTGGGATTTGCCTTGTCCCTTGTTATTGGTAAATAATTCATATAATCAGGACACATAAGCTTTCAAAAAATCATATGAGTATATTAAAATGTGTAACAGAGTATAGAGTACATTTTAAAGGCAATTTTGTTGCTTCAGTCTCCCATAGGTCCAGAATAAACGTTTGTAATGCTATCCTCTAAACCGAAGTATAAGAAATTGGGGTAACCTGGAGCTAGCGTAGAGTTTTGCCTGCTTGGAGCAATCTATAGGACAAAAATCTTATCTGAGAACTTTAGAAGCATATTGCTTTTTTATCATGATCTCTTATTCACAGACCATTGAGAGTATTGGTATCATTTTAATTTTTTCTTCAAGGTTTCTGAGTGATGAAATAATACTATCTTGATTATTTCACTAAAATGTATTCTTCTGAGTAGTATCATCTCAGGATGAATTTGTAGTGCATCCAGCGTATCCCACTTTACAGCTGGTCACTATTTTGTTAAAACTAAGCTAAGTTGGCAGTGTCCTATATCTAAGTTGCCATTTCTAACTCCAAGAATTATTGGACTCATGCTGAGGTTCAGCTGTCTTGCCAAGACCAAAGTCTCTTCCAGTCCACACTGAGTTATACCATAACTCTCTAAGGGACATGGGATGATTAAAGCAAGGAAACCTGTGCAGACCTTGCACAGAGATTTCTAAAAGAACAATAACCTTTATTCTCAAGTCAGAGAAAAGAGTCCAACTGACGTGAATATGAATCAGGCTTGGAAATATACTGCCAGCATTTATGTGAGTAATTCTTACTAATGAAATTGAGGAGTGCAGGTCTGATCCTGCAATCTTTACTCAGGTCAGTAGTGCCCAGACAAGCAGTCCTCTTGGCTTCAGGGTTAGGCACAATACGTATTCTTTGGTTTTAATGAGATGGCTGTACGTCTGAAGTCTAATATTTAGATGAAGGCGGGTGGGACTCAGCTCAATGCGCAGATTAAAACAATATAGTTCTGGGAAGAGACAATGAAGCCACAGAAATGGAAATGTAACCAGAAAAGGAACATATATCAACATGTTGCATCACATGTTCAAGGACAAAAGTTTGTCTCTTTTTTAGCCAAATATGAGTCTTCTATGCCTCTCTCTGCCTACTGACATCTTCCACAGGAAGCATTTCAGAAAACTTTGTGTCTCAGGTTGGTAGGTCATTGGAGATGGAGAGGAGACTATATGTGGGTGTCCTCTGAGCTAAGTTCCTATTACAGTCACACAGGTATCTTATGCCATTTGGGGTGCCCTAGGGGGTCCTACCTGGCCTTCAGTGGCCACTCTGGAAAGATGCAGGTCTGCCAAAAAGGGTGGGTCGTATCTGGCAGCTATAAGCAGATGTCCTTTGTAACCTGGGACCTCTCAGATGGATGAAACCCTGTATTTAGACAAATGAATTGAGGCCCTGGTGTCTGGTTGGCTGCATCGTTCTCTAGGGTCCGTTATGTACAAATTCCAGACTCATACAGGTCTGATATCCAAATACCATAGTATTCTTACTTTTTTTTTCTTGGAATATAATACACGCAAAAATCTACCAAAATGTCATCACTTCTGATAGGTGGTTTCTTCTTCGTAAATCCAATGAGATCCAAGAATTACGTGACAGTGATGGATCCCCTTCAAGAAACTTATGGGAACATGATGGGAAGCTTACTCTTCGTTCCACCACTGCTAGGAGAGGTGTTCTGGTTTGCAGCTATCCTGGCATCCCTGGGTAAATACTTACTTTGCTCTTATATTTGTTAAAGTTCATGTGGCACAACTATCAGAGTATAATACACATTCAGGAATTGTTGGACTAAGCTGTGCAAGTTGTGTTTCATGTTTCCTTTTGTGAGAGGAACACAAGCACTTTTCATTTCTGGAAAATATGTTTTCAGGTTTAAACCAAATGACAGTAGTATATATTCATGATATTATAATAGAGAGGTCTGGCAATATGATTTAGTAGCTTCTTTTTGCCTGTGGGACAGCAGATGCAAAAAGGCAAAGTGATTTGGCAAAGACCATGCAGCAAGGTTGCAGCAAGAGCAGAAAGAGAACATGGGCTCTTCTGAGTCCTCATTCTGCCCGCTCTTTGTAGACGGTGTGTTTCTCATACAGTGTGGTGTGCTGGCATCAAGAGAATAACATATCCTTATTTATTCCGTTTTCTGCACCTATGAAATCTGTCTTGAAATACTTGACCGCTGTCCTTGTCTGCAGGAGCAACAATGAGGGTCATCTTGGATATTGGAGGCTCTTTGGCTATCATCATCTCAGCATGCACTGTCATACTCTACACTCTACTGGGAGGCCTCTACTCTGTTGCATACACAGATGTCATCCAGCTGGTTTTCATTACCCTCAGCCTGGCAAGTCCTGTGCATTTCTTTGTTACCAGGTTCCTAACTAAGGGAAAAAATCCTGCTTTTCTTTTCAGTGTGTCTCGGAACAAAAATAATTCCACCAATACTGGCCCTTGCCCTACAGTTCGTCTTCAGGAGAACAGGTCTCCTGAAACTCCTTACGGTCCTTATGCATTTCAGACAGTGCTCACACAAGCTGTTGGCCTTGCTGGGTGAATGAGGCTGCTTAGAAGTAAGGTCTGCAAAATCTGTCCAGAACAATCTTGGCTGGAAAGGACAGAGATCTGTCTACTGAAGGCACCAATTGACCTGAATTACAGACCCGTGTTCTTGACAATGCCGTGAACCAGAAACATGTAGATTTAGAGTAAGGAAGGGGGAGAAAGGAAGACTCTTAGTCTGAGTTTAATCTTATGTAACTTTGTGGTCTACCTCTACCAGATAATTTCAATATCTGAATAGATTCTCCAAGAACAAGGACCCTGGGGAAATTGTTAACTATCTCTGTTTCTATCCTAGTGGGTCTGTATCCCCTTTGCTCTGGTGAACTCTGCAACAGAAAGTATTTATTACACTGCAACTCATCAATCTTACCAAGACCCTTGGATTGGGAAGATAGAAAAACAGTATCTTGGAAGGTGGCTGGATGATTTCTTCTACCTGGTATGGAGTATTTCTTGGACAGGCTGTTGGGAGAAGGGATTATGCAGGAACTTTCTGCTGGAAAACTTGTGGGTTCTTCCAGCCAGGAAACCTGTGTTGCACAGTTGGCTGGGGCAGGATGATCTGTAAAACCTTCTCTCAGCCACTCTGCAGCACATTGAATGGACTGGGGAGATCCCAGGCTCAGTTGTAGCAAGGAAAGAAGCAGTAGAAACACTCCATCCTTTACCCATGTGAAAGAATATACCTCTTGAGTAATATCATCCAGGCAACTAGTTCCAGTCCTGGCACCTAAATAAGGCATTTCCTACCTTTTGAGAGGTTTGTCTTGCAGCCTCAATAGTGTGCTTTTAACATAATTACGTAAAAATCCTCTATTTGAAAAAAAAAATTAAAATGACACAACTGCAGGTCATCAGCAAGCATGGTGCCTTTAGCTACACTGCACAATTCAAATTTTGAGCTCCCAATATAGCCAAGACTACAGGAGGTTGTTATGCTCCTGCTAGGCTGCTAATAGGGACACAGAGAAGCTTGAGCTTGTGTGGTGAGGACAGAATCTGCAGATTGTATCTGATGAAATTTGTCCGCTAAGGAAGTGAAAACGGTCATTTTATTTTTAATTTTAGATTATACTCTAGCCAAGTTCGGGATGCAACAAAAGTTGCATTCCTGAAAAGCTTCAGTTTTCTTTCCTCTGTGCCTCTTTCACCATGCCAAGCAACTTATTTTTCAGCTTTCTTAGTCTGCCAAACGATTAACCTGTTTTGATCAAAATTTCACATCCATCACAACGAACACAAAGGAAAAGGACACCCTCAACCACCAGAAATATCATCCAGTTAAAGCTGGGCAACGTTTATGCATTTAAAATGAGAATTTCATAACATTAAAGATTATTGTCCATCTGAATGGATGGATGATGCCCTACAGCAGCCAGCAGCCTGGTGGGTACCACTGGTAACTTCTGAACATTTCAGGTGCTTGGAAGCATCCCGTGGCAAACTTACTTCCAAAGGGTGCTCTCCACTGCGTCACCAGGACAGGCGAGGCTCATCTCCTACCTCTCCGGATTTGGGTGCTTCTCAATGGCCATCCCCTCTGTACTCATTGGTGCAGTTGCAGCATCAACAGGTAAAAATAATTGTTTGTTTCTGAATAATGAACATGTTCTTGTCAAGGGTGATGAAAATGGGATCCAAAGAAGTCCTGATTTAGACTTTAAATTACCTAGTCCTGTGTACCCAAAAGCGTAGCCTCGGCCACCAAACTAAGTGGTCTGTACCAGAAATGTGGAGCCTTCCCAGGTTCAGTGCACAACTACCTACAGACATTTAAACAGCCCCAAGACCTGTTTAAAGGTACTTAATTACAACGAAAAGGCTTTTCATGGACTTTGTGTTGAGGAAAGCTGAAGGCAGATCCTACAAAACTATGTATAATCCTATTTTCCAAGAAATATTATACTTGCCTTCTGCATGTAAGACCCAGCAATATTACCACAGATTGTTAATAAGGTTCTGAAGAAAACCTGCTTGAAGTAATCAAGAAGTTCAGTCCTGTAAACTCATAGCCCCTGCCCAGAGGATCAGGCCTGTGTTGGCTGTGAGCAAGGTTAAAGAGCAGACAGATTACCGAATGTTTAAAGAAATATTAGAATCATAGAACAGTTTTGGTTGGAAGAGACCTTCAAGATCATCGAGTCCAACCTTTGTCCTAGCTCTGTCAACACCACTAAACCATGTCCCTAAGTACAACATCTACCTGTCTTTTAAACACCTCCAGGGATAGTGACTCCACCACCTCCCTGGGCAGGCTGTTCCAATGCCTGACAACCCTTTCAGTAAACAAATTCTTCCTAATATCCAGCCTGAACCTCCCCTGGTGCAGCTTAAGGCCATTTCCCCTTGTTCTATCGCTTGTTACTAGCGAGAAGAGACCGACCCCCACCTCGCTACAACCTCCTTTCAGGTAGTTGTAGAGAGCGATAAGGTCTCCAAATCAGTTGAACTCATTAATTCATCTGTCACTGGGGGCATCAGAGCAAAACTCCCTTCGCTTCAAGAGTAGGGTCTAGAAGGCTGATCTTTAACTGTCCCAGTTTTGGAAACACATGAAGCACAACTATTTCTACAGATGCTACTGCAGAGAAGGAAAATCTTTGATTTAGTGACAGCTGCAGCATACTAAGGGGAATCACAGGAGATCAAGAGAATCCAAAAAATTAATCCAAGTCCTAAAATACAGAGTGGGTTTCAGTCCTTAACCCTGCTGTGACCAGTCTCTGTGGAAAGGCAGCTTCAAAGACAGCAGAATTGTCAATGAAAGATTTGTTATGACTTTTCCTTGTTCTGATTTCAAGACTGGAACCAGACAAGCTATGGTCTTCCGAGTCCACTCGAGAGAGGGGAATCAGCAATGGTACTGCCACTTGTTTTACACTATCTCTGCCCAGCATACATCTCCATCGCTGGCTTGGGAGCTATCGCTGCTGCTGCAATGTCTTCTGCAGATTCAGCTCTTCTCTCTGCCGGCTCCATGTTTGCTCACAATATCTACAGGAAAATCCTGAGGAAAAAGGTACTTGGTTACAGGATTAAATAGTTTTGGTGTCAGGAAAGATTTCAATGGTTTCAAGATCATTTCAAATCCAGTCTGTGTGGTCTGCAATTAGAGGTGTCTCTCCTTCAGCTGCTGAACTGACTTCTGGAGCCAGAGCTTCAACATAGGTCAGGAGTGTTCATATCCTTGGTAGGGATACAAATAACCATGTTGGTGAGCTTTACTCCTTGTAAAATGACTGGTATAAAATTTGGACTAGGACATTAATGGAAACAACGTAAAAATCACGACCCTTAAAATTAGAGAGGGCAGCTCCATCTCCAGGGGTGCCTGCCTTGAGCAGCTGCTGGTGGCAAGCACTGCCTGAAGGCACTGCGGGCTTGAGAACCAGCCCAGGGCAGGGCAGTGCTGGTCACCCCCCCAGTAAACGTCATGTCTGTAATGTTACAATCTCTTTTTTGCAGGCTACAGAGATGGAGGTCTTATGGGCCATGAGGACCTCCATGCTGGTGTTTGGGGCTGGGGCTGCTGGTCTGGCTTTTTGCTCCAGCTCTGTCTATGACCTCTGGTTCCTCAGCGGGGAGCTGGTGTATGCCCTGCTCTTCCCCCAGCTCTGCTGTGCTCTCTTCGCCCCCAGCACCAACACCTATGGTTCAGCTGCTGGCTTCTTGGTTGGGCTCCTCCTGAGGCTGCTGGCAGGGGAGCCTGCCCTGAGCATCCCCCCCATCATCTGCTACCCAGCCTGCACCCTGGTGAATGGGACCTACATTCAGCTCTTCCCCTTTAAAACATTCACTGTGCTTCTCACTTTGGGGACGATTGTTGCTGTTTCGTACCTGGCTGCGGTTTTGTTTCAGAGAAACCTCCTTCCCCGCAGGTGGGATGTTTGCAATATCATGGGGGGAACCAGCATCCTCATCCCCCTGCAGCAGGTTGAGAAATAGCTAGGTTCACCAATAGTTGCACTAGAAAAAATCGTGATTAAATGTGGGACCTCATATGAAAGGTCACGGCGCATTCAGCAATTAGAGTATGGCACAAACAGCATTGCTCTTCCCTTTGCTTTCTCCAGTAATGAATTATTTAAAGTCCTTGCAGAGTAATAAAGACGCACGCTGTTCATCCAAGGAGAATGTGTGAGCTCGATTTCTGCAGTGATTAAAGGCGCGTGGTGATGGAGCACGATCTTGTGGTGGTGACCATGGGGCACCTTGGGCCCCAGCAGTGTTTGCTTTGGGGTGCCCTTGCTACCCCACCCGAAAGCAAGGCTACAAGTCATGCTCCAACATTTATGGCATTCTGAAATCACATACTTTTCTCACCACAAAGGAGGCAAATTAATGTTTAATAGATTGGGGTTTCTTGATTAAAAAAAAAAAAAAAAAAAAAGGTTAGCAAACCTGTTCCCATTAAAACAGCTAGAGTTTTAGCTTAATCATCCCTGGGGAGCACATCAAACCTATAAAAACACAGATTACAGAATGCAGTGCAACCACCACAACAGTCCAGCAGTAATATCAGTTCTGCACCATTCTTTGTATGCTTTACAAAGCTTTCCTTGATACCACAAAAACTTTTGCATATGCCTCCCCCCAGACGCAATCTCAGGCCACACAAGCAGTCTGCTGCCACATGGCTGAGGAGAGAACATCCCCTCTCATATGACCTGGTAGGGCAAAAGCAGATGAGCAAGATGAAGCAACAGCCCTTAATTAATGGATAAGAAAGTTTTACATAGCCACTATTTACAAAAACTCAACCAGCTGGAAAAATGCAGGTGCCAGAGAGACTCTTGGATGAGTCTTCACTAAAACACCTGGTTAAATCACTCCTGTGAAGGTGTTACCCAAGCACAGTGGTGGGATGGTGTGGGACACATACACAAATTGGTGTGTGAGAATTCAGGGGTCGGTGCTGGAAACTGATCCTGAACCTGCCTGCAGGGACATGAAATCCTGAAGGCAAGATCCCAAAAGATTCAAGCCACCAGGTCTGTACAGAGAAGCCCCTGATACCTTGTTTGCATAAATTCTCAATGGGTCAGAAGAAAAGCAACCCAGCTAACTCGTGAGTTTGGCCTCCAGCCAGAAGTCTGATAGGCTAAGACTATCCCACAGCGGGATGGGACGTTAAGATGGGAGCTGAAGTAAGGATTCGGAAGGATCCTGCAGTGATGGCTCATGGATGGCTGTAATTTTATACTTCCCTCAGCAGCTGTGCAGTGACTCACCAGGGGTCAGTCACAATCCATCCACAGCAGCCAGCAGAAACTATGCTCTGGGCAGCCCCTCACCACAAAACCTTTGCAAAGAGGTTTGTGGGGGCTGCTGTGTGTGGAAACACCTGGCACTGTTGGAGGGAAGATGTTTACTGACATAGCCAAAATACCCCACAGCAGAGCAACCTTGACAGCCAACTGAGCTTCTGAGGGTGAAAACAATATGCTGCTCGGTGAATTGCATCCAGCACACGCTGAACACACCGCTGGGCATGCACAAGGTGAGAAACTCTGCTGGTGCCACCAGGCATGGCTGCAGCAAGCTCAGTGAGGAGCCACAAGTCACTCTGAACTGTACCAAGGCAAGTGCAGCGGCTTGGAAGGAGGACTGTCAAGCTTAAGCTCTAGATATGGCTTTGGTGACTCTGCTCTTCATGGGGAGCATCCATCTCCTTTAAAATATCCATCCTCAGCAAGGTGCAGATTCTGCTCCTCATCAGAAAAACACCACACAACTTTATGCTTTGCCTCAGTGTTAGTAGACACCTGGGCACACTTAACTTCCCATGCACTGCCGTCCTGTTGATACGCTTTGTTAAACCAAAACCAGAAATTCTTTCCTGTATCTCTAGAGATTGTCATGAAATATTAATTATATCACGCGTCTAGAAAAGTGAAAAAAACTGTTTTGAAAATTAAAAGTGTTACCATTAACTATGGCCCTAGGCAGTCACCCACTGAAGTCTTTCACACCCCAGTGATTTGAGTGGGAGCATGTGAGGTCGTGCTTAGCTAAGGGAGACACACCAAAGCTCTCATTACCGTAGCGCCAGCATAACTAGGCTCTTGCTCTTAAATCACAGTCGCTGTATGCTGATTCAAGCATACTTCCCTGCAAGATTTAGGGGTGACCTGGTCTGGGGACCTGTACAGTCCTCTGTGTGGAGCAGATCAAAGCTGACATACTGCACTTGCACAAGGGCACAGACACGCTGCATGGCCCAGATGAGAGTGAAACTCCAATGTCCTCGTGTCAAGGTCAGCATCCCACTCACTGACCATCCCACCCAGCGCTCTGAAGGGCAAATGACTACATCTGGAGATACCTTTTCTCTACGCCACTGTGCCCTGCTACTCCTGCTGTTCCCCTCCAGAGTCCCAAAGTTTGACATTAAAGCCATTCCATGCTCACGTGTTTGGCCTGGCACGCAATAGATCTACAGCTTCCTGGGACAGCGTTGACCTTGCTGAAGAGCATCACCACCACCATCATGTCACCACTTGGCGTCACCACAGAAAACTCCCAGCAACTTCAAATAGGAAAGTCAGCACTGTAAGGGGTATCTGGCGTACTCAGCAGAGACACTTTGCCCTTACAAAGCTTCTCTGAATTTCATACCGCTAAAACACGCTCTGCTTTGTGTGAAGAGACAAAAATGGCAGACACAATTACTGTAACTCTCCTGAATGTTTACCATTTTCCATCCTTATATGACTCCCTCCTCAGAACACCCCCAGCAAGCTTAAAAAGAAAACATTCATCAAGGTCAGACAAAGTTTTGAAAGCAATTAGCTGCAAGTAAAATAAATATAAAAGCAATTCTAGCCTATACTTAATGACAAAATGCCTGGTTGTTCCAGTTCAGCACACCCAAAGTCCTTGAGGTGTTGCCAGCATGGGGGATAATGACCCAGCTCCCATGAAATCATTCCTCTCACAGGTTACTGCCTCCAGTTCAGTATTCCTTTCTTTTCCTTGCCCCCTCTTTATAAAAAACTCAGGCACTGAAGGGCCCCAGTTTACCTCTCCACTTGTGGATTTACTGCCTTTGCCCCTTGGATGCATCCATGCCAATGACTCTGTATTGTTCCAGCTTTTGTTAGCTTTTCTTGGTCCAGACAGCTGTTACCTCTTTCTGACATTTTTCAGGTTAATATTACCCTAGATATCACATCTAATGAAAAAAAAAAAAAAAAACAACTCAACAACAACAAAAATAAGACCTGCAATTTGGGAAGCATTTCGTTTGCTTGAATTCTCAGCATCTCGTCAGATCCTCACACAGCATCTTTGGATGTCTGGTCTATACAGATGAGAAAAACAGGAACATAACACTTCCGAAGGGAAATCTGCACGTCTTCCCCTTTTCACTTATGCTCATTTTTAGGATTTCCTAAACATGTCCTCACTGGAATAACAGCTGGAGTCCAGCAGGAAAGCAAAGAAACACTTGCAGATTTGCCAGATGTTTCTAACGCTGTCAGGGAGATACTTCCGCATGAGCTATGAGCTGCGTGGGGCCAAGATGATCCTCTCATTGTTTCCATGTAAATGCCATGCTCTCTGGCTTTACCTCACACGCCATACACCAATCTTCCCTTGCATTTTTCAGACTTTACTACAACCTCTGCTGGAGAGCACACCAGCTCAACTAGCACAGCTTTTTGGTCTTCTAATAACTTTTCCTGCTCTAGACCATCACTGACTTTTGTGCTCCTACAACAAGGGAAGAATTGAAAGGCATTAATCCCCTACAGCAGGACATTTGTAAATTCAAAAAAAAAAAATCCAACTTGCTTTGTGGATCCTTAAAACTTCAAGGCAATCCATCATCCCCAGGGATGGGAATGCTGCTGCACGACTTTCTCTGCCCCCCAGGCAGGGGCCAGGATCATCATTGCGACTGGAATTTGGGCTGCCTGGAATAATCAAAAGAAGGAGAATAATGTGAATTGGAGTAAGGTTTCCATTATCAGACACGAAAAGTATGAACATCCCAAATTATGTATAGCTGAAGTTTTCCTTAAGTCTGCTGGGAAATGGCTGTCTTCAACATTAAATAACCTCAAGAACAGATAGTATTTTTCTTCCGTTCTTCGGTCAAATGGCCAAATGGTTGTTTTATGGGCTTTTTAAAAATCTTTTGGCAGGTCTTTTGAAGTAATATAGGATCTGCCCTGGCAGAAGTGTCCATTTTCCTCCTCCCCTCCTCAGTTTCCCTCCACCAGATATCTTATCTGATCCTGGAGGTGTTGCTGCACAAGTTAGACTTTGCAAATCTGCCTTAGGCAATTCACTTGGCTCACTCGTGCTTTACTTTCCCAGTCCCTTAAAGAGGGTCAGCATTTTAATTGACTCCAAGAAGGATTTTGAGATCTTTGGAAGAATGCTTTGTGATAGAAGGTGACCACTCATTTTGCATGAGATAAGAACTTCCATTCACAGCTGGAGGGAAGTTTTCCTGGTCAGTTTAATTCACAACACTGGTCCAGTGGAGGTTATTTATCTTTACTTTAGCAAGACTTTTGTAACCACTGCCTCTAACAAAATCCTCATGGGCAAGCTGATAAAGTACAGGTTAGACAAGCAGACAGTGAGGTGGACTGAAAAGTGGCTGAACTGCCAGGCTCAGAGGGCTGTGATCCACAGCACAAGGTCCAGCTGGGAGCCAGTCACTAGTGGTGTACCCCAGGGTTTTATGCTGGGGCCACTACTGTTGAGCATCTTCATCGGTGGCCTCAGTGTTGGGGCATAGTGCACACTCAGTGAGTTTGCAGATAAAACGAGGAGGAGCAGCTGATTCAGTAGGTGGATGTGCTGCCATCCACAGGAACCTGGACAGGCTGGAGAAATGGGTTGACAGGAACATCGTGAAGTTCAGCAAAGTGAAGTGCAAAGTCCTGCACCTGGGGAGGAACAAGCCCAGACATCAGGACAGGCTCGGGGCCGAGTCAGAAATGTGTCCTTGTGAGAAAAACACACCAACAGCCTCCTGATCTGCATCAGTCAGAGTATTGCCAGTAGGTTGAGGGAGGTGACCCTTCCCTTCTGCTTAGCCCTGGTGAAAGACAGTCCAGTGAAGGACTACGAAGATGATTAAGGGTTTGGAACATCTGTCATACAAAAAGAGGCTGAGAGAGCTGGGGCTGTTCAGCCTGGAGAAGAGAAGGCTCAGGTGGATCTTATCAATGTCTTTAAATACCTGAAGGAGTTGGGGTGAAGACAGAGCCAAACACTTCTCAGTGGTGCCCAGTGAAAGGATAAGAGGCAATGGCCACAAACTGAAACACAGGATAATCCATAAGAAAAGTCTTTTTCACTCTTAAGTATGAAAAAAAAGTCAGGCAGAGGAACAGGTCACCCAGAGAGGTTGTGCAGTCTCCATCCTTGGAGATATACAAAGCCAACTGGACACAGGTCTGAGCAACCTCCTTTCACTGACCCTGCTCTGAGTAGGAGGTTGGACTAAACAGTTTCCAGAGGTCCCTTCCCACCTCAGCCATTGTGAGATTTTGTGACTCTGGAAGAATACGATGACAGTCTCGTGGCACGATCTGGAGGCTAAACACCTTCTCACCTTAGTCATTGGTAATAACAACCAGTTGATTCCTAGAAAGTTTTCATTTTCAAGTTATCATAAAACAATGGCTTTTTTATTGCCTTACAGTGGTCTGGACCCCAAATTGTCCACCATAACAAAAGTCCAGTTTAGCTGACTGCATGCAATTGTTCACAAAAACTTAAAAAAGCTGGAACAAAAAGGCCAGAAAGGTCTGGATCATTTATGTGAACATGGGTGTGATAAGGACTCTTCAAGTCTGCTGGTTTATGCACGACAATGAGCAGAAAGATTCTAAAAATGAGCAAAAGAGCTTCCAGATAAAAAGAGTGACTGCACTGGAGTTTGGTCAGCTGCTTCAAAGGAGATGATGAGCCTCTTGGACACTGCTTGTGCTGGGTCACTCCATGGGACAGGGAGAGGACCCAGTGAACTCAAAGGTTATGTCTACAAGACTAAATGCCTCTGCATGATGAAGGAGTCCTGGGCCCTTAGGCCAGGTGGTAGAGGGAATGCAACCAGACTGGAGGGGTGCAAAGCCTGCTGGAATAGAAGTGGAACACTGCAGAAGCTGGAAGAGCCAAATCTAGTCCAGTCTCAGTCCTCTGGAGTGCTCTGGAATGAACTGTCTCCAAAACAGCACCTCAGTTTTGGTTTTGATGAAATCAGTTGGTTCACTCCAAAAAAGCCCCAGAGAATGCATTAACATTCATGCAAAGTGGACAGTCAGTGGCCTGGGACCTGGAATTGAACTGAGGGGATAAAATATTTGCAGTAGACAGACTTAAAGCAGCAATCGCCAGCATCTGGGCAGCAGTCTACTGTCACCTGGGCTGGAAGGATCCACTGAAATACCCTGAGGCTTCCATTGTCTTGGGTTTCCCTGACATTTTTTAGACTTCATCTCCTGTGGAGCATCCAAGATGGTATCAGCAGAAATTTGATTAAGAAACAAGAACAATACAAAATCAATGCCATGTATCTTAGGTGGATTAACAACTGGCTAACTGACAGGTCCTGAAATGTAATTACAAGTAGAAAATTATCATCCGGTATCTGGATCTCTAATGAGGTTGATTCTTGGCATCATGCTATTGAACTGCACTTATCAGTGACTGGGTAGGCAATGAGGAGCAGTCCATAGTGTGTGCTCAGCTGGTCAAATGAGATGCACTTCAGTATGGGCTAATGGACAATCTAATGCAGATGTCTATAGACAGATTAGGTGAATCACACTCTCAAACCAGCTACTGGCTGTGTTGCCCTGAAAGGAAGCCCCAAGTGATGCTATGTGCAGTAACGTTGAAATTCAGATGAGAAGAATAATACCCAGAGCATGTTCCTGCTACTTTGATAACGTCTCTTTTCTTTCACAGTCAGGGCTTATGACAATATCCAATATCTGGATATTAAAACTAGACAAATTCAGACTACAAACAAGGCTCAACTTTTTAAATATAAGGTCCATTAAATGTTAGAACAATTTCCCAAGTATTGAGGTGGATTTTTCATCACTGAAAATGCTATAGTGAAACTGGAAGCTTTTCTGAAAGTTATCCTCTGTTTTAAGGAGGAATTCATTCAGGGAAGCCCTAGGGTATGTGAAGTCCAGTCCAGAGTTCAGACTGGCAAACCCCAGTGATGTCTTCTGCTCCTTACTTCTCCCAGCCCTGCTGGAGATGGGCAATCGGGTACTATTCAGGTAACCACTACCACTTCTAGTTTAATGCTGACAAATGCTCAGAGGCCTGCTTGTTACCCTTGAGCTACAACAATGGAGAAGTCAAGACCCTAGTGTGCTTTGGATTTCTAAATCTAAACTGGGTCCTGTATCAGCTGACTGTCTGTATACTGGACCCCAGGTTGTCTGTGCAAAGACAAGGAAAGAGAGTGCGATTATTAAAGAAGAAGAAAGCAGAATTTAAAAATGAAGCATATTTACAATTCTGGAACTCTTGCTATGCAACTGCAAGCTGTGACACTTGCATTGTATTGCAGCAAGGGCATGACAGGGTTTTCTTTAATACAAACAAGGGACTTATTTTCTCTCTGAGTTCAGCTATGCTCTCAATTCAGAAATAACAGACCTTGACATAGTTACAGGATTGGAGAGAAATATTACACTCTAGGACTAAAGCAAACTGAAAAACTTTCAACTTTTACACAATTTTTACAATTTTGGTGAACTGTGCAATGTCGTGTTGAACATCACATACTACTGCTCTGGCCAGGGCTCAGATCACACTGTGATGAGCACAGTCCAAGGATAGATATGCAACAGAACTGATCAGGACAGCTTGAAACAATGCCTAGCAGAGATTAATTCCCCTGTACATCCCTTGATCATACTAAGTTTTCAAACCCAACTAGGATAATTCATTGCAAAGATGAACTATCTAATTGGTGATTATCATATTAGGTGGAATTGGGAAGGAACAGGTAGGGAACCCTGCCAGTTTGAAAGTTTTTGTTGGTACAGGCAAGGAAACAAGAGGGAAGAGCAGAAGAGCCACAGGAAAGAAGAGAAACAAGAAATGGGACTGAGGAGCACAGCACAGGATAGCATATGGTTCTCAAAGTGAGAGTATTCATAGAATCACAGCTCTAGAATAGTTTGGGTTGGAAGGGACCTTTAGAGGTCATCTAGCCCAATGCCCCTGCAGTGAGCAGGGACATCTGTAGCTAAATCACATTACTCAGAGCCCCATCCCATATTTTCTCCTATGGGGAAATATCCCCTCCTGGAGGATGTTTAAAGTGGCAATAAGATACTGAACAATGGGCAGAAGCTCAGCAACTAGTAACATCCACCTTCACCCAAACCTACCTTTGAGATCAGAAAAAGGACTATGTGGCATAAATTTACCCCACTGTACCATATCATCATTAATTAAAGCAGATCTGTGATGTAGGAGTGGAAAGTTTATGGCTGGTAAAGGGCAACTTTCAGGATATGCTTTCCCAAGTACTGGTATTCTCAGCTAGATATCACACACACTGGACCTTGAATATTAACAACTATGCAGTTGCCACCATTTCACTGTGTAGTGAAACCGAGATAAAGGAGCCCATTTAGGTACTGAAAGGGCTTTTTAAATTTTTTTTTTAATTTCTTGCCCTCACTACTTGGCCACTATCTGTAAGCGTAAGAAGCACTTTATGGACAGGAAGTTATACACTGGACATAAACCAGAGACATTTGGGTTCCAGAAATTAGTTATTTCATGCACCACTGATGTGCAGCTTCGCATTGGATGGATGTGACTGGTTAGGGACAGGATTTCACACCACTGCTCTGGACTTGAGGAGAAGGGAGAGGGAAAGCAGTTGGGTCTGTAGTGAGAATGTAGCCAGGCTGTATTAACCGTGCCCTCTCAGGTTCTCAGGCAACTGAGAATAACACGCCACCCTGAAAATGAAGTCTTTAATGTCTATGAGAACTGGTGGACACCTGAACAGCAAAGCATAAATGAAAAGATGACTTTTAACTGTTCTGCAGTCACCGAAGGCCATGTAGATGTGGTGTCCTGACATAATTCAAGGAAATTAATGCCACCTTAGCATGAATTCATGCTAACTTGCATGCAGTCTATGAAAGATTACTGCTTAACGCCATCAAAGTAGATCTAAGACCAACCTCGCTGAAGCTGCTTTCAATATATAACCCCCTCATTAGGAGGCAAGTCACCTTTGCACACATCAATCTGGAAATAAGACTGTGAAAAAAGTGGAAATGAGGTTGAAAACAAACCTGCAATCTCTGCCCTGGGGCTCCTTCAGGTCACCTAATTAAAACACATGTCATTGACAGGCTTACAAGAGGTTTTCCCAAAAGTGGGAGTCAAACATCACGCATTTAATGAGGATCAGAGATAAATACAGACTGAATATTAAACTTTTTTCCCCAGTTGCTGTATGGATGTTTCTACACCAAGTCACTAAAACACCACCTTTCCAAAGCCCTTCCAGGTTCAGAGAATTGTTTAGGCATTTGAAACAGAAATCTGGGATACAGAAATATACAGTTAAACTTAAATTTGCAGAAAACACTAAATTCGTTGAAAAGTAAAACCTACAGAAAAAATTAAATGCTCTTTGAAGTAAACAAAGGCTGGGCAAATCTTTCAAGAGTGCTAGATGAACTGCCCCTGCTTGCTGTCTTTAGGACCACTTCTTTTAATTCCATGTGCATCATGTACTCCCATTCGCTTCATGATGACGATTTAAATCTAGTAAACACTACACAAACTGAGGTCATGGTCTTGCAGTGGTCTCTCTGCATGTGAGGGTCAGCACGCAGACATGAAGCTCCAGGAAATCTTGAGACTTTGGACAAGACTCTGTGCTGATGAGCTACACATGCTGTTGTACACCTCCTGTGTACCTCAACACGAACCTCACATGGTGGCAAGACCACACAGCTGGGGAAGGGTGTAGAAAAGGCAAGGGGCTATAGCTTGCAATACGGATCACAGGTCTGGCCACGTTAGACCCTGCCTTTAACTCTGCAGTGGAGATAACGTTTGTCAGATTGGCACACTACTGTTAAAACCAACAGCAAAACTTAAAACTGGCTAGTTGGATATAAAGCCTGGAATTTCTAGCTGTACTTCCACTGTGGAGTCCAACATCGTCATATACTGGCCCTGTTGCTATGAAAGACCAAATTCTAGGTCCTACACATTTTTTGTAAAGCAAGGGCCATGTCTGAGAGCCCTTAGCTAAACGCTATGTGCACCAGGGCTATAAAATGTCCAAGGGGGAAAGGATGCTTACCTTCCACAGGTGTGTGTGACACTAAAACTCACTCAGGCTCCAGATTCCTTCAGGCAGATTCAATACAGAAGATGCCTCGCTGTGCTCTGCCAAAGATGAACACCAACTTACCCAGTTCTCCTCTCCCCCACACGGCTTGCAGGGCAATGCAAACCCCAATGCCAGTCCTGATTTGCACGGCAAGAAAGGTTTCTTGGGAAGCTGGAAGAAATAGCACCAGCAAGAGAGATAAGAGAGTGGCTGTGCTCACCACTCCCCCAGCTGTGCTCTTGTAGGTGAGAGAATGCATAAGCCACTGTTTGGTCTGTGAACTTTTATTTGGACTGTATCATTCTAAATATCCCATTGGTGGGAATGTCAGGCAAGGATTTTGTCATTGAATAAAACTGGAGGGTGTCCTGTTCTTCAAATCAAGTTTTGAGAAAGTACTAAAATGCTAAGACAATTTAAGATTCCTTTTCCTTAAACATTGCAGCCCTGGCATGTCCTGTGAGATGTGTCTTATTGGGCAGTGTTGAGTCCACTCGATCACCATTCTTCACAAGGTGTTTTAGGGACAAATGTCAACAAACTATTCATCCAGACACCCAAATTGCAACGAGGTTTTAAATATTTACTCTCTAGCACCACCTAAGCGCAGCTCCAAGTAACACAAACCAGTGCTTCCCTTTGAAAGCACACCTTTCCCAGAGCCTTGAATGTGGACCTCCCGGTATCACCACAAGTGTCCTCACCAGGAGATGCAAACTGCCACCAAGCACCATTGCCTGCCACTTACCAGTCTGATCCACACCTCCCTAAGTGGCCAGTGGCCTTTGGGCCCTGGCAAGGCACCCGTAGCTTGTTCCAGGCCACCATGCACCAGGTGCCCCTGTCAAGGTTGTTGGGAGGTCTTCTGCTGTTAGTGACCGTGCTGCATGACCTCCTCCACCAGCCACCTACCCACACCCCACTCCTGCAAATCAGAGGCAAAAAATAGACGAAGTTTCCATCTCCGATATGTTTGGAGCAGTTCCTAAGTCCTCCCCACACACAGGCTGAGGTGGGGAGTGGAGCCAAGGCTGTAACTGACATTGTGGCATCTTTGGTGCTCCAGGAGGAAACCACCCACGGTGCATGTGTAAGGGTCTGAGCTGTGACTGCCCTGAGTTACCCATACTTGCTTCCGCAGGAGACACCATAATTACACCAGCATTGCTCAATCACAGCCATTATTTGAAAAGCAACATGCCTGACATGCTTCAGTAGTCATTCTGCAGGGCTGGATGGGCTTGACTCAATTTCCTTCCATGCTGCATATTCCCAGCTGCCCCGCAGGCATCGTGTCCACACATGGGAGCCAATATGGACAGCGAGGTTGCCCAGAGCAAGAAGCATTAAGCCTGGCTCTCTGGAGAGACCCAATGGGCAGTCCCTGCTCAGCCCTTCTGCAAACAGATAGCAAGCCTGGTGGAAAAAGAAGGTTCTGGTTTCAGCAGCTCAGTTAGACCACGTGAGGACACGGCTGTGCTGACAGGGCAGGTCAAAGTAAATGCTTTGTACCAAATTTACGCCAAACGAAATGGAGAGGTGCTCAGATGACCCACATAAAAAGAACTGTTGAGACAAAAGTGTAGACACTTAAATGGTCCGTTTCAACTAGACCAGCTTAATCATGCTTAATTATTACTCATGCTTAATTCTATTCAATTCTCACCCAATCTATACATATCACTCACTACTCCTGCATCTTAGGACAGTGACTAAATTGGAGGTGGGAAACAGGCTTAAGCACCTGGGGCATCCCAAGGTTTGAGATGACGAAAGCTTGTGCTATTCTGGTAATAGAGAGGATAGAATTGAACCTCACAGGGAGGAAAGGGAAGTCCCTTTCGTATTTGCCCCTTTTTGAGACTTTTCATTCTGCATGCAGTGGATAGAGATGTGGCTGAATTCTACAACTGAAAATATTCACACTACTAATGATCAATAGCAAGAAGTACCATGGGTCAGCAAAGTAGAACTAGAGTACCTTGGAAAATGGTCAGATGATTCTTACATGTGATAAAAGCTCCTTTTATTTTCTTCGTATGGTGTAACATTAACTGAGCACTTTTCTAGACTACAGACCATAACTTCAGACATTGGTGTGAGGTGAAGAGTTGTATGAACGACTGACCTTCTCGTGTCCTGGCCAAACTGGAACATAAATACTTTTATTTAATCAGAAGTGCACTATTATTTCGGCAAATGCATAGTCCAAAGGCAATCAAATGAGACTTGAGGGCCTTGGGATGATTGCTAAGGGAATCTGGAGCACAGGTTATTTTTTCCTTTCTCCTTCCAGTTGCAGGTAGTGACATTGGAAGAAACAGACTGACCCAGTCTATTAATACGTGGATCCATGACTGGTGTCACCATAACAGTTTTGGGTTTTTCAATAATGGGATGGCCTACACAGCACCAGGCCTGCTGGCATTAGATGGGATTCACTTTTCTCAAAAGGGGAAAGAGGGTCTTTGTTCACAAGTTAGCGGTGCTCACTCACACAGCTTTAAACTGGTCTTGAAGGGGGTGGGGGATAATATCAGGTTTGTGCGTGATAAGCTGTGGGACGACACACCATTGTTAGAGGGACGGGGTGCTTGTGAGGGCCCTCAGCCTGTCGCTCTAAGACATGCTGGGTACACTGCAGCACGCTTAAAGTCTTATGGAGATGAGCCAGGGGCTCCTGAGGTAATAGGATCTAACAGGGAAACACCAGTGAAAGAGCCCAAAGGAATTAAGGGGTATTCCTCTATGAAGGAAACACGGCCAGCAGCCCAGCTGAAGTGCCTCTACACCAATGCATGGAGCATGGGCAACAAACAGGAGGAGCTGGAAGCCACCATGCTGCTAGAACGTTACAACCTGGTTGCCATTACTGAAACTTGGTGGGATGAATCCTATGACTGAAGTGCAGCTATCGATGGCCACAGGCTGTTCAGAAGGGACAAGCGAGGAAAGGAGGAGGGGAGGCATTGCCCTCCCAAAGGGGAGCCTATGGACGAAGCCTTACTCCAGCTACAGGAGGCTTCATGTTCACAGGCTCTCATCCTGATGGGGGACTTCAACCACCCCAACATCTGCTGGAAAAGTAGCATGGCAAGCTGTAGGCAATCCAGGAGACTCCTCAAGTGCATGGAGGATAACTTCTTAAGCCAGGTAATAGACAGCCCTATCAGAGGGGACACTATACTGGACCTGTTAGTTACCACCACAAGTGAGCTAATCGGTGACGTCAAGGTTGGAGGCAGCCTGGGCTGCAGTGATCACACGCTGGTGGAGTTCACTGTCCTGAGGGATATGGGTCAGGCAAAGAGTAAAGTCAGGACCCTGAATTTTAGAAAAGCAAACTTCCAGCTCTTCAAGGAGTTAGTCAACAGGACCCCCTGGGAAACTGCCCTCGGGAACAAGGGAGCAGAACAGAGCTGGCAGATTTTTAAGGACGCTTCCCATAGAGCATAAGAGCTCTTGATCCCCGGGTGTAAGGAATTGGGAAAGCAAGACAAGAGACCGGCATGGCTGAGATGAGACCTGCTGAGCAAACTAAAGGGCAAGAAGGAAATGCACAGGCAGTGGAAGCATGGACAGGCATCCTGGGAAGAGTACAGGGACACTGCCTGGCTGTGTAGGGATGGGGTCAGGAAGGCCAAGGTGCAGCTGGAGCTGGACTTGGCAAGGGATGCAAAGAGTAATAAGAAGGGCTTCTATGTCAACCAGAAAAGGGTGGTTAAAGAAAGGATACCCCCGTGATGAGAAAGACTGGCAAGCTGGTAACAACGGACAAGGAGAAAGCTGAGGGACTCAACAACTTTTTGCCTCAGTCTTCACTGCTAACCTCTCTTCCCACACCTCTCGAGTGGATGGGCTGCAAGATGGGGATTGGAGGAGCAAAGTCCCTCCCACTGTAAGAGAAGATCAGGTTCATGACCACCTTAGGAACTTGAACATACATAAGTCTATGGGACCTGACAAGATGCATCCCAGAGTCCTGAGGGAACTGGCTGATGTAGTTGCCAAGCCACTCTCCATGACAGTTGAAAAGTCATGGCAGTCAGGTGAAGTCCTGGGCAACTGGAAAAAGGGAAACTTTGGACCCATTTTTAAAAAGGGTAGAAAGGAGGACCCTGGGAACTACCAACCTGCCAATCTCACCTCTGTGCCCAGGAAGATCATGGAACAGATCCTCCTAGAAGCTGTGCTAAGGGAGATGGAGGACAGGAAGGTGATTTGGGACAGCCATCATGGCTCCACCAAGGGCAAGTCCTGCCTGACCAACCTACTGGCCTTCTATGATGCAGTGACTACATCAATGGACAAGGGAAGAGCTATGGATGTCATCTGTCTGCACTTCTGTAAGGCCTCTGACACGGTCCCCCACAACATCCTTCTCTCTAAATTGCAGAGATATAGATTTGATGGGGTGTTTGGTGGGTGAGGAATTGGTAGGATGGTCACATCCAGAGGGTAGTAGTCAATAGCTCGATGTCCAGACTGAGATCAGTGACAAATGGCGTCCCTCAGGGGTCCGTGCTGGGACCAGTGCTGTTTAATATCTTCATCAATGACATCGTGGGATCGAGTGCACCCTCAGCAAGTTTGCAGACAACACCAAGCTACATGGTGTGGTCAACATGCCTGAGGGACAGGATGCCATCCAGAGAGACCTGGACAAGCTTGAGAAGTGGGTACATGTGAACCTCATGAGGTTCAACAAGACCAAGTGCAAGGTCCTGCACCTGGGTTGAGGCAAACCCCAGAATCGATACAGGCTAGAGGATGAAGGGATTGGGGGTACTGGTGAGAGAAAAGCCGGACATGAGCCATCAATGTGCACTTGCAGCCCAGAAGGCCAATTGTGTCCTGGGCTGAATCAACAGAAGCGTGGCCAGCAGGTCGAGCGAGGTGATTCTGTCCTCTACTGGGGCAGTACTGCGTCCAGTTTTGGGACCCTCAGCACAAAAAAGACATAGACCTGTTGGAGCAGGTCCAGAGGGGGGACACAAAGATGATCAGAGGGATGGAACACTTCTCCTGTGAGGACAGGCTGAGAGAGTTGGGGTTGTTCACCCTGGAGAAGAGAAGGCTCTGGGGGGACCTTATAGAGGTCTTCCAGTACTTAAAGGGGGCTTATGAGAAAGATGGGGAAGGACTTGCTAGCAGAGCCTGTTGTAATAGGACAAGGGGTAATAGTTTTAAACTGAAAGAGAGTATATTCAGACTGGATATAAGGAAGAAATTTTTTACAATGAGGGTGGTGGAACACTGGCACAGGCTGCCCAGAGAGGTGGTAGATGCCCCATCCCTGGAAACATTCCAGGTCAGGTTGGACGAGGCTCTGAGCAACCTGATGTAGCTAAAGATGTCCCTGCTCGCTGTAGGGGGGTTGGACTAGATGATCTTTAAAGGTTCCTTCCAACCCAAAGCATTCTATGATTCTATTACTTTGCCTTTGTTTTCTGAAATGAAAGCCTACTTTGTGCTGTGGGGTTAACATTTCAGGGTAAAAGAAATGAGGATTCAACTATTCTCCTCCATCCCACCTCCCCAGAAGTGTCCACATTTGACCTGAGTCTCCCATTTCTTGCGTGAGAGCTTCTACCCCTGAGCTGTTGAATATGAGGCACGAGGAGAAAGACCGTATACCCTTCTTATAGGCCTTCTGACTATAGCCTGGGAAAAGAATCCTGAAAATATTCAGCAAACAGGATTCAAATTCTTGAGCAGCTTTAGATGAACCAAAACAGGTTTTTGATAATAGATTTACCTACTGGGTGATGCCTGAGATTCTTTAAACCTCTTTGATTTACAGAGCTGGACTATAAAATCTGAGAAACAAGCCTTTGCATGACACATACACAGCTTTCGGGGAGAGCCAGACTGCCTATGTCACCAGACACAGCATCTCCAAGGTCCCCAGAGACACGCACAAACTGTGCCGGGCTGGAAATCCCAACCCAGTAGTTGTAGTAAAAGTGAGGCATGGGTGCTGCCATTGCCTTCCTTCGGTCTCTGGGAAGATCTTGATGGCACAGCCATACCAGAAAGTCTTTGTAGCCAGCTCCTACAAGGTTTACTTCTAATTTTGCAGGATTTGAGTATGTTTTCATGGCTGTCACACCTACCCTGGTTGGTGCCATAGCTGCTTCTCTGGGTCAAGCTGCTTTTCTGGGCATTGCTTGTGGCACAAGAATTGCAACTAGTGTTGATAATCAATGCCCCCATGTCTTAGGCATCATCTGCAGACAGGTGCGTTGAGCATGATGAACCAGACAAGAAGGAGGAAGGAAGACAGAGAGAGAAAAAAATGCTAACCAAGAGCCCAACAAATTGTGGTGGTCGTATAACATGTCCTGCTGCCATAGTGCAAGCCTGCAGCCACTGTCCCCGTGCTGGCTGTGCCCTGTGCTCTTGCCACACTATCTGTAAGGGATAAAGGCCACCTCAAAGCCTCAAGAAAGCAAGGATTTTTTTTTCTCTGTTTTGCCATAAACTTCCTAGAAAAAAAATCAACTTCATGCTTTGGTTTCCCATTGAAAGAAAATGGGGGGTATGGCACTCTCTGTAAATACAGAAGGAGGATGTAACATCATGGCGGTTACATTTAATGCCACATAGCAAAAGCCCATTTCATTCCTGACACTGAACAGTGCCTCGTGGGCAAATGCAATCACCCGACTATCGCCACTCAAAGGTGGCCTTGAGTACCTCACATTCGATGAAAGCTGTTTCCAAATGCCTCCCTTCCATTAAGCATCTGTGCATCCTCAGATAAACATTTCTGTGCATTTCAAGGTTGAGTGTCACTTCATTTCATTTTTTCCTCTATTTTCCTAACCCCCAAAACTAAAGACCAAAACCACAAGGAGACTCAGGCAGTCTAGAGATAGCTTAAAAAGGAGAGGAATGCTGACAGACCAGGACTGCCGTGGTCTCTCCTCTTACAGCCATTGATTGAATCGGGGTAAGAGAAGCGCTTTTAGTACTGTGTCTCTGCCAAAAAAATAAAAGGCAAAAAGAAATCACTGACAAACAAAGTGCAGATCTGGCCAGGTCCTACTTTAGATGCTGAAAAATACTTTTTTTCATCTTGTATGGGTGGAAGGAATGCTTTTACACACTGAGACCTCCCAACGAACCTTCTTCGCACTTCCAGAACACCAGAATCAGGTAAGCCTGGACCACAATTTCATGTGAAAGAGGAAGGTCCACCAGGATGTTACCTATTTTTCTTCTGTACCTGTGTCTGGTGTACATTTCTGTTGCCGGTTCAGAAGCCTGCAGCTCTCTCCTGCTCTCTGCCAGCTCACTGCATTGACCAAAAGCATCTCAAGGCAGCGGTGAGGAGCCTCCACAGCCCTCTGACCCTGCACATGCAATGCTCTGCAGTCCCTGTTAACATTTCTTTGCTAAATTTTCTGCCATGGTTTCCCACAGGATGAAATTACCTCTCAAGTGTTATTGCAGGTGTGGAAGTTCTGCGAATTTTTTACTTTGGTGTATTTTATCTTTTCTTCAGCAAAAGACAAGGTCAAGCATTTTGTTGAGTCCAAAAAGACATCAAAGAAAAAGGGCAAGGAAAAAAAAAAAAAGCGAACTCTCCATATAAAGCATTTCAGAGTACTCATGCAGCCTATTAGAGAGCAAAAGGAGCTTTCTGGCTCCTATCTGGCTGTTGTTGCAGTTGTTAATGTGGTTTTGTTCCATTATTAATGACACCAGAAAGAGAAATCAGGCCTTCCAGACAAACTTGAGAGACTCTCAGACGGCAAAGAGAAGGAAGAGAAAAAAACCCCTTAAAATAATGGAAATGAGCAAAGGGAAAGGGAAAGGAAACTTTAAATACTAAGCATGTGGTAATAAAAGTCTGCAGATGTCTATAACAGTGTATGGATGGTGAATTGAACCTCTTACGAAGCCTGTAAACCATTTCCAGAGCCTGCTAGTTTAAGGGCACTTTGTAATTAAACAAGGAAACACGGATTTCTTACAGCCTATGCTATATTGCTTGATACATTTGTGTTTTCTAGAACTGCTGTTTGACAAGCAGACAAAAATAAAACCAGAAGAGAACCATTAACAGATGAAACATCTGTAACTCAGAGCAGCAGGTCATTAGTATGAATGTGGCTGGACAGGATTTCGATCAGAAGCTTTGTTAGGAAAACACATCACGAATATGCCAAGGTAAGCAATCTCAGGATTAACGCTCCAATCTGGCTTTCCCATAAAGTTAGCTACCAAGTCAGCATCACTGCAGGCGCACCCCTTTGCTCCCACTCGGCAGAAACAGCTTCACTGCTGAAGCTTTGCACCAATGCCCAAGCGCCGAAGCCCAGGACCCACCACCAGCACATCCACAGCATCCTCTTCAAACCCCATCCCACCAGCAGGAGAAATCTTGAAGCTCATCCCCCATTGCAATTGGGGTGCTGTGAGGCAGGCAGATGCTGGGCAACTCAGACGGGACAAGCATCAAAGTTAAATTTGGCTAGACGGGCTGCTAATCAATAATACAGCTATCACCAGTACTCCTTGAAGTCAAACGATTTGCTCTGCAGTCACCTGTTGATGGAGCTGCACCCTGTGGTCCCCAACACCAGCCCCTCTGGTGCAGCTCACCACAGCCATGCTCCTCTGTGGGCTGCTGGGGGGGAGCCTGCCCTGAAAATCCCCCTTGCTTTTCACTGCTCCACTGCCCTGCCAGCGGGCTCCCACCCTGCCCAAAGCGCTCACCCATTGCTGCCATTTCATACTCCGACGCATTTCTGCTTAAGAGAAACCTCCTCCCTTGTAGAGAAGGGAGAGAAACTGCTGCTTGCAACGGGCTCTCAGGCAGAGGAACCAGCTGGCCTTCAGATAAAAAGGGTTTATTAAATGTTTTCTTAATACCGGGCATTTTGTCATATGTGTCACTGTATTTCTTGAGGTGCAGTTTATATTAAAAAAACACCTCTAGAGATTTTATATTTTTCTCTTTAAAAGAAGGAATCTGATAGCTCTTTGCTGTTAGTTATTGATGCTGAAAACAAACACTTGTTTCTCATCCCTGGACAGAATATTTGACCTATACTGCAAAGCCAAAACTGCCAACGTTTGGGAAGAACTCCAGACCTGGATTTCAATTTCATGACTAACATCTGTCTTTCCAATAGAGTACATTAAATCGATGCAATCAGTGTGATACATTTTAAATTACTTAAAGTTCAATCCATTTTATATGAGCTTATGCCTCGTATGTTGTTCTGCCAAAAGAGGTCACTGGGTCAAGAGCTCAAAAATAATTTAAATAAAGGTTTAAAGAAATTAAAAAGGAAAATGGCATAAATTTACCTTAGCATGAGATCTTCTTTAATGCTTTGAGGAATAAAACTGCCATGAAGAAATGGAGTCAGGAAGAAATTTTGCCTCTGGGGATCTTATTTTCAGCCAGGACACCCAGATGTGGTGTTGGCCCGATGCAGATGAGGGGATTTGGCGAAGCCCAGGAGCAGCTCAGACAGAAGGGGTAGAGGGGAGGCACTCTGAAGGCTGCCTTTGCAGATGAAGTACAACCGTGCTTTCAGGCACCTCCAGCATCATGGCAGGCTGCAAAACCTATGTGAGATGCAATATTCAGGCAGTATGTCTTCACTGACATCTCCTTCCCCTGTCCCTCCACCTGACTCCCATTGCCGAAGCTTCAAGAGATGCACCCCGTGTCAGGGAAGCTGGAGGTTTTATTGCACCCTGAATAAAAGGTGGACCTTGGAGTCCACACAGACTGTAACCTCTCTTGCCAAGGCCTGACCTAAGTCCTAGAAAGTCCCCGCTGGGGTGTGCAAGTAGGACACCCTAATGTCACATGGAGGCTTTCACCTGGCTGCACACGACAGTGTCACCGTTGTTGGAAAGCCCCAGTGGGAGCAGGTGCCCTGGAGCTGAGCCCCAGGCAAGCCCAGCCCCGCTTCTGCTCTGATGCCTGCCCAGGGCTGGGCTTTGGCCACCCAGCCCCCGTGAGGCTCACTTGCCATCCTCACACAAGCAGTATGTAGGGAAACCAGTTCATACAGTGCAGTGGGAGACGTGGCTCTCCAGAGCAGAGGGCTCTTGGCAGACCCTGGCTGTTACTTCTCGCTTGGGTAATTGCCTTTCCCTCCCACCCACCCTGAGAAGCCTGTGCTGACCAGCAGGTTGAGATGTCTCTTTTTTATCTACAACCTCCTAAAGAAAACTTGAAAAGAGGGAAACACAAGGAAGAGGGGGATGCAAGATCTGCAAAAGGGCCACCCCGGGCTCTCCTGGGGGGTTCTTGTGGCCTCTGGCAGCATCTGCCCCTGAGCAAGCGTGAATTTTCTGGATTGGGGCACTTGCATGTTTCCTAATCCTGTTTTCCCCTAGCTCACACCGTCCCATGCTTTCTGAACGGACAAACATTTCTATGGACGTCCTCTGTAAGACAGTGGAAGGGAGAGAGGAGCACCCAGTCTTTGTGCTGGGTACAGTGGGATGGGAACTGGGCTCATTTTCCAGCATGGTCATCTGAGGTGACTCCCTGGGGACACCGAGGTGCTGCTGCCCAACCCCGCCATCTCACCCGCGGCATCACCAGACTCCTCAGGGTAATAAAGTTCTTTTGACCCCCCACACCCCCCGAGAAGGGAAATTGCCCTTGTAGATGCGTGTTTCTTTAGCCATCACCCACCCCCCCCCAAAAAAAAAAGGCACCTCGGCCGAGGGTCCCGACGCGGGGCTCGGTCCCTGCGCTCCGGGCGGGGATGCGGCGGGCACGGCTGGCTCCCCCACCGGGCAGCGGCCCCGCCGGCCGCCCATTAGCGCTCATTTCCTGGCCGGGGCGATGGCAGGCGGCCGGGCAGCGCTTTCCCTTCCGCAGCCAATTGCGTCTTCAGTCCGTATCGGAGGATCGCGGGGTGTGAGGCGTGGGAGAGCCCCGGGGCCGGTGCGGCGGGCGCCGGGGGGCAGCTGCGAGCGGCGCCGCGGAAGGCAGGGGAGGAAGAGGAGGGAGAGGAGCGAGGAAGCGGCCTGGGGCGGGCAGCCCCCGGGGTCGGGCCGCTCTGGCCGGTCCGGCCGCTTCAATGCAACCCCTGGGGCATGGGCTTCTCTCTGATGAGACCGCTCCAGAGCTGCCGCGGACGGGGCGTCGTCGTGGGGACCGTCACCCTCTGCCTGGCTGCCGGGTGGGCTCTGCAGAGTAAGTGACCCTTTCTCCCCTCCGCTTCCTCCTCCGGCCCTTTCCTCCTCCTCCTCCTCCCCCTCCTCCTGGCCGCGCTGCCCCCGGCTCCCCCTCCGCGGGCTCCGGCAGGGCTGGGCTGCCGGCCGGGGGCGAGGCCGCTTCGCACCCCGGCCCTGACCGGGAGCGCCCGGATCGCTGTCGCGGAGGGGACGGCGACGGACACAGCGGGGCTCGGGCAGGCATCGCTGCCCCCGCAGGCTGGAAACGGCCTGGGAAGGCTCGGCCCCTCCTGGGGGAGGCGTGGGGCTGAGCGGTGCCAGCCGGGGGCTGCAGCCCGAGCGGCCGCCCGTCCCCTCTGCCTTCCCAGCACCGGGGGGGGGAAGGAAGGAGGAGGAAAGAAATCCCGGTTGAGCGGCCCGAAAGGGCTCGGGAGCGCGGCGGCGAGGAGGGGCGGTGGATTTCAACCCACGGGGGGCGAGTGGGGACGGGGCAGCAGGCAGGGAGGCGGCCGGTCCTCTCCAGGCGAGGGCTAGAGGAGGCTGCAGCCAGCCCCAGCGCCCGGCACCGGGGTGGGCAGTGCCGCCGGCGGGTTTGCTTTGGACACACCACACCTTCATCATCAAGGTGATGCAGAAGCAGGACCCTGAAAGGTGGAGGAACTGTCCCCAGAGTTTGAGAGCTCCATTTTAGAGCTGTCCCCCCCATTTTAGAGCTCCTGCGTGGAGGCTCCTCGCCGCCAGCCCGTTCCGGCCCGCTCCCCAGCACGCTGCCGGCCCCGCCGCGTTGCTACGGCCAGGGGTGGTACAGGGAGCCGCGCTTCCAGCTTTGACTCTCGGCCAGGTGAACGCTTTGGAGCGCAGCAGCGTGCCAGGGACAGCAAACTCGTAAACTCACAGAATGGTTTGGGTTGGAAGGGACCTTAAAGATCATCTAGTTCCAACCCCCCTGCCATGGGCAGGGACAAAGTCACCGCATGCTGGTACCCTCGTCTCGTCGGTGCATGTTTTACTGGGCGTGAAGGGTCTGGTTTTGCAGCCAGCAGAGCGCAGTGGCCTTGCGCAAGGCGCTGGAGGTGGGTGCGATGTTTGCTCTCAAGGCTGATGCAGCTCTGTTTGGATTAGACCAGTTCAGGTGATCGAGGTGGACGGCGTATTAAAAATATTTTTGAATGGTTAGATACTGCGTTGCCTTTTTTGGCTTTGTGTGCTAGATAGGATCAGAACATGTTTGCAAATAATTTAATGGAAGGATTTTTTTTTTTTTTTTTTTTACATTTACCTTGCAGTCTCATATTCAAAACAAAGCCATGCCTTTATCAAAACATAAAAGGGTCACTATGGTGAGACACTCAGCTCCTGTCTGGTTAGAAATGGTGCAAAAGACCTTTAAATAAACACACAGAGCAGAAAACAATTAGAACAATTCGCAGTGATTTACCAGAGGTTCCCGTCTGTTCTGTTTCTCTAGCTGGCACAAACGCCTTTTTCAGAGCTCTGGTTCGCCTCTCCTGCACATGGGCTGAACGGCAGGACACAGCTTCACTGAGGATACGCTGGGCTGCCCAGAAAGCTTGGTGTCCCTGCAAGGGGACAGGGCAGCACAAGCATGACAAGATGCCCATGAAGGGAGAACCCCAGGAGTGTTATCTTGGAAAAAGCCTAGATCCTATCTAGTTAAAAAAATACTGACTGGCTGGGGCTTTCTGCTGTGCTGGTCCCATTAGGCGAGGACCCAGGAATCAAACTGGCTCTTCGAGCTTCCCAGCCTTACCTTGAGCAGCAGAGTTTCTGAATTCTGCCAGGGATCCCAAATAGAGCAAAGTCAGCTTGTAATCCACTTACCCATCTCTCCCCATTTGTGGTTGCTCTGGGGTTTTGGCCATGGGGGGGGGGTGTTCTTATTTTTTGGTAAGATTTTAAAAAAGAATTTCTTTCCCTTGGATATTTTTTTTCTTTGCCTTTTTAAACCATTCTTTTTCCTGAAGACTCTGCAGAACCCCTAGAAGCATCCCCGGGGTCCTGCTTTGTGCTCCTTCAGCATAGCTGAGGGTCTTGTCCTCCCTCCCCACTGGGTTACCAACATTTGCAGCTCAGCATTATTTTTTCAGTTCTGCTCTTGCAGTCAGGCTGTTCCGACAGCACGAGAGAAGGGCGGGTGAGCTGTTCCAAGCCAAACCAGGAAAAGGCATTCAGTGGTGAGGCTTACTTTGTGCTTTATCTGCCTTTTGTCTGGTTTGATTTTTGCGGGTAGATAACAGGATTCCAGTCTCTAGCCAAGTGTCTCAAACATGCCACTAATTATTAAATTTAAAAAAATGTATGCCAATTGAAACTCAGATGTTTGGTGTTCATCCAAATCTTCATGCAGAAATCCCCACATGCAAGCAAAAATTATTGCTGTTACACATTAAACTAAATGATCAATTCACTTTCACAGTGTAATGACCAGCTCCGTAATCACGTAAGAGGGAACTAGCTGAGAATTAAGTATTCTTTCAGGTGCATTTTTGCCTGGAAATCATCAGAACACGAAGTCCCTGACTTCACTTGAAACTGTGCACCTTTGCTTGCCGTTTATCTGCACTGGTGTATAACTGGCTGCCTTGACGAAGCTGTTGTCTCAAACATTGATTATGCACCCTGAAAACGCAGCCAAATGCCAAGTCTTCACATACTTAAGCCTGTACAGTTCTTGCTTTTGGGGGATGGTAATTAATTAATATAATAGGTTACCTTGGCCACGGCAATTAAACTCTCCATTTAAATGCAGGATTTTAAAGGAAAGCCAGTTACTGATGAACACAAAAGCACTGCTCAGTTTTCAGAAGATATTATGCTCTCTTATCCTAGAAGACTCTTCCAAACTCTCCTCTTAGGTATCAAAACACTGAAACACATGCAATAACTTGTCCTGTATGGTGGAAATGTTTCTCCTGACTATTACCAATCAAAAATGTGTATTTAGTCTTTAAGTATGTATGTTCCTTTTATGAAAGAGAAACCGCGAAGCATAATCCATCCTCCCTTAAAACAGACCGCTGAGATGGGTAGGATGAATCATACCTCAGAGGTCCCATCCTGCCCTGGACGGTTGGTGCAGCATCACCTCCACACTCATCACCCTCCTTTGTCTTTCAGCTCCCGGAGGAGTATCGTTAGTTGTCCCACAACCCAACATCAATGCAACAGTGGCACAAAACATCCTCCTCTCAGTTGAATACTCTTGCAGAGGTGTCGCCACCATTGAGTGGAAGCATGTGTCAAGCTGGGGCACCACCAAGATTGTTGAGTGGAAAAGTGGGAATTATGTCAACATATCCACAGTCTACAAGGACAGAGTGACTACTTTTGAAAATGGCTCTATACAGCTTCTGAATGTGGGCATGAGAGATGCCGGCTACTACTTTATCACTGTAACAGAGGAGTATGGAACCAACACCTACGGCACCATCATAGTCAACGTTTATGGTACAAACTAGGAGTTCTTGGCTTTACCTTGTGTTTAGACATTAATCCGCTCGTAATCAATTTTATAATTTTTTTTCTGTCCTCCCTGCAGAGATTATCTATGAAGATTTACATTTTGTAGCAGTTCTCTTTGCATTTCTTGCTGCAGTATCTGCCATTCTGATCTGCTTCATGTGGCTGTGTAATAAATCTCTCCATCTATTTCAGAAGAAGACGACACACAAACTAACAGGTATCTCTCTAAGAATGCAGTCAAGGTATAGGGTTTTCAGGTCTGAATTTTGAGCCCAAAATTCACTTGTAATTTGAGCAAAAAGGTGCTAAGCAGGGACACTGAGAAACAAGACTGGAAGGCCTCAGTTCAGTTATCCTGTTCAACTCGTTACTAGTTGAGGCAACTAAGTAATAGACATCTAGTTGCAGAACAATCCACCCAACGTCTACCTTACAAATCACAAAACACTTCCCAATATCGCTAACTGCAAAACAGGGAGAAAAGGCCAGAGCTGCAATAACCCCCCCCCATCAGAGGGCAGGAGACAGAGTCAAGAGCATCAACAACGCTCTCAGAGTCTGCATCAGAAGAGTATTTCCTAAGGGAAAATACTCAAATGGCCCTTGGGAGTGGCCTCCACCTCACTTCATGGAGGACTGCACCCCTCCCTCTCCTCTCAACCCCCTGTCATCTGTCCTCACGTTTCATCCAGTTGCGGACTCCAACGAACAATGACTAATATCAGAACCAGAGTCCTAACACGCGCCAAAGACACCAGTCATGAAAAGCAGATCAAGGGAACACAAGGGCTGCACTGAAGGCAGCATTCACACATTAGAGAAGAAGTTTCCAAGCCACAGCCAGGGATATTCGGCCTAGGCAGCAAGACAAGGTGTCACGCGATGGGCCCGGGCTCAAGCTCCGGGCACATTCTTGGAACAGGAGGTTTCTTTTACCACTTCAAAACATTTCAGGCGTTTACCTCCCTTCTTTGTAAGTGCAGATCCAGTAGTGGTTTCATGCCCTGTGGGTGAAAGGTCTGTATTTCTTCTCTAATAAGCGCTGCTTAAGCTGTGACATTAGAACAAGCAGCCTGAGTATGAGTATTCTATTAGACCAACACAGATACTCAAGAATTCTAAGCCTCATGGTCCAGACTTTGTGTCAACTCTGCAAAATGTGTTACGAGAAGAGATGAACTTGGCTCAAGCCGTCTCTTCCTTTTTGCCATTCACCTATAGCTCTAAGGGCTGCTGCTGTTTTCACAGTGCATACGCCACCCACAAGCTCCTGTAGCTACTGAATATACAGGCTTTTGTTGGATAAAAGCCTCTTCTTCCTCCAGTTAAAGCCAATTTTCTTACAGAGCTGAATGTAATGGAGTTATTTGGCAGAGTTCAGGAAAACCACAGTTCTGGACACTTGCTCTGTCATCTCCTAGAACACGATCCAAAGCAGGGACCTAACTTCTGCCCCAATTCCACCTTAGAAGAGCCCTCCTTTCAGAAGTCATGAAAAGAGCTATGAGGACAGGCCCTATGGACTTTAGTTTTCATAGTGCCTTTAGTCTTGTATTGGAAGAAACCAGTGTCACTTTGAAGATTGTGAGGGACTCCGCAGTTAAGTATTTTGAAAAGATGTATTTAAAAGCTAATTATAGATGAGTGAGCTTGAGCTAATATTAAAAAGTTCAAAATGTCTCGGCTGTTAACACAGCATTATTAATTTTGGAACACTGGCCTTCCAATCCATTTGCCAATCAATAATAATATCCTTTTGTTTGCAGCAAGTGCCACTGAAGAGATTGAATTGGAAACCATTGAGTGTTAGCCAAGGACTGTCTCGTAACAAAAAATAACAATTCTACCTCAGGAGAAAGCATTGGCAAAGAAAGCAAGAAGAAACCTAAAAGGTAAAATGTTTGTCACTACTGTAGAAATATCCTGACTGGCAAACCAATTAGATGTTAAATCAGCAGTGTCTGATGCAGCTGTTCCGACCTGTTAAGTTTTCGGCTCTGCTAGCCAAGGTCTAAGTAAAAAAAGAGTATGCTTTCATGCTGAGCATGAACACATTTTTGTGGCTAATTAATAAAATCTACAGCCTCTACCACTCTTTTAAAACAACCAACTAACAAACCAAGCCTCTAAGATCAACCCATAAAGGAAATTATCATGGTCTTGAAGGACACTTGTATTTTGGCTACAGCACGTCTCCTATTACAGGCAGAGCAGCCATTAGCATGCTTTAACATAATAAATTTAATGTCTAATTACAGTATTGCATTAAAAAATTAATTGCAAGGATTGAATCCCGTTTATTGCACCTATGCTGCTACTTTTGGGCGTAAGGAATTTCCCGAAGCTCTGAAGACAAAGTGTAATTCTTCATGAGACAAAACTGACTTCAAAATGCCGAGCTGGTCAAAGTTTCTCCACTCACATTTCCAATTGTTTACACTGCCTCAGGATATTAACACACATTTTATGACATTACTAGAGAAGGTTGTTAAACAAGGACCCATGCACAGGCACTGAAGAGGACGCTGTTATAGTGATTAGAGGGGTCAGGTAACATACTGACACATCACACCAGTGCGGTGGCAAAATACTAAACAGTTTCATTGGGAAAGATGTCGAGTCCTTTGCAAATGGCCCGCTGACACAGTCTATCTGTGAAGAAAAGTTAGAACAGCATTACTTCGAAATTCAGTTATTTACAAATACAGTTCTGAAATTGCTCTTGTTGAGAAGCCACCTTTGCTTTCCTATGTTGTGAGAAAACGCGAAGTGATCTAACCAATGTTTTCTTGAATCTGCTTATCGCGCTTACATTTTCCACCTGCAGGTCTGCTGGGTGGGATAACATTTGCTTTTGCGAGTGAGAAAGCACTAAACTGACCAAGCTCCAAATTATCCTGTTTCGCTTTTGTAACGAGAATAATTTTGCAGCATGAAATAAACTTTGAAATTGTAAGAGACCACGGACTAGTCTGTGTCTGCAGATTGCCACCTGGCTTTCTGAGCCCAGCTGCTGCTACTGCCTCTCTTACACTTCAGCTCACCTGATTGCAAAACCCTTTTACAGGAGAGGCCGACAGAGCTGCCCCTCTGGTCAGGGTCTGTGAGGCTCAGGGGCAGAGGTACTATGGGTTAGATTTGGACAAACAGAATTTCTCACCAAGTGCATAACAATGCAGGTAGGTGCCAACAGGCTTTTTCCAAAGCACCCTGTACACAATACCTTTAAAAAGTCATCCCTAGATTGAACTGGCCGTTTGTAGTACAAAGTACAAAATTTATGTACTCATAAAATCGGGTACCAGATTCAGTTGTTGCCTCCTTCCTGCATCTAGAACAGGTCAAAAAAAAGTGAGAAATTAAAAAAACCCAAATTAATCCCAGCTGCAGCACAGCTTGACAAAGTAACAGTTTGCTCTAATTCTTCACTTTAAGTATACATTACCAGTCTCCTGTATCTCTGAGCGAACTAAGCTTTGACAACACAGAAGAAGTTGTGGGTCTGTTTCAAGTACTCTATAAAGTATCCATATAGCACAATGGAAAACATGATTAATTTTTTTTCTGTTTGTCTATTCCATTTTTGTTAAATCCCTAAATCTTAGAACTGGAATGTGAAGCTATTCATTAGGCTGAGCTGAGCGTGCAGCAGGTGCGCTGCCAGACTTAGAGAGTACAAAAAGCGCAGCTTACACATAACCCCGTTATTCCCTGCTAACATGGCCCTGAACGCTGTAATTGCCAAAGGAAAAGCCAGGCAGCGCACACAGACGTGAGTGACCATTGGAATGCAGTGCTGTAACGGTAGAGATCACTTACACGTTTAAACTACGATATTTGAAAGCTGAGACAAGAGCAGGAAACGGCCACTTCGAATTCAATTTAAGATGCGCTGTAACAGCATAAGAAGTTCCCACCTAGCACAGCCGTTACACATCTCTCTCAGCTTGGCCAAAGGTACAGCAACTTCGGGCACCCATCCTTGGCTATCGGCACGGGTGCCAGCCTCGCCTTCAGGCAGCAATGTCCGACATGAACAACGGGGATCGGGGATTCAAAGAATATTCAGTGAGGACATATAGTACAGTCAGCCTATGTGCTGCTTTTCTTATAGACAATTCCTCACCAACAAATTTTACCAAGAATTTAACATGCTTACTCTACGTAGGTAGGGGCACTTACAAAATATTCACGTTTTCTGAAACTGGTATTTGTCAATATGCATTATTAATGTCAAAAATATTTCATATACAGAACGGGAGGCTAAGCTGTCTGTAGCAGTTTCTTGCTATACTGGAGGTGCCTGAAGTATCTAAAGTCTTATGGCAAGCTGTTGAAGGGAAAGTTCAGAAACTAATAGCTATACTTAAACCACCACTTGTAAACTCCATGCAGAAGAGCAGCAAATTTAGAGCATTCCAAGTGATCAAAGGGATTAAGGCATTTTGCATTTAAACTTTTTAATTAAAGAGATGTCCAAGCTCACAAGATTACTTTGGCAATCAACTGTAAAGGTCTTAACCATCCACTCACGTCTTCATTTCATGTTCAAAGATGTACTACCAAGAATCCCAAGGCTGTCCCTCTGTTAGAAGCCAAATCAGTCTGCTTTCATTAAAATTAGGAATCCCTGTCTATTCAACAGTAAGACAAACTCTCCAGCTCCCTAATAATTTTTTTTTTTTTCGGCTAGGCCTGGAAGTCCTGACAAGTGTCTTCACTGCTAACGTGCAGTGCTTGCACTTCTGCAACACAAGAGAAGTCCTCCTGCATGCCTTGTTTCTTTTCAGAAGGGGACAAATCCTGCAACTATAGCTCCACAGTGCTGACTCGGTGATGAAGAGCTTGAATGTGGCTATTGCTACACGCAGACCTCCCAATTTAGGTTAAGAACAGCGAAGCGTAAAGACACATTTAAGTTTCATACCCTCATCTTCTAATTATTAGTGTGAGATTTGTTGTGGTGCCAAACAGCCTCATATCATCGGACGCAGAAACAGATGCATCAGGCTGTTGGCTGAACTGTTCGCCAAGGAACAAAGCCCCTCTCTGCCTGTAACTATACAGTGTCTGCAGGCCAAGCAGTACAGGACCTGGCATCACAGGCTTTGTGTAAGATTCACCCATCCTTCAAGATCAAGACACTAATTTCAACTAGTATTTTTTCATTTTCCTAAATTGTCTTGGGCAACTCACCAGAACCTGAAAGGAAAACCCCTTCTCTCTCCTAGTTCAGTTGCACAGAGGGAAGTACTTCAAGGAACTGAAATAACAACATGTTGGCAAACACCAAAGTCAGTCAATAGCTGCTTTGGGTATACACCAAGCAGCAGCTTGCCACAAGCAGTTGCTTAATGCATATTTCCTACAACTATTCTTTATTGCTCAAGAATACAGCAAAATAACAACTGTCACCATACAAGTATGATGTTCAACTCAAACATGTTCCATGTGCAAGAAGTTCTCATATATACACACACACATATATACACCCCCCCCGTAACACATCATATGGACCTAAGCCTGAACCAGTTTGTACAGGCAGGTTTCAAAAAGACCTTTAGCGATTAATCATCGGACAAAAGAAAAGCTTTGTGCAACACATTACTAGAAGCTTCAAGGCGGCCACAATTACAAGCAAAAAAGAGAAAACCATGACTTTTTTTTATTTTTAAAAAAAACTCAGGAGCTGATCTTCAGGAGGGTATTATTGTTTCTCTGGATGATAATCAGTGACAGCACAGAGAAAAAAAAAAAAAAAGAAAAAAAGAAAAAACCATGACAAGTGTGGAGACCCAAGGTCTCCTGCATGAGGATTACCTGTTTCTATGCAGACATGAACTTATGCAAGTCACCCAAACTCAAATGGTCAGAAATCTGCAAGCAGAGTAAGACCTTTTCCTCTACATGCTTGCAAAAAAACAAGGGCAGGAAACACAAGCAAAGTAACTGACACCACATGGGCTCATCTACAGCCATCAGAAAGACGTGTGCCACAAGCTGTGACTTTGTAACACTCAACTTAAACAGATCACCCAGTAAATATATCTCTCAAAAAGAAATGGGCCACCCAAAAGCCACATCAATGTACAAACTCCCAACTCAAGAATGTCACACAGTGAAGGCTGTTCCTTGATTCTTAAGTTTTGTTTAGCCTTAATTCTCGACAAGGGAGCTCTGCTTCTCCTCTGTTGTCCCACTTCTCACCAAACGAGCCCATTAGATTCCACAAGGATAGCCAAGGCGTATTGCTAGCACAATGCAAATCTAGTAACCTCCATCTTTCGGAAATACTTGCAAAGATCTATTGAGAAAAAGTAGGGGCATGAGGAGAAAGGGAATGACTCTGAGCAGACACCTTTCATGTAGCCAAGGACAACTGAATTTAATTTTACAAAAGAAAAAGACATTAATTACTCAGCTATACTACTCTAGCTAGAGCAATCTGCAAAGATACAGCTGGCAGAAACTTTTTCAAAAAGTTGTATCTTACATGTCATTGAAAAAAGTTCTGTTACAAACACTACAACGGACGTATCTGTACACAGGAAATAAATTTGGTTTTGCTTTCTTGCATTGCCCCATAGGTCCCATTTCCCTTTGTGGCACAGGCAGTGATGGTTCACAGCACAGCGATGATTCAAACCCCCACGGAGAGGCTGATGGATTATTAGCACGGAGTCAGGGCAGCCATGAGGAGTTCCATCTTATACACAAAGTTACGCCCTTCCATTTTATTCCACTGCACTTCCTTGAATGGCCCACGAAGATGATTCCACTTGTTGTCTTGCAGAACATCACCTTTGGGGAGATCTTTGCACTGACTCCGTGGAAACTGAACCATAACTTTGCTGCCACTTTCCGGACCATTACGTACTGTGATGAACAGAGAGTTTTATGAGCATTTTTACAGTGCAGGAATTCCTCATATTAACTATTCTTCTCGTGTATGCGATACATTACTCCTCAATTCCAAACATGCTGAAAGCAAACAAGAGAAATTATCCTACTTCTTTTTTTTTCCCCCTAAAATTTTATCTTTGAATTTTCTCTCTTGTCTCCCACTTTTCTATGATTTTGTTGCTTTAGCACTGCATGTTCTTAGCTACAGCGAACCAGATAAACATCTGACAGAACACCCACACTTACACCTTACAAATGCATTTGGTTTTCCCTAATGATGCCAGGAAGAGCTCATTCTTACCTTGGATGTATTCCCCACCGTTCTGTGGAATCATGTGATCAAAAAGATACTGTTCTTAATGAATTTATCTCAAACGGACAGGAATGAAGTCAGTCAGCGTGGCTGTTCCTTTTAATCACAAAATTCTGCAATATTGGTGGAGGGGCGGTGGTGTTCTAGTGCCTTGGACGGGTTTTCGTGTTTTGACGTTGGGGGGTGGTGGTTGTTAGTTTTTTTAAATAAGCAGTTAGGGAGATAACACTTAGCTTTCCCCTCACCTACCAAGCTAGCCTTCTACAAAGAGATGACTATATGCTACTGACTGAATAGAATTTCTCCTTCATAAATTCATGATGACTATTCCCCATCACCTTCTTAATAAGTTTGGAAACTGCTTCTGGGACTGTCATTTTGTCTTATCTTCCCAGTAACTGCAATGAGGCTGACCAGACTGTAGCTCCCGAAGTTCTTCTTCTTGAATATAGGATATGGTATCTGCCTTCTTCCAGTCCTCAGGAGCCCTTGCTGATCACTGCAACCTTTCAAAGATGATCAAGAGTGGCCTTACGATGACATCAGCCAGCACGTTCGGCACTCGTGGATATATCCCACGTGGTCCCATGGACTTCCGTATGTCTAGTTTGTTCAAACATTCTCTAACTTGATCATCCTCTACTGAGGGTAAGCCTTTGCTCCAAAATTCCCCATGCGTTGCGGGGACCTGGGATTCCTGAAGGCCAGTCTTAAGACCAAAGCAAAAAAGGCACTGAATACCGTGACCTGTGCCACCAGCTCCTCTCCCCATTTAACAGCTGGCCCACATTTTCACTATTCATCCTTTTGCTGCTAACATACCTGTTGAAACTCTTTTGCCCTGTACATCCCCACCAGATTCAACTTCAGATGGGCTTTAGCTTTCCTATCCCCATCGCTGCATGCTTGGACAGTCTCTCTGTCTTCCTCCCAGGTCAACTGATCCTGCTTATAATCTCTCGCAGCTTCCTCTCTATGTCATGAGTTTAGTCACGAGCTCCCTGTTCATCCACACAGATCTTCTGTCACCTTTGTACAACTTCCTGCACATAGGAATGACCACTCTTGAGCTTGAAAGAGGTGATCCTTCAAAATAAACAATGAACCAGCTCTCTTGGACCCCTCTTCTCTCCACCCCATAGGATGGTATCCCACAGGATTCTTCCAAGAGGATCCCTGAAGAGACCAAACTCTGTTCTCTAAGTCCAGAGTTGTGATCCTGTTGTTTGCCTTGTTCCCTTCTCTCAGGACCTTAATGGTTTCTGTAATCTGCTTTTTCTGTGCTAATTCTAAGAAATATTTTCAAACCTGTGTAAATTAGATCAGGTTTCTATTAACTGGCTGGGCAAAGCATTGACTCTATTTAAGTGTCAATTCCATACACAAAAAGAGATTGTTTCTACAATATTTTGCTATAAATTGACATTATTCTGCAGGTCTAGAGACCATCTCAGAAGCCTGTAGAATTTGCTTAAGAATTTTAAGTTTTTCCACACATTTGCAGTAAGAAAACAGTACCTGAAATAGCATAGTCTCCATTTGGTGATGCTACAGTTATTGCTGATGCATTGCCAATACTCTCCACTGGCCCCAGACCAACATGATTACTGAAACTCAGCACGTGCCATCCCATAACTTTTGCAAGCTGCTGAACTGCATGTACTTGGTGCTGTGACATCTGAAAGATAAGAGGTTTGTCTTCTGTTCAGTATTTGCACACCACAGAAATAATTGCTTACTGGTTTTACCAAGCTTTTTGTTCTTCTGCTGTAGTGTAGTTATTTATAAAAATAAGACCTTGTCTTGTAAGTTATCTAGTTTCACAGGAACTTTTTTTTTTTTTTTTAACATATATGCTGTAAGTGCTAGTAGAGCTGCTTGTTATTTGAATTTAGACTGGTTCCTTTGCAGTCAGAGAAGACCACTGATTAAGCACACTATGCAGTTAGATGATTTTTTCATAGGTATATGGGCTTATGCATTTTATTTAGGTATTGCTTTCCATTTACAAAAACCTTTATTTAGGTCTCAAGAACTAATTCAAGTGATACAAACATGACTTTGAAATAATTTTTTCTCTGAATGGAAATGAGACCTCTGCTATAAAATATATAAAATCTGTGAGAGTAATAACATAGCAAACTCGGAAAAAAAAAGTTGAGATCTGAGATGCGTGATTACCTCCATTAATGCTCAAGTACAAGCATTGAGCTTTAACAGCTCAAAAGTTTAAATAATAATGTTTTTCTGTATCAAGACTTAACACTTGTAACAAGGAAGGATCTAGCACTGTTCAGCAGTTCTCTGTGAACAAGTCTGAAAACACTGACCAAAAAGAGATACCCTCAGCAGAATCTGTTGCAACTTGCTTACTGTCATGGAGTTTCGTGTAACTGCAACAGGCCAACCACTGTTACAGACCTGTATTTTGACTATTTATAATGCAGAGTAGGAAGACTGTCACTTCTGAATGAAACCAGCAGCTTGCTCTAAGCAATTAAGAAAACACAGTTAATTCAAGTATCAGCTGATTTAGTAATGGCTGATGCAAAGTGAACACTAACAAGACAATGTTGTAATGACAGTAATTGTGGGCTCATTAAGATCTCTGCTCTAGATAGGACTTGGTTACAGTAGGTTTCATATATTGGATACCTTATTGTCTGCTGTGACTCACACTGACTTGTTCTGAAGTAAGCAAAAACCTTGGTGCTCCCATAATGAGTAGCATAAAGAAATGTATTTTAAATGGGAGGGAAAAGTTATTATTACTACTGACCTTAGTAAAAACTGGCATTATATTTTAGTAGAAGTTGCTAAAGTCACTATAGAAACATACTGAAAAATTCAGCCATCCACCTTCCTATTTTCACTCTCTTTATTTGAAGTTTTCTAACATTTTCTACATAGATAAAGGTGAGTTTCTAACAACTTCTGTTTCCCAAACACTACAAGAAAGGGAAGAATAACATGTATGAGTCTACCTGAGATAAAAGGAAATCCTGCAGTTCTTGCTCTTGATGGGACAAAGTAATAACTCTTCCATCTCTATGCACAACTCTGATCTGTTCAACTCCAATGTTCAGCTGTAGTTGAATGGATCTTTGAAGATAAGATGCATATTTATTCAAAATGCATTAAAATACTTAAGAAAACAGGAAACCCTCCCACTCGTTGACAAGAACTCATCAGATGAGGATGGTGCCAAGCCTATGGAATACGACAGCAACTCCAAACTCCGCAACAGCTCCCTCTATACTGCAGGAGACATACTCTGTGGCACGTCCCCAGATCTGGTCCAGTGTTTGTTCAGGTCAAGGAACCTCCCGAGGTGCCTCACAGCTCCCTGCCTGCTGCTGTGCCCAAGTTTCCTTCCAGCGGTGCAGGGGAAAATGGTGTGTATTCAGGGCCTGTTCTAGGCTACCGCCAGGCCGTGGGCAGCCTAGGGGCTCTGGAACGGAGAGTGCAAACTGCACCAGTGACCACAGCCTGCTCCACTCTGCGGGCACAGCCAGAGAGGGTAGAAAACACAGCGGGGTCATCCACTGTCAACCCCTTAGCTCGTTCACTGCTGGTCAGCATGCAGACCTTCGTTTCCAGAACATGACATCCCTTATTTCGATGACACTGTGCATAACTAATAGCACGAATTACACAAGTTCCACATTTCTGTACCTAGGCAACCAAGCCAGGACTGAGTACTGACTAGCTCTCCCTGACCAGACTGGAAGTTTGGAATCCAGCATGTACAAAGATAGCTGAATAAAAGTATCTCTATCCAAAGTAAATCCCCCCTTAAACGGCCACTTTCACCTCCAATTCCTTCTTTGAAAGGAAACTGTGCCAGTTAATGACTTACAAAGTCTCTTCACTGAAGTATAAAGTGAGTAAAGAGTTTTCTTAGGGTGGCTGTTTCCGCCCCCCCCAGCAAAACAGTCACACACAAATAACGGGCTCCTACTTGTCTGCCTGAATGGAATCTTAACCTATAAAACACAACTTGAATACACTCTGACATTGCTGCATGCTTCTACAACTAGAATTTTCATACTTACTTGCATATCTGTTCATATCCTTGAGAAGTTATTAGAACTTTAACACTGGATTCATAAACATCATTTATATTGGACCAGTGGGCCTGAATCTGAGGATCCTCAATACGACTAGCCAGACTGTCAATGGTTCGAGCCGTTCTAGGAAATAAAGACATATTCCACACACAATAATCCAGACAGTTTGTACTGTTATCTTCCTTAAAGGAAATGAGTAGGTTATTAGTTTGGGGTTGGTACTTTTTGTGCTACACAAAAAAAAAAAAAAAAAAAAAAGCCAAATTTAACAGAACCCTGTGGATCACAGTTCTACACCAGCACCATTCTGGTGCTACTTAATTGTTTACCCAGGACATTCACAGCAGTATTAAAGTCGTATTACTCAGTATCAGCTACTGCACAGCAAGGAATACTAAAAAAGATTTATGCAGTTTAAGGACAGTAGGGACAATTATCAGCAGCCTATGTCATAACTGTCACAGTTCTTGACAAAATCTGATTTTTTTCTTTTTGTTTTTTACTAGCTGAGTGTTGTTTGCTCATGTTTCACAGTATGTTATCAGTTCTTAGCACTTAAAAATAAAGACTATTTTAACAGTGAAGGAAGAAGTAGCTGGTTTTAAGAACACTGAAAAAAGATAACTGCATTCTACATAATGGTACATTTCATCGTAACTTCAACAAGAATAGCTTGTGACCCACCTGCGTCTCAAAAAGATATGTTTTGCCTGCTTTATTATCTTTTCCAGAAGTCCTTCATTCGACTGTAAAGAACTGATATCATTTTTATCAAAAGCCTGGGGTCCTGCAAGTCTCATTCTCTTATGGCCAAAAGGCGCACTAGCTGGATGTGGCATCACTGTTGAGCTCAGGGTTTGCTTGTGGCACTGCAACAAACAACAGATGTTATAAAAGGAAGTGATCAAATAACGTATCTGCAAGAAATATTATGTACACCACAGTGTGCCGCTTCACATCGGGTTTTGTAAGCGTATGTACTTTCAAAGGGTGCAACTCTTCTACTTTATAAGCCTGAGAGCACTTTAAAGCCAGCTTTACACTCATGCTTTGCCTCCCCTGTTCGTGCAGGTCTTTCAAACCTTATAGAAAGTGATTTTTAAAACAAAGGTGCTGGCTAAAAAAAATTTCGTAGTATGGCACTAGCTCCTACTAGTAAGTCTGTCTTGTATACATCTCTGGAGCAGACAGAATGGTCAAATAAAAATAAAGGAAGCATTTTAGAGATAAAATTGAGGTATAAAAAGATTTAGCAACCTGTTCAAAGTCAAGAAAGGAAATTCACAGCAGAGCTGGGCACTGAGCCAAAGCTTCACGAAACCTAGTTCAGTGTTTAAAACACGGGACTATTCCACACAACGGCATGACTTGCAGAGCCACGCGCTAAGGAGACGAACACTCCCTGGAACACGGTTCCACCACCGCTTAGACATCTAAAATCTCCTCAACAGACACAACCTTAACCTTCTACCCCATGTCCTTCTGCTAGACTATACGAGAATCTAACACACTGAAACAGAGAAGGAGACCTCAAAAGACGCAAAGTTATTATGGTAATTGATAGTTCTTTCTTCATGTCAGTACGGTCTGAACAGAGGCTCACTTAAAGTACTTGACAAGCGCTAATCAGCCACAAAGGAAAAGGGGAGACTGACGAGCTGTACGGAAAAACCTTGCACGGGTTTTCTGAAGCGAGCAGCCGGGCCTGAGGTTCAGTGAGGAACTAGCATTCCATGAAAGCACCAACGGGCACTGCCCAGCCACCCACACACGCTGGAGCTGAGCGGTAGGTCGCTCAGAAAGGGTAGAAAGGGACTGGCCTCTAGTGGCACTCTGCTGTTACAACAGTGCTGCACGCTACCGCAGAAGACAAACTAGAGCCCAAAAGCTCTTCAGTACTTGACCATAAATGCATTACCTCTCTGATCAGTTGATGCAAATTATGTTCCAGTACATAGAGATGATCCTCTGGATTCTGTTTTTCAGAAGCAGACTTTTGTGATTTTTTGTCGTTGGAAGAGTGACACAGAGAAATCGACAACTGCAAACCTGTACAAAGCAGAGTGAAAAAAAATTTGGACAATGACAAGTTTCAAGGAGGCTACTGAGAGCTGCTTTTCGTCATGTTTTATAGTCAGTAGTTTAACAACCAGTATCTGCTGTGGATGTATCAGAGAAAAATCAAAGAGTGATGTCGGGGAGCACAGCACCACAGGCAACCAAAGCTTGCTACTCACAAAGCGTTGACAGACCAACTATTAACTCACCGGGTGCATTTCACACCAGTTTCTATGACTGAATCCCACACAAGAAGAAGAGTCCCCAGGATTCCTTCCCCAAAGAAGGAACGATTTACCACCATATAAATTTTAAGCAATCCAGAAACATATTCTTCACGTGATATAATCAGTTGTGTACCCCTTGTAAGAACAGAGGATTCCCCAGCCGACTCTGGGGACATCTTCATGCCCACTGAAGAGTATTAGCTTCCGTCCTCCTGAAGACCCATTCAGTCAAGTCTTAAATTTCAGCTGCATGCGATCCAGGCACAGCTCCAAACTGCAACGTGCACACAGCAATACAGCCCACAGCTTTGAGGGCCACTGACAAAGCACACGATCACAAAGAAAAACAATCCAAAATCCACACAATAAAATCTGAGTACATTTGAAACTAAAGTGCATTAGTCGAATGTTTCTAGAATTAGCAAAGAAAAATTCAAATTCTGGAAAATTCTGTTTTTCAAAAATCTTTAAAAAAACTACAAGATTGCTTTTTTTTTTCCCCCAAGAATAGAGCGTTAAAAAAGGTCACATCACTCAGAATTTCAGTTCATGTTCAAGCAAATAACTGTAGGTTAAGACGTCTGAACAAGTTTTCTACCTGGGAAAGGCTGGGAGATTATCTGATTTTTCACAACAATGTGAGGAATTTGTGATTTAATTTGAACAGCTTCTCGTGACAGCTGGGCAAAAATTTCTTTACATAAAAGAACATTCTGTGCAGTCTCCAACTTTGTCTGCCAGTGTGGAGAACCTGAAAAACACAAACCAACATCTGCAGAAGGAAAGAGTAAAGAGAAGCTACCTTTTTGTTCAGATACCAGATACTGTGCAGCAGCAGCTATGAGTAACCACCGAGATAAGGCAATCAATATCTTCTATCCAAATTAAGTATTTTCAGAATTTTATCTCAGTTAAGCACTTCAAAATAACAATGATGTGTTTTACTTCGGTTTTACATATGTGTATATTGTGAACTGCAACTCCCTTGGGGAACTGCCTATTACGTTCCCAGGACTTTGGTGAACGCTGCTTCCAAACCTCTGCTTCTGGAGGTGCAATTCTCTTTCAATGGTACTTCCAGCTTTAGTAAACTCACTCTATAATGAGCCACCAAAAATGTTAAGTTCATGTACATGCTTTCACGGGATTTATAGGTACAAACTTCGTGGGAGATTCTGGTCTGAGTACGCTCACAAGCTCTATACTGTACCCTGAATTCCGTACGAAACATCTACACAGTACAACATCCTGTGTACGTTCGAGACAGCACTTCAAGCACCTGGGTCACAGACCACAGTGAAATAAAATCCTACCAGTTCTTTTTAATCCTGAAGAGTATAAGATGAACTTTTAATCCCAAAGTTTTACAGCTCCACATACTGGCACACATCAAATGAATCAATCTACTATCTGCCAGGTGAGCTGTTGGCAATTAACACACATGCTGCTGCCAGCACAGTTTCAGATCCAGAGAAAACGAGCCACAGAAAAAAACAGTGAATTTTGGGCAAAGTTAAGAGTGAACAGTCATTCAGCTCAGTTGAACTAATGGGATGTAACTGGCTGAAACACAATACCGTGGTTCACTTTCGGTTATGTGCTCAAACTCTTAATGACTAACAAATACTTAAAATACAATCCTTGGAATTTTGTTTCGGAAACTGAGTAAATACATATGAAAACCTGAAGGAGTATGCATTGAAAGCATCATGCTCCCAAGCAGCACCTCAACCAAAAACTTCCGTTTAAATAAGAATATTCTTGTTCACTCTTCTTTCAAGCTATATGCTAAAAATTACAAATAAACATCACATCCAAACCCATTTCTTGAGAACAGGCTCAAAACACAACATATAGGTAGCTATACCTGGTTTTGATTTTGGCATTGGTCTTTTAAAGAGATTGACTGTCCCAAGGTCCCCAATGTCTGGAGCTTGTTTTTGAATAGAAACCTAGGTGAAAGAGAACGTGACTTGATGTTTGTTCTTTGTTGCAATCACACAAATACCAAAACAAAACCCACGCTGCATTATTGAAGTTTCTCTGGCAAACCTTGATATAGGCTGATCCCTCTAAATCACTTGGAATTTGAACATCCAAAGGACAGTAATCCTCAGGTATCTTTTTATCCAGGTCAATGTCAGTGTTCTTTATCACCTCAAACGTGCCATGATGGAGAAAAAGGGAGCCTAGGAAAGGAAGGACAAAGACGTACACACTATATACAAAGCATCTTCTGCAAATCATGAAGCACAAACCTCTGTTTTGGAAGAATATGTATTTCTCAGTCACCAAACCTCCATAGTTGTGCTTGATTCAAATTTCTTAATGATTTCTTGAAAAAGCAGGTAAATTAGAAAGCTCATTTTAGCACATCAGCATCTCAGTCCTCCAGTGTGTGATATGCAGTATTTCACAGTAAGTTAGCAAGTAGTATTTAATAATTATGGATAAAACCAACAGTGTTTCAAAATGTTATCAGTAGATGCAGGGAAGGAGAAAGAAAAAAAAAAAAAAAAAAAAGGTGGTATTTGGTTAAAACAAGAGAAAAAAGTTAACTGCCCCAAGTTTTGCAAGCAAGTAGCTTAAGGTGCTACACCCTTACTGATTTAAAGAATGCTGGTGGTGTTTGGCTTGCAGTCTGAAAACTATGACAACGTTCTGTCTGTAAAAAACAGCCGTTCAGGCAGTCATTCAGGTGGGACTGATAAAAGCAGATGTGCACATCTGTCCTAGCTGCATCCCTTCTCTTACATCCAGGGCATGGTTCACTTAGTTTAGGATAAATCACCTAAAAAGAGACATATCCTGGGTTACGTCTACAGCTTCTTCACAAACACAAGATGAATAACTCCAAATCTGTCCTTCCCCTCCTTCACTGACGACAAGAGGAGCCCAGTATAACCAGTTACCAGTTCAGATACCTGCTTTGTATCCACATCTTAAGTTCCGTGAGATTCTCTATTCGCGCTCTCACTGCGTAACTGGCTCTAGACCTCTGGGCTGGTTACCCTCTCTTACTGTAACCCATGACACATTCTCAGTGTCGCTTCTCACAAGCGCAGGAATAATCGATATAATAAATCTCTCTTCGACAACGTTCTTTAGTCACGTGGTTTAGTTGTAAGTAGTCCTGGAGGAGCACAGTTAGACGTGAAGATCCTTATGAGTCCCTTCCAACTCGTGATGTTGTACGACTCTACAATCTTTGCTCAGAAGAAAATGCAACACTCCTCAATTTTTTTTTGAATGTTTTACAGCACAAACATAGATAAAAGCCAAAGATTTACCAGGTCTACCTGTCAATGGATCAATGACATTGTCAATACAGCATTGCTCCCATAGAGCAATCTTTACTAGATTCCTACAGTTAGCCTTTAAAATCAGTTTCTAGGTTGAGGACGGCATAGTATTCTTCCTGCTAATAAAACAAGTTTCCTGCTTTTATAATCCTGGCTCATAATTACAATAAACTCTTATTAAATTGTATTATTTATCATTAGAGATATATCAGCTGTTTTTCCTGTTAAGAAAAATAATCATAAAGTGTAAGTATCCATTCTTGAGCAAAACAAAAGACCCCACTGTTTACCTGCACTTCTGTAGCTCAGATCGCCAAGAATTTTGTCTCCCACTTTTCTCAGCTTCCAGTGTTGTCTCAGTCTTAGCAATTCAGAGTTGAAGTCTCTTTGTCGCTTGTTTTCCTGGCTTTCTGCCACGGATTTGGATAATCTTTCTGCACCTTTCAACAGTATCTGAGCTGCTCCAGCTAATGACTTCTTTTTGGAAATCAACTGTAGAAACTGAGGGTTCTAGTAACAAAGAGAAAAAGCTGCTTGCACCTTAACTCCCAAATAATTACTATTAGTGGAAACTGACAGTGACTTATAACTTGTTTTTGCTGGATGTTCAGTAACTTATTTAGAATTACTTTCACGCCAGCATTACACAGCCACAAGCAGCGTTTTGACTTAGAGCTTCACCAAAGAGGCCTTTGAAATTAGCCTCGCCTCCCATTCTCTCATCTCCCCGGCCCACAAAGCACTGTACCCGCAGGATGCAATGAACATTTTACGAAGGCTTGTACCTGTCACGCGTGAAAGAAACCCAGTGAAATAAAATGTTTAGTATCAAGCCACACAACCTACACGGATAGGTACAACATACCTGTTTTGGAGGAAGGGGATCCTGCACAACTGGGTCTAGAGTCATGAATTTTTTATCCTTGACAATACTGAGAACATCGTACAACACACACATCTCAGTCAAGGCGCTTCTTAGGTTGTTCCTCACGGAATCCCAAGGCCAGAGGGACGGCTGAAACTTTACCAGCCCTAAAAACAAAATAAGGGAAAACAAAGGATTGTAAAAAGATATGGTGCAAAGCTCCTTCCTAAACCCCAGGGAAATCACAGCGGTGTGCAACACAACAGAACAGCATGATATCCGGATCGACCCTTTTCCACTCCACCGCTGCCGTTTGCTGGGACTCGGTCACGAATATCCCGCCCCGCCCCACCGCCAACCGCGGGAGCGGATCCGCGGGGGAAGGGAGGGCAAGCCAGGCCCAAGCGCCCGCGGGGCTGCAGGCCGGGGACAGCCGCAGCCCGCCGAGAGCTCCGGCTCCGGGCCCAGCCGCGGGCCCGCCGCCCCTCACCTTCCTCATCCTCCGCCTCGCCCGGCTCGGCCCAGGCGCGGCCCGCCGAACCCGGCTCGTCCTCCTCGGAGCCGGAGCCCTGGCTGAAGTCGATGCGCTGCGCCAGGCGCGCCAGGTTCTGGGACATGGAGAGCGGCTGGAGGTAGGTCTCGCTGCCATCCAGCCCCACCTCCTGCACCTGCTTCTCGCACGCCGACTCGATGCTGATGCGCACCGCCGGCACGCCCGCCATCTTGGCGCGACCTCCGACCGCGGCTGCCCGGCGCGCGCGCGCCCCCCGCGCCGCTACGGGTGCCGGGCGGGGGCGGGGCCAGCGCTGGGCGGGCTCGGGCTCGGGCGCCTCCGGAGGACGCTCGGGAAGGGGCGGGGGCGGGGGCGGCCGGGGCCGGGGCCGGGGCCGGGGCCGGGGCGGGGGCGGCCGGGGCGGGGCCGGGGCCGGGGCCGGGGCGGCCGGGGCCGAGGCGGGGGCGGTCGGGGCCGCGCTGCTGCGAGCCGTGTCCCCGGGCCATGCCCTGGCACGGCCGCTTTCCTGCTCCCTCTCACGGCGCAGGCAAGCCCCGGTCGGGTTTCCTCCTCAGAGCTGCTTTTGCAGCGTTATTTTTGACCAGAAGCCGGTTTAATTCCCCGTTCTGCACATAAATCCACTTCTGGTTCCCCATCGCCAGCTACGACGATGCAGAAAGCTCAAACAAATAGCAAAAAACCCCACAATAATATTGCAATGATACTGTTTGAATTCAGTCATAACCGTTTCAATTACACATATGCTCCCATCCCCTCCCTTCAACAAAATTCAGAAGTCGACAGTTTACTGCTCTCATATTTATTCTTGACAGATAAATGTGCATAATTAAAAGCGTTAGAAAAATCAGCGTCTGTATTTCGGAAGGATTACATGGCCTCGCCTTGCAGAGCCCCGTCTCAGTCCCTCCCGACGAGGTGCGTCTCCGGGGGCCTGTCGATGCGGAAGAGCAGCTCGGCGGGCAGGAGGTACCCCAGGTACTGCACGCTGTCGGGGCTGGTGTCCTGGTGGTAGTGCCCCCCTTCCCCATGGTGGCTGAAGCAGTGGGTGTGCTCCACACGCAGGTCAAAGCCCTGTCATCAGAGAAATGCCCATCAACACACGTTCATGTGAACCACGGTGAAAAGTCCTGGGTGGTCTCTCCTTTATACCACATATTTCCACACATCTCAGAGCTCACTCCAACCATTAAGTTGTGAAAACTTGCAAGATCTTGTGATAAGACAGAAGAAGAGGAGCTGTACACGGCTTTACCATAGGACAAAGAGAAAAGAATTTAGAAACCCTGACAGCCCCCAACTTGGTGTCAGTCCTCCAGGGATTTCTTTTTTTCCCCCCCTTTCTTTCCACTGGGGTTAAATAAAGCAGGAACCTCTATGGGAAATCAGAACCCCTTTGCGCTGAATATCACAGACCCATGCGATAAGGGACAATCTCTATTCCAATTCCGAGAGCCAGCTTAGATGAAAATGGGAAGTATAGCAAATAAAATAACTAGCATAGTAACAGTGACATCACCCCCACCAATTTTACATATCATAGAATTGTTTGGGTCGGAAGGGACCTTAAAGACCATCTAGTTCCAACCCCCCTGCCATGGGCAGGGACACCTTCCACCAGACCAGGTTGCTCCAAGCCCCATCCAGCCTGGCCTTGAGCACTGCCAGGGAGGGGGCAGCCACAGCTTCTCTGGGCAACCTGTGCCAGTGTCTGACCAGGTTCTCAGCCTAAAAAAGCTTTTGCTTATGTCATATCTAAGCCTGCGCTCTTTCAGCTTAAAACCCTTGCCCCTTCTCCTGTCGCTATAGGCCCTGGTAAACAGTTTCTCTCCATCTTTCTTATAGTCCCCCTTTAAGTACTGGAAGGCCCCTATAAGGTCTCCCCAGAGCCTTCTCTTCTCCAGGCTGAACAACCCCAACTCTCTCAGCCTGTCCTCACAGGAGAGGTGCTCCAGCCCCCTCATCATCTCCATGGCCCTCCTCTGGACCCACTCGAGCAGGTCCTTATACTTCTTGGGGCCCAGAGCTAGATGCAGCACTCCAGGGGTGTCTCACAAGAGGGAGAATCACCTCCCTCGACCTGCTGGTCAGGCTTCTTTTGATGCAGCCCAGGATACAGTTGGTTTTCTGGGCTGCAAGAGGATACTGCTGAGTAATGCTATGGCATTTGCCATCTGCTGCTGCTGCTGTCTCTGTAGTGACACTCAAACATTTCCAAAACCACAGGCTTAGCCGAGTGCTGTTGAGCTTGCAGTGGACACAGATGGGAGTAACCCAGCTGCATCCACTACCCAAGCTGCATTGGTTCTGAGTGGAGCAGCTGTTGATGGCTGTTTTCAAAGTACTCATCGGTTGCTTCCAGGAAGATGCACACAATTTAGCCTTAGGCCAAAGGCTGCCACATAATGACACAATAAAGTCACACGCTTGAAGATATTCAAGCCTACAGCATGTCCCATTTAACTCTGGAAAAAATGGGGTTTATATTACTTATGACTGCATTGTTATTTATAAAACAGTCATTTTCATCCATGGTCTCCTGGTTACTTTTAAATAAATAGCCTTCCTAACGATGAACATCTTAATGGCTTTTGAAACCAGATTGTTTTTTATCCTGCATCATTTGCTGTTGACTAGTGCTTGTGAAAGATTCTAGCTAACTTTCCAGCATGAGGCATTGCAGACTTCCATTTTCATTGGCCACCGAGACACACGCTTCGCATATTTCAACACAGCATTAGCAGACAGCTCCTGCGAAAGTGAACTGCATGAACACTTGGCTGAACAAGCTTCCGTGCTCCTGACATTTCTCCTGGTGTGGCCACGGCTGAATGCAAACTATGCTGTTGGGTCTGGGATGCAAACACTCACACACTTGCAACGGGAACTGAACCATTAAGTTCAGCCCACTATGAACAGCCACTAGGTTTCAGAACAGATTGACCTAGCCTCCATTCAAATCAGTGACAGAAATGAGAAGCTTCTATTTTATTATACCACCTCTAACTAAGAGTCTAACTCCTGTTCTTAAAAGGAAAAGCACATCCAAGACAAATTCATTACAAGTCTCAGTTTACACTCAGAAATGACAAAGACTCACTGGATCTCTGGAAACTATTACTGGTTGACAAATCAGTGGAGCCTTCATTTCAAAGAATTTGAGCCAGTTATTCACATCCTCATCGGTATTCAGAGGACAGACAGAAAATTCTGGAGGCTACAAAAAAAGTAAAAGCTTTATAAGTGAAAGGAAGACACTTGTATCAAGACACTTCAACTTTCCTTCACTTTTCCCCTCCCCACTATTCTGTTCACATTCCTTCTTGCCTAAAAGAAGCTCACCAGCGCCCATTACTGTGTTTATGACAGAAACAGAAGTGACCAGAATATTGCTTCTGCCATTGCACCTGTAGTGGGAGAACTACTGAAGTGAGGATTCTCCTCCTGGTACATTTTAGAAACTCAGTTATTTAAAAAAAAAAAAAAAAGTCTATTGCTTCTTCTAAGTATCATCTCAGTTCATGTACTCCAATTCATTTTACAATAGTTCTACAGTTCTTTAGCTGCCCACAGATTTCAAAAGATGACGGTATTAAGGTGAAGTAATACAGCACCACTAGTTCTGTAATGTCAGCTCCTTACTTTAAGACATTGCTTATCCCAACAGTTTATGCCTACATTTAAATATGCAAAACAAAGCCAAAGGTTACACGCTCATTTATACTTCTGTTTTCAGAAGGATGAAGAAAGAGGAACTGAGAACAACTTACCATAACATGAATCTTTGCTTTCCCCTTCTGGATGATAAATGTACCACCCATCCCAACTGGCTTTTCTCCATAGTGTTTCTCTAAAACTTGTCTCAGACAAGACACAAAGTTAAGTTCCCCAGTTCTTCCATTGGCTTTCACTTCAATGACCTGGAGAATAAAGCTAATTTGTCGCTGCTGTCTCCCGCTGCAAGAGTCTGTAAAGGTCCGTGAAAGTGCTCTGAAATTCTCCCAAGCTTATAACCCAAGATTATTTTTGAAACTGTGAGTTTCCCTGCAAGTGCTGCTCCACGTGCATCCCTCCAGTACCTCACTAAGTCTCTTTTCTGACTTCGTGCTCAATGCTAGCTTTGCCTCTGAAGGGCACTGAGCAGCAAGTCATCGACTTGTAAGTGAGACAAGGATTCAACCAATGCCTTTCTGTCCACCAGCTGGCTTCCAGCTTATAAAGAAACTCTTGGAAACAGAGAAGACTGCTCAGTTTCCGTGCAGAACTCAGTTTTTTAACTGCTCTGCCAACACCTCTTTGTGGTAGCTGCGTTGGGGGAAGCTCTTCTACAAAAAAAAAACCAGACACGTGCCCAGACCCGACTTACACAAGTACATTGTACAACTATTACCTTAAATCACTGCTAGTTTGGAATGCATTTGGGTGACGATTTACGATGGAAATAAACTAATACTTATCCCGCAAAAATTCAAATGCCTCTCTGTCTCCACCAATTCTTCCCCTTACGTTTGGATCTTTCTTTCATGGAATTACTACTTTACTATTATCAGAGAAAAATGATAGGAGAACACCGAAATACCAGTTCCCCTTCAGCCACAAAGCTGTACAAGCAAAGTCACCTTCTGCCCAAGTACATACCTTACCAGGTTGGCCCTCGCTGGCATAAAGGTTGGCCAACAGCCCAAACTCACAGTCAGTGTATTTACTGCTGTACTTCTCGAGCAGGCACCCTTTATCCGCAGGATTTATCTGAGCAATGTAGCTCCCATTCACAGCAGGCTTTTTTTCACTCTTAGTTTGAACAATAGGGATAAGCTGAGAAAAAGAACATGTAGGAATAAGTAAGTCAGTAAGAACATGTAAGAGTCAGTCAAATGAACAGAACCTCACAAATGCAATTTAAGCTTTGGACCATGATCCCAAGAAATAATCCCCTTCATCACACAGCTCTTTCTCTGAGGATGAGGTCCCATACTAGTAAGAAAAATGCACTAATATTGTAACTGAAAACTCCAGAAAACAGTTTTATTTTTTCTGGACAGTTAAATTCAATGTTACATGAAGATGAACGCTGGTGTTAAAAAAATAAAGACAAAAAAAGATGAAATAAGTCTAACCATTGAGATCTCAGGCCTGCATGCAAGTATTGGAATTCTACGTAATACTTTCTCAGTGTACAATAACAACCACTATTACAGTGGCCCAAATTTAATGCTGAGTGGATCTCATCTGCCAATAAACGCACCAAAAGGAGACCGCAAGACCAGAGGTTTATGCTTGAAACTTGACTAACCAAAGCCTCCACAGGCAGTAGGTTTCGTCTCCCGCCTCTCCTGCAGGTCATCATTTTGTACCTGGTACCTTTAAAATTTACAATGGTAAAACTAAGCCATCCAAGAGAGCAAAAGACAGGAGTATTTCAAAGGCATTTACCAGAAACTTTGACAATAATTTCTAAATCACATCATTAAAACCTCTGGTCAAGTCTTTTGTCATTCAGTTTCAAAAAAATCATGTTTCTTGTGTGCTTCAAAGTAATCACATGCTTCCTGGAGAATTATAAGTTAAAAATTAATCTTTATTACCTCAATAGGATGTGCCTCATTGGATGGCCCTCACCTGAATTCCTTCTAATGTGTTATGTGCTTTTGTGTTATGTGTTATGTACATGAATGGTGTTTATTGAATGTTCTGCTGTAAATGGGAAATAGCCAGCATGATACTGCTCTACTATCATGATACTGCTCTACTATCATGATACTTCCATGAACTCATTAAGAACCATCGCGCTTATTTACCGACCTCAGCATTTACTCCAAGAATCTTAGATGAAGCAGCTCCAGCTCCAAGAATGAAAGCTCCAGGCAGCTCTATGTCTTTTGCAACTGTATTTAGATCATAAACCTGCAAAGGAGAAACACTCCTTCGATTTTGGTGTAGTGCTCTGATTTGGAATTGTCGTTCTGTTCACTGTAACCTCTGAATGCATTTAATTCACAATGCCCTCATTAGCATTTTGGATAATTAGATTGAACGCAGTTTCTGAACAACATAACATTTGGTAGTAACAGCTTTGGTCCATGTCCATCTGTTTTCTGATGTATGTTTTCTGCCTGTATGTTACCCCAAAACTAAATTATCGTTCTTATTGAAATTCATATTTGTGTAAAAAAAAAAAAAGTAAGGTAATATACTATAGAGACAGACGGGGTGAGGTGTCAAGAGGCAAAATATTCTTGGAAAAGGACAGTAATGTGAATCCAGTGTTGGCCTGAAAACGCAAACACAGCCAGTATTTACAAAGAAGCGTGGCTGTGACTTGAAACCACAGGCATGTAGCAAGCCATATACGAACCTGCAGACAAGACCCTTGTTCAGTAGTTCCTTCCATGGCTCTTGTCACAGATGGGATGTTTCCAAAATTATCTTGTATTTGGACAGGAGAAGATGAACCATCACCCACCACATGCTTTTTTTGCTATGATGTGTAAGATTTCCTGACATAGTCCATATCTAACAGATGTCAGAATCAATCTCATTAAACACTGAAAAGTAAGTCTCTTTCACAAGTGGAATCTTATAGTACCCGTTAGTCCTTAGCTCTGTTTATATTTCAACAAGATACTGCTTTTCTTTTGACAAATGTATTAAACCCCATGGCTACAGGAAAAACTCACTTTTTCTTTCTGTACAACAGGTATGAGGTAAGGAACACCTCCCACATCTGCTATTCTAGGCTTTCCGCAGATTCCTGGAAGAACACAGCCCGTTAGCTTGGCAAAATATTTTTTCCTAATAAGCATGCAGTCTAACCCACCAAAGGACTGGTTCCTCAAACTTCTAAAATGCTTTGAGAGCACCATTTCCCTGGCATGCTCAGATAAGGTGTGGCATTATTAAGAAGTCCAAGGACAGCAAGCCCTAAAATGATACATGGTAGGATTTAATGTTAGGCAACCTGTTGTAAAATTAATGTTTTCTAAGCACAAAAGAATATTACAATCCATTTCTCCAGTGAGATGCCCTCACCACACAGTGGATACCCCCACTGGGACTCCACTTGCAAAACGTCACCAAAGCTGGATGCCCAAGCGACAGGACAACCCATCTCACTTATTTGGACACGCACTCTAGGAAGGGATGAGTCACCTTCTGGAGGCGTTTCTTTCACTACATTGATGACAGAGGGAACTCAGATGAGTAGCACAGACAACATGTCTGTCTTCCAGACAGCTAATGTCAAAGAAGATGAATCCCACTCAGAATAAGACCATTTCACTTCACCAACAAACATGAATGGCAGCAATCTAAAAATTAATGGAAGCACAGCTCCTTAGGTTCACATAGCGATTGACATGGATCTAAAACATTTCTCCATCTGGAAGATAAAACTTAATTTCAAAACCTTTTCAGTACATTAAATAAAGCTGATGAAATAAGTGAGTACTGCAATCATTGGTTAAGAAAAAAAAACATGACAAGTACTTGGTAATGACTTGTCCTTGTTCATACATCAACTAGGAAGCAAATCCAGAAATAAAACGTAGCTTTCCTCTCACTCACATTCTTTACCTGAAAAACAATTTAAGCTCTCCCAATACCTTTAGAAGATCAAAACCAAGTAGGATCAGGTAGAAAGAACTGGAGATGTCTTAGTGGAAGACAGGAATGCTAGGTTACCTTTAGCAGGAAAGTTGAAGGGTTCCTGAGTCAGATCAGGACAGTCTACAACAGAGACTTGAGCATCAGCAAAGTTTTCTTTAAGCCCTTTCTGCAAAACTAGAATAATAATGGCAAAGTTATTGACAATGAAAAATTACCAAGAGTTTGACAAGTCACTAACAACAACAAATATATCTGTTTAGGCTTTATTTCAGCAAGACACAGTAAAGTTGATTTAAATGCTACTGTTTGTAGGCACTTGCTTCCTGAGTCAGAGCTTCAGAGAGCAAAAGCTTGTTCAGATAATTGTTAGCTACCACGTTAATTAAGAATTTGAAAAAACCTTTTAATTGAAATACAATAACTGACTGCTCCTAGCAGCACTAGGAGCAGCACAATGTGAAGTAACATGGGTAAACTTAAACCACGTTCAGCAGTGGTTTTGCTTCACAAGAGCAGACAATTACGATCATGGTCAAATACCACGCGAGAGCAAAGGAGGAAGAAAGGTTTAGCTGAAGTGACAATCAGTTCTGAAGTGACAATCAGTTCTTTAAATATACTAACTAGACTGTTTGCAATTGCTTGATTATAATCTCAAGCTGTTTCTGCTGTCTGGAAACTTCTGCTGTCGCAGGATATTGCCTGTAATGTTTATGTTCAAGCGGAAATGTTCTGGAAAGCGCCACTGTCAGATAATGAACGGTGCTGATGATAGTGAACGGCCCCAAATCTAAACTTTTGGGTTTGCTTCCTATCAATGCTTTTAGGCTCAGAACCTGCAAAGTCACTCAAACAACAGGGAGGATTCTGACTTAGACAAGTGCACTGTTTGGAAACAACTTCCAAACCTCAGTTAAGTGTGGGATTGCCTTCACAGACACTGCTTCAAATACCGTGTTAAAAGGTCCAAGTTCTTTCATGCCTGGGGTCTGCTCTGACAGATGTCTCAAACTAAGGAACGGAAAAATCCAGTCAGCAACCTAAATTCCAGCAGTTCCTTATTTACTCAGAAGACTTTCCTGTGCCTTTGTTTCCTCCAGTCAGCTGTACCTTACTTCTCGGGAGCAGATTTACCAAGCTGTTGACCACAAGGGTCAGCAGAAGGCACTTGGCAGGTTTCTAACTACATCTCAGTACCCTTCTGGTAAGTGGAAGAGAACAAGGAAAGGGAACTCCTCAAATTATACTCAAGAGCTAACAGAAACCAAATTTACAGCTTACAGAAGGTCTCCAGGACAGATGGGGGGTTGAGGGCAGGGGGCGGCAGGTAGGCGGGAAGGAAAATTCTCCTTCATGGCCCATCTTTTCTGCGACTGTTTTAAGCTGTTCTCCTGCAAGTACAGGCTGTTATCTGCTGAGCCCACACGTCTGTAGCAGCCCTGGCCTATTGCCCCAGCCTGACAGCTGCTGGGTGAGAAAAGCCCTGAGAACCGCTGCTGGGACCACACTTCTCAAAGCATAGAAACGTCACACAGACACAGATTTGGGAGGGTGGCAGACTGAACTTGAGGACCTCTCTGAAAGAAGAATACCCCTTAGTACATGTGCTCCAGGAGACAGACTACTAGAAGGAATAATTAATGCCTTTCTATTAGGGCAAGGAAGGAAGCTCATGAGCAGGTGGGTTGGACCAAATCTCCTCCAGAGGTCCCTTCCAACCTGAACCACTCTGTTATTCTGAGCACATTTTGTGCAGGCTTTGGAAAGAAACAAACTAAATGTTTCCTGCAGCCCAGTTCTAAGGCAAACATCAAAAGAGGAGCCAACTAGGTTCAAGCAAGAGGACCTGCATGCTATACTGCATCTGGTCAGCTGTGTTTTGAGTAGTCCTGAAGAAGAAACAAACACTGGAGTGTAGAAGGCGGACGATCCTGTATGTGTAAATAAGTTTGCTCTGCAATTGCCAAACTTTCACAACCCACGTGCAAATCTGCAAATGCAGCAGACAGTTTTAAATGGTTTGAGAACCTGTTTGCGTGCTTAAATATCATTTGTTTGGGGGAGGAGGCATTGTTTGCCTTAAGGAAATAGCATATAGAAACTAGTGCTTTTCTTTACATCTCAGTGTGCTAAGAGCAGGAACTTCTGCATGTACCAGCTGTAGAAAGGTTTTGATAAGAGCTTTAAGATAAGTTTGAAGAGTACATTATAAGTTTGTAAAAGGTAACACACTGCATGACTTACCCCCAGCAAGCTCCTCCAGACTTGGAACATGAAAAGCAAACCTTTCAACTTTGGCCATTTCCTAATTGGTACTGATTTCTTCAGGTAAGAAGTTACAATATATCACCCTGCAGGAGTGACTGACCTGTCAACAAGGATAACAGTTAACGATTAAAACAGCCTGTTTGCAATATGTTACTTATTTTTCAATTCCACTCAAGAATATATAGACAACAGTAGAATTGTAGTTGTGCCATCAAAGGAAAGCATAACAGCTTCGACGTTAATGCTAATTTTCTTGATTTTCTTATGCGCTTCGGAAGATGTGCCTGTCAGCTCTATGGCTGGCTCAGAGCCTCACATATGCTAGTCCTCAAGCTTACAGCTGGGCGTAGGCAAAACACATCCTACGCTGAATCCAGTTCAAGGCACAGGTCAGGAGATTTATCTGTCCTTTGGAGTCATAATTTGTTTTTTGAAAGAAAACTGGGCTTTACTGACACATTAGCTGCCTCCTTGGGTCTTCGCTACCTTAATGTTTACTTTCTCAGCATTGGCTATGGTGGACTTTCAACCTCAGCTGTAACATGCTCTCCAACTGATTCTGGGCATGTGCTTCCCCTTCCAGAGGGGAACAGGCTAGCAGCAAAACAGAAAACAGCAGCAGCAAGTTCTGCAGTACCAGGTTCTGTACAGGTACAGAGCCTGTAACAAAGAGGTTTTTTTGAACCTCAGTTTAAGAACCCCTTTACAAATGAACTGTGTTTCAGTCAGCCTTGCAACAGCAAAGTCAGCTACTAGGGCAAACCGCTTGCTCAGGGCAGAAACAGCTGATTATATGCTACCCATAAATCAGCCACAACAATCATTAACTCCTTAGGCACACGCTTGCTGCACACAGCGGAAAAAGAAAATGGGTCCCATTTATCCAGACCTCAGGCCTTGGAGGAAAAAGCCAAAAACTTCACCTAACTGAAGTCTTTGAGCTCAAAGTTCAGCCCCCCCAAATTACTGCTGCAGCAAGCAGTAGAGAAAGGGAGAAAGACAGCTACCCATGCACAGTAATTCTCATCTTAGTTGGTCTTATCCATCTCCACAGGTGACTCCCTCTCTTCTCTGGCTATGGAGGAGAAAGCAACAGGATGGATTTGGTGCTTCAAGTAGAAGCCTACTGTCAGATGGAGTGAATCATACCCCAAGACTTTCACAGAACACCAGAAAGGGAGTAATTAGCCAGAGAAAGAAAGTGAGAAGATGGCTTTGGCAGCACTGTTTTAGAAGATCCTCATCCCCTCAAGACCCTTTTGCCATGTCCAGAATGAGGCTGTGCCAGCACTCAAGACACTAGTTGAAAGAGTCCTGAAACGGACTGAGAAGACAGGCTAGAACTGCTGTTGTGCAAAAGGCAAAGGCAAGACCTGGACATAGTGCAAGTAAGTAGGCTCAGATAGAACACCTAGACCATCACCTACTGTTTAAAGGACAGTAGTCAGCTCCCCACAATCAAGAAAAGAGGGAAAGACTGTGGGAAAAGCTCAATGGACCATAATGAACCCAATCTGATTACTAGACAGTAGTCCTTACCAGGAAGGACACAAAAGAGAAGTAGATCCGTGAGTCACCACCACAAGGAGAGCATTCACAGGGGAGTCTGTGTGGCGTGCGAGAGGGAGAACCTGAAAAGAGACAACAGCCAATTAAGATCGATCACAGAGGGATGGAGTGACATTGAATTACTACCAAAGACTTTCAAAGAAAGAACGCAAATGCTAAAGGGACAATAAGATTATTAGATCTGGGATAGTGCAACAAGAATGGAGAGAACAAACATCTGAAAAGACTTTTAAAAGTCTACCTTTTTGAAGCAGAAGGAAAACATTACAGAGAGTAGTCAAGTGCCAGGAGAATGGAACCATGATAATAATGGGGGGGTGGGGGGTGTGTTTGCCTAGTATCAAAACCTGAATTAAAACTAGTTTGGAGAGTAGGAACCAGAATGGAGAGGTTATAGACAGGCTACAGATGAGTCAAGGGGAGGGCATGGGGGGGAATATCAGAGAAAAAACTGAAGACAGCAGTCAGTGAGAGAAAAGAAACTTAGCGATGACATCAAGAGCAGCAAAACATCTACAGATGCATCGGCAGAGGCTGTATTCCTCAACCGGGGCAATGTAAGGAGATCCCATACGTGGCAGGGAAAGGCTGCAGGACAGAAGCGGCACCTGCTCGAGCGGCTGGGATTTGGGGAAGGGTCATGGCGAGGCAAAACCAGGAGACTGGGGCCCCTACAGAGAGCATCCAGACAGACAAAGGCAGCAAAGAGCGCTGGAGCGAAGAAACACCGAAGCCCACACTGCACTTGGCACGGCTGCGAGAGGACAGAGGGAGCACCGAGGCTGGAGCCGCCAGCGCGGGGCAGCCTGCGCGGCAGAGGGAAGGAGGCAGGACAGCGGTAACGAGAGGCCGACCGATGCGACGAGCAGCTCCTCGGAGTCCCACCGCGAGCGGGAAGCGCGGGAACTGCGCCCTGAAGGGGAGCCCGGAACCCCCCGGGCGAGACGGGGAGCCGCCGAAGGGGGAGACAGCCGGGAGCTGTCCCGCGCCGCCCGAGCTGGCAAAACCGCTGGCGGCCGGTCCCCTGCCCCGCACTCGGCCGCCGCTAGCGCCTGACCGCACGTACCTGCCCCGCCGCCCGGGCTGCGCGGAGGCGGCACCACCCGCCCCCGCTGCGGCCCGGGGCCGGCCCCGGGGACCGCCCGCCCGCCCGCCCCGCCACCCCCAACATGGCGGCCCGCGCCGCCGGCCTCTCTCCCCGCCCCCCCTCCCTCCCTCCCGTCGGCCCGCGCGCCTCTCGCGAGCGCCCGGCTCTATTTAAGCTCTGGGGCGGCCATTTCGCGCTCTTTGAGGCGGCGCTGAGCGAGGTGAGTAGTTTTGGGGGTGAGGCCCTGCTCGGCATCCGCCGCCATCCGCCGCGCTGGGGCGGCGGGAGCGAGGGACCCGGGTGCGGGGGGAGGAGCCGCGGCGGTATCGAGTCGTGCCGTGGCTGGCGGGCCTGCCCCAGCGGGGATTGTCCTTGGGAGCGGGTGGTGCGGCGGCCGTCGGTTAGGGGCCCCTCGGGAGCGGGGCTGGTGGGGTGTCCCCGACCTGTGGTACCTCAGTGGGTGCCCGCGTACAAAATGTCCGCCATGGCGCCGGCCCCAGCGCCCTCCTGGCAGCCGAGCTCGGCGAGGGGCGGGGAGGCGAGCGGCGTGTCCAGCGCTTTTCAGGCTGAGGTAGATGTTGGCGAAGTAATCGATGGCTCTTTTGGGAGGAGAGAGGTTTGCGTGGAATAATCAGCCAGTTGGTTGGTTTTGTTCCCTACGGGGTCCGTGTGGCGTGCCAGCTGCGAAGGGCAGAGCTGCAGTGGGGGCGGTGGGTGCTGCTCAGCTGCCGGCTGTAAGTACCGGCCGCAGGCCCTGGGGTTGAGGGCGCCCTTGCTGAGCGTGGGGCTGCTCTGGTGTGGGGCTGTGGCGGCTCTGGGCGTTGGGTTTGCCAGGCCTTGGCTGGACCGCTGTTAGCCGGGTGCCCGCAGTTCGCCCAGGGCATAGGTGCAGGTTGCTGTCAAAAATCCCTTTTCCACACAGCAAAGGGCAGATTGGGCCCCTGTGCTGCTATTTTAAGGTATTAGGGTGAGTTTAAGGTCTAGTGTACTTCTAAGAAGCCTGCATTTAAGCAGTTTTGGAATGAAGTTACTGTTAGTCTATATACATCTTCTTTATTTTCAGATTTCTCAATTTGCTGCTGTATACCTTTGTCTTCCCGTGTTTTGGGAAGCCTTCTTCATGAATCTGGGCAGTAATCTGTACTCTGAAATGTAAAACCGTTATCCAAACAATAGCAGGTTATCCAAGGACACTGGATGAGCTCTGCTATAGCATCTTCAGATGCTGAGTTGTAACTACACTTGAAATACTAATCGGTATGATGATGGGATTGTGAAACTGTAAAAAGCACAGTAAAATTGCAAAGATACAGATCTACAGGGCTAGCAAATGGCTAAAGCAGGTAAAATAACTCCAGGCTATTAGGTAGGAAGGACAAGTTCTTCTGCTGTGTGTTTCAGCCCCTTTTGTATAGACTTGGGCAGCAGAAGGGGTGGATTTGGTTGTTTGGCAGATTCAACTAAAAAGGAACATTTTGTTCGTGGGGCTAGTTTCGCTGTTGATTGATAACCAGTGAACAAAGGGTCGGTAGATTGTTGGAGCCAGGAGGCTTTAGGAATCATGTAGGTGGGAAAAGAACAGAGGGGAAGATGGCATTGCTTCTGAGGGCAACGCTGCCTTAGATTAGTTTAAAAAGGTTGTAAACCACAGCAATGTATTTGTGTAGGACTTAAAACTGCAATTATCCTTACAAGTATAAGAAGCTGTTGGCCACACCTATGTGTGCTTATTTAAGGGGAAATGCCCTCCTAGTAGGGAGAGGGTTAAGACATTCAGAACTCATCTCTGCAAGTTTCTGAACAGTCTGATGCAACCCTGAAGTTAGCCTTGCTTTGAGCAGGAGTTGAACCAAAAGAGCTGTAAAAATCCCTTCTGACCTAAATGTTGTTACGAATAATTTGAGGTAAGTGGCTGCAACTTAACCATTACTCTGAAGATTAATGCATTTGCTCGTGGTTCATAGGAGAATCTATCTTGAAGTTTGCTCAAGATGGTTCCTGAAAGTTTACCCTATTAGGTGGAGTGGTGGAGGGCTTGTTACCTGATTAACATAGGATTTTATTTAATTTCTTGTATTCGCATTGATTTCCAGGGAAAACTGAAACACAACTGATTACAGTTGGATCCCAGGCTTCTGGCTCTGATTGCCCTGATGCCCAAGAGCTAACATGCAGTCGGCAGACAGAACCACATAAGGTACATGTGTGTGAAAAATAACACGAATGAAGTGTGCACGTTCAAGACAGAAGAATGCTGCTCCTGAGCAGTCTTCACATGGGCTTAACGGTATATGTCAGTCATCCGCTGCTTCAGCTGAGGTTTTACTGGACAGCAGTGATTCAGACATGTGAGTTTTTATCTCTAGTTGAGCATTTTTCATGTGAAGAACCTGTGTCGTATATCATAAAATTATACATTCTTTTGAAAGTAAGTACTTTCTTCTTCCCCTTCAGTGATCTCTCTGCTGCTTGTGGCAGTGAATACCAGTCTAAGTGCTCCATTGCACCTTCAAAGCAAAAAAGATCTCAGTCTTCAAGTCAAGCTGAACCTGTTGCAGGAGTGCCTGACAATGAAAGCTCTTCAGATTCTTCTCTGTCCCCTCAAAAAACAGTGGAATCACCAGAAACTTCCAAGAAGCAGAAGTCAAAACTCAATTTGAAAGCCATTTTTGCCTATCACTTCAGGGGAAAGAAGTTTAAGGCTGCTGCACACCGAAAATACAAATGTGTCTGGAGGAGGAAGAAGAAGAAGAAGAAGAATAACAACAATGAGAGCAGACAGATGCCTATGGGGAGGCGACCACTGACAGCCTCACCTCAAGAGCAAAAGAGAAGGCTTCTAGACAGAGGTTTACAATTTCCTTTTGTTGAAGAACATTATGGGAAGAAACATATTCCCTTAAAGATGGTTCTTGGCTATGAGGTGGGTCCTCTGTTTTGTGGGATAAATGTATTACTTTTTTATTTAGTCTAAAAATAGTGAATTTAAATTGGCTGTGTTGTGCTTCTGCCTGAGGTACTACAGTGAAACTGTTTTTACTTCTGTTAAACAGGACAGTTGATGTTGTCTGTACAATACCTTTAAGACAAACAGCTAAAATAGGGGTGTGGATATAATACTACAGTTCAGCTCGTAATAGAAATCCTTAATAATGGTATTTTTAAGATCTCACCTGCTGTATTTTTTTCTTTAGCAAGCAGCTGCAAAGGGCTATTTGCAGTACATTGAAGTGCTTAAATATGAAGAACATCTTAAAAAAGCTTTAAAAGCCCTTCAGGCGAGTGAAGACTTAGAAAGAGAATGTCTGGCAGTACGGAAACACAAATATTTAGATGATGAAGGCCCCATTTCACCTATTCAGGAGATGAAGTAAGTTCATCTTAATATTTTTAGGTGGTATAAAACTTGCTTTTTTTTATTCTTCACTAAAATATGAATTTGTATGTATAAAGGTGGATGTGTGACACCCCCAGCCCCTCTGCTGGTGTGGGGACAGCATCAACACTGCTTTAGTGGCAAATGCAAACCAGCACCATTCAGGCTGCTGTGAAGAAAGCTAACTGCATCCCAGCCAGACTGGTACCCTCTGCTCCACTTGCAGTGGAAGAATTTGGGAGGTAGTGCAGTTGCTTGTGGCAGCATGTCATTTTGTGACAGAGTTGTGGGTATATCGAGTTCAGTTCCTATCCTGTCCTTTTAACCTTTATCAGCATTGTGCAATCTAAATCTGAATATCTGCTTATGAAAGCAAAGTTTAATTGGGGAACAAAACGCTCAGCCACCTGGAATCCTGTGACTTGGAACTTCTCATAGAATGAGACATGTTGAATCCCAAGACTGATCATTGTTTCAAGTGGTGATTTGTACAGTTTCATTAAAATGACGTGGTAGAATTTTTTTTTAAAAAAGGTGTTTCCTGAAATTAGTTTCTCTGTAGTTATCCCAAATAAAGTAGTGGAGTATGTTATGACAAAAGCTAAAGGATATTTTTTAATTTCCTTTTTCACTTTATTAAACATTGAAGTATCATCTTAGGTCTGTCTTTATGGTCACTTAACTGACATGCAATAAAGGGCTCAGTAAGTGAGCAAGAATACTTACTGTTGTAAATGTACTCAGCACCTTAAAACTAGAAAGCCTAAAAGACAGTGTAAAGGTATAAAGCTGTCCTTCAGCTACTCTTCACTTTAGTAATCACTTAGTGATTTATGGGAGTTGAAGTACAGGGTAAGCCTGTAAAATAAGTAACCACAGTGAGTTTGCTCTCGTACAAAAGAGCAGAAGAAACAAAGTTCTGTAGAATAAGTGCAAGTCAGTTCATCCAGACACTCAGTTCTTTACATGAAGTGAGTACAAGAAGACTTTACAGGATTTACAGTCCTCCCTGTGCCACCTGTTCAAACCCTAGTACTAAAATGGTTTCATCTCCTTCTCGGGAGTCTTTCTACCTTCAGAGAAACCTGTGGATGATGGTGGAATTGAGTTTCGTACTAGTGTTTCATTGCAGTATGAACATAATGGTTCTCAGTTGTAATACCAGGAAGAAAGCTGCATATTCTTGCTAAGTGAGGCCTGTCCTCTTATGTTCTTGATTGTATTCTGATTGTTTTCTAACTTGCTAGTTTTTCTAGCCTGTTGGCCGGTGTAATCCTAAATACCTCAATACTGCTGTTGATGTCTGCTGCTAAATGTTTGTTCCGCTGCGAAGCACTGCTGCTGTCCTGCCAGTGCTGCTGGCTGGGGTGTAATTCTGCTGTCAGACACTGATTTGCATACAGCCTTACGGAGAAGTAGTATTATCTTGCACCTACAAGCTGTAGCACTTCCATACATGTTAAGAAAAAAACAGGGCTTCTGGTAGGAAAACAGTTTTTACACGTTTTGGGCTACTATAAAAGTACAGACCTTGATTTGAATTTTTGTATTTCAGTGATGATGATGACAGCTTGAATTCTGGTAATGAAGATGACTTTGATGCCAGAGTAGTGGTGAGTAAATATTCCGTAACTTCAGAAACTCTAACCTTTCTCTTCTGAGGTTAAAGAATTAGCAGATAATGTTTGAGTACTTAATTCTTGAGCTTGGATCCAGAGTTAACTGAGGCAGAAGGAAGTTGGAGAGCCCACAGTCTCCTCTTTGAAATAATGCTGGAATGTATGGGAATTGTGGAGTTCTACCAAAATCTTACCTTTTAAGTATCTCAAAACTAGACTTGTGAATACTTCTGTCTTCCATTTCCGTAGGAGAACAGCTCTTTCATTATAAGCAGCAAAATTCCCAGTAAGAAAAAATCAAAGCCAGGAACGAAATGTGCAAAATCAGGTAGATCAAAGTAGAGGAGGAAGATGATGCTGCTGCTCAGAACTCTGGGCTTCTGCAAGGCTCCCTTCAGTGAACAGAGAACTAACAAAAGAGGTGGCAGTGGTCACTCTCAGACACCTTCTTCATGGCCTGCTTGGTTTGAAACGTGGGCCTGAAGTCAGTCTTGAGCTGCCAGCCAAGCAACCAAGTCAGGTTTGGTTTAAGGTGAGTATATTGGGCTTGTCTGGTGGTTGCAAAACAAGTATAATCTGTGTTTTTGCTAAGCTTTTAGATGTCTTCTGTGCTGTCTCATGTCAAGTGCATCATATCCTCGATTCAGTGGCTGATAATCTTGCTTGAAATGCAGACTTGTGCAGCTTGTGTTCTGTTAACCAATGGATCGCACAATTTATGTAATTAAAAACAGGAAAACAAGTTCCAAACATTGTAACATAGCAGCAGTACAGTGTAGCAGTGTGCATTTGTGGATACACACACATATACGCTCAAGTTACAAAGGGCGATTTGGATGCCTTTCTCTTCCATAGCTGACTTGCGAGTGGTACTTGAGGGATTGTTTCTCTGTATCTTAAGGAAATGCAGGTTATGCTTTGAAATACTTCCGAGAGCTGAGTAAGGGTTGAAGACAGAATTGAAGCTTAATGCAAATCTTCGTGCTAACAGTAAAAATGCAAAAGTGATTCATTCCTCAACTTGGATAAGTCTATCGTGAAATACAGTTAACACGTTCAAATGACGGTAGAATCAGCTTGTATGAGGGAGGTGGTTTGTTCCATGTGGAATAACTTTTCAGAAAACTCATTCTCTGCTCCTGTATCCAATACAGTAATCTGTATTTACAAGTTATCTTAAAAACAACTGTAGCAGCATAGTGAGTCTGGGATTAAAAGATTCTTTTTCCCCTCCTGTCCAGAATGGCATCTGATGTAAACATGACTAAGCAGAAGATGAACGTTTATAATGACAGTACTTAAAAAACACTGCCCGAATTGCAAATATCTTTCCCAGAGGTATTTTAGGCAGTTGGAAACACGACTAGTGAACGTTTAGAAATGGTCTGAATGCAGCTAACTCCTAGATGACAAGGCTGTCTTGGTAGCAGTGGAAATAAAAAATTGTTTAAAAACTTTACTTGTGAATCAACAAGATTTAAAAAACAAAGGGTGATCCGCCTCACTCAGATTCTCTTAACCAAATTGCTGTCAGCAACAAACAAACAGCTGTTCAGCAGGTAGAAACGGTCTGTGCCGAACAGGGATGTTTGGAAAAAAAAAAAAAAAAACAAAACTCAATATCCTGGTTTAACTTCCGTCAAAGTGCAGCTGACAGTCTAGGGCGATTTACAGTACGTGCTCAGTATAATGAGAGCATGTCAAGTTGCACTCCTTATGTGCTTGAATTATGGTCCCAGATCTTTGCAAAGGAAGTTTGGGGTTTCCCAGTTGCTACTTTGGAGGGAGTAAGACTGTAAAAGTTACTCTTCAGTAGTAAGATTACATTTAACACTGGTACAGAATTAATGGCTAAATGTAACTCTTTCAGGCATCTACCTGATCAGTACTCTAAGGCTTGAAAGACTCATCCTGGATGCTGGAGTGGGGTTCTTGCTCGGTAAGGCATAGCGAGGTGGTGTGTGGGGTCCTGCTCATTCTGCAGTTCGTGTGATGAATTTTTCTGTTCAACTGCTGAGTGACTCAGAAATGAACTAAATTTCAATTCTGATTAGAACTGGATAAATACACGTGAAAAGCTCATTACAGCTGTTCAGTTGATTGCTGAAACCTAGCTTCTGGCTTCAGGAATCTTTAGTTATTTGATATCTGATAGTTCTTACTCCTTTGCTTTCTTTTCCTTCTAGTTTATGTTGCTTTTGGAAGATGAAATACCACTTGGTTTTCTTGATGTGCAAGGTAAGGGGTTACTTGGTTTTCAGTTAGTTTTCCTCGGGTAGCTTTTTTGCTTTACTTCACAAAATGTTTTGGAAAAAATAGTATTCCATAGTTCAAGTGAGTGTGTTAGTGTTTCACAGCTGTGCATCTTTTCTCTGTGAAGTTTCCAAGGTATTGAGTTCAGTGGAACAGCTCTTTTGTCAGTCTGACCAAACTTAGAGCCTGTTGCCTCTGCTTCAGTAAGAACTAAAACTTTGAGTTCTTGAATATCTGTACATTAAATGCAGCTTCTGTTAGAAGTTATATATAGAAATACTTTGTTTTTACCTGATACTGAATGCTGCAGGGCAACTTAATCTACCTGATTTGGTTTGGACACTACCTGGGATCTTCTCTGCTGGGGATGTTGGAGAGCTGCTGTAGTCTCCTGGTGGTGCCCCACCCACACTTTCTGTACTGGGGTGTCTCATACAGCCGCAGCTTCTGAGCGCTTCCCTGTGGTAAAATTTCATCTTAATGCAAGAACAGGAGGGTCAGCAGAAAAGCTGGTGGTCTTGCACGTATGTATTGCTAAAGCTGTGAAACTTGTTACTGTTGGATGTTGCCTTGTTTGCGTGGCTTCAGGACAGTCTAGGAAATGCCACGGAAGAAAACTCCACGCAGGATTACTGAACAGGAAAACCTCTTCAATGTGGGAAGCCCTGAGCTAAAGCTGGGCAAGTAATGAAACCTTACCAGAACCATACTTAAGTAAGATGATAGGAACAGAGCATCTTCTCTGGCTATTGCTGTTAGTAAGGGTACTGGCCTAGGTAACATATCAGTTTGACCCAGTGTAAATTGTTCTTAAAATGGCATATCTGATACTGAACTCCTCACCGTGGTTACCTTAGTCCAAACTGTATGTGTCTCTAAAAATACAGAAAATAGTAGTGGAAGGTGACACTTATTAATGGTAAGTGTAGAGTAAACTGAGAAATGGCTTCAAATGCTGTTTCAAAAATAGTGGAAAAATGAAAGCTGACGCATTCCATCTGCTCCAGCACGTGTTCAGTTTTTGTCTGTTGCTGTAGACAAAAACCTGGAACCTAGTGCTTAGAAAAACCCCTTCTTTTGCAACCCACAGCTGATGTACATATTAGTTGTGTTACTTATATGAAGGGACAACGTTTGCAGGTATTGAAACAGCAATTTATCCAAATACTGATGGATCTAAGGCGTGAATTTCATGTTCCCCATTTGCAGAAGTGTGTAGTTCAGTTCTAGCTGTTTCTTTCTAGACTTCGCAGATGAGCACGCCAGCTCTGCAGCAGTGAGCAGTTGTACCTTTTTTGGAGTGCTTCGATTCTTACGGCTGTTTGCTGGCTTTCTGACTTACAAATCTACTACTTCACTGGGCTTCTGTGGGACACGTTAGCGAAAGAGGTGAGCTTTGTGTTTCTTCTGAACTTGAGCACAAGACTGTTAGATTTCTCCAGACAAGTACTATTTCCACAGCAAGTAACCAGACTAATTTGTGCACTGTGTGGTATCTGCACCCAGCAGTGTCTTCCTGATGGGCTGTTCAAAAAGCAGTGCTACAGTATTTCAGCAGCTGGCATCGTTGGTTTTCGTGCAGATGTGCTGGTTAAACTTGGTATTCCTGTTGAAACAAGTAGATTGAAAGTTTCTTGTTGGGAAGCTTGTTAAATACAAAATGGAAGAACTGATGATGAACTGTTACAGGATAGAAGTATAGTGAAATCAATCACCTTGTTCCAAAATATTTCTTCTTAAAGGGGCATTCCTGATGTCTGGACATAGTGGAAGGTGGCCTCTACTTAAGGGTAAGTATTGAGGAAATAATTGTGTTTTCCTAGGTGGAGGTAGTTGGATGAGGATTGTGAAAGCTCAAGTGTTAGCTTTCTGGTTGACTTTTTACAAATAAGGAATATTTTATTTTGAAACACAAATCCAGTTACCAGATGGCAGCTAGTGACATGTTTCCTTTAAAGTTAACTGTCCAGGTTTCAAAACCAGAATCTGTTCTGCAGACATTGTGAAGAGTTAATCGTTACGCCTCGTTGTTCAGCAAGTAGACACAACTCACTGTGTGTCTGAATTGAAAAACGTGGCTAGAAGAGTAACAGGTTGTGCTTTCCTCACTGTAAAGTTAATTGCAGTGGTGACAATGAGACCTGTAACAGGTTTACTTCGTGGGACAGCTATGCAAGCATAGCTCAAAATGCAGCTACTGCAAAACACAAAGATAAGTTGTAGCTTGGTCCATTGTTTTTTGAATTCTGCATCCTGTCAACTAAAGGAATAGAATTAGCAGGTAGAGGAAGAAAGTACTGGCAGTGCTGCGTTCTTGTAGATTGCTTATGAGGGTGTATTTGTAAGCTGTTGTAAAATGGTGTCTCATACCCATTTTTCTTTACATCACAGTACCAACTGGCTATTGGGTACCTCCCTTAGTCGTACCTTCTGTGCTATAGTCCTCCAATTTCTTAAATTGCAGATAGATTTTTGTTGTGTGATGGACTCGGCCATGGCTCCGATTTAAAGAGAAATGCTTTGGTTTGGCATTAGCATTCAGACAGCATGACCGGACTACAGTCTGCCTGCTTCATATTGAGTATAAAAGTAATACTGAAGAAATTTGGAACTGTTACTCAGATGCAACGATTTACTTCTTTTTAGGAAGTCCACAGGATAGTCCAGTCTGAACTAGCATCTTGGTAAGTTAGTGTGACATTGTTTTTTAATCAGCTGTCTGTCTCTAATGTGGTGAGCTGGTTATATTGCTGGTTTTCCTTGCTGAGAAGGTGCAGTGCTGCTTCAGAAAAACATAATAGCTTGTCTTCCATCAGACTTGAGAATGCTTGAAAATTGTTGTGATGATCGGCAAAATGTTCAACTGCTCTGAAGAGAGTGAGTGAGAATGGCCTTTCTGAACAAACCCACTATGAGTGTCCTTCCCTGTCACTTCAGTCTGGGCATCTGAGTATTTAACATGCAGTGTTTTGTGTCAGTGGGCAAAAATCATGACTGTGTGACTTTTTTTTTAATAAACGGGAAATTAAGAAGAGCTGTCACATGAAATAGGATAATATTCAGACATTATAGTAGCTTTAACTATGATCCAAATAGAGGCTATCAGGAAGGCTTGTGGTGGTAGGAGCCACTGAAGTACTAAGTACTGCTCTAGGTTCTGCTGGTTGGTATGCACGTACGTGCCAGTTTCTGACCTTGCCTTGCTTTTTCAGGTGGTGTGTCATTTCGGGAAGTAAGAAATGCAGGATGCCATTTTGCAGAAGTCTGAAGCCCCTAGTAGGGTTAGTATGATACCTGAGGTTCCTTAATGGTTGAAGGGCTCTGGCTTTCAGTGGCTGGAAGTCTCGATCAGATCGAGCTTACTGATTTGTGGAGGGTTTCGGGGACTTGTTTCAATCCTACTGTGTTTTAATGTAGCATTCAGTCTGTTATGTGAAGAATTTATTTTAACTTTCATTTGTCCAAAGAGCATTCATACAACTTTGTCAAAGAGGAGCTTTAACTGCTTAAACTGATAGTTTTGCTTCTACAAGTTACACTTAGCAGGAAGGTTATAGGGAGAGTTCTGTTTGAGTACAATTTTGTAGTTAATGCCCTTTGTTTGCTTTTCAGGTAATACTGTCTTTTAATGTTAAAACTGTTGCTAGTGTGAAGGAGTTACTTCATCTTCCCCAAATGTTAGCATATCATTTATTCTACTTCTCCCAGATGTCTTGAAACAAGTTTAAAAGACACTTAGTAGGATCTAGAAGAGATACCTTTCCAGTCTCCTTGGGTTTTATCTATTGTGTTAATTTACAGTCCCGGAAACGTTGAGGTCTATCCCGATAGGATCTCTTCTGTAGGTTCGTGTCGTTGGAAACGCCTCACAGAATAAACTTGTGGTTTTGCTTTACCCATTGAACTACCTGTTAGCTCTGTGGGATAAAACTGCAAGACAAGTCTTAACGTAGCATCCTGGGAACTGTAATAATGCATTATGTTCTCCTTTAGGTACTGACTTAATGCCTTTGATACAAATGAAAAAGATGATTCCAGTGGAAAAGCTTGGTAAGAGCAAAAAGATGGTGTGTTCTGGGACTTCAGGTGTAACTAACATGTTGAATCACATGGGCTGAACTTAGTCTTCAGCCAGATTTTTGTGTAGGTACTGGATTTCTAACACTATTTCTTGCAGTTTGAGTTTTCTGGATGGCTTGAAGCAGCCTATTCCACATTTGATCACAAAGGAGTGATTATTGTTATTTGGGTGGCTATTGGTAAGAAGAGACAGCACTACGGTGTCTGTCTGAACTTGAAGTAACTTCATTAACATGCAGCATTTTTGTTCTTGTAAGAGAATTCTTTAAGAATTCTGAAGCTGCTGTTCCTATTAGGTGACACCACGGGCTCTCTTTTCCCTCTTAGTTGCATGGCAGCTTGTGTGAAATGAAGAGCCTTGGTGCAGCTTAGCCCTAGGCACTGACTGGTGCATACACAAAGCTTGGATGTAAAATGAGCTGCGGTGGATGAAGAACTACCGCAGCCATCGCACTGTGTGGTATCTGCACCCAGCAGCATTCTCCTGATGGGATGTTCAAAAAACAGTGCTAGAGCAGTTCAGCGTTCGGCATCGTTGGTTTTCGTTCTGCTGTGTCCGTTAAACCTGGTATTTTTGCTGATACAGTCTTTGTATTTCTATTTTCATGTTACAGCATGAGGACTAGATACTGGCAAGTATCTTCAGGTGGTTGTTTTTTTGTCTAATTTTAGGACACAAAATGAAGTGAACTTTGCTGTGTTAAAAGGATAAGCTGTGGAAGATGATAACCTGTTTGCCAGGTAAGCACTGAGCTACTTTTCAGTTCAGAAGGTTTCATGCAGCTTCACAGTAGCTGTGTGTTAGCTTGGTATCACAGAAAGTTAGGGGTTGGAAGGGACCTTGAAAGATCATCTAGTCCAACCCCCCTGCCAGAGCAGGGCCACCTAGAGCAGAGCACACAGGAACGTGTCCAGGCGGGTTTTGAAAGTCTCCAGAGAAGGAGACTCCACAACCTCTCTGGGCAGCCTGTTCCAGGGCTCTGTCACCCTCACAGGGAAAAAGCTTTTCCTTATGTTAATGTGGAATGTGATGGTGTGTCTCTAGGACCTTGGTGATGGTGTGTCTCTAGGACCAACATTGAAGCTTCTGTGAACTGTTCTAGGAAAGTGTAGAAATTGTTGCCCAGGTGCAGAGATTTCTGGGCAGTGATCACCCCAGATTTTGGCAGGATCTGAGCTGGTTGCCTATCTATGAGTCATTCTTGTGTGTGTCAGTGCTGTAAATGGCTGTCACAGCTGTGCAGCAATGTGTAGTACTGCTTTGTGCACTGGGCTGCTACTGGTTGTGAGGAATCCTTCTGTGCTTGGAGCTTTTAACAGATCTTAGGCTTGTTGGTGTACACAGCTTGGCTACCTCTTGGCAGGATTCATTGGTCCTTCCTTAACAAGAAGGGACAACTCAAATGCTGATTGAAGTCCCAGGTTTGAGTTGGTGGTAACAGCAGTGAGAGGAGAGTACCTGGTCATTACCAAGGCTGCTAGGATGTTGTTCCTGGTGAGTTGTGGACATGACCATAAATCAAGTCCATCAGACTCTTGAATTGCCATGTGATGTGGCCGTGTGTCTGCTGGGAACAAAGCTCTTACGTAGGTCAGAGACACAGTGCTCTCTTCTGCTGCGATGACAGCAAGCTCCTGCTGAGCTGTAGCTGTGTGGCTGTAGCCTGGGGCACCTCCAGCACTTGAGCTACACAGGGAGAAAAGTTCTAGTTAGAACCTTTGTAACTTGGGCTCCAGGAGCTGCTGCTGAGAGGCTGGTGTGGTTGTGCACACCAGAACAAAAAGGGGTGACAAAAGGCTGTGCTGTGCAGTTTGCATCCAACTTTATGTTGTGAACTCACGCTGACCAAATCTGTCTGTCATGCAGAGTGTCTGCTACCTTGTTGCTGCATGTCAGAGGGCTGAGAAACACCTGAGTGCCACCAAAGTGAGGCTGAAGGTAAGGGTGCTCAGCAAAACTACTGGTACTACAAAGAAATTCAAGGTCACTTCAAAGAGGGTTTGCATGGCTGAAAAACCAGCAGCTCTTAACGCGGTGACCACATAGAGAAATCCTCTGCAGGATGCCGTGGACACTTGATGTGTGCTATGGTCTATTTATGAGGAGACACACCTTAGGGAGCAAGGCCTCCGGGAGTGAATAAGAGTGTTTTTGAGATGTAGGGAGGAGGCTGCTGAGGCTGCTCAGTTTCCTTCTGAAACCAGTTGGCTTTTGCAGCAAGTGAAGCTGGAGAACAGCATGTTGATAGAGTTGTGGCACGAGCAGTCCTGTAACTTAATTGTTGCTCCCTTTTCCCTTGGCCATATGATACAGTCCTAGAGCTGGGTGGAAGGCTTTGAGGGGGGTAATTCTGGAGTAGCCAGGTGAGGGAGGAAGTAGAGGGTGGGAATGCGATGGGCACTTCCACTTGGGGAGCTGGCATTGGGAATCATGCTTTGCCCCTTAATACTTAAGGAGGGTGTTCCCTGTGTTACTACTTTTATACCTGCACCACATCCTGAAACTACACTGCCTCAGACCAGGGGAAGCCATGTTATGCTAAGTGTGAGGAAGATAAGTGGCTTTTCTTTTGAAAAAGTGTGCTAAGAGATGTTTTTACTCTCTCAGGTCTTGGTGATGATGCTGCTAAGAACTGCACTGCTCTTCCAAACAGAGAAAGAACTTTACCTAGAGTGTTTATTGCAGGAATTTGGAATTAAACATTCATTCTAACTTCTGTTACTGCTTTGTAAATTAGTGCAATGTGTTTGTAAACCAGTTGTTGCTCACTAAATTGTTGCCCTTATCCTTCCACTTGTAACTTGCCTATTATGTCCTCAGCTCAAGTGCCCATCCTAAGTGCCTGCTTGGTGTTGCAGAAGGGCTACTGAAGTGGAGTGTATGGAGTTGTAATTTGACTGGAAAAGGCTTTATCAGCTGTTTTCTCTTACTTCCCTGTTGCTGAACTCCACTGTACTAAAGCTCAGGAGAGGCATTTATTCTGTACAGAATGTCACAGCATTTAAATACAACTGATGTCTGAAAGCTGCAGCCTTGTCTTCCTGTTGCTGTTCTGTAAGCAAATGGCAGGGGGTGTGAATAAATCATGGCCAAGATCACCTGCAGCTTGCTGGTAGCAAAGTGTGGGCTCATTCTTTATGGTCCCCAGGGAAGAGAACAAGCATCTTCATGCACAAGAGCCTGGACAGCCCTTGCAGAGCCACTGGGGTGAAGATGAGGGAGATTATGCCTTCAATACCTCAGCTTTGCATTGCAAAAAGCCTCCACCTCACTCAACTCTCTAGAATGACAAGCTGGGTTTGTCTTAGGCTCTTTACTGGGGGTGGGGGGAGAGTAACATACTACTTCAGTCCATCTAACTGCACCATGGAATAAACAAAAAAAAACAGTGAAAACAAGCCTGAACTGTAGTTAATTACTCAAAAAAATAAGCTTTCTAAGACTTTGCTGCATTTTAAACAGGACCAGATCTAATGACATGGCCCTGACATTCCCCCTGCTGCTGACCACACTCAGTGTTCCAGCAAAAGCTGGGTTTTGAATCTGTCCTGATGCTGTAATTACTCTGGATAGAAAAACTACAGTTGGAATGTAAGGTTAAGGGTTTCATGCTCTTCCTCCCTTTAGATGCTTTAAGCTGTACCTTTTAACTGCAGGAATCCCCACTTCCTGATGTTACATCACACTGTGCATAGATCAGATAATTTCATCTTGACAGAATAAAATGCCTTGCATCCTGAGAATTCAAGTAGTCTTAAAAAGAAGCTTTATTTGAAAATGTTTTATACACATATTACAGAAGTTAGTGTGAGGTCCCTGTAGCACATGTGAAGAAAGGCTTTTCACAATGTCAGGAGGCAAACCCTTTTAAAGCAGTGGTTAATCTGCTCAGTAAAAAATGAGGTTTGTTTACTTACAGTTTTCCTACAGCTTAAAGCTGTGGGTTTCAATGTCTCCACAATTAACTTAACGAAGCCTGCATTACTCAGTGGTCTCTTGGATTGTATCAGTACAGACAGCAGTGTTCCTTGCTCCTTGAAGTCTTCTGCCCATCACGGTGCTTTCCAAGTCTTCTTGGCTCGTAGTTTTTCCAGCATTTTCTGCAAATAAAACAAAGAGACTACAGTTCTGTAGCTTAAAAGTGACTGTACTAAAACCAGTGTAGTTAGGTGGGCACAACTGGGACACAGTGTAACCTGGGCATCGGTAACGGACAGTAAGTCAGGGCAATGGGTTCAGTTACTGCTACTGCTCCAAAAAGCCTGCAGATGTCAGGGCGAAGGTGTGCTCATGTCTCTTAACCATCTATTAATTATGGCATCTGTAAAACAATACAAGAGCAGCAGCACTTTATTCCACCACAACAGCACTGAGGTGGTCAGTGCTAAAGACAGGAGGTGAGCCTGGAGCCCCAGCCTGTCAGGATTACCAAGCATTCCCTTCCCGTTGTCCAAGGCCCAGCCAGGGCCAGGGAGAACTGACAGCTAGAGCCCTTGGGTTCAGCCCCCTCTTCCAGAGCAACAGCGGGCAAACCCAGACAAGATTCTTGCAACCTGACGTTCAGGGGCACTCACCTAGGCAGAATCTTAAGCCACCTGGAGTAGCCAAAGCAGCCAAACCCCAAACTGCCTTATGGCAAGTCAGCCAAGTTTGGACGACTGACAAACCCGGCCACTCCTCTGCCAAGTGGGCTTTCTAGCAGCTGGAGTCCCCAACGGCCTTTTTGCTCAACCTCAAGTCACCAGAAAACTTCAGCCTGAGGCAGACAGACACGCTTTTTAGAGAAGATTTCAACTCATAGTGTTGACAAGGAAATTCTGAAGTGGGATACACCAGCAGCATTAGAATCCAGGCTGGTTTGATGGTCTGTTTCAATTGCACTCACACCACAGAACTGTGTCTTAATTAGTCTGCTTCGAAGCTCAGTGAAATCATGAGAACCGACCAGGCAGGACAACATCTTAGCAGGCTATTACCTTTTGAAACTCTTTGGCCTTTTCTCTGTTTTTAGTGTAAGTTTCTTGCCTTGTTTTTTCTTCCTTTCTCATTTTTACTTCTGCAAGTTGATTATAAAGTCTGTCAAAACAGTAGGAAAAAAAAATTGTGTCGTCAAGATGAAAGTGGCAAAGCTGGAATAAATTAACAAGATTAAGGGTTTACAGGTCTCAACTGCTTAGAAATTAAGAAAGGAAATGTTGACTCAGCTTTCCACTAATCTTCAAATTCCTCTTCAGCTGCATCAAACCAACACCCCGTTCAGGAGCTGTACTTGCTGCATGTCACCATTACCAAGTGCCCAAGTGTGGCTGTGAACTTTGCTTCAAATTCAGTCTAGTGCCATGCACTGACTGGCACAGCTGCCTCCACAGGACAGGAGCAGGCTGCCCGTCCTGTTTCCTACCGCCAGCTGTCCAAGGGAATTCCCCACAGGTACCTGTATCACACACACTTGGCTCCTCTCTCCCAGCTGTTTCCTGGTAAGCAGCATTGGGTCCAACTGGAAGATCACAGACTGCTCTGACCAGTAGCTTTCAAGAGACACAGATGAGCTACTCCCGTTTTGTTTTTTAACCCAAACTTCTCCCACTTGTGTTCCTGCAATACCTTGAAGTACGCTGGTGCATTTCAATTTCTCCAGACTTCCTGTCCTCTGGAGAAGACACTTTCACTTCTCCTACTTTCTTCAACTGATTGGCAACTGCACCTTTTTTTCCTAAAAAAAAAGAAAGGAAAAAAAAAAAAGACAAACATAAATTTAAATCTCTAGTCCTGCTAACTCGAGAGCATGAGAGGTTTTCAAACAGTTTTAAAAAAGAAATCAGCTAGCAGAATGGACACGATGGAGATGACATCTTGTGTTAAAAGTGAATCTTCACAGTCTCACTCATCAGGCAGCTCCCTGCACTCGAAGCAGCCGTGCTTCTCCGCAGCCGGCTCCCAGCTCCCCACCAACAGCCATTCGATGCATCAGTTCGCTCAATAGGGTTGTTCTTTGATAAACAACTATTACTTGCAGAGAGACTTTACGACTGAAAATGTGTGGGCAGAGCGTGAAAATACAAAGAGGACCCACAAGGGCCTTTACAGCACCAGAGACAGCCAGACAGTGGCGGGGGGGGAAGCTCCCTGCATCCCTGAGAAACCAAATGAAAGAACATCCCAGTCTGCAAGAGCAAAGATGCAACAAATGTGAAATCTATTCTTTGATATAAAACAGCAACCAAAAGGGTACCTAATGCTATGTCTTGTCCCCACATAAACCTACCAGAGATAAGGCAAGACTCCTTTTGCCTGCCTAACTTCTCAGACTTTCCTCTTTGAAACTGTCTGGCTTCTGGCTTTTCACTTTCTTTCTCTCTATTTTTTATTTCTTCTACTCTTTTCAGAGATTTCTGGATGAAGTTCTTCTTTCTTTTTAAAAAAGATTCTTGCAAACTTCCAGGTGTAGCTGCAAACTCCAGCAGCATCACTGTGAAAGAACATGAAAAGTCTGAACATTTCTCACTTTCAGTAACGAGCAGTATCACCTCTAGCAAGCCATGCATTTCAGTGTGTTTCTCCTCAAATGCTGAGCTCTACTTTTATGAATCACACCAGGAGAATGACGATGTGAATGTGGAGTAATTTCACAAAACCAGCAGCAGTTCAGACCTACGGAATCCAATAACTGTAAGCAGGTCTGCCACAACAAATTCTGTCATAAATACTGCATCAAAAGCACCTTGATGCCTCAAAACATATCAAAGACCTAGGAAGTCCCTAACACGGTTAAGTTCTGTCAATTCCTGTCTTTCATGTTACTGCTGTTCATCTTGGACAAAAAAACATGTCAATATTTTACTGATGTTCTACACTATCATCAGAAAAAAAAAAGACATTTTTTGGCTATGGAGCTTGGGGACTAACAGGAAATAAAAAACACAAGCAAAGGTGCATAAACTATATGGCAACAAACCACAAACCACCACAGAATTCTTAAAAATTAAATAGTTACCGAGTAAAAAAAGTGTATTGTAGATACCATGAATTTCATGAAAAGCAGGCTGGCATGGCAGGAGACAAGTCAATACTTCCTTGCCAGTAAGACGCATATTAAACCTGAGTCAAATGCACTACAAACCAAGCCTGAAGAGCAAGACACACTTGCCTAAGTAAAAAGCTCTATTTTTTCCCAAGGAGAGGTGTATGTTATTGATGATTTTAACGCTATAAGTTAAGACTTTCTCAACTTCAGTACGTTGAAGTTATGTGAATTACCTGCAGTTTGATGTGATGGAAAGTGACTGTCATTGGGGCTCTGGGCTTTGGAAGAACTGTCAGGCCTCACCAACACTGAATAATCCGCATCTGGAACTAGTGGGAAAAATGCTTGCTCCTGTTTCAAAAGGAATCAGTGATTTGGAATGCTTAAAATAGACCACAAATTTGAGTGAAGTGGTCGTACTGTACCATAGACCTGATGCAAAGACAAGACATACTCTTTTGCCTTAGCGAGTATTAAAAAGCTACTTTCTAAAAACATTTTAAAACTGTAAAGCAATGTATTAAAGACCCTTTGCCCAACAAATTTCATTTGCTTGTCCTTAATACAGGGCTGCATCATTTCACACCAACAGATGCGTTTCTTTCCTCCTGTTCTCGCTAGTTCTCCCCCATCACCCTCACTGCTGTCTCCTTCCCCCATCCCCAGCTGGAAGGCAACACCCACAGAAGCGCAGCCTTCAGCCACCCCACCCACATCTCCATTACTTTATAAAGACCCATCCTTCAGCACTTTTAGGATCTTCTCTAGATTCCTCCTGCAATTGAAGCATGATTTCACCTGTTCATCTGACACACAGAACTTGGTTCTACATTACTGCTGGAGCACCCAACCTGTTTTCTCACTACAAACCAGTCCCTCTACAGTTTATGGCCTTTGCTGCCTGTAAGCAAACAGCAGAAAGCATACCTCAGGCAAGTCAAGCATGGCAGTATGACGAGCTGATCATATTTTCTCCATAAACCTCACACTGCTGTGTGGGCCAGTGCAGCTCCACCCACTAGGTAGGGGGATTTTTCCTTTTCTTCCTGTTCAGTTTGTAGGTTTTGTTTTGTCCCACCCCCTCCTCTCATTCAACTCTTCAACTAACAGGATACAATTTAGTTTTGCAGGCACCAGCAAGATGGTTCTGCTTTTCAGCAGCAGAAGTCCTTCCAAACTCTGCCTACACCGGTAAGACAAGGTAGTGACATTAAGGAATAGCCCAAATTTAAGTTGTTATATCTGTCCCTTAAACGTCACATCAAAACAAGATGATCCAAGCACTTGCTAAGCTCAGACAACCCTAACGTTCTCCTGTTTTGCCACAGTGGATTAACTGCTACAGTGGGGCCTCTCCTTATTATGATTAAGACCAAATTAAAATCAGAATTACATCAGATAACAAAGACTCACCTCAGTAAAAACACTGAATTCAGACTGATCCACACGTGCTGGGTTATTGATTTTATTCTCCTTATTTTTCTCTTGGTTAGTACATTCAATGTCTGATTCTGCAATACTGATGTCGTTTGAGCTTATCAGAGTGAGTTCAGGTTCTTCCATAATACCACGCCCTGACTCAGTCTCCTAGAAAATAAATTACACAGGACATCAGTAGTAGTAATAATAATAATAAAATCAGTGCTTCCAGGAATTATAACAGCTGTTATCAGAAAGAGGAGGCTCATTCATGTGGAAGAAAGAAAATCTGCCCCCAAGCAATAAATGAAATACAGAAAGGGCACTTTGCCTGGGGTATTGATGTATGGAAACCCTGGAAGTTCAGTCCAATACAAAGTATTTTATACAGTGCTAAAAATCCCCCAAATAACCCAAAGCAACGAAACGACAACAAAGACTCCACCTCTCATCCACTCCCCTCAAGTTTACATTACTTCATTCTAAGGCAGACTTTTTTTTTAAAAAAAAAAAGCTACATCAAAGCTATTTCCTTAAGTTTGCTTATACTTAAAATTATTTACTTCCTTCACGTTTCTAAAGGGGGCTAGGGGCTGTTCAGCTAACTAACCGTGCCATGCAGCGCAGATGCATACGCTGCACCAACTGATGCTAGAGAAGAAGATGCAACAGAGATGCTATAGTTCCTCCGCAGTCATTGCAACTCCAGCTCATTTTAGCTACTGCTAATTATTTCAGTGCTATGATCTGAAAGGAGTAGGGCAGAATTCCAGGAAACATGCAAGTCTTGAATTCAAATCCTAAAAATCAACATCTGCCAAGCTTTCAGGTATTAAAGGTCTAAAATAACTTGGTGCAACAACAGAAAAGCCTGCACAAATTACTGCTTTTGGAATCTGTTTTACTCACCCAGACTGGAATAAGACACGAGCTTCTGGGCACAGAAGTAGAATGTTTTTCATGTCTTTCCAGGAAAGAACCATTCTGTTGTACCACAGCCTGTGAACAGATGCCTGAGTCTTCCAAGTTGGCTTCTCTGGCAACCCTCAAAGATTTTTGTCCTTCTGGAAAGCCTTCATCTGGCTCCTTCACATTTGTATCGCAGTGAGAATCCAGCTCCACAGCTTTATTTGCTTCATGTACATGAAATGATTTTTCAGGAAGCTTCACATACTCCTTATCAAATGCCTCCACAGGTAATTTTTCAGAAGACACAGTCTCTTTTAATAAGCCTTGAGGGAAAGTTTCGCCCACTGTGACTGGTGTGGTATTTAGCTGACAAAACAATTTTTGCTCTTCCAGTGGATTCAGACTTTTGTTTCGCAGATCTTCCATTGAACACTGGAGATTAATACATTCTGTCTTTCTTGCCAGTTCTTCGTATTCTCTGGGAGATGAAATACAGTTCTCATCGCCCCATTTGTTAGTTCCAGGGGTTTGTTCAAAAGATCTCTGTAACATAGCGTTAAGGTCCACTAGCCGGTCAGCACTCTGACAGTGATCGCTCAGGGTAGATTCTAATTGCAGTGGGTGAAAAGATTCTTCAGAGCCTGTTTCAAAAATTATCCAAAGTCAAAATTCTAGCTAGCACAACAGCATTGCAACTTTAAAAAGTCCCTCCACAATGAGACTTTTCAGTAAGGTATAATGAGAAGTCTAGTAAATAGGAAGAAAGGTGGTGGTGAAGACAGTGTGTGAGAGCAGCAGCAGACTTAAGACATTTCAAAGTAAGGCTGATAGAGTAAGTGAGGAGTGAGTTCCCAGTTTCAAACCAGCAAACCCACCTTAAGGGCTGGTATTCACATACTGGCAATAGGTTGATGTTGAAAGCATTTATCTGACTATACTGTACGTACCTGGAGTAACATTTTCTTTAATAGACTCTTTTTCTGATCTAATGTTGCTTGGCCCTTTTGTTTCAAGGCTAGAAGGCAGACTGCTGCTTTGGACATTCAAACTGGAGTTTCCCACTTCTAGAAACGTAGACATGTCTTGATTTTTTGTTGAAAGTTTTGAAGTCTAGTGTCAGAAAAAATAATAATCTTAATTTAAGATTAATTTTCTCAGAAATACGAAGGATAAAAAATTAAAGGCAGTATTTTAGATCACATTTTTGCTACAACCAGCAAAAACACTTCCAGTTCTAAGTATGTCAAAAACTATTATTGTGTTTCTTCTAAATAGACAGTATAGGGATTTACATCTTACAAAAATCTTAAGCCAAAGTATTTCGCTCCATCAGTTTTTCTGTAGTACCTTGCTAAATTCTCTGCTGTCTTGTGGAATTCTGTATTGAGAACAGGATGATGAAGTATCAGAGTCAAGACTTGGTTCCAAAGGCTGAAAGACCTGGTAATGGAAGTTCGGAAAAGGTCTCTCCATTTCAGGAAAATCAAGTTCAGCTGCTAGAGCTATTTAAAAAAAAAAAGATTTTAAAAACAAACAAACAAAACCCCAAACCAACCCCCCCCCTCATAAAAACAACAGACATATCACACCGTACTTCTATATGCAGTAAATAAAGCCTACAGAAATCTGCACGTAAAATATTCGCTTGTAAAGAAAAAAAAAATCTTTACGACGTCCAATTCTGTCACTCTGATACAATGCAGGTACAAAAAGCAGCAAGGAAGTGCTACTCTGATGCAATTTTTTTTTCTCTAATGCAAAGCTGAAGTCCATAAACTCTCTGTTCAGCACTTGCAAGACTCCACCAGAAGTAGCATGGGCGTCCCAGTACAAAACACACAGTGACCCAGTGGAGCAAGTCCAATGAAGAGCCACAAGGATGATAAAGGAAGGATGAAGCACTTGCTGTCCAGAGAGAAGCAAAAAACCCAAGTTGGTTCAGTACTAAGAAAAGACTTGGGGGCATGAGGGAAGGGGCACAGAAATCTCTGCTGTCTACTACACTGTAAGACAGCCTAGAGAAGATGCAGTCAGGCTTCTTCAGCATTGCTCAGTGAAAGAAAAGGAGATAATGGACAGAAGATGGAACACAGGAAATTCTGGTTGGATACAATTAAAAAAAAAAAGAGAAGAAAAGAAGGAAGTTGTTAAAATGTTGCCCAGGGGTGTGTGATATCTCTGCTTGGAGACACTCAGAACTTGCCAGAACAAGGCCTTAAGCAACCTGGTCTAAGCTGGCTCTGCTGTGAGCAGGGAGGAGAATTTGGATCATATAATCAGAAGTCCTTCCCAGTCTAGATTAATCTGTAATTTTATAATTGTAGATTTCAAGCATCCCAGAAGGAAGTGGTTCAAATTAAAATACTGGGATTATTTTCATGATAGCTAATAAAGATGTTCTTATTTTCATGAATAGTTTCATTTTTCTAGAGAGCACAGAACTCCCACCAGGCTGTTAATCAGTGTTGCATCAACTATGTGACCGTTCGTGAATAATAAAATACTATATATTATTGTCTCTATCTTCTTGAAGGGAAAGTTGTGCGTGAACAAGTGATAAAATTGGCACAGATAACAAACAGTCCAGCCACAGTAGCAGGAAGCTGCGCAGAACTAACTACAATCAGACAGATACCTGAGCAGGCTGTCTTTTTTTGCACTACACTATGTGGACATGTACATAAAGCAAAGCATGAAGAACGTTAAAGTTCTCGCATGTAGAATCCTTACTGACTTTAAAGTGTCAGCTGAATATAAATATAGACTAACACATAACATTGAGTAAACTCCTCCCTCCTCATTCTGTACGATAAGAACACAGCACAAAAATGCTTTAAAATGGCAAATACCTTGGAAGCGCATATTGTCCTCTGAGTAAGAGTTCAAGTCTCCAGCACATTTCCCCAAGACCTGCTGTATCTGGCTTCCTTTATAAAGGCACACCTTTCCTTCAGGCAACTGAGTTTCAGATGCTCCAGACAAATTCTCTTGCCTCTGTGGCAAGGTAAAAGGCAGCGAGGAGTTCCAAGGGCAGCTTGCTGTTTCTCTCAAAATCTGGTTTTCCGTACTATCAGAAGACAACCCTGAAATAGTAAGCTAGATGTTCACAGTTTTGCATAGAAACCACTCACTTGAAGTCATCTGAAGAGACACTCCTTAATATCCTGAAACATTCACCAAGAGCTCTGGGGATTTGTTTCTTTAATTGTCTCCTGTCAATGCTCCCACAAATTCAAGTTGATAATATCTAATTAGGTAGTAGTCAGTACAGCTTAGCACTTTTCTAGTATGTAGACTTATGAAATACTGAAACAAAATCAGAAAAAAAACCCCAACTGTTGTTTTATGCTAGCTAGCATATTTTTACTTCCTATCGCACATAAATGTGTGAATCCTTTAACGTGATCCTGAGTATCTTTATGACATCAGGCAGTAGTTTTATTCATGCTTAAACAGAAATTGTCCAACACCAACACAAGAAATCTGAGGGAATCGAGGAAACAAAAATCGCGTTCCTAGTTAGCACACCAACCCCTCTGTCCACACACTTACAGAACTGCTCAAAGCTACCAGAACAGGTCATTATTAAGCACCGAGTGTACAGTGAAAACACAGCTAGACTTGAAAAATTTATTCATGTAGAGTAACCAAAACCTTTGGTATTTTTCTTCAACTAAAAAACAACAGAAAAGAAAAGCTACAAACAAATGATCTTAGAATTTGCTTTAGCTTTCTTCCCTCAATAAAACACAGATTTGTCACATGAGTTATGGAGATTATTACTCAAAATAACACCAGGTTAGAACATCAGAGTTAAAACGAGCCACTGAAATCTCAGGCTGTAAAAACTGTAGTCTCTATAAACGTGGAATAACTTACATACACATATCGTTGTTTACGAGATCAGATATGTGCCAGGCCAACACAATATTAAGCCTTAAAGTAAATAAATCCACAGGTCGCTATCTAACCACTTTCAAATTCACAAGTGATAATATCAGTATAGAGGAACAACTATGTATTTATTATAAATGAATTATTTTTATGAAAAGCTAACAAGATCAAGAGGTAGACTGCAAGCAAAAAAGGATATGAACACCTATTTCCCAGAAAACTACTAAAAGTCAATACAGCATTCAAATGACATTTTCACAAATAAGTTATTAAGAATTACTATGGTGACAAGCAGATATTGGAACAATTCTCTTTAACAGCAAGACAACAATCACAGCTCTGTAACGATCTATGATACATATTGATCAGAAAATTTTTATAGTATATCATTTGGGGATCAGGCTTTTTAAAAAAATTTTGCCACTTCAAAACTGCTAGTGTTAGTTGCTTAATAAAACTCAAAATACCCTTTACCAAAGCAGATGTGTTATAAGGTTAATTATAAAAGTAAAAAAAAAAAAATGAGCGCATAATAAAACTCTAGTCACACTCAACTGTTAGACATATTATTCATTCCTAAGTGACGTTCCACATTAGCCTCTTTCAGTAAGTTAGACCCATTCTGCTGTAAAACAAAGAGAACACACAATTTTCCTTTGTGAACAACAACAAAAACCAAACGCTTACCAGTGTCAACAGGGCTTACATCCAACGTTTCACTAGTCAAAAAGCTTCCAGTGGAAACTGTTGAAGATAAATCACAGGATATTCCTCGCATGAAAGCCTCTGAACCCAAGTTGGTGGATACGACTTTACAAAGTGCTTCCTAGGACGAAACAACACCCCTATTACCGTGTATTTGGGTATCTGTAACTAAAGCTTTAAAACCACACATTTTATTCTGAGCTCAGTTCAAGTGTAGAAGCCTTCATGCTTCGCACAGTCAGGCAAGTACAGATTCATCACTGCTCAGTACAAAACATTCACACCCCATGTCCCAGACACATCGCTCCCCAACAGCCACCTCCCCTCCCCTCCCCTCCACACACACACACACACACACTCACTTATAAAGCCTCTCAGAACTGCATACAAATCATGACACCTGGAAGATTATTTTATCTTCTGGTGGTCAGATTTGGCTATTTCTCATCACAGACCCACTTCAGTACAATTGTAGATCTCAGAGGAACACATATACAATACATAGAAAAACTCAGGAACTTTACAAGTACTTGCAATACTGAGCCTTTTGTATACAGGAAGCTGACATAAATATTTAATTCTATGAAATTAAAGTAAAAATACACAAAATATCCTAAAATATTATCTTCCTTAATTTTGAGGTAAGCCCTACAAAGTCACAAAACAGAGAATGAGGGTTCTTGTACTTCCAAATTTTGAAGAATTAGCTGTGACCCTTTCTTCTGAAACTCTGAATTAAAACGTGCATTAAGAAAATAAAAGCAAAAATCTAAGACACCTTCGCCTACATTTTTCATTATATACTACCTTATATAAATATATTTACGTACCCATATAAAACACGTACATTTAAGAGTAATTTTCTATACACATTACACATAGCATTTTTTTAAATACTGCTTTTAACTCCTGACAAAACGACGGGTGAGGGAAAAAGCAGGGGATATAATTGGTGTTGATTTTGGCACAGCTTTTGACAGTGTCTCACAACATTCTTGTATCCCAGTTTGGACATCACAACCTGGATGAATGGACGGCCAGATGGGTAAAAAACTAGCTGGATGATCAGGCTCAGAGGACAGCGATTAAAGGGTTACGCTCTACCTAGAGGCGGGCAACAAGCGGAATACCACAGGGCTCTGTCCTAGGACCTGCCCAGGCAACACCTTTGGCAATGACCCAGAGGAGGTGACACCATACTTTTATCAAGGTCACAGAGGAAACGCTAAGCGGGGAGGACCACCCGATACACTCAGTGGCAGGGCTGACATCTAGGAGGACCTCGTGATGAGGGCCCTACAGGAACAGGACAAAGCTCAGCAGGAGCAAACGCAAAGCCCAGCACCAGTCCGAGGTGGAGCCTGCCTGGGGAGCAGCCCTGTGAAAAAGGCCCAGGAGTCTCTCAGGCAGAGCTGAGCATAAGCCCACGCTGTGCCCTGGCAGCCAAGAGGAACAACAGCTGTTTGAACAGAGCCAGGGCAGGGACTGCCTCGCTTTCCTTGGACCTTGTTATACTGCTGCATCCAGAGCACTGCACCCAGTCTGAGCCCCCCACCGTGAGACAAAGTTTTCGTCAGAAAAGACAGAGTAAGTTACACTGTATGACTAACCGTATTATCAAGTCTGAATGATGGTCCAGAACACGTTGTAACTCTCTCTCCAATTTCAGTAGCAAGAACTGCTGAATCTTGAACCACTTGAGAATCCTGGGACTGGCCTGAACACAAATGCAGTAGAAACAATAAGGAATAGAAAGCAACTTTCTAGTTCATAGTTAGCAATTTTTTTTGGAACACCAGATGGCAGTAGTGCCCTACTGCTGCTGTCCCACTAGTAGGGCACCGATTTTACCCATCCTTACCACTTTCTTCTCACCTACAACATACTTCCTGCTCCACTGTACCACCAATTTAATTGGCAACCAGAGGTTCTCCTTGAACAGCCTTCCTAAAATTTCGAACTATCGTGACTGCTCTCTGCAGAGCATGAAGGAAGAGCCAGAAATTCCTGCTTTGGCTTTCCAGAATGAAATATGGCTTTGCTAGCGTTACTACAATCATTTAATCGGGGTGGGAGTCATCTTTTGCCCTCTACCATTACAATGATTACAAAGACAGATAGACATTCTAAGTAGATCAAAGAAATCCGAAGCGCTGAATTACTTAACTATAGCATGACTACTACCACAGAACTGAATCACCTTTCCCATAATGCTCTTACACTTAAAAATAAGATCAGTATCTGTGCAGAAGTAGTACTGTAGCAGCACCAGAAAATTACAATGACAAGCACCTTCAAAGTCTGGCAATTCTAAGACTGTAAATTAATTGCCAAACAACTCTAAAATAAGTATTCTTATTTCCAGTAATAATTTTCAAGAAAGAAGTGCTGAATATCAAACTGAAATTAAACATTAGAAGTGAAGTACTTATGTTTCCTCCCAATTCTACAAGGGCTGCAAGTGACACGGACATTTTAAATCCCTAGCATTTTTAAGGCTCTACACTTAGGCAGATCTCGTAACACACTGTGAATCCTAACACTAGTTTGTACCTTGTGTAAAGTGAAACTCAATTTCTTACTGGATGTGGAGTCCAGTTGTTCTATTTTTCCTACTATACAAAAAAAGTGGGAGAAGTTTCCTTTGTGAGCCATCAGCAGTGAAGTATCTCTATGATGTGATACTTGTGTCTCCATAAGCGTGAAACATTGAAATTCATTTCAGGGAGGGGGAAATAAAAATAAATCCAAGGTTTCCTACAGTCACTATCATCCAGTACTCTTCCAAGAGAAAGTACAAGATATGAAAGGAAATATATCTAAAATATATTTATTTGGATTAAAAGAGAAGTTAACCATTTAATTCATTCACTATGTTATTACATTAAATGCTAACTGAATGTTCTCAAAATAAAGGGTAAATAAATTCTCAAGTGGCTTCTTTTCCCTGCACACTCACAAATTCTCCAGAAACTTCTAGCAGGCATGATCCTGATCATTTATGACTTTTTGACCAGTAACTGAACAAGGCTGTCGGCAATAGAGTCTGCAAATAACACAAAGTGTGGAAGAACAGTAAAGAAACACAGTAGCACTGCACTGGTAAAAACTACCTCAACCTCCTGCAAAGCTGGGTCTGCAAACAACACTGTCCCAATATAGACAAAATTATAAATCTAAGAACACAGAACACTGGTTTCTGATCCCTTTACTACAAGTACATGACAAAGGCCTTCAGGTTCACAGGAAAGAAAACTTTTAAGGTTTGAGTAGAACAAGGTGGCAACAAGCTCCTTGGCTGGATGTGGCAGTAGTGTGACTGAGTCTATATACACTGCAGATGTCTGCTCTTCTTTGGAGCAGAATATAAGCGACAGAGGATCCAGAAAACGAGCAAGGCTTTGAAAAAAATTCCTTGAAACAGCATGAAAACTGCAATTATATCATCTCTTGATATTTAAACAGCTCCATAGGAAAAACAACCCCACAGTACAAAAGATTTCTAAACTCAAAGTAATACAAAAAGCAGTGGCTAGAAATGGCTGGTGGACATTCAGAAACTGGAAACAGACCATTTATTTTATAATTTGACAAAAAAATTAAATGCTGGAACAAGCTACCAAAGAATTCTCCATTTCCCGATACCTTTACATCACGATTACCTATTTTTCTGAAAGAAATGATTTTATTTTCTAAAGGATATCAGCATGACAGGTAGTAATTTAGGATACATATGAGATGAGATTCAAGCATTTAATATCCTCTTGTATATAAATTCTATGGAGAGCTATGCTACAAATGTTTCATTACTGTACTGTAATAACCTGCATTGTTCTTGTGGTTTTAATGCAAGGGATGAACAGTAGCAATTTCATGCTATAAACTAAGTTATTTAATTAAAAATACAACATGCTCACATCTCATGACTTTATTACATTAATATCCTTAAAAAATATATATAAAAACGTATTTGGTGACTCATAAAGGAGTTTTTTGTTCTTCCCTCCTCCCTCCAAAATAATAGCGCAAGGTTCTTGCTCCTCACAGCTTTCTGACATCAACATGGGACTTTCATGTTCCAGCCTTCTGGCCACCACACTGTGACAAAGAATTTGTATTTAAAAATTTAGTCTGTAATATCCAGACTGCTTGCTTTTTTCTTTTTTTTTTTTAACAGAAATTGCAGTAAAATAGCAGCAATTATTTTAGAGTGCAATTTGAAAGACAAAAGACTTGACAACAAACCACTCAGTTAAGACAATATAAAAACAGGGATTAGTCCAAGTCCAACCATGTAGACATACAAAAAAAAAATTGTACTCCACGCTAGTTTGCTAAATTGGTGATGGATAAGACAATCTGTCACCCTAATGAATTATGAAGCAATATTTGGGATTACTAAAAATAAATTGAAATCTTCGGTTAACTTGGACCACACAAAAAATAATCATGCTTGGAGTGACATCTCTGCATAGGGCAGCAATACACGAAGATAATGACATCTGGAACACTGCTTCAGGGGACTGTTAAAGATGAAGATGTACAAAGAGAGACAAGCCTGTTGATATGTAATGAAGGAGAACAGTGAAGGGGATGTACGTATCAGATCTGGTCACTATTTTCAGGCTGACTTCCTAAGGAAATTAGGTTGATGTCATCAATCTGCCCACCTCATCTGCAGGGTTACTCTGCAATTCCGTATTAACAATTTGCATTCTATTAGGCCATTTTAACTGAATTAAGAAGAATAAATATTAAGTGTCCAAAGTTCCTAACTCATCTTGTCATACATCTGTGGCATGGTAAGAGAGCACAACGCGAATCTTAGCCTCACTGGTGGCACCTACTGCAACATCGCTTTAACAGTCACGTGTCATCTCTGGCTGCCAACCAGCGGATCAGTTGCTGTAGCACTTGTAACCACTCGGTGGTGAGCACGGGCATCCATCCTCCCCTGATCAGAAGCAGTCCGTTTTACACTCAGACATGTCTGCCTCTAAATTTGAGAGGGTTAAACTTGTTTCTCTTCTTGTAATAACTGCGGCAAAGAAATACAGCTAATTATAGAAATAAATACAAAAGCCTGTCACCCAAGGACAAGTCTCATATCAATGGAAACTCATCTTTGTTGATAAAGTACCCAAGCAGATCTACCAAGTTTATCTTTTTAAGAACCTGTATAACTTTTATCTTTTTATCTTTAATGCTTTATTTGGAAAAAGCACATGAGCAGGGATTAATGGGATTTGTGCACATCTAGTGGTTCTGTCATCACGAAAGCAGTACGACTCTAAAGTTGTAAAGCTTTACATATTCGATCGAAGGAAGAAACTACCAAGAACATAACCTCAAAGAATAAGGTCAAAGATCACATGTGCAAAGCACTCATTTGCTCTCACCTTTAGAGATACAATTACATCTGGAAAACATGGGAAAACTGCCAACAAGTTCTAGTTAGAATCAAGTAGCAAAAAAAATTTTAAAAACCCAGTTAAATAAAAAAATAATCAAGGCTACAATCAGAAGTAACAACTTCAAATGCCCCTTAAATTTCCCCTTCAGAAAGTTTAACACAGACTGCAGCTTTTCTTGCTGAAGATACTGCACTAGTTACCAAAAGTACTACAGTGCTCCACAGCCTCCAAACTACAAAGATACTGCTGACAGCGACAGCTTCAGTAGTTGAACAGCTCAAGAGGACAATCCTCTTAAATACATAATCACAGAAAGCTTTGCCTTTTTTTTTTTAAATATAGATGTTCACATGAAGTTTTCTAATCCTCTTACACAAACCATTGCACTGTTCATATATAATACTAACATAAGAAGACACTACACCAAGATATTTCATAATAATTTGGTAATGGCTGATCTAGCAATGCTTCTACAACTTAGAAAAATACAAGCCTTTTATTCAAATATTGTTAACAAAGACAAAATTCCTCAGTGATAATTTAAGTTTGCATATAGGAATATTTCAAAAAGAGTACTCTAAGAATTAAAGGAAGAAGTTGAAAGAAAATGAGCTTATTATGTATTTACTCAAAACAACTTCAATTCCTAGTAAACCCCGACTGAATTAAAAAGGATGTCTAAACACTAACTTGATGAAAAGTTATCTTAAGATTTGGGGCGGCAGTGAAATTTCTAGCAAAGCCAGGAGGTACATATTACATAGCTGTATTGCTCATAGAGATGTACACATAAGGTAGCAAAGTTGTTGAAAACTCCTCTGCAGCTCTAGTAACATATTTATTTTAGATGGGTACTGAAAACTGTACTAGACCATGAGATGCTGTCGTCCCGCAATAAGCTTCCAATTCCTTTAGTCAATGTGCGGCAAACTTTTTGTAACAGTTCTCAGTGTTGCAGAAAACACCAGATTTAAGATTTTAGGATACTGCTTGGAAATTCCCTTACTTTTCCCATCTTGATTTAAATATCAAGAATTCTAATTACTGAATATTAATAGGAGACACTAATGATTATTTTGGGAAAATAAGTCTCAAATGGAATAAATGATCAAATATAAAACAAAATCTGTATTGCCAATGCTGCTAGCATACTCCTGTAAAATTCCAGACCTAAGGCATTCATTAACCAATAATCTGTTAGTGGTTAGAAACAAGGACAATATGTTGTCGTCCAAGATGTCTGCACGACAGGATTTATTACGGTACTCATTGTGTATGATCTTTGAATCATGACCGAAACAGGTACAAGCCAAGAGCCTGCGAGCCAAGGACATGTTCCTTGGCCAAACATGGTCAATTCAAGGAGTGGTCGAGACCTCCAACTCACGGACCACCTACCCACATAATACCACCTACTCAGAAGAGAACAACAGAAGACTTTGACAGAGGCTGCGCGCTAATTTACATCAGAAGCGAGGAAAGAACCACCAATCGTGGAGAGGATGATAATGAATATGCATTGTATAGACTGAATATGTATGAATGTAATATATAAATATTTGTTGATTGCAATGGGCAGGCGGACATCTTTGGGAAGGATCCCATGTCCCCAGTGCACATCGTTAATAAAGGACATTTCCACTTATCTAACTTTGTGTAGAGAAGTCTTTCTTACCACTGAAGATTTGCAACAGCAGCAAGTCCGGCATAGCATTTCTCAATTATAGCGACGATAGAATGCGTTTCAACTCGCAGGAAATTCAAAGAGACACAAGTGCATTGTAATGGAAAGTACTGGAGCCTTTGAGTTAACATTATTCCAAGACTGGAGAGACAAGCTAAATTTGTATAGGCAGGGAAACCAGTCTGATTTAAACACCTTGATATCCACTTGTTAGTCCAATCTCTCGAACAACTTCTTGGTAGCCCGCTTTCTTTGTTTACCTAAGCCTAGGCACCTTTGCCCTTTTATAAGCCAGCCAAGCTACCCAGAACATGCTTGTAACAAAATTTTTTTGAACATTCACAAACCACTTCATAACAAAAAACAACTTGGTTTAATTTATGGAATCAGACTAACTTTGTCACATACGGACATAGTCTATCCTCAAAAGTGTGATCTCTAATAAAAGCTCTTCACAGATGAACTGAAAAGATCAGAATTAAAGTAATCCTTACATTATTGCACTGTTTTTATTTCTGTCATAACAGCTGATTCTTTGAGCTAAGGATAACACCCAACCTTCTTTTTTTTTTGTCTCTACTATATTTTTAAGTAATTTATCATACACACTGATCTTTCAGTGGACATCTACATTAGCACGTTAACACTCCTGAGTTCTTTTTAAACACTAAATTCCTTTGTGTCAGTTCAAGGAATCACTGGGTACTGCATCAGGCACACCACTGGTCTGCTCAAACCAGGTTCCCACCTGGTAAAGCTGCAAACCTGAACACCCCAGTCTAGGCAGAAGGCACCTCTCTCAGGAGGAAGACACACCTGAGGCTTCTACAGCAGTTTGCTCCCCAGGCATGCATGGGATTCTGCTGGTAAGGGCAGGGCAACAGGACAGGACAAAAGAAGTCTTTACAGACAATTCTACAAGGTACAGATACAAAGCACATACCTTGGACTATAAACTGTTGACTAGCAATGAAGTCTTCTGCAGCATGGACTTTAGTTACTGGAATGGTTATGGATCACAAAAAAGCCCCAAACAAAAACCTGTCATTCTGAGGCACATGCTTATTGAAATGCCCTTTTTACATTTAAAATTAAATAGTTTTTAAAATAACACTGAACGTTCCTTAACAAGTCAAGTCACGCGCTACAAATAAATAGCAGTAAAATTAGCAGTGCTGAATGGTATTCACATAATTACTTGAAAGAAAAAGATTTTGTCACCTGAATCATACGAATTTTCAGCAGTCATCATGAGCACCTCTTGTAACAATCTATTTGACTGTTTACTTTGCCTTGGACATCCATTAGAGATTTGTTCCTTGCGGCCTGTTATGCTCGAAGGTAACTTGCCTTCCTCCCAAAGAGCATGACTGTAACGTTTCACACATGCAAATTCCCCAGCAGTTGAAATGGGGGAAGATTCTCCACCAACAGAAGCTGTTTTATCTGAATTTAAAACCTTTGTAATCAGTTTGGGTATAGAAATGCAGTGTTTTGCACTTCATGAAAAACATTAAAATGCTCATTCAATTCTACAGAAATAACCCCCTTAATTTGTACACTGCTCCATTTTACTAAAGTTAGCCATATCGGGTCAGCACAAACCTTTGCATTACACAGTCTATGGATTATACAGGTTGAAAGACTGCACAGGTCATAGACTTCTCAAAAAACAAGTCCTAACTCAACTAAAGTAATTCTTCTAAAAAAATTCAAACGAGTTTTTCCACATTGCAAATCCACCAAAACCTTCAGTCATTTTTCCAAATCCAGATGCAATAGAACTTCTCTGCTCTGGCTTAAAGTTTTCTCCTCATCCCACCCCACACAACAGCCCTTTTTGGCCACCCAATCCAATTAAAAAACCCTCGACCTTTTACTACCTACCATGACCAATGGTCAGATAATATAGGAATAAATCACCTGTGGAACATAATGGGATTACAGAGCAAATGAGTATTCCCTACTCTAGAATTCCACTGGATAATATTTCAGAAAAATTTTTTGGTATGTATCTTTTTTTTTTAATTAAGATGTGTAACACCAAGCCAAGTGCTTTTGAGAATATAAACATATTCTTCCATCAAAACCTTCACCAACAAAACTTGTTGTCTAATCAAGATACCAAATTGGTCCAACAAGTATTATTCTGCATCTAGCATTAATTATTTTTCTTTAATTAAAAAGTGTCCCATATCAGCTCTTTCATTGTTTTGCTCAAGATGAATGCCAGCCTGACAGGCCTATAATTACTCAGATTCTTCTGCTTAGCCCTTTTAAAAAACACTGGCACAAAATTAAAACTTTTGTAAAATACACATTGAATTTTAGCTACGAAGAGACTTGATAAAAAAAGTTTATATTTAGAAAACATTAGTTTGTTGTACCTGTTAATTAATGTTCCTTACAGAGAATTACAAAGCATTGCATGCAGACTGTAGCATACTTAGAAAATGGTAATTACTCTGTGTAGTTGCTCTCCAAAATTTTTTTACAAAGTGTTCTGTGATTGAAAAAAGCCAAACAAACCTATAAAGATGGTCTAAAAATTTCTGTAGAAACTTGATACTAATGCCTTATTTAAAAGATTTCACTGACTTTCTTGGTATGCTCAAAAGCTAAACCTTTAAATACCATCCATCAACTCCAATTGTTCTCCTTACAATTATCGTAGGATTGTCTGCTAACACACACCCTGCCCAACAGAAAAATCAACAGGGAACTTAAGTCATGGAATTACAGTGAATTTTCTTCTCTTGGTGAAATTTTGTTTTGATTATGTTTTTCTAGACAGGATAAGCTTTTCTCAACTATGACTCACTTTGCTAGTGAGTAGTATATAAATTATACCTTAAAAACGGGCAACGATATAAGCTATTATTTTATAACCATTCACCTCAAAGACTCTTCAGAAAAGATTAATTTCCTCCAATCTGTATTTCTTAGTTACAGCAGCATTTATTACATATTATATATCCATATAGATATATTTTACCTGCAAAAGAAATGTTGCAACTCTTTGGTGTGTCTACCTCTGGTATAACACTAAGTTCATGTTGCTCCAAATCAAGCCCTAATTTCACTTTTGCCACAGGTGGTTTGGAAGATGTCCATTTCTGTCCTCTACATAGAACTTTCTCAGATTCTTCTGTAAAACAAAGTTTTGCATGTCGCAATTTTATATATATCTATATATCTATCTCTGTATCTGTATATATCAAATTAACTTGGGAAGATGGAAGAGAACTCCATCTCAGCTGCAAAATGAGAAAAATTATAATGAAAAATACTGTATGGCCTTACCAGTTTGCTCAGCTGGACCGATACACTGCGAAATCATTTCACTTCTCTGAAATGTATTCCTGCCGCAATTCTCTTGCTGGCAGTTTACTGAGACTTGGAAAAAGTCAGTCCTATCACTCCAGTCAGGCTTTTGTGCCTCTGTCGTTTCTTCATTTGTACAGGTATGTCTCACCTTAGGAGGTGGGAGGAGAGGGAGGGGAAAACAACTGTATATAAGATTGTATTTATACTCATTTACCAAACCAGCATTTTCTCATGTGTATATTCCATGCAGGACAATATTGAGGACTGAAAAAATACTTCAAGATGCAAGATACTGGAAAGACTTGCTTAGTTTACAAAAACATTTGGACGTATAGGTATTTTATTTAGCTCTACAAACCTAATGTGCTAAAAGATAATCATTTACATTTTCAAGGCCTTTGTTGTATTAGATCAGAATACTCAGCATTTTTAACAGCAACAATTCCTGAAGAGGCTGCTTTTAGTTTTTCAGCTCCTGAATTCAGGAATTTTAGCTGCTTGGACACTGCAAAAGCAAGAGACAGGGACTCCAGGCAACAGTTATGGCTTCTCTTTAAAACAAACAAACACACACACACACCCCACCACAAAAAACCTAAGCAAATTAAGCAAAAGGAGCTTCTTTAGAAACTCAATAAACTTGGATTTCTCTTCTGTTACCCACAAACAAGCAAAAAAATTACAGGTCAAGAGCGCAGCTGCCAAACCAGTTTCCCAACAGGTACACATAAAGAGATAAACTTTAAAAATTAATCTATTCAAAATGGTTATGCTATCTCCTTTGAGGTGCTGCTTAAGTATTTTTAATACAAGAGCTGTTTTACAGACAGAGCTGCATTTCTAGAGCTGAAGAAAACTATACCTGCAGATACTTCAGACAACATAACTACTTCCACAGGCGTTACTGTTCAGAGACCAAGTACAAAAGTTCATACTATTTCTGTTAGGCTGAACAAAACGGCGCTCTTGGGGCTTGTAGAAAAGACCTACTGATTACAAATCACAACTCCTAATTAAAACTTTCATTATGATAAATCACCTACAACTATCCATGGGGTACTTGCTAATTGGTAGCATTCACTCTTAAGTTTGATCACCTACGAGATGACTCACCATGAAAAGCATTTACAAAGCTTACCTGCTTGTTCAGAAATTCTTTCAAAGCCTCTTGCTGTCTCTGCATCTGTTCCTTCAATTTCTCTTGCTTCTGTAAAAGTAGTTGTTCTTGTATTTTCTGTCTAAAAAGAAGAGCTTCTCTTTGTGCATCTAGCTGCTCTTGCAATTCTTTCAAATACTTCTGCTGAGCTTGGATGCTTTCCGATGAGGCCAACACCCTGTCCCTTAAATTCTGTATACCAGAATAATTTAACAAAGATGCGTCTCCCGTTTTTGATATCAAGAATTCCTTAACACCCTGGGCTTTAGGTTCTTCATGAGACAAAGTCATGGGTTCAGAAAGATTGAGCGGCTGTTCAAGGCTTGTTTTGATGGTGCTCTCTGCAGATCCCTGCCGATATGCCAAAGAATCAGCTGAGGCTGCCTGAACTATAGGAGGTCCCTTTGTTGCTGGCAAGAGGGGTGTCTTAAGTGGAGGTTCTTCTCCAGCTTCTTCTGTCTCTGTTTGATGGTTAGGCAACTTCTGAGATGACTCTTTAAAGTACACTGTTTCCAAAGGCTCAGATGAATCTTCTGCAGCCAAACCAAACCTAACGTGTTGTACACATGCTTCTGGTTGCATTCTGACTGCAGCAACATCTTTCATGACCAATTCTGACGGTAACTGGAACTGAGATGGCTCTCTGATGTGATGATTGGAGGTTTCCAACATTCCCACTTGTTCCTGTGAAAGACAGCCACATGGCAAGAGAAACTCTCCATGCTTCAATTTTGATGCTTCTAAAAACTGCACAGCTCTGCCAGGACAAACGTTACGCATTTGCTCTTCACGTTTCTGTGAAGACGGTTTTTCCAACATAGGCAATGCTCCTGAAAACACAGGTAGCAACTGCGCATACTCTTGTGTGTGAACTTGTTCAGATGATTGGTATGGTGTTGGTTGCACCCCTTGCCTCTGTAGAAGTGGTTCTGAGACAGGCTTTAAATTAATTGATTTTGTTTCCACAGAGCTCAGAGGTATTGCAGAAGCAGATAAGTATCTTTGCTTCAGTTTATTCTGATACTCCTGTAGATGCTTTTTAGCTTCTTCAACGGTCTGTTTGTGCAGCCTGAATAGAATGAAAACAGGAATCTTTCCAGAGTGGTGCAGAGATAAACATTAATTTCAATAATCAAAGCAATTCAAATTATTTTGAAACAGGCAACTCAGACTTCCATTTCATAAAGGAATTTACCTATTTTGCTGTAGAAGGCGTTGTTGATAATTACGAATCATCTGTAAATGGCTGTCTTCTCTAGGACTCCTGGTTTCTGACACAGTAGTAGTATTTCCAGTCTAATCAAAATAAAATAATTTTAAAGTGCACATATAAATAACTCACAGAAGCCTATTAAAGCAACAACCTTAAGCTGTATCTTCTTTCCCCTACGTTTACAGAAGCCGCTCTGCACCACCGTTTGAAGTCTGTCAGATTTCAGCCTGAGGCAATGAAGCTAAAGCAGTTTCTGGAACAGATGGCCTACAGCTACAGTCTCTCTTGCCAAGTCAAGCATACACTTTCAAAGTCAATGGTGCTTACAGCAGCTTAGCTCAAAGAGGTAAATGTACCCAGTAGCAAACTCAGGGAGCAATGATCCAACAGAGCTGCATTTTCAAGGCAATCAGATTCTCAGAAGAGTACAGGTTGTGCAAATGATTCAAAGATTTTGAAAAAAAGATTGCTTTCCTTCAACATCCTCAATAATTTCCTCTCCTTTAAGTAGCCTTTTCTTTTTCCCCTCCCCAAGATATTTTTTTCTTCTTGAAAAGATGATATGTACACACACATCATCATTACACGACTTTAATCAGATTTTACTAACAGACATGCTGTCCCTGGGACTATGCAAAGACAATCCAACATTCAAAGTCCAGTGTATGTCATGTGAAATACAAGCTTCTACATTAGACAAAAGTAAGCTTTTATATGTACGAACTTCTGATTCATAGCCTAAGAAATAAAAATTTATTGTCTTGATTGATATAATTTAAAATTGGCAAAGTGCTCTTGATTTTTATAATAAGGATCACCAAAAAGCTGCACACAGTTTTCTACAATTCTTCACCTCATGTTCCACTTTGTTCTGCTCATCTGTAGAAGGACTGTGGCTTTGTACCAGCTGACCTTGCTCTTCCTCCTCTTTTTTTTTCTTAGCCTCCTCCAAACAGGTTTGAGTTTGGATCTTCAGAAATTCAGCCTCCAAACGTGCTCTCTCTTCTTCAATGTGTTTAAGCAGGGCCAGCTGTTCCTGTTTCTGTTGCTCTATTTGCTCGTTCTATTGAAAAAAAAAATGGTGGTTAACCTCCACAACTGAATGACCAAGAAATCAAAGACCCCTCACACACACCACCACACATAAAACTTTGTTCCAACTTACAGCAGAAATTTTATTGCCTGTGACAGGCATTTCTGAATCATAAGAGGCCTTTAAAAATAGTTCCAAAGTTTACAAGAATAATTTTGTTTTACTGGCTAGATATTTGTAGGAGTCCCTAAATCCATTAACTATTGCACTATTATCTGTTCTCAAATTAATGGAACGGATAAAATCAGAATCTAACCATTCAAGATACATTATCATTTCCCAGAGACTGCAAGAGAAGTCCTTTTCTTAAGCTGAACTCAGAAATCTACTTTGCATTTTATAGAGCTTTTTATCAAGAGTTCAACACCTTTAAATGTTAATTCAAGCCTTACAAAACTTCTGAAATAGCTATATATAACCACTTTGAGAGCACTCCATAAAGTGGTTTGTTTACTTTTATTCTCTTCCCATGTACCTATCAGCTACAAATCACTTCGATCCACGTGTAGTAACAGCATATATACTTTTAGAATGGAAGTGAAGAAAAATTTCAAAGCACTGGCAAAGATGAAGTGGACAACTGCCTTGAATGAGACAGTCTGAATGGGGACATCAGGACGAGCAACACGAGAAAAAGCTAAACCTGAGAACAGTTAATGTGGACACAGCAATATATACACCTGGGCAGGTGCAAAACAGGAGAAAATGAACATTAAAGAAAGTAACCACACTTTCACACAGGATCTGCTGTTTTCTTTTTCTTTTCTTTTTTTTTTTTTTAACTAAAACAATACTATTTTGTCAAATTTGTTTCCTGAATTTCTAAACTTTACAATTTAAGGCTGCACTAAAACTCGAATTTCAACTTCCCTTTTTTTAAAAATTGATAAACCACCACATAATAGCTGGTAGGTCTTTGAGGATACAACAAAAATGAAAATAGAATGAAACATATAGACAATACATATAATGAAATAAGTCATAAAGTTATTATTTTCTAAACGTAATAAGTGTAGCATTCCCACAGACACAAAAGACTTTCTGCATTTGCTTCCTAGTTAATTTAAAAAACAAAAAAAAGCACCACAAAATATTCAAGGTTTGTAAGCTTTTCCTGTCACTCTAATCCCAATCCCATAGACCTTCCTATGTTACCACACAGGGTTAATAAAGTTTTCAGAGTTCGGTATTGTTGACTACATCCTCCCTAAAGCAAGGTATTAATCTACAATTGGGATTCTCATTTAATCGTAGGGTGGCATCCCTTCCCTATAGCACTCGTTAGATTTTAAGAAACCGGGTTTTTCTGCTCTATTCTAAATTCCAGCTAGAGCTTAGCCATTTTTAAAAAAGTTAATCCATAGATACTAAGTATAGAAAATGTTACAGTAAAAGTTTACTTGTTACAAGCATGTTAAAAGGGTCTACAGCTGCTGTATAGCCTAAAGCATTTTAAAATCTTCTGTAAATCGTTTTTTGGGGTTTTTATTTTTGTTGGTTTTTTTTTTTTCTCCACCATAACCGAGATAGGAGTAAGTACACACACTTACCCACTTTCTTCTCTCCTCTTCCATTCTAATTTTAGCTGCTTGTTCTTGATGATGAATTAGAACTGAATTTTCAGCTGCAACTGTACTTTCCAACATTTTCACAGAGTCTAAAATATACATGTTATTTAACTGTAATTGCAGTCAGAAAGAGCCTTGGATCTTGCTTTACAGTTTCCCAGCCTCTCTAAACAAAATGCATAAGCTGCTCTTGAAAAGATTACCATCTCCATCCCACTACTCTGCCTGCCATCATAAACTGGAAAATCAGTTTTTTGTATTATTTAAGCCTTTAATGGCATTTTATCATGTGTTTCTTGGAATATACTGTAATGGCCCAGCTCCAACGGCACTGAAGATTGCTTCTACCCAGATTACTGGGTAGTCTAATAGCAAGATCATCCTGAGGAATAAGCAGCCACACATAAACCTCTTGGAACAATGAGGGTTTAAAACCGGCACACTCTGGGCAAATGATCTAACATTTGGCTACTGCACAAAAAGCAAGTCTTCATCCAGTACTATCAGCTTCAACTAGCAGCACACTTTCCCCAGAGGCATGTTTTCACTCATGCTGCACTCTTCAACCCCCAGGCATTATGCTGGTGTATCCATGTACACGACTGAACTAAATCACCTAATCTCCTTTAAAAAAAAAAAAAAAAGCAAGCACCCTATGAAAGCAAAAAACCAAACCCAACCAAACCCATCACAACTTGATCGCTTTAGTACTTCAGAAATCTCTCTCAGTGTACAAGTTCACCAACTTCAGCACTAGTGTAATCCAAAAGAGCACAAAGGGCAGAAAGTGGAAGTCGACCCAGAATTGATTCGGCTACCCAACAAACTGAAAGACCTAATTGCTATAAATTCCAGTTTTACAAAGAGGCTTTTCAGAATGGCGCCTAGAAGCAGAAAACAACCACCATGAGTTCAGACACATCAGCTCATGCTTGTCTCGTGCATTTCTAGCTGTGAATCTCTGAAGCTCCCGGCTTTACCAGTTCAATAGGTACAGAACTTCAGTGCCAAATTTTGCACTGAGAATTCTACTCCTGGAGGAAGACACCAATTAAAGCATGGCAACACCGAGTATGACAAATTTGGGAGAGATTCAAAAGATACAAAGGTATTTTTGGACATCCTATTTGTGGTTTCACCAAACCCACAACGCACTGTGGGCAAAGACAAAGAATTGTACTTTCCAGCAACATGACAAAACACCATCACTGAAAATCCATTAAACAGTTTTGTTACAGTTCACCCTTACAAGTCTTTTTGCTCCTACAAAACAAACTTTGATTTGTTTCAGTTCAACGACGCCAAGTGCTGGGTCCTGCACTTGGGTCACAACAACCCCATGGAGTGCTACAGGCTTGGGGGTGAGTGGCTGGAAAGCTGCCCGGCAGAAAAGGACCTGGGGGTGCTGGTCGACAGCCGGCTGAACGTGAGCCAGCAGTGTACCCAGGTGGCCAAGAAGGCCAACAGTATCCTGGCCTGTATCGGAAACAGCATGTCCAGCAGGACCAGGGAAGGGATCGTGCCCCTGTACTCGGCACTGGTGAGGTCACACCTTGAACCCTGTGTGCAGTTTTGGGCCCCTCACTACAAGAAGGACATTGAGGTGCTGAAGCGTGTCCAGGGAAGGGCAACGAAGCTGGTGAAGGGTCTGGAGAACAGGTCTGATGAGGAGCGGCTGAGGGAACTGGGGTTGTTCAGTCTGGAGAAGAGGAGGCTGAGGGGAGACCTGATCGCTCTCTTCAAGTACCTGAAAGGAGGTTGTAGCGAGGTGGGGGTCAGGCTCTTCTCCCAAGTAACTAATGAAGGACAAGAGGAAATGGCCTCAAGCTGCGCCAGGGGAGGTTTAGATTGGATATTAGGAAATAATTCTTTACCAAAAGAGTAGTCAAACATTGCAACAGGCTGCCCAGGGAAGTGGTTGAGTCACCATCCCTGGAGGTGTTCAAAAACATGATGTAGCACTTGTAGACATGGTTTAGTAGGCACTGTGGTATTAGGTCAACGGTTGGACTTGATGAGCTTAGAGGTCTATTCCAACCTAATGATTCTATGATTCTATGAAGTATGTGTTACGTACCTTTGGCTTCATGTACTGTATTTTTCTGTTGCTCATAGTTAAGTTCTAAATCACATAATGGTCTCTCTTCACTAGCAATTGTGCCTGATTCAATAGTCTCAATTTCACTTTGAATCTCTTTCTCACTTTTTGATGTCCACTCCTCTCTCTGGCTTCTAATCTTGTTCAGCAATTTCTTTAAGGCAAGTTTTGACTGAAGTTGGTGAGTTTTTGCTTCTTCATGATCTATAAAGAATACACACTGTTAAGAGTTTAGGGTAATTCATATCTTCACATAAGAAAAACAAAAAAACTTTTTTTTTTTAATTGCTTACACAGTTGGACAAACAGCTCAGGTACATTACAAAGTTTTAAAAGCTTAAGAATATTTTTCTCTTACCTGCAAGACAGAAGCAGTAATTTGTCTCTGCATGCTATAAAAGGAGAGCTAAGCTAGTTGTAGTGTTTCACAGTCAGACTATTCCTGGACTGTACTGTTGCAAAAATAAACAGTACTGTCCCCCCACCCGCCCTCCCCTCTGTGTTAGCACTGGCAACACAATGCATCACAGACCAAAAAAACAGAGTGTGAAAGCAAACAGATGGGGCAGAAATGCTTGGCCAAGCAGCGAAGTTCACGTCACATTATTCCGTACCCACCACAAACAAAGAGTACAGACACACATGCACCTGGGGCAGCCTACTGACAATATGGAGCAACTCAATGACCAACCTGAGCATAAAGGACATACAATAAGTAGACTCTCATATGAAGTCAAGCTTTAACTTTGAAATATTTCAAAATACAAAATGAAAAATACTTAAGTTCACATAGAAGCATCATCCCATAATTTACACTAATTATATAGGAATAATTATGGCGACTAACAGTGTAGTTCTTACAAAAATTATTCTCAGGATTCATATAAACTGAAGTACATTAAAAAAGTCAGTTTAACTTTTAAATTTATAATCATTACAGTATTATAATCCAAGATAAACATCATAAACCACTTGATACTGAAATACTTCACAGGCATTAAGGAATTTTAGTACTTTAGATACTTTAGTTAATACTAAAGTTAATTTATTTGATATATTAAACTAAACGTATTCTCTTCTGTTATAAAACCAAAAAGTTTAAGTTAAATGTAAACTTTAAGAGCTTTACTTTCTGATTCTCTGGGGACTTCCTCTTCTATCATCTGTCCCGATGCTTGTTGAGTATCAGAAGCAGTTTCTGGTTGAGTGTCACAAGCAGATTCTTGCTCCAAGGAGATATCAAGATCATTATCTCGAGATCTGTCAGAAGGGGCTGGCAAAGGTTGTGGCTCAAACTGCAAAACCAGGTCTCCTTTCATTTCTAAATAAAGAACACAACCATATAAAATGACCAATTGGGATAAAAAGCAAACAACATTGCAAGACTTCCCTCATCATACAAATCCCAAAGAAGTTCAAATATCAATAGCTTTTTTCACAACAGATTTAATCCAACTATGTTTTTTCCAAAATAGAGGATTCAGAATTGTTTAGATCTATTAATTCAGAAATTCTACAGGGTTTTCCACTAGAATATGATATCTCATAAAAAGTTTATGTGATAAAAGGCTCATCTTTATACAAAAAGCAGTATACAGAAACAATTACAGGCAGGAGGATCTCAATAACCTCATCAGAGAAGAGACACATCCTGGCCTGGCTGCTCACAGGGTGGTCACAGGAGAGTGACTGAGCACATGATCCAGGTGTGAAATTCTGGAAGACTATTCAACAGGAGTCCTCCCACGATCACCTTACTGACAGAGGGGGTTACTGCCTACAAGGGGTGTGGGGACACACAGGAAGATCATTTTGGGATTCTACACTTATTATAGTTATTTAGGGAAGGAACCAAAGGCAGGGAAAGGAACAGATCAAGTTAGTCTGGGGAAGAACAAGAGTAAAGAAAAATATAAGAATAAGGCGATAAAAGGGGTCAGTCAGTACACTTTGTCTGGCCATGCACTGTGCCTGATAGTCTGTCCTGTCCTCTCACTAAATTCCACTTCTAGCTGTTTTTCCGGGTGAGGACCCCTCTATCTTGTATAGATACAAAATAGAGAGCAACTGGAATGGGGACCAAAAGTCACAGGGGCACCTGTGTCCAGAGTGTTGCCAACTGCAGAGAGCAGAATGAGTGCATGTTAGGTGGGTATCAGCATGCAGCGGCTAGCAAATTGCATGCCAGGCTAGCAAGCAAGAACAAGAGGCGGCTTAGGAGCGAGGTATCAAGTGGCCATAAGACTGGGCTGGATACTGGAGAGGCCAGGGGATCTGTGAGTTGGATAGTGGAGGGATCAGGAGATCCAAGCATCCAAGCCAGCTTCAGGGGAGACCATGGGGTCTTAAGTTCAACTAAGAAACGTGCTGGCACACGCCTGTGCATCTCAGAGACAACTGGAGACAAGAGGATCCAGGGTCAGCTACTGGATAGACAAAGTATTTAAGGTCAGTTCCCACAGGGATCCATAGCATGTGCATATCTCTGCACACCTTCACATACCCAGCTGGGTCTGTGTAGCAACAGCTGGGGTGGAGCCACAGGCCTTGGGGGTTCGCATGCCCAGGAGCCAGCAACTGGGGAGCCTAAGGATCGAGGGCCAGCTGCTGGGGAGAGTGAGTGTCTGAAGCCACTTACCGAGTGATCCACAGTGCATACTTGAGCATACTGGTGCACACACAGATGTGCAAGGTATCTGGAAGGCTACAGGGTCTAGGATGAATTACTGGGTACACTGGATGTCTCAGACCTGTTTCTGGGGGATCCATAGCGTGATGGGTAGAGATCTGGGATTCAGGGGACAACTATTGAGTAGACTGAGTGTCTAAGATCAGCTGCTGGAGGGATCCATGCTCTGTATACAGACGTATATCCCACTAACAGGCCTTCATCCTGACCAGTGGCACCACCATCAGTGAGCAAGATGAGGCTGTTTGTGTCTAACGCAAGCGCTGCCTTTTCTGCGCTGACCTGCATGGCCAGCTGCGTGCATGCGCACTGAAAGCCTGTTCATGCGTGAGCCTGCTGTGAATACACACACAGCCTCGCTACCGGTGGGCCTGGGAACAGGCAGCTGCACCAGTTTCTCCTCTGCTGGGCTACAAGAGTCAGCAGCCCCCAACAGGTCACTTACTCCTGTCTTCACTGTACATATCTTCAAAGGCAAGCTCCAATTCCCTTTGCCATTCTTCTTTTATTTCCTGGCGTTTGTATGCAGGCACAAAAAGTTGAGGTGGCATCTGCGCTACAACCTGTCTTCTGCGCATCCGATCCAAATTCTGCATTTGCTCAAGTTCTTTCAGTAGCTTTTCCCTGTCCTTCAAGTATAAAGAAGGGATACCACAAACATTTAGTGTTCACATTCATACAGCCGTATGTCAGGACTATAAAACACTTCCATTTGGTTACCATGAAGTTTGTCTAATCCTTAAAGTCAATCTTATTCTAGGGAGAAGGTGCTTCCTCAGGAGAAGGCTGTATCTGACTGTTAAACACAACAGTCACCAATGCTACGTAGAAGTTCTAGGTGGATCTAACGTCAAATAAAGGATCAGACTGCACACCTGTAGGCCAACTTTCTTCAACAGAATGAAATCTTCTGTTTTATAAGGTAAACAAGTACTTCCTTTGGCAAGTTACTTTTGTTAGTATGTATTTCAACAATTGCTACTTTTTAAGGCATGAACTAAATACTCCTGGCACACTACAATTCTATATGAAAGCTATTTTAAAAAGGCTTATAGGAAGTTTGGTTGGGGTATTTCCTGTTAACTTAAGGACTTCCACAGTTTTCCGTTTTAGATAGGTTACTCATTCAGGGTCAATCATCTCTCAAGTAAAAAACAGGAAGCATTGGCTATTTCTAACCTCCAAAAATACTTGTGAAGGTAACAGACAACAAAACAAATTTCAGAGCATACCTCTAGGTACAAAGACCTTTCTCAATAGTTCAGTTTTTACTTCTTAAAGGAAACAATTTCAGTATTTCCAGATTTATACACTAACAGAACAGTTTGAGTAAAAACTTTGAAGTTTTCCAAAAATAAAAATAACCTGTTGCCTTCTTAATAATAAACTATCTTTTTCCCCTGAAGCACAGAATAATCAACTCCAACTAAAGCTGATGCGGAAAAGCAGAACTCATCACTTCTTAAAAATGTTCAGCTTGATTATTACCAAGCAGTTAACAGCTGGTCAAACATTCAGATAACAAAAAATTAAAGGATGTTCTTTCATTCTCCCTCCTTCCAGACAGACAAAATAAGCAAACAAAGTTTGATGGTTTTTAAACACATTATGAAAACTCCATGTAGTCCATCAGTTTTCCTCCTGTAACTATAATTCGTTTACCAATCACCTACCTACAACTTAGTTAACACTGGTCATTTTGACTTTAAAACCAGGCACAACTACTTTGCCTACCTGAGCCAAATGGACCTTCTTCAAGGCATGACTTCCTCTGAGACGCGCCTTTTCAAGCTGCTCTCTTCTCTCCCTCTCTGCCTCTCTGTGTAGTTCCTCCAAACGTTTCACTTCTTCTTCAGCAGCTAACCGAGCATCTGGCTGGCAGTCAATCAATAATTTAGTCCATTAAGTTCTTTGTGGTAGTTTAAAGCATATGTAACAATAAATAAATGAATAATTCTGCAGAAAAAGCACTTTTAAAAAAGACATACAATGCCATATTAACACCCTTGAAAGTTTATAATTCTCAGTTGCAAACAGAACCAAACTAGTTTTTTACCTCAAAAAAAAACCCCACGTGTATTAACATATTCCATAAATGCAAATGTCAAAGTGTTCTCATTTCAAGCTGTGCTAGGGACAATCATTTGCATGACTTATCTGTTATAGCAGAGTGGTTATTTTTTCTACAATATAAGGTAAAATGATTAATAACAGTCAGTATTACAGATTGACTGCTTCTATCCTCATGGTTTTGTTTTAAACAAGGCAAGGGGGGCCGAAATCCAGAAGCATTTTCATTCTCATCTGGGAAACCAGAAACAACCTGCTATTTTTAAGTAAGAAAAAAAACTTACTAACAAATGACAATTCAAAAACACTTCAGTAAAAAAAAAAGTCACATAAGCAAAGTTACAAAGATTAACATTCTGGAATTTTCCATGACAAAGCTGACAAGCTACAATATCTTCTCTTACTGTTTAGGCCTAGTCCTTGCAATGTTAAGGAAACCTAGAACTTCATGAATGCACTGAAGAAAATATTCACAAAAACAAATTTATTGAGTGTTTCACTGGTCTAAAAGAGGCTGATCCAGAACAGGAACTTAAGATTGTGGCCTCACACCACCAATAAACCAAACTGTTGTTTGGTTCACTTTTCAATAGCATTACCTCAATTCAAAAATCATCTCTAAGAGACAAACTTCTGTTCCATCTCCCACTTTTCCAGGTCCTCCCCTTCTTCTGATCTGACTTTGGCCTTTGTCTGAGTATACTGCAAACTTGAGTAAACTTCTCCATTTTGCAAAAATCTATTAATCGTTCTTTTTCCCAAATTAAGACTCCTGCCATTTTGGCAAGATGAAACTTTGACTGCATGAACAGATGAACACAAGTACAAGGTAAAGACTGGGAATACATAGCTAAAAAAAAAGGGGGAAGAGAAAGAAGCAGGGAAACTGCAACTATTAATTTGGCATAAGCCACAAAGCAGAAGATTTGGGTGTCCCAAATATTATGCCAGTCTTGTGAACTCACCTCCTTACAGAGATCAGTTCACAGAGGACTGTCAGATGTGATTTCCCAACTGACTGAGCATATAACAGGCCTTACAAATTTCCCCATCTATGATTCTGATTAGTAAGTTGTGTAATGGCTGCTTTACACAAGTTTGTATTTTTAAACAAGTTCTAGAAAACAGAATTGCTGATATTCAGACACTGTATGCAATATAAAGATACATGGAAGCACATGTCACAAACACTTGGAGTTAATCACCTGCTCTCCATCCATTTCTCTGTCCACATAAGGCTCAGAAATATGATAACGTGTAACAGAAAAGCTGTCAGCACTATAGGGCTTCACTGCAGGAGTCTTTTTCACTTCAAAATTCTAGGAAGAAAAGCACAGCACAGCTGTATCACAGAACAGTATCTCTAGCAAAGCAACTAAACAGAAGTGATCTGTACACTTAAATTGGTATTAAAAGAAAGCCACCCTCAAAAATTCTCTCCTGAAAATATTGTTGTTTAAAACTTTACATACATTTAATAATTAATAAATCACATCAGCACAAGGCAGATCTAGAGGGCTTAACAACTGACAGCATCTAACAGCCTAAGGCAAACTCCTCCACACAAACTGACGTTCATCAGAAAGCTCTACCTTCATGTTTCAAAAGCATTACCTTAATTTAAAAGCACTTGAGTTTAATGCACTAATACAAATCCCACTTAGAACAGCTGTCACACTCCCCTTAAAGCAGGGCAATCACAGATCCATAGTATAATTATACCTAACAGCAAAATAACACTTCTCAAGTACAGACTTTCTATACGAAACTCAGAACCATTATGCTCAATTTATTAGATGACCAGAGAAAAGAGCAGTTTCCATAACTTCACTGAAAAGTGTCTATTCATAGAATACAAAGTTGTTGGGTTTGGTGGTTGGTTTTTTTTAAGTTTGGGGTATACTACCACATTTCAACTCTTGTCTGAAAGAGTTGGAACACTGAGCGACCCTCCCTCCTCTTTTGCTCAGCCTGATGTTCTCAGCAGGGAGGTAGCCAGGTGAGGTAACTCTGAATTCCGTAGAACCTGCCTTCGTACTTTCAACATCTTCTCCACTGATTTCCTCTGTTTCCTCTTCTCTAGACTTTCTCCTAAGAAAGGATTCTTATCTACGTTAACTAAAACAGCAAGTTTCATAGCGGGAGCAGTTTAAAACTAACAGGACCATAAACAAATGCACGTACACAAAGAACAGCATTAAGTCACAGGAATATCTTAAACTTATCACTATCTTAGTGAAATTTTGTGTGCCTTGTCTCACATATCAATTATCTCTTGCTATTTTATAAAGACTGTAGAAAGTGAAGTCTTTAAATTAAAATCTTATGATATGTGACTAGTTTTAGCCTTAACAGAACTTCAGTAACTTATTTCATGGTCCTTAAGCAAATACATTTTATTTGAGTAGGAAGAAAAATAACATACAAATAAAAGCACGCCATCAAGAATTTCCCTTCTGTTTGCACATGACGCTGTTTCAATTTAATCAATAAACCATAGTAATTGCAACAGATCAACATTGACCAAAACACTTGCAGGTACTAATTACAGCTCTGAAAACAGACAAGTCCTACACCTAAACTTCATTAGCCAGATCACTGACTGCTTGACCTATACTGGGCTACTTTCAGAATGTATAATTAAACCTCAGTCTTCTAAATTATTTTTAAAAAGTGAAACTAACAAATCAGTAATTAATAATTACATTTAATCAATCAGATCACCAGGATTTTATTCAAAAGCTGTGAAGATGTGAGAATTATGTTGGAGGTTGCAATTTTCCAATTAATGTCAAAAGTAATTTACGTTGAAAACAATAATACTTGTAATATTACTACACCTCACAGTGGAACCATTGCAGTTAAGAATCCGTCCATACTTCCATCATGAGGTTTGTAACTCCCCCCTCCCCCCTCAAAAGTAAATAATTCTGTACTAAAATCTGGTAAAACTGGATCAGCAGTGTATGATGAAACAAACAAAAACCCCCCACAAAACCCAACTCTGCAAATGTTATGAATACTCAAAGAGTATAGTAACATTTTTGGGTTGTATTTCTACTACATAAAAATCTTATAGATCACATAAAAAAATTAAGTTCACAAGAACTCTGTGACACTTGTCAATAAAATGGTGTTTACAGTCTAACTTCTATTAAGTAACTTAACAGTCGGTCTCACTAAGGCCTCAATTCCTAAAAGCCATCCTTCTGAGAACTTGACTATGACAATATATCTAGAATAAAAACACTCCTTCTGTAACTAACAATAACAAGAGTATCTTCAGAAAATGTTTCTTATATTCTAAGTAATCCTGCAATGAACAACACCGCCCTAGCTCCATTTTATGAAATTTTATTCAAATGTTATTGCAACAGAGTATCAGATTATGATTATAGTTATGTCTAACAAGCTCTTTATGTAAATTGATTCAAGAAAACAAGCATGCTTATGCAGATGACCTTGTAATTTGCTGTAATTCACAGGATTTAAAGTAAAGTTAAGCAATTTAAATTCAGTGCCTTTGGAGTAATGCATTTGCAAGACAAAGTCCCAGATTTTCCCCCCTCTGAAACTGACAGTTAACGTCTTTTGTTTTCTCCCTCTATACAGAAGTAGGAATAAACCACGGCTCTAATCGCCTCTGATCTTTCAATTACTTAGTATTTACCCCATGCAGTACATGGTACCCCATTACTCTTCCAAGTAAACAACTTTATTCTTCACCCTGTGCCCTCCCAGCAACACAGGCCTATGACAAAAGGACTAAAATCCATACAGATATGAAAATTAGGAAAAATGCTCCAAGTCAGATAGTCTTACGTAAAGATCCATGTAGGATCAAATTGACATGCTGTCCTATATTTAAACAATGCAATGCTACCTCTTTCCTCAACAAAAATCCGACATGTCTGCAGAACTGTTGATTGAGTTTGCCACTATCAGAGTGTGAACTTCTTAAAAGAAACAAAACCCTCATATTGTAGAAGATCCAGCTGTTTGCAAACTCTGCTAAAAACAGCTAAAATCATGTTTGCTGAAAAGGTGAGTAAAGGACATTTGTTCATGGATGGAAATGCATTAAATTGTAGAATTTCAGGAAAAGTAGTTAGGATTCTGCAATACTGAAACAGTATACTGACCCAGACCTGTCGTCCAACACAATCACATATGCAATTGCACCAGAACCTGGGGAAACCTGAACTAATTCTTCTTGCTTGTCCTGGTCAAAAAAGACTAAAGAATAAGAAGGAAATTTGTGACATGGAAAGACAGCTGCATTGAGGTTGTTAGATGAAAAGTATCACATAGTGCTGTCTTTCTAGCTGTTATATCATCTACAAATACATGTTAACTGCAGCTGATTTTCAGTCACCAATTAGAAATTTTTTTTTAATAGAAAATAACATAAAATACATCCTAAACTGCAAAAGTTACTAGAAAGCAACGCTGCAGTGTCTCATGCTTTTACAACACCACCAAACTGAGCAACACAAGCACCTGAAAACCAGGAAACAAAGACTCGAAGTTTTAACTGATACAGCCTTCATCAGCTCTACAGCAGGTACCCTGGGAACACGTCACATGGAACAACAGAGAGGAGAACAGCAGCATGAAAGAGTGTTTGAACTTAGCTGAACTGTACCGTACAGGACCTTATTCCATCTGTTCTGAATTCCAACATTGCATATACTTCACCAGAAATAACCCTAAACTCTACCACTCCCTCACAACACTTGCTTTAACCCTCACTCATATCCAGCTCCCACAATAAGAAAACCCTTGGGCAGCAGCGAGGAGACCTACAGAGAAGCACGTACTAAGGGATACAAATGAAAGTAGAGGCACTCCTCCTTCCAAGCATTCTGAAACCCATGAGGGTCAAACCTTACTCGGTTTTTCCAGATACATCAGTACCAAAACCCCTATCACCCAACACACTACCCTATACATAAGGTGCTGGATGTAGCTGTGAAAAGCTTTGACAGCTTCACTGGCTCAGAGAGGGACTAGTATACCCTTATTCCTTTCTTTTCTTGTCAGTGGTCTGAATATCCCTGAACCTGATGGTCTGAAGGGGCACAGCAACACATAAGGCAACTTAAACTCCACATTAATGAAGTTCCATTAAATTAAAGTTTCCTACAAGTTAACTCCAAAGTGAAAATGCACATGATGTTCTTCTCCTGCAGTTCAAATCTGCAATCCTATAGTAACTTCTATACCTATGCAGAATCTCTCTGAAACCAAAAGAGCATGAAGTTGACCACTAAAAACGGTACAGCATACAATTAAAAATATGGATTTTATCTACTTTCCTCCCCAATAGCCTTAGGTACTGGTTTCCTATCAAAGTTAAACAGCTTACCCTACATTTAGTATTCCCTATAAGAAACAAAGAAATTGGAGGGGAGATCATGCTGCTAAAAAGGCAGCACTATCTTTATTACAGAACTAAACAAACTGCTACTACTGCATCATTGTGACAGAAGGCTGAGGTGGTGTGTACGTGCTGAGAAAGATCATTGTAGAGCTCAATATCACTTTGGCTATTAAATGATAATGAGATCATGATGAAGTTTAAAAGACACATTAACCACAAAAATAAGATCTCGGATGACAAGCAGTAAAGTCCACACACAACAAGAGATCAGAAATAAACAAATACCAAAGCTTAGTAGTAAGGAGGCTGCTAATACATAATTCATTAATTTTCTTGGGTTTTGCTGAATCACTCTCCTTATAGCATGTAAATAGTAATTTTGGATATCCTGTTGTGAGGAGTCAGACCAATAAATAAATCACTACATTATATGGTACCCTGAAATTGTGATCACTGTCGCATTATGGATACATACCTCAAGAGGACGTGGTGGAGGAGGTGGCAGGCTTGCAACTTTGGCTGCTCTTTGTCTTTCCACTTCCAGAGCATGTTTACGTGCATTTGTTCGTCTTGGGGGGGGAAAAACAACCAAACAAACAACACCCCCCCCAACCAAAACAAAACACAAAAGAGAAGAGAGAAGTAAATTATTCAAGCAACAATGACAGCACTATGCAAAATAAAAGGTAAACATAAAAGTAAACAGATTCAGATGTACCTGAATGGAATGTTTGGGAGATAGGGATGGGCAAGCACACTGAAAAGTCAGAGCTTATGGCAGCACTGGAAAATTCATTTATTAAAGTAATGCAAAAACTTTAATACACACAAGCTTTTAAAGAACAAAGCAAAATCCCTGCTTTTCACTTAAGTTTTCAGAAAGCACTGCATCACTTCAACACATTTTAATTGCTCAAGCGTGGACAAAACTAAGTATTTAATCAATACTTCTCAGCTCTACTGAGGCATGACTATCCCCAAGACTACACAGTTCATTTTTTGGGCCAGCTGAAGTGTGGTCCAACCTGCTTAAAAAAACAAAACACACTAGGAAGGAAGACCACGACAAATGCAACAGGTCATTTTTTCAAGTGGGTAACTCTCCATCAGGAACTGGTCCGAGAACACTTAATTTCATGTGTCACCAAATACCTGTCAGCCAACAACCCAGACTGAACATGGTGACATAGATGAAAGGCCCCCCACTCACGGAGAGGCTCTAAGGCCAGCTCACACACTTCACATTTTTTTCTTGGTTTTAAACCCACAGTTTTTATCAACATCCACAAGCTTTGTCCATGAGCAGTAATTCTCCAACCCATAACACTTCAAGGCGAAAAAAGCTCTGAGCAAGAAGCATCAAGATTTTTGCCTTTCACCTCCTTGTGACACTGTAAAATACATTCTATGCTTAATAAAACTAGGTAACTATTGCATACCGGGCTTGCTCGCGAAGTAATTTTTCTTTTTGGTACTTCTGCTCTTTCAGGGCTTTCCTATGTCTCTTCTCTGCTCTTTGTTTCCTTTCCTCTGCTTGCTTTGCCAGAGCTTCTAGGTCAGGTTCCTTAACAAAATATTGCAAGCACTGAATACAGGATTTTACTCACTTCTTATACTACCAGTGTGATATTTCAAATTAAGTACTGCTGGTAAGAATCACAAGCTCAAAATTACTGTCTACAGTATTAAGAGTAAAAATACTCTAAATAATAACTTTTCTTTCTCTGTCATCTTTATTCTCTTATTTTCTACCACTAACAGCAGCAAATTTGCCACATTCCTCAGCAACTGTAACCAAATACTGATGTGGAAACCTTAGCTTCTCTCTGCATCCCTTTGATAAAGAGGGTAATACAAATATGCGCACACATCTTAGCAAATGCTGACTAAACTGTTCAGAGAAAGCACTACTACCTTTTAGCCATTAATTACAACAATTGTGCATCAACAGAAACACTTCTTTACGATTAGTTCTGTGTTCCTATGGCATCGGTACCACGGTTGTCCACAAACTCACCATCCTAGCATCAGGAAGGACTTTACAAAGAAGTTCATTTAGAGACACTGAGATATAGAAGAGTATGATGCTATTCCACTTGGGTTAAAAAGCCTGAGCAATTCAGGAAGTAAGCTGGCCTGCAAAATTCACGCAAGAAATCTGTGGCACCGCTGATTTCTATAAACCTGGTTCAGAGTCTAATCTATGGAAAATTTCTACCCAACAACCTCAATCTCTCAAAGAGAGCCTACACAAGGTACAGGATTTTAAAGAAAGTGAAAATAGTTTTTAGGCACAGAATTAAGAAACCAGTTTGCACGCCAGGCAAAGGCCTCTGAGGCCCCTACCAAGGCTTTCCATGTCACTTAAGCACTGAAGAAAAAAAAAAAAGCTAAGTGTATTTTCCTAACCATACAAAAGATAGTTACATGGTAGAGAAAAAGAAGTTACTATATTACTGGCATATTTGAGAACGATTCACCATGTGCAATAGTCAAGTACAAACGCACGCTATCATATATGTGTACAATCTAACATGAACAAAATAACTTTAGGAGTCTGCACAGCAAAAGCCTTAGCAGATGGGCCAGCTAAACCATTTAACGCCGGTCTTGTAGCAAGTTATCTGCAAAAAAGTACATAAACATTTCTAAGAAGTTTACATTCTTAAAAAACTGTCATTTAGGTATTAGGACAGCAAGATCAAGAATATGAAAAAAAAAAAAACAAAACTAAATCTTGGTATTTCCAGAACATCAAGAATTTCTCTGACAATAATATTGAACCATTTCACTTACGTTCTCCTTGGCTTGTCGGTGACCCTCACCAATCGCTTTTAAGCTTGATAAGTACAGTTCTTCTAAGGCTTTCATCTTTTCATCCTGTGCTTTCTGCCATTCAGCTCTCAGTGCCTCCTCTAGCTGATGTAGTTGTTCTTCTCTTCTCTGCTTTACTTTCTGTCTTATCTGCAAGGCTATATACTTTTGTTGCTCTCTAACCTGTAGAAACAGCATTTATGTTTTATCAGCAACTTAAAGCACAGTATTTTTTGCAGCAAGTCTTTACACAACATAATCTACCCTCCTTTCAGCTTTCCATCTCATCTGCTATTCCATTAACAATCTGTCCAGAAAATACATTAAAGTTGCTATTACCTTTTTCCAAAATGAATATATTAAAGAATAGATTTAATCTTAGTTAAATGTTTCAGTTAAAGTCCAAAGAGCAACATAAAACTGATAAACAAAATGCAAAAACTGCTCGGAATATCTTTCCCTCCAAAACAATAATTTACTAAAGACTTCTATTACGATGCAACATGGTTTAAAGAAAATCAGTGACTATACTGATAAAGTCTCTTTACTAAGTTTTTGTTTTCCCCTTTGTCAGTAAAATTCTCTTTAAAAGAGAAAAACATACAGAGAAAAAAAGCCCAAGACAGGTGAAAGATTAATACATAGTAAATGTCTTCAAGATCTGTATTTTTTGAAGATGTGAAAGACCTGAGCAGTTTGTGTGGGACAAAGCAGAAGGACAGGAAAGAGAGAAATGGAGAAACAGCACTGTGGTCTAACAGCAGGACAGCAGAACAGAAATGGAAGAAAAATGCGATGATCAGCAGACACGTCCTGCAGAACACAAAGGTACTCTGCTCAGCCGTTCTAAAGTCCTTCAAGCACTCAGAGCTATGACACAGTGCAGCAATTCAGTCCATCCAGCAGAAAGCTGTGACGTTCTGGATTAGCAGTAGTTGTCTGTCTTCTTCCACGCAATTGGTGTGAACACACCTGGAACACTAAGAGGTATGAATCCTTATACAAGTGACATGTCACAGAAGAGAGACAACTGCATGTCCACGGCCAAATAAAAAGGGTAGATACCAGAAAGCTGGCAGGGAAGAAAAGATTCTGGAACAGATGCCAAAGGGAGCCTAGCAAACAGAGCAGGTATCACAACCAAAATAGGCACTCAGAAGTAAACAAACATGCAAAAAGTAAAATAATTCAGAAACTAACCAGAAACCTAATATACAATATTATGACTTTTAAATTTAGTTTACATTAAATAATTTTTTTCAGTTAATTTTCCTAGCTTATTTGTTACATAATTAAATGAAACACAACGTGAAAAAACACAGGCATACTTGCTGTAGCCTCAGCTTTCTTCTTCTTTCATATTCTTCTTTCAGAAGCATGGTTTCTTCATTAGGGCTAAGCCTCAATTTCCCAGCTTTTGCAACTTTCCTTGTCATCTTTGGGAACGCTGAATAATCAACTTCTGTGAGAAAAACACAAAAAACAGAATTAGTGCATAAATTGTGCATAGGTAAACCAGCTATAAAAAACAGATATTGCTACAATCTTACAAATCTATCACGGTATCTAGGAGTGTGAGCTTCTACAACTCTTCACGACTGTTCCAACTGTATTCAACAACATTGGCATTATTTTTGTCAGTTACAAAACATGCTGCTTTTGAACTATTATGCTATGTAGCACACTGTGCAACCGCATTATGTTCACGTTCTACACTGTTGACCAGAGGCACATCTGCAAAGTGAAGAGCAAACACCACTCCACTCCTGGGACGAGAAAAAAAAACCCTACTGAAAACCACTCAACACAGTAAAGCAAGCTGGTCACTGAGGTGATTTGTAGTGAAATATTCTCATAACAGTTATAAGATACAGAGTTTGCTAACATTTTTGACTGTGGTCCAAGGTTTTCTGCCTTGAAGACTGTGAAACTCCGACAACCATATGCATACCAAGCATTTCACTAGAATGCTAAAATTGCTCACTAACAATTTTTTATTCAAGTTTTCTTAAGCAGCCATTTCAAATGATGTTTCCCTCTAGATTTTACTGTGGAACCAGGATTTGCTGGTTCTGCAGATTGCTTCCTGTTTTTCTCACAATTAGAATTTTCATCTGCACAGGAAAAAAAAAAAAAAAAAAAAAAAAGACTTTTTCAGCCTGATATGCAGCCTAGTCCAAATCTGCCCCCCATCTTTATTTATTTATATCCCTGAAGATACTCTCCCAGAACAAAGCAACAAAGATTTTCAAAAGTCGCTGTTTAGTTGTAAAAATCAAAATCTTATTACTAGTGAAAAAATCTATGTAGCACTGGAAAGATTTCACTATTGTAAATTAAAAAACCAACAAAACTCTAAAGAAATCAGGTGAGGTGTAAAAACGAAATAATTATCCGTAAGATAATTTTGGTACAGGGTTATTAAGCCAATGAATCCCGAGTTCATTACAGGATAAACATGGACGGAATATCATGGTTCTTGCTAGCGTTCCCTTATTCCTCTGATGAGGTACAAAACCAGAAGTTTATCGACATACAGGATTAAGGAGCAAATGACCTTCTCCTCCCCCAGAAAAAAAAACCAACCCAAACTATACAAAGTCTAGATCTAACACTTCAACGAGAAGAGCAAAAGCAGATCACGCAAACGCCACAGTAAAGCAAAGAGCGTCTGCACAGACTCGGCTGCAGCACAAAGCAGTCAGTCAATACACGACAGCTAAAGCTAAGCCAGCCTTTCCCGGGAACCCCCCACTACAGAGCTTCCTGTAAGCAATGTTAGCACCTCGGACCGCCCTGCCCAGCACAGCCAGGGACAAGCACTTCTCCAGAGCCGGGAAGCGAAGCAGCAGAACGAAAAGGTTAACGCCAAGCGCCTGAGGCGGTGGCTCGGCTGCCTCGGGGACACTGAGGAGGACGGAGCACACGCAGGCCCCCAGGGAAAGCCCCACCGCCAGCGAGGCCTGCCCGGGTGGCCCCGGGCCCACTCGGGCCGCTCCCAATCAGCCACGAGGAGCCGCCACCGGGGCCGCGGCCTCTGCAGCCCGACCAGCCCGCGCTGAGGGGGCACAACGCGGAGGGAAGAGGGAGGGAAGAGGAAGGGAAGAGAAGCTCGCCCTCACCCAGCCCCAGGCGCGGGAACAGGGAAAGGAAAGAAGGGAGCGACCCCACGGCGGGGCTGCCCACCCGTACCCGCCGCTGTGCCCGCCGCTTCTCCCGCCGCCAGCTGGGCCCTCCCGGCCGCCGTCCCGGCCGCCGTCCCCGCCGCCAACGGCTGCCCCCTCCTGCCGCGTCACCTCCAACGCTCACCCCGAGCGGCCAATGGCTGCGGGCGCAGCGGGAAACCAAGCGCCACGGCGGGCCTCGCCGTCTGCGCATGCGCTGTGCTCCCCTCGCCCCTTGCCCCCACACCGCCCAGCGCTGAGGGCTCACAGCAAGGCGCGTGCGCCACTGAGACACCCTTCCCCGCCTGCCAGTATGCCTGGGCCCCGCCCCTGCCTTCGCGGTGACCAATGGGAAGGGAGGAAAGGCGTGACTGGCCGAACGCGGCGAATATAAAATGGCCGCTGAGGGCGAAGCACGCGTGTGGCTGTCCTGCTGTTTCCCTCTCTGTCAGTTCGCCCGCCGCTCCCTTCCGAGGGCTGACTGGAAAGGGTCATTTATGCACTAGTTCTGTTTTTTTGCCTCCTCGGTCAGGCAGCTCGGTGCCTGCCTGCAGGGGCTCACTGCTGCGGCTCCCTCAGGGCGCCCCGGGAGCAGCCCCCGGGTGGGTGTGGGAGCAGCCTTGGCTGACCTGGAGGTGGTGGGGGAGCAGGATAAAGCTCAGCACTGCTGGTTTTACCTCACTAGTTCTGCCCCTGCGTACCTTTCTTGTCCAACAGCCTTTTGGGATGTCCTGTGTGAGTAGGAGCAGTGCCTGGGGACCATGACGGTACCCCGGACATGTAGGTAGTGCTGCTCTGCCTGTGCTCAGGGATTGCCTACGGCTGGCTGAGTCGCTTCTATAATGAGTGGCTCTGTGCTGCTCTTTCTTTTATAAATCTCTTTTTTTAACTAATGGCTGCTCCTTGTAAGTCTGATGCAATACTTGTTTGCTTCTTTGCTTTCATCTTCCTGTTTTAGTTTTCTTTCTAAAAGGGACCATTTATCACATGTGAGAGACTTGCAGCATTTGGGACTTGAAAGTGGAGTCATCCGATGCCCTTGATTTATGAGGAACATAAAAATGAGCAAAAACTTGTTATTCATGTTGAGCAAAACAATTCTGCTGCACATACAGATGAAGCAAGAGAGGCTGGACTAGACTGATCCTTTGCACTGAGTATGTTTGCAGGGTCTGAGCTGCTGCTGCAAAAATGGAGGAAATGCTTGTGACTTATAACCGATTAGGCACAAAGGAGATAATTGGTTGTCCCATGCCGAAATGTAAGTGGCAATATATAATTACTTTCTAAGGCAGCTTCTTCTGGAAAAAACAAAAACCAATTTTGTGCTAGGAGCTAACTGTCACGGTAACCCACCATGTTGTGCCCTACAGGACTGAAACGAGGAGCGCTGAGATTGCTTGGTGAGACTTAGTGGTTTAGTGGATGTGGATGCATGGCTGCACAGGAAATACACTTAAATACAGGATTGCACAACAAAAGACATGAGCCTAGGAAAAAGAGGTGACATAGCAGCTGAACGTGCTTTCTTCCCTGACTTTTGCATTTTACTGCTAAACTGCCTGCTTATTCACAGGCTTCTGTGCTATGGGATCAGTTAGGGAGATAATTTGCTTCCTGTCAAGTGCTTGTAACTTGCTGCAAACTGCTGACTGTAATAGCTGGTACCAAGTTAATACCTGATTGTACATTAAAGACACCCAGATGTTTCACAGTATGCATATTGAATAAATTAAATGTGAGTAGTGTGCTTACAAATGTGTTTTCCAGTCTCCTTATTGGATTTTTTTTGTCCTTCAGTATTTTCATTATGGCAGTGCTCTCCACAATAACATCTCTTCTAAATAGCTTTATCCTGCAGGTCAACAGGTAAAAAAAATTGAAGACGGTCAATTAAGAGAGTAATTGAGATTATAGATTTTAGAATCCTATAGTTGTAAAATGTGAAAGAGGTCAAATACATGCTCCTCAATTACACTGTTGGAAAAAAGGGATATTATGAAACCTACATGTGCTGGGTAAGAATTTTGTTTCAAGGGTGTTTCCTAGTCAATGTATTGCAGAATTATTTCTGCTACCACTTAATTTACATAAATATACTGGAAAACAGGAATTTAGCAAATAGTCATTTCAATACTGTAATGTTTCCTACTTTCTACTATACCGGTTTGAATTACAGTATTACAGGCCTGTGTTAATTCTTTCCCCTTGTGAAGTAGGTGGTGTTGCTTTTACAAAAGGTGAATAGTCATGCAGCAGTATTGGTGCATCTAGCCAGGCCTATATAAATCTGGAGATGACGACTCCCCTGTGCTTCAATTACTGGTAACATTTCTCCTGGGGGTAAAGAATGACACTTGGAGGAGTTATCTACAAACTCCCAAGATAGCTGGGAGAAAATCTGAATTTTTTTCAAGAACAGAATGCTTTCTGTACATTAAAAATGTCTTGCAGTGTGAAGCTACGTGAAAACACAGATTTAAAAGAAATCATTTTTATTTCATGTGTTTGAAGTTGAAGAGGGGTTGTATGACTGAAGTCTGCTGCTGAGGTGGCCTGCAGTGCGTGGTCAGGAGCTCAAATCACAGTGTAGGCCTTCTGTTCTCCCAGAAAACGGCTTTTGAAAGTGGGACTGTCTGTAGTTCTCTGTCAGAGGATGTTTATTCCATCAGTGGCTGAAGCACTGTCATAGATGGAATGATGCACTTCCCTTGTAAGAGAGAAGTAGCAGTAAGTTTATTGATATTAAACAGTAATTTAACCAAGTTTGATAATAAACGTGACAGTGGTTTAAGAAGATCCAACGGTGAGGTACACTTGGTTTACTGCATAGAGGATAAGCTCAGACAAAACTGCCAGGGAGACCCTCCTGTTGAGTCATGAGGTTCAGAAAGGACCCCCTTGCTTTCTAAACTCCTTCTCAGGGAGGAGTCCAGGGGTGGCTGGATCCAGTCCTAGTCCCAGACTTGGTCACAGTTTATGTCTAAAGGATTATATATGAGGACAATCAATCCTTTATATCACTTAGCTAAGATTTCAAAGTTTCAGCACACTTATTCCCAATTCACTTACTGAGTATCTGATGCGATAAGGAATCTCTCACTCTCAAGAAGTAACCTTGAGAGGTCTCCCCCCTCAAGGGGAGATCGTGGCGTGCAGGCCACTGCCATGCAGGAGAGCTCAATGGGCCCTGGGCAGTCACTATTTATGGAGTAAGATGATTGACTCATAGTCATATTTGCATACTGGCTACAGAAGTTAGTTTCTTCCAAATTTGGCTTGAGTTGGACCTTGGCCAGTGCCATGGTCAGGTGGGCACGTTATTTGCAACAGCCCTTGGCTATTGTGTTATCTGTCTCCCCTGAACCCACCCTGAGCTGGATGCAGCCATCATGACCAGACCATCCATTACAGCCGCCACTGGTGGTTATCACCTGAGCGGAGTTGCAGGAAATGTTGGGGGCAGCACACTGCAACAGCCGCTGCAAGAGACTTGGCACAGGCATGCTGCCTTGGTGTGCTCTGTGCGACTGTTTCGTCTGGATGCAAGATTAGTGAGACTGGAGTTGCCTTCTTCAACCCTGAGAGAAGAGATTCCCTGTCTCATAGGCAAGGTCTGGTCTGCTTGACCAGCACCTGCAACCTGTATCTCCTACTGCCGCGCAGGAGCACTTGCTCCTTTCTTCATTAGAAATTCTTAACTGGCCACTCGTGTGTCTCACTCGCACAAGGGAAGGATGACCCTGCAGGCTTTTCTGCATCTTCAGCAGAGAAGCACTGGTTTTATAGGTTTTCTGAGATCCAGTAATGGAACAGTACAACCACTTGACAGCTCACCCTTGTGCGAGACTTGGCACCCTGCAAGAATTAAGTATTCTCCTTGAAAACCTCTGAAGGGAGAGCTTTAAAGAAAGTGTCATATTCAGACACTAACCTCCCCCCCCAACCTGCCCTGAGTCTTCTAACACCTCATTAGGCAGTAATGCAGTTTTCTGTTGTCTCCTCCTTACTGATTACTGAAGTATCAGAATGAAATGAGAACTTCCCTCAGTTTGAATTGGCCTTTCTCTGCATTCAGTGTTCCTCACTTTATCATATGGTCTTAAATGTTTCCCTGTGGCTCACTTTGTTTTGATCTGTGATTACTTCTGCCATGCTGTTTTATCTCTTTCAGCACCTGACTCCGGATGTCTAATTATCATGACCGCCAGGAACTAACAGGATGTGGTTTTACAAAGGTTTGTAATCCTCCAGTTCGTACAGTCTCAGAACTGCAAAGTGCCTTTGTTAAATAGCTTGCATTAAGTGCGTTTTTAACGTGTAAGCTTCTCGAACATAGATGGAGTTTCCTAACAAGGAAAAAGGGCCAGTCTGTATTTTTGAGAGTGACTAATCTGCTATGGTCAGCCCATGCAAGCACAACTTGTAATAGTCTCTGCCTGAGACTGATTTGGAGACAAATTTTCTTGACAGATGTGGAAGGGTAGCTTTTGTTATTATAGTCCATGTCATGTAACAGAAGGCTGCAAAGCTACGCTTTCCTGTACCAAAGCAGCTGTATCCAGAGCTGTGCCTGTATAAATATTCAGCGTGCAGATTCTGTTAATGAAAAAGATGCTACAGTTAAAAAAAAAAAAAAAAGAAGCAAAATAGGAAACATGAAAAGCTAAGTACCTGGTAAAAGGATAATTACATGTAATTAAATTAAATACAATGTGAAGCCCAAAATTATTGTCATGGAAAGACAAAGAATGGCTGTAAATTCAGATCTGGTTTTAGATATAAATGGTGTTGACTTACAGGAAAATAAAAGCATGCTTTCTTCTGAGATTGGTCCAGAAGCTCTTGTTAGGGAACCAACAGCAACCTTAAGCAATGCCCGTTCTCTGTCATGAATGCCCCTGGGACTTCACTTGGCATCCTTAGCCCAGCTTAATGGTTTGGGTCTCTGGGAAACGACCAGCCTTGGGATGGTAAGAGCAGCACCAAGTGCTTAAGAACTTGTTAATCATGCATGAACCATGGTGCTGCATAAGGTCACTTTAAAATGGGCTCTCAAACTCAAACAAATTAACTATCCCAAATCTCAAAGCCAACAGAACTGAGCTGGATTCAGGTTTTCACAGGCAAAAAGGAGCCTTGTGTAGCTACACTGCTGCGTATCCCCAGAACTTAATTAGTGATGCCGGCGTATGCAGGATTCTATAACAGAAATGTGGTGTGTGCGCATTCATTTACTAAAATTCTTGTAATCTGTGTTCAGCCTTCTAAGATACATTGAAACCATACGTAGGATTTTCTCCAGTTGTTAGAACGTGCATAGTAACCGTGTGCACAAACCAGCCAGTTATGCTCAGTCCGGTAAGCTTACAGCTCGTCTTTGCCAGATTTCCTCAACTGCTATACTGTGACTTGCTTGGCCAACCTTCCAGTGTTTCTTCTTGTAATATCTACTTTCATTTTCATTTCAGAACCTATACTGAACATTACTTGCTTTACTGCAGGTGGTTTCAAGCAGAAAATAGAATGGTGCTGGATTTTCTGGAATTTCATTTAAATACCAGATTCTACTCCAGCAAGATCTCTTAAATGGCTTAAAATTTCACCTTGTAGAAAAATACCTCTTCATGTGATTAAAACCACTTTTTTTAGTTTACTCCTACATTAGTAGTAAGTGTCATATTTTCAACATTAGTACAGATGAAACTGGGAGAAAACTGATTTTTTTTTCTAATTTTAAAATGATTACTTTTTCTCCAACCTAAATTGGCTTGTATTGTATTGTTTGCCTCCTCCTTTTGATTGCTTTTATTTTCTACATTGTATATGGGAAGTGTTGGAATTTTCACAAGCTTCAGTTTCCCTCAGGTGTGCATCCAAATGCTGTGCTGTAAAGCAATAAATTAATGTAAGAACATCTTGAAGAAGGCTTTAAGTTTTTTAACTCTTTCCCCCAGGGCTCAGTGCTGGGGCCACTCCTGTTTAACATCTTTATCAATACTTTGGACACGGGGATGGAGTGCACCCTTAGTAAGTTTGCAGATGACACCAAGGTGGGTGGAAGTGCTGATCTGCTTGAGGGTAGGGAAGCTCTGCAGAGGGATCTAGATAGGCTGGATCCCCAGGCCAAGGCCAGTTCCATGAGTTTCAATAAGGCCAAGTGTCGGGTCCTGCACTTCGGCCACAACAACCCCCAGCCGCGCTACAGGCCTGGGGAGGAGCGGCTGGAGAGCGGCCAGGCAGAGAGGGACCTGGGGGTCTTGATGGATAGCCAGCTGAACGTGAGCCAGCAGTGTGCTCAGGTGGCCAAGAAGGCCAATGGCATCCTGGCCTGGATCAGGAACAGTGTTGTCAGCAGGAGCAGGGAGGTGATCATTCGCCTGTACTTGGTACTGGTGAGGCCACACCTTGAATCCTGTGTGCAGTTTTGGGCCCCTCTCTACAAGAAGGACGTTGAGGTGCTGGAGAGGGTACAGAGGCGGGCTACCAAGCTAGTAAAGGATTTGGAGCATGTCTCATATGAGGAACGGCTGAGGGATCTGGGGCTGTTTAGCCTGGAGAAGAGGAGGCTGAGGGGAGACCTTATGGCTCTCTACAACTACCTGAAAGGAGGTTGTAGCGAGGCAGGGGTCGGTCTGGTCTCCCTAGCAACGAGTGATAGAACAAGGGGAAATGGCCTTAAGCTGCACCAGGGGAGGTTCAGGGTGGATATTAGGAAGAATTTACTGAAAGGGTTGTCAGACGTTGGAACAGCCTGCCCAGGGAGGTGGTGGAGTCACCATCCTTGGAGGTGTTTAAGAGACAGGTAGATGTACTCAGGGACATGGTGTTGACAGAGTTAGGACAAAGGTTGGACTCCATGATCTTGAAGGTCTCTTCCAAACGAAACTGTTCCATGATTCTTAAGTCTACAGATTGTCAAAGAAGACGTTAAAGGTTCTGAAATCATAAAGAAGAAGTAAATGGGCAGGTCCTGCCAACTTAATGACTGATTCAATCAGTATCCCTTTTGATGTCTTAATAGACATTTATACATAAAGCAATCAAAAATGTGTACTAGGTACTCCCTTTCCTTACTGCTGGCTTCTGACATCTCTCTGACAGCTTCTACAGTGAGTGACACACAGAGTGAAGATCTCCTCTTAGGAAAGTACATGTCATTATCTTTGGATATCTGCTATAATATCTTAATATTGTTTATGAAATACCAGCAAAATGTTCACAGTGTAAAAGAGTGGATCCTGGTTTGATCAAAACCTTTACAGTCTAAATCAAACAGACTATGTGATCAGACAGACCTGTGATATACCAGATTATACTTCTACCACAAATTAGCTTTGATGTTTTCCTTAGTAGAAAGAAACTGATTATATAGATGGAGTCATTAAAAGACTTTATGGAGGAAATATGTTTCAAAGAGAACCTTACAAAAGGAGCGGATGGTGAAGGAAAATTTACAAGGAGAATGAATTTGCACCAAGAGGAGGAACTTGGAAAAAGCTGCAGAGTGAACACACCCATGTTTAAAAGAAAGCACTGAAAGTGGAGCAGGAATATACTGGTTCTTATTGCTCCATTTTTACTCTTTTTAACGGAAACCAATTTCTCCCCAGACATGGAGACATTTTCTGTCATGATTTTGCTAAATATTGTAGAATCCAAGGAGGGATGAAAGAACAAAGGGACTTTAGTGATTGGAGAGGCAAATTTAGAGTCAAGTCTGAGAGAAGAAAAAGTGGAATGATTTAGATGCTAGTTTGGTAAACTGGAGTCTGAGCTTCAGTTTTCTGCCAGACCATAGATTTTTATGCGTGTGATATTGGCTTAGTCTTTTGGGGATTGATCTGATAAATGGAACTAAGTTCCAGAATCCTGATTCTGAAAAGCCTTGCTAAGCTACTAAAGTCTAGAAGAAGTTAGCATTTTTTAAATCCTAAGGATCTCTGAGCTTCTAGAGTTGCTGACCTTTACATGCTCAAGCTGTTCTAATGTTGACAGGACTGAACAGCTCAGAATCTAAATCTGAAGAAGATTCAGGAGTTATTATTTTATTATGTAGGTCAACATCTAGTGTACTCAAAGTACATGCAACACAACGACTGCACAGTGTTCTGCACAAAACACAATGCTATTTTCTTTTGTGATTGGAGAGAAGAGGCAATTGGAGACCAGGCCTCCTGTTTTCCATGTTTTTCTCTGAACAGCCTGATTAGAGTAATCCGCTCACTCTCTCTATGGCCAAATTAATAGTGAATTACGTTTTGCACAGCGGCATGGCTTCACAGGAAGAGGCAGATGATTCCCATCTTCCTAGAGCGAGCTATGCCTGGTGGTTAGAACATCTCTGTGGGAGTTGACTCTGACTTGAATGAAAAAACCTTGAATCTTTACCACTTCCTCCACAAACTGCTGTTAAGTCAATGCAATTCTTACCACCTGCTCCTGTTGGGGGGGGAAAAAAAAGCTTTCCACAGCTTTTTTTTTTTTTTTTTTTTTGAAAATGTGGGTTCCTCTATTTAGTAGAGGCTAAAGACACATTTTCTGAAAAGCATATCCCTACAGGTCTGAAAGGTGGAACTCAAGATATATTCGTTTTCTCAGTATTCCCTGTAAGCTGGTGTGAGAGCTGTACCTTTGACTTTAAGCGGTTCCCTAATGGTGTGCTCACATCCTTAGATCATACCTCAAGGTCCCGGTAATGCCCAGGTGATGTACCCACCAGTATGAGCCTACACTAGGCCTAAAACCAGAGGCGCTTATTGAATCTGGCCCTTTGTTTCAGACATTAAAGTAATACTGAAGTCAGTAAAGGGGACAGCAGCGGTAGTGGAGAAAGATGTGGACAGCAGTATCATTTGCCCCAGTAACGTCCTTGGTAAAGCAATAACATTTTTTTCCCACTGGCCCAATAAAATTGCTTTCTTGGGTGATCAAGGCTCATCTGGAATTTTATCACTGTCCTTTTTAGAGGATAATTTAATTGTTTTACATTTATAGAGGCAAGGTAATAACCTTAGATTTACATAGAGCTAATTTCTTTCTTTGTGAGTGGGTTCTGTAGGATGTGAGCAATTAAGTTTCTGTGGGAGGATACAGGAAACATGATTAATGGATCAAAGAGACACCATCTAAGGGAAATGGGTATAATACCAAGGGAGATAATGCTCCATTTCATAATAGTTATGCAAATATGCCAAATGTTGGAGAATTCAATTAATATTTGACAAATGGATTTTCTGTCTTGCAGAGTAAACACATACTGGGAAAAAAACAAAGCTGTATTGTACATTTTCTGTTAGCTTCCTCTCACGCAGGCTGGGTTGGCTGGTCAGGCATCTCATTCCACTGCAGGTGGCAAAGAACAGCTCGGCACGAATCTGCCAGACAGTGATATTGTTTGGATGAAAAAGATTGACCAAGGTTAAATTCTATGCACACAAGACCTATCAGCGCTTGTCAGTGTGCTTAGGTCTGTTGCTCAGTCCTCTGCTGAAAGTTAAATTTTATTCCATGTAAATGAAAAGTGGTTTTAAGTATGAAGGAGATAGAATTAGGCAATATTTATGTTGTTGATTTTCTTTTTCTCTTTTCTCACCTATAAAAGCAACATTAGTAGAATAAACAATAATCTAGTAAGAACAGAATGCCTGAGCTAGTGGAAGACACCAGTCTGGGACTGGAAAAAACAGAGCCTCAGTTACCCAAGCATAAATGAAGTTAATACAAATCATATATAAAGGCAATGACTCATTCAGATACTGTAGTGATGGGAGATGCACACACACCTAGATTTACTGAAAACATAAGTTTCTTGTTTGTTCGCTAGCTTCCATACTGGATATAGTATTTTAATCTCCATTCTAAAATACTCTGTTCCCTTATTAAAGATTTAATACAAGGTTTTGTTCTGAAAATTCCTGATCCAGAGAAGGAAGGCATTTGAGAAACATACTGGAGGATACTGAAGAGTTTCTGACCACACGGACTGGGCACTGAGCTAACAAAATATGGCAAGAGTTATGGAGCGGAAGTTGTAAGTATGAAACTCAAGTTTGTCCTTTAGTTGCCACTGTGCAATAGCTGGGTATCATCGGGGCTGTGCCTGCATGCACACCCAAAGCCCTTAAGTCATGAATTCCCTAGGTGGTCTAGGAGCTCCCCAGTGGTCACCTGCGTCAGTGATTTAGATTGATTTGAAACAATGGACTGTCTTGAGGCAAGGCGACTGAACGGACTTCCAGCCACTTTCATAGTTAAAAATCTGACTTTCACAGAAAGTCTCCAGGTAGGACTTTCAGACAATTCTAGAGATTTCCCCAGACAGCTCCTGCTGTCCCTATATCAATTCATATGTTTAAGTGTGTTGATTAACATTCAGCGTGGAGAATCTGGTTGAGAGACTCCCTTGTGTTTCTTGCTGCAGAGTTGACCAGACTTTACATAGACATTTGGACATAGGCAGTAGAAACTGTTCCTACATATGCAAAACCAGTCATGTAGGACCTTTGTACATACTTACAACAGTTAGGAGATGTTTTGTTTAAATTTAAGTAAGACAATCTGTATGGATCATATACATGCTGGAGTGGTCATGTAGCACCATAGGCCAGTTAGATTACCTAAGAATTGAGCAAAGCAGTGGTTTAAGAAGCTGGATCACATGATCCAGTTAAGATGCCATTGCAAGGACCCCTTGCAATGGTGACTCCCATTGCCATCTCAACAACAACCAACCATCCTGTTTGAGAGATCTCATTCACTATGTGAGCATTACCCTGTGTCAAGATCTCAATAAGCTATCTCTTTTTAGCCAACACTCTGAGTGTCTGTGCAAAACAAATCCCGGGCTGTTAGGACATGGCATGCCTTGCAGCCATGAGGAGTTCTAGGGACATTGCTTCAGTGCCTAGAGACAAGGAGTTGGGAAGAACTTAAGAAATTAATCTTCAAAATCCTATGTTCCTTAGAATCACAGAATCACAGAATGTTAGGGGTTGGAAAGGACCTCGAAAGATCATCTAGTCTAACCCCCCTGCCAGAGCAGGACCACCTAGAGTAGATCACACAGGAACGCATCCAGGCGGGTTTTGAATGCCTCCAGAGAAGGAGACTCCACAACCTCTCTGGGCAGCCTGTTCCAGGGCTCTGTCACCCTCACAGTGAAAAAGTTTTTCCTTATGTTAATGTGGAACCTCCTGTGCTCCAGCTTGCACCCGTTGCCCCTTGTCCTGTCGTTGGCCATCACCGAGAAGAGCCTGGCTCCATCCTCCTGACACTCGCCCTTTCCATATTTATGAACATTAATGAGGTCACCCCTCAGTCTCCTCTTCTCCAAGCTAAAGAGACCCAGCTCCCGCAGCCTTCCATCATAAGGGAGATGTTCCACCCCCTTCATCACCTTTGTATCTCTGCGCTGGACTCTTTCCAGCGGTTCCCTGTGCTTCTGGAACTGAGGGGCCCCGAACTGCACACACTATTCCAGATGGGGTCTCACCAGGGCAGAGGAGAGGGGGAGGAGAACCTCTCTCGACCTCCTGACCACCCCCCTTCTAATCCACCCCAGGATGCCATTGGCCTTCTTGGCCACGAGGGCACATGGCTGGCTCATGGGCATCCTGCTGTCCACCAGGACCCCCAGGTCCCTTTCCTCTGTGCTAGTCTCTCTACTACTTGACTTGGAAGCTCTCTCAATGCTTCAAACCAAATTTCTGGTTATTGCTCTTTTCTGTGAAAGTAGGTGCCTACTCTGTGAAAACAAGTCCACCGTGATGCAGCCAGGAATGACTAGGCAAGCTATAAACTTATATATGTATCACACAAGGACTGTATTTTTTTCAGTATAAAGCATGACAGCCAAATTACTGTATTTAAAAGTGATACTACTGTTGCTTCTTCAGTTCTGTTGTTTAGTGGTCAAAGCAGTTCCCCAGGGCAGTGGAGATTTGTTGTTGATCCTTGGACTGCAACAGCCCTGTCTCAGGCTAGGAAGGTCTCTTTGGGTCATTCCCAGTGCCAACTGGGCTGCTGTGCATCCAGTAACGGCACTGGAAAGAAAACAGACAGGTAGTGCCAGGATCTAGAGGCATGGAGAGATGGTGAGAGGACCTGGAAGCTGGGGAAAGATTGAATTTTTCTCTGCTGTGCTCTGAACTATCAATGCATTTTACATTAAGTAATCATGAAATGAACATTCAAAGCTAATGAAGGAGTTCAGACCCCAGGTTAGGCTTGTTCCTCTAGAAGGAGCCAGCCATGCTCGGTTAGGCCACTACAGTGGGGCAGAAGGCTCTCTGCTGCATATCCTGAGCAGGCAGAAGCTCCAAAGTCCAGGAAAAGAGAAGTGCTCAGACACGTGTTATCCTCAGGATTTCATACTGGCTGGCCACCAAGCCCTTGTGTGGCATTCTGGGCTACCCTGGGATGTGTCTGATTCTTTTCTTTGAGGATATGGACCTTACATGCATAATTTCAGTTCTTTGATTCACCCTGGTGAGGCCAGACTTTGTGATGCCTCTAAGAAGTGCATAAATAGGCACTGGATCTCATCCTCGCATCATTTAAGTGTGCATTTTTCTTCTACTTTTGACTGTAGGGGAGGATATGAGCCGTATTTTCTACTCGTGAGGCATGTGTTCATTCATTTTGATTCACTATTGTCAAGTTACAATTGACAAAGTCAAGACCTTCAGAAAATCCTCATCTCTTCTACTAAGCAATCTATTTAAATCAGAAATAATAAATTTTAATAAACATGGATGTTTTCCTGAGTTTATGATTTCTTTTAACAAGCAATTTTGCTGTGATCTTTGAGTTATTGCCTCTAATAGATGACTTCCCTGTTGTCAGGGCTGATTCTATCTCAAAAAGTATTAATCTAACCCACATGTACGCTTTAGTTAAATGTATCTTGGCAGACATCCAGCACTGGAATCAGTGCTGAACACTGCAGAGTATTTTTCTAATTGGACATAAAATTCATAGTTTTATCATATGATCCTTTGCTATACAGTGTGTCCAATTAGATTTAATGAGCTCATTTTCAGGACAAGTTGGCCAAACCAATGCTATTGCTAATTTATAGAGGCTACAGAGAAAGTTATTTGATTAATTTCTGTCCTAAATTAAAACTTTCTAGGAAATATTGTTGCTTCTTTTCCTTTTAGCATGTGAATATACAAAAGCCTAATTTTGGAAATAAAATGTTTTCCCAGTGTGTAATTTTCAATAATTGTTATAATATCTTTGGTTTTTCTTGCAAACGTTTTGGCAACAAAGGTAAGTCTAGCATATTCTTATATCATGTTAAGATACCCAGGCTAAGTAGCTGGATGACTGAGGAACCAGCAGCAATGTAGCTATCACAGCATGAACTGAACAAGCCAGCTTGAAATCCCATGTAAAGACTTGGCAGCTGGTGCCCAAGCTACTCTAGCTATGCTGCCAGCTCAAGAGTTCAGTGTAGAAACACTCTTGGTTAATACAGAACTGTTTTAACAATGTTTTTCTCTGGAAAAATTATGTCACTGGACACATTCACGCAGGCTAGGACAGAAGGAAGCTTTAACCATTACTGTCTGAATTCGCTAGCCATTGCAAGCTACACAAACCTGAGCTGGTCCACACTGGAAAGCTGTGTACCTCAGACCTAGTTCAAGAGATCACAGTTGAACCCCTGGAAAGATTAGAGTATGGAAATCAACACAGAGCAAGGAGTTTGTTCGGCGTCCTCATCACTGCAGCACTAGCAGAGGGGATAACACAGCAGACTGGTAAGTTGTTAGTTGAAGACGCAGTGCAAAACGCCCGTGTTAACAGACAGTTGAGAAAAGTGGTATTTAGAAAAAAAAAAAAAAGGAGATCCAAACACTTGAGGCAGTCCTTCACAAGGAAGGGTTCTTTAACAAGTGATGCCATTCTATGTGTTCTCTTCTGTCTTCTGCCTTTCATCTAATGTCAGTGGATAGGTGATGGGAGCTGGTAGGCCAAGGTTCTCTTTCCAATTGCGAGGGCAGGGATGAGAGCAGGCCCGTCGGAGGGCTGCTGCTGGAAATGGCAGCCCCACTCCCACCCTTCTCTTCCCTGCGCTCGGCTGCGTGGCTTCCTCCCACCCCATTCCCTGGCTGGTTTGTTTAGGCAGGGCACTTATCCTAGTGGGATCACTTTCCAAAGGTGCAGAATGAGAATAATACACCCATTTTTGAAAAATGTGTTGAGAACTACCATCATGAACCTCAGAACAGGAGTGGAAATTATTGTTATTGCAGTTTTACTTGCCTCTGTTTGCTTTGTGACAGTGTCGCAGGCCATGATTGCTTCATAAATTGCTAGTTCTGAGTTACTAAGAATTAAACAGTTACGTTCCTCTTTGCGTTGGGTAGACATACACTAAGGCTTTCATGCCTGGTGTCCTTGCTACTTCTTACAAAGACATTTCTCATTTATATACAGAAATAACGAGACAGAAAAATGTTAAAAGGATTGCCTGAAACCCGCAGATCACTTCTGGCAATAATTATTTATCTGTCCACTATTTTGTTTGTGTGTATTTTCTTCTCGCTCAATTACGTAGCTGGATCAAAGCTGCTTAATTTAAACTTACAATGCTTTCTTTTGACCTGCACACAAACAAGCAACATAGTGGAGGACATACGCACATTTTACACTTAGTAATCTTTTGGTGTTAATTAATTTACATGCATCTGGTTGCTTTCCTGATAGAATAGACCAGTTTTCCTTCCCTAATGAAAGTAGTAATGGGAGAATTGTTTGAGATGTTTTAATGAAAGCAAATATATTATGATGTGTCCCTAGCAGTGTGGGTTAAGCACGAGTACCTTGCGTGTTAACTGTTTCTTTCACCTGTGCAGTACAAATTCCGCACTAACAATGACAGTGTTTTAGCATCTCACACAGTGAAGAGTCAACTTTAATTAAATATCCTTGCCATATCCCCTGAGAGAGGAGAATGTCGTTAACCTCTTTTACAGATGAGGAAACAACATTGGATTAGCATTGTAACTCCATTAACTTCTGTGGAGTTATTCCAGATTTACACCAGTAGAAATAAGACTAACATTAGTCCTCAAAACAATAAGCTATTTGCTCATGGTTATCTAGTCGCAAAGATAGTTTATGCACGCTCAGGATTAGAAACTGAAGACATCCACGTTTCCTTTGCTGTTATAATAAGACTTTCTACTGAAATAACATCTATAAACCTTTAGCTAGGGTAATTTTAAAAAACCCACACCACCACAGAATCTTACATTGTTCTCGCACTTGTGTCTTGAAATCATTGCTGTGTCTAGAAAGGTCTACATCCTACAGAAATAAATGAACAAGAATAAATTATTTTTTATGAACTTCTACTTGCCCAGAAATGTGAATGTTTTTTCTGGGTAAATTTAATAGCAGAAAAGAATAATGGGCTTCCAAAGATTGCCACTGAGCAAAGAATATAAGTTAAAAGCCTTTTTATATGCAAATACTTCATTATGTTTGGGGGGTTTCTTTTTTTAAAAAAAAAAATCTCATTTTTTTGAATGGAAAAGCACAATGGGACATCAGTTATTTCAATTTACATATGAATACCCAGAATTTACTTTCCACTTAGAGTTATTCCAGACTCCTGGTGGTACCTGTCAGCATTTGCGGTCTGGAGTAAAGTGGGAGTCTGCTGACTTCTCTAGACAAGAGTGCGCTGCAGAAATTAGGGGTCTACACTATTTCTGCAAAAATAGAAAATCTTTTTGCAAGACGTGTTCATTCCCAAGTAAGTGGTGGCAACAGCTTCAGTTATTTCTGAAGCAGTATGACTTGAAAACACAAATACAACTATCATGTCCCCTAGTTAAATTATTTCTAATGCATCCATTATAAAAATGCTTAGCTGTCAGTTATAATATACTCACTGCAAGTCTGGGAACTGGAGCTGAAATTCAGTCCTACACAGAGGATCAGTACCAAGCTCCATGTGTTAGCCCTACCCAAAAGCAGGTTAAAGTCCCACTCACTCATCTCCTTGCTCTGAGTGGCCCTTATGCACTGGCCAGTGTCCCCTTTACAATGGCTGAGCAGTACCCTAAGAAGTCAAATTCCTTCTTGAAATCAGGTCAGAAGGTAACTGTAAATAAATGTGGAGTATTCCAGATGAAATAATACCAGATCTGCAGACTGAAAAATCACTTTCTGGATCAGAAACCACCAATTAAGGAGGTCAAATTTCATGAATCAGCTCAGTGATATCACCGACACCACACAGATGCAAATTCATATGGAATCCGGTCTGCTGAAATTAAAACTAATATTCCAATGGGGTTTGATATTCTTCTAAAAATTTAAAATATTTAAATAGTTAAAATCTGAAAATCTAAATAGGAAATAAAATATTTATTTCTTCCAAATTGTTTTTCACGTGAAACTCCTTCCAAAGGTAAGTGTATAAGAAAACCAATTACGTAAAAATCTTTGCAAGATCAACTTTGAGCCAGAAAATTAAATCCATTCAGATTTTAGGAGAACTCTATAGAGACTGTAGTCCATTTCTAAAAATTTGCAGAGATAAAAAATCAGAGATTGAGAAAACCCTACTAATCTCAAAAATCAAAGGCAGCATTTTAAAAAGCATGGATTGATTAATGATAGTAGTGTGTAAGTAATCATCAGTGTTAAGTTGCCAAATATCTACTAATAATTAGTATTCAAACCCTCAATTTGCAAAGGGAATTTGGAAAATGCTTATCACTGTTTCATTATTTCCATTACCCATGAGTTTTGCTTTTCTTTCTCTGTCAGAGATACATCTCCTAGTACAGTTTATCACCAGGTGTGACTTTTATCTGTCTCACATGGCAGCGCTTGAATGCCTGAGAAATGCTGGCAAGTCTAACAGATTTAGGGTGGAAAACTTTTCCTTTGTAAACAGTAATAACACCCTTCCTGTACAATAAATTAGAAAGCCTATGGATTTCTTAGTTCTCAAACTGTATTACCAAATAGCAATAGTGAACTCTGTTTGCTTATTTAAGGTAAGGCATATTCACCTTTATTTTTAATTAACGGCATTAGTAAAACACAATGGGGGTTAGATGCTAAAAGCAGAGATACAGATAATGAGATACAGTCTCTCTAGGGAAAATCTATGATTTACATATGGATCTGTAGTCTTGTGGGGGGGGGATGTGTCCCCCATCCAACTCTGTCCCTTCTCTGACTTCTCCCCCACACGGGTCACAGACCCACAGGGAGAGACTATTCTTTTTCAGGGTACCACCAGATCCGCAGCGTGACTAACTTACCCGGGGTTACATGCACCCACATTTAAAGCACTCAGCCTCCTGTTAAGCTTGCTGCCTAGCAGAGGCTTGTCGTAATATAAAACAGCGAGTCAATCTGGGATATGACAGGATCAGGCCTGTGCTTAACTGAGAGCGTAGGCTTTTGATTCCTTCAGAATTGCGCTCTCTTAGTTGTCCTTGCAGCTTTCAAAAGCACAGACCAGGAACAGAGGAAAATGCACGCTGCCAAGTTGAGCTTACTCACAGGATTTGCCTTATGGGTTCCTCACAAAGCAAAATGTAAAGTGCTGTAAGGCAGTAGTTTGCACAAGTACCGCAGCAGCGGCCAAACGAGTGTGCACAGCTTTATCACTGCAAACGCGGTCCCAATCCCCTATACCTCACCATTTATGCAAAATTTATTTTGACAACAAAAGACAGCTAGAAGCTAGAAACACTTCGAGGATAAAGTAACGCTCCCGGTCCAGAAAAAAAGAATTTTCGCATGTCCCCTCTCTTCAGAGAGTCTTGTGGCTGCTGTCCTCTTCCTCAGACCTTTTTTATTATTTGGACTTAGACAGACGAGGACTGATGCAACTCCTCTGTAGTCAATGGGAACAACTCCAGTTGACTTCAGTCAGATTGGTTCAGGCCCTTAATTGCTCTGAATGTATTTCCATTCGAACAAGCAGCAGACGTTGGTGTTACCAGTGCAAAGAAGGGTGACATGAATCTATTTCCAAACAAAAGAGATTTACAGGCCAGTTGGAATTACAGCACATTTATTTTCTTTAAAGTTAATGAGCGGCATGATCCAATAATAATTGTATCTTATGCTTTTCATAAAGCTCTTAAGGCATTTCATAATCAATTAACAGCTCAAGCACGTCATCATTACAGAACATTTTGCAATAATCCATTAGGAATTAATGTAGAGTGAGCTTTCCATCATCACTAAACAAACCGCTACACAGCCAGGATCCATGCCAAGCAGACAGGCTTTGAATTTTCTAATGAAGATTATACATTCCCTGCAAGCGTATCGCCAGGACATTCTATTCGCCTCCTCCCCACCACCCGCAATTTTTTTTATGTTTAGCCATTTCTCTGTACTCTGGTGAGATTAATAAAATCCATTGTTTCTGTGCTGCATTACCTTTAATTCAGATATTTATGACAAGATGGATCACAGAAAATGCAATACCGAGTAGTTACACTCCTGGATTGAAAATCAGTCCCTAGAGTGACTTCATGTATTTCTGAAGTCTTTCTTAACAGCTCTGTGAGTAAGACTCCCAAGTAAACTTTTGCTGCCTTTTCTTGCTACTCCTCCTGTTTTTTTCCAGTTAATATTTCTGGACGTATCCCTACCTCCTCAGATCAAACACGGCAAAGAGGGAGAGAGCACCTATGCAGGTTTTGCCAAGCTGTTGTCAGACTTAGCAATTAATTGCCTGGCTCTCACAGGCATTTTAGGGCAGCAGTAGTGCAATCAGGCTCCTTATATTCCAGGGATAATGTGTGGATCTAAAATTCAAGCTTGCACCTAAACAGCTCCCTCGCCTGGCAATAAGCAGGCTATTCCCTCTCCACCTAAGGGATTTGAAGCTTTCCACACTCATCTGCCCAGCAACAGTTTATCCCTTCCTATCTGCAGCAACAATCTAATGGAAGCATCTTGCCCTGAGATCAGCAGCAGGAATGATTTACAAGGGAAAAAAGCTTCTTCTTCAAAGATGAAAACTCCTTCAGATGTCTGACATTGGGCCCCCACACTGACAGCATCACACAGGATGTAACTTTTAAGCCATTTAAGCGAGACATGTTTTTGTTTTACAAAGACAGCACACAGTCTATTATTAATCTTTTGCATGAGAGACATGGCAGTTTCCCCACTGTTATGCCAGACAATATGGTTTGATTGCTTCTGCCTCCTGTCAAGTCTCCAACTGGAAATGTGTAATATGAAATGAAGTGCAGCAAAACAGATAAGGATGTGCTGAGGTAGTTAAAACAATACTGGGGTAATTACGGATCGGTATCTGTACTAGAAACAAAATAAGCCCACTGTTTGGATGGTTTGATTAACACTCCAGGAGCGTAAGGCTACTGATGACACGTACTCTGCACAAAGTGGAAGAAGAAAAATAATCTTAAAATAAAAAAGTTTGACACTAAATGGTGCACACTGGGAATATTTAATTTTTTTAAAGGTTTTCAGGAAAGATTCTCCTCCAAGCAGAAACAGGAATAGAAAATGGTTCTTGCAGCAGCTATAGCAGCAAGCTGTATAGCAGCAAGTCTAGTGAGAGGCCACTCCGATCTTTTTGCAACCCAGTACCCGCATTGTTATTACGTGCTTAGACCTGTGGCAAACATAGTGATAACAAAGGAGACTGAATGCCTGTGGCAGAAAAAACTAGCAGCAACTGACCACATAAAACATGAGGAATTCCTCCTGTGCATGCCACATTTTTTTTAAACAAAGCCAGGAGCTCCTTCTTTCCCTGCACAAAAAAATGATGAGGGACTGCCTGGAAGAGCAGTGCTGAACCATGAATTGCTCTTATTAATGCTGTATCATGCACCTTCAAACAACAACCTGCTTTGCTCCACAAGGCACCAGAATCCAAGCAATGGCATGAAGTTTACTGCGAGGTATCTGATCCATATCCCGTTCTTCTGAGTCTCTTCTAGAGAGTATATATTGCCCTCAGAACCCTGTAGCCTTACAAGGATCAGTCCCTTCCTGTGTCCAGCTGCACGTCTCTGACTATCAAAGAGAGTCATTATTTCCCGAGTCTTTAATTCTATATTTACAAAGTAACGATCCTTCTTCTTTGGAGAAGAAATACAGTTTGTGCACAACTGTTACGTTACACCCATAGCTGTGCAGTGTATACAGTGTATGTGGGAAAAGAGGAAAGGACAGAAGCATAGATTCCCATTGGCTTCAGATGGGATTGATGACCAATAAAGGAAACAAAATCTCCTTCAAAAAGACTAAGGAAAAATTAATGAAACAATTCCCTCCAAAAGATATATTGCCTCTCTTTCTTTTCCCTCCTGCTAATCATGCCTTGTCTTGTTCGCGGTCATCATCTCTCTTTTCAATGAGGGAGATATTCATGCACTGTAGCCTCGCTCAAACTGAGAATATTCTTACTTTATTTCCCAAAGCGAATGTATCAATTGAACCAACTCATCAACTGGAAATTGCCAACCCCAGCTCTCTGTGTTGTCAGCTGAATGATGCACATTTCTGACAAGCTCGACAAAACAAGCCATTTCACAGTTGTGAGCTGCGGAGTGATTGAGCCGATGCAGATTTCCAGCAGCATGCTTTCCTAAAGAGCTACTGCTTCGCATTCCTCCCGTGACACAGCAAGCGTTAGGGATGCTCTACCCTCATGCCTTCTGCATGAAAAAAATACTGCAGTGATTATTTCTAAATAATGACTACACCAGAGGAAGGCATACTAATATCAGCAGTGGTCTTGTGGCTGGTGTATTGCTAGGAGGATGGTTAGATGATGTTCAAGGCCAAGCTCTGCTGGACTTGTAGGATGCTCCTGAGAAGTATTTCACCTAACAGCTCGCTGGAAAAGATCCGAGTTTGAATGTAGCCGAGGACACAAGTGCCCCAGTTGCCTCTTTTGCCTTAAAGGGTTTGAGCTTGTTTTCCTACGAAAGTGCCATAATGTCCCAGTTACAGAGCACTCTGAATGTCTCCCTTGGCCACCTTTGCTGACACTGTTCCACTCTGTGTAGAATAATTAATATTGACAGGGACCTGAGAGAGTATGGCTTGTAACTTAGTGATTGAGGCAGGCATCTGGACAGGGGATGAAGTTTCTTGTCTGTTCTCTGGGGAGTATACGAGTTTTAATTTACTGTGTGATTGAAAATTTAAGATGAATGCTAGGCAGGCAATGCACAATGAGACGGACTTAAATTTGGTCATTACACTACTCAGAGATGAACTGCTTCTTTACCACTTAGTTCTCCGATGTGGATCACAATTGGATTCTGGTGCCTTCTGAAGTGACTTCAAACTGTGATCAGTGCAACACTCCAGGGTGATCCACATTTTTGTAGGATCAAATGCAACCGCACAGGTGTTGTGCAGTGGAGTAACTTCCTCTAACTACAACTGAAGAAGAACCAGGCAGCTAATTGCTCCTTGGACGCACAGAGGATTGTTCAATCATTTAAATCAGCTCCCGTTTCATTGCTGGGCAACTATGTCAAGATATGGCAAGCTTCAGTAGGTCTCTAAGATGAAGTGAAACCTATTTCCAGTTGTTGGGGATTTTTTGTAATGATCTTGACACATAACACTTAGCAAAAAAGATTGATTCAATCTTCAGAAATTAGTAGAAAATTCCCACCAATTTCAGAGGGTCACAGAAATTACTCACTCCAAACCAGCAGTCTTCACTGTTATGAATCAGTGATAAACTAGACCGGTCATGCTTTTTAATCTCAATAATTCTTTTTTGAAAGCGCCATTTCTACAGAATCAGGAGGTTTATGTGAAACTATCAATTTCAAAACAATTTCTATTAGGAAATACTGAAAATCTTATTCTTTCAATATTCCCCAAATGAGAAATGTTTAACTTCAATACTGTTCACCATTTAGCCATGAAGCTCATATAAAAGAAATTTAAATTGAAATAAAATGCTTGGAACAGATTAAGGTAAACCATAGGAACTCATTTAAAATTAATTTATTTTTATATGACAATTTAACAGAGACAATTCTCATCCCACTGATCTCCCTGCACCTCAAAAAAAGGAGAAGCTTTTGTCCCACTTGGAATAAGGAAAACTTCTGTCCTGTTGCACATAAGAGCTTATTTCAAGATTTTCAGAGACTGAAAAAAAATATTTCCCAGCCAACTCTACCAAATAGACTACTGTGTCTCAGAGCTGTAAATACAGTTTGCAGACCTTGCATCTGTTTTTTGTTTACAGTGATGGTAACCTACCTGTATAGGTAAGTCAGGTTTTCCATGACAACAGTGTGTATTTCTACATATCTAGCTAGTGATGGTTCTTGAAAACGCAAGAATAAGAGCATATCGAAAGAGAACCTTATGGACAAACCAGCAAGAATCTAAAGAGGCAGAATTAGGTAACGCATAGAGTAGCTGAGCTTGTTCAAGTAGGTAATTGTATTAGTATTGACTCAGTGTAACCATCTCTCTCTCATAAACGAATGCTTTGCATGACTGGTTTTCTGTGAGTATAAATGCATTGGATTTTTTCTTGTTATTGAATTTTATAGAGGAAAAAAACCAACTACAGAGATGGAGGTGAAGAGAACTAATCCCTAATATTTTATATGAGAGGAAGTATGAAACACACATAGCAGTGAATCCAAATGCAACTCGAGATTATTTGAACTGCTAGGGCGCATAATCACGCTTATCTGGAAAGCGCTGGAAAAGGCTCTGAAACCAGAACTCCAAATCTGAAGCCATCAGGAGCTATTTCAGATGCCCCCACCCTTGACTGTGAGCTTCCATGTGGGTCCTGTTTCGAAACAGAATTTCATGCCTGCTTCACCTTTGTGAGATTGCTCCTGTAGCCCCTGTTCATGCTGAGTAGCACCTGCTCATGCAAGTCATTAGACTGAAGGAGAAGGGGGTAAGAGTATCTCCATCCTTCACTTCTCACAGCACTGCAAAAAAAGTGCAATATGTTTCTTTGCATTATAAATATAAAACCTTGGGGAGAGAAAAGAAAGGTTATGAACTTGGTGTCTGGGATCCACAGGACTGAATTGATAAGAATGTCCACAGATATAATATTAGATATTATACCCACAGATACAATGTGGAGAAAGACTTTGGAATTGAGCCCAGAAAGAACTGCTGATACAAGACAGAGTTTCTTTATGCTTCTCCCAAAATCTCAAAATCTGATATTAATAAATAAAAAGGTTTTTAGGCTGGAATTAAACTTGCATTGTTTTATGAGGGACAGGTCTTTACTGCCCAGTTCAATTTACATGACAGTATAACCCTCAGCCTCTGCCCAAGCTTTCAAGAAATGTGGTAGTTGGGAAGATCTTGACGGTCAAGTTACACACTTCTTTTCAGCAGCAGGTAAACAGGAACCAAACATTCTCTTTTTGTCATGTTATATATGAAAATGCCTTATAGCAACACCATTAGTGCTACTGCTGGAACCAGCCGATCTACAGCCAGAATGTACTCCACTCCTGCACCCGACTGTAAGCATAATTCCCTGACCCCTCCCTTGTGACACAAACACACAGGTCCACCTTACGGTCCAAGCCTGACTGATCTCCCTTCCCAGGCCCAAAGCTGGCTTGTGAACCAGGCAGCCCAGCGGCCAGCCTGAAATTGTCACCCACCCCAGCCACCAGTCTCACTGTGGATGGTTTTGGGGGAGGAAAAGCTAACTAAAAGTACATCTGCCCAGTTCTGCCCAGGCAAGTGAAGGGGCAAGGAAGAGAAAAATTACTAATCACTTCAGGAAATCATCTGAAGCCCTGAGAGATGAGATTTAATTACAGACATTGGGCCTAATACAGAACTACAAGTACTATGAGCAAAGCAAGGCCTATGGACACAATTCTGCTTACCATGCCATAACCCACGAAGAAAGCAAAAGCCTCACAGGTTCATGGCGCTTGAGACTGAAAGGAACTGCAATGTCTCCAGCCTATAACCTCAGCACATGGGCTGTAAATTTCTTCCAGATGATTAATGCCTATTTTGTAAAATAGATTAACTCCTACTTTAAAAAAAAAAGAAGGTATAATGATCCGCCGCTTCCTTGTTAAGGCTGTTTAATTATTCTCACAGATTGCATTTTATTTCAAGGTTGAATCCCACTCTGACTTAAAGATTTGGATTTTGCAATGTCATCAAATGTGAAGGTCCGTCACAAAGAATTATAGTGACATCTATGTCAAAAAAGCACAGGACACATCTCTGGGCTAAACATGCTAAGCACAAAGCTGAATAATACTGCTGTGTGACTTTTCAGTGTTATCTGGGGATAGCTACACTCCCTTTAATTATATTATTTTGCTTCCCCAGCCACTGTAAGGTGATCATCAGGGAAGCAGGAGGAAGCAGAAGGCTCTGTTATGTGCCAGAAAGAATAAAGGACACGCTGTAAACATTATCTGTGTGCCAAAGGCTGCTGGATCTTTCAACAGATCATTGAGCAGTCAACAGCTCTGGTCAGGAATTAGGCCGATGATTGTTTAGAGAAAAGTCTGCAACTGAATCAGCCATTTGGATATCTGGCTGCTACCATTTAGGAAAAATATAAAAGAGTTCACAGAATTAGTATGTTTATATACATAAGGGAAGCAAATTATCTGCTGAAAGTCATGAAACTGCACATTAACTTTTAAAACTAAAAGCTTTTTACACTTAAGTGTCTCCAAAACATTTTGTCCTCTAACACTGAGAATAACATCAACAGCAACAGAAGAAGCTGATGGCTGGTGTGAGAATCTTAAAGCGAGTGACAGTAGGTGTTTGCCAGTTAAGTATATTTTTATGTCAAGAAGGAAAAATAGAAAATGTCAAACTATACCCAAAAGTAACTACAAATGTGTAAGCTAATAGAATTAATTTGGACTTGATTCTTTAAAAGTTTCAGCTCTTCCTGTAAATAGTCAACTTCCTTCAATTCCTCAAAGATCAATAGGAGTTGAAAGCATTTAGTAACTTGCAGGAAGTTGCTCAGCACTACACCACAGTGTTTATAGTGCAGATTTTGAAAGGCTGGCTGGTATGACAAGTTCTTCAGAGACGAAGACATCTTGAAGCAAAGCAAATCTTTTCTCAAGTGTGTGTCTTCAGGGATTCACCATAAGTCACATAACTTAATACATTTATGATGACTGAACGTGAAAATGTTATAAGTAGACACCAACTTTCAAAATGGTTGTGATTTAGAGAGCTGCAGGTGTTGCTTTTGTAAATTTCATGTAGTTCAGTGCCAAAAGAGGAGACAGCGTGAAAAATTATAAGCAGATCTACTGAAGCATTTGTATCGATAGTCTGTAATGAAGAAAGCTTTGTCAACGTCCGTGACTTATCGTTCCACTTCTGTAAAACATGGTGCAGATGTAACTGTCTAATCTGACTTTTAGTCACAATATTTAGCTACGTGAAAGATAAAGTATAATGTAACACTACACATTTCTCCTCTTTCAGCCTTTCTCAGCTTTAGAACTGTGAGCCTTTGAAAGCAGATGACATACTCAATTATTATCAAGTAAATTTTTTATCTGTCATTTGATCACTTGTGACAGCGAATGAAATGTAAAAAGACTAAAGGTGTACTACAGAATTAGCCTGCAAAATATAATAGTTATTGTAGTGTATCCAACATACAAAATGTAAATTATCTGTCAGAAGAATAATATTTTTATGCTTTTCAGATAAGATCAGCCAAAGTTCTGGCAACATCACGTTTCTATAATATCTTTCAGAATGTTACACATCATGTCCTGCTGAAAAAGGAATTCTGTAAACTGGAGTTCTAGGGAAAAAGGATAGTGTCTTAGTGTGCTTTAGTCTTAGCTTCAAATGTTCATAGAACAGAATTTCTTCTTTTTCAAATCAATATAATTTCACTGACTTCAGTGGAGTTATGTCAAATTAATAGCAGCAGAGCAACCCAGTCCCTTGTTTTCTATCACAACTGAGATTTTCTTCTAAAGGTTATTTTAGGCTCTACGCTGAGCAAGCCGTTGTGATTGTGAAACTTACCCAGAGTACGGAAAAAAAAGAGTTCTGCAAGACAGTCACAGTGCAATCCGCTCCTTTTCCCTTGTCAATATGGACCGGCTTTCTGTTTGAAGAACTTATCCCATCGTTTGTAAAGCTGTGCTTGTAAAGAAAGCACTGTGATAACTTCCTCTGGCTTTCTGTATAATGTAGAGATCATCACAATTTCTGGGCTCAATTCTTGTGTGAATGACAGCAATTTTTATGGAAAGCACCCTGTCTCCATTGAGACATTACCAGTACTGGCACTTTTCAAGTCATACTGGATGCATACTACTCTCTCTGTTTATTTGCCTGCATGTTTTTAATCTTAGTCATTCTTAGTGTGAACATGTTGAGCTTTAACTTTTATCTGGGAGCCTGAAGAGTCTGTTCCTGAAATCTTGTTCCCCACATAGGTACTTCCAGTTCACAGCTGATTCGCTCCTTAAAGCATCTCTTTGATACACTTGTTCTACCACAGTCAGACTGAGCTCCAGGGATCTCCTCTCCAGAAGAGAAAGGTACTTACAGCCTCTGGGACAGTTCAGCGGGTGACACCTACCATGAAGTCATCTCTGAGAAGACAGATTCAGAGCCAGGTGGATTTCTCATTTTCCAGAGGCTACCAAACTACTTTCAGACAGTAATAACTAATGGTCACTTGTGTTCTGAGGTAGCTGCTGAGCTAGAAAAGAAGGCATTCACCTCAGGTACCACTGTTAGCAGGACAAAGAATTTCTGGGCCTTATAGTTCAGTACTGAAATTACTCGGGGTTTGACTTCACTGGCAAGTCTCATAAGATGGAATTCATCTCACCCCGCTTTAAATGTCTAAATCTGATCTACTTCTTACGTACTTTTTATAGTCAGTAAAAGATAAAGACGCACTTCCATGTCACATCCCTTGCATCCAAAACTGGGCAGATGAACATCATATAGCTTGAGTGTTTCAGGTAACTGTACGGGAGATCTCCATGTTAAATCTCTCTATTTAACATACGAGAAAGAAGACTGTGATGATGCGATTCAGGGGAGGACCCACAGGAGCATGGTATGAAGGGAGAATAAGGAAAACAAGAGTCCAGAGGGAATCTGAAGAAAGTGTGGAACCAAAAAGAAATGAAAGAAAGGCAAAGGAGTTCTTGAGAGGTAGAGACACCAGCAAAACCCAGGGGTGGAACTGCACAGAGATGGGCAGGATTTGCTGTACGAGTGCTGTGGCCCCGGTGCCCTTTGGAGAAAAGGAAGTCCAGAACTCCTGGAGGCTGTGAAAATCGCAAATCCAAAGAGCCTTGGCAAGCAACGTTTGTTTCTTACAATCAGGAAATGGTTTTCCAGTTGGGAAAGAGATTGTCTGGAAGGTTTTGCCACTCTAAGTTCTCAGAGAATACTTATATGCGCCCGTACAATGACGTTTTGTATTTGAACTTGTAACTACCACCACAGTTGCTGCACTTCACTTACTGTTTATGTGTGATTTTTTTCTCTCTTTCTCTGTACAGGCACATATGTAAAAACATGTGTATTGAAACACTAAGCCTCTACTGTCACAGATGTAGGTTACAACAAAAGGAAAAAATACTGAATTTGGTAATAGCATTTCCCGTTCTTTTCTACATAAAAAAAATCTATAAATTCTGAGCAGGTTTAAGGGGAGATTACTGCACACTGATGGCTCAACCTGAAAAGTCATTTTTTCTAGATTAAAAATAAAATAATAAAGATTATAATATAATCCTGGCAGCAGAATTTTACATCTACATCCCAGGTTTATTGTTTACATCTGTATCTAAAGGACATGCAGGTTTATTAAAGAACAGTGCAATGTCTTAAAATGTGAACTGAACCTTTTACTGAGCTGTACTGCAGACTCCACTGCAATCAATACTCCAAACAGCCCTATTTTTCTTGGACAAAACCCATACATATATCTGACATTTGAGGAAGCCAAGTGAATAAATCAATAGCTAAACAAAAATGCACTTAATCATATCTATTCTGGACAGATGCAGATTGGAAAATCCTATATAGTCCAGGTATTGCCTTCTGCTTAAAGCTTCGAAATAAATAAATCTGTGTTTCCTAAATGGCAATGTCCTGTTGCTGGCGCGTTGCTGAAGGTAGAGTGATTACAGTGGCAATTAACTGTGTGCCAGCCGGCGTCAGACAGATCTATGGCTCAAACTCAAGTTCAGGTGCAGTCTGTTGTTAGAGTACTTTTGCATAAACGCATAACTTGATAACCAACAAATGAGGTACTTTGTATGTGTACCAGCTTTACTGGAATATGTAGCAAAGTTTCACACATTCACCTTAACCTTACAGGGCTTCATTTTCTTACCTGGAGTCAGCCCAAGGAGGAATTTAACATATACACATACTTTGTTTTCCCTTAATGGTTTTAAGCGGTGACTATTACCGGGCATTTCTCCCGGCCTTGCAGGTGACTATTAACCATACATAACAGCCCTACTAAATGAGTACAGATAGCTCCAGTGCCAAAAATTTCTATGTTCAAAGGCATGTTTGTGCACAGAACGGCTCCTAGGCTTAAAGATGCCCCTTTACTTGACATAACTTCATAAAGCCCTTTGAGATAACCACAGTGCGAGGGATGTTTTAGAAAAACACAATTTTGTTTCTTCTCTGCTTTAGCCCTGAGCGGTTCAGCATTACTTGAACATCAGCAACAGCACTTCTTTACAACTTCAAAGTCAGATTCCAACCTCAAATTGGCAGTGCACCTTGAGATTAAAAATCTGCCTGGCTCTGGGAGAAATGGACGTTTTCAGCAGAAAGAAGAGCAACAACATGACAGTCTAATATCACTCAATTAGGAGGTATAGTAAGGTTACACTAAGGTGCCCGACATGAACGCTTTTACAGGAAACACTTTAAGGCATGAGGAAAAGGACGACACCATTAAGACTGGGAAGAGTTTTGTAGCTGTTATTAACCTGGAAGAAGTGTGAGATTCCTCCCAACTGACCTTTTCAGCCAAAACCTCTGTGTCAGGCGCTCTGCAACCATGAAGCCCAGGTAATGTCTTTTATTTTCAAAATGCGTAATCCTGAAAAGAAGAAAACGCAAATAGATGTCTGAGGTCTTTTATTTTCTACCAGTTACAGCTACTGTCTGTTTAGGAACATGGCGAGAGATCTCTTCTCCTTAGTGAGAAAGAGGAGTATCTCTGTGATGGAGCCAGACTAAACTGTGGAAACTGGGAAGCAGCTACTGGTGTTTTGGGGCAACAGAGATAACAGCAGTTCAGGCTGGGTGCAACAAGATGCAAATTTGGACTGCCTGCTGTCCCCAGTCAGCCCCTGTTCCTGGAGGATGTAGAGACTGCCCTCCATTTATATTTTAAGCCCATTATCGCAGAGTTTGATCAACTCAACAAGCACTTCCATCCTGCTGATACCCAAGAAAGCAGCCGGTGTTGCGATTTCACCTGTTTCGGGATTCTCCTTTTTAATTCACCGGTAAAGGCAACACCGCATGACTTGGAGTGATGTCTCCCCCGCGGCACCACACGAGGCCGCACCTGAACGGCCCAGGATTCCCGCCCTCGCCTCCCTGATCCCCTGCCGCGCGCCCGTCCCACACAGCCAGCGGTGCGACACCCGAAGCGGGAGGGGGGTCGGGTGTGACTCGTCCAACTTCACAGCCACCCGGGGAGTCCCTTCAGGTGTGTACTGCTCGCCCCCCGGCGGGTCGCCGGCTCCCGGCCGCCGCAGAAGGCTTTGAGGGGCAGCGGCGACTCCCCGCGCCTCGTCCCTCAGCTTCCCGCCCCGGCGGCCGGGCACCCCTCAGCGCCCCGCGCCTCGTCCCTCAGCTTCCCGCCCCGGCGGCCAGGCTCCCCTCAGCGCCCCACACCGCCACAGGAGCACGGCGAGCTGCCTCCCCTCAGCGGCGACAGCTAAGCTGCGGCCGAGGCGGACCGGGGCGAGGCTCGGGGGCAGTGGGTCCCTCGGCGTGCGGCAGAGGGCGCCCCGCGTTCCGCCAGAGTGGGGCCGGGAGGAGCCTCCGGCGCGGCGCGGCTCGGCTCGGCTCTGCTGGGGAGGGAGGGAGAGAGGGAGGGAGCTGCCACGTCCTCTGCGCCGAGCGGCGGGGGAAGCCAGCCCGCGCCTCAGCCCCACGTGTGGCGGAGCGGGGAAGTTGCCGGCGGCCGGCTCGGACGCTGCCCGTCCCTTCCCGTCCCTCGGGTGAGCGCAACTCCAAGTAAGGGCGCGCAGCGGCCCGCTGCCGCCCGCCGTCCCGGGGGAGGCCGGCGGGGCGGTGGGTGCCGGCGGCAGAGGCTTGCTGGGGGCGTTGGGAAGGGGGCGGCGGGGAGCGCTGAGGGGACGCGGGTCGAGCCCGTGGTGTCCCCGGGGGGAGCCGCGGGGCAGCGGGCTCGGCTCCCGGGCGGGCCAACTTCCTGCGGACTTCGGCTCCGAGCGCTCCTTCCCGGGGCGGCGGGAGCGGCCCGGCGGCCGGGGCGCCGCGGTTAAAACCGGAAAGTTTTAAAAGCAGAGCTGGGTGCCGTGGCGGAGAGCCGAGAGGCGAGCGTGGCTCGGCGGCGGGGCGGACGGGCGGGCGAGAGCCGGCGCCTCAGCGAGTGTGGCGGCGGCGGGCGGCCCGGGGCGCCCTCCCGGCGTTTCTCGGCGGGGCAGCCCGGCTGGCATCGAGCCCTGAAACGAAACCGCCTCGGGTAGAGACCCCGCCGCGGGGGAGGCCTGGGGGCGGCGGTGCCGGTGCCGGCGCCGGCGCTGCGGGCGGGGAGCTCAGGTGTGCCGGTGGCTGAGCGGAGCGGGAGGCGCGGCGCCGGGCCACGCCGCCGGGCTTGAATCTCAGCCCCGAGAAGCCCTGCTGAGAGATTAGTGCGGAAAACAACTCTTAAAAAAACTCGCAGAAGACTTTCGGGGTTCGTGGGGTTATTTTACCTTTTTTTTTTTTTCCTTCTTAATTTCGGTTACCCAGTCGCGAGTACAGTTGTGCTGAGAAACGACCGAGACCTGTGTTTAAGCAGCCTATTGAAAAGAAAATCGCAGGAAAGCATTAAAAGGTGACCCAGGGAAAAAAATCAAGATAATCCGTTCTGAATGTAAAAATGTGGCTTTTGTCGTCGTCCCCCCCGCCTTTTTTTTTTTTTTTTTTTTTTTTAAGCACCTGCCTTCATTTGTGCATGTTTTGTCCCTGAGATGTGCTGATGTGTGTTCGGTTCATAGCTTTTTGGTTCTCCTTACTGTTGGTTACCTAAAAAAAAAAAGTTATTAATTTATTTTCTGTTCTGCTTCTAAACCAGTTGTGCTTCAAAGCTTCTTTTAAAGCAGTAGAGAAAATAAATGTTCTTGTGTCACAGAGGTTTCCATTCTGGGGTCCCGATTCTGCCTGAAATTTGTCTGAGTTTTTTTTATTGGTCTTTGTGGTACCACCCTGCACTGGTACCTCCTGGGGTTTCTGTGTTTCTCAATTTTGAAAATGTGATTGTCAGTTATTTTTAGCTTTGTTAAAAATTTCCTCCTTTAGAAGAACCAGAAGTCTTGTAGGAATTCCCTGATGCCCTGTTAAAAAAAAAGTGAAATGAGTTTTTCATTAGTACATTTTTAATAACTTTTTTGCTCTCTCTCTTACTCTTCTCTGCCTTTTAGTGGCCTATTTATAACATACAGACCTTTTAGACTAAAGTTAAGAAGAAAGATGATTTTGGACAGTTCTCAACCTTTGTAGGTAGAAATTTCACTGATCTTTGTCCAGTAAATGAACTGTTCCTTGTCACAGCAATTTTAGCTGCTGCTTTCCCTCATGCTTTGTGAGAAAGATAGAAGGGACAACAGGAATTTTGGGTGCAGCTGTCAAATATCCCTTTCTTATGTGGGAAACTACGAACTACCCGTTTCTGTAGTGCTTTTTCCAGCGTGGACTTGCACAGGTCTCTTATTCTGCTCCTTGACTGGGTTTTGGCAGAGTTGTTGACCACAAATGCAGGGTGATACAGAAGAGCACGGACAGCTCTGGCAGACATACCAAGATAAAGACAAGCCATTTACATCTCCAGATGCTGCCAGAGTGGATGTCGGAAAGCCCTCCTAGGGAGTCCTTAGCACGCATAACACCCTTTTGGGACATCACTGGTGTTCACAGACCCATGGGACTGCTTTGTGTGAGACATAAGGTACTTAGCAGTGGCCACATGCCCACACCTCCTCTCTGTGGAATGCCAGCTGAGCTTTGAAGCTACCCCAGAGCATCAGACCTGTGTGGAAATTGCCCTGTGTGAGGTGACAACCCTCAGTCACACTCCCTAGCTGACTGCTGGTTCATTGCTGCTTGTCTGGAGGTGTGTACTTATCTGTGAGAGAGTGGGCTGTTCCCTTGCGGGTCGCTGCTATACCCATATGCTAGCAAAATAATCTCGATTTTATTTTTTTAAAAATCTAATTGTGTTTTTCCATGCATTAGACAGTGAAATGCTTTTGTACATGTGTAAGATACACATGCTGATTAGGTGATATGAACTGGCTTATGGAGACACTAGATAGACCATACACTAAATCTTTTGGCCATGGCAGTTAATGTGTAATGTAATGCAGTTTCCTTGTTAGTTTTTGTTACAATTTTTCCTTCTCCATCATCTTTCTCCCTTGCCTGTTGCTTTGAAGCCCAGCAAGGCTTGTCCCAATGGTGTGTGCACTACCAAGAAGTGGTGTAGAGAGGCTGAAAGAATTTCTTCATGAAGAGTCACAGGAGACCTGCCCTGATTCAGCAGGTAGCACTGCTGTCATGGGACTGTGCTCAGAGAGAGATACATTGATCCTTTACAGTGGCATCGGGGTTTAGGGGAACTGAGCACCAATTCTGGCTGCTGAATTGGGCTGGGTTTTGCTTTTACTGTTACAGCGGTGCCCCAGCTACTCCCAAAGCTGTCTGAGCCCTTCAAGGATGGATCTGGCATCTCATGATTCAACTACTTTGGTCCAGGTACTCCAGAATAAAATGATCTCTTTCTCCATACTAGTCTCTCCATCATGCACTGCAAGAAGTATCTGTGGGTGGATCGATGTCCATGATGTCCAATAGCAATTTCTGTTGCATGCCAGTATGGATGTCTCTGATTTTTGACTGATTATAGAAACCCTGTCCTGCAAAGAGATCTTGGCTATTGTCTTCTCTGGAGATCCCCTAAGGTTGATTGCTGTACAGGGCCGCCAGAGCAATGGCAGGGCTGCTCTGTAACACCGCAAGTTCTGTGACTAGGTGGCATTTTTTTCACAAGGTAAGGGATCCTGAGAGGTCTCCGTTATTGTGCTGTTCTGTGTTGCTCCTGTTTTGGTTTGGGTTGTGGGGTTTTTTTGTTTGTTTGTTTTTGTTTTAATTGTTGCAGTATCAGCTTTCCAGTAAATTCTAGGTAAAGCTGAGAAGTTACCTTCCTTTCTGCCCGTTACAGGAAAGAGTTATGTTGACAGATGTGGGCTTTGTGAGGGTTTGCTGAGCTCTTAATCCTATTTGTGGCTAATAGGCCATGCTAATGTGGAAGGGCATCTCTTTCAGTGTATAAAGGTCTTAACTGCTTGCTACCTTAGGGAAATGTGCTGCTATAATGCTGTAATTGTCTTAGTAGTGGTAGGCCATGAGGTTGTGGATGTAAGACTCTGTAACAGTGCAGGCCGCCTCCCTGCACTGTTTTTTTTGAGAGAGATTTTTACTTGTTAAGACAAACCCTAAAATAATTGCTGTAGGCAATAGAGGAAGCGGTCTTTGTATGTTGAATGTGGCAAACAGCCAGCAATCAGATACTTGTGAGCCCTTTAGGCACACATGTGTCTTGAGGGGATGAGAATATGTGATAATATTCTTTTTGTTGTCTTTTGCCCTACCACTAGTTTAGTTTCAGGGTTTTCCTTTGTCGTCTTCATCCTGCTTCGTTTGATTTCTTATATGCCATTTCTAGTTGCAAAGAAGTTAGACGCTTCTCTCTTTAAAATGTGAGCTCTGTGCTTTTAGATGTCACTGTGACTAGAAGTTTGTGACCACTTTTGTTGTTGGAAGTCTTGTAGAACTTCTTGAAGCTTAGGGCATGCCCCAATTGAATTATTCTGCATTAAAGTTCTGAAAGTATAAGCAGCATTTTAAGTATATTTGCAACTTGCCAGAGACTTTTCTGTCTAGTCCATCAGTACACTGGTCAAAGCCTAATCTAAATAAATAGTGTGCAGTGATAGGACTTGCCCTTGCAGTTTTGTGTGAGTGTAGAAGACATCACTTTCCACCCCGTAAAATTAATGTGTGCTATTTATTTATTAAAGGTGGGGGCTACATTCTTGGGATCGGAGGAGTTGTGTTGTGTAATTTACTGTTGAGATTCTTGGGGGCTGAAAAGCTTCTGAGCAAAGTCATTGCTTGCCTTCCTGTTTGCTAATACGCAATATGAAAGGCATATGCAAGATAGGGACCTTTGTTCCATGTTCACCAAGTGTTTGGTGGAGGATGTTGATAAAACCAGAAACTGGAGCTGCATTTGTAGATGGAAGATGGAGAGTAAGTGATTTGTGGCACTGACTTGCAGTGTGCGAGACACTTGATTTTTAGGTTTCTCTTGAGCAGAGGTTGCTAACCGTGCCAAAATACTTGTATTCTCCCATTTGTATCAAGTACTATCTGTAACAGCTGCAAGGGAAGGCTTCTATGAGAATAATGTATTCTCTCTCTGATAGGCTTATAAAAATTAGATACAGTAATAGGGAGACTCAGTGAATCTGTCAGTCTTGAGGAATTCTGTTTTTTTTTTTTTTCTTTTAAACAGGTGGTAACAATAGTGCTGGGCTTTTCTCAGTCCTTTGCAGGTGCCTCTGGACTTTTTGAGGTTAAGGGACTTAGAAGAGGAGTCTGAGTACATGCAGAGTGGGTGGGTTCTGGCCCGCTCAGGTAGGTATTGACCTTCTGCTTTAGGGCAACGTGAACTTCTGACTAGTGCCTTAAGCCTTAGTGCCAGCTAGCCTCTTATCTGCTCCCTTTGATGATCTTTATTTTATCTTGTTTGGATTGCACATGTTTTCCATTAGACTTTTTCTAATCATCCTTTTCTTTGCGCTACAGTTATCTGTATTTTTCCTTCCTTCTTACCCCCAGCTGTTGTCAGTTTGTCTGGGTTTTTTTTAATTGCATCGTTAGATTTTTCTCCTTCTCTGCACCCCCCCATGTTGTTTACATTTGTTCTTCCTTTATTCATCATCTTATATTTTTCCCCTTTTAAGTCTTATCCTTAGAGGAACCAGTTTTAGTCTTGGAGACCAGCCCTTTCTTATTGATTGCCAGCTGCTTTTATTGAAACTAATTTGCATTCTCTGCTCTTATTGTGCTAGACAGAGGACTAGTGATTTTGAGTAAAGCTCTTTCCCCAAAGGCTTTGCTCAGAAATTGTCTCTGTATTTCACAAAAAGAGTGGAAAATAAAGAGCAGCATCAGTGGAAAAGCTGCTTCTGCCTAAACCAATGTGTTTGTGTCTTTGTCACATGAAGAGTAGAAATGTGGCCTGCCCTGCTGCAGGCAGAAATGACTTCTCCAGGCTGAAATGAGCTGGTGGGGTGAGGGGAATGCAGAATGCTGTGGCCTTTTATTTACTTACATGGGCACCCCTAGACTCTGGCAGTAACAAATCCAATCCATTTTGATTGGGACAGTGTATTGCCTTGGTACTTTTGTTTACAAGCACTTATGTAGCTGTGACTTTTTTTTTTTTTTTTTTTGGCCATAGGCAGCTCTAAAAAAATTTATTGAGAGTAAAGATATATTGTGGTTAAAGAGTTGAAGAGCAGTGGCTGTGTGATGGTAAACTTGGAAAAAGAATTTAAATTGGATCAGGTGGCTGGAGGGAGTTTAATGCTCAAAGTACTGTCTGCTTTCAGGTGGGCCATTTGATAAGGGTCTTTAATAAGGCTCCTTGAGCCTTATTAATTGCTAAATGTAAAAACCTGGTGTTCAGGGCATGTTTATTTTGGGCTTTGTATCACGCTAGAGGTATGGATAATCATGATTTGAATGTATCAAACCTCAGGGTGTATATCCGTCTCCATCTCAGACTGCTTTCTGTTTATAAATTGGCCTCACTGCTTTTTCACCCAGTGTCAGTTTGCTTTTCTTTGACACCTTGGCTTTGTATGTTTGGAAAGGAGCTCTCTGACCGTGGTACAGTCCTTAGTATCAGGTCTGGAGAGGAGGTGTGCTGTATGAATCTGTTATTAAAACTCACCGAAGTGCTTTGCTTCTGAAATGTTTGTTCCTAGCATGGCTGCTTACTGGTAGTTAGATGTCAGTAGCATCTTACACTTTATATAGCATAGTTGCGTCATGAACGATCTTGTGCTTGACTTTGACACCCAGCTAGAAGGATAACAAAAATAAGGAATTGTTCAGGTGAAGCTGCAGAATGTTATAAAAGTTATAACTTATATTATAAAGTGGACCCTCAAACATAGCTTAGGTACATGGCTGTCACAGTATAAATAAGGTTCAAGATCCCAGAGCCTTTTATTAGACCTTACTGGTACCAGTATAAAATATGTCTCTGAGCCTGCAGCCATGGCACAAAAAGGCTCAGGGAATTCACCTGTAGTTCTTTTTGCAAACTTAGGTCTGCTTAGAAACCGATTCAGTTACTGTGCTGGGTCTCGCCATCAACCCGCCATCACAGTACTGCCTACTTTGGGTGGAAAAGCATACAGTTAAACTCTAGCACACTTTAGGACAGAAACTGAAGGACAAATATCTGTCTTAAATGGCTTGAGGGGTGGTGATGCTGCATAGCATCAGAAGATCTCGGGTTTACTGACTTGATACTGCTTAAAGGAGTGGCTTGTAGTTATTGTAATCTATGAAGTAAGTTTGAAGGTTTGGAGACTTGGAGTTACTTGTGGTGAAGGACTTGAACATGGAGGAGAGGGGTGCGTGTCAACTTCTTGCCTAAACATTTGGGTTTGATACCACTGTTCAGAAGTCTTGATGCTGATTCTTGCTGCTGAATTGAGATTATTTCAGTCTGCAGAGCAAGCTTTAGCCAGTTTCCCTCCATTGTTTAAATCTTTCCCACAGTGGTAAGAGAAATATTTAACAGGATAGGAAACAGTGTCTGTGAAAGTAAGATTTGCTCTGAAATCTGATTGAACTGCTTCTTTTACATTTTTGAAAGTTGAAGCTGACTTCTTTCTGTTGCTAATTTGTTTAATGTTAGCTCATTGTACAGTAATCTTCAACAAGCACCTTTTGCTTTTTTTAAAGTGACATTCTAAATTGGGGAGGAGAAACGGAAATATTTGTATACAGTCATTTTATTGTTTTTTCCAGGTCTTCCAGCTATAGCACCGCCTTCCTGAGTGGGAGAAAGTGAGACCTTTCTGTTCTGTGTCCAAGCAGAACAAAATGCAGAAGGCGACAGTAGGAGTGAGAATCCATTTGACACTTCAAATCCTTGCTGCTGTTAATAACAGGATGTGTTATTACTACTGAACATGATGATTTTTTTAAAGAAGAAAGTTATTAAATTTAGTGTGTGCTTAAGGGGGAGCAAGAAACACCCAAAGAAACCTATAGGAATAAATCTTCAGGGCAAGTTCAGTAACAAGCGGAAATACTCGATTTGATTTGTATGTCTTAACATTGATCTTCTGGACTAATTCTGCCCCTCCTAATACCGATGGGGTAGCTACACAACGCCTTGCAGGCTGACCTACACCTCTCTGCCCGCACTCTCAAATAATTAGACAGGAGTTGGATCTTCCCTGTAAGCCTTCTAGCTTTGGTATTTCAGTGCTGTGCTCAATTTAAAATGCAGTGCTGAGAGACTGGCCTTTTTTAGCTTAGACACAGCACCAGTCTAACCGATCACTGCACTACTTTGAACTGGAGCTGTTTGCATCTGCTCTTCTCTGGAGAGGAGTGAGGAAGATTGAGCCTGTCTGTGGTGTACCACTCCATCATGCCCCATGACTGGTTCTGGTAAATCAGAGCGGTTGACAGCTGGCTTAGCTTTTTTTTTTCATTTTCCTTTCTTCATTCTCTGTACATGCTCCTGAGATGCCCAGATGCCAGTGGGAGGTTAGTCTCAGCTGTCCTTTGTGACTTTCAAAAACTTCGGGGTTTTGTGTTGTTTTTTTTTTTTTCGGTTGGTTGGTTTGGTTTGGAGTTTTGGGTGGTTTTTGGAAGAAGGTACTGTGCACTTTGTGCTTAAATTTTTAATATTGATGTGTTTTCTTGGCAAAAAGATTGGTTTTCCAATGCCTCTCGCGACAGTAAAAAGAATCCACTAGCCCCTAAAGCTTTTCTACTTAATGCACTTCCTTGACCTTTTCAACCGCTTCGTGCTTTTGCAAGGATATAGACCTGGATATTTTACATATCCCATGTTGCTGAACTAAATGACAGTTTTGAGAGGTACGAGCTTTGATGATAAATGTGTATTTTTTCCCTGTATAACTTTGTCTTTACGCTCTGTGCTGGGCACTCCTGAAGGAGAAATTCACTGTGAAGAGAGGTCTTCTGACGGTTTTGGCCTTAGCACCCCTTAGAAGCACGGGAGAGGAAGAATTAAAGGAAAGAGCTGCAGTGTGCAGAATCTGAAGAATTAACATCAGTCTCTTTTTCATATAATGTAAGGGAAGAGGTAACTGGAGGAAGAAATCATTCCCGTGGTACTAGCTGAGAAGGACAGACGGTATTTGAGAGCCAGATAAGGCCCCGCCAGCAGCAGAAGTGTATTACACTGCAGAAGCTTTCTGGGCTGTGATCAGCGTTCTAAAATACAGTTTCAGAAACAGTCAACAAAATATGTTTTCTAGGGGTTTAAAAAACTTCCAGTTAGTGTTTCCTATTCATCTGCAAGCTTCAAATGTGTTTGTTAATCCCCATATAATGCAATTCAAAAGTATTTTTAAGCTTAACCTTATTTTAATTAGAGAGAGGCATCATGGCAGGATATTCCACATTGCATGTTTGCTGAACAACATACACCATCTGGATGAATGACTGAAAACTTTGCTATATGGCTTGGTTTTGCTGCTGTCATTTGTGCTGAGCTTTAGTTGTGGCTGGGTTTTTTGTGAAGTGAACTGGTATGGACTTTTCTCTGAATATTTTCATTCTGTGAATGTTTTTATTCATTGTGTGAAAATAATATGATGCTGTGTTACTAAAACCAGAAAGTTTAGGTTGTAGGCATATATTGTGATGTCATCAGCCTTTTTTTTTTTTTCCTGTGAGGATTACAGTAGGAGCTGAAAGTCTGTTAAGCTTGAGGAGGGATATAGTTGCTTTCCAAAATAAATGCTATTTATGACAGTTTATTTCAAGTTATCTGCAGGAGAGTGAACATGCAAGGAGGGGGGTGTATGTAATGTTTTCTTTGGAACTTACCTTCACTAAGTATATTTTTAAAGGTTGCTAATCTGTTTCCTGCCTAGGAAGTCAAAGAGAAAAGGAGGTTATGGACATATCTGTTACTTCAATGCTGTGGTGTTTCTATGACTTCCATCTCCTACGCAGTTACAAGCTCTGCAGGAAAGGGATGTGAGACTTGTGTTGAAAACTTTCAGGTTTCCTGTTTCTCTAAGCGAGTTGGTTTCTGGCTGAGCCAGTTAACTTTTACTGCTGGGCCATCTCTCTGTATTTTCTGTTGCCCTGGAAAATTGGTGGTCTCCGCTGTTCTAGACCACCCTGGATAGTTAGTGATCTCTTCCCTCCAGCCTCACGATACCAGCAGCGTAGCAGCATCAGCTATGTGCAAGTTCCTTTGAATTCCACTGTCAGTTGCATTTCTTATGAATAAAGTGTTGCTGTTACAGAATTCCAGGAAGCCCTGGATATAAACTTATCAATTATGTGTCAACACAACAGCATCTGTCGTTGAAATTGGGTATCATTTATTTGGCATCAGCATAGCAAAGATTTGGCTGGCAGCCAGAGTAAAATATTCCAGCAGAAACTGCTGCAACAGGAGCCATCTCTGAAGTAATTCTCTGAAATTCAAGTGCTCTAACATAATCTTTTAATAAACTCTTAAGACATTAGGGACCTTAAGCAAAAAGCCTTTCAGGTTCCACAGTCTTGTCTACTTTTATTTTTTTTGTCATGTACAGTTTTTTTTGTTATTGTTCCTGCTCTCTGAAGAGAACACATACAAGGTTCTGGGATGTATATATCCTGTGGTTTATATCGGCTTTTGGCTTTCCATTTCATATTCCGACACTTGTTTACGTAAAAATTCCAAATGAACACAATCAGTGATGGCTTCCTTGGGGAAACTTTACTTAACTGTGAAAGAAGCAAGGCTTTCAAAATAGGAGAGTAAGAAATTATATCCCTTTTCTGCTGTTTGATTTTTTTTAAGATTTTTTTTTTTTTTTCTGATTAACTTGGTCTCTCTAATCTTCTTCGCTTTTTCTTAGGCCTTATCTAAGTAAGTTTCACATTCCCAGAGATGTGAGTGAGTCAAAACAGTACTTTCAGAAAGATAGGAAACCCCAAGTCCATAAGACACTCCGTTTGTCACAGGTATAATTACTGTGGTTCAGTAAATATTTTAGAGTACCTGTGGGAAATCGGAAGCTCGGATCACTTTGCTTTTATGGATGATGCTTATCATACCTGAAGGAGGTATAATGGAATAGCTTGTAATAGTCAGCTGGTTGATTCTGTTATCTTTTAAAAAATGAGAAGATCAGAGTTATGAAAATATGGCAAAAAGACTTGGGGTCATGTAACATCCAAATGTTTACCTCGTGTCTTTTCACTGACTAGGCTCCAAACAGTCCCCATCCCTTCATTTAATTAAAGTTTTTCGCTTGTGTGCTAAAGAAACTCCTTTCTAGGAAAGTGTTGAGAACAGTACAGAGATAAAAGTAGTTGGAAGAAAATATGCATTGGATTTTCAATGCTAGAAGAAAAACTTGTAGAATAAAGATGAACTGTTTTTTTAAGTTTTGGTTGTTTTTTTTTTTTCCCCCCTGAGGTTTGAGTGCTGTGAAGTTCAGTTTCCCTCGGAGGGAGAGAACAATGAAAGGGAGGGAGGTCTATCATATTGTCTGCATTTTAAATGGGTTGGTTTCTGTTCGGGTAGAAAAGAAATAGTAAAGTTGGATTAACTCTCAAGTTTATACTCACAAAAGAAATCACAAATCTAGAGTTAAGTTATGAAACTCTTTAGGAAAATCAACACTACCTTTATCCAAGCTGAATTTATTCAAGAGGTCAGCTTTGCTGCTGCCCTGGCATAGCTTGAATTTAATGATTAACCTCTTAGTGACTGTTCTTGTAACTTCTGGCTTTCCATCGGTACTTTATATAAGCATAAGCCAAGCTGATAACAGAATGCTGTAGTAGTGGTATGTGCTATTTGGGGAAAAAACCTCTTTCCAAATCCTATATGCAGTATGCACCAGCCCCAGTGAAACTGAGAGAAGCCCATTAAGAAATCCGATTAGCTGTCTGCTCTCTAGATGAGTTAAAATCTCTGTCCAGTGTGGTAATCAGTAATGTCTAACTGGTAGCTTATCTGGTAATAGTGCTGTCGCCTTTTATAGAGGCACCTTCTCTTGCAGTCCTGCCAGGCTTGTGTATTCATTTCAGCCACGTATAACATTGGAGTGTCGAAGTGATACCCTGTAATAAATTTTAAAATCCTCTTCAGTGCAGAACCTGGCACTGTCTTGTTCTGTTGTGTTGCCCTTCCATTCAGCAGATCTCCTTGTGAGATCTGGAAGTGTCACGTAAGCAGTGGCATACAAGAGGAGGGAGAGTATGCTTTGTGTGAAAGCAGCACTGAAAAGTGCAGCATTAGGCTCAAGGTTCAAAGCAAAGTGTTGTCAAGTACTAGACAGTGTGCTTGCTCCAGCAGTAGTCAACTCTGTAATCTGCAGGTTAAAAAAAAAACCATATCATTTTGGGAAGTAAATACGAAAAAGATTTCAAAAGTAGCTTTAGTTAGTGTAATGGCCTGTATAGTCTAAATTGTTTTCCTGTTAAAATGGAGAATGTGAGAAGGAGCAGTTCTAATGCCAGCAATCTTTGATATATTTGTCTCCATAAAATACAGATCTGCTGTCTCTTCCACATCCATAGATGTACATGTCCATGGAGAGACCTGGCTGAAACCTGCGGAGCACTGTAGTAGCAACCGAGACAAGTTGCCAGACGGGAACTGAACTTCTCATCAGCTCTTGCTACATGTACATAGTCCTGTACGTTTTGAAGGTGTCCTCTGTTGGTAGTTGTTGCTTCCCATCAGTGTTTGTTCATCTTCCATCTTTCCTTTCACTTGAAGGAGGTGAATTTTGATTGCAGATGTCCTGATGGTTGGGGTTTTTAAGTGCTATATACTTTTTGCTCTTGGGTTCCATCAAGTTACTGTGATCTTAGCCAGTGCTTTCTACCTTATTTTGTATTTCATTCTAAACTTGCTATTCTGAAATATATTAATATTGTGTCTTTTCTGTCTAAAGGTTTATGAACAATTTTGACCTATTGCTAGCATCCCCAGTTGATTGAAACTTTAGCGTGCCCTCAAGGAAAGGGAAATAATACCTGTGGTACAGTACAGTAGATAAAAGGCTATGCTTCTTCTTTCCCCTTCTCAAAAATCTGCTTTGTGGTTGTAGTTCTAGTTTCAAGGCTTGGTTAATTTGTGAAAAAAATCTCACTTCTCTGTTGGACAGACAGGTAAGCAATGGTCGATGGCCTGAATCATGGAAGGAGTAAATAGATCTAGATACCTTCTGATATCTCTAGCCCTTTGTAGGAAAAAAGGTGGTTGTCAGACACCTGCTGGAGGTGGTGTGTGCCTCCAAATGCGCAGAATGTGTTTGTTGATTCTCTTGGTTTTGTAGAACCTATCCTCACTTGGCTTTATTTAGAATATTCAGGTTCTGGATTGGTTAGTAAGAGGCTCTGTTAAACCACTGCCTGGTTTTCTGTCCAGATATTTGGTTGATTTGCCTCTCTGTTGAACGGCCATTCCTTTTCTTAGCCTCCCCTCTTTCTCCCAGTTCAAATTAGTGGCAGTTTTTGAGGAAAATAACATTTTCCTTTTCTTTTACACTTGCAACAGAAATTCAAAGGACAAAATGCCCCTTCTTCAGTCTTAGGAGTGAAGTGCTGTTTAATGGTACCCTCCATTTGGGTTGCTGAATCTACATCGGGCACCGCAGCTCTTGTAGTGAGGAACAGCCTGTTTGGAGCAGGCTGTTTGTAAAACCATTTCAGTGCATCTCACTCTTACCAAGTCAGTACTGCAACCTTATGTAAGTCAGTCTCCATTCACTTAACTCCAGGACAACTTCAATGATTAATATTTATGTAAAAGCTTTCATGTTTCCACAGTAAAATTGTCTGTCTCTCAAAAGAAAAGGTGGCTTTTTCCCTGTTTGAGACTGTGTGAAAAATCTTGCAAAGGCTTTCAGCAGCACTGCATCTGAGACAGACATCAGCAGGAAAAATAGGGTCATCTTTGATTTGGTATTTCATTTTGTGAAATTGCCTACTCTGAGAGAAATAAAACATTTACATGTATATTAACCAATGTTTGCCAGCTCTTGGAATAAAGCCAGTTCTCTTGGGGCCAAACAAGTGCTCTGAGTGAATGAGTAATAATCTGCTATTGTCAGTCCTAATTTATGGATGGGTTGATAGAGTAATGTTTGCCATTTTAAGTTGGCCTGTTTGCTTGAAAGACTAAAAATCACGATTAGCTGTCGCCTTGGAGTATCTATAGCATGTCTGTTCATAGCTGATGCACTCCGTATAGCTGTTGCAAAAGTTCAAAACCTACCCACGTGATAAGAAGTAATTGTGGAAGAGGACGAGAGCACATGAAGGTTACAGATGTTTTGGGACGGTAATTTGGAAGCTGCAGCCAGAGGCTGAAAAGATATATGGCATCTCCTCTTTTTAAATGACATGCAAGATCCCTGTGCCTCGTTTATTTTCTGAGGAAATCTGTATTGTCATCTCTCTGATGTTAATAGGAAGTTAAAAATCTACAGATTCCCAAGATAATGGCTGTATTGAGCTTTTGTTGTTGATAGATAAGTGGAAAGAGGACGTAATAGAGTCCCTTACAATGATGTTTTCCTGTGTCTCTGAGTCTTTTCATTTGCTTAATTTTTCAACAAATGCAGTTAAAAACAGTTTTAAAAACCTTGTTTTACACAGTTGTGAGCATGCTTTTCTCATGAAGTCAACAGCGATCTTGGCAAGATTGGGGTAAATGAAAACAGCAACAAGACTTTATTTTTAGAAAGATGAGTGTTTTTAGTGGGAGGGCTTAAAATCCTGCCCCTATAAAGCCCATATTAAATAATACAGAGAGGCAAATAACACAGCATCCCTCTGGAGTAGGAGTTTGAGGCATCAAGAGTCACCCTTGAGATGAAGTTGTCCTCAGAATCTTCTTTGAAGTCTTTGGTGAGATCTCCTGGCCGGTTGCGGAGGAGTGTGCTATATCACGCCTAAATACGTAGGTAGGAGATGGATGAGAAGCACGAACCTTGCTTGTCAGCCACTGAGAGTAAATAAACACAGTGCAGAGGTGAGACCAGTAATTGGTGTCTGTCTTCTCTGATGGATTGACTCTTCCATCCACTTACTTCAGGCTTTATTTCACTTCCCTGCAGCTTTTCTTCCATGCACTGGTTTCTCTTTACTTTTGTTTCGCTTCTCTTCTTGCACACTAAGAGGGCTTTCCTGCTCTTTCTGTCTGGGCTTTGTTATCTCACTCACCTACTTGAGCTGCATCACAATTTAAAATTTTTTTTTTCTTTCCCCCCACTGCATTAAACTTCCTATCTGTGGTCTTGTTAAATGAAATAACAGCAAGAGCGATTGGTGTTGATGTTGTAGATACCAGGATGCCCACAGCCCAGGGTGCAGCCATTAATATTCTGTCTGTAAGCTGTGGAAGACAGACTCTGAAGAGATGCCTAAGGACATGATTCCTCAGCCCCTCTGAAAGGTCAGACGTAGGACTTAACTTCTGTACTGTGCAGTCTTAGCTGTCACTTGGTGTTCACAGGCACTTTGATAAGATTAAAAACTAATATATCCCCATTTTGAGAGAAGGTCAAATAATACGTGATCCAAACCCTACGTCTTCTGGATCATGGGCAGGCGAGTGCCTGGTGTTGCATTGACAAGAGAGATCTACTGAATATGCCAGAAGACATACTATCGGATGTGGCTGGTGTGAACAGTGAAGCAAAATGAGTTGTATTTTTAAGAGCTGGTCAGCAGCATCTTAATAAAAATGGGGAGTGGCAGGAGAACCAAGTGCACCACAAAACCAACAAAAAACCCACCAAACTCCTAAAGACAAAAAAACCCACCCTAAAACCCAAAGACAAAAAACCCCAACCAAACCACCGAACGGCTTGGGGCAATGTTTCTTGAAATTGCTCTAAAATATGAAACTATTAAGACTAATCTGAATTAGTCTATACAAAGCAAGGAAAGATACTTGCTTAGATCTCAGCAGCAGCAGGTGCTTTCAGTATTATAAATAGAAAGAAATACAAACTGAGGTGCTTATTAAATTTGCCTTTATGATGCTTTGAAGAATTGCAGCAAAAGAGAGAAGAGAAATTACCACAGGCTCTGGATTAGAAGGGTGACTTAAATAGCTGTGCTGCCAAAGGAAACAGAACATAAACTAGAATAAGTGATAGACTTGTTCAGAAAAGGTTATCTAACAGCAGTTTGTCTCTGGCATGGAGAGTTTGGCCAAAAGCTTTGGAGGGATGTGATTGAACATGGGAGGGCTTGATTTTTTTGGTCAGTTTTAATACAGTATTGAGTTTTAATATATTTTATAGGAGATTGCACTGTAATCCTTTCTAGCATTTATGTTTCTCAAGTTTTTCCTTGTTTCCCTTTTCCCCTTTCCCCAGCTGACAAAAGCTAACTCTGCAGGAAATGTTCATGTTCGGGAAATGGACTTGTTCAGAATTTTTGCTCCCTTTTTGGATGAGGCTCTCTTGAGGATCCTGTATGTTGTTCAGCATTTTCTAAAATTCTTGAAACACTCTGGGGCCTCTGCAGAGAGGTGGCTGAGCAGAGCAGCTAACAAGTCGTCGAGTAAACCAGATCAGAGCAGTAGGCTCAACTGGCAGAGAGACTATTAAAAATGAATCAAAATCTGCAATGTTTTTTTCTTTAATGAGATACTCAAATTGATTTAATTTGGCAGGGAGCATACCAGGAAATTGTGGCATGGGAAAATCGGTGCTTTGGGGAGCAGTGAATTGCCCTGCATGAGATCCGAGATCCTGCTTTTTAATGTAGCGAAGCACAAGCACTCTTGCTGGGGAAGAGGAGGGCTGTGGTGGCACAGTGTCGCTCCTGCACCCTTCTCATCTCAGTTATTCTCTTGGAAAATGCCTGGCGTTCAGTGGAGGTGTCTAGGGTAGAAATGGTGATAACACACGTGCACACACAGAACAGGTAGAGTCATTATCGCAGAGCGAAGGGGGTAAGGGAATGCATGCGGACAACAGAACTCCTGGCGTCCATGCCCAGATCTCCCTGGCACTGCATGTATGGGCTCACATGAGCTGAAGTGGACTGTGTGCCACACCAAGCCTTTAGCGTATTTTACCTGTGGTTAGGAACTCAGTTGCATCCATATGCTTATGAGTTGCATGAAAAAGATGACTTAGGCAGTGCATGAGCATGGCTAGCTACCCTTGGAAAAGTTTGGATCTATTCAGTGGGGAATGAAGCTGGTATCTTGTGTGAAGTTTATTGGGGTTAATGCACACCTTTATATCATTGGTGACTCAGAGACCACTGTGAATATACCAGATTGCTTTAAAAACAACTCAAGTGGAAAGGGAGGCTGTATAGGAATAAATGAGAAAGGAGAATATGAATGCTGTTACGTAGGAGGATGTAATGTTTTGGTCTTGGTAAGTGCTTTAGAAGAAGGTCACTTGTACTTTACAGTGGTTGAACTATGGATAGCTGTTTGTTGAATGGCGTAGAGGAACTTCTGAGACATCCTTCTCTGACTGCCTGGGCTCGTGATGGACTTTGTTACACAGACGACTCCAGAGCATTTGCTTTTGCTTCTGAGTTTTTGAGCTGGTGCAAAGTCCTGGCAGTAGGGCTGTAAGTAGCAGTACATAAACAGGTGGTGCAAGAACCAGTTGCAGAACTGATTAGGCAAAACAGCGTGTGTTTAGAGGGTGGCTTTCCTGGGAAACTCCCTTTGGTTAGACTGCAAAACTTTTTTTCTTTCTCTCTCTAATTTTATTAAGTCTTAATTAAACTTTCTGCATTTAAATTAGTTTACATTAATGTCACACTGTCTTATTATGTATATATTGACAGACACTAACAGGGATTTGATCAGCCTAATCCAGCTGTATGTAATTGTGTACCTTCTTAAATAATTGCAAACAGTCTATCAATCATGTGAGGAAAGCCTTCTGCTTTATTATAAGGTGGGATTGTTTAGTGAAATGTAGTAGCTGGGGAGTAAACAGAATGAGATTTTAATGAGACCAGTGATAGGAAGAAAAAACTGTCCACCCATCCTATGTCTCAGTTCTTATCTTCACTTGCCTCCCTACAAAGGTGTCCTGATTGCATTGTTATCGCACTGGTGTTTACATTGCTGTAATTTGAAAGGAATTTGGAAAAGGTGCCCATTTCTTGCTGCCACAGGAAGAGTTCTAGCCTAAACTTGTGGTGCTGTTCCAATGTAAGGTGGAGGTTTTTATTTCATTCATTGATATCTTGGTTACGTGGATCAAATGAGAGCGTGTAGAAGGCAACAGAGGTGGGAATGAGAGCTGCCAAATGGCGGCACTGCATAAGCTCTAAAACACCTGCCCCCCTTGAAAAACAAGGGAGTTACACAGGCACCCACTTCAGTGATTGTATTTGGGTTCATTTCTGTGTGATTTAGTCACTCACCAGTGTCATGCAGTCCTCCCCTGGCATGTGTATAAGCAGGGAGAGATAGGCAAAGTGCCAGCAGTCTTTCCTCAGCCCTCCTACTGGAAAACTATCTGTGCCAAGAAAAGCTTGAAAAACCAGAACTTCAGACAAGCCCTGAAGTGGGTAGTTTGCGATCTGAACCCCTTGTTCAGCGTGCTCTGGCATTGCATCCAGCTTGCTTTAAATCTGTGAGTACCTCCAAGTTACTTCATAAAATAAAATGGTAGTTGCAACTGTCGGTGCAGTGCTGTCCGTTTTCCCCTGCAGGACTGTCTCAGGAGGGATTCAGGAGTCCACATTCCAGATCTGTCTTGCTTTCTCCTGTGGCAGATAGTTCTGTATCTTGAGCTGGAAGAGGGAGATTTCCCTTTGTGCCTTCTTGAGAACCAAACTGTTTTACAAGTAGTATGAGTCCAGCATGCGCAGGTTGTCTTGTGGTCCCGAAGTACACTGTCGTTTCTAGATGTTGCCCTGGTATCTTGGAAGCTGTTCTTTCAGCTTTTCCCTTCTGTGAGTCACCCGCCATCGTTGCCCTCGCTGGTGCACACGCACACATACACACGCACCCCTGCTGCCCCAGGCTCATCCCCTGCCTTTGCGGTTTTTGTGAGTTTAGATTTAACAATCCGTTCTCGCTGTGGGCATGGATTTTTTTTTTGCCTGCCAAGCTTTAGCCTGGACTGAATTTTCAGAGCCAGATTTTTAATGACAGTAGAATTATAATGAAAAGCAGTGACAGTCCCTCAGCTCTCCTGTACCTTACAAAACTGTAACATCAGGCTTCTGACTCGCTGGCATTCTGCCTGGCGTGTGTCTCGGGGATCTGTTTCAAACACGTTTATAGTGGTGCTGTCTCACAGAGTGACTGTGTTGGGAACCTGGTAATTTGAATGGGAGAAGTAACAAACAGACCCCATGCTGGATGGTAGGAAAAGTGTGTTTCCCATCTAGGTCATCACCAGCTCGGAGGATGAGCGCTGCTCCCCTCTGGTGACAGTTCAGCTTGTGGTGTGAATTAGCAGCGACAGTCCAGGTCTCGGTGGGCTTGTGACCCTGACGCAGCTGTACTGGAAAACAGAAATGATATTTTCACACTGGATTCCTATTGCTGCACCTTCTTGCAGATGTCAGACACTTGGGATTGGTCTGGGAAAGCACCACATAAATTTTGAAGAGCACAGGCACCAGTGACTCACTGGTTTATTTTTATTTACTTATTTAGCATTGCTACTTAGAAACTGACTGAATTTCGGTAAATACAATGGAAAGATAATGTTTTGTTTCCAAAGAAATCTTGTCAGGAATGGCTGAGGAAATTACTTTTTGAGAAAACAGCTGAGCAAACACATAATGTCAAGTCATATGCTAGGTGGTGTGGTTTACTGCATTTATGCGCAAGATCATCTGTAGCTGTATAGATGGGGAATGGGAAGCTCTTCTTTTACAGCCTCCCCTAGGAACTGAATTCATGTGGTGACAGAAATTATGTGTTTGTTTTTCTTGTGTTTTCCATAAACATTAGTTGTATTTCTTCACTGGACTGCCTGTTGCAAAAGTTGTCTTGATGCTGGTTCTTTATCTTCTAAGAAAAATAAGGGTTATTTATCCACCTGTTCATGGAGCAAAAGTGCTGGCCTTTTTATTTATTGGGTTGTTTTTTTTTAATTGAAATCCATTCTGTTTCTTCGCTGCATTCAGGGCAGACAGGATTGCACTGCAGCGCCATATGCACCAAAAGTCTGTCGCCTCTTCTCTGTTTAACAATGCCTTCCCAGATGTAGAGATCTGTGGCTTTTTGTTTCTAATACAGATTACTCGCTGTATCCAAGTCCTCAAAATTGTGAAAATCGGATTGAAATAGCTTTCTGCTTTGGCGGCCTTGCTCCCTCTGACTTTCTGGCAGCGTTCAAAGCTGGCTTTCATTTTCCAAATGCTGTGAGTAGTTTGGAGACTCACAGTAAATGTGATATTACGGTAATGATGGGTCAATTCAGATTTAGGTCTGTAATTTGAAAAAAAGCCACCATCCCTTACTGAAAAATAATGTTGAACCGACCTTCAAACAACATCTTAGTAATTCCATATTGTTATGTGTGTAATTAAAAGCTTTTACCCTTGAAAACAGGGTTGTTTTGATTTGCTAGTCATAATTCCTTGCTACAGTCAAATAGACTGAGGTAAATTGTTATGATACTAAGAATTGGCCTCGTGCTGTAACGTGAAAATCCATTTTTCACAGAGCAAAAAAATTTCTCTTAATACTTTTCTTTGTTTTTAGCACAGTCTGAAATCATGACAGTGTCACTGACATGGATGATCTCAAATTTAGCATTGGAAGCATTATCTTCAGCTATGCATCAATTCTGCTGTGCAGCTTCGGTTTAAAAGTAATGAGCTGGGTGACCCCGAGCCTTTGACAGTGCAGAAGTTACTTGTGTGGCTGTTCCTGCAGAGCCCTTGCTCGCTTGGGTTGTTCTTGTTCTGTTAGGGGTATGGCTTGTGCAAATTCAGTTTCTGTTGTAAGCAGGTGATAACCATTTCCCCTTGTTAGTGGCTGGGCTGGGCTGTGTTTCGGTACCAAAAGGAACTGTCCTGCAACTGGAATATTGGCTTCATCGTGAAGGCCGCTTTTGTGTTGGTGAAAGTGGGTTGGCTGGGGAGGTTTGGGTGGAGGGAGGGAGGGAGGATGTGACTGAGATTAAAGTGTTTTGTTAATCCTCTGGGCAGGGTTCAGCTCTCTTAGTCAAATTGGCAAATCTCTGCTCTATCCGTCTTTGTCATCCACACAAGTGATTACACAGAACATTTTGCTCCTTTAGAGCCTGTCGTGTAAAGATTTTTTTAAACTATCATTTTACATTTAGTGTTTAAAATAGAGAGTAATAATTGTGCTTGAATGTGATGGAAATAGTGCTGGACAATCACTGCAGTTGATAAAAACTTGGTCAAGCTTTTTTTTTTTTTTTTTTTTAAAAAAGCCCCCTCCTCAGAGTCAGGTTTGCAAGGCCTTGGATGCCCGATGTGTCTGACACAAACACAGGAGCAGGTTAGCTTCTGTCTTGGCGTGGGAGTTGGGTGCACACTGGTCTAAGTGCTCCTGCAAATCCTACCCAGGTAGCAGCCACCTCAAGGTATGAAGGTTTTCTTCAGAGAAGATGGAAGGATTGTCATTTTTCTCTTACACCTGCCAGAACTGAAACACAAATTAAAAAACAAGGGACAGAGTTGGACCCGTGTGGGTGGAAAGGCTGCGTGCAGAACCGAGGTCTCTGGAGATCCCGTCTAGAGCTCTGTGCACAAGTATTGCTGTTTGTCAATCTGACCCAAGCTCCCACTGAAATTCTTTTTAAAATTCCCATTTAGCTGCATCTTGAAGCTGGCCACATCTCCTGTTTTAATGATGGCTCAGTGCTGAGCAGTGGTTCCCTGCTAACCAGGCTTCCTCTTGCCCCTGGGGTCCTCACTGCTTGCTCCTTCCATCTCTTGGACTCGACTCTTCTTCCAGCCTCCATACAGTAGCTCTGGCTGCAGTACCCTGAAGTAATCAGCCCAGCAGCAAAAATAAGCAACAAGCTGATAAGCTTGATGGTTTTAGTTCTTGACTCTGATGCTGCTGTGTCCTGGGGATTGGAAACTACTGATTTTGGGGCTTTTTAACACTAAAATAATCTGAGCAGTATTGTCTGCTTAGGTGCTTGTGTCCTTTTTCCCTACTGCTTGCAGGCAGTTTGAATACAGTGTGTCCTGATTGTCTGCTGGTTTGTTGTTTGTTTTTATTTTTAATGTCTCAGTAACATCCATGGCCCTAGGGGAAAATTTAAATTATAAAAATTAATTCTTGTCAGATTGTTTGTATGAATTTCAAGATGTTTTGCTGTTCCAGGAATGTTACAGTGTTAGTAGAGGGATCATGAGGCCGGGTTAATCCAAATTGGCTTGCAAACACTTGTAATTTTGGATTTGGAGAAAAATTATTCATCTTAACATGGCTGATAGGTTCGTGCTGTAAGGTTGGCGATAATAAGTTCTTTAGACGTCTAGACGTGTGATTACACTAAGTGCAGATGAACGAAATCTGTGCATATGTTGCATATAGGAGATGCAGAATTGGAATATTCGGCAAGCTCTGGTGTAGCACGAGTCAAGGCTGCTGTTCCTGGCTTGCAGGAATAGTCATGTGTGGTGTGAGGAGCTTTTAATTGCAGGTTACTAATGGTCAGGGTGAATTTAAAAAAAAAAAAAGAGAGACAAGAGGGTTGCCGTAAATTCTGGTTGGAAGATTGTTGATATGTTGTGAAGGATAGCAGTCACCGCAAGTTTAACTACAGCCTTCTGATACAAAATTATCCCTGCTTAACTGCGGTTGGCTTGCTTTAAGATGCTGGCAAATGCATCAGCATTGGTCTGAGTGACTTCAGCAAGTCCACTGTTTGGTGCTTTTAGATTTTGAGGTTAGCTCTGCAAAAATGATTCAGAGTAACTTAACCCGGAAGTAGAATGAAGAGCACTTTTAGATATAAAAAGCAATTTGGATGATGGGCAAGGAGGAATGTAATTGCTCTAGACATCAAGCCAGGGTACTAAATTTGTGAATTTTTATTATGTTGAAGAGTTACATCTTTAGGTTTGTCTTCAGTAGCTCGAACTTTTTAATTTTGTTAATAACTTTTTGTTACACTTGAAACCTTGGCTTTTCAGTGTCGAGTTGGAGCACTGTGGTGTCAGAGAATAAGTAGGCTCTGTGAAATGGATGTTTCAAACAAATACACCAAGTCCACACTCATTTTCTTGAGTTGGCAATTGAGATGGTTTCTTTCTAGTCAGCAGGTTCCTCCTGCTTTAGGGGGAAAGTTTGCTGTAGTGAACTTAAAATTAATATCATCACCCCATGCAATTTTATTATCTAATTTTAAATTGCAAAATTAATAAAAGGAAAGTGAAGTTACAGTCTCTGGCTAGTGCCAGACTCCTGTTATGCTGTTGTGGACTACGGATATTGCACTTTGGCTAGAGTCTCTTAATCCTTTCTGTTGCTGTTCCTACAAAAGTCCTCCCAGTTGTGGGGGTTGCTGACTTTCCAGTAAAAGCAGTAGTTGAACTAGTTTGGTGATCATTTTCAGCCTTGGCAGATGCTTGGGCCAGGTTGAGAAATGGGAAGCAGTTAGGAGGACGCGCCGGAGAGCGCGCAGCAGGGGCCATGGTGACAAGTTCCTGCCCAGCGCCGCAGGCACGTCTCCCCTGTGACTACCCCACCTTCCCGGGTGCCCTTGCAGGGTAGGCATGAGGCTCTGCAACTAGAACCGAACAATAACAAGGACGATGGTTCATCTAGCTTGGAGGTGTCACTGAGGTTACATTGGTCTACGTCCTACGTCAAAACTGCTTCCATAAAGAAAAAGAAGATGGGTCATTGTCATAGGAGAGTCCGTTCGAAGGGAACAGAAGGCCCAATATGCAGAATGGACCCACTTCTTGGGGAAGTCTGCTGCCTCCCTGGGGTCTGGGTTAAAGATGTGAAGAGGTTTCCCTGGGATGGGCATGCTCTTTACTGGGTAAAAACCAAGCTGGATGGCCAGGCCCAGAGAGTGGCGCTGAATGGAGTTGAATCCAGATGGTGGCCGGTCACAAATGGTGTTCCCCAGGGCTCAATACTGGCGCCAGTTCTGTTTAATATCATTATCGATGATCTGGATGAGGGGATTGAGCGCTCCCTCAGTAAGTTTGAAGATGACACCAAGTTGGGTGGGAGTGTTGATCTGCTCAAGCGTAGGAAGGCTCTGCAGAGAGACCTGGACAAGCTGGATCGATGGGCCAAGGCCAATTGTATGAAGTTTAATAAGGCCAAGTGCCGGGTCCTACGCTTGGGTCACAACAACCCCATGGAGCACTACAGGCTTGGGGAGGAGTGGCTGGAAAGCTGCCCAGCAGAAAAGGACCTGGGGGTGCTGGTCGACAGCCAGCTGAACGTGAGCCGGCAGTGTGCCCAGGTGGCCAAGAAGGCCAACAGCATCCTGGCCTGTATCAGAAATAGTGTGGCCAGCAGGACCAGGGAAGGGATCGTGCCCCTGTACTCGGCACTGGTGAGGCTGCATCTCGAACCCTGTGTGCAGTTTTGGGCCCCTCACTACAAGGAGGATATTGAGGTGCTGGAGCGTGTCCAGGGAAGGGCAACGAAGCTGGTGAAGGGTCTGGAGAACAGGTCTGATGAGGAGCGGCTGAGGGAACTGGGTTGTTTAGCCTGGAGAAGAGGAGGCTGAGGGGAGACCTGATCACTCTCTACAAGTACCTGAAAGGAAGTTGAAATGAGGTGGGGGTCGATCTCTTTTCCCAAGGAACAAGTGATGGGACAAGAGGAAATGGCTTCAAGTTGCACCAGGGGAGGTTTAGATTGGACATTAGGAAAAATTTCTTCACTGAAAGGGCTGTCAAGCCTTGGAACAGGCTGCCCAGGGAAGTGGTGGAGTCACCATCCCTCGAGGTGTTCAAAAGACATGTAGATGTGGTGCTTAGGGACGTGGTTTAGTGGTGGAGTTGGCAGTGCTTGGTTAATGGTTGGACTTGATGTTCTTAAAGGTCTTTTCCAACCTAAATGATTCTATGATTCTGTGATGTGTCCAGTGTCCTGCAGTGAGCCCTCCTGTTCGGAGACTAGGAATGGAAAGGAAACTCTCAGCTTCCATTTGAGGAGAAAACGTGAGTTTCCAGTTCTTCTGCAGCATGAGGTCAGCTGGTCATGAAGGACAGAGTTTTGCACAAGATTGAAGTACCCGTGGGACATCGCTTCCTCATTGCCCTTCTGACAGCGACTTGCTCTGAGATGGTTTAAATGGGTGGTGCTAACTAGACTGTTAATTATGCCCATCCCAATGCTATGTTATTTCCTCCCTTTTTTTGCTTGAGTCAGCCTTCCCAGTGCACAGGCAGGGTGGTTACTGGCTGAAGGAGGATGTAGCTCAGTAATGTGAGATAATTTGGTCTCGTGGGCCGTGCACGCCACAGGGAGCGAGACCCTAACGTTGTAATCCCGGCCCTGGCACTGACTTGCTGTACCTTCTGTATCTGGTTTTCCTTTCCATAATTGTCAGTAGTCACCTGCCTTCCAGTGAAGTCCACGGGTGGCTGGTAAGAGGCTTGGCAGTGGAAGGGGATGGCTGTGGCTCTTCTGACTCTGCTTACACAACATGGCCCATAGAATTTTGTCTTATACAACCGAGCCCTGGTTTTTAAGGGCTGCTTCATACCAACATGAACATAGCAGCATGTACAACATCCCAGACCTTTCCTGTGGGGGAGCGTTGTCTCTTGCCATAACTGTCTGATGCTGGCAGTCGTGTCCAGGCTCCTAGCGACAGCAGGAGCCTGGCAGCAACTTGCAGAGGTTCACTGCTTCCATTTTATGCTTCAGTGAAGATGAACCCTAAGGCTCATCTCTGAAAACTGTGGGCCAGTTTCTGTGCAAGTCCATCTTTGCCAAGTAACCCAATCTACTGGAAACGGGTTTGGAGATTGATGCCAGATTCCCAAACTGGAGAGCATCGCCTTGCAATTCAAGTGGTGCTGACATTTGCAGGAAGGCTTTCTGTTCTAAGCCGTCGGATGTTAACTAGTGTATGTAATTAACTTGGTATAATTTTGCTTCAGAATGAAATATTCAAAAGAGACTTTAAAAATCATCCTGATGTTTTTAATGTCTGGGCAGCAAGTGATGCCACGTAGAGCAAGGCATACATTTATTGTCAGAGAGATTGGTTTCATGGCAACTCCTGTTTGTTACTATGGTACACAGAAAGTCCCAAAGGCTTTCACTGTCCATCACTTCTTGGCTCTTGTGAGTGATCGAGATACAAACCCCACTGACGTACATTAACAGTGGAGACTGAAAACAATATGAAAATACTGTAGCCTAAAATGCTCTGGTTGTCTAATTATCCCAAAGGGCAGATGTTAAACTTTATTTTGCATAGTAGATTTCTAGAGTTTGGTAATAAAGCTTGTGACCAGAGCAGGAGGAGAGGGAACAGAAATGGAAGGCGTAAACCAGAGGTTTCTTTTACCTCAGGAAATTCAAGAGTTAGAGAAAAGATAAAACAACAAAACCAAACCAGAAACCCGTAGCTTGCAGAAGGTGGAGTACCAAAGAGTCTGCCCTGAATCAGCAAGAGAGGTGAGGATTTGCTGAGAAGAAACAGTTACAAAAGTTTAGAAATGAAGTAGTCCCATTTGATTAAAAGACTGGAACAGGGTGTAGTTGCTCCATCCAGTTCCTCTTTACCTCCCCGTTATGAAGTTCACTGACCACTTCTGGTCCCTCTAAATCTGTTACATATTTTGATTCTAATGCTCCAGCTTGCTTCTAGGAATCGGTTCTTTCTAAGACTTGAACTTTATTGTTTCTTCTTTTGAAAATAATCCCAAGCACCGTTTGTGCTTTATCAAAACAGAAACGAAGCGTTTGCCTCAGAGTGCAGGTTGAATTTGCAAAGTTTACGATCAGAAGAAACAACTGCTTGAAAGATGTGTGGGATGCATCGGTGAATCCAGCTGAGCACTGAAATCTGTCACACTTGATTTTTATTTATTTATTTATTTATTTAGATTGTATCCAGGAAGGACCATGTAAAGACAGAAACACTGACACACTGATTTGCTGTTGATTTCCCAGTACCACATGGTTGCTGTGATAGTCTGGTCACTTCCATAAATTCACATTAGCAGTTATTCCACATTTTACCCTAACTGGTGCAATGTCTCCCCAGCCTATTGGCTGGATGAGATTCACAGCAGGCAGCTTGCTGCTGTTACGAGAAAGGATGAAAACTCCTCTGTGGTTGCACATCACCTATAGGTGAGGATTCTTGTGTTGTACATGAGCATTTTAGTTTGGTTTTGCTTCCGTAGACAGGCTGACAAATAAGGTTGAGTGCTAACACCAACAGAAAGCATCCCACTTTTCAGTGAAAACCTTTGCTTTTTTAAAAAAGTAGTCATAAGTCAAGGAGAAGGCTGAGGGGAGACCTTATCACTCTCTACAACTACCTGAAAGGAAGCTGTAGTGAGGCGGGGGTCAGTCTCTACTCGCTAGTAACAAGCGATAGAACAAGGGGAAATGGCCTTAAGCTGCACCAGGGGAGGTTCAGGCTGGATATTAGGAAGAATTTCTTTACTGAAAGGGTTGTCAGGCATTGGAACAGCCTGCCCAGGGAGGTGGTAGAGTCACCATCCTTGGAGGTGTTTAAGAGACAGGTAGATGTTGTACTTAGAGACATGGTTTAGTGTGTTGACAGAGCTAGAACAAAGGTTGGACTCCATGATCTTGAAGGTCTCTTCCAACTGAAGTGTTCTATGATTCTATGACAACTTGTAGCATTGACCAGAGATGACACAACAAGAGGAAATCGTGTCTGTGGTGAACTGAGCGAGTTTTGCTTGTTGACACATGCTTGTTGCCTACAGCAACACTCTAAAATCATCTTTATATGTTGATATAAAGAAGAGGGAAAGAAAAGAGGCAGTTACATTAACCGTCTAATTTTTACATACCCTTTATTTGCAGTACGTTAGAGAGTAATGGAAAAACATCGGTTCATAGTTTGCTTTCAGTTCAACTCAGTATTTAACACCAGTAATGGTTACCCTCCAAATTTGTGTTGAGATGCATGTGGCCTGTGTCCAGCTATTGTGCTGCTGCAGAAACGGGGGATGTGGCAAAGAGCAATAAGGCCAAAAAGTTGGCACCCTCCCTGCCCCGCACAGTCGGTGAATTACACGGCTGGAGGCACCTTAGGGGCAAAAAACCTTAGGGCATGGGAATGTTAAACACCTACTAATTCTCCATGTTTCAGAGAGGCTTGGTTTTGTTAATCGCACTTTACAGATACTTCTGCTTTTAAAAACTGGCCTGGTAGATACTTCAGAGCGACTGCCTTATTAATGGCTGCCTGCCTACACCAGTGATTTGTAAGCTGGCTGGTTATCGCTTGGGATCTTTTTCTTCTAAAAATGACAGCTGTGGTAAGAGTGACAGCACTGAGTAGTGTTATGATTTAGACGTCGTTCTTCGGCAGCAGAACCAGGAGTGTAAGTTAAGCAGCCCTTTCCCCGCATTTCTCCCTGTTAGAACACCCTGTATTCCAGTCAGTACCTGGTGCGGGTGAGACGCTCAGTGCTTCACCTCGTGGCTGGGCGTGTGCTCGCCCGTCCTCGCTCTGCGCGTTTGCGGGGAGCTGCTGACCTTTAGCTGGGAGCCTGCTGCTGTGGCAGGAAGGGGCAGCTGCCGCTCAGTGTTGACGCGAGGGTAATTCCTATCATTTTCACTAAGTCTTTAGCTGTGTTACCTTGGGTAAAACGTGTGGTGCTGGGCTTTGTTTCTGGCTTCCCAGAGTGCGAGTTCAGCGCTCTCCGACAAAGACGCGCACCGCGATGAACGGCTGTAGTTTTTGTGGGGAAGGGGTTAGCGATGAGCTGAGCAAGCGCATTGCGATTTTGTTTCCTTGGAAGAAGCTGCACAGATATTGGTGCCAGTTGGATAAAAGAGTTGCCAAGTGGAGCTGCAAATGGTTTTAATAACTGGAATATGTGTAGATCGTGCTCAAAAGAACTGTTTTTTTTTCCCTTCTCTTACAGTTCCTTGCACAGCCAACCACTTGAAGGAGAAGGAATTCTTCAACCCCTTGTTTCAAAGGACCTTGGACTATTTTCTGCTGTTCAGCTCCCTTCGCTCACCCATTTCGGTGAACAAAAGATCCTAAGAGGAGGATGAGGCAGCTAAGAGGAAAACCCAAAAAAGAGACCTCCAAAGATAAAAAGGAGAGAAAACAGGCGATGCAAGAGGCCCGGCAACAAATCACCACAGTCGTGCTCCCCACGCTGGCTGTTGTAGTTCTGCTGATTGTTGTGTTTGTTTATGTAGCGACTCGTCCAAATACAACTGAATGATGCAACTTTTCAGACTTTCTAGCTTTGGGGTAGTAATAATTTTACCAAGAGCCAAAAGGAACTCTCTGCCACTCTCTTAGTACTTTACAGAGGAACTTGCTGGTATTTTCAGTCTTTCTCGTGGTTGGGGCCCCGCAGATTCTCTGTAGGAATGTAACATAAAACGTATTAGTGAACGTGCCAGTACGTTTTATGCTCCAGTTCATGTGCCTTTCAGACTTTTAAAATGGTGTTTTTCTTAAATCTGTTTGAAGCTCTATATTGTAAAAGGAAGTCGTGTTCTGCTATAAATTTGTAAAAAATCAGCTTTCAGCGTTTATTACTGTTACAGATAATGTTGCTCCCATGAGCTCTGGTATGTCTGTTTCAGAACTTCCAAAGAAGTACATTTCTTCTTTGTGCTTAACGTCATACGATTCAGAAAGGATATATTTATTTTTTGAATAAAAGAGAGAAGTCTTACTTGGAATCTTGAAATTATTTTGCAAAAAATGTGATTTATTCTGAAAGCCTACATTGTGTAATAATTTTTTCATTAAACGTTAGATATTTCACTCAAAAAGAATTTCTTCTTGCTGTGAGATGCCAACATGCAAAGTGAATACTTCAGGATCCACCGGAAGGAGTCTTGCAGAAGTTGGCAAGGGAGATTCTTCCAGTTTATGGTGAAGTAACTAATGACAGATTACATAAACACAGATAGTTGTTTATCCGAATGTTCAGTATTTAAATCTGTGTAAGTGGCAATAAAAAGATGATTTTGGATACAGCCCTTGAATATTTTTTTTTTTTTTGAAAGGAAGGAAGAGTAACATTAGTATAACATAGGTCTCGATTTGCTGAAACGAGCTGCTGTCCTGTGACATCCCCCTCACTTAAAGGAAGCTGTGAGCACAGCTTGGGCAGTTTTGTTCCGGGAAATCAAGCTATAGATTCTGATCAAAATGCTTCAATGATCCTGTATTCTTCTACAGCCGTTTCTCATCCAAGTATTTTAAGGCACTCAGTAAGCATTAACCTTCAGAAGACTTTGGGGAGGGAATTTGAGAACTCTTGACTGCTGCGTAAAGACAGGCCAAGCAAGGAAGAGTGTGATGCTACAGTGCACTGAAGCGTAGCAGGGAATATTTCTGTGCCAAAACTCAAAGACCCCTCGGATCTTCGTTTGACGTGCCGTCCTGCGGCCCAGGGACGCTCCCAGTGAGGTCAGTGGGACTGTCTGTACACGTGCCAGTGGAAGACCGTGCCTTGCATTCCGCATTAGCCCGGAACGCTGCTGCCAGCCGGGGTTGTTTGGCAAAGCAGCGGTTCAGGCAAGCAAACGCGATTCCCTGCGCCAAAACACTGCCCCAAGGCCCGTGTTCCCGCAGCGGGGTGAGCCCATGGCCAGCTGTACCCTAACCCAGTTCAGAATGAGACAGATACCCAGTGATGCTGGGGTGGGCACAGCTAGTGACGCTCGCTGTCGGTAGTGCCTGGTATTAAACTGGCCCTGCAGACAAAGATGTTTTTGAAATACAAAATTTGCTAAAAACTAAAAGGAAGAGTGGATGAACAGTTAGGTTGCTTATGTTCTCCCCCCGCTCGCAGCACGGTTGGGATATATGCACAAGGAACTACACGGACAAGATGGTCATCGTGGTTTGCCCACCAGGCAACCAGCGGGAAGTCTGCTGCTGCGGAGCCCCCGTGCTCACCGAGCCGTGCACTGAGACTGGCAATTGTCTGTGCTTTGGTCCTAAGAACCGCTTGCTTCAACTGGAGAGATCTGAAATGATGCCTCTGTAAAAGCAATTGCTTGGTCTGTGTCATCTCCCAGCTGTTTCTCCTCTACCAGGTGCCAAATCCGTCTTGTCCTAATTTTATCCTCAGTCAGGGATGGCTGCGATGGAGCTCTGATAGTTTGCCCCTTTTTGAAGGGTGTTCAGCTTGAATCAGATCTGTGCCTGGGGAAGTGAACAAAAGCGTGTGTAGTTTAAATATGTGTGTTCTGCAGGGTGCTTGGTGTCTTGGGCATCTGGAATAGAAGCAAGGCTTCTGCTAACCTCCTCTGTAGATTCCTTCTCCTCATTGTCCCCTTCCATAGATTCTTAACCAAGGTTTTCCTCTCCCTGCTCGTTCTGTGATACTCTCTGACGGCTCTAACAAAGTCCCTGTGACTTGCCCATCTCTGAGTAGCAGGTTTATTTTAGTCCGTTCCACCTGCAGGGCTTTTTTAAGCAATAATTTTATAATTTGGGAAGCCTTCCCTGAAACTATTCAGAGTCCTTATGTGCGTTTTTTCCCCCCTTCAGTTTCTGCAAGAGTAGAGTCTGTGACACGGAAGAGCAATTAACTGGCTGATAACAACTAAATAGGCAAAAGATCAGTTGGGTTAGATAGTATTTAAGATTACTTCTCTAATCAGATGTTTCATTTCTGCTGCTTTTTCTTATGCCCTCCCTTTGTCTCTTGTCATCTGCAAATTCTTCAGGTCACAGTAATAATCTCTTTGGAGTTAAATGTTTATTAATATGAACCTATAGCTTAATGCTAGTAAGGGACACTGTGTATTTCAGTTCCCTGAAATGTGCAGTTTTACTGCTAATTGAGAGGAAAATAGTGTTACACATCCTCAGTGTTCCTTATGCAGAAGCTAGAACTGATTTCATAATTTGACTCTTAAAGAAAAAGAAAATATTTTTCTCTGGTAAACAAGTTAGAATCTGACATTTTCTACCAAATTCCCTTTTGCTAGTATTGTATGTGAGAATGCGCATTTGGAAAAATGGTATGAAGCCTCTGTAGACAGAAACTGTCAAAAATCACTGGGAAATAATCGGGAAGTAAATTAATGGCAGTTGCCCAAATGTCAACTCCTGTGAACTTCTCAGCTGAAGGTGCAACTGTGTCTCTGGTTTTTTAACTGTATGTATTACTACAACTGTCAGTTGCCTTCAAAAATGTTTTAGAAATAGGGTTTCAAACCTTTTCCCAGCACACAATAGCTTGTGGGCAAAATGGAACGATTTATTATAAGTGTTTTACCAGAAAACTCATGCTGAGATACTTCTTCAGCAGTGTCTTATGGTTTCCAAGAGTGCTCATTATCAGGTGAAGTCATTAAAAACCTGCCATTGCCTTCTGATAAATCAAGTTACAGAAGCAATTTTTTTAAACTAATTTTTCAAAGCATAAATCAAATCTGAGTCAAATACTTAAAGATCAAGGTTTGAATGGAGTTTTATAAATGTCTTCGCAGTGCTATGAAAATAAAGGAATTGTGTCAAGTATTCTTGCAGTGGATCAGTGCCCATCTGTGTTACACATGGCCCCAGCTCCCCAAAACCACGTGGGAGAAGCCAGCGACGCTGCCTGTGGTCTCAGGGAAGAACTACACATATTATCAGAACTTGGAGAAATTGGCTCTCAGTCTTCTGTTTCAGTCCATCTACAAGAAAATGTTTATGTATTCCCATCCTGCTGTTCAGAAAACAGCACTTGTAAATAGGTACGGCAGAGAAAATGCACTGCTCTTTTTTCAGACTCTGTTTGGTGCCCAGATGGTACATGAACAGGTTTGGATGCTCCCGTAGCTCTGAGAGGTGTGAACTAGAGCCTGCACTTTGATTCTCTGGTTTGGATCTATGTCGCAGAGATTTTTCTTAACAGAAGTTTCTTACCAGGGCAGGTGGTTCCAGTTCACACGCTGTGCACCAGTGAAGTCCTGCCATCCACGTCCCAGCTGAGCGTCTTCATCATCGCTACAGGTGGAACCACTGGCTGATGTTGCCTTCTGTGCACCACCTTTATTTGGCTGAAAAGTTTGAACCAAAAAAGTTCTTGTTATGGTGCTTATGTGGGATACCAAGAACTTCTGTAGGATTTCTTCCTTCATCTGAGATTGCACAAGGGTTCAAGTCAAGTAAATCACAGAATCACAGAATGTTAGGGGTTGGAAGGGACCTCGAAAGATCATCTAGTCCAACCCCCCTGCCAGAGCAGGAGCACCTAGAGTAGAGCACACAGGAATGCGTCCAGGCGGGTTTTGAATGTCTCCAGAGAAGGAGACTCCACAGCCTCTCTGGGCAGCCTGTTCCGGTGCTCTGTCATCTGTCACAGGAAACTCAGTGACAGGACGGTTTAGGAGTGTTCTTTGCACACAAACATGTTCTCATAAGGTACCTGAGCAAACACATTGTTGAGAGATCTGTTTCAAAGCCCCTGGCGGTTTGGTTAAGAGCAGATTAGAGGAACAAACCGATTGGTTTGTTGGTTTAGGAAGGGACACTGGCGCGTGGTGTATCAGCGTCTAGGAGCGTTGCTCAATCCACTAGCAGAAATTTAGATGCAGTACCTGCAATTACAGCCTATTTATGGATTTGAGGGTGCCCAAGTGATTAAATAGTAACTCAGGCACAGTGAACTTTGAGATTTGAACCCTACAGTGAGGAAAAAACAACACACAGTTCCCACATTGGTTTGGCCAATTCAGCCGAGCTCTGCTATGAGCAATCTCTAACCTAGCATTTTCTCAGCAGACTGCTGTGCATGAGAAGCAAAAAAACTTACCTAGCACAAGGCAGCTGGTGTGGATAGCTGTTTGGGATAGAATTAAATGGAAAAAAAGTGATCGTGAATGATATAATTGGCTGTGGTAGGTTGTAAAGCCAGACGGGAACATAATCCCATCATCTGTACGACACAGGCTAAGGACCTTCCCCCTCTGCCTCCTTCCTCTTCTGGGACACCCCCGGGCAGAAGGCAGCAGGGCTGAGCGGAGTTTGGCACATCCTTGAGCTGGCTGCGTAAACACAACTTGGATGCCTGCCGTGACATGCCATAGATGTGAAATCACCCGGGGCTCAACTCGTTAGACAGTCTCTGTTGATGACGCCTTTCTCATTCCCACTGGTGGTGTTTCGTCGAGTTCTGCACCACTAAGTGGCGGCAGGCTTGAGTCTGCGTTACTGTACCACTGCTAAATCAGGAATTACAAGCAGCTACACTACGATAAAGCCAGAAGAGTGAGGCTGGGGGGTTAGGCACTTTCTGTAGTATCCCTGATCACGGCAGAGGTGTGTTAGCCTTTGACTGGGTCAGCTAAAGCCATTGTTTAAGTCTACCCATCGGAAAATCAAGAAGCCGTGCCTGTGATCCTTCGTGATGTTAGTCCGTTTTTGTGTTCATTTGTGTTTTGCTGCTGTTGTTTGCATTCCTCCCTGCATGGTTCAGAGTACCCACCCTCCCACACTCTCCTGTTCTTATGCTCTTCGATTTCCCATACAAAAAAGGAGAGCGTAAGAAATGGTAGGAAGAAAATGTGCTAAATGCCCGACTTTCATGTGAGCCACTTTTAAATGTTTTTGTTCAGTTACTGTCGTTTCACTGACAGCCCCATCAGAGTAAGTTTCGGGCAGTGAATTGGACAGCAATGGTCTGGCAGCTCTTACACCACCAACTATTTCGAAGTTATATCTCGATGAAACATGTTGGCACCTGTGTGTACGTGACCTCTGTTTTTCCTTCAGTGACAAAAGCTGGTGGCAGCCTGAACCATTGTTCTTTTTATTTAAAACAAGTCTTTCAACTGGGAGCCAAAAAAATGCTTTTCAGTAAAGCTTTGAAAAATCATAAAAGCAGCCCAGCAGCTTACAAGAATTTTCCATTGCCCAGCTATTCACAAAGGAGAACAGAATTTTTCTGTATGCTTTGGGTGATCTGTACATTGCACCTTGTCCTGTCAAACGAATTTATGAGTAATATTTTTTTTTTATTGGTGCTTTCAGATATTTATTGCCTTGGACCCTTCTGATTATTCATTTTTTTTTTACAATATACATACATCCCTGTTCATAAGTGTATCATTTCTCAGTGTTTATTAATTTCTGCTGTCCATCATTCTTGAATAAGTTTTCCAAGTAACTTGAAATGTGATATATGTTGGACAAACTCTTCTTGGCGTGATGACATCAGGGATACAGATCTTCCTTCAGAAACCTCTCACCAGCTCAGTCAAGTTTCTGCCTTGCAGTACAATTCAAGTAGTCAGAACCCGCGGTGTGGCTCTGTGCTCCGGCAGCCAGGGGCTCGTTTAACTTGGGGATTGTCAGATGATGATTTTGCCGATTTTGGCTAGCAAAGAGAAGGGTGACCTTTCGGGTAAGTATGTGTGAAACAAATGGCACTTTGAGCCACGCTCTCTCAGCACATTTGTGGCATAATAAGGAAAGAACAGTAACCAAAGGGCCTGTGCAGGTACAGGTACTGTGCAGTCTTCAGTGCTTTTCACAGGGAGTTCATGAGATGGCGTTGCACAAAAGCCAGGCTGAAACTAACTCTGATTTCATTAGCCAAAGTTAGTAGCTTGGCCAGATCCTAAAAAGCTTTAGAAAAAAATCTTACTCATTTTTTGATAATTTCAATCATTCATTCTATATCATCACAGAAACCTGTATCGTGAGAGGGATCCTCAGGCCTGGGCTGGACTCAGACACAGCCATTTCTTTGAAGATCTGGAGCATACATACTCTCTCATATGTTTAAATCTTGCAGTGGCAAAACAAATCGGCTAACTGGCTAATAGCCCATATTTTATTTCTCTTGCCCTTCTGAAAGACAACATTTTGCTGTCTTTGCTTCTACAAATCTTTTCCAGCTTGAAATTTAGCTTCTTTTCCAGACGTTCCTAATTTTCTTCATTAGTTCTTTTAGAACTCCCAGATGCATCTCCCGTTGAGGACACATGTATATTTAGTTTGTTCAGATGTCCTTCCATCATCTTCTTATTCAGCCCTCGTTCCTCCAGCTGAGTCTAGTAATTTTCCTGAATTTTTCTGTAAAAGGTTCTTTGATGTCCTCATTTTCATTACTCATTTTATTGCAAAAAAGCCAAACTGGTATTTAAAATCTTGGTGTTTTGTGTAAGTGTGATGTAGTGTATTTTGTCTTAATGGAAATACAGCTTCCAAAAACAATTTACATTTTTGCTGTGGTCTTGAATATTAATAAGACTGCTTTCACTCACAAACTGGAGCTGTTTGACAGTCTGGTATTATTTTTATCCAGATTTTTCCAGGAAGTTGGCAACAGTATATGCTGGAAAGCAGTTCTTCAGTATCTCTTTCACTGAAACTGGTTGTTCATCAACACTGTCTGTAATTTCTGTTTCGCTTGCACAGCAATAGAATTCAGTATGAATTGCAAATAAAAGGCGTCTCAACATAATGCATTTTTTTGGCACATGAAGTTGAATTAACTCTGTTCAGTTTCATAATTTTTTCCTATGTTGTTGAAAAAGATAAAGAATTTAGGCCCTTACCTAAGACTGACCACAAGTTATCTGAAGTTGAAGATTTTTTCTCCGTTCCAGTGCAGTTAAATGATGAGCCAACATAGTATCAAAACATCAATACCAAACCAGGTGCTTTTGAAGACAGGATTTAAACATTGTCAAGTGTTAACGTGGAGCATGTAAAGCACCTGAGATCAGGCTCTGCCCCCGGTGAAGTCTACAGGTCTGGTAAAAGGGGTAATATGGGTGGTTTCAAAGTACGTGCTCTGTCTGTTCAAGCTCCTCTCATGGACCTGCATGGCTTAGAGGGTAAGAAAGAGCGAGCTCAGGCTTCTCATTTCGAGGGTTATTTCTCCCAAGGGTTATTTCTATAGCCAAGAATAACCAGAGCATAGATAAGCTCTTTATGCTAGGAGCTATGACATGGCTAAAGGCCCCTGTTATTTTTGTTCTGTGCAATCTAGAGAATTTCTTTTGGCTGATTATATTTTCAAGGGGATAATTCCACTTATTAGCCCTCTGTACCTCACAGAATTGAAAGTATCTTACTTAATTTACAGTGCTGCAACAGGGTCTCTGCTGCCCACAATTTAACTATGCAAAACCAACCTGTATATTTTAGAATATGTTTAGAGTACGATAGTCAAGTTACAATATACCTAAATCTGTAGGATAACGATTATCTTATTGAAACCTTGGTGTTAAAAATACATGCTATTGGCAATGTGCCTAAACACATTAAGAAGCTTGTTGCAGATTTTCCTTTGAAGAAACTCATGGGTGATTTTTGGGTTTATTTTCTTAATTGTGCGACTGGCTTAAGTATGCCTGCTTTGCTGTATCCTGACATATTTTTTTAGCGTATTTTCAGAATGCCTCTGCAGTTCTTCAAGGTGTGAATTTAAACGTTCCTCAAACTCCCTTGTGTGTTTCTCTTCCTCTTGAAGGAACTTTTCTGTTGTTGCAAGGAAGGACATCTCAGGGGGTGACTGAGCAATGAACAGAAAATCATGGTTAGTAAAAACCAGCAGGTACTAGAGCATGTTTGCATTATCAAATTTTAGATTTGAAAAACATCTTAACCTATAGCAGCAAATAACGCTGTAATGCTTTATAACTCTCCATGAAAACATGAATTGGAGCATACATTTTGAAAGGTATTCAGGTGCCTAAATGACATAATGTGAACATGATCTTTGAATACCTGTGATATTCACAGCATTAGGATGTAGATTTACCATTTAAAATTTTAATATGCCATTAGACAGAATTAAGCTGCTTCAGAACCTCCAAAATCTTTGGATCGGCTAAAGATTATGTTTGTCACTTGTATAATTTAGACCAGGACAGAGGACAATAATCTGGCTTTTGGAATTACAGAATATAACTAGTGTTGGGTACTGCTGATTGCCTCCTGTAATTTTAGCTCTCTGCTTCTGTGATGTGATGCTTTCTGAGGAAAGGAAGAAAACCTATGCTCATTTCAGTACTGTCAGCTTCAAGCCCTGCTAGTTTGAAGAATGCACTAAATTTTATTTGCTGCAAGTAGTTCACTGAAAAATCTTTCCATTTAATGAGCATTTAGTAGACTGAGACACAAACCATACCAAAATTGGTCTTAAAATGGTTGTCATGGGATGCAGAGTTGTATAAAGCAAAGGACATGAGTGAGGCTTTGCTGGAACAAGTTCTAAATTTTTAAGCAGCAATTTTTAAGCAGCAATTTTTGTTAATTCTTTTTGCTAGTACATAAGATGAATTCACAGAATTGCAGAATGTTAGGGGTTGGAAGGGACCTCGAAAGATCATCTAGTCCAACCCCCCTGCCAGAGCAGGTTCACCTGGAGCAGGTCACACAGGAACGCATCCAGGTGGGTTTTGAATGTCTCCAGAGAAGGAGACCCCACAACCTCTCTGGGCAGCCTGTTCCAGTGCACACAGTGAAAAAGTTTTTCCTTATGTTAACGTGGAACCTCCTAATTCATTGGAATGTCTTTTTCAAAAGAAATATGAAATATTTTTTCTTTGCCTAAAGATAGTGTGCTTGTTTAAATAAATTGAATGTTTATTTGCATAGATAAATACAATTTTGTGACGTGAATTTTAAACAGTCAACTGAGAAAAAACTTAGTATAGAAGCTGTAATAACGAGTAACAGAAAGATAATTTCCTGTCTTTATATGATAATGTATTGAGAAAGACGATTGTAATTTATTATCTTAATTAAGCCATATGTTAAATAGTTTCAGATTGAGTTATTACTCTAGAATCTCTGGTTTTGTTTTTCCTAGATTGTAAAAAGGAGAGTTCATCTGTCAGCACATCAAATAGAAATGGCTTCAAATGATTTAAATATTCACATATTTTGTGGAAAAGGCCAGTTCTATTACACCTGTAAACTTTTATTCTAGGCTCCATTGTATCAGGATGGGACATTCCCTATTTCCACGGCAACTAGAGGCAGATTTGGTCTTTGCTTTCAGCCTGGTTTAAAACCACCCTTTAGCAGCTTTTCAGGCCAAAAGATACTAACTAGATAAATGCTTTAAAGCACCGTTTTATTCAAACTCTTTGCAGCAGGCCTTGAGATGAAATTTAGAGATTCCCTATAGGAAACCTCTTTTCTTTTCCAAGTACATCAAGTATACGATAGCTGGAAATAAATTCTGAATGCAATACCATCCTTCTAGAGCAAGACTGGCTTCCTGATGTATAGGGCTCCTGAAATGAATTTCAAAGATAAAGCAGAATCTTCCTTTTTTAAGTCCTTCCAAATTAGTATTTTAATGGGGCAGGGAAGAAAAAGTGACTTAATTTGCCATGTAGGAACAAGGAACCCAAAGGTATTGGATCGCTTTGTGCCATTCTTCTGCCAGACCCTGCACTAGCAGGGATAAGAAAGAATGTTAATCTTCCAATGTTTGAGAAGCTCTGGAGGGAGATCACCCGACTTCTGTTTTTCCTCAGAAACACAGGCATGATTTCCCATCCATAAATCATCACTGTTTTCACATGAAGAACTGTTCCTCAGATTTTGAATGCCATGGCTACATGCACATTTATTCCTTCATAGGCTAGATCACAAATGTGTCTCCTTGTGACACTTGGATTCACTGATAGAGTTGGCAGTACTATTTTGAAGTATTTGAAGAAGGCTTTTGTATTATGAAGAAGACACTGGATTTGGAGGCTTTACTTAAAGAATCACTATGTGTTTCGCTTACTGAATACCAGCTCTGAAATCACCGATTCAATACTGAGCAAATAAAATACTTTCAGTGAGAAGTGCAAGAAACTGGGAAAATGTGAATCTGAAATATGAATTTAATAGGTGTCATCACCTGGAGAAAAAAAGTCATGTCGGCCTTTTCCATATGGACAGCAGATTTACATGGGTGCTGGTCTTCAGAAATGTTATATCAAGCTATGACAGATTCTCAGAGATTCATAATAACAATGTTTACAATTGCTGACTTGTCGTTGGAAACATACTGGCCTCATGATCAAGCTCTCTTCCTAAAATGGTAGTGTCCTTTGCTTCAACCGACACTTTGATGTGTTTTTTTCTTCAAATACACTGTAAACGCCAAATGAAGCATTTCTGCATTTCCCCAGAGTTGAGAGAAGAATGTTTACCACTTGGAATAAGCAGATCAGGGTTCCCTACAGCTCCTTACCTGAGGGTCAGACATCACTGGCTATCATTTTAGATAGATCCCTAATGCACTGGGGTTTATGTACTTTGAGAGAAGGTTGTATCTAAACAAGTCTAAAAGGCAACATTTCTTGTTGGCAGCTAAGCTTTGCTTTCCAAGCCTCTGGTCTGTTCTTTCACTATGTTCTTTATTGTCTTTTCTTTCAGTGCCTGAGGAAGAAAAACCATAAAGAAACTGCTTTAATCCATGTCTCAGATGAGATTCATGGTCCCTAGTTTTGAATTTCTTTTCCTCAGATAACACTTCTTTTATGTCTTTCGGTTTTCTAACTGGAGCTGGGTAAAAATGGGTTCATTGGTAAGCTTTGAGCCTAACTCATTTGGGTAGTTAGGCAACAAGGACTATAATTTTTCATTTCTACCGTGTCAGCTGATCCCATATTTCTTTGGTGTATACCGGTAATGATAATCACCTGTTTGCCTCATCACTTGCTGGAAGTGAAGGAGATAGAGATGCATATTTCCACATATGAAATATGTGCTAAATATGTATTTTCCTTAAGCAGGAACTACCCAAAGTGCTTATGAATTAACTCTGGGTTCCTGAGGAGAAGCACTTTGGGAAGCTGGGTCTGTTCTCTCTCACAGACTGCCTAATTAATTTGCCTGCAGTTAATCTCCTTCTTGCCCTGTGAGTTGTCCCAGCATTCTTGGATGCACCTTTAGCAGGGCAGTAAGAAAGCTTTCACACTTGCGATGTTTTAACTTTTAGTGGTTAAATCATGAGTGGTCAAATCCCAGTGTTAAAGCCTTCTCATGTTTAGCCCTGTCAAGTAGAAAGTCCAGGAAAGTTCTTGTAATACCAAGATTAGAAATTGGTCTGGCTAATTTTAGTCTTGCTGTGATTAAACCTGGGGGCTTTTGGGAGTAGTTTCCTCTAACCCTACCCTGTAGTACATCTCAGGCAGCAGTACAGATGCCTGCCTTCAACAGGCTTCTGCTCAATGAAAACCAAAATTGAGACGCCTGGGAAATTGCCAAGCGATGTAGGAAGGCTTTTAGAGGGCCTAAGTACCTAACCGGCTAGGTAACAGTAATACCTAAGAGAGACATAGACCACAGCATGCCTCAGGGCAGGATCAAGACTGTCAAAATCATTCCTAATAATGCCCAGTGGTAGAATTTCCACAACTTCCTATTGCAATCTATTTATTAAGCAATTTCCCATCATTAATGTTGGAAAGTTTCCTAATGCCTAATTTAATTTTCTCTTGCTACAGCTTAAGTCTTTCTGTCTTTCCAAGTCTTGAAAGCAAGAACAGACAATGTCTGTCCATGGTCTGAAGAGAAACATGAGAAGGTATTTGTGACTAAAAGTTAAAGATCCAGATCAGGAAGCACAATGTATATAACTGCCTGCTCCAGCCGAAATGAAGAAATGGTGTAGATGTGGACTCTTCCGAAGCTGCAAATAATCTTATTGGCTATTTTATTTATTCATTTATTTATTTATTTTCTGAAGCTGGACATTGGACTGCTCTATGGAATAGTCTTCCCAGAGACTGGGAATGGATCAGGCAACCATTTTCTGAAGTTGTTTTTATTTCAGAAAGAGAGCACAGCCCAAAGTACTGTTCAGAGAAAAAGTATTTCCCTAGATTTTTGGAAAGCCTCGAAACAAGAATTTTTGGGCTTATGGGAACTTCCAGCTCAGCTTTCTAGCTTACTCTAAGGCAAGAGTGACTTTCTCTGCACATGTAACCTCTAAGTAAGAATATGAAGGGACAGAGGTTCTAGTGGAACACTTACTAAGAGTCTCTATTTTCCCTCTTCCCTAAATACCAACAGAGTAATTTTGGTAGGTATCAGGACATCACCTGCAATTCCAATGTCTTCTATTGGTGCTTCAAATATTCTTCAGAAAAATGGTCCCTCATAACATCTTCAGAAGTTTTTAATATACTGGAGATTTTACTTAGAGGAAACATCAGTTCTGAAAGCTCTGTCAAAGAACATACTGTACGGGGTTTTTTTCCTCTTTCTCCTCAATGCAATGGCCTTGCATTTGAATGCAGAACTGTAGAGTAACAGACTGTTGAATCCTCTCTTCACTAAAGCTGTGGTATCCAGTGTCAGTCTGAGTGATGATTTCATTTTGGCTAACTTCTGAACTTGTACCTGCTTCGATGCCACTGATTTGGACTTACTCTCTGTACGAGAAATATCCCTTGGTTAATAGTTTCATTACGTACTTTGCCCACACACCAGCCGGAAACCTTTTTCCTTATAATCCAGTCAACTGTCTTGGCATTGATCCTGTCCTCAGTGCCAGCTGGGACACCCTTTTCCTGCAGCTTGCAAAAGTGTCTCATAACGGACATTTCCCCTGGGCTGTTTGGAAACAGAAGCTTTGCAGTCTGGTGTCTGTCTGACACTTCAGACAGAAGAGAGGAGGAGAACTAGTGTCTATCAGACTCTCCTGAAAAAGTCCAAACAATTCTTTTCACAGGTAGCAATTTAAAGAGTAAAACTCTCAAGCCATGAGAAACCAAAAGCCATTTACTTAGAAGTCCTGTGAAGCGTAAGAATATAAAGATGGAGGTGAGGTCGAACACCCAGAACTATGTGGTTCTCACTGTTTTCTGACTATCGTGACATAGCTGCTGGACCACGGTCAGCGAAGGGCTGCACTGCAGTCCCAGCATCCCAGGCAGGCCATCCCTGTGGTGCTCCCTTGTCATCAGTGAGATTCCGGACTATGAAGACAGCCTTCCAGCAGCCACATCTCCGATAGGAAAGGATGTGTGCCCATTTCTGAAGTGGACAGCAGAACTGGGCTACGACCACCACAAACTGCTTGAAGATGATTGTTGGTGTCATGATGCCTCTTCTCTCCTACTTAAGGTGACAAGTGGCAAGAAAATTGTGTATTGGTTCCCCTCCAGTAAATGCTCAAGTCTTCCCCCTTCTCTCTCTAAAGGCTCAGCCACACACCTGCAGTTCAGGATCTCCTGGGTACAAAGATGCACATATCACAGCTGGTCAGAGAGATGGCTACAGTCCATTCCTTACTAATCTTGTTAGTTCTATTACTTGGCGATGGTGTGGTTGCATGGTTTGATGTCTGGAAAATAAGTGCTAAATTTTCAAGTGGAATAAAATAGTGGCCTGTAGTGGAGGCCTAAGGAAGAACAGAAGACACTAAGGAAGAGGATAAAGCTCAAATTTACAGAGAGATCTAAAGTCAAAGAATTATGGGAGGTTTTTCCTAAGAAGTTGCTCTAGGCAAACTGAGATTTATCCCGCTTGTCGTGGACGTCGGTAATCTCTAGCCTGTGAAGACTGAAAGAAAGAATGCTGTGCTATTACTGTTTCATCTCAAGAAAAATAAGGATTACAGCAGTTATAATTTCTTTTCCATTTTAAATACAACAGCTAACACACAGAAGATAGTTGCTGCGATTCCTCTAATTTCATTCATCTACCGAATGCCGTAGAAACTTGGTTTGTTGAACAGCACTTAAGGCAGTACGTTTTTCAGGCATTATGGAAATAGACTTAAAGCAGAGTGCCCTTACACAAGGCAATATGAAGCAGAGTGCCCCAATATAGGAAGTAATGAGCAAAAATGTAGAAATCTCTTTCACAGTCACATAATGCAGGTAATTATCACCATCGTTATTAGTACAGAGGTATGGCCCAGTAGGGGAAGTTTAATCTTCAGAAAAACTGCATTTATGCCAGGATAAGGTATTTCCATTTTTGCTGGGCTAGCACTGTATAAATAATAACGACAACAGTGGTGATCTTATTTTTGGCTCCTCCAGGGCTGCATTTGCTCCACAGATGTACCTTTCAGAATGTATGTGTTATAGGGAAACAGTTACTTACTGATAAGTTTATTTCTTCTGCACTGTGAGCAGGGCTCAGTAAGCTGCCTGTACGGCCCTTTTCAGGAAACAGCCCGCTGAAGCCCAAAGGATACCCCATCGGTGGTGATGGAGATTCATCATCTGTTTTCTTTTCATGACCTCTGTCCAGTGTATAAGAAGATAAAGTGCGATCACTTTTTGAACCAGTGATACCGCCTTGGCCGTATAAAGCAGGACTAGAGTTTCTGTGGCATCCACTGGCTGTGAACACAGCAGTCTGTTGGCGTTCCTTTTCCCATGCATCTTTCTTTTGGAAAGTTCTGAGAGAGAATAAAAAATCAAGGTATGAAAACTGGTTAAAATTCGAAGCTATCACAGCAAAGCCAAGCTTTTTTATTTTTATTTGTTTATGTGATTTTGATTACTTAGCTGTTCAAACTGCTTCATGCATCACGTTATGTGCATCAGATTAAGCATTACCAAGTTGCAGCAATTTAGCAACTTCCCACCTAAGTTCCTGTAAATGCCGGAGTGTGCATTCTTTGTCTGCTTCAGCTGTGACTTAAGCTGTGACTTAAATCACACTAATTTAAGCCCTTTCACTGCAGCTTAAGTTGAGTAACCTTGCCATACAATTGTGGCAGGACAAGAGCTGAAACACAAACCTCACTTCAGGTATCGAAGTTACCAATACTCTTCAACTGTTTGTTACCCCTCCTTTGCCAAAGGTTGTCATCCCTTTAGCTGCTCCGTGGAAGAAGCCACGTAAGCGCTCTTCAGCCAGGTCCTGATAACTCGCTTTACAGCATGACGGGAACCAGGCTGAATTTAGCCACTCAGATAGAGGGAATGAAATACAAAAGTATAAGTGAGATGGGAAACAAAACCTATTATTAGTAGTTGGATAATTAGTAAATTTTTATCTAATATCACCTTAAAAAACTATGTTCGAATAGCTAGAATTAGAATAAGTGCTTAAGTAAGTGACATTAAAATATAGTACAGGAATCTTCGATCCTGCATTTCTACTGCAACACTAATTTTTACGGCCATACTATTACTGATCTAATGATAACACATTGAAGATTAAGATGAGAAATAAAGAAATTTTTAAAATACACTTTTAAAATTGTACAAGAACATGCTTTTGTAACAATAAGTGGAATCTTCATGCTTACAAAAGAATTTTTAAGTATTTTGTTATGATGTTCCATAACTCTTGTATCCCACTTACAGTGATCGGAATGGATGTGAAAGCATGTATTTGCATTCATTTGTAGTTCTGTGAAGCAAAAATTACTATGGTTAACAGCACCTTAAAAAAAAAAAAGCAGCAAGCTATTTTCTTCCCATACAAAACATCTTCTTTTCCTGACAGCTAATTGAACAGTTCTGAAACCATATTGATAAGAGCAGAGAATTTTGAGACTAGCTTGCCCAGATGTCTGCTGAATTAGACTAATTTTCAGTTGCATCTTTACTTGTATTATCTAGCAAAACATGCAAAACCCATTTAAATTATTTCAGATTTTATTACATTTTTGTTACAATATTTCTGACTGAGGTAAAATTTCCGTTGTACTGAGGTCTTACGATAAAATTGAAATGTTAATCTTGGGAGGTAACTACTAAAACATGATAGCTGTTTGAAAAGTTCCTATCATTGCAAATATCCTACAAATATCCTAAAACACTTTGCTAATTTGAAATGCAGCTATAAAAACTTCTAGGGATCTAAAGCCTCTAAAATATAATTATTATAAATATTCAAGAGTATGCAGTGCTGCTCAGATCCAAGGAAAACAGCTGCTTCTTTTTTTTTCTTTTTTTTTTCTTTTTTTTTCTTTCTTTTTTTTTTTTTTTTTTTCCCAAATAGAAAAGAAGACTTTTCCAAGCACAGGGAAAGGACAGTGTTCTCTGCAAGAAGATCACACCATCGTTTTCTCATCATGATTCTAATATATGGTGTTGGGAGAAGGTGGCTGTGCATTCTTAATAGGCCCTGCTTGTACATAAGCCCTGAAACATGAAACTGAGTACTCCAGAAATGGACTGTGCAGAACAACTCAGCAAACGAATGAAAAACGTATTTTTCTCTGCTTATAAAAGAAGTAGTGACTAAGATACTCTGAATGCTACAGGAAAGCAAATTATAAGCATGATAGTACAGTATTATTATTACTGTAATAATATTATTATACATGCTAACATAAAACGCTCTGAGAATACTCACCAAACCTTCCAGTTTTCTAAATCAGCTAAAGTGTTTATCTTTTGGGGGGCAGAGTTTTCTCCTTTCTTTCATGCTTTTCTTGAAAGAAATACACTCTACTCTTTGGGCAGAGGAGAACGATTTTTTTTCTTTATTGCCCCCTGTTTTAAAGTCCATGCCATCTATTGTTTGGCTGAAGGGCACAGTGAAAAAAAACTGCCACAACTGTAGATAGATGGCGTGAATAATAAAATCACGGATTTTCTTTTTTCATCTTGTGTTCTGACCTTTTTGGAAGCAATTTCCTCTGTAAACCCACAGTAAAGTCTATGTGATCTGTGTTCTTTTTTTCCCCCCAGAACTGCTTCTCTATGTATTTAATAACAGTTATTACTGTTATTTTATAGCTTACTTCACTAAGAACAGAATTTTCAGACTTGGGTGCCTACAGCTATGGTAGCTTTTAGATAGTCAAACCAGACACCCCCTGAAAAAAAGGACCGATTTTTTAAAGGAACTCTGCTTCCTACTGTAATCCATAGGATTGCTGGGGCTGTTTGCTATCTTGGAAGAACATGACAGCTACATTTAAGTGCTTTGATATGGATACTATGCCTTCCCTTCAGACAGATTTCACAGTTGGGGTTTAAATTTCTGCCGGTTCAGTGCAAAATAATATCTAAGAGTTCTACTTTGAATACAAATGTAAAGGTAGGCAAATACCTGCCAATTTGTAAAAAACTCCATTTGTTAACACTGGCAGTGCAAATACACTACAACTGCAGTTGAATAACCTGCTTTCTGTGGGTTTACTATCCTAGAGTATTTAACATACACACACACACTTCACAAAAATAATATCACTGTTGACACGGCGACATGGGACAAGAAGTGGAAGAACAATGTCCTTGCAAAGGAATTTATGTAGACAGGATTGATCTTTCCAGACTCACATATAAAACCAGCCTGGTCCCTATGCGATCAATGATTTCAGTGGTGCAAAACAGACTCCTTACACAGCTTGTGCTGGTTGACATATCTAGTCTTCAGAAAGAAAACAACAGACCTTTAATGACCAGGATGCCTTCAGAGTTTATGTTGAGCTTTTACCTTGCAAGTGGAACTGCTAGCTAGATTTTAAAAATGGTGAAAAAGGATTTTCCTGAAGAGATTGTTTTCTCTGCTTCTGGTTTATCTGTTGCAATAACTGATACAGTGGTGAGTCTGACTAAGAGTGTGTGACCTCCAAGGGGTAGTGAAATCCTCCTTAAGACAGATACGCCACTGTCAACACAGATCCTTTAAGAGATCCCCAGCTGCCTTAGCAGGCATCCAGCCCTAGCCTTTTCCGCCTCGCTTTTGACACATGATGAAAGTGCACTTTGGCTTGCCCAGTTACCTATTTTGTGTATATTTTTATGGTAAGTAACTAGCCTTTCATTTGGGAACTCACGTGCATGTTTTAATTTTCAAAGAAACAGGCTAAACACATCAGCTTCATCAGAGAGAGCCCTCTTCAACAGTGCAAAAATTTAAATCAACTGTGTATGGCCAGGGTCTAAATAAAGGATTGAAATCTTGAGGGTGGGGAAAGCTTAAGTAATTGGCAATTAGAAGTAAGTCAATCATCACAGATGAGAACAGTAATTAATTAAAGTGGTTATAGGGAGGATGTGGGCACAGTTTTTTTAAGCAAAAAGATGCTACTCCTGCATATCTTACTTTGTAATATTTATAACTTCACTGTGTACTGCAAGACAGAAAGAAGATACCATGCCCCTCTAAACGGCCAGTGTAACTTCCTGCAATTTCCTGGATTTTCTCTAGAGGTCTCCTATCTAACTAATGGCTGGCCATGACTAGGATTCTAGGACTTATTGTGAGCTATGCCTGAAAAATATTATAGAATAAACTTAGTTGAGGACATTCTTTTTCATTGTGCAAACCTTTCTGGGTTTCTGATGGCAAATAGGAAAACCAAAAAGCACAGCTTCTGAAAATTACTATTTAAAACACAAACACACCCCCCTTGCACAAGCACCATGTTTTCTATTTTTCTGCTATGTAAAAAAAGTCATTTTGCCCTTCCTCCAGTGCCATAATTACCATGGAAACAGAACTGCAAATTAAAACAGAAATTACATGATCTATGCTCACAATAAAATAAAACATACCCCAGAGTTCAACTCAACCATTGCCTGGTTTATCTGCGCACATTTGATGGTTGAAAATTTAATTTTAGTTTTCTGATAAAACCTTGAGGTAGATCCCTGTTTGGGAATAGAGAACTGACAGTATAGAGAAGGCCCAGTCTTAAAATGACTGGCTGGCTGATGTGTATGTACAGTACATGTGAAATTTGCACATTTTATTAAATCTGTGTATGTATTTATTTAGCTAAATAGCTTTTCATTTAGGAAATCAAATGCATGTTTTAGATCCTGAAAACCATGCTGAATATATCTGTTTCATCAGATTAATTAGAATCATAATTTAAATTGTGTTCAGTAGTGTGGTTGAGATTTCTGTCATAAAACTGGTTAGCAATCCCAGGTTTCTCTCCCAATTTTGGTTTAACATTGGTCTTCAATGGCTATGAAATCCAATTACCTGCCTAGTTCTACTGTCTCATATTCACGAATGAAACATCACAGTTCCTGAGAAAATGGGAAAAAAAATCTTGTACTCACTCAAGGAGAGTGAAAGCATGAGCAAAAATTGCGCTGACCAATTTTTGGTGAAATTATGAGACCTACAGGTGCAGAATAGTCTGTATCTTGGTTTGTAAATATTTGTCTCAACAAAACCTTCAACATAATTTGAATCTTAGTAGGAAAACAGCCATACCTCCCACTTCCATATATATGTGTGTGTGTATTATGTATATATATGTATGTCCACACATATGAGAGATATGTATTTACATACACATGAGTATTACCTCCAACACTAAAATCATATTTAAAAGGAAATTTTAGGTAAGAATGTAGCTACATATACTGGGATGTCTTTCTGTTTTGCAGCAAGAAAATCACTTTAAATTCTGCCAATGACTGAATGTATGAGTTTAAAACCTTAACCTGTGAAATTTTGTCTCCAGTTATCTAAACTTTGCTTCACAGAACTTCTACATTACTGGTATCATGGAAGTTCTTTATTACAAATGATCAGAGTATTTAGCTTCCTATTAATGTTTACTCTCCTGTACTGTGAAATACTGTTTATCAGGCAGTTTAATTATCTTTTTATTACTGCAACGCCATGATTGTAACATGTTTGAAGGTAATTCAGTGCTTCACTGAATACAGGGAAATAAGAAGGAAGTCATCACTACAATGTTTTCTGTGAGTGAGTATTCTTAAGTCTCATTATTTTTCCCTAACAAGAAGTTTATTGTAGTAATGATTTATTCAGGGAATCCGAAATGATGTTTATTTTAAAAATCAGGTCACCCAAGAACACCAAAACTAGACAAGGCATTAAAATACATTTAATGAAGCTTCCAACAAATGAAACTGGCGGGACACAAAGCTTTTCAGCAGGGCTTGTGGTTCAAACTGCTTATTAAGATAACCTCCTGTGGAGCAGTTTACCTCTCATGTTGGTTTTTATATCCTTTCCTTGTCTTGTTTTTATTTGGCAGTAAAAATACGTTCTGTATTTGCAAAACCTGGAACTAAGGATAACTTAAGCAGCACATAAAAAGTTTTTTAAGTTGTTTCATGCGATAAATATTAAACTAATGATCAAACATTTCTGGGACTTCATTTATTGCTAAATTCAGTTAGCTGCCCAGAAAATCGTAGGAAATGCTTACAAAGATACTACCTAGGTCTGGTATTGATGTTGGTGGGAGTTCTGAATGAACAGAAACAGAAAAAACGCTTAACGGTTTGGCCCAGTTAGATGCTTCCACAAATCTTACAGGAAGTTTCATGTATGTGTACAATCTAAATATTACCTGTCTTCCTTTTGTTGCATCTTTGAACGGGTTTGGTAGCTGTGGTCTGTTTCTCCATATGTATCCATGCCACCCAGTATCGATGTTTCTACGTCATTTTGTAGTTTAAGATGCCTGTTTTGTAATCTTACATTCTCATGTTCCAGTTTGTGAATGGAAGCTGTGAAATTTCCATGTTCTTTGTTAGATAAATCTATACTCTGGGAAAGGAGATAAAACCATCGTTAAATAGTTATTTTTTTCCACAATGAATGGATGTTAGTATTTTTAACAAGCAAACACAAAACAATGTACTATGCTAAAGAAAGACCGAGCTGCCATATAAAATCATGAAGCACTTAGAGCAAACCAAGAGAACTGCCTCCAGAAAAAAAAACCCACGGTAGACAAATGGAAAAGAAGGGATAACAGCCTCTATAACATAATAAAACAAATTAAAATTTCTCAACAAACATGCATGCAAAATATTATTGTTGTAAATTCATTGCTTGCTTTGTAAAACGTAAGACATAAAAGCAACCATAACAGCTATAGCCGTAGACTGCATTGCTCCCTCCAGTAACAATTCCAGAAAAAATAACAAGAAAAATTATAGAAGTGCATTACTATGGTAGATACAGGGTATGTCTACAGGCATAATTTAATATCTGTGTTGAGACACAGTCACCTTCAGTTTCAGAAGCAGTAAAGTAAAGCCACATCAGCACAGCACTCTCTGTCTGTGTTACTAAACCCTGCTTCTCGTTGGGTTACCCACATGGAATACAAGTCAAAATACCGAGAGTGCAAGCAACACGTGCACTGCGACCAGGGGCTGAAGAGGCCCATCCACTAGGCTATCAAGAGGTGAAGGTGGAGATTAGCTCTGGAAGTTGACTAGCCAGGGTGCCCTCTTTGTTTTTTTTTGTCTTATCACTTATTGCATAAAGCCTGTGCTGCGTACCTGAGCTAGCTAATTTGGAGCTACCTCTCTGCAGAATGCTGCATTGCTTTGTGTAAATAAGTTTGCAATTACAGTATACTGTCATCAACAGAAAAGTCTCAAAAGATTTACCAGGTTACACACAAAAGATTAAAACTCCACACATTTTATTAAGTTGTGCTTTCATATATTTCTAGATTTATGTTATTCTTTTGGAACCCAGTAACTCATGAGTATTAAGGATTTGGTTCTTAGTATTCTGCTAGCACAACTGGGCTTCTGCACCTGAAAACTTATCTATTCCTTGCACTGACTGCTCTGATGTCATCTCTTCCTACAAACCTAGCCTTGCTTGGCTAGTTTTATGGGAAATTTATGAGCCAAGCTGGCATGGAAGTGCCAGCAAGTATAAGAAAATTCAGTATTTTGTGCAAGGATGGGGGGCAGGGGCTCAGCTCTGTCTCCCAAGCAGAGTGAGGTGGCAGAACACAGGAAGAAAGAGAGTGCTAAGTCACCCTACCCCTAATAGCTCTAGAATCAGCAGCACAGCTATAATGGCATGAACCCCAAAACTTGAGCTGGCACAGCTACATTGCTTTTGAAATCTAAACCAGTAACCGTGCCTGATGATGCACTACCCCATACTGACTTAGGCCGGCACTGGTTTGAGGGGTCTGTGTAGTGCTCTGCCGTACTGCACAAACACATCTGTAAAAATCTGTCCGTCCCTCCAATCTTAATATCAAATACCTCACAATCTTTAATGTTAAGATCCTCACAATACACTAGTAAAGTAGGAAAGAATTATTAATTCCACAAATGCACTGAGTTGTGTAGTGACCTGGATATTTCTAGCAACTGGATTTTACTGTGAAAATTTAACAAACATGGTGCCTACAAGGATTCTTGTCAGTTCTTCTCAATGTTCATGAAGAATATCACTGTAGAGAAGAGCTAGACATGCATACACACATCCATCTATGTTTCCACACTAGTATATCATATATGCACATGCATATATCCAAAATAGGGTATATGTATGAATAGGTAATACATCACTGATAGACATATATACTATTTTAAGGGCGTGGAAAAATGACATTCTTTCATGCGTTTGTCAGTCTACAGTAAGATAACTGACAGGGTAGAAATCCCCCAAAGATGTATTTACAAGCAACATTCTGGTGTTTTTTCTAGTGATAGATACAATAACTGCATATGTTCTGTAAGCAGGGGATGTTTAGAAGCTTTTTGTGGAAGGCAGTGTATATAATATTCATTACACACATATAAACTATAGTTCTACAGGACATTATGGCACACTTATAAATTAATCTTTAAGTATTCCCTGTTTAGAGAGAAAGAAATACTAAACTCTGAAAATAAGCTCGGTGTCAGTTGTTTACACTGTTATTTAAATATATGAACAAAGGGATAAAATAGTAAAAAAGGAACATATTTTTGCACAGTGAGAATGATGACTAAACCCAAATATTTTCTGAAGCAAGTGATGTAACTTAGAAAAAATAGGCTCTCATAAACTGTTTAGTGTCTAGACAGTTACTGAAAAATTTAGCTTACTTCTAGTTTACCACAGTTGAGGTCAAAATTATTCCTAGCTATAGCCATCTTCAGGCTGTGCGTGAATACCCTTTGGTTTTGATTATGTCACACACCTTATTTTTCTTTATTTATTTTACACAAGCCAGAAATCTCTAAATCTGCCATGATCTCAATCGACATTTTCCACAAATATAAGTAACTGTTCTGCACATCTCATAGATTAAAAAAAAAATTACCGTGCAAGATTTACACTCCTGGTTTTCCACCATCTCTTTCAGATGTGTGTTTTCAGATTTGATAACTTTGTATAGGAAATCCAACAACTAGGAGAAGATTCAATTCTTGGTTAAATACAAGAATATTACTGTTAACTTGAAATAACACTGGGCATAGACACATGTAAGTTTAATTTTACAAAACATACATAAAGAATTATGAAACTAACTATAATATTCTTTTTTTAAATACAGCAATACTAAAGCAGAAAGAAGTCTTAAACCCCCTATAAAAGATACACAAATGCAATGCCTCTGATTTTATTTACCTTTTTGAAAATAGGGGAAGTATAGGGAGTTCACATGCAGTTAGAAGACACAAAGAGGAACAGATTTTGCAGGCCCTTGAAACTGGATGAAATCCTAGTCATGAAGCCTAGGAATGACATTCACTCTTTTAGTGATACAATGGGGAACATGGCCCGGTAAAGAGTGCCGCACAATAGGAGACATCTCTCATTTTCCCAAACACTAACTTTCATATTGTCAAAAGTAAAGTATTAGATTAATCATAAGTTTCAATATGCAGTGACCCACTCAGAAAATCCAGAGATACCCAGAAACCTCTAAATATGAAGTTTCTTTTGGTTTACAATACTAAGTCATGAAGAGAGCATACTTGTTTTTAAAACTGAAATGTGCCGTTAAAACACTGGTATCTAACAGTTTTCAGCTTTAAAACTACCAGAATTTTCTAAGCAGATTTGAAAAAAGCTTTAAAAAAAACTGGAAAAAATTAAGAAATGTTCTAGATAATCTAATAAATGGTTCTAATGATAAAGCACATATAATAACAACCACCTCGAAGTTCTCAAGATCTTTTGCATGATAAAATGGTAACTACATTGGGCGGTCAGAATGAATTGCAATTTAGATGTACGGCTGACATTTACCGGTGCTTTCTTGTTCCATTATCAATTTGGCTGCTCTAGTAATACTTCACAGATATTACAGCACTGCTGATGAAAACTACAGCAAGAAATGTAATGTCTTTTTTCACAGATAGTGTATGTCATTATCAACAGCGTGGAGTAAAATGATCTAGGCTGGTTTTTCCTGCTTGCATACCTGTTGTTTTGCTAACAATTTGTCTTTTATCTCTAACTCCATTTTTAACTGTCTTTCCAGAAGACTAGCTTTCTCCATGATAGTTGCTATAGTGATCTCCTTCTGATGAAGCTCTTCTGTCAGGTCAGAGATTTCTGTCTTCGTTCTTTCCTGCTCAGAGCGATGGGACTGCTCCTCTCGATAAAGATGGTTTCTTATCTGTAGCAAATATGTTCCACAGAGAAAAAATGTTGTGCAGTAAATATGATTGCATCACTTGGTACCTATCAGTGACTTTTTTTGCTGTTGCTTCCAAGACACTAACTCTTCTAACTGAATCAGAGATTTTTGAGATTGTATAATAAAACATCTTCATAAGTCAGTGGACACAGCTTTATTTATTTTTACATCTTTTTTCAACCCTTCTTTTGTGCTTTCATTTGCCTATTTAGTATTAGAAATTAACAAAATACAAGGCTTTTAAATTAACATTTAAAAAGAATGTAATAAAAAGAATGTTAATTTTAAGAACTGGAATTTATAGCACACAATATCCAAGGAAATATCCATTCAATAAACCTAAGTATGATTTATTTATGTTGCTCCTAAGTTAATTTAGGTTTAAAATAAGTTTAATGCAGCCTAAATTAACTTAGGAGCTATATAAATGAATCAATCGAGAGTCTTTAATGAGAAACTGTGTTAGAAATAAAGAGTATATACGGTAAATCACTCTATGAGAATTATTCCTGCCATTATATATAACATTTCAAGCTTTCTGCACTATCTCCTTGCAAAGAATCAACACAAAGATTGTTTTCATAATCTTTCTACTATACCCAACAATTTAGTACTGATAGATTTTTATATTATGTAATAAACAAAACTACAAAAACCAGCACAACAACCTTTGAACCCATTTTAATAATTCCTTACAGTACTGTACACAATCAGTGACAGATGGCATTTCGTTTTTCTTTATGCAAACTACACAGGAACACTAGAATTGTAAACAAATAGATGTAGATGCAAAAAACCTCAGAGCTAGATCATGACTATCATACCAAAATTGCTGCATCCAAGTCAGCTGCACCCAATTAGAGAGATTCCTGCTCACATTGCTACTCAGCAAAACCACAACATGCCTCTAAGAGGAGTTCTGAGCATCCTCTACTCCCCAAGTGCTTTGGCCTGCCAAGCCAGATGCCATTCCACAGTGCCATGCCACTCCTGCTTGCACCCAGCACTTCTGAAATGTGCAATGCCATGTGATGCATAGTTCAAACTAAAGAGCGCTGCCCTAGACTGTGCAGGAAGGGACTGATTAAGCTTAGCTTTGTGTGGGTACCTGCCACAGCGACCTGTACCAGTTGATCTGTTAGCATAACTTACATCTGAGACCACCTACAAACTACTACTGACTTCCTATAGCCTATCCATTGCTCACAGCCTTGGAGGGTTTATTACTTGCATGGTATTGTGTGAATGACAGTGCTGCTTAGGCATGGTCTCTTCCATTAGTGCAATAAAGTAGCTAGCTCTGTTGTTAGTGCACAGAATCAGAATGTCAATTTTACAGCTATACACCTTCCTCCAGAAATGCAACCATACATGAAAACTTTTCCATATATGAAAACTTTATGCTCTCCTAAAACCACAATTTATCCTGCTCTCCTCTGCATATGTACATACCCAAGGTCAGTACTTTTTGCTTTTTTCTAAAAATCCTGTATTGCAGTTAAGATCTGGAAATTCTTAAAAATATCTAGTACCTTATTTAGCTCTTCTTGTTGGTGTTCTTGACTTTGTGCCAGTAGTAATAACTCAGCGTTTTTATTTTCTAGTCGGTTAGTAAGTTGTACACAAGGTGACTGATGCCTTTAAATAAGAAATAAACAAAACATGAAACAAGCAGAACGTTCAACAACCTTTACCTTACAGTATCCTCTCCACAGTTCAAAACTGTAGAAGGCCTGCTTGCTAATGAAAAAAGAAACAACAAAAGATTTAGCCTAAACGAGGTTGGACCTTGGGAGATTTCTAGGGATTAAGGACAGTGCAAGTGCGTGCAGAAAGAATCTTGAAATCTCTTGTAGATTGGTATTTCATATAATCTCAAATAGCTACAGTAGATTAGGTAAACCATAAAAAGACGAACATTTTACTCAAAGGAGGTTAGGGAGAATCTTAATTGCACTACTTCTAAAGTGTTGTAATGCCCAGAAAATGAAAGAGACTGTAAACATACAAATTGAAATATATGAAATACATTGACTTGCAAAGATCTAGGCAGCATTAAAGCCTTTGAACAGAGCCTGCATCTATTGCCTGCAATCTTGTTATATATAATTGCCAATGAAAATGTTTATTCTAAAACTGTTTAGAATCTGAACATCTGAATCTAGAGTGTCTTTTTACACAGACTTAATTTAAATCAAATGTAAGAAACAAGTTATTAGCTCAGAAGTACTTGTTGATTTAAATGTTGTCTTCAACATACATACTTTATTTGAATTTCCTGCATGTCTTTATACTCTCTGACTTTCAACAATTCTGCATGCAACTGTTGGCATTCCAGTTGTATCCTTCTCCAGAGAGCATCTCGTGACTGCAGCTCATTTCTCGTTTCTGAAAAGCCTGCCTCCATGTTCTAAAGAAACAAGCAAATACATAAATAGTTATATAAAATTAGATGGCTCAAAATGCTGTATTTTAACACATCATTTTTGATACCTGTGTAATTTGTATGCAAAGACATTCAGGCTTTTATTTTGAGGTTCATTGCTGAAAAAGGCATTGCTTTCATATCAGTTCCTTTCTCCAGAAATGTCATCTGAAAATCAGATGCTGAATATTCTTTAGCTCTTGCAATGTTCCAATGCATCTGTTACTGAAACTATGATAGGAAACATCATTCAGAAGTTCTTTATTGTACTAAATGCACCTAAAATACATTGTTCGCATGTTTCAGCAGGTTCTGTCCCCTAGAACATGTTTCACATGCAAGAACTAGTGCCATAAGTAACTTCCATTTTCTGTTTTCCTAACGGCATTTCCAGATTTATAAGTTTGAAAACTACAAGGCTATAGAAAGGCAGGATTGGGTGCATGTCTTCATTAAACATTGCCTGGAAGCTTGGAGCAGATACATCTAGACTTATGTACTTAGATAAGATATGTGCTCAATCATCTCCAAAATCCAAAACTAGTTCTATCTGCATGGAGTTAATTGCTTATTTAAATGAACATCACAAAATTTTCAAACAATCACAAAAAGATTTTTCTTAGGGACTCAACAAATGTCTCTATTTACCTTTAATTTTTGATTGATAATGTGATAGACAACCTGAAGGTAACATGGCACATTTGGCATCATAAAAAACGAATTCCCCAAAAAATCAGAATTTTCCCCAAAATATACTGAAAACATTCTAAAGATAAGAACTTGGAAATATAATCACAAACAACAAAAGTAGCAATAATAATCAGATTCTTGCAACAATATCCAGAGAATATTCATTTCCTCTCACCCAAGATCCAAAAGCACATTCAGATTAAAAAAAAATGATTTTCCAAGGATGTTGATCCTTTGCCTTTAAAACTATTACACTAAAAGCACTAATATTTTTCATAATTCTTCATTTTATTTTAATATCCTTTCCAAGTTTAAAAGCAAAAATAAAGCCTTTAAACTTTCAAAAGACAACTGGAATCCAGAAATGACACCGCAAGCACGGAACTTCAAAGGCTTATTTCCTTTAGAGCCTCATATGAGAATGACCTTCCTTCGATGAAGCCTGTGGTTTTCCTCTGGCTGAAAGGGCTGCTGAAGACAGATATGAAGTGCTTTTGCGTTTTTTATAGGGGCTGTATATACGGATACATCCATCTTATCCTTTGTTAAATTAAGGCTGAGAGCGCTTTTTTAAAATCTGAAATGCAAGTCTGGGCATATTAAGTGAAATAAAGCTTAATGAACTGTTAAAATTGTCTGCAAGATTTCCTTATAATCATCTTCATGACTTCAACATTCAAGAAATAGCCACCGTTATTTTATAATATACTAATTTGGGGGAGGTTTACCCCTCTGATTTCATTCTGGGGTGGATAGGGGAATTAATGCTGCACAATTGTGTGGCAGAAGTCATATCATCTGTGGCAGACTGCAGTCATCATACTTATTTACATAAATTGTATTTTCTTTTGTGAATTATAATAGCAGGAACTACAGCAGCCACAGCAGCAGCTGCAATAATAACTGAAATAGAAGTTCAGGTCAAGAGTTTGACATGTCACTTCGTTTAGATATGTACTACTTATTATTTTAGGAAATAGCTATTGCACCTAGACAAAGCACTAAAATGATAATTAGTTTTGAACCAGAAAACTTTAGGTTTTGTTTAGAAAATATCTAATGAAATACAACTTTTAAAAGAGTCTGTTTCAAGTTGAAAAATCTACCAAATCCCCTCTTTTCTTCTGTGAAAAGTTTTGCTTCAACTAGCTTGCTGCGTTTGATATCAAAAGGAAGTCTCAGAAATTTCCTGATGAGCTCCTGTTCTAATTCTACTTAAAGCTGTTTGTGCTGGGTTGACCCTGGCTGGATGCCAGGCACCCACCAAAGCCACTCTATCACTCCCCTCCTCAGCTGGATGAAGGACAAAAAAAATATAATGAAAACAAAAGCCTCATGGGTCGAGATAAGGACACGGAGATCACTCACCAATTACTGTCATGGGCAAAACACACTCGACTTGGGGAAATTCATTTAATCTATTGCCAATCAAATCAGAGAAGGGTAATTAGAAATAAACCCAAATCTTAGAAACACCTTCCCCCCATCTCTCTCTTCTTCCCAGGCTCAACTTCACTCCCAATTTCTCTGCCTCCTCTCCCCGAGCAGCGCAGGGGGATGGGGAATGAGGGTTGTGGTCAGTTCATCACATGTTGTCTCTGCCGCTGCTTCCTCCTCAGGGGCAGGACTCCTCACACTCTTCCCTTGCTCCAGTGTGGGTCCCTTCCACAGGTGCAGTCCTTCAGGAACAGACTGCTCCAGCGTGGGTCCCCTACAGCGTCACAAGTCCTGCCAGCAAACCTGCTCCACCGTGGTCTCCTCTCCATGGGGCCACAGGTCCTTCCAGGAGCCTGCTCCAGCACAGACTTCCCATAGGGTCACAGCCTCCTTCGGGCATCCAACTGCTCTAATGTGGGGTCCTCCATGGGCTGGACATCTGCTCCACCATTAACTTCCATGGGCTGCAGGGGGACAGCCTGCCTCACCATGGTCTTCACCATGGGCCGCAGGGGAATCTCTGCTCCAGTGCCTGGAGCACCTCCTCCCCTTCCTTCTTCACTGGCCTTGGTGTCTGCAGACCTGTTTCTCTCGCATATTCCCACTCCTCTCTTCTGGCTGCTGTTCCACAGCGAGTTTTTTTCCCTTCTTAAATACATTATCCCAGAGGTGCTACCACCGTTACTGATGGGCTTGGCCTTGGCCAGCAGCGGGTCCCACTTGGAGATGGCTGGCTTTGCCTCTATTTGACATCGAGGCAGCTTCTGGTGTCTTCTTGCAGAAGCCACCTCTGTAGCTGCCCTGCTACCAAAATCATGCCACGTAAACCCAATGATCAACCTTTTAAATGCAATTATATGCTGTATTTCTATGTAAATTAGTGTCCAGCAGCTGACTTAATGCAGACTTCCAAGAACCAAGCCTCCTTTGTGATGTTTTCAAGCTGCCTCTCATGTATGGCTGCAATTAATTTTGTCAGACAATTCATAAGGTAAAGAAATACACTGCAGTCTTCATTTGGATCTTCTAAAGTTCATAATTTCTGTAGAGCCAACAAACGTGTCTTCCATACATTTCACTTTATCACTGTTTCCTTGCTAATTAACAGTATGAGAGAAATATTTAGAAGCTGACATAAAATGGTCATAGGCATAGAAGATATATAAGGCTCAATACTAGGCTTGCTGTCATTGCCATCAGCATTCTCTCCACCAAGATTCCTATCTGCTCTTCCCTCTTTCACCCACATCAGGTCCAACTATTCCCACCCTCCACCAAACCTGGTTACTTCTTCTGGTTGACAATAGGCTTTGCACTTCCTTCTTTCTCACACAGACATTCCTAATAAAATATTTTCCCTGAGCTACTCCTTTTCACCATACATTGACTTTACACCACTGTTTCCATTCTGCAGGTATTTGCAAATGGCGGCTTTTCTAACACAGCTGTATTCCACACCACCAGCACAGTTGTGCAACTTTCTGCCCTTTAGCTGATAATGTTATGTACATCTAGCTCCACTTCTACTAAAAATGTCTTTAGTACTTCCTATAGCTCCTTTATTCTACTCACATGACTCAAAAAATCCTCTTGCATGAAGATTTTCTTAACAGCTACAGCACAATGACATCTGCTCTCTCTGTTGCACAGCATCTATCCACCTTCCAATTGCCATGATTCATTCCACTCCATATTCTAGTTGCACTGCTCTTGATGGCAGCCTTTTTAACAGGCCCCAAACCAGAGGTTTTTACTTGCATACTGGTAACTTGTATATAGGCAAATGACTCCGTGAACTAATGTGCAAAAGAAACGTATAACCATCACATGCGCTAAACTTGGCTGTTCTGACAGCACCTGAAATTAACCTCCACCGCATACATGGTAATTCCTATGAAGTATATTGCATATGAAGCTGTAACTCTGCAAGGTTGTCTACAAACAGAAATAGATTATCTTTCTCCAGAAACAGTCGCAGTTACTATAGGCCACCCAATACATTACTGAACCTTGTAGTGCTTAAATAAATAAGCAAAAGCATAATTTATACATTTTACCAGAAAAAAAAAGAGCAATGAGCATCTCAGTCCTGATCTGTTTCGAATGTAGCTAATAAAAAAGGCTGTAAGGATCTTGTATTATCTCAATCTTGTCAGAACTCATACATCATGACAAACCAAGAGGCCCAAATGGCTGTCTTCATAGATCAGTGCTATGTTGAAAAATGGTAAACTAGGGATAAGATAAAAACTGGTGGTTCTTCACATGGCTGGCAACTTAAAAATTCATTGACTGCAAAATCTCCCCTCAATGATAATAAAGCATCCTATACACTTTTCCATATACTTATTTACTAGCTATATGGCACAGTGTACAACAAGGTGTAAATCAGATAAAGAGATTTCATAGAAGTCATTTATATACAAGGAACCAAGTGAACTAGGCTGTAGATGCCATGGATATAGGAAAGTTACAAAACTCCAGATAAACAGACAAGAATAAAATACATTACTACATACCAAACATATTTCTATTTTCTCTTTAAGCGTTAGTCAAAAAATTGTGCTGTTCACATCTCATTTTGTGTTCCTGCAAAGAATATACCTAATGTAAAGATCTTTTATATACACATCTCAGTACAGCTTTGTAAAGTATACTCCTAAGTAATTAATTCTTCAACATTAATTCCACAGTCATCATGAAAAAGAGAAACTATTAATACCTGGCACTGGTTTTGGTACATTTTTAGATCCTCCCTGAGTTTCAGATTTTCCTCTTCTAGTTTATTCCTGTTTATCACCATTTCATTCACAGTTGCCTTTAGCTTTTCAACAATCAACTTATCCTTTTCACTTTTGGGCTGGCCATAGGTAATTACCTCTTCTTGGTTTTGTATATTATTGCTTATTTGGAATTGATAATTCTGGGTCTGCTTCTATAAAACAAGAAAATCTTTTAAATAAAATGCAATAATTATATGTAAATTGCTAGGACCAAACCATTACTACTAAAATCATAAAGCTATTTCCATCTTCACCAGGATTTGCTTAGAAAATATGGCACAATGAGAACAGTTTTACTATTTCTCCAAAGGATACTTCCTTTTTTCAGTCTCATGTTCCCTGCCCTCAGTAAAAAAAAAAAAAGTTTCAGAAACTTTCAAGGGCACAGAATTTTTTCAGGGATTTTTCTCCTCTGCTGCCTGTTTCCCTAGCACTTAATGTTAATTAGCCTCAAATGTGAAAAAGGTGATTATGATGACCTACTCAAAGCAGTTACCTATCAAAAATAATTTGAAAGAAATGTTCTTCTTTGATTCATTGAACTCAGTAGTTGTGCATGTGTGTGCCTTAGGATAGAAATTAACCTTTGACTAGAGGGCTAGCATTACATAGGCCAGGTACAAACAGCTCAGTTACTACAGGAACTGTACTTCTTTGATATCATTATCCTTAAGCTTGGGGAAGAATCATTTGCGCATTCTGCAGAGTCCCACACTCCTTTCAGTTTCTTGTACTAATTAAAATCCTAAACCCAAAACTTCAGACAATTGGTATTGCCAGTATTTGTGAATTCACAGCCATCGTGAAGAAGCATAATTACTATGGCAACTGTTTATGCTGTTTAAAAAACTATCCACAGGGATCCCTCTACTGAGGGATTAACAAGCAGCCCTAATCTTTCAGAAAACTGAGAATTAGCTAAAAAATGACAACAAAATTTAACCTGGAAATGATATATTATGTGCAGAGATCAAGTTGAGCAAGAAAACATATATTAAAACCAAATAGGGTTACAAATACCATATTTCATTGACAAGGACTGCAAAAAGGCATGCTTCAGACAGCTTTTGTGTCATTGACTATAGTCCCATAATTTGTGTTGGCCGAACACCTAAGCAGAACTGACCACTGGCTGCATATCAAATAAAAAGCCAAGAGAAATTTTCAAGTAAGTTTCATTTCTATAGATAACAAATTAAGGTCCTCTTGACATGTAATTTATGGAGTCTGAGATACCAAAATGTCAAAGCAGCCTGTGAAAAATATAGTGCAAGGCTCCAGCTGGAAATCAAAGACCTCACAAAAGAGGAATTTGAGACAGAGACACAGGACCAATTAATGCTTTTGAAACAGTTAAGGGGTAACAGTCCATCAGAGTTCTATTAAATACATTAGTCGATGTTATGTTACAGTTGTGAAGAGAATTGTCTTCAAAGAAAGCTCACTGATGGCAGTGAAAGCCTCAACAGAAAAATGTGGATGATCACCGTGAGTACTCCATTTTGACTCGTCTAACTACATAATCAACATGCATCAGTCAGTAGTTTTGTCTAGTCAAAGCCTTGCTTTTTTAACACATTTGCATGGAAGTTCAATAGTTGCAATATAATGCTTTCAGCGTCTAAACCCAAAACTTAACTATCACACTTGGAAACTCAGGATATGGGCAAAGAGAATCATAGGAATTGTTAAGAAAGTGTTTCACTAGATTAAGATCCAATGAGCTTAATAACATTGGAAAAGGGGATTACCAGTCAGCAATGTAATTGGCTTCTCCTTACTTAATTTTCGAGCTGTCTTGTGGACCAGTTAACTTGTAAAAGTTATTTTCTAGTATTTTTTTTTCGAGCAGAATTGGTTGTCAAGACATCATTAAATCAGTGTTTTGTTCTGGATTGGAAGGACTTAAAAAAAACCCTGTTAGATCAATAGGCTATGTAAAAAAGTATTAAGCAAATTGGCAAGTAGAAAAGAATCACAAAGTCAACCCAGGACTGAACGGTAACTTGAACATGAGGAAAACCTTCTTTACTCTGAGGGTGATAGAGCACTGGAACAGGCTGCCCAGGGAGGCTGTGGAGTCTCCTTCCCTGGACGTACTCCAAACCTGCCTGGATGCAGTCCTGTGCAGCCTGGTGTAGGTGAACCTGCTTTAGCAGGGGGTTGGACCAGATGATCTCCAGAGGTCTCTTCCAACCCCTGCCGTTATGTGATTTTGTGTGATTCTGTGAAAGCTGAGAAATACGATAAAAAGGAATAAGTGATCCAACAAACAACTCCAAGTGTGATTTTAGAGTAGCATATAGAAATCCATTTTTCTGCATGAATTATATTAATATATATTTATGATCTTCAAAAAAAATGAGGGCTATCTTTGATTTGAGGAACCTTATATTTGAGTCAACATAGTAACAGCATGTACCACTTATTTGGTAAGATAGTTCTAAATAACTTGTCATCACAACTAATTGCATATTAGTAAACAGCATAGAAGATAAAAGTATCTCCACAGTATACTTAAGAAGTAAAAAGGAAAATGCACCGCTTTTTGCAGGTCTTTTACAACAGAACTACTGTAATTTTCAACATGATACTTATTCATTTTCTCATTTTCATGAGAAAAATAACATTAAAATAATTGTATGTATCATTAGATCTTTCAGTATGGGTCTGCCTCACCTAAGGTAATGTATTCACTACCAATATATCAATGTATTGTCAGATTCAGTATAAGTTTAGTGGTGTTCAAATGTTTTAAATTAAGTTAAAATAACTCTACCTATGCTAACAGCTCATTTTCTTCCTAAAGCAGGAAGGTAGGAATTTTACCTGAAATAAACTACGTTTCTCGGACAACAATTTTTGTTGAGCATCTAAATAAACAAGATAATTTTGGCAGATTGTCCCCTTCTTATCCCATTCTCTTGATTTTGCCTCAAATTCCTGAAAGACAGCAAAACAAGGCTAGTAAACACAGGGAAAACAAGTTTTTTCCTTAATCAAAATAACTTTGTAATTTGTATAGTTCTAAGAAAAATCTAGTTTTTAAATTAATACATAACCTTTCCATAATTTTGGAAAGAAGAAAAAACAGAACAATGATATAAACCAGCCACCCAGTCATCCCAACCAGAAAAAAAATCCAGTCTTAAGTGCTGTTAATCTGAAAAAAATGGGTGGTAAATATAATCATCGAATACAAATTATCATAGAATAGAATCATAGAATCATTAGGTTGGAACAGACCTCTAAGATCATCAAGTCCAACCGTCAACATAATACCACCATGCCTGATGATAAAATACTTTAAATCACTTCCATTGCTGTAGATCTTAGCTGTTGTGAGAACTTCCTTTTTCACAATGGAAATGTTTGTTCCAAAAAGATATATGATTTTTTACAATTATCCTAAACTGGCATATTTCCCAAATTTAAAAAATACAATTTTATTTCCTACTGAAACAAAATCAAATGCTTTCCAACATAGATTAATACAAATCTTCTCTTACAGCTTTCCTAGTGTCTGCTTTGGCACTTAAACCAATAAACATCTTTTACAAAATATGACACAAATGGAGTTTCAGACTACTTAATGAGGACTGCAGGTTCAAGGCCTTACTAAAGCACTGCTGAGCTTAGTAGATTTTCAACACAGTAATTATTTCCTGAATACTAGAATTTGCTGAATATATTCCAAGCACTCATTTTTCATACTGCATAATTAATCAAATTATAGCATTGTGTTACATTATTTTCACATTTTAATCTTAAATAAGGTCATTCTCAAATTAGCTGGATCAGACAGTTTCACAGTAGTGATATATTTAGTCAATGATAGATGTATAATCCATTTATTATTCCTGTAGTAGCGGATGTTGGCAGCTGTGCTGCAGTCCAAAACATAGTAGCTTTTCTGATGGTAAGGACTCTTCCATGTGGAAAAGACAGCAACATTATGTAGAGCTAGGATGTGTCCAGGATGTGTCCTGTTATGTAGGAACAGTCACATGAAGGTTGCAGAAGTTAGTCCTATACCTTATAGAATAACATAGAAGATAGTCCAAAATAAAGATCCTAAAACCTTTCTGAATTGCAGCTTAAGTGTGAAAGTATTTAATATCTATTAGATCTTAAGTTTTCGATTGTAAAGTTTTCAAAGTGTCTAAATAATCTACATCACAAATCTACACGAATCTACATCATAAACCTGTAAGACTTCACAACGCTTAGCAGCTAGGCAGCTAGCTCACCCTTTCATCTGGTATTCCTCTGAGTACTTTCCCTACAGGACCCAGTTTAGTAAACGCTCGAAGCACACACTACTTTACTATGCTCTTTACAAAAGGATGGCCAGAGGAAATGTAGATTTTTTTGTGATCCTCCTGCGCTTCATTGGACTAGTGGTTAGACTGTTCCCCCCATACATGGAAGACTCAGTTTAATAATCTTCTCCAGTCAGAATCTGAACCAGAATCTTCCCATGTTAATTTTCTACCTAACAAACAAATGTTATTTTCCAGCAGGCTCCGGAATTCTTCCTTTTGAAGTTGTTCCACTTTGCACAGGACACGAGCAAATTTAGTGGATAAGTAGAAAAGAGGAGGCAAAATTTAGTACAGCTAGAGATTACATTGCTCAGTTATAAGAAATGAGACTGGATAACAGTTTCTGCACCAGTGACTGTAGCCAGAAGAGTATCTGGGGAGAAGCCACCACTTAGAGGTATGCTCTCTATATGCCAGTTCTCTGAGCTAGCTCTAACTCTCCTGTTGGCCCAATAAATATTTGATTATTCCACAGATCATATCATAAAATAACTTCTGACTCTGAGAAGTCAAGGCCAGGAATTATGATCAGAAATCAGTATCTTCCTGTATCCAAGAATAAATCGGCTAAAATCCATTCTGTGTCGAGAGGGATAGGGAATATGACCAAATCCTGTCCTTAGCATCTCATAGTATCTAGCCCCCAATCAGCATGCTGGATTCTCTGCAAAGTGTTTTTAAGTTCCCAGTCCTTCCTCATGTGTTACCCAGGGAAACTAGGCACTGAGGTCAAGGTTGTGGGTTGCCTCAGGCACACGGGTGCTGACAGGATATGCGTATAACAAACATTCTTCCAATCCTAAATCCTTTGTCTATCTAGCCCTACATGGTCAAAGTTGTCCAGAGGTCTATAAAACTTGAATTAATGGTAGGTATTATGTGACAGTATCCTGCATATGTAAACGGTCTCATGCCTCAACAGGTTACATTAACTAGTACACATATATTAATGAGGAAAAAAGTAAAATTTATTTATAGTTACACTTATGAAGAAACTTACCTATATTAACTCATAAAACTACTAAAAACGCTAATAAAACTTGGATGAAAGAACAAAACCTGACCATTAAGCTACGCACTTTTTCTTGCCAGAGCAAGAAAATGATATAATTTTTGTAGAATAATCAGGAAGTTAGAGTTCACAACCGTAAACCACAAATTAGTTGTAAAGGCACATTAAAATTAGAACATAACAACAAAGTATGCTTACCTCTAGTTTCTTGTATAAATTGCTCAGTTCAGATGGTGTCTCTAGGCTTTTCTCACATTTTTCTCTACCTTCAACCTTTTTTTGTTTTAACCGATGTGACTGCAGCTTTTCATAACTATGTGTCAACTTTGAAAACTAAAAATGAAAGCAGAGTTGAACATGCAGAATCTATCAAAGATGACCATGTGGCCAAAGTTTTCTTTAAACTAGAATCACCAACTGTAGCTTCAGCATTCTAAAAATCTAATCACTGCCAACAAAGAATCAATTAATAAAGTTAGTTTCTTAGAGATGAACAAGACTAAGCTCTCATATAAATGTTAACTAACTGTTCAAATGAGTTGGTTCGACAGCTACTTAATTCTGCTGAAGTTCCTTATGGCACCGTTACCCATAGTGTCATTCCCTCTACAATGTTTATACGAAATGTTCTATACTTGTTTACTGCCATCTTGTGTTGACATTTTTAAAGGGTGATTCACTAGCCAGAATGAAGGATTATCATTAAAGTATTTTAAACTTCTGTTGTTTCTTTTTTATCATGAAAATTGTTGAAATCTTATGTTTGTGATGTTTGCATTCTTCTGGAATCATTAAGTACCAAAGAGTGTCTATGAGAATCAGACACTAAATACTGTTCTGCCTATTGATCTTGCCGTGAAAGCATGTCTTAGGAGTCAGAGGCAAAGCAGTCAGAGGCAGAGAAGGGAAGGTACCAGCAGAAGTACCAGCTCCCTCTGAAAAATGGCTGGTCTGATCAACAGTTAGCTACAGCACACAAGCAGAAGGGCTAGTGGCCATTAACACGTTTGATACAGCAAACTAACATTGTCTGGTAGAGATATGAACACCTGGTTTTGAAAAACAAAAAAGGAAAACCAAGGTTATCGGTAAAGGAAACACTAAAAATATTGTCTCAAGGGAAGTTGAGTGAAAGAACTTTGCAAAGGATGTTGAGTAGAAAAGAAGTTTACAGCTATGAATACTGATCATGTCTCTTGTTGGTTTGTTCCTTTAAATTCAGGTATAGATGACTTAAAAAATTCTGACTCTAACATAAAGTTCTTTGTCTACCCAAACAAAATCCATAAAATCTTGTATTTTTGTTAACTGATCAAGCAAACTACCCTCTGGAAAAGAAGTTAATTCCAAGGAAGTAACTGGGAATGGAATGGAACCCTATTGAACCAATGTGGAATGAGCAATTGAGGTCTGTGCAGACAACAAAGAGGGCCAAAGAAGTCCAGAAAAGATACAGAACAGAAACTGGAGTTAAAAAATCATCTGGGAACTTCCTAGAGATATTTGAGATGATTTTGGGAACTCATAATATGAAACAGCAAAAAAGAACTGAAAAGATGACCAGAATAGATTGTCCTAGACTAGAAAGTGTCATGAAACAGAGAGGTCCAGGAACAGATTTGACCAACTTGGAATTTCTGAATAGAAATCCTGTAACATGGACTTACAGAGCTGAGATGTCATCTTCAAAACAAAACAAAAAGTCTTGCAGAGAAGCTGCCTATATTTGAAATTGACCTTGCCAGAGAACACAGTTAAGAGAAAAGATTTAAAATGGATCAGAGTATCCAGGCTCAAACAACACGGAACTCATTGCCTTTGGAAGAAAGATACTCTTTCTCAACGAGAGTTCTTCTCTTGAATATATTATGGCATATGCGAACTGCCTGGGAAGAGCAAACTCAGATGAAGACAGGTATTAGACTGCTCATGCTAAAAAGGCTAGGAATTACAGGATCTAACAATTCAGCAAATAAGTCTAAAATGGAACAGAATGGCCAAAATGAGAAAATTCAGTTTGAATATTAGATGTTTAACGAAAGTAGGATATTTCAGACAGATTATAGTCTGCATGTTATCATGACCAAAAACTAGACTAAAAGCCAAAAATCCTTCCACTTAATGCTAGATATATGATTTAAAAATAAGGTCCAAGTTGTTCTATTTGCAGGTTGAACAAGTAAAAAAAAAAAAAAAAAAAAAAAAAGAGGCATTTTAATGAGTTCTGGAGTAGAATTCATCAAAGTTTAGATTTCTGAAAGTTAGACATCCAAGCCCGAGCTACTCTGCATTAGAAAAAGCTGCCTCCCAATGCTTAGTCATTTCAGCCGTCTCAAATTCTCGTCATATACTGACATGAATTATATTCTAGGGGTGTCCATTTCCCTCCATTGATTCTAAAGGGAGCCTGAGGTAGCTCAGATGTAGCCATTTAGCATTTAAATGTAGACATTTAGTAGTGAGGCAATTAGTTGCTGAAGTGCTTAGAGCAAGATTGGTTTTTTTTGCTGAGGGATTTCTGTCATTTTCAAAATGAGAATAACTACTAAACATTAATACAGAAAAAAATGAAGGAAAAAAGTAATGAAGATGAACGCCTACAGTTTTTCCTATTTAATTATGACAAAATGTCATACATTTGAATGAGTGCAGCAGTATGGCCTAAGAGTTTCAGGTTACGTATCAGGAATGATTTCCCTAATACAAGAAAAATACAGGGTTTACTGCATTCGACAGGCACACAATCAGTTCAGTGGGAATGTTGCTCATCAAACAGCTGCTTTTATCAGTAGCAAGGGTAAAAAGCAGGGAGGACTACAGAAGCAGCATATCAGAGAGAAATTTATTCTGAGTAGCCTCGCATTCTGAGAGCTAGAAAAAGCGATCCTTTCTATTTCTAGCAAGATTAAGAAGGAACAAAAATTGGGAGAGATTTTAAGAATACATCTGCAGAGAAAGATACAAGACTACTGGTAAATAGTAACACTCACACCATTTGTGCAAAACTAAATTGTAGCTCTTAAGATTATACAGTGTAGAAGGAGGCATAACTTTCAAGTGAGGATAAGAACCAAAAGAAGGGAGACAAAGGAGATGAGGCAAAGATTAATATCATCAGGGAAGCTATATATTTTAAATATGAGTTTGTGCAGCTAAGAACTGGGGACATTAAGGTCATTCTATTGTAGACATCGCAGCACTGTAATCTAGGAAAGAAACTCAATAAGGAGATGCGGTAAAAGCTAGAGGAGCAGGGTGGGATAGTCCTACTGTCCTAGGTGCTTAGAATTGTTCTGACAGGCAAACTTTCTGTTTATCACATAGAGGCAGGCCTCCTAACTTAGGCACTTAGCAGGTCACCTCTTTGGTCAATATGTACTGGATGGCTATTTCATGAAGAAATACAGTTTGGTGAAAGGAGAAAATGGGAACTCTAAAATGCAAACAGGATCAGTGCTGGAAACGTTGCTAAAATACATAGGGTAACTGAGAAAGAAGGAAATGTTTGGAGGCATAGATTGGGAAAGTGACTTATATTCTTAAGAGCTAGAAATCCAAACTGCTTGCATAAAGATAAAAGAAGAAGCAATCAGGAAACTGAAAGAAAGGTTAGGTGATCCGAGCGGTAACTAAAAAGGAGAATCTTGGCAAGAAGTATAATGAGGTTTACAGAGAGAAGCTTCTAGGTTAGGAAGTGGCAGATTATTTAAAAAAAAACCACAAAGAGAAAACATTGTATTATCTTTATGAAAATGACCCGGAGTTTCAACTTCATAAAGTGCAATTTCAGTGAATTTCTTAGCAACAACATGTAACCTAAACCAGTCATTTTTAGCATGTGATAAAAAAAATTAAGAAGTGAAAGATATTGCAGCAAATGTGAAAAGGGATGAGAAAAGAGAAATCTGCTATATTTTGGGGGATAGTTCTGCATTGCTAAAGGTACCTCACAACTATAGGTAAAAAATCACACCGTTTTTCATTGTATGATGTCTATCTTCTCAATAATCATGCTAAGATGTTTCTTTTTCTTTTTTGCATAAATTATAAAATAACTTCTGCTTCTAGCTACTTTCCCAAATGATTAAAAGTGTTAATTACATAACAACCAAAACATTCTCTGCTTACTCACAGAATTGTTTGTCCAATCCATTTCTATATGTAAAAGAAAAAATAAATTAAAGACAACATAACCTTAAAAATAAATTATACATTTATTCATTTGATAGATTTGGGTGGTGGTGTCACCTCTAAGTGAAAATAATGATATCCAGTTTATGCAATCCAAGATGATTCTATGATGTGATGACTGGAAATTTTAAATTATAACACTAAATCTCTAGCAGGAGAATCCAGTGAAGGAAACAGTAGAATAGCAGAATTGTGAAGAATTGTTTATATTAACTTGTTAAAATCTGAGAAACAGAATAGACCAAAGTTCGCTAAGAAATTAGATTAATGACTGAAGTGGAAAATAATGAAGAAACAAAAATACGGGCACAGAGCAAACACAGCCAAGTAGAATCATAGAACCATATAACAGTTTGGGTTGGAAGGGACCTTTAAAGATCATCTAGTCCAACCCCCCTGCCATGGGCAGGGACACCTTCCACCAGACCAGGTTGCTCAAAGCCCCATCCAGCCTGGCCTTGAGCACTGCCAGGGAGGGGGCAGCCACAGCTTCTCTGGGCAACCTGTGCCAGTGCCTCACCACCCTAATCGAAAAAAAAAATAATTCTTCATGCACAATCTAAATCTCCCCTCTTTCAGTTTGAAACCCACGCCCTATCACTATACTCCATGATAAAAAGTCCCTCCCCACCTTTCCTGCAGGCCCCCTTTAAGCACTGGAAGGCCTCTATAAGGTCTCCCCAGAGCTGCCTTCTTCTCCAGGCTGAACAACCCCAACTCTCTCAGCCTGTCCTCATAGAGGAGGTGCTCCAGCCCCCTGAGCATCTTTGTGACCCTCCTCTGGACCCACTCGAGCAAGTCTGTGTCATTCTTATGCTGGGGGCCCCAGAGCTGGATGCAGTACTGCAGGTGGGGTCTCACTAGAGCAGAATGGAGGGGGAGAATCACCTCCCTCAACCTGCTGGCCATGTTTCTTTTGATGCAGCCCAGGATATGACTGGCTTTCTGGGCTACAAGCACACTCTGAAATAAATCAAGCCAAAACAAATTCCCCATGTCAATAATCCAGGTTACTATAGTTTTGATACTATTTTCCCTCATGGAGAGCTATCAGACGACTTTAACGATCCCTTTAAATAAGGCAAACTAAAACCAGAAAAAATTATAGCAAAGACATGATGAGAACAGTTTAAGTAAGTCTTAAAATTCCTAATGTCCATCAGAGTCATATTAGCACGAGTCTAATTATTTAGTTTATTCATTCACCAAGGTTTTCATTTATTAGTCCAAAGTCAGGAAATCGAATCTTCATAACAGATGTCACAATCACGTTAAAATCCATCGAAAGAATTTGGACATGTCAGTACAGAAATGACAACAGAGCCTGGTAGGAAGCTGTAGTCATCATCATTTGTATGACACGATTCATCTTTCCCAAATCTATAAAGGTACATCTATACCGTTAGGCATGTAAAAGCTCTTTATACTGCAATAATGAAACTGACATTTTTCTTACTTGAGATTGCAGTGCTTGAAGCTGAGTTTCATAATTCTGAGCCATTTCATATTTAGTTTTCTGTAACTCTTCCAGTTTCTGTCGAAGTAGTCCTACCTACAGTTAGAATAAGCATTCAAATTTACCTTTTCTAAAGTGTTCCAAAATAGGTTGTTTTCAGAATAGTAATTTGAAACTTTGAAAGAAGACCGTTGCTTAAAGGATAGACATTATAAGTATAGACTTATTCAGTAACTTAATAATAAAACTGAATGCCACAAACCCAGATTGTGTCAACATCAAGTTAGGGATTTTATGGTAAAAAACCTCATTGTATGCTTACGTTATGATTTAATGATAATACTGTATGAGTTTGTCACGAGAGACCATTTAATGAAAGCTTTTCTGACCCAACTATACGAATGAACTGCTGTGCCCCGTTGCGAAAATTTTGCTTGAATGGCTTATATAATCATATAAATGACTTTCAACTACTTATGTACAAATTATTGGGAGACACTGTAGACTCATTTCAGCTCCCTAAGTACAGTGCCATTTGAGATATCTTGAATTATTTGAATTTGATGGAGATCTGAGAAATAAGACAAAGAACATAAATGACACCTATGTTTTTCTGGAGGGGCAGCTGGAAGCTGGGTAGAATATGCTAAAATATTTCAGAGGTCTCTGTACAGGCAAACAAATTGATGCCTTAAGGACTAGGTATCTGAATAATATTCTCTTGGCTCCTCTGACCGCAGTGACTAAGGGCTAAGTTCCTAACTACTCATTAGGAAGAGTTAATTAATTTTCAAAACTCCCACTGGCAGTTTAGACACCTAGCTCACCACAGATACCCATGTGTAAACACCTAACTTCGGCTGCCTTGAACTAGAACTGAATGCTGTGCTAGGATTTACTGATGCTTCTGAATGAATATTTGGCAGACAAGACTGTGAAGCACAAACAACATCAAGTACACTGGGGCTTTCAGCTGGATAAGCAAGTTTAAGTGGTAATACGATTTGAATCTTCACTATTAATAATAAATTATCATACAAAGACAGTATATCATGCAAAATTATAAAAATCAGGTATAAACAGGCATTACAAAGACATAATTTTCTGAAACCTTTTGAACCGTACATTTCTGTTCAAAATTCCTGATGAAACTGGGCGTGTCGGCATTTACAAAAAACATCAAATTATCTTTTTACAGCTAAACTGAGAATATTTGATTTAGACTTTAGGGAAATAGAAGAAATATGAGACTTTCAATGACATTTTTACAACCACTTTTCAGAACAGAAGCACACTTTAAAACAAAACACTAAGGATAATTAGTGACCTTTAGAGCATGTTTGGTATTTTTATGTGATAGAACAAACAGGTCTCCTTATAGAGCACGTAGAGCACACTATTAACTAACTACCAGGATAAATGCTTTCTTTATAGAACATGATATTCCCAAATACCTCTTGACCTTTTTGATCCAGTTTGCTTTGGGCACTTGCTAATTCTTGATCCTGGATATCCATCTTTGCTTCTAAAGCTTTCATCTTCCTTTCCCATTCCACCTTCTTCCTGTTTACCATGATGACAATTTGATGCACTAATTCTTGAAGTTCAACTTCACATGGAGAAGCTCTAATAATAAAAAAAAAAGATTGTTTTTTTCAAATAAAGAATAAGGGAGAAAACAATTTTTTATTTACACTGCTAAGATTTTATTTTAATTCTGACGGAAATAACCAATTTTCAACATTGGAAAGAAAGAAATGGCAAAGTTAAATGATGCCTTCAAATGTAGGTGGAATTGCACTTCATCTATCTTAAGTTTGCCCGAAGTCAAAGTCAGAGTATTTACCATATTCTGGACAATTTCCTAGCTAAAATGCTGTTTGATACCCTTTCACTCTTTCAGGGATGAACTGTCAAATGAGCATAAGTTGAGTTGAAAGTATCCAGGCCCAAACCTCAATGGACAAGAGTAGGAGAAGCTGAATATTAAGTTGCTTGAGGGCACGGGACTTCCCACTGAGGGTACATAATGATAGAAGCAGAGTTTGTGGGAGGCCGTTATTAAACAGCTGGCCTGAAAGCAAGTCACAATTCTTAATTGCTAGTTCAACTTTTACACCCTATTTTCCCATTCTTTTTGTGGAAAATGGACTTAAATCACAAGGTGACTTGTATAATAATAGTAAGTTTTAATTCTACTAGGAAGCACAGAAGGGAGTGCATTTTGAAAAAGAACTTGTCTTTGAGGGACCATGTGCTGGATTTCATAGAGATCGGTACAATGTCTGCAACATCAACATTTGATTTTTCCCAGACTTCTGAGATTAAATGTAGAATATATCCTTTACACTATGAATGACTTCATTGGCAGCAGTAGATAATGTTTTACACTGTTGCTTTAGGAAGATGATGTGTCCTGAGTAACAAAATAATGATATATGGTTAATTTATGGTATATTACAAGAGCTATCAGAAACTGAAAACAGACAAAGTTGCCCTCTTAGTTGCCCTCTTGTACTCTTATATATTAATTTTTAAAAATGAAACTTTGTCTGGGCAGTGTCAAACAACGTTTAAATCAGCTGGTATATATCATTTAGCAGATATATATGAAGTATCTTCATTTTAGTATGGAGATTTCTTTCCTTACCCATTCCAACTTTGTATTTAACGACAAATATATAAAAAATTTGAAATAAGAAAGATACAGATTATAGAAAATTTGGCTATGGATACTTTTTACTTGCATAGCAAGAAATCGCATAATTCTTTCTACGCTTTAAAACTTTTTATTTCTAGAAATTATTTCACATCAAAATTATACAGTCCTTCTAGAGTATATGAGATCTTTTTCCTGAAGTATTTTTGAGTTTATTGCCCAGTTATCCTCGACTGTTTTGTGAACTGAAGGCTTCAGATTTGCAAGGATTTATGTAAAACTCAGAATCTTTCTAGAACTCACGGATCCATTCAATGTTCAGTGAAACAGTCCAGTCATTAAAAAACGATATCATAATTTAATAAAACTGTTTATTGAAATGTTCCTGAACATTTTATTTAACTGACTTAATGCTTCTTACCCACTTAACCTAGGATTCTTGGGTTTGGGAAAAAGATAGAGGAGACAATGTACAGGCCTGCCTAAGTCCTCCTGCCTAAGAAGGGGAATTTTATTCCATTAACACTCAGAGCTGCTTTTGGACTGTACAAAGAAGAATTAGCTGTTGAACAAATTGCTTAACTATGTATGTCAGCCCATAAATTATCTATAAAATTTAATTTTCATCAAGTCATATGGAAAAAAATCAGCTTACTTAAATTGAGATACAAGATCAGAATTACTTAAGACACTATTTTTGGTAAAAGCCTTAACGAGACTTACCACTATAATAATGTCAATTAGTGAAATAAAATTATTTTTTATCAACGTCATGATTTTTTTTAAATACTACAACTTCTAAGCATTTTTAGTACGTTCAGAGCTCGTAGAATGTTGGATGTAGGTATTTTTATACTAAGTACCAAAAGGGGCATATATCTCACTGAAATGAAGGAAAACCTTTCACTGACTCTTTTAGCCAGCGGAATACTGTGTTGAATTTTTAAACTTTTGAGGAGTAGCATCTCTTTCACTTTACTTTCTTGCTGTAAATATTTACTTTCCACACAACTTTTTTTTAGTGGCATTTGTTATCTGCATATCGTGTTCTCATATGAGTTAACTGTTGATAAAATTTTCTACTTTTTCACTTCTTTTTTATACCTTTCTTGTTTCCTGTTCTAGTTTTAATTGCTTTATATATATTTTTTTATAAATAAGAAGCAAATAAGAAAGCAAAGCCAGGGACTGGCAGAATGAAGAACCATCCACTGTAGGAGAAAATCAGGTCTGAGACCATCTAAGGAACATGAAGGTGCACAAGTCCATGGGACCTGATGAGATGCGTCCATGGGTCCTGAGGGAACGAGCGGATGAAGTGGCTAAGCCACTACCCATCATATTTGAGAAGTTGTGGCAGTCTGGTGAAGTTCCCGCTGACTGGAAAAGGGGAAACAACCCCCATATTTAAAAAGGGAAAAAAAGGAAGACACAGGGAACTACAGGCCAGCCTGTCTCACCTCTGTGCCTGGCAAGATCATGGAATGGATCCTCCTGGAAACTATGCTAGGGCTCATGGAAAATAAGGAGGTGACTGATGACAGTCAACATGGCTTCACTAAGGGCAAATCGTGCCTGAATAATTTGGTGGCCTTCTACATGGGGTTACAGCATTGGTGGATAAGGGAAGAGCAACTGACGTCATCTACCTGGACCTGTGCAAAGCATTTGACACTGTCCACACAACATCCTTGTCTCTAAATTGGAGAGACTCGGTGTATAAGGAATTGGCTGGATGGTCGCACTCAAAGAGTCACAGTCAACGGCTTGATGTCTGAGTGGAGACCAGTGACAAGTGCTGTTCCTCAGGGGTTGGTATTGGGACTGGTGCTGTTTAACACCTTTGTTGGTGACATGGACAGTGGGACTGAGTGCACCCTCAGCAAGTTTGCCGACAACACCAAGCTGTGTGGTGCAGTCGACACACTGGAGGGAAGGGATGCCATCCAAAGGGACCTGGACAGGCTTGAGAGGTGGGCCCACACAAACCTCATGAAGTTCAACATAGCCAAGTGTAAGGTCCTGCACCTGGGTTGGGGCAATCCCAAGCACAAGTACAGGCTGGGTGATGAGTGGATTGAGAGCAGCCCTGTGGAGAGGGACTTGGGAGTGCTGGTGGATGAGAAGCTCAACATGACCTGGCAATGCACGCTTGCAGCCCAGAAAGCCAGTCATATCCTGGGCTGCATCAAAAGAAGTGTGGCCAGCAGGTCGAGGGAGGTGATTCTCCCCCTCTACTCTGCTCTGGTGAGACCCCACCTGCAGTGCTGCGTCCAGCTCTGGGGCCCCCAGCACAAGAAAGACATGGACCTGCTTGAGCAGGTCCAGAGGAGGGTCACGAAGATGCTCGGGGGGCTGGAGCACCTCCTCTATGAGGACAGGCTGAGAGAGTTGGGGTTGTTCAGTCTGGAGAAGAAGGCAGCTCTGGGGAGACCTCATAGAGGCCTTCAAGTGCTTAAAGGGGGCCTACAGGAAAGGTGGGGAGGGACTCTTTATCAGGGAGGGTAGTGATTGAACAAGGGGTAACGGCTTTAAATTGAAACAAGGTAAATTACACGTTAGGAAGAAATTCTTTGCTGTGAGGGTGTGAGACACTGGCACAGGTTGCCCAGAGAAGCTATGGGTGGCCCCTCCCTGGCAGTGCTCAAGGCCAGGCTGGATGGGGCTTTGAGCAATCTACTCTAGTGGAAGGTGTCCCTGCCCATGGCAGGGGGGTTGGAACTAGATGATCTTTAAAAGACCCTTCCAACCCAAACCGGTCTATGATTCTACGATTCTATGATTCTATTTATAAATTAACCTAATATATAGCTTTATTACTTTCTTTAAAAGTCATGCTTTTATCTTATCTTTATAACATATTGGAATATATTGAAACGTGTTATCTTCAGTCATTGCAATGTTATCTTGGCCATGAAAAAAATATTCTCATTTAAAACTTTCAAATTGCTCCTCGCAATGGTATGATCTGATCATTGTAGAAATTTCTGCATTTTTCTCTCTGTAACGATTTAGAGATTAGTGTATCCAATTACTGCCATATCTAAATGAAGGTAGAAAGAAAACTGATGTTGTTTCTCCACTGTCAACTCTCCTTATCTGAATCAGTTATACTGTTAGTAAACCGCTAGTGGTACACCTGCTTTCTCTTCACTTTTTTTCACGTGTCATAGTGACTACTCATTGTACAACTGAAGCTTAGTCTGCATTTAATTTCCATTTCCTCATACTATTGCATAATTTTCAAGTCTCTTCTTTCTTTTTTTTTTTTGTTTTGATTAGAAGTCTGTATTGAATTTACTGTTGATAAAGCCAGCAATTGTACTTTCACAAATTTGTTAACTATCCCTCCTGATATCTAAACTGATGCAAAAAGTATCTTGTAACCTGTTACTTTTCATGATAATAAATTCAGCCTTCTGATAAACAAGTTTCTTCACTTAAAATAATCTAAGAATGCTATGACATTGTTTTGAGCTATGACATGTTCCATTTTCCTTTTAATAATATTACTTATCTCATTCACATTTCCCCCCAACGTAAAAGTGATAGCCACTGGTTATAATTTAATTGGTTCTTTGATTTATAAAAATCTAAAAGCTATGTATTCTCTTGACTGTTGATGTACACACCTCTGTGTGCACATAAAGTGCTTTTATGTTCGCTAAACATTTTGCAGCCATTCTAACATCTCTACGACATGATGGTTTGTTAAAATGAGCAGAGGTATTTCCTTGAAAGGAGCATAGCTATTATTTTATGAAATAATTGCCATAGAGACAGCCACACAGAGAGAAAAGATGGTGCAGCAGCTGAATAATGTTGCAGCAACCTACAAAAGGGTTAATGATAAAAAGCACAGCAGTATGCCTGTTACCACACCATCCTAGGAAGCATTGGAGAGGATTTCAACACCCAAAATTAGCACAGAATGCCATTTTGTGTCACAAACAATACAATCTGGCATATGTTTTTGGGGGACATTGCAACTGAGAATGTGCCAAGCAATTAGGAACTCTACATTAGCAGAGCCACTTTTAGCCAAACACAAACAGAGCCATGAACTCAGAGGTAATATCCCTATTGCCAGTGAGCCTTCAACTGCTGAGCGTGCTGCCAGCACGTTGCTGAAGAACAGCAAGCTAGCTAACAGGCTCCTCTACTGTAAATGACTGTGCAAACTAAGCCTTAATACAAGCAGATGCTTTTACTCCTGGTAGTTGATACAACCATCTTGTGTGAATGCTAGCATGAAAATGCTTCCTTTCTTTTCTGGTGATCTTTCACATCCCAGCTGTTCAGCCAACGCTCCAGATGTCTGCCCTCCCAGTGCCCATGCAGACACACTGAAGACCCTTGCCTGTAGTTTGTGCTCCGGGTCAAGCACTGGTCCCACGCACTCTGCGTTCCATATCCTGCAGGCTCACCTTCTGATTGCACTACACTAAAAAAGGGTTCCTTAACATAGAATCACAGAACCACAGAATAGCTTGGGTTGGAAGGGACCTTTAAAGGTCATCTAGTGGATGGATGGGTATGTGTTTATGGAATATCTTTTTTTTTGGTGCTTAAATGGTGCATAACCCTTGTTTGGATAATTATTACAGGAAATTGGAGCAAATGTGCTAGATTTACAATATCATAATTAAAACTTAATGTGATTTTTTAAAAGTAAAATTCTTTAAAACTTTTTTATATCAACAAATGCTTGAAACTTTTAACATTATCAATGTTAAGCTTGGAAAGGCTTTTTAAATACACACATAAATCTTAATGCCTTTTTAATGTTAAAACTGTTAGCAATGCCATTTTAAAATTTAATGAGTGACAGAATGATAAATAAAGTGCAAGCAAGTAGTACACTGTGATGTACATATCACAAAGCAAAAATACCCCCCTACCAAGTGCCTGAAACTCATCTCAAAATAGCATTAACGGTGCAGTAGACTTTGATTCCCTCTGGGTGGAATATAAAATCTGATTTTAAAAACAGAGGATGAAGCGATACTGCATCAGGACTACCTCCTTTGATACTGCTGTAAGGACCTGCGCCTTTCCAGCCTCGTGTAATGTCAGGTGGCAACACCCTGGTGAACCAGCAATGACTCAGCTATCTGATTTTACCCTTCAGAAACAGGCACTTTCTTTATTGTGTGTCACATGGATCATCTAAATATTGTTATGCAAGTGCAAATGCAACCTCTAGCCTGGATCATCAGGTTACCCTTTCAGATCCACCATGGCTGACACCTGTCTTTCAGATCATCCCACACAAGGCATGTTCTGCAGCTGTTGCTAGAAAATTCTCTCTCAACAGTTCTTGCATGCTTCTTCAACCTACAGTCACCAATATATAAAAGGGAGCTCTTAAAGGAAAATGCCTTCTGAAACAGCTTCTCAGTCTATCTTCACCATGTCTGTCTCTGTCTAATTCCTTACCTAGATCCTCTAGGTACACATGCGGCTGAAAAAGGAAAGCTGTACTTGAAGCTCTAAATTCCTGCTGCTGTTTTACTACCAGAACCACTCTGCATTATGGCTGTGGTACTACAAACATTTGCATCTCCACCTAACAGCACAGAGGTACGACTAGCTGCTCTACTACTGTAGCCCATTCACTGTTTTGGAACATGACACCAAGTTGGGTGGGAGCGTTAATCTGCTTGAGGATGGAAAAGCTCTGCTGAGGGACCCGGTCCGGCTGGATCGATGGGCTGAGGTCAATTGTATGAGGTTCAACAAGGCCAAGTGCTGGGTCCTGCACTTGGGTCACAACAACCCCATGGAGTGCTACAGGCTTGGGGGTGAGTGGCTGGAAAGCTGCTCGGCAGAAAAGGACCTGGGGGTGCTGGTCGACAGCCGGCTGAACATGAGCCGGCAGTGTGCCTGGGTGGCCAAGAAGGCTGACAGCATTGCGGCCTGTATCAGAAACAGCATGTCCAGCAGGACCAGGGAAGGGATCGTGCCCCTGTACTCGGCACTGGTGAGGTCTCACCTCGAATCCTGTGTGCAGTTTTGGGCCCCTCACTACAAGGAGGATATTGAGGTGCTGGAGCGTGTCCAGAGAAGGGCAATGAAGCTGGTGAAGGGCCTGGAGAACAGGTCTGATGAGGAGCGGCTGAGGGAACTGGGGTTGTTTAGCCTGGAGAAGAGGAAGCTGAGGGGAGACCTGATCGCTCTCTGCAAGTACCTGAAAGGAAGCTGAAATGAGGTGGGGGTCGATCTCTTTTCCCAAGGAACAAGTGATGGGACAAGAGGAAATGGCTTCAAGTTGCGCCAGGGGAGGTTTAGATTGGACATTAGGAAAAATTTCTTCACTGTCAAGCCTTGGAACAGGCTGCCCAGGGAAGTGGTGGGGTCATCATCCCTGGAGGTATTTAAAAGACCTGTAGATGTGGTTTAGTGGTGGAGTTGGCAGTGCTAGGTTAATGCTTGGACTTGATGATCTTAAAGGTCTTTTCCAACCTAAACGATTCTATGATTGTGTGAAAAGAGGAGAACTATCCCCCTGAGAATATGACCACTCATACAATACCACAATCATAAGAATTTATTTTGATCACTGGATGTGGAATGTGGAACACTCTGGTATCTTTTGTTTAATGTGCCATCAGGTAAACAAACACACAAAGAACAAGTTTATGCCTATGGGTTTTTACCCATATGCATTCAGCGTTCCCGCTTTGCTGAAAGCATACATCAAATGGATTCTTCATACACAGAAGTAACAACTTGTTCTTAACCAAGTGGCAGCTTTTTTTTTTTTTTTGTCATTGCATTTACTTTGAAACAGCTCAAAACACTTAAAGGTATCTCATTTTTAAAGTGATGTAGGCAAGCTCTTAGTCTTCTTTTATTCTGTCTTCATATTGGTGAAAACAGAGATGATTCATATTCTGCTGTCATTAATAACTATTTATCTCCATGTAAAATCTAGATGTTTCCAAATTTTGACAAACCGAAATCCGAATAAGTTTTCCCAACTCCAAGCCTTTATGAAAAATGCACAAGTTAGACCTTTCTAGCTCTATCTATCTGTCTTTTGCTTTGGAGTTCTGCACAGATTTGTATTTTTGTGACTGTTTCCTAAGAGACATAGAAAGAATATTATTGTCCATACACTTTAGAATAAAGTTGTAACTTAGAAACCGACATTTTAAGAAATGTTTGGTTCATACTGTCAGTCTCTACTTCATGCCTTCTTCCCTTATTACCCAGGTTTGCTGACAAATAGGAAAATATGTATGACCATATTCATGCAAACACAAGCAAAACCCACGCAGAACGTTAACAAAGATTACCGTCTTAGACAGGACATTCATTAGTTTTTGATCTTTAACCCAGCTTCTAGAGACGATATTAATTAATTTTATCTTCCTAAAACATGCTTTAAAAGTAGGAAATATACAGATCAGTTGCGACACAATAGTCCATTAGAATCTTCTACCCCAAAGTTCCACTACAACTAATTTATTTAATTACTAGTGAACTACAACTGATTTATTTAACAATTTTCACCCATACAGAATCATACACATCTCTGGATGGATTATCTGTGATTTATGAATTCTTGCAGCTGGGATGTAATTGTCATGATTTCCATCACCACTATTCAGCCATCTTCCCCGGTTTTAATGCTATCTGCATCATCTCTGGAATACCGTAAGCATAGACTGAAACGAATGTCTTCTATCAGTGGATGTGTACTCTAAACTACTCTCCCAGATCCTTTGTACAGTTAATGGAAATAAATAGCTACTGAGAATATCTGGTTTATGATGGGACAAATCACTCTCGATTCATCTGCAATGACCTGGAATTTCACGTATGTCGATTACAACAAAGGCCAGGCAGGATCTGAACTCTTGAAAGAGGCTTTTGATTTGTTAAAATATTATCCAAACAGCAATATTTTTATTTTTTTAAATGCAAGTTTTTATATAACTATATTTGCCAATTGTATCTCTAACAAAAAAAATGCCCCTCAAAGCCAAAAACAAGGGCCACATTGTTCAGAATATACTATTTTACTGCAGCAATTTTTTCTATCATGAAGTGCACACATAATTCTTCAGTACAACAGAACACACTTTGAAATCCTGTTAAAACTTTCTTGGGCCAGAAGAAGGTGTTATAGAATATGCGTGTTTCTGTTATTTTATGAAATACTTTTACACTTAATATGCATCATATTACCTTGGACTGCTTCTTGGTAATAATGATAGAAGAAACTCTTTTATATGAAAAATAGCTAATAAGTTTATTTACAAAGTATGATAGATAAGTATTCTATTTAGCTTATTATATGGGAAGTACTTTTTATATTGCTGTGTTCCTTGAACAGACTGGGTGGGATGACGTCCTACATTGAATCTCATCCATATTTGCACTTCTTTAGAAAGATTTTGTGCTGTACTAATATTTTTTTAGGTTAACGCTAAAGGAACTAAACTTCCATTCTGTCAAAAAAAGATGATTGTGTTGTGATGAAAAGTGCACTTAATACTTGGGAAGAACAATTGTGGTTAATACCTGTGCAAAATAAGACTAGGGCTTTAGCAATTAATAGCCTTGTTTTTAATATTTTTGAGTGTTTTAAGAGCTGTGATACGTAAGTTTATACTGCTGTAGCCTAGCAACTTCAACTATTTTTTAGAACAGTTTAAAATAAAATTTCTTAACATCTTAACAAAACCCCACATAGCTTTCATTTTTCCTCTTTTGTTCAGGTATGAAGATTTAAAAAATTTAAATAACAGAAACAGTCAGTAGATTATTAGCTAAAGCAATAAGATGTGTTGTCTTAATCATCAGTAACCTCTCCAGTTCGCATAGAAAGCAGCAGAAGAAATTGAGAAAGAATCGCATTTGCTTCTAAAATCATTAACACTTTGTTTCACATTTTCAATAAAACCACATAATTCAATTCATTATATATTCAACTCCCAGACACTAAGGCATTACTTACTCAGTAACAGCTTGTCCCTGAAACACTTCTAACTCCTGCTCCATATTACTGATCATTTTTTTAACCTGTTGAAACAACAAAAATCAAATCATTCAGATTCTTAAATGTGTGCATTTACACAGCTAAGTAGTACATACTGGATAGTTCTATGCTTTCCTTCCAATTTCTCTAATTCTCCCATTGCAATTAACAGGGACAGGGGAACGTAGCTCTAATTACAGGCTGGAATGAGCAGGACGGAAACTTTTGGAGTAACCTCAGCTTTCACACTTGGTGCAGCACTGAGCTACTAGAAGTGGTGCTAGCTCTAGGATAGCCCTGGATTTCCATGAGGAAGCTTGGTTTGGATCATTCCCTCTTGTGTGATGTCAATGATTTGCCAAGACACTTTAAACCACTTAAACCTAAATTTGTCATAGATCCATGGCTGCATTCATCAACCATTTCTCGTACCTTCACACACCCTAATTAACCTATCCCCAGGCTATAATTGCTCTCAAACACCATTTTGGACTCCTACTGACTATTCACTTCCTTGCTTAGCAGATGCAGCGCTGAGACATACAGCCCTCAAGTACCTCTGCAGAAAGATCAGAACAAGAGTGTTGCTGGGACCAGCCTGGTTCTGTGGGACCAGCAGGACACAAGGGCATGGGGCAAGCCTAGCTGTAGGCAAGAACAAGAACCAGCCACATCACAGGTGACAGGGTGGCACGAGACAGCCCTAATTCATTGTGGGGGTGAGCAGTGGGGCTCTCAAGGGCATGGGTGCCAGCACATGCAGATGTGTGTACACCACCACATGGCACTGCAGCCTTGGCTCCGAAGGGACCGGGCACCGGAGGTGACACTGCCACAGGGGCACTGGCTCCAGAGGGACCAGGCACCGGAGGTGACACTCCCACAGGGGCAGTCGTGGCTCTAACAGTGACCAGCAGCTGAGGTGACACTGCCACAGGACCACCACCCTTGGCTCCCCAGGGGACCGGCACCTGAGGTGACACAGGCACCGGGGCAGCCTTGGCTATGCCGGGCACCTGAGGAGACCGGGGTACCCGACGGCACCCCCCGGGCCCCCGCGGCCTGGCGGGGTCGCGGCCGCCCCCTCCCCGACCGTTACCTGCCGCGCTGCCCCCGTCGCTCCTTTCGCACCCGATGTCGCTACGGCTGCGGCAGGAGCTCCGCAGCCCGGTCACCCCCGCACTCCCATCCCGCCCCAGCTCCCGCCCGCCGCCGCCCCGGCCCGCCGCTCCCAGCCGTTGCTGCCGACAGCGCCGGGCGGCTTCTCCCGTCGCCGCGGTAACGCGGAGGGCGGCAGGGCGAGGCGGGAAGGCGGGCGGCCGGCTGGGCGAACGGAGGCCGCGGGGTGGGGCGGGGCGGCCCCCGGGGCAAGGCGGGCGGCGGGGCAGGCGGCGAGGCGGGGCGGTGGCCCGAGGGGGGGGTCACACCGGCGCCGGCTGGGTGCCGGAGGGGGCGGCGGGGAGCTGCCGGAGAGCCGGGGGAGGGCGGCGGGGCTGGGGCAGGGCCCTGCGGGTGCAAGGAGGGTGCGAAGGGGCCGGCGGAGCTGTCGGGGCGCAGGGGAGCGCCGCGGCCGTGCCGGTGACACTCGTGTCTTCTGCAGGGCCCCGCGTCCCTCCGGCAGCCGCCCACCGGTTTGGGGGAAGCTGGAGTGAATTTCACCTCACGAAATCCCACCGGGGTGAAGAACATGTACTTTTGCTTTAACATAATTTGAGAAATCAGTAGGCAGGGTGTGGGGTTTTTTCCCTTCCTTTTTTTTTTTTTTTTTTTTTTTTTTCTTTCTCCTTTAAAACGCTGTTATTACTAGATAATGAGAAGGCTGAACATTACCCTTTTCTTTCTGAACGACTACCTATGCTTTTGTAAAATGGCTTCAAATGATTTTCAGATTATTGTGCAAACGACCTAGGTTTGGATGACACTTCTCTACATTTTTGTGGGCTTCGTCTGCCTTACTCAACAACAAAACACTTTGAAGAATCACAGCTATTTCAACTTTTTACAGTAGTAATTTGTGCTTCCAAACTAGAGATCTCTTCAAACACCAGGGAATTTTTCTACCAGGACAGTACAATTCACTTTGTATTTATTGTCCTTAAATTGCATGGAGCATTTTCAGGAGCTGCTAGTCTATTTATGTAGACAAAGTGTCGAGATTTTGGTTTGCTTTGTTTGGATTGTTTACTTAAATTAGCCAAGTGAACTGCATATTTAATATCAGTTCTAAGGAATAATCTATTTCATTTGGTTCCTACCTACTGTGCTAAAGCAGATGTTTTTATGTCAGCAGAAATACTCTTTCAAGCTGTGAATTATGAAAAATATTTTTTTAAAATGAAAGATTAAATAAAATTACATGCAGAGTTTCAGGAAAGTTCCTGATAAACTTTACTTACTCACTCTAGAAAATAACTGGCAATTTGCCCTTGTAGTTTTCTTAAGATTACTAAAAATGTTTTTGGTTTTGATTTACACTTTTTTCATGGCTGTATTTCATTTCAGGATCACTTTAGACCATTATTTGTCAGGCAGCAGCAGGACAGGCTGTTGGGTGAGGGCTGGCAAGCTCAGAGCTGAGGGTAACGGTGAGGTGTAGGGCAGTGCTCTCCCCAACACAGCGCAGTCCCACAGCACCCAGCCCGAAGAGCAGTGAGGACAGGGATGGTGACCAAGATCCGCCACAGCCGGGCGATGGCCAGACCAGCCCGTGGTGATAGGCAGATCTGAGGCCAGTCTGGAAGGCAAGTCAGAAAATTTAGGAGCAGGGAGGTGCGGTGCTGAGCAGAGGCACAGCTACAGCATTGCTCAGACAGGGCCCAGAGGCACGGCTCTGAGCTGAAATGCTGCTCCTGAGCTCGGGGGCCCTAACACAGCGTCTCAGGGCTCTGTCTTGTAGCAGCCTTGACCTCAGGTTATGACTGCCCCATGTCAGAGCTGGCCTTGAGGACAGGCAGCCAAACCCTTAGGGAAGAGGGGAGGAAGTTGGGGGACCCATTGCTGCTCTCAGAGCCCTGAAAACATTTTCTTCATTACACTTCTGTAATTACACTTTTCTTCATTATTTACTTACTGTAATAGAATTAATGTGAAGAAATCACACTGAAACATTTGACTTTTGATACCTGAAATGTTTCAAATATAATTTCTTCTAATTGAAATACACGTTTTAAGATTTTTTTTTTTTAAATAGTGAAATTTAGGATAATTTATTGTAAATACTTAAGTTTGGGATTATTTAAAGTATTATATACTAGAAAAAACTTTTAATATAACTGCCATAAAATTTCCATTTATTCATCTGCAGCAACTGAAGTGAACTTTTCAGCCATATTCCCGGTGCATG